>NC_132867.1:31031666-32253750 GCF_048164855.1 Canis lupus baileyi | reverse complement strand
CGCTTTTACAGAGCAACACAATTAACAAGTGCAAACTGATATAATACAAACTGAGTACATAAGTGCTGAAAGAACAAAAGCTCAAGAGAAAACAGAATCAGGCAGAATTTGATAATCAAGGGCTATTCCTTGAAGAGTTCTAAGCCAGATTTTCATAGTTAAGAATAAGGATTGGCAGGAAAAGAAAAAGAGTCATCCTAGTTAGGTGGTGGTAAAAAGGTGAAAAACTTATTGGAAGAACAAGAGGGCTGAAAATGAGGCTTAAAAACATATAGGGGAAACATTAAGTGTTCACAAGATTTTAGATAAGGAGCTTAGATTTGATAAGCAAGTAATAGAAGCCTTCACTAAGTCCTTAAATTAAAAAAAGTTGTAATTCATATTGCAACAAATCTAAGTGAGAAAACAGATTAAGAAACTATATGAACCCCCAAATGCATGGCAAATAAAAAATCTGAAACCTCTGGGTTAGATGGTAATGTGTCTCTCCATAAATGTTTTGTAGGTTGAGTGTCTCAAGGAACAAAACTCAAGAATGAAAAATAAGGCATGATGGAGAGGGTGTTAACTGATGAGGTCTGACACATAAAGCAAAGTCCATTCCTTTCCGAGAAGCTAAGGAATAGACTCCATTACCTGGCTTTATAAAAAGGTCAGAGTAAATTTGGGTGGACTTATCTATACAAGCAGTAGAATTTGTCATACCCATCATCAATTGGAAATGTTACAATAGGATAAAAAGCTTCAATTGGCCAAAAAACAGTATATACCAAGCTTGTAATCAAGGGGAACAGAATATATTGACAGTGGCAGGCTGGCATAAGGCTAGCCAATAACAAGTTTCAATATATGAAACAGTGTGATATTTCTGGATCCTAGCAGCAATATTTCAGCGTCCTCCCAAAAAAAAAAATAATAATAATAAAAATAATAATATTAACAAAACAAAGCAAAAAAAAAAAAAGCCTCAATTGAAAAGATCAAATTCTTAAAAACAAAAATAAGTGTGTTTAAAATGTTACTGCCAAAACCCGAACCGCAGGAAGAACTGATAATGGCCGGCCATTATCACCAATGGCTGGTACCAAACAGCCAAAACCCGAAATGTTGATGCGTAAGAAGTTCCTTTCAGGCAATGGCCAGCTATTCTCATTAATTTCCAAGCTCCGGTGGCAAAAGATCATTTCTGAAGATTGTCTGTGTCTTTGCGTATATGCAGTACACTCGTGGCGATCAGTGAACACGTCGTGAATGGAAACGAAACTGTAGGCGAGCTTCTGCGTGTTGCTCACTCAACACCTCCTCCATTCAAACGAACCGTCCCACTCCTCAGTCAGTTTGGCTTCTAAAACTGGAAAGCAAAAGTAATGGGAAGTAACTTTTAGCTAGCGGAGCTTAGCCATCCCGGATAATGGCCTGCTAAACAGAGCTTCTGCCGCTGCCACATCTGTATTTCGGGTTTTGGCCACTCGGTGCCAGCCATTATCAGTTCAGCCCACAATTCGGGTTTTGGCACGCTCCAGAGTCAACATCACTGAAATAATCCATTTAAGAATGTAAACAAATTCTGTCTAGCTTACCTCAGTTAGTTCTTCTATAGTAGCTCCTCCTGATTTTTTAGCAACTTTCTCTTCTATTGTGGGTGGAGGTGCAGGCTTTAGGTTTGGCGGTAAAGGAACACCAGCCTTAGCACACATGGCAGCTGCATTAGCTTTGGCTATTTCAAGTAATTGAGCCTTATCTGGAAGAGGAAAAATATAAGCAGATTTCCTACAGGCTAAACACATTCTGTATTACCCAAAAATCTTATATGGTTAACAAAATTAAAGGCAGCAATATTCTGTCCTAACATGTAACTGTGATCAAATCACTCCTGATTTGATCAGGAGTTTTCACACAAATAACCCCTATGAAATCAACACTCAGCTTCCCTTTTAAATACTATACAAAATTAGCTAAATTATGTAACAACCACCCTAACACATACACACACACACTCTCTCTCTCTCTCTCGGCAGAGCCCTCTTTATTTTCCAAAATTATGATGCCTTCAGAATTACTTTCCCTCTAATCTCTGACATTTTAAATCACTCTTTAAGCCCAAGTTCAAGTACCACCTCTTCTTCTAATAAGCCTTAAGTTAGAACGTAACACTTCTCTTCCAATGTGCTCCAAAGCACCTTACCTATACCAGTACTTACAGTAATCATCACATTCTACTTTATTTTGCAGGTTACGATTTGGTAAAAGAGAAAAACACATATTTTATCCAGGTCTCCTCTACCAACTTGCAACCACTTCAAATACGTAATTCTATGAATTAAAAAAGAACTCAACTTTTGTTAAACTGAATGCATTTTCCCTTACTGTTCTGTTAGGATCTTCTTCTTTAGACAACCCTGACCTAGAAATGTACAATCTTCTAAGATAATGATAAATTATCCATTACTACTGCAGATAGTCATGCACTATCCATCAGGTTTTAATCATCCCTACGTATTTCTTAAATTAAAAGAAACTAGAACACTTTACTTTTAAAGGCAGATTATTAAAATACTAAAATTATTTTAATAAATTTACCCATTATACTAAATCTTCACAAAGATTTAACAGCCCTGTGCTGTCATTTTCAAACATGTAAGTATTTAAAAAGAGACACTAATTTGAGGCTTATTTGCAAGGACCTATGTTGGCATACATACAATAAAACAATCTGAGCACATACCAGTCTTGTCGTTAACTAGACTCGTACTTTCCATCTTTAGTTATGGAATATAGTTGAAGCAAACTAAAACATTCAAGTATGAAAACACCTCGGTTCTAATACACTCCAAAAGGTCTTTTTAGCTTTAATTATAAATGTACTTATCCCTACATGTTTTCTAAACACAAGCTAATCTAATTACAGTTGACCCTGAACAACATGGGTTAAAGGCACTGAGACCTCTGTGTAGTTGAAAACTGCATATAACCTTTGACTACCCAAAAACTTAACTACTGATATCACCTACTTTTGACTGGAAGCTTTACTGACAACATAAACAGCAGATTAACACATATTCTGTATATGTATTATATGCTGTGTGCTAAAAAAAAAATCGTTATTTATAAAAACATTAAGAAAATGCATTTACAGTACTACCTTATCAAAAAAAAAAAAAAAATACCCACGTGTAAGTGGATATACCCAGTTCAAACCCATGTTGCCCCAGAGTCTACTATAAAGAAACTAAAAGACAAAAATACTTCTCCTAAACCAATAAACCTGAAAGATTCCAAATATTCCATTTGACTCAAAGATCAGAAAAAAATTAAGTCATTCTCTATTACAATGCCATTAAATTTTTAAATGACTTACTCAAATCTGTCAGACGTTTAGGTGATCTGCCTCTTTCAGAAGACCTGGATCGTTTACGACGGATGGGAGATCTGCTGAACCTTCTTCTCAAGGGTGTTCGTGATCTCCTTAATCTTACTGGTGAGATACTAAAGCTTCGTCTCCTTACCACAGACCTTGATCTTCTCCGGCGGCTCGGGGTGCGGCTTCGGCGGCTCGGGGTGCGGCTTCGGCGGCTTGGGGTTCGGCTCCGGCGGCTTGGGGTTCGGCTCCGGCGGCTCGGGGTGCGGCTTCGGCGGCTCGGGGTGCGGCTCCGGCGACTTGGGGAAATACTAAAGCTCCTCCTCCCCACAGATCTAGATCTTCTTCGGCGACTGGGAGTGTGACTCCGACTCCGACGACTTGGGGTGCGACTACGAGCTCTAACTGTTTTCCGGTTATCCCTAGAACTTGATCTTTTTCTTTTTCTTTCCCTGGACTTCGACCTGTGCTTTGGAGATCTTTTACGCTTCTCTTTTGATACAGAGCGCCTTCCTCTGGACTTTGACCTTGATCTGCTGCTCCTCCTCCTGCGTCTTGAACGGGACCTTGAACGTGTTTGAGAACGATGAGACTTGGACTTAGATGATCTCTTCCTTGCCCTAGAACGAGATTCGCTGGTACGCTTGCGTGATTTGTGTTCAGAAGACTTGGAACGCTTACTTCGAGATCTTAACGAAGAGTCTCTTTTCTTCTCTTTCTCACCTTTGTCCCGGTTCTTGTTTTTCTTGCTTTTTTCATGTGTGTCCTTAACTTTTACAAAAATTTCATAATCATCTTTTTCCTCTGAGGAAGATTCTGAAGCTCTTTCTGGTATACTGATTACAACCGGACTGGCAGCAGATTTGTCACGTTCAACCTCACTTGCAAGTAAAGGTCCTTCAATACCAGCTCTAAGGCTTGTAAGACGTTCCATATCCTTAGGAAGTAATGGTCTCACTAAATCTGCTTCATTAATATCATCAATATTAGCAGAAAATCCTGAATCCGACAGTATCTCTTTAGTAGGGAGAGCTACTTCTTTATCTTCTCCACTACTTTCTTTAGGACTGAGAGCAACTGCCAATGTCTGGTCACACTCTTTTATAGGCAATGGTCCTTCTGCATCCTTACTCATAAAGTTATTTGATGGTAAATCAAGATGAATGTCCTTAGCAGGCAAAGGTCCCTCTATGTCAGCTTCACTACCACCACTAGGACTAGTGGAAATTATCATGTCATGTTCAGTATCTTGAGTAGTTAAGGATACTTCAACATCATATTTATTAACTGAACTGAGAGCAGATTCTGTGGCAAATTCAATACCCTTACTAGTTCCCATTGCATCAGGTTCAAGAGCAAGGGGACCAGCAGAAGATAGAGTTCCTCCATCAGCTTCACTAACACTAGAGCAGGTATCCAATACTGTGCATTGTTTAGTCTCACTGATGGACAAAATATTCCCTTCACCAATTTCATCAACAGCACCAGTGCTGGCAGCAGACACTGTATTATGTTCCATCTCTTTAGCAACTAAGTGATTATTTACATTAAGTTCTATATTTGTACCATTTTCACTTTCATAAGGGTCATTCTTCAGGTGTCCTTCAGCATGTGGCTCTTCATCTGCATGCATGGGAATCTCCTGTATGCCAATCTCTGGAGCAAGATTTTGATCCCCAGGTAATATACTCACTCCTTTTATAACAGTCGGCTCCAGTATCATTGGTGTAGACTCTAAAACCATCTCATCTGGTATTACTTGGGTCTGTTCTGAGACAGTGACAGCAGGCTCTGAAATTATCACAGTGGATTCTTGGACAGAAACAGATGGTTCTGATACAACTGTATTAGGTTGAGGGACTGACACTACTGGTTCCAGTACAGGCACAGTAGGCTCCAGGGCAGAAACTGGCACAGGAATGGTAACATGCTCTGATTCAGCCAAGGCCAGGGTCTCTGGGACAGCCTCAACAGGTGGATCT
This sequence comes from Canis lupus baileyi, assembly GCF_048164855.1. Classification (NCBI taxonomy): domain Eukaryota; kingdom Metazoa; phylum Chordata; class Mammalia; order Carnivora; family Canidae; genus Canis; species Canis lupus. The sequence continues at coordinate 32,248,410 of NC_132867.1, read as the reverse complement.
GGAACAGCCACAGCTACTGGGTCAGAGACAGCCACAGCTGTTGGATCTGGGATAGCCACAGCTGGGGTCTCCAAGACAGCCACAGTTGGGGGCTCTGGAACAGTCCCAGTTGGTGGCTGTGGGACAGCCACAGCTGGTAGCTCTGAAACAGTCATGGCTGGCAGCTCTAGAGTGTTCTGTGATGGCTCCGGATTAGTTGCAGCTGGCTCCAGGAGAGAGAGAGATACCTCTGAGGCAACATGTCCTGAAGCTTTCATGGAATCAAAAGTTTCTGCTGTCTCAGACATAACTGAAGGCTCTGATGTTAATACAGTTGGTTCAGCTGTCATTATGGGAGTTTCAGATACCATGTAAGTCACTGCTCTCTCTGGAACAATTTGATGTTCTTCTGCTACTACAGTAGACTCTACAGGTGTTGCTGTAACTGAAGACTCTGGCTCTAACGGTGGTTCTGGAACAGTCACAGCAGCCTCTGATGCTAACACTGAAGGATCTGATGCTGACACTGAATAATTAGCAGGCAATGCCGAAGGCTCTGACATCTCACTTTGACTCACAGAAGGTTCAGACAGCGACACAGACTCTTCAGGAGGTAATGCTGGCACCTCAGTAGACCAAGTATTTTCAGCAGTTAATGCTGACTGCTCAGTAGGTAATGCTGGACCCTCTGGTGGTTCCTCAGGAGGCAATGGTGGTGTCATTGGTGGCTCCTCAGGTGGTAATGGTGGCATTGTTGGAGGCTCTTCAGGAGGCAAAGGTGGCACCATATATGCCTCCGTGTATGTATCAGTATAAGAATCGGTGTAAGAATCAGCTGCCATAGACATCATTGAACGATCAGCAGTGTAAGATGACATCATAGATCGGTCAGCTGCAGAGTACGATGACATCATAGACCGGTCAGCAGCAGAGTAGGACGACATCATAGACCGGTCGGCACCCATGGACATCATAGATCGGTCAGCCATTGGGGACATCATGGAGCGCTCATAAGCTGACATCATAGAGCGTTCGTAAGCTGACATCATAGAACGCTCAGCCATAGGGGACATCATAGAGCGCTCATAGGCTGACATCATAGAGCGCTCATAGGCTGACATCATAGAGCGCTCAGCCATAGGGGACATCATAGACCGCTCATAGGACATCATGGAGCGTTCGTAAGATGACATCATGGAACGTTCTGCAGCATAGGACATCATCATAGAACGTCTAGATGCCAACATCAGGGGTCTTGGTGCTAACCTATATGGCCTGGGGGCTATTCTATAGGACCTGGGTGCTATCCTATAGGGTCTAGGTGACATCCTATAGGGATCAGGAGTTAGTCTGTAGGGATCATGGCCTAATCTATAGGGATCTTGCCCTAATCTGTAGGCATCATGACCTAATCTGTAAGGGTCATGACCTAACCTATAGGGATCCTGAGCTAACCTGTAAGGATCCTGAGCTAACCTGTAGGGATCAGGAGATTTTGAACCCAACATAGCAGAATCTTGGGTACTAGATGCTAACATCTGGGCATCCATGGTACCTGATGCCAACATCTGAGCATCCATGGTGCCGGAGGCTAACATTTGAGAGTCCATAGTGCCTGATGCTAACATCTGAGAATCCATAGAGCTAGTAGCTAACATCTGGGAGTCCATAGTGCTGGTTGCTAACATCTGGGAATCCATGGTGCTGGTTGCTAACATCTGGGAGTCCATGGAGCTGGTTGCTAACATCTGGGAGTCCATGGAACTGGTTGCTAACATCTGAGAGTCCATGGAACTGGTTGCTAACATCTGGGAGTCCATGGAGCTGGTTGCTAACATCTGAGAGTCCATGGAGCTGGTTGCTAACATCTGGGAGTCCATGGAGCTGGTTGCTAACATCTGGGAGTCCATGGAGCTAGTTGCTAACATCTGGGAGTCCATGGTGCTAGAGGCTAACATCTGGGAATCCATAGTGTTGGACGCTAGCATCTGGGAATCCATGGTGTTGGACGCTAGCATTTGGGAATCCATGGTGTTGGACGCTAACATATGGGTCTCCATGGTGTTAGAAGCTAACATATGGGATTCCTGGGCCATCAAGGGATCCACTCCTACTGTTACAGAAGTCTCCCCCACTAATGTAGTAGGCAGCTCCTGTGCTACCGTATTATAGGACTCCAGCGCTGTCGTCGAGGGCACCTCCAGGGACTGCGACACGGTCATCGTTGACAGCTCCGTTGTCACCACAGACTGAACAGAGATCTCCAGCGCCACAGTTGCCACAGGCTGCCCAGGCAACTCTGGTGCCCCAGGCTGCCCTGGCAACTCCAGCACCCCTGTTGCCAGAGGCTGCCCCAAAAGCTCCAGTGCTCCAGCTGCCCCAGACTGCCCCGAGAACTCCAGTGCCCCAGTTGCCATGAGCTGCCCAGGCAACTCCAGTGCCCCAGTTGCCACAGGCTGCCCTGACAACTCCAGTGCCCTAGTTGCCGAAGGCAGCCCTGGCAACTCTGGCACCCCAGTCACCGAAGGCTGCCCTGGCAACTCCAGCGCTGTCGTTGCCACTGGCTGTCCTGGCAACTCCAGCACCATTGCTGCCTCAGGCTGCCCCAGCAACCCTGTTGCCGTTGTCACCTCAGGCGGCCCAGGATGTTCCACCGTTGTCATCCCCACAGGCTGCTCCAACTCTGACGTCGTCACAGGTTGTTCGGTCAACTCCATTGCTACTGTTACCGCAGGCTGCCCTGGCAACTCTACTGCTGCTGTCACCGCAGGCAGCCCTGGCAACTCCTGTGCCATCACAGGTGGCTCTGGTACCTCCTGTGGTGGCTCCAACCCCACGGATGGTGCTGGAAGCCCTGGCAATTCCTGCGACAACTGTGGCACTGATGTCGCTGAGGGCCCCGGCAACTCAGGCACTGCTGTCGCAGGGGGCCCTAGCAACTCAGGCACTGGGGTAGAAAGGGGGCCTGGCAACTCTGGCAATGGGGTAGCAGAGGGCCCAGGTAACTCCAGCACTGGAGTCACAGGGGGCCCCTGCAACTCCGGCTTGGAGGTCGCAGGTGGCCCCGGCAACTCCATCACTGAGGCCACCGACGACTCCGGCAGCTCCAACGCCGTGGTCTTGGGCAGCTCCAGCAACTCCTGTGGTCTTGTCATGGATGAATCTGCAATCTCCGATGGTACTTCTATAGGCTGCTCTGGCAATGGGAGCCCTTCAGTTGCAGACGACTCTGGAAAATCCATTGTTGTTGATGTGCTTGGCTCAGGATGTACCTCAGTAGGTATCTCAGGCGATACCACAAGGGTTTCCGATGACTCTAGCCCTTTTGCTACTGGAGGTTCTAATATGATCTGTGACTGCTCTGGAGGTATGGTCTCCAAAGATTTCAGCACAGGCTTCATCTGATACTCCATTGACATTGTTACAACTGGCTCAGGTGACTTTAGCACTACTGTTGTAGTAGGCACTGGTGCCGTTGTAAAAGAATCCAGAATCTTTGTCATGGATGGTTCCAGCGTGAGTGCCACAGACTGCTCTGACTGCACTGAAATTACTGATGTTGATGCAACTGACAGTTCTGCAGTTTTTGTAGCTGGCTTCAGAGTTTCTAAGGTGTGTGACTCTGATATCTCCATGGACACCACAGGAGGCTCTAACACAACTGCAGGAGATTCACTGGTCTCAGAAAGGCCAAAAGCTCTTACAGGATGCTCCAGTGCCATCGCTGAAGGTTCAGAATCAAACTTCAAAAAGGAATCTGATTCTAAATCTATGTTCCCATCATGATGTGATTTCACCTTTGACTCAGATTCTTCTGGCTGTCTTTTATACTTTTTTTCCTTTTCTTTCTTCTTTTTCTTCTTTTTATTTTTGTGCTTTTTATGCTTCTTTGACTTTTTGGTGGGAATTTCATCAGTAGGATCTGTTTGTACAGACACACATCTACTTTTTCTGGAGGCCTCCTTCAGGTCTGAAATTAAAGAAAGTTAATTTTAATTTGTCAAACATTCCCCACAGTAAACTTAAACAAGATTTACATTCCACGTTAAAATACCACAGTATTATGCTTCTCATTAAATAAAGTTACCAACTAAAACTTTTTACTATGAACCAATTACCTAAAGACTGAAACTTTCCCAATATTTCTTTCTACAACTAAAGTCTGGGTTAAGGGAAACTTGGGTGGCTCAGCAGTTGAGCGTCTGCCTTTGGCTCAGGGCATGACCCTGGAGTCCTGGGATCAAGTCCCACATCAGGATTCCTGCAGGGAGCCTGCTTCTCTCTCTGCCTCTGTGTGTCTCTCATGAATAAATAAATAAAATCTTTAAAAAATAAAATCTGGGTTAAAAACAAATTCTCAGTTTATCACAAAAACTTGAGTGTCACGCTAAAATGTGTTTACTATGGGACGCCTGAGTGGCTCAGTGGTTGAGCATCTGCCTTTGGCTCAGGGCCTGATCCCGGGATCCAGGATCGAGTCCCACATCAGGCTCCCTGTGAGGAGCTTGCTTCTCCCTCTGCCTATGTCTCTGCCTCTCTCATGAATAAGTAAAATCCTTACAAAAACAAAAAAAGCGTTTACCAAACTTATTTACAACTATTTTCTCCACCTTACAAATTATAGCAAGCTACTTTCAAACTACACTTAAGAAAACTTCATATTACCAACTCTTAAAATTCCTGTAAAAATGCACCTGTTAAATAATTTTTAGGACTATTTAATAACCCAAAGCAACACGCCACTGGCTCAGGAACAGTCTGCTTTTAGATCCTGTATCAATTAACACTCACTAGGTGAATGGACTTGGCAAAATTATGACACTGTCTCCTAAAGTTACAGGACAAAGGGAGTTAAAACATACAAAGTATGTTGAACAATGCCTGCCATATAATAAGCCTTCAAATACTAGTGATTGCTTTTATATAGCATACAAAGAAAGGACTGAACAACTAATATAAAATGCCAACACAAAACTTGAATTTTATCTCACTAAAATTCCCATGTTACCTTCTAATAAAAACACTTTTTCCTTCAACGCTCTTTTTAAAATTACTAAAATAATCTTAATGTTTCCACTCAAAAAATAAGTCCCTTCAGGAAAGAAATTCATTTTTTTTAAAGATTGATTTATTTATTTATTTATTTATTTATTTATTCAGAGAGAGCGAGAGAGAGGCACAGACACAGGCAGAGGGAGAGGGTGAGGGAGAAGCAAGCTCCATGCAGGGAGCCCGACATGGGACTCGATCCCAGGTCTCCAGGATCACACCCCGGGCTGCAAGCGGCGCTAAACCACTGTGCCACCGGGGCTGCCCAAGAAAGAAATTCTTATACCCCTTTACATTTAACCTAAAAACACCGCGTATCTGAAGAGAAAACAGTTTTCTTCTTTACAACTAGATTAATTTACTCTAATGCCAATACCAACTTAAATTCTAGTGGTCCCAGAAAAGCTGATCGGGGGCAGCCCCGGTGGCTCAGCGGTTTAGCGCTGCCTACAGCTCAGGGCGTGATCCTGGAGACCCAGGATCGAGTCCCACATCGGGCTCCCTGCATGGAGCCTGCTTCTCCCTCTGCCTGTGTCTCTGCCTCTCTCTCTCCTCTCTGTGTATTCTCATGAATAAATAAATAAAATCTTTAAAAAAAAAAAAAGAAAAGAAAAAGAAAAGCTGATCAGAAATCCAGGCCACTAAGACTATGGAAAAAATGAATACAAGACAAGATCCATTTCAAAGAAAAACTACTTTATACTACTTGTTATTTACATATCTAATACCAATTAGCTAAGTTATACTTCAAGAAAAAACTGCTACAGCCATGAAATCTAAGGATAGCAGGAGTCAAAGCTGGGTGGTGGTGGTTGTTTTTTACCATATGCTATATCAAAAATAATGAAAATAAAAAATAAAAACCCATACCACCCCCTCATTTCCAAAACTGAACAAAGCTAGTTATTTCTGTGGTTGATCATAAAGCTTTCGTTTCTAAGCATCAATTATTTAATTAATTCCCAAAATACATTATCAAAGCAAGGATTCCTCTCTACTCATTGCACTTGTAAGAAGGTAGATGCAAAAACAAGGCAATCTCTAAACTTGGGCTTTAGGATAAAACCTCCTAGGGTTTTAAAATCATTACAAATTTGATTCAGGCTCTTATACTTTCCAAAATGGACATTTAAACAATTTTTCCATGAAAACCTGCATTCAAAATCCTGGTAAAGAAGCACTACAAAACTAAATCAAATAAAGTTATATTCCACCAACAAAGCAACCAAGTATCAATGCTCATGTTTAAATATAACTGTATTTTCAGAGACTTTGAATAGTTTTCAGTAAATAAATTCAAACTTACTACAGTTTTAGACCAAGTGAACATTTTTTTTCCAAGTGAACATTTTTAAACAACATAAAGAAATAATATTGTCAACTACTTAAGAATTTTTAAGTTTTTGAGAAAGCTAATTATCTCCAACTTACCTGGCTTATATCGTAGTTCTGTATCTAAGACCCCAGAAAGTACTTCCTCTATCTTCTGAACTATTTCTTCATTTGGGAGGCTCCTGGCAGAGGCAGCTGCATCACCTGCCTGGTTTCCTTCATTAGGTGTATTTGTTTCACCATTGAGCTGGCCTTCACTCCTTCCACTTGACAAGAAAAGTTACCAAAATTCATTAATACTTTTACCACACCATACACTGAATTAATATTTCTAACGCGATTGAAACAATCTTACACCGTTCACGCATTTCACCATTTTTGTATTTTCTTTCAGGTGATACTCCCCACCAACAGTGCTTCTTTCACCCTATCTACTAGAAGTTAGTACAGTTTCATTTTTACACAATTACTTAATTTTCAGAACCATGGAATTTTAGAAAAAAAAAATCTTTGAAACAGCTTTCTAAGCTTTTTAAAAAATAATAAAATATTTCCAGAAGTCTACACTGATTTAGATTTGGGTTACTTGCATCATCTATCTCAAGGAAGAAAAATTATTAAGATCACAATCACAAATCCAAAGAAAAATATATCACCTAACATACATGGTACAATATACCATTCTAACATGACAGAGGCTAAAATCACAATAAAACCACACCTGTGCATGGATCACAATCACCATCAACAGTATCAAGGAACAGTTATACCACAGACACATTGAGTAAAAAAGATAAATTGTAGCCCCTGATCAAAGTTACTGAAATACCATAAAGTTTAAAAAGAAAAATACATTTATATAAATTTTACCCATTGATCAAGAATCCTAGTATTTCCTGGTTTTCAAAAAAAACTCATAGAAAACAATGTTTTATTTATGGTTAACAGTAAATCAATATAGATGGTTTAATGTGTTTTCAATTCCCAGGGTCAGGAAAACCTTAACACGAAAGGCATGTCATTTACCTAGTTACTTACACAATTTTTCTAAGTTAATAAAATTGTTTTAAAAAATAATTTGAACATTCAATTTAATTAAAATTAGCTAACAAAACAGATTACACTCCACTACCTGATAAAAGTATGAATGTTCAAAAAAGAAAAAAATTAAGTAGTTAATTGTTATTTGGGAACACTTGTTTTTCAAACACAAGTCACATAAAAATTGACATTTACTATTAACTAGAATCATGGGTATTTAACTCATTTAATGATAACTCTATAATTAGCACAATTACTCTGATTTTACAAATGAGAGAAAAGGCACACAGAAAAGAAACTTGACTAAAATTCATGGAGCTATTATGAGGTGAAGCTGGTATTCAAAACCAGAGCTCATACTCTTAACCACCATCTATATATACTAGCTATCTTAACTATTTAAACGTCAGCCTCCTTACCCAAACTGATATGTAAAAACATAGGAAAATACAGTAACTATAACTCACTGAAATGACAAATAAGCCAAATTTTGTTTTTACAATAATGTATTACATATTATTTGAGATGCTGAATATTCCCCAAATATAAGTCTAATATTCTTTTTTAGACTTTGTTTCTGAAGCCCTTTTACACTTTTCCTAACCACTTACATACACAATCACATTATTAGGGCACGGATTAAAACTTGGAGAAGTACAACTTTAAAAAGTGTAAGAAAACAAATCATCTTAAAGCTATCAGAATTTATCTCAGTTATTGAAAAGGGATGAAAATTTCAAGCCATCTGAATATCCAACAATACATTCCTACAATATTATTCTATGAAACCATAAAAATGGTCCAAAAAGACACTGAAAATGTGAAAAAGACAAACTTGTTCACATTAGGTGAAAAAAACCATACAAAACAAGATCACACTTCACAAAATATGTATGTGCATCAGTACACACAAGCGAAAAAAAAAATGAAAGAACATAAAGAACATCATTATGTGGTTGTTTTTCAATTTTTTCATTTATTTTTTTCTAAAAGTCTTACAATAAAACACTGTTTTTCAAATACAAAAACTAGTTTTTATAAAACATAAAAGCGAAACATTACAATAAGCAAACACAATCATTGCTTAAAACTATTAAAAGTTTCAGGAAAATTATATTCCTATACCTCCGGTCTTTTCTCATCACCTAAAATCACTAACAAAATTTTAACAGCAATGAAATGAGCGAGCGGATATATTTCCTACTTAATATACCCTGCAAAATTAGTAATTTTAGTGATATTATATACCATTGCCCCAATAACCCTATGTTAATTTCAGCGCTTAATTTACAATTGCGTTTTTAAGTTCACGTATTGCTCTTACTCTGAACTTTTGAATTATTACTAGCAAAAACACTTGAACCTGGACCAAATATTTTTACATAAAACAAAAATTTAAAAGACAACCTCGAAACAACATGACCAACACCATTTTCCTTTCTCCGTATAGAGCTTATTCCTTTGGAAATCTATTCCCGTTCAAATTTTATGGAACTAAGGCGAAACTACGTAAAAATCTAAGAGCAACGGCAAAAGTAGCGTATTGGTCTTATATGTCAATTGGGGCAGGAGTAGCAAAAAAAAAAAAAGGGGGGGGGGAGGCCTAAATACAATGTCTACTACCCACTTGCCAAATTGAGAAATTACTAGTAATTCAGAAATCCCCTTCCATTGTCACCTCGAACATTTCGTCAAAGTAGCTAACATTAATTTGAGCTGCTTTCCGTTCAATTTCTAATCCATTATTAGAACGCTGCCCGGTGGAAGCCACAGGACACCAGGGCCCAAATAATCTAATTAAAGGATCCCGACCCCCCAAATGGTCTGAAGCGTGCAATAATAAAGCGGATTTAAGATTACTCAAGAAACGGCCGTTAGAGACCCTTTCCGGTCACAGGCACCGGCCGGCGAAATCCGCGGAGGCGGAGAGGGGGAGGGGAAACGCGGCGGCGGAGGAGGAGCCGGGGAAGGAACTAGGCCCGTCCCCGGTGGACAACTAGGCCTACGAGTAGCTAAAAGGAAAGAGATGACCAAACGGGAAAGAAGAGAGCATCTTAGCTCGGTTCTAGAAGAGGGAGTCCCGGGTTACCTCAGAAAAGGCCAAGTTCCTCGCTGGAAAGGGAGGGAGCGGATGGGGGGGAGGGAGGGCCCGGAAAATGGATCCCGGGCCCAGGCGGGGCTGTAGCGGGGCCTGAGGCGAGGAACGACGGCGTCTCCGAAGAAAGGTACCATGGAAAGCTACACGGGGCCCTATCGATCCCTTGGGGGCACAAGAGTCTGGGAAGCGTTTACCTGGAAAGCTCCTGTTGAATTTCCCGGAATTTACTGACCACGAAAGACCTAAAAATCTGCTCGATGTTGGTCGCCATGGCGTCCGCTCCGTTCTCTCAACTCCTCCTCGCTAGTCCTCCAGGCTCCCAGCATGCCTCGGAAGGAGGCGCAGCGGCCAATTCCGTCTCTCGCCGTCCTGATTGGCTTGTGTGGGAGCGTCCAGAGCGGCACGCTCCGCCGCTGGACCAATCAGAGAGCACGGCCCCGTTCTCCTCCGCTGTTTCTGAGCGGCTGGGGTAGAGGTGCTGACGTTTGCGCCGCGCACGACTATGTCCGCCATGTTAGTGACTGACGCAGGCGCCATTACAGGAGAAGTCTCTCCTGAGGCGACTGTGTCGGCTAAAGTTGTCAGTCTCCCGCAATGCTCGGGAAGGACGAAGAGGCTGACTAAATGCTCAAGATTACACAGCATAAGGAAGGAGAGTGAGAAGGGCGACGCGGCTTGACACGGGGGGGGCCGCCGCCGTCCTGGGTGGCGCCGAGTTGTGTTTTGGCAGGGAGCTACATCCGGAAAAAGCATTAATCAGCGCCCGCCCCCACCGTGGTGCGAATAAGAACACGTTTTTACCCCCATCTTTCTCCCGTGGCATCCCATCGTCATCCACGCCCCCACACCCCCAACCTCTTGTTTTAATGCATGGGCCAGAGGTCTCGGACGACCTGCCATTCAAAGCCGGGTGCATTTTAGGATGCCAAGAGGGTCAGCTCGGACTCGTTAGCAACACAATCAGCTAATCGTGGATTTAGCATTTGGGGCGCTGCCCCTCCGCAGAGCCCTGAAGGCTCCGGAGGAGGATCAGAGACGGTACGTGGCGCCCGATAACTGCAGTGGTAGACGCGCAAGGCCCCGGTTAGCTTCACTGTGGAGCAAGCGGAGACGGCGCACAAGGGCCCAAAGGAGTCGGTCACACTGGATCACCTCGCTGCGGACCCCACGGGCCGCGCGCTGACCAATGGGGTGGCGCGGGCGCCGCGGGGCGGGGCGGGGCGGGGCGCGCGCCGGATCGCGCCGGGCCGACTTCCGGCGCGCGGCGGGCGCCCGGCCTCGGAGCGCGCGGGCCAGCGAGGGAGCGCGAGCGGCCGGACCCCCTGGTGCCGGTGCAGACGCCCCTGTCCGGTTCTAAGTAAAGTACGTTTACGCTCTGGTTCGGGGATTTAATATCACCAATTGGGTAAAACTCTAAGAACTGGTTTGGCCGTGGGAGTCCTCGTCTTTTTGAATGCCGTGGGTTGGGGGGGGGGTTGGCCATGTGCTTTTCACACCCCCCCCCCAGGGTCTTGGCGCTTTCCCTGCCTGAGATGTCGGCGCATCGCTTTTTTTTTTTTTAAGGTCCTAACCCCAAATTGCATATTTTCTCTAATGCACCCCCCTGTCTGTAGCCGACTTAGAGTCCACTTTTGCACGTGGTTTTCAAGTCGTTTGCAGTGGGTTTACTTGGCCTGTTTTAGGTTGTTTTAGGTTGCCCACTCAGATGAGTCCACGAAGAGCAAGTTCCTCGGGGTGTCCCCGCGAGCAAGGGGCAGTCTCCGTGCAAACCGAAGCGCCTCGCAGCCCAGGCTGCCCAACCACCGCTCCTGGCGTGGACCGCCCCCCCCCCCCCCCCCAGGCTGAGCGCTCTGCTCTTTCTGCGACCCTCTGTAGTTAATCACTAGGACAGTTTACCTTTGGTTGCCTCTCCTAGTCAAACTTATTTTTTTCCTCCAGATTTGAGGAGAATGCCTTTATTTCAATACACGTGGCAAATCTTTTTCATTAAAATAGCTTTTGTCCTGAGCATAGTTTAGCAAGTTTTTTTTTTTTTTTCTTCAATTGTCAGTGATCATAATCTCAATTGTTAATATCTGGAGCAAAATTGGACTCGTTAGAATCCAGACTTTACTTCCTCTTAGAATTGTGACCTACGAGGGGCGCCCGGGTGGCTCAGTGGTTGAGCGTCTGTCTTCGACCCAGGTCGTGGTCCTGGGATCTCGTCGCGCATCTGGCTCCCCTGCAGGGAGCCTGCTTCGCCCTCTGCTTCTGTCTCTGCCTCTGTGTGTCTCTCATGAATAAATAAATAAAATCTTTAAAAAAAAAATTCTAACCAATGAACAGGTGATTTAACTTTATTGCGCCTCAGTTTCCTCTCTGTAAAATAAAGTAACCACCTTATCTGCCTCACAGATTTTTTTTTAAGACTTTATTTGTTTATTCATGAGAGGCAGAGGGAGAAGCAGGCTCCTTGTAGGGAGCCGGATATGGGACTTGATCCCGGGACTCGAGGCTCACACCCTGAGCCAAAGGCGGATGCTCAACCGCTGAGCCACTCAGGCGTCCCTGCCTCCTAGATCTTTTAAGATTAAGCGAAGCCCATCCGTGAAAATTATTCAGAATAGCGTCTGGCACAAAGTAAATGCTCAAAACCTAAGTTTTTTTGTGTTATCAGCTTAGATATAAATGTAGAATTCTAGCACAAGAAGTTACTGAATTCAGTTTTCTGTGTTCATTTTGTCTTGTACCTGATGAAATGCCTTCTTATGAAATTAGTAAATTAAGGGACACCTGGGTGACTCTGGCGGAGCATCTGCCTTTGGCTCAGGTCGTGATCCCGGGGTCCTGGGATCGAGTCCTGCATCGGGCTCCCACAAGGAGCCTGCTTCTCCCTCTGCCTGTGTCTCTGCCTCTCTCTCTGCCTTTCTCAGGAATAAATAAATGAAATGGGGTTTTTAAAAAAATCAGTAAATTAATGTGACAAAGTATTTATTTGGGGGGCTTTTTTTTTTTTCCTGTTAGTACTTCTTCCTGTCCTGTTCCTGTTTCAATTTATGTAGAAGCAACAAATATAACAAGTTTACATTTACAAATGCGGAGTGTCAGAAATTATATTCTGTTTATAAATGCCATTTCAAAAAAAGTCATTTTAGTTAACCTTTATGTAGCCTCTTAGAGGAAGTTCTCCTACTTCCATCTTTTAAGATGTAAAAAAAATTGAATTAGAGATGGTTAGAGCTTAGCCAAGGTTGCACTACTCACTGGAGTTGAGATAGGTGTTGCATCCATCCTGCTAAGAATCAGATGCCAGAACCAAAGTGAGACATGTTCAAGTTGATTTTCTTTTCTCTACCAACTTTCTAACATATTACACTGACTTCTTAAATCAGGAGTCAGCAAACTGGCTCTTGTGCCAAATCTGTCCTGCCACCTATTTTTGCATAGCGCACCAAATAACAATATTTACATTGTTAAATGATTGGGGAAAAGGAAGAATATTTTTATAACAAGTAAAAAATTATATTCAAATTAATGTCCATAAATAAAGTTTTATTGAAACACATGCTAATTTTTTATAATCTTCTGATAACTTCCAATTGCTTAAATCAGAACATAGGCAAACTATGACCAACAACCCACTGCCTATTTATGTAAGGTTTTTTTGGACTTTACCATGTTCATCCATATCTGTATTGTCTGTGGCTGCTATTGTGCCACAGCAGCAGAGTTGACTTGTTACCATAAAGATTGTATGACCCTCAAAAGTGAAAATACTTCCTATCTGATCCTTTACAGGTCCCAATGTTAAGTATTTCAGCTTTTAACTTTGAAGTCTATGGTTTATAGTATCACAAGGTTTAAAAGCAGGGTTTTTTTTAAGATTTTATTTATTTATTCATGAGAGACAGAGGCAGGGGGAGAAGTAGGCTCCCTGAGAGGAGCCCGATGCGAGACTCAGTCCGGATTCCAGGATCACGCCCTGAGCGTGAAGGCAGACGCTCAACTGCTGAGCCACCTAGGCCTCTCTAAAAGCAAGATATTTTAAACTTGAGGTCTGAATTTGCAGTATTAGGATTCATGTTTAACTGAGGTTTGATGATAAAAGTGGCAAAGTGAAGCCTAAAAAGGGTGATTATTCAGAGGAGATTTAAAACACTGTCCTTGGGGCACCTGGCTGGCTCAGTAGGTAGACCGTGCAACTCGGGGTGTTGAATTCAGGCCCCACCTTGAGTGTAGAGATTACATATGTGCATACTTCCCTAATTCTTGTGAGTATAGTCATCTGAAATTATAAGCCTGATTTTTTCACAAATGAATCTTTGGAATACTTCTATTTAAATACTTAGAAATTGTGATTTGTAAACTACGTGCATTCTAAAATATCAACTGTGGTTTTCTTTCTGCAGCTTTTATTTTCCTTTAGAATTCCTGTTTTGCAGACAGCAATGGCAGCCCGAGTACTTGTAATCGGCAGTGGAGGAAGGGAGCATACCCTGGCCTGGAAACTTGCACAGTCTAGTCATGTCAAACATGTGTTGGTTGCCCCAGGAAATGCAGGCACTGCCTGCTTGGAAAAGATTTCAAATACCGGTAATCATCTTTTAAAGTGGAGAGTAATAGTTAATAATTGTAAATGATAAACTGTCAACTATATCTGTTCTTTATAAGGTTGATAGCTTTTCAGATCTGAATGTTTTTCTTAACCTTAACATTTATGTGGTAACTTGAATACTTGCCTTATGTTGTAAATTTTAGGTATCTTGTTCAGAGTGTGCCACTTCTTTAATTACTTTAAACCTTAAAAAATACACCCATTGAAAAAGTCACAAGTGCCTAAGGTTAAAGGCATTTTGATGTGTATTTTTGGAATGAAAAGTTGAGCAGTAATATTAAATGTAAGTTTTGACAATTCTGAGTCCATAATAGACTTCAATCGTTATCTTTTTCACTGGTAAAAGTGAAAAAATGACCAGTTCTTATGTTACATTAAATTCTTTAAGTGGCTTCCTATGGTTCTTAGAATAAAAAACTCAAACTCTTTTACATTCCTTCCAAAACCCTTTGCGATCTGGTTTCTGCCTGACTTTCCAGCCTCATCTTTTATATCCCTTGTTTTCTTTTCTCTGTGCTCTGTCCATGCAGTCCTGCCAGTTTCCCAAACAGAGCTGCCTTGAACTTGGTATTTGTTTGTTTCCACCCCTAGCATGACTGGCTCCTCATCATTCAGGTCTCGGTTTATATGTTATTTCCTCAAAGAGGTCTTTCCTAAAGTTTCTAAGTAAAGGATGCCCACTCTATTTCATTTGTTTTCTTTTTTTTCTTCCTTTTTTTTTTTTAATCTTAAATTCAATTTGCTCATTCCTTTTCAATCATGGACTATCATATGTATTTACTTTTCTACTGTCTATCTATCTTCATTTCCTTATGCTAGAATATAAGCTCTAGAATGTAAGCTACATGAGGCCAAAGAGCTCTTCTTTTTTTTCTTTTGGAATTGTGTCCACCGTGCCTAGTACCCTTTGTGGCACATAATATTTATGGAGAAAACATAGACCCAACAAGCCCCAAACTGGGAGAAAATAATATATACATAGTACCAAAAATAATAAAGAAAAAGATAAAATATCTGCTTTCCTGGGATCTTAGCTCTGGGGGTAAGGTATTATGTGTTTATTGAAGAACTAATCATTCTGTCTAGATAGACTTGATGTTATACCCACAAAAAGTTGATGTTTTGCCCACAAAAATCTCCCAAGATTGCCATGAGACTACTACCACTTGCAACAACAGGTTAGGTGTGTCATCTTTTGCCATTCTCTGTTTTGTACAGTGGTTCTTGGCTCTGCTCAATTTGTGTTTGCAGGTCCTAACCCAGAGTGCATGGCTCTCCATCCTTATCCTACTCAGGCAGCTCCTATAGATTGAGTACTCTTTCTGCTCTTATCCCTTACACATCACAAATGTCACAGAGTTGTTTAAGATTTCAGCCAACTTAAGAATAGTGTTCCAAATAGAGTGAAGCAGGACAGTGCCTATGGAACCAACACGTGCTTAGTATGTGGCTAATCCTGCTGCTAATTACTTAGAATTCCCTTGAGAAAAATTTCCTGGCTTGTAGGCTGAAGTAAGCTAGGTCTTAAGATTGTCATTCAGGGTGCACCTGGGTGGCTCAATTGGTTGAGCATCCAGCTGTTGGTTTCTGCTCAGGTTATTATCTTAGGGTCATGAGATCAAGCCCTGCTTCAGGCACTGCAGGGAGTTGGCCTCCCCTCTCCCTCTACCCTCTGTGCTGCCCAGGCACCCTCTTTCTCTCTGAAATAAATCGTTAAAAATACATTTGTTATTTCGGTTCTTAGTTTACTCATCTCTGCACAAAGACCCTTCCTGCTCAACCAGAAATAGCCTCCCAATTCACCTGATATCAGATTTGCCTAATTTGTTCATACTTGGGGTTTTTTTTTTTTTTTTTTTTTTGCTTGCATATTTATTACCCAACATTCCTGCATAAGCATCCTAAGCATAGGGACTCTGTTAACATGTTAACTCAGGGACTAGCACAGGATATAGCACATAGTAGTTCTCAGTAAATCTTAACTAAATGACATTAAAAGGCAGTTTCTGAGTATATCCTGTGGGGCTTTCTATTTACAATCAATGTAACATGAATGCCATAGTCAAGAAAGTGCTTTATTTAATACCTTTTTGGGAAGCTTCCTGGTATCTTCGTCTAACTGGTTGTAATAATCAAGGACTGAGCTTTGTTGGTTAGCCTAATGCAGTATGCTCTGAATTTCTCATGGTGAAATTGTCATCTCTACCCATAAAAGAAAAGCAATCATTAATAAGCATTTCAAAGTATAGTATTTATTTTTCAACATAATTGATTAACTTAAGGAATGTTTGTATCAAGTGAGATGTTGTGTTTTTTTTTTTTTTTCTATTTATAGCCATCTCCATCAGTGACCACACTGCCCTTGCTCAGTTCTGCAAAGATGAGAAAATTGAATTCGTGGTTGTTGGACCAGAGGCACCTCTGGCTGCTGGTAAAGTTTGTTTCTATTTATTGTTACAGTAGATGCAATGCCAACAGGAGCTTAGAGGTCATCTAAGCCAATTCATTTTTTGCAGATGAAGATTTTTACTATCATATCACAGTGGGAAAAGAACTATCACCTTCTTAAAATTTATGGATTCTACTATTTTTTTCCCTGATGCGTCAATAATGTCATGAATGAAAGAGCAGATTTGCAACTGTGGAAAACATTTTAAATGTTTATATTCTGCTCTGTCATATGTTTGACTTTTGCTGGATTTGAATCACATGTTAGTAAGATTTTTGTTTATATCCTGTAGACTGCATGAAAAACTTCTTTTCTGCCTTTACTCATCTGTCTTATGTCAGTGTAATCCTGATTCTTCAGAGTGACAAGGCTCTACAGAGATCTTGGTTCACCTAAAGCTGCTCATTTCCATCAATAGGAATCGCTGGGAACCTGACATCTGCAGGAGTGCGATGCTTTGGTCCCACTGCAGAAGCAGCTCAATTAGAGTCCAGCAAGAGATTTGCCAAAGAGTTTATGGACCGACATGGAATCCCAACTGCACGGTGGAAAGCTTTCACCAAACCTGAAGAGGCCTGCAGCTTTATAATGAGGTAGCTAGAAGACTGCCTGTTGGGGGCAGTTGTTAGGATGTGTAAATATACAGGTCACTTTTGTGTCACAGGTTTACAGTAAGATAATCATAGGAGAAAACCTCATGCTGTGTAGGTTTTTCCAACATCAAAATAAAATGGGACTCTGTACATGTATCATTGTACAATCTTGTGGCCTTGGGAAAAGAATAATATTACTGAAGAGTTTCTAGAGGAAAAGATAACATTTGGTTCAGCAGTCATACACTCCTTTTATGGTCAAATTAACAAACACAGTCGCATCTTACAACATAAAGGATATTGATTTTTTCATAAATAATGGCCTTCTACCACTGCCACTTAGATCTAAATCTTAAGACTAAACATTCTTGTTCTCCGTTACATTAAAATTATGAAGCAATTAATGACGGTAGACACATGCCCTTTGCCCTTTTTTTATTGCCACTTCTCCCTTTTACCTGGTATGTTTTCCTTTTAGTTGGGTCAATTTCATTTTTTATTCATTCTTCATCCTACAGGGTTTCTTAGACACTGAATATTATTATTTCCTTGTAGCCAGATGCCTTGGGTAAGTAACAATTTTGTTACTTACTTTGGGTAAGTCTCCTTCTAGATCTCCAGTCCCATCCAACAGAAGACCTTACTTATCAAGAATAGTTTCTTCTGTGTACTTCCAGAAATGATTTGTGTATCCATGCTTATGATGATCTTATACAGTCACATCTTCTACTGGAATGAGAATACAATTCACTACTCTGTTCTTAAGGATCCTTCCATACCTGACTGTACAACTGCTTTAGTCTTCCAAAGATGTTGCCTGTATGATCTCATGATAAGTGAAAAAAACAAAATTGTATGTATCCTATGATCACAAGTATAAAGGAATATGTAGGGGAAAAAATCCCGGTGGGAAGTACATCAAAATGGTGTTGGTATAAGTAAATTTTTTTTCTGTTTTTTTAGTGCTTGCTATAGCACATCATTGCATTTTAGAGTGCTTTAAGCTTTTGAATTGTAAGGATTTTTATTGAATATTGAGATGCTCTGTCTTCACAGTGCAGACTTCCCTGCTTTGGTTGTAAAGGCCAGTGGTCTTGCAGCTGGAAAAGGGGTGATTGTTGCCAAGAGCACAGAAGAGGCCTGCAAGGCTGTACAGGAGATTATGCAGGTAGGTTGTTCCTCTGGAAAAGTCACACTGTGATGGATACTCCTTAAGTTTATGAAACGTTTCTCAAGATGAGACGTCATCTAGCAAATACACAGGTAAGTTTTTTGTGTTTTTTTAATTCCGTATATTATTCATCTCTATATCAGATTTACACTGATGGCTAAACTACTATGCTGTTCTTTGGAAGTAAGTTCTAGCATGCTTTGTCTGCTGTGGAAAGATAGAAAATCCTCAAACTATAGAACATTCAAATTCTCAATCATCCATGTAGACAAAAGTATTTGTCCTTAGTGTCCTAGGTCTAAGAGAAGTGAAGGAATGAATTAATATACTTTCCTCATACCATCCCTCTTGGTGGTTATTCTCCTTTATAGAAATCTATATTCAAAGGCATAATCTCTAGTACAAAATGTAGTAAGCAAGCATATCATAATAATCACACATAAGAATTAAATGGTAAGGGTGAAAATAATCTTTTTCTGTTACATGATTGGAAACTGCAAAGCCAGATCCGCAGAAGAGTGTTAATTATATGTTCATATCATCTGTACCCGTGCTGGCTCTGCATTATTGCCACTTGTCAAAATAGGAAATATTCATATGGGGCGCCTGGTTGGAGATTACTAAATAAACTTTAAAAAAATTAAAGTTTATTTATTTAAGTAATCTCTACACCTGATGTGGGACTCTATTTTATGATCCCAAGATCAAGAGTCACATGTTCTCTGACTGAGCCAGCCAGGTGCCACAAATAAATAAACTTTAAAAAAGAGAGATTCATATATTCCTTTGAGGCTCTCAGAAAAGGAAGAAGAAATTACAATACTAATGAATTGGTTCATGATACAAATGATGAAAAATGACAACAGCCTTTTTCTTACCCTCCTTACCCCCTGTTCAACAAGGATAAAGCTTTTGGAGCAGCTGGAGAAACAATTGTCATCGAAGAACTTCTTGAAGGAGAAGAGGTGTCTGTATGTATATCCATCTTTTGGGCTATCATAGAGTAGGAGAAGCTATAGAATCTGATCTGCAAGCCCCAGGAGGACTTGATTTATTATGGTTGTTTCATCTGAAAGCATAAACCCAGTACTTACAAAGGAATTCGTATATGTTTAGTACTTTGGATGCAAGTGAAAAAAATCTACCCTCTTTTAATCATGCCCAGTATATCAATAGAGGACTTGGATTTTTATCATATTATTTAAGAAGGCCAAAGTTGAAATACTTCACTTTGGGAGTAGCTTGACTTTTTTTTTCCCCTAACTGGCTCAAATATTACAGATCCTTCAGAAATTGAGTATATAAGATGTTCTGATTCTTGATGTGGATAGCTTAGGGTTATTTATGTTTCAACTTACTATAAGCAAAAATTTTTCCCCTGAGTAGAATTAGTACATATAGTTCCCCTCATTAAACTTTTTTTACTTTTTGCCATTTAAGATAAGTGGACTATTTTGTTTTCTCTGCAGTGTCTGTGCTTCACTGATGGAAGGACTGTGGCCCCCATGCCTCCAGCACAAGACCATAAGCGATTGCTGGAAGGAGATCATGGCCCCAACACAGGGGGAATGGGGGCCTATTGTCCAGCACCTCAGGTATGGCCCAAGTTGAAGTTCAGGAGTCATTATTTAAGTCTTCTCAAAGAGCTCTTGGACCATACTTTTCTGTTTTCTGTACATGGTATTATTACTCAGCCATTTGGATTTCCTATTAAATGAAAAGTAGCTCTTCTAGTCTCACTCTAAAACAAACCTTTTCTGCTAAAGTCTGAAAAATTAAGTATAGATTGAACAGGTCCTTCTATGTCCTGCTCTGTACCCACTATTTTTAACCCATGAGCACCAATTATAGTCCAGAATTATGTTTTATTTATCTTTGGATGAAGTAAATCCTACTTTGTGTGTGTGAAACAGATGAATTGAGAACCAAGTCAGACTATAATTTGTTCTTATCATTTCTGTACTTCATGGTGGGTACATAAAGCATGTTTCCAAATTCTTTCTGGACAGTTTTTAGAAGAAATCTGCATTGAGTGTCTTGTAAGTAGAACTGGCACTTCAGAAACTCAGTTATTCTTTTCAATGATAATAATGAACAGTGTGCTGATAATATAGTGCCTTATACACATTTTCCTCAATTATAAAGATTAAAAACAAAACAAGATTTAAGTTACGCTACTGTTTGGGAAAAGTGATTTTAGTGTAAGAACCATCACTAGGGGGACACCTGGGTGTCTCAGCAGTTGAGAGTCTACCTACGGCTCAGGGCGTGATCCTGGAGTTCCAGGATCGAGTCCCACATCATGCTTCCTGCATGGAGCTTGCTTCTCCCTCTGCCTGTGTCTCTGCCTCTGTGTGTGTGTGTGTCTCTCATGAATAAATAAATAAAACCTTAAAAAAGAACATCACTAGGGGCGCCTGGCTGCCTCAGTTCATCGAGTATATCTCTTGGTCTTGGGGTTTTGAGTTTGAGCCCTAGGTTGGGCATAGAGATTACTGAAAAATAAAATTAATTTTTTTTATTTTTTTAATTATTTATTTATTTGACAAAGAGTGCGAGCAGAAGCAGGGGGAACAGCAAGCAGAGAGAAATCAGGTTCCCTGCTTAAGCAGGGAGCCCAACACGGGGCTCCATCCCAGGACCCTGGATCATGACCTCACCTGAAGGCAGATGTTTAACTAAACCACCCAAGAGCACCTAAAATAAAATATTTAAAAGAAAAGAACTCTAAGTCTCATTTTTATAATTAAATTTATAAATTTATAGATTCTTAATAGACTTATGAAGTAGCATAGAATATACCAGAAGGATACAAAAGGACCTCAAAGTAGTAGAGAGGCTTTTTTTCATTTTTATTATGTTTCAGAAAACTTTTAGTAAGGTTTGTTTACATGTTTAAAAAATGTGTAGGTTTAGTAGTAAAAGGTGATTTAACATTTAATCCTGATATGGCAGTTGACACTGATCAATAAATATATAACCTAGCTTCTGCTTAGAATTTTTATCTGCAGAGTTGTTCTTTCCTATTTTAAAGAATAAGGGTAACTACTTACTTGATAGAGTCAATATGAGGATTTTAAAAATTTATGAATTTCAAATGCTCAGTCTATCTGAATTAGTAAAAAAAAAAATTCTCACAGTCCCCTTTCATTGTCCATTTGGTACTGCTTACAAGATGGTTATTTTTTTTTAATACTTAGTTACATTTTAATGTTCCTATATGTTCCCCAGGTTTCTAAGGATTTGTTCCTGAAAATAAAAAACACCATTCTTCAGAGAACAGTGGATGGCATGCAGCAGGAGGGCATGCCATACACAGGTGAGCATATTGATTTCACTATGGACATTATTCATAGAGTGACTTTACATGTTGACAAAACTTCCCCCATTTCTCCTTCTTCAGCACCTTTCAATTGACCATAACTTTTGCCATAGTTAGTGCAGAACCTGGAGTATTAGTAATTTATATTCTAATTTTCAGTCACAATACATCGTTTTCATTATAATTTGGGGGGGGGGTGTTTGTTTTTTAAAGTTTTTTTTTTATTTATTCATGAGAGAGAGAGAGAGAGGCAGAGGGAGAAGCAGGTTCCATGTAGGGAGCCTGATGTGAGACTTGATCCTGGGACTCCAGGATCACGCCCTGGGCCAGAGGCAGCACTAAACCGCTGAGCCACATGGGGTGCCCTATAATTTATCTTTGTTTCTGTTTCAATGAAGGTGTTCTCTACGCTGGTATAATGCTGACCAAGGAGGGCCCAAAAGTTCTGGAGTTTAATTGCCGTTTTGGTGATCCGGAGTGCCAAGTGGGTAACAGTTAGAGTATCAATTGTTATTTTGTAAATATATGTATTTTAATCTCAGAATTTATCAGCCTCAAAATAATTACCTTTAAGGAATATATGCAAATTCTGCTGGTATCTCAGTGAATACATTGTCTAGAGAGAACTAAGATTTCTCTCAGTTGCTATGTTGATTATGTTTTTCCAGGTGATCCTCCCACTTCTTAAAAGTGATCTTTATGAAGTGATTCAGTCTACCTTGGATGGCCTGCTCTGCACATCTCTGCCTGTTTGGCTTGATAACCGTGCTGCCATAACTGTGGTAATGGCAAGTAAAGGCTATCCAGGAGATTACACCAAGGGTGTGGAGATAACAGGTGAATATCTGAGAACAAAAGGTGGAATTACAGTGTGACAAGTGAGCAGTGTTACAGTAGGCCTTCCTCCCATGCCATGCTCTGCTTCTTTTAGGGGCGTAAGGCTGTCAGAAACCTTCCAGGGGGGGGTTTTAACCATGTTGGATGTGGGTGTGCAAATATCCAAAATTACTGTATTTAAAGAACTGCTGTCCATCTCCCTTCTTGCACAAGGAATATCTAAATGGGCATAGCCAGGTTTCTAGAGTATCACTCAAGTGTGCCTTTCTCTTCCATCCTCCAAGAGCCAGGAAAATTAAGGGAACTCAGGAGAGTCAGAACAACAGTAGTAGACGCTACGTCAATGAGATAGATTTCAGCGGCATGATCACAACTAGACCCCCTCACCCCTTACCTCCTGTTTGCAGCATACCCCGTAGTCACTTGGATGATGGAATTAAAAACGTTTCAAAACTATAGCCTTCTCTCCCGTCTCTCTACAGGAAATGAGGCGTCTCTTGTTAAATGATATTAAATAAAACAGTGTCTTAAAATGCTAAATAAGTTCTAGTGCCATGAGCCCAAAGGCAGTCCTCCATGATGCTCAGCAGCCTGTAGTTTGGTCTCCCTCAGGATCCCAGCAGTGTGTTTGGTTCAAACACCCCAGATCTGTCTTGCCTAGACAGTGAGTTCATTGCCCTGTGAATCCCAGTTGTAGCAACTGTGCAGTTAGGAATTGATTGCCTTTTTTTTTTTTTCTTTATTTTAGAGAGTGCATGTGCATACACACACACTCGTGAGCAGGGAGGGAGCACAAGGGGAAGGAAGGGAAAGGGAGAGAATCTCAAGCAGACTCCACACTGGACACAGAGCCAGATGCCAGGGCTCAGTCTCACTACCCTAGACCATGACCTAATCCAAAATCAAGAGTCAGATACTCAACAGACTGAGCCACCCAGGTACCCCTGATTGACTTTTAAAATGAATAGAGAAGGGATAGAATCAAGATCACTTATATTGGTGAAATTTCCCTAAGATTGAGGTGACAAGTATAATAGTCATTTCTGACACAGCAGATATTGTGTCAGATATTCCAAATAACAGGAGGTACTTGGGTACTTATGACTGAATGCCCCTGTGTTATAAAGACATTTAGAGAACTTATATTAACAAATCACCAGCTAGGATGCTAAAAGAGAAGTGGTGACCTAATAGGACAAACTTTAAGTGGGGTGGGTTTTTTTGGTTTTTTGTTTATTTTTTAGTTAAGAAGCTATCTTTGTGTAAACTGCCCATGTTGGTTACTTGAGAATATGAAAAATATGGTCTAATAATATTTAAGTGTAAAATTGTATATGAGAGCTTAAGAATAATTCAAATGAAAATAAAACGGGATTTTAGACTGGACCTAAAACCAAATTTAAATCAAATTTGTCTTAAGATTTTACAATTGTTATATTAGGGAAAATATTAAGGATGTTTTGCATTACAGTTATTCTGTTTATTTAAAGAAGAAAGAAGGCAGCTTGTATGGCTGTGATAAAAGGAATTCTTTAAAAAAAAAAAGGAATTCTTTTAAGTAAAAGATGTGATCAAGTACAGGTTTTATTCATTGATTTTAGGGTTTGTTTGTTTGTTTTGTTTTGTTTTGTTTTCTTATCTCCCCTTTTAAGTTGTAGTTTTTAATGTCCTGTCTGGAGAGAATAACTATACAGCTGACCCTTAAACAACGGGGTTTGAACTACATGGGTGCTCTTAAACATGGAGTTTTGTACAGTACTATAAATGTATTTTGTCTTTCTTACGACATTGTTAATAACATTTTTTTTCTCTAGTTTATTGTAAGAATATAGCATATAACATACAAAATATGCATTAATCGACTGTTTATGTTATTGGTAAGGCCTCTATTTAGCAGGAGGCTCTTATTTTTTTCCTCCCCCATTGAAACAATAGATCTTACATGAGGTTTATAACACAGATTAAGGATAATGCAGTTATCACCTAGAGCAGAACAGACTATTCTTAAGAGAGAGGGTCTATTTGCTATCTTGTTGCTTTATTCCTTCCTGTTAGGATTCTTGTGAAGATTCATTTAAGTGAAATAAAAACTTACAGAAATTATAAACCACTTTAGAAGTGTAGACTATTGTTATGATGTAAATCTGCTCTCTTATAGGGTTTCCCGAGGCTCAAGCTTTAGGACTGGAGGTATTCCATGCAGGCACTGCCCTGAAAGATGGCAAAGTGGTGACTAACGGGGGTAGAGTCCTTACGGTAACAGCAATCCAGGAAAATCTCCTCTTGGCCCTTGAAGAAGCAAAGAAAGGACTATCTGCTATAAAATTTGAGGGAGCCTTTTACAGGAAGGACATTGGCTATCGTGCCATAGCCTTCTTCCAGCAGCAGCCCAGGTAAATTACTTACTGAGGTGGTTCTAGCACAACTTCAGAACTAGCATAGCTTCAGAACTGGTATAAATGGCCATATAGAAAATTCTATGAACCTATACTAAGTCATTTCAATAATCTTTTCTATGGGACTGACTTTAATTTGCATTTAGTTTGAGTCAAAACTAGTTACAACAATATTCAAACGAAATGGGAAAAGCTTCATGGTAGCTCTTTTTTGTTTTTTCTCAGTTTAGTAGAATCCCAGTAATGTTAAGGACTTTTTTACATTGTATATTTTAAATGTATACAATCATTTGTCCATTATTCGTCAATAAAGATGGGGAAAAGGATTTTTGAGTTATATATTTAAATATTTACTGTTGTATTTTTATCTTAGTTCTTGGTTTTGTCAAAGAATGCAATTTGAAATTTGAAATTATTGCAAATTTGCAATTTGAAAATATTAGCCATCTTCCTTTGCAACTTAATTGATTCTACTGTAAATTTTGACAGTCTTATTTTGTTACTGTGTTTATTACTGAAATGTATTTTTTGACCCCCTTATTAATTTGTTAGTACAACTATTCCTTTGTAAATTCAATAAACTATTAATTGCAAATGTGGATGTTTTGATTTCTTAAGTATAGATCACAGTTATTATTGTTCGTTTAGTTCATCCATGAGAAATAAATTAATTGAGAGACACATTTATTTTTTTTTAAAGATTTTATTTATTCATGAAGGACACAGAGGAGAGAGACAGAGGCAGAGACATAGGCAGAGGAAGAAGCAGGCTCTATGCAGGGAGCCTGATGCGGGACTTGATCCCGGGTCTCCAGGATCACACCCTGGGCCGAAGGCAGGCGTTAAAGCGCTGAGCCACTCAGGGATTCCGAGAGACACATTCAAAGTTTAAATACTGGGGCAGCCCCCGTGGTGCAGCGGTTTAGCGCCGCCTGCAGCCCAGGGCATGATCCTGGAGACCCTGGATCGAGTCCCATGTCAGGCTCTCTGTATGATGCCTGCTTCTCCCTCTGCCTGTCTCTGCCTCTCTCTCTCTCTCTCTCTCTCTCTCTCTGAATAAATAAATAAAATCTTAAAAAAAAAAAAGTTTAAATACTGGAAATTTTTAGGCTTAAGAACATTAAAATACCATGCCAAAGTTTTATTTTTCGTTTTAAAATAACCAGATTCCATTGAAATGACCAATTATAAGAGCCTGGGATCTCAATACTAATCTGAGCTCATTATAGATGAAGAAAATGAGAGGTCACAATACCAGCTGCTGAGAAAGATTTTTTTTAAACCAGTAGAACTTTGTTTCCTATCTGAGCATGAGCCCAGGTTGCTAATTTCATTGGAGTTAATTGCTAGAGCTTTCAACTCTGTTGGTACCCTGACTCCTTGTTTCTAATAGAATTTCATAGTTCTTCATGTATCACTACATCCCAGGAGGCCAAAGTACTCATTTTTGTAAAGCAAGGCTACTGAATTCCCAGTGTTGTTCATGAGCTTTCGATGCACTACTGCAACATGTTGGCCCTGTTTAGAAGGGAATGATGCACTATCATCTGGTTTTGCTTTTTCCAACATGTTTTTATCTTGTTTCATGCTATTTTTAGCCATAAGGAAACTTACATAGTTCTCTACTACAATAAGAGTCCAGTTTCATTATTTAGGAGTTTCTTTGTAGAGTGTGTATAATCCTAATTTTCACTTTTTTTACTCCATTTTGGCATTCCTTTCCTTCCCATACCAAAATTGAACAGAGAAATGTAGCAAAATATCAGTATATCCAGCTACCTGTGAGAAGTACTTCTAGATGAAATAAGAGAAGTAGTTCTCAACAGTGATAATACAATTGAGTCCACTAGGGAATTCATTTTAATACATTTCAATTTCTAGGCCCTGCCCTTTTCAAGTTAAAATCCAAATCTGTGGATGGGGCCTGGCACATTCAAAGATACAAAAATCATCTTCCGTATCAAGTAATATTTTAAACAATTTTCCCTGGCATTTAGGTGATGTGTTTTTGTTTAAATCTTTAGGGGCCTGACTTACAAAGAATCTGGGGTAGACATTGCAGCTGGAAATATGCTGGTCCAAAAAATTAAACCTTTAGCCAAAGCTACTTCCAGACCAGGTAAGTCAGAGCCTGCCCTTTGCTGGTTCATTAACTTTGACAGACATTGTGAATTGATTTGGGCTTTGTAGTTTACTGAGGAAAATGTGTCAAATTAATGCTAGGTTGTTAAGTCTTGCCCTGTTTAAGCCAAACCCATAGTCCTCTGCTTTTTTTGTCTCTAATATTAAGAACAGCATTTCTTATCCTTATTAAATTCAAAAAGATTATGTCTGCCTCTTTCATATATAATTACTTTTTTGATCATTTCTTTGAGCACATTGTATTTTTCCCCATTCTCAAGAAAGGCATTTCTTATTTTTGCCATGCTTAAGAAGTGTTTGTATATCCATGTTTAATCTATTAAAATGCAGCAGATAATTAGTTTCCTCTGCCCGTTAGGCTGTGATGTTGATCTTGGAGGTTTTGCTGGTCTTTTTGATTTGAAAGCAGCTGGTTTCAGAGATCCTCTTCTGGCATGTGGAACAGATGGTGTTGGAACTAAACTGAAGGTAATCAGACACCTATGTGATTAAAGGTCTTTTATGAATGATAAGAGAATTTACCGTATATCAGTACATATTTTCCCCTCTTGACGTATATGCACTAAAGAGAAATACTCCAAATAACCATAAAACATGGTTAATGTTTAAACCATAAAACATAATGTTGTTGCAACTATATCTGGCTGGAAGATTAATGGAGGGAATTAGATGGTATACTTTGTGTGGCACATGGGTAGTTTCAGTTGGTTAAGCATCAGACTCTTGATTTTGGCTCAGATCATGATCTCAGGGTCTTATTATCCAGTCCTGCATCCAGCTCCATGCTCAGCTGGGAGTCTGCTTGAATTCTCTCCCTCTGCCTCTCCCCCAACTCGTGCACACACACTCCCTCTTCCTCTCTATATAAATAACTTTTTTTTTTTTTTTTTTTTAATGGGATACTTGGGCAGCCTGGGTGGCTCAGCGGTTTAGCTCCGCCTTCAGCTCAGGGCGTGATCTTAGAGACCCGGGATCAAGTCCCACGTTGAGCTCCCTGCACGGAGCCTGCTTCTCCCTCTGCCTGTGTCTCTGCCTCTCTCTCTCTCTCTCTCTCGGTCTTTCATGAATGAATAAATAAAATCTTTTTTTTTTTTTTTTTTTTTTTTTAAAGACACTTTTGGGAGCACCTAGATGGATGGCTCAGTTACGCATCTGCCTTTGGCTCAGGTCATGATTTCCTGACTCTCTGCTCAGCGGGGAACATGCTTCTCCCTCTCCCCCTGCTCCTTCTCCCCTGCTCATGCTTTCTCTCACTCACTCAAAATCTTTTTTAAAAATTTAAAAATGGGATACTTTTCAGTCAAGTGGTTTATCAGAATTTAGTATTTTGTCTTTAGGTGTTTAGAGCAGCTAGCCAAATAGCAGTAATATTTATTAGCCTCCATTGATAAACTGACAAGGTATGATTTGGAGTTTATTCTCTTATGTGGATGTTTGTATTGTGCTTCTTTAGATTGCCCAGCAGTGTGATAAACATGATACTATTGGTCAAGATTTGGTTGCAATGTGTGTCAATGACATTCTAGCTCAAGGGGCTGAGCCCCTTTTCTTCCTCGATTACTTTTCCTGTGGAAAACTTGACCTCGATACAACTGAAGCAGTTGTCACTGGAATTGCCAGAGCTTGCAGAAAAGCTGGATGTGCTCTCCTTGGTATGACCATTTTAATCACATGTCCTTCCTGTATTTTAACCCTGTGTATAAATGTGATCAGTACCAATATAGCTAAGAAGAAAAACTGTAGGGGCACCTGGGTAGCTCAGTTGGTTAAGCGTCTACCTCCAGCTCGGGTCATAGTCCTGGAGTCCTGGGATTGAGCCGCCACATTGGGCTCCCTGCTCAGCAGGGTGTCTGCTTCTCTCTCCCCCTGCTCTTGTGCTTTTCCTCTTTGTCTCCCCCTCTCAAAAGGATAAGATCTTTTAAAAAAAAAAGTATAAGAAAAAAGAAAAACTATAGATGACATAGTGAAGCAAATAAAATAGAGGTAACATTACTTGAAGAAAACTTAGATCCTGATGCCTTCAAGCCCCTCCTCAAGGATTTGTCCCCCAGACTCCTACTCTTAAACTGTGAGCCAGGCCTTATCTTTCTCCCTGATCTTTACCCCTTCCTCCTCCTGGCCTGCAGCAGAAGTAGATGATTCATGACATTCTAAATCTTAAGCGTTATTTTCCAACAGAGATAACGCTATGAATAAAATGTACTTAAGATTTACAGGAATATTACTTAAATATATATGGGAACTTTGAGCAAAATGAATTTACAGGTTGACCAAGCAATAAAACTACCTCTTTTGTATATCAGCCCCATTTCTGTGGACACATCTGTCCCAAAAGCCAAAATTACCTTTTAACCATCTTTTAGGACAGTTTATAATTTGGAGTCTGCCTTTACATAGGATCACAGGGACACTGGGTGGCTCAGTGGTTGAGCGTCAGCCTTTGGCTCAGGTCATGATCCTGGGGTCCTGGGTTTGAGTGCTGCATCAGGCTCCCTCTTCCTATGTCTCTGCCTCTCTCTCTCTGTCTCTCATGAATAAATAAATAAAATCTTTTAAATATATATATATATTTAAATATATATACTATATTTAGTCAGGCCTTGCATTTAAGCAGGCTTGACTAAATCACTTCTCTAAGGCTGTACCATCATCTGGAATATACAGTGATTATAAAAATCAAATACAGGTGAAAGCATTTCTAAAATTAAACTACAATAGAAACATTCAAGCAAGCATTCGTTCTTTAAAGAGAATGTTGTTTGGAGGTTACACTATCCTTTCTGGAAATTAGTACTGTTTCCCTTGAAGTCATGCTTGGTCAAAAGTTCTGTTAGGCAGCTAATAGAGTACATTTTTTTTTAACGTTTGCAGAATATAGCCACATGTGTAATTGTTCATAAGAAGAGTAGGGGCACCTGGCTGGCTCAGTTAGAAAACCATGGGACTCTTGATACTGGGATTGTGAGTTAAGCCCCATATTGGGTATAGAGATTACATACATACATACATACACAAACTTTAAAAAAAAAAAGAGTTCCTGGTGTCAGTACGTCCTAGACAGGTTTATAAATATTATGCCTTATCATGGTTCTCATTTTATTGTCCTGCCAGGAGGTGAAACTGCAGAAATGCCTGACATGTATCCTCCGGGAGAATATGACCTAGCTGGTTTTGCCGTTGGTGCCATGGAGCGGGATCAGAAACTTCCTCACCTGGAAAGAATCACCGAAGGGGATGTTGTTATTGGAATAGCTTCATCTGGTCTTCACAGCAATGGATTTAGCCTTGTCAGGAAAATTGTAGCAAAATCTTCCCTCCAGTACTCGTCTCCAGCACCCGATGGCTGTGGTGACCAGACCTTAGGTAAACATACATTTAAATTCTCCTGCTTGGAAATGTGTGAGCAACACTTAATGGGTTAGTCTTTCATTAGTTCATTAGAATGGAATAAATTACATTATCCTATGTTTTCACTCTTTGGACATTTTCATAGAACTGGCATGTCTGCAGGGTCAGATCATTCTGCATTTCAGAATTGTTTTTTATATATGCTTTGGTTTTACATTTGTAGGCTAAATTTGTCTTATCTCTCCAATACACAGGGGACTTACTTCTAACTCCAACCCGAATCTACAGCCATTCGCTGTTACCTGTCCTACGTTCAGGACATGTGAAGGCCTTTGCCCATATTACTGGTGGAGGATTGCTAGAAAACATCCCCAGAGTCCTTCCTCAGAAATTTGGGGTGGATTTAGGTAAGATTACTAAAAGGAACTTCTGCTCCGAAAACCATTGGAGAAATGTATTATGGAAGAAAACTGTGAGTAGTTAGTACACATATAATTATATATATGGAAAATTCTTAATTATTGGGGTTTCTCAGAAAAAATGAGACTGACCTTTCTCTTTCTGCTATTCTTTTTCAGATTTTATTTATTTATTCATGAGAGAGGCAGAGACACAGGCAGAGGGAGAAGCAGGCTCCATGCAGGGAGCCCAACATGGGATTCGATCCCAGGTCTCCAGGATCACTCCCCAGGCTGAAGGCAGTGCTAAACCACTGAGCCACCCGGGCTGCCCTTCTTTGTTTTATTAACCACATTTATAAGGCATAATATCCTCTCATATAGTTGACTTACATAGATGAAATGTGATGGGGAGTATGAGGGGTTGGTATCCAGGGGACCCAAACCACAGCATAGAGAAGGGAGACAGATTTGAGAATCACTTTGTGCTTAGAAGGAAAAAGAAGTCTCAAGTTTCTAGTTAAGCAAATGAGTAGATGGTAACACCCATAACACAGCAGAAAGAGTAGATTTGGAGTAGGAAGTGGGAATAGTGTTTTTTGTTTTCTTCCCAAAGATTTTATTTTTTTATTTTTAAAAGACTTATTCACTTCTTAGAGCACGAGAGTATAAGGGAAGGCGTAGAGGGATAGAATCTCAAGCAGACTTCCTGCTGAGCATGGAGCTGGATGCAGGGCTAGATAATAAGACCCTGCGATCATGACCTGGGCCAAAATCAAGAGTCAAATGCTCAACCGACTGAGCCACCCAGGCGCCGTATTTATGTGTTTTAGAGAGAAAGAGAGCATGAGTGGGTACAAGTGGGGGGAAAGGCAGAGGGAAACAGAATCTCTAGCAGACTCCGTACTGAGTGTGGAGCCCAAGGCAGGGCTTAATCTCACAACCCTGAGATGACCCTGATCTGAAATCAAAAATCAATCATTAAACCAGCTGAGCCACCCAGGTGCCCCAGGAATAGTGTTTTAATTTTCAATGTTTATTTTAAGGTATCTGAGAACGCAAGTTGAGATCAGACAAGTTAAGTTTCGTGCTCATATGCAGATAGTAATAGTTATAGCCAAGAGAGTGGAAGCAACTAAAAGTGGTTTCTCAGTGTTCTGTCCACTTTAAAGATCAACAGAGGCCAAATTACTGGCAAAGAACAGTCGGAAGCAGGGAATGAACCATGATGTAAAAGTATCATGAACTCAAGGAATAGAACACAACACTGGCCAGCACTGTTAGGTACAGCATAGAGACCTAGATGAGAACTAGAAATATATTTAAAAAAAAAAAAAAAAGGGATCCCTGGGTGGCGCAGCGGTTTGGCGCCTGCCTTTGGCCCGGGGCGTGATCCTGGAGACCCGGGATCGAGTCCCACGTCAGGCTCCCTGCATGGAGCCTGCTTCTCCCTCTACCTGTGTCTCTGCCTCTCTGTCTCTCTCTGTGTGACTATCATGAATAAATAAATAAAATCTTTAAAAAAAAAAAAAAAAAAAAGAACTAGAAATAAGCCAGTATAATTCAGAGTCAGCTCAGAAAGCATCTCAGTGAGGGTAGATACCACCCACCCAATGATTGTGGGAGGAATGAATGACAGAGATCTAGAGACAGTGAATAGAGGTGGTTATTTCAAAAAAGTTATTGGTAAGAGGGAAAGGGGGATTATTACTTATACTCAAGGCAAAATGAGCAACTAGGTTTTTCCTCCCCGTTTTTATAGCATAAAGAGACAGGAACTGCTCCATCTATCTCGGCCAACCAATATACATGGGCTTGAGAAAATAGAAACCATAGAAGTTCACATAAAGTGGTCCCTTTCCCAGTGAAGTAAGAAGGGCTTAGTGAGATCAGCAGTCTGAGTGAGGGCTTGAGGAAAGAAGTAAATAATAAGGTAGACTAGATCAGAAACAAGAATGAGACAACAAGCAGTACTGAAGGTGAAGGTGGAGCTGGTTGCGTGATTTTTCTCCCAAAGTAAGAACTGTGTCACCTTGAAACACAAGCAACAATAAAAAAATTGATTGGCTTGATCCAGTTGGCTGGCCAAGTGGAGGGGTCACTTCTGAGGGGAAGCAGCTGTGGGTACAGGTGAGTAGATTTGCGGAGCCAATAGTAGAGTCAGAATACATGGAGCTAAGAGAGAATCCAAAGTCAGAAATAGGTCGTGATTTAGAGTTGATACCGCCATATTCCCAAATAGCCACTGTGGTTGAGTCACACAAATGTCCATGTCCCAGTAAAAAGGAGTTAGGCCCTTACATCAGCCTCTGAGGTTTCTTGCATGAATCCTAGTTGGACAACAGATTTAAGTAAACAATTTTCAACATTAAAGTTGCAGCTGGTTACATTACTCATGACTTGTCTGTTCATTTGTAGAAACTAGGCTCTTAGCCTGTCAGTATTTGTTTGCTTACAAATACTTTAAATGAGTTTGCTAAAATGAAATCAGTTTGTAAGCCATTTAATGTATCCTCAATATCCAGCTGTCATAATAGCATCATTTTTGAGGTAAGTATTCCTTTTTTTTTTGATGCATATACCACTATTTGGTTTATGTTGCTGTTGACTTTAGACTATTGATACCACAGTGAACATCATAGTAGCTAAATATTTTGAGCTCAGCTTTTAAGAATGGACATGTCCCAGCTAGAAGAAATGGAATTAAATCTTATAGAGGAGAAGGTTCATAGACATGTGATGCTTTTTAAAAATTTTAATCAACTCTAGAGCATTAAAGAACTGATTATCCAGGGCACTTGGCTGGCTCAGACAGTAGAGTACCTGACTCTTGATCGTGGGGTGTGAGTTTATTCAAGGCTCATGTTGAGGGTGGAGTTTACTTTAAAAAATAAATAAAAATAAAGAAACAACTATCTTTGGGGATCCCTGGGTGGCTCAGCGGTTTAGTGCCTGCCTTTGGCCTAGGGCCTGATCCTGGAGTCCCAGGATCGAGTCCCACATCAGGCTCTTGCATGGAGCCTCCTTCTCCCTCTGCCTGTGTCTCTGCCTCTCTCTCTCTCTCTCTCATGAATAAATAAAATCTTAAAAAAAAAAAAAAAAAGAAACAACTATCCAGCAAATATACCAAGTTTATAAGGGAAACTGATCATTAACCCTACTATGAACCCTACTACTTTTTTTTTTTTTTTTTTTTTTTTTAAGTAATTTTATTTGGTTCTTTGCTATTTTATCTCCAAAGAAAACTGGGGGACTGGGAGATTCAAAGTTCGACTTTCTCTTAACAAGACATGAAAAGACACAAATAAAAACAATTATAAGGGCAGCCCCGGTGGCTTAGCAGTTTAGCACCGCCTTCTACCCAGGGCGTGATCCTGGAGACCTGGGATCGAATCCCGCGTCGGGCTCCCTGCATAGAGCCTGCTTCTCCCTCTGCCTGTTTCTCTCTCTCTCTCTCTTTTTTCTCTCTAAAAATCTAGGCTCAGGGACCCTCTGAAGGTGGCTCAGAGGTGAGTGCCTGCCTTTGGCTCAGGGCATGATCCTGGATTCCCAGGTTCAAGTTCCCCATCAGGCTCCCTGCATGGAGCCTACTTCTCCCTCTGCCTGTGTCTCTGCCTCTGTGTGTGTGTGTCTGTGTGTGTGTGTGTGTGTCTCATGAATAAATAAATCTTTAAAAAAACAAATAATAAAATAATAAATAATAAAATAATTTATTTTAAAAATTAATAATTTTTAATAATTTTTCTTTTAAAAATTTAATAATTTCTTTTAAAAATCTAGGTTCACAGTGGCTTCCCTATTTTATGAGCATAAGTAAATATTTAATTATTTTCCAATTCAGATCCCGTAACTTATAGATTCCAAAGAACTATCCAAGTATAAATGTGTGTTGTGTTTATGCCTTTACCTTTAAAAATTTTATTAAAGTTTTTGGTTGTATTATAACAGACCTAAATCTAAATTTTAAAGTAAATACATTAAGAAGTGGTGGCTCAGTCAGTTAAAAAGTCTGACTCTTGATTTTGGCTTAGGTTGTGATCTCACGGCCTAGGATTAAGCCCTGTTTTGGGCTCCGTGCTCAATGGGGAGTCTGCTTGTCTCTCTGTGGTCCCCCCCCACCCACCACAACTACCACCACCATCATGTCCTCTCTCTTTCTCAAATAAATAAAACCTTTTAAAAAAATAAAGTAAATATGGTCGGGCATATTTTGATTTTAACCTTTTATAAATTGTATGACTTTTTTAAAATAGTGGATACGTTTCCTCTAAGTCTGTAACATAAGCCACCTAGTTTTGCATCACACCTAGAGTGCATTTTGTTATTGCTAAGACCCAGCTTAACATTCTCAAACTTTTACTGGAATTCAGCTGGTAACAATTCCCTATTAGGGAATTCCTAAGAATCTAGTTACTTGATGCAGTACAAGACCTCACTTAATAGTGAATACTGGCCAAGTGTGTCGGCAAAAATGTTCTTGATATCTGCGGTACAGGTGAATCCCCCCTCCCCCAAAATTGTGAAAGGGCAACGTATAGTTTTACCTTATATAAAGTAGCAGTACTGCTTGTAATCTCCACAGCTTTATATATGTGCATACGTTATAGAGACAATAGGTTAATCAGACAATTCTTGCCTGTTTTCAGATGCCCAAAGCTGGAGGATCCCCAGGATCTTTTCATGGCTACAGCAGGAAGGACACCTCTCTGAAGAAGAGATGGCGAGAACATTTAACTGTGGAGTTGGGGCTGCCCTCGTGGTATCAAAGGATCTGACGGAGCAGATTCTGAAGGATATTAAGCAGCACAAGGAAGAAGCCTGGGTGATTGGCAAAGTGGTGGCATGTCCTGAAGGTAATTGCTCCTTGTGTAGTTGCTCTTAGGTATATAACCTGAACTATAACTCTGCCCTGCCTCTGCAGCTGTGCCCACCTTTTATTCTAGCTATGGCTATAGCAGCTGCCTTTACACAGCTATAATATGACAACAACCCCAGCTCGTAACACCACATTTCTCTTTATTTCTGCCTTCGGGCTCTGACACCTCTGTGTAGTCGTCACGTATGCACAACTACACCTCACAGGACAAGCCTTAACCAATAGAGTGAATAAATACCCACTTTAGGGACAGAAGGGAACAGTTCTGAGACAGGGTCTTCATGGGTTTTTTTTTAAAGTCCCAGTGGAATCAAGCCCAGTTGCCCACTGGGGTGACCAGTTTAATAACACACTCTTGTATTTGGCTCTCCATATCACTCTTCCCAGATCCTTACTCTGGTTTCCTAGGATCACTTCCCAGAGTCATCTTCCTATGAGCAGGACCTGGTCTCAGACTCTACTTTGTAATTCAGCTCAATTCAGGGAGTAGTGAAGGGAGCACCCTGACAAGTGCTGTGTATACTTAGGACTCTGTTAGAAGTACTAGAAGTTAGCAGCGTGGCTAACTCAAATTAGTGAACAGAGATGCTGGCTTGCCAATTATGTCTGCGTCTGCCTTTCGTTCCTTTATTGTATAGGTTTCATTTTCAGGCCAGTTCTCCAAATGCCAGGATGTCTTGAGTCCACATCCTTGAGCTCATGTTGCAATAGGAAAGAGAGGCCCTCTCGTCCTCCACATCTTCTCGTATCAAATCCTTGAATGGCCCCGCTTGGGTCACATGCCTTTCCTGAGGCCAGGAGATAGTGCCGTCCTGTGGCTTTTAGTGGAAGTATGTAATTATACATGTTCTCTATCAGGAAGTTTTTATGAGTGAGTAAAATTAAGTGGTAAAGCCTGTTCTTCGTTTTAGTCCTTGTATATCTTATTTTCAGAATAAAGTATTCTCAGGTTCTCATAAAATACTTTTTTTTCCATTATTACTGTTAATTCACCGTTGTTCCATTCTTATTTGTTGGGTGTGTTTGAAATGCAGGTTCTCCTCGTGTGAAAGTCAGGCATCTGATAGAAACTATGCAAATAAATGGGTCAGTATTGGGGAATGGCACCCTGAAAAATCATTTCTCTGTTCAACCAAAAAAGGCAAGAGTGGCTGTCTTAATATCTGGAACAGGTGAGATGTGCCTTCTTCTTTACTATGAGGCTGTAGAAATGCCCTTTCCTTCTCCCTTCTCCCCAGCCTCCTTCAGATTGTGAGGACACCGTCAGGAGAGCAGAGCAGGGGGTCAGTAAGAAGTGTTATTCTGTGTCCTCAGTCTTTCTACTTTTGGGGGTCTTCTGAGATACCTAAAGAAGAGAAGAGGGTATCAGGAAGACACTTGAAGAAACAGAAACCAGAAAAAAAACAGAAAATCCAATTTTTGTATCCTAGCTTTCTAGTTGAAAAGTCTTAAAACAGCTGAGGGTTTTTTTAATAATAATATGAAATTTATGGTTGCCTTGTGGATGGGGGGGTAAAATAAGAGCATCATATTCTCTTAAGAGATGGAGATAGCATGTTTATTTTTCCCACTATTGTAAGTAACATTGTTGTGAACATTTTTGTAAAATATGCAGTACATTTCTAGGTGTATATCTGATTATTCCTTTAGGATATATTCCTGGAAGTGTAATTGCTTTCCAAGTCTATGTTAAAGTTTCAATATACTTTGGGCCCAAGTTGATGGTAAAGCAAAGAAGCTATTATAAGGGTCATAGTGCTTTCTTCTTAAGAGGGTTGATTTTTCAGGGTACCTAGCTAACTCAGTAAAGCATGTGGCTTTTGATCTCAGGGTTGGAAGTTCAAGCCCCACCTTGGGTATAGAGATTGCTTTAAAAAATAAAATCTTAGAAAAGAGAGTGGGGGTGGGGGTAAGATAACTAAGTGATGGGCATTAAGGAGGGCATGTGATGTAACGAGCATTGGGTGTTATGTAAGACCAATGAATCACTGACCTCTACCTCTGAAACTTATACTATATGTCAATTAATTGAATTTAAATTTTAAAAATGGGGCAACCCAGGTGGCTCAGCGGTTTAACGCCACCTTCGGCCCGGCACATAATCCTGGGGACCCGGGATCAGGATCAAGTCCCACGTCAGGCTCCCTGCATGGATCCTGCTTCTCCCTCTGCCTGTGTCTCTGCCTCTGTCTCCCTCTCGCTCTGTGTCTCTCATGAATAAATAAATAAAATCTTTAAAAATTTTTTTAAATAAAATAAATTTTAAAAATGAATAACAAAAAAATGAAGAATAAAAAATAAAAATTTTGAGAGAAAAGCAAAAAATTAAAAAAAATAAGAGTTGATTTTTGTTGTTGTTAATTAAGCTGCCTCTTCCTCTCTAGTCAGGTTTTTTTTGTTTTAAGATACTATTTATTTCTTTGAGAGAGCATGAGAGGGCAGGGGCAGAGGGAGAAGCAGACTCCCTGCTAAGCAGGGAGCCTGACTCGGTTGTGACTTGAGCCAAAGGCATACTGAGCCTCCAGTCAGTTTTTTTTTTAAGGTTTTATTTATTTATTTATGAGAGACACACACACAGAGAGAGGCACAGAGACACAGGCAGAGGGAGAAGCAGGCTTCATGCAGGGAACCTGACGTGGGGCTCGATCCCGGGTTTCCGGGATCACACCCTAGGCTGAAGGCGGTGGTAAACCGCTGAGCCATCCAGGGATACCCCCCATCCAGTCAGTTTTTAAATCATGTTATATACTTACTCTTCTTGGTCATGAGATATGATTTTGCAGGAGCCAATTACATACCCTCAAACCAGGAGTGCCTACATTTTAATAAGCTGTTAATCCATTATCCCGAGAGAAAGGAAATTTAAAAGCTTCACATGTTTTGCCAGTCTTTTCTAAGACATTTGTTCAGAAATCTTGACCATTTACTATGCAAAATAGAACTTTTTTTTGTTTTTTTTTAAGAAACGTGAACTTACGAATATGTTTCTCTCTCTTTCAGGATCAAACCTGCAAGCTCTTATAGACAGTACTAGGGAGCCCAGTAGCTGTGCACACATTGTTGTTGTTATCTCCAACAAAGCTGCAGTGGCTGGTTTAGATAAAGCAGAAAGAGCTGGAATTCCCACCAGAGTGAGTTATTTTGAAAAGTGTCTTTCCTGCAGATTGTATGTGTGTGTGTATGTGTATATGTATGTATTTATTTATTAAAATTTTTTTTAAGATTTTATTTGGTTATTCATGAGAGACGCAGAGACACAGGCAGAGGGAGAAACAGGCTCCATGCAGGGAGCCCCACATGGGACTCGATCCTGGGTCTCTAGGATCATGCTCTGGGCTCAAGGCGGCACTAAACCGCTGAGCCACCGGAGCTGCCCTGCAGATTGTATTTAAACTCAAACAAACAAACAAACAAATAAATAAATAAATAAATCTCAAACCTCCAAAAAATAAAAAATAAATAATAATAAAAAATAAATTCAAACCTCCCACCCTCCCTCCAACAAGACCTCCGTCTGTAGGACAACTTATTTTTTGGATTTCTGGATTGGGGTATATGCTAGGCTTGCTTTTCTACTTCATCCTTCCCATGTTTAATTCCTTTTATCAGGTGTGTCTTCATGAGAAAGAAGGAAGGTACAGTCAATGTACAGATTGAGTTTTAAATCATTTTTGGTAATTCATTGAAAAGATTGTGCTTATCTTTTTCTATTACAGGTAATCAACCATAAATTATATAAAAGTCGTGTAGAATTTGACACTGCCATTGACCAAGTCCTTGAAGAGTATTCCACAGACATAGTCTGTCTTGCAGGATTCATGAGAATTTTATCTGGGCCCTTTGTCAGAAAATGGGATGGTAAGCAAAAATTATGGACACCACATTGAGAAATCAACTGAATGCAGGCTACAGGGTCGTTAGCTTCCCAAATAATACCAATTAAATATTTATTGGGCCATTTTAACACAGGTCATAATTTAATTTCCTTTCCTCAGCTCAGAGGATGACCCAATGATCATTAATTATCCTGCTCTTTTTATCAGTTTTCTTTGGCCTACTGTAGTTAATCGTTTTCTCTAATACAGCTAGGTTACTCACATTACTAATATTTCATATTCAGAAGATACATTTTCACTTGTTTAGAAGCAAAAGAAAGTGATTCCTTGAATCCCAAAATGAAGAGTCTATCTTTTCCTTAGGAAGTGTAGACCATAGCACACATGGCAAGGAAGGCATTATTTCTCTGGAAAACATGCCTTGTATTAATTGCCTTTTCTTTCTGTCTTCCTTTAAGATTTTATTTAGTCAGAGAGAGAGAGAGGGGAGAGGGGCACAGACACAGGCAGAGGGAGAAGCAGGCTCCATGCAGGGAGCCTGACGTGGGACTCGATCCTAGGTCTCCAGGATCACGCCCTGGGCTGAAGGCGGCGCTAAACTGCTGAGCCACCTGGGCTGCCCGTGTTCCTGCCCTTTCCACTAAAATTTTGACTACATCCTATTGTCCCTTTTTGTGCACATGTTTCGGTGATAAATGATTCTCTTTCCAAAGAGTTTATGTTTTTTTCTTAAGTGAACATGGTTAGATAGAATACTTATGGATAATATAAAACTGGCAATGCACACAGAACTAACTAGTATCTTGCCAGTGTACATGCCACTTCATAGTTCGAAGTCAAGCACATAGACACCGTGCGAGAATCTCCTGTCACTCCCTAATAGGATGTACTAGTGACAAGCCAAATTTTCTTTGAGAGCTCTGTGATCCACAGTTGATCCCCCTCTCATCCAACTTTCAGTCCCTGCAAGCACCTATTCAGAGTCATTGCATGTGTCTTCAGTTGTGAAAGACAGGAACTTGCTGCTCCGGCCTCTTGGATGAAAACCTATATTCCCTTTACTTCATTTCTGTCTTTTACAAAGAAACACCCATCCCAGAGAAATCCTGCTCCTCCTGACTCCTGATTCTAGACAGAAAAACATTCCTTGGGTAGAGTACACAGGATTTTAAAATTCTGACCACTGTGTTTTTATTAATTTCCAGGGAAGATGCTCAACATCCACCCCTCCTTGCTCCCTTCTTTTAAGGGTTCAAATGCCCATGAGCAAGCCCTGGAAGCTGGGGTCACAGTCACTGGGTGTACTGTGCACTTTGTAGCTGTGAGTATGTCTCTTTCTAACAAAATATTATTAGTATGTATATGTACTAGCTAGAAAGTAATGTTCAAAATTTCTGCTTCCCTCTCCAGGAAGATGTAGATGCTGGACAAATTATTTTACAAGAATCTGTTCCAGTGAAGAGAGGTGACACTGTTGCAACTCTGTCGGAAAGAGTGAAATTAGCAGAGCATAAAATATTTCCCGCAGCCCTCCAGCTGGTAGCCAGTGGAGCTATAAGGCTTGGAGAAAATGGCAAGATCCGTTGGGTCACAGAGGATTGAAACCTCCCAATTCGGGAATAGGGCCAATTCTGAACAAAGTCTGAACAAAAGCTATTTGCATGGTGAGTTTTATCATGGACTCAGCTGAGAAGAACAGCTGCTAAAAAAGAGGCCCTCACCTTCACCTCTGGCCATTTTTTTTTTTTTTTTTTTTTTAAATGAACAGAGATTTGTTAAAAACAAGACTGGTGCAGCCTATCTAAGACCTGTGTGTGTCCCTTCCAGTGGTCTTTCAGGGTTTACCTGTTCCAGACCTTCTTGTTCAAAATCAAGTTGGTCATTCAGAATTCCTTTCACTTTCAGCCAGATAAGATACCAAAGCTCTTTGTCCTTCTTAATGTTAACCACCTCTATTTTTTGTAGTTATATGTTCTCTAGTATTTGAAGAGTTAACCAACAAGACTACTAAGTTAATATCTTTGCCCTGTATTATGTATCTGTACTGGTTTGAATTGAGACTAAGCATAATTTAGTGTCATAAAATTTGTGTGTAGCTCTCAGCTCTGAGGGATAGTGTACTTTCTGCTTTGAAATATTATTAAACATCCCTCTGATTATTGACAGTTTCTTTACTACCCAGATTTTAGCTTCACAGTGATTCTACAGATTATCAACATTCATACTCTGGTAACTACTAGAAGGTTAAAGAGAGTTTTGGTGGCATCTAGATTCAAACATAGGACTAGGGCATGTTACTCATTCTCTTTGTCTCTGTCTCCCCATCTACTAAGGTAGGCAAATACCTGTTACGGTTGTCTTGATAATTATGTTAATGTGTGTGAAATGCCAAAAACCATGCTTAGCATAGAGTAGGCACTCAGACGTCAGCATTTATTTCATAGTTCTTCCCAGTTACGAAAGCTATGGTAATTTAGTATGACTTCAACAAATATATCTTGAACATAAAATTGAGAATGGTGATAAATAGAATATTGGAAGTATGGTAAGTATGTTTGGGAGGAGTGAGAGCAAGTGGAAAGCAATCTACCCAGACTAATAAAGAGTATAATGGCACTGTGTGTGTTTTCCGCTCTGGCCATTCATTTCCAATCTGGATATGCAATCCTGGACCTGGGAGATCTGGGTTGACATAGTAGGCACATGTACATGACCCCAAGCTTGGTACCACATTTCTCTTCTCCTGTAGCAGAGTGAACAAGGAATGGCCCAGCAGCCCTAAGGCAGCCAGCTATCCTTAGACTCCTGGGCAGCCTCCAAGCTGATGTGACCTAAGCTCTGCCTGCCCAACAGGAGTGTACCTTACTGAAAGGATATCCAGAGACCCTGTTCAAATCTCCTGTGGAGTTCAAACTCAAGACCTAACAGCAGAGCAGTCATTTTATACAGAAGATGTAAATTCTAGCCTTACAAAAGGAAAGAGTAGGGAGTTAAGAGGAGAGCCACCTTCACTAACCTCCTAATCACTGCCTCTGATGCAAGTGATTTGCATCGTTTCACATGGGTCCCTTTGCTGTAAAAACAACTGATCGTTTGTTCAGGAGAGTTCACTCGACATTTAGTACCTATTACTTACATGCCTAACGTCCTATGACGTTTACAGAAAGTTAAAACATCTAACGAAAAATGTGTAATATAAGTAGAGGCTAAAAGGGACACCTGGCTGGCTCAGTCAGTGGAGTATACAACTCTTAATCTCAGGGTTGTGACTTTGAGCCCCACATTGGGTGTAAAGATTAAAAATAAAATCTTGGGGAAAAAAAAGTAGAGGCTAATAGTACCTGCATGCAAATTAGAAAAATCAGAAAATATATATCTGGTTGCCAGAAACCAAAAAACATTTGAAAATAGGGATGATAATTGAAAGAACAAGGGAATCTGCTTCAAGGGTGTCCTACTGTCTAGTCCCAGTAAACAATATTATTTGGACATGATGAGTATATGAGCAGCCATTAGTTTATAATGATAGAGAAAAGGTCATTTAAGTTATGAAAAAGTCCATGCAAAAAAGGCAGACGGGATGCCTGACTGGCTCAGTGGTTGAGCATCTATCTGCCTTTGGCTCAGGTCGTGATCCCGGGGTCCTGAGATCAAGTCCCGCATCAGATTCCCCACAGGGAACCTGCTTTTCCCT
This sequence comes from Canis lupus baileyi, assembly GCF_048164855.1. NCBI lineage: Eukaryota > Metazoa > Chordata > Mammalia > Carnivora > Canidae > Canis > Canis lupus. The sequence goes on along the minus strand of NC_132867.1, from coordinate 32,205,255 downwards.
CTGCCCGTGTGTCTGCCTCTTTCTGTGTCTCTCATGAATAAATAAATAAAAATCTTTGGGCAGCCCGGGTGGCTCAGCGGTTTAGCGCCGCCTTTACCCGAGGGTGTGATCCTGGAGACCCAGGATCAGGTCCCATGTCAGGCTCCCTGCATGGAACCTGTTTCTCCCTCTGCCTGTCTCTCTCTCTCTCATAGTAAATAAATAAAATCTTTTAAAAATAAAAAGGCAAAGATGAGGTTAATGTAATAAATATGGACATGTATCTTTTATTATAGATGTTTATGTATGTACACAGGAATAAAACATCAGCCCTTGGTCACACCCTGTTGTCAGGGAGAAAGATTGGGCAGAGGCAGGTGGAGGTCCAACTGTTAATCCGTGCTGTTGGTCATAACAAATCAAAGAATTCAGCTGTGAGTCCCAAAACAAGCCAAGTGTTCTGAAGAAGAGTGTTACAGTTTCTAAGAGAAACTTCATGACCTCTAAATGTTCCTCCTCGAATTTTTTACTCTTTTTAACTATAGATTTCTTAAATAACTCAAGTACAACATCGTATTTAATCATAATAAAGTTTAATAATGATACAGCTGCTAGAGCCTCATTATTTTTTTCACCACAGTTCCCTTGGCTATTCTTTCTCATGCTAAGGGAACAGAACCACAGCCAAAATCTTGCCCCAGGAGGAGAATGTCAAGGACACTGCTGCCATGGCCACATCCGCCTCCATGAGCCCCACTGCCAGTGGGCATTCCATCTGCTGTGTCCCCACCAAAACTCTGACCACCTGTGTCTCTGGGTCACTGATCCAGGCTTAAAGCCCCGGGCAGGATGATCCAGTTGGCTAAGTTTAGGTACCACCCCCACCCCCACCCCCCAGCTCTCACAGCCCAGGTTCAAGGGAGAACAGGAATATGGCCTCATGCTGCTGGAGAGTGAAACTGCCTCTCCTACAGTAGTAGATGCCCCACACACACTGAGGGGACACCCATGCCCAGCAGCCCCCAGGTGTCAAAGGCCTGACCCCATAGTTCAAGTGACCAGTGCAGCTCAAGTAGTTCAGGAAGATTCATAAAATCCCAGTCGTTCTGGTTTTGAGTTCATGTTCCTGTTAATTCCGATGGCACCTCTTGGCCTCTGTCCCTGAGCTGTTTTTTTTTTTTTAGGATTTTATTTATTTCTTCATGAGAGACCCACAAAGAAAGGCGGAGACACAGGCAGAGGGAGAAGCAGGCTCCCCACAGGGAGCCTGATGCGGGACTCAATCCCAGGACCCCAGGATCACGACCTGAACCAAAGGCAGACACTCAACCACTGAGCCACCCAGGCGTCCTGAGCTGCTGCTTGTTTACCTGTGTAATACATAAATTTTTGCCTCCTCCACTACTATTTAGGGGAGAGTCTCTGATAGCCATTCTTTCTCAGCCTTTTATTTACCACAACATGTGGCTATTTTCCTTTATCTGGAGCCAATTGGTTTTCTTAATTTTTTAAAATATTTGTCTAAGTAATCTCTGCATCCATTGTGGGGCTCAAACTCCCTACCCTGAGATCAAGAGTCACACGCTCTTCCAACCAAACCAGCCAGGCACCCCTGGAGCCAATTACTAATTAACATTTTTAAATTAACTCGTAAGTAGGAACAATCCAAATGTCCATCTGCTAATGAATCAATAAAGAAAATGTGGTCAATCCATACAGCGGAGTATTACCATTAAAGGAAATGAAGCGCCTGATACATTCTATAACATGGATAAACCTTGAAACATGCTGAATGAAAGAATCCAGTCACATATGACCACATTTATAGTTCACTGATATGGAATGTCCAGAACAGGCAAATCTACATGGACACAGAATAGATTAGTAGTTGCCCAGGGCTGTGGGGATAGATAATATTTTGAGGATGATGCCTAAGGGGTGCAGGGTTTATGTTAGGTAATGAGAATGTTCTAGAATTGATCGTGGAGATGGTTGCATGACCCCATGGACGTATCTAAACCCACTCAACTGTACATTTTTTTTAAGATTTTATTTATTCATGAGAGACAGGCAGAGACACAGGCAGAGGGAGAAGCAGGCTCCCTGCAGGGAGCCCGTCGTGGGACTTGACCCTGGGTCCCCAGGATCACACCCTGGGCTGAAGGCGGCGCTAAACCACTGAGCCACGGGGCTGCCCTCAACTGTACATTTTAAGTGGGTGAACTGTGTGACATATGAATTATAGTCATACAACTATGTCCCAAAACAAAGCTATAGCTCTGTCACTATAAAAACATTAATTCACAGTTTTTTAAGTACATTAAGGTTACTTTTAATCTGATGTTATAAAATACATTTAAAATACTTCACATTCAGGGGGTGCCCAGCTGGCTCAGTTAGTGGAGCATGTGACTTGACCTCAGGGTCCCAGGTTCAAGTCCCACATTGAGTGTAGAGCTTACTTTAAAAAATAAAATTTAAAAAAATAATAATAAATCAATAAAATTTGAAAGTAATAATAAAATACCTCAGATTATGAAGTCACTTAAATGAATATAGACAGAACATCCCTGCTTTGTGACAGAAATATTAAAGTCTGTCTATCGGGGGCAGCCCAGGTGGCCCAGGGCATGATCCTGGAGACCCAGGATCAAGTCCCACGTTGGGCTCCCTGCATGGAGCCTGCTTCTCCCTCTGCCTGTGTGTCTCTGCCACTCTGTCTCTCATGAATAAATAAAATATTTAAAAAAAAAATAAACCATTAAAATAAATAAGTTTAAAAAAAAAGTCTATCTGGGGGCACCTGGGTGGCTCAGTGAGTTAAGCATCGGCCTTCGACTCAGGTGATCTCAAGGTCCTAGGATTGGCCCCAAATCAAGTCACATAGGGCTCCCTGCTCAGCGGGGAGTCTGCTTCTCTCTCTGCCTCTGTCTCTCTCCTCTGCTTGTGCTCTTTCTCTCTCTCTCAAATAAACAAGTAATAATCTTAAAAAAAAAAAAAAAAAAAGGACTGTCCCTCTGAACTGCACTCCTAATCCTCAATCCTCCATCTGTTAACCTGGCAATTCTCATGGGTCAACTTAGTGCAAATGCTAACTCCTGAGCCCTGCCTGTATCCTGAGCATTGCAATAAAAGAATGAAGATCTCAGTATTCCAAATCGATTTTTTTTAAGGTTCATGAATTGAAGTATTTGTGCACACCCAGAGTCAAACTGCACTTTAAATTTTTATGTGCCACTACAAACTTTTACAGGAAAAAAAATAGTTTTGTTATAGTATCCTTCAGTCCCCTGACTGCTTCGGTTATGTGCGAAAACAAAACAAGATCACGAAAAATCATTTTTTTAAAAGATTTTATTTATTTATTCATGAGAGACACAGAGAGAGAAGCAGAGACATAGAGAAGCAGGATCCATGCAGGGAGCACAAATGCTCATGGGACTCATCCCAGAACTCCAGGATCATGCCCTGGGCCAAAGGCAGGCGCTCAACCACTGAGCCACTCAGGCATACCAACGAAAAATCATTTTAAATATTTAGCTGACAAATCTATTATCCTTCACTTTTGTTGAAAGCCAAGTATTGAAAACTCCCTCAGCTTTATAAAAGATTTATCTTGCTTTCTCAGCATCCACAGCAAATCAGCCTTTTTCTTTTTTCACATCAGCCTTTTCAACTGTGCCTTTGTTTGGTGCCCTGAGGGTGTTTGCAGCACCCTAAGATTCGGGATGTGTGTGCAAGGTGTGACCTCGTTTTGCAAAATGAGTCAATATTGTTTAGAGGGAGGTCGGACTGCTTTGAACCTTTAGGGATTCATGACCTGCCTACCCTAATACCACTCCTAGGTTAGTCATTAGCTTAGAGACAGAGCTTTGGCCCTGGAACTGAGTGGGTAGGAGAGTGTAGATGATTTAGGTAATCAGAGTGCACACTTAACAATCAAGTGAAAGACAGGACCAAAAAGGAGCCTGAAAATGGACAGACGGTGCAGCTGGGGGCCCAGAAGAGAGGGATGCCACCAAGACTAGGAGAAGGGTATCCAAAGGAACAGGGAATGAGCTCTGGTTCCTTCTTCCTAGAGGCCAAGTTAGAAATAGATACCACCACCCCATCCCACACCTTTCGGCAAGCCAGAAAGCGCAAGATTTTTTTTTTTAAGATTTTATTTATTCATGATAGACATAGGGGGAGAGAGAGGCAGAGACACAGGCAGAGGGAGAAGCAGGCGCCATGCAGGGAGCCTGATGTGGGACTCAATCCCAGGTCTCCAGGATCACACCCCAGGCTGAAGGCGCTAAACCACTGCACCACTAGGGCTGCCTGAAAGCCCAAGATCTTAAATCAATTCCTTCTGGGCCCTAAGTGTGCCCCCCACCCCCCCAATGCAGACATTCCAGGTGGTATGAGAGTCCTGGTGGAGAGGAGGCAGCGGCAGCCAGAATCGAGATCTGTAGGACAGGTCCAGCAAGAGGAGACTGAGGATGCAAAAGCCTGCACTTGCCTTTAGAGTTTTCCATCTGGGGGGCAATGATGTGGCTAATACAAATTCCTGGAGTCCACTGAGGATCACACAACCCGTATTTGTCTGCTCAGGCTGCTGTAACAAAATAGCACAGGCTGGGGTTTACCCAGGAATTACTCTCAGGGTTCTGAAGGCTGGAAGTTCAAGATGAAGGCTTCTGAGCCCGCCTTCTCACTGTGTGCTCACATAGCCTTTCCTTTGTGCACGTGCATTGCTGGTGTCCCCTCATGGGTCCAGATTTCCTCCTCTCTTAAGGACAGACTGGATTGGGGGCACCCCAATGGCCTTATTTTAACTTAATTGCTCCTTTAAAGGCCCAATTTCCTACATTCTGAAGTACTGGGAGGTTAGGAGTTCAGCAACAAATTTGGGGAGGGGGGAAAGCAATTCGGCCCTTAACATCTATTATCTCCTCCCAAAATTTGTGCCAGTTTTCAAGTGGCCCTCCTGGGACACTGAGAGCCATGGTCACAGTGGCATCTTCTTGCCACTGGAAGAGACTTCCAGACCACCATCCAGGGTTGGCTGTTGGTAGAGATCATTTTGAAGAAGTGAGAGTAAACCCTGGGAATCCTTCGTAATTATTATTTTCTTCAAAAGAATGGTGGGATTTGGGATGCCTGGGTGGCTCAGTGGTTGAGCGTCTGCCTTTGGCTCAGGGTGTGATCCCGTGGTTCCGGGATCGAGTCCCGCATCAGGTTCCCCACAGGGAGCCTGCTTCTCCCTCTGCCTGTGTCTCTGCCTGTCTCTCATGACTAAATAAATAAAATCTAAAAAAAAAAAAGGTATTTATCTAGATTTTGTCAAGTGAAAAACATAAAGGAAGATATGTATGTATACTATGCTTCCATTTATATATCAAAGAAGTGTGAGTAAAAGGGCATTCTTTTTTTTTTTTTTTTTTTTTGAAAGGTAGAGAAGGGAGGGAAGGGTGGAGAGAGAAAGAGAAGGTAGGGCTGGGGAGGGGCAGAGAGAGAATCTCAAGCTGACTCCCTGCTGAGCAGAGTCCCACTTGAGGCTCCATCTCACAACCCTGAGATCATGACCTAAGCTGAAATCGAGTCAGATGCTTAACCAAATGTGCCACCCAGGCGCCCCAAGGGCATTCTCATGTGTTAATTATCTCCACAAGGACACACAGCAACTGCCACCACTCCCTCAGCAAAGGAGGAGAGCAGGGATGAGCGGGGAGGTTTTTCAGGTATATTTTGCCCTTTTAAACTAATATTCAATTTATTAAAGTTACACATTCAAAACTCAGCTTATATTTTTTTAAGTAATCTCGATGCCCAAATGGGGCTCAAACTCACAACCCCAAAATCAAGAGCTGAACGCTCCACCAACTGAACCACCCAGGCAACCCTATTTCTTAGTAAACATCAACCATTATTGTTAAGGGGACTTGGTTGATAGTTGATCCCACAGACACATGAAAACACTTGTGACTAAATTTTGTTTTCTACGTTTATTTTCTTTCCCTAATATTTTTATTATCTAGGACTTAAAAAATTCTCGGAGAATTATTTTGATACCTTCAAAACTTCTAAGTTGATGCTAAAATTCTCTTAGATAAGCTGATAATATATGTAAATTTAGTAAGATTTCTATTTTAAATCAAAGTCTAAATCACTCGATCACATTTCCAATTTTAATTAATGCCTGCCGTAAGATTATGTCTGAATTTCTGAGTATTAAACTATACAAAATACCAACTGTACTCCAATTTCTTTTTTCTTTTTTAAGATTTGTTTATTCATGAGAGACACAGAGAGAGAGAGAGGCAGAGACATAGGCAGAGGAGAAGCAGGCTCCAGGCAGGGAGCCCGATGTGGGACTTGATTCCAGGACCCCAGGATCACACCCTGAGCCAAAGGCAGATGCTCAACTGCTAAGCCACCCAGGCATCCCCCAGTACTCCAATTTCATAACATAAAAATATTAACACTTGATTTTTCATTGAGACAGAATTAGTATAAAATTCAACCTCTGAAATACAATTCCATGATTTTTTACAATATTAACAAGCTTATACAACAATAACCACTACCTAATTCCAGAACATTTTTATTACTCCAAAAGGAGAATCCTGTCTACTAGCAACTACTCATCTTTAGTATCTGGCTTCTTTCATTCAGCGTATTTTCAAGGTCCATCCATGTTGTGATGTGAATCAGTACTTTATACTTCTCACATAATAATATGTTGTATGCACACGGCACATTTTGTTTATCCATTCTTCAGTTGATGAGCACGTGGGTTCTTTCTACTTTTTGGCCATCATAAGCAATGTTGCTTTAGTTTTTGTTTTAAATTTATTTATTTGAGAAAAAGAAAGAGAATAAGAGCCAGCAAGCATGAGCAGGGGAGGAGAGGGAGAAGCAGATTCTCTGTTGAGCAGGGAGCCTGATGGGGGGCTCGATCCCAGGACCCTGGAATCATGACCTGGGCTGAAGGCAGACGCTTAACGGACTGAGCCACCCAGACGCCCAATAATGCTGCTTTGAATAGTTGTGTGTATGTTTTTGTGCGGAGGTATATTGCCAGTTCCCTTCGGTATATATACCCAGGAGGGCGATTGCTGAGTCACATGACAACTCTATGTTTGACTTTTTAAAAATATTTTATTTATTTATTCATGAGAAACACAGAGAGAGAGAGAGAGAGGCAGAGACACAGGCAGAGGGAGAAGCAGGCTCCATGCAGGGAGCCCGACGCGGGACTCGATCCCAGGTCTCCAGGATCACGCCCTGGGCTGAAGGCAGGTGCTAAACCGCTGAGCCACCAGGGCTGCCCTGTTTAACTTTTGAGTAATTGCGAACTGTTTTTTAAAGGTTGTCCATTTTACATTCTCATCAGCAATATGTGACCATTTTGATTTCTCCTCAACAACACTCACTATTGTCTGTCATTTCAATTACTTAGCCAATGTGATATCAATGATGTAGAGTAACAGGCATCCCCGGATAGGTTGGAGTGCAAACTGATTCATCCTTTACTAAATATAATTTAGCAAAATTTATTTATTCAGAAAATACACTGGCCACCTTTCCACAGCTGTGAGATCTGGCTAGAGATCTGGCTCATTCTTTTTACAGGTTGCAGAGCAAGGGATGTCTCATAATTTGTTTCCAGTCTCCCGTAGTTATTGGATTCTCCCCGCTTTAAATTACTTTAAATTTTGTTATTATAGTGATTCAAATGAAAATCTTGGACTCCCCCTCCTAAGACTTTCAGAGGTAATTAAGATCCTGAAGTTTGTGTGAAACATTCTTATGCTGAGCACAGCTTTTTAAATGGACAATTCATTAAGAACATTGTCATTGCGGGATCCCTGGATGGCTCAGTGGTGTAGTGCCTGCCTTTGGCCCAGGGCAAGATCCTGGAGACCAGGGATGGAGTCCCATATCGGGCTCCCGGCATGGAGCCTGCTTCTCCCTCTGCCTGTGTCTCTGCCTCTCTGTGTGTGTGTCTTTCATGAATGAATGAATAAATGAAATCTTTAAAAAAAAAACAAACACATTGTCATTGCTACTTTATGTATTTTTATTATGTTAATGGTGTGGAGAAAAAAGATCTTATTTTTCCTACTACCAGAATTTTACTTCTGTACCTAGAGAAAAGAATTGTTTTGTAATTGTAATCTACTTTATAAACCACTTGCATCGGGAATGAGACAGACACCACTATTTCCCCTCCCACATACACACTCTTACAAGACACCCAGTTGAAGGTAATAAATGGTCCTTGAAAGGCTGGGTGGAGTAGCAACTTCAGTCCTGTTTTCTGCATGAAGCGATGAAACTTAGAGTACATTTTAGATAAGCCAAGGCTGGAAGAAGGAAGAAGAAAGGAGGTACAAGGCCCACCTCACTGAGCCTGGGAACAGAAGTCTACTGGCAACATTCAGGAAATTTGCTTGGTGGCTTTGAATGGAACCCTCCCTTCTGTGCCCTCTAAAAAAAAAAAAAAATATATATATATATATATATATATATATATATATATATATATATATATCAATGAAATGTCCATTTTTCACTAATTATTTTATAAAACGAAGAAAAGGACCCAGGCCTGCCCCGGGGCTGCAAGACACAGGATCAGAAGCTCCCAAGAGTGTTGCTGGGAAGTGACTTATTGTTCTTAGTACATTTGCCAGCTGATGATTTGGACACAAATAATACATTTAAAAATCTAATAAATGACTTAATGAAGGTCTGGTACTACTAACCACATTTTGAAACAAACTCCTCCCAGAATTGAAATTATAGAAAGCTATATGCCAAGGCAATATGCAGATAACTCTAGCAAGGTCTTCCCTTCTGCAGCATGTAACCAGGTTTGCCGTCTGGATAAAGAGGATTATAGGAGAAATCTTGCACTAATGCTGCTGATTAAATCTGCAGACTTAGGCAGAAAAATCTGCCACAAATTGTGTGGACTTGGGCATGTCATTTTTCTTTCAGTATGCTACAACTAGATTTCCACAGTCGCACTTAATTCCAACATCCTGCTAGTCCTTGTTTGAACCATCACAGATTTAGGGAGAAGTAAGTGGAAAGGAGAAATGAGAGAAAGAATAGTCCACACAGGGCCTCCGAAAGAGCATTTTCAACATTCTTGGCCAGAGAATTCTTTGCCAGATAAACTTGGCAGTGTAAGATGTTAAGCAGCATCCCTGGTCTCTACCCACTAGGTGCCAGTAACAATTCCCAATTGTGACCATCAAAAATGTTTCTACCATTTTATGTCCTCATAAGGGTTCCAGCTTCTCCACATCCTGGCCATCACTTGCTACTTTTTTCTTTTGTCTGATAGCAGAATCCTAATGGGTGTGAGGTGCTGGCTCACTGTGGTTTTGATTTGCATTTCCCTAATGATCAATGGTGCTGAGCTTCTCTTCATATACTTGTTGGCCATTGTGTATCTTCTTTGGAGAGATGTCTATTCAAGTCTTTTGCCTATTTTTGTTTTTTTGTTTTTTTCAGAATTTATTTATTCATGAGAGACACAGAGAGGCAGAGACACAGGCAGAGGGAGAAGCAGGATCCCTGTGAGGAGTCTGATGCAGGACTCAATCCCAGGACCCCGGGATCACGCCCTGAGCCAAAGGCAGATGCTCAACCGCTGAGCCACCCAGGTGCCCCCTTTTGCCTATTTTTAATCCATTCATTTTTCAAAACCGTTTCTATAGTTTTATGTAGTTGGAATCATATATGGAGCCTTTTCAGATTGTTTCCTTCCACTGAGCAATACGCATTTAAGGTTCTTCAATGTCTTCTCGTAGCTTGATAGCTCAATTACTTTTTATCACTGAATATTTTATTGCATGAACCACAGTTTATTCACTTACTGAAGGACATCTTGGTTCCTTCCCATTTTTGGCAATTATTAATACATTCTTTTTAAAAAATTAAAAATGCCTAACACAGAATAGCTGCAAGAATACAAAAACTTTCCAAATAGTCTTTACCCAGATTTTCCAATTAACATTTATTTCATTCCATCTGGTTTACTGTTTGCTCTCTTTCTCCCTTGCTCTGTACATGCATTTGTTTCTAAATCATTGGAGAGTAATTTGCAGACATCATATCCCTTCCACCATAAATATTTCAACATGTATTTCCTAAGAACAAGGACAGAACCATTCACTCACTGTGGATATCCCCCAGAGTAGGTAATTAAACCTCGCTGTCAAGTACAGAACAGAAATTATGTGATTCTTTAATTTCATTTAATACAAGAAATGATAATCAAGAAGGGCATCTTCAAAAGGAGTTTGGGTAACAAACTGGATTTATATGCTCATTTCCTGTACTCTTCTATTGAGAATAGCATGGACCAAATGACGTAGTATCACCTCTTCAGAGCTTGAGGCGTCTTTGGAAGACCCTAAGACGAAAGAGGCATTCAGGGGCATTCCTACAGAGTGGGCTTTTTATTTTATCTTTTTTTTTTTTTCAGAGTGGGCTTTTTAAACGGAAGTAGCCGTGGGGTGCCTGGGTGGCTCAGTGGTTGAGCGTCTGCCTTTGGCTCCAGTCGTGATCCCGGGGTCCTGGGATTGAGTCCTGCACTGGGCTCCCGGGAGGGAGCCTGTTTCTCCCTCCGTACCTCTCTGCCTCTCTTTGAGTGTCTCTCATGAATACATAAAAGTAAAATCTTAAAAAAAAAAAAAAAAAATTTAAACAGAACTAGCCTCACATCTCATTACAAAGGTGTTTTGGAATTCGATTTGCCTTAAAACCTACTCTCTCCATAAAGCATCTTGGATGATTCTCTAGCAAAGAATGTTAGGTGACAGTTTTAATGTTTAGTTTGGTTGCTCAAATCTTTGACCAGTAAGCAGTGAAAGGAGGCTACCCCCCCCCCCATATGCTGGTCTTTTTAACTTATCAAAACATCTAGACTGAAAAAATAAATAAATAAAAAATAAAAAATAAAAAAACATCTAGACTGACTATACTTAACATAAAATCTTTTAAAAAAAAAGTAACCATGTGAGGTCATGGATATGTTAATTAGCTTGACTATATGATTATTTCACAATATATACATATATCAAATTATCAAACTATACACCTTAAATATTACAATTTTTGTCAACTAGACCTCAATAAAGCTGGAAACAAATTCTGAAGGGTGAGAAAAGTACACAGTAGCTGTGCTGTAAAGCAATGATTTCAATAAACATGGTCAGTAAATGTAATATGGGTTAGAAACAATTCAAATTTTGGTTCCCAGACAGCTAGTGTGCATTAGTTCCCCCCTTAGTGGCCTGCAATTAGGGGGAGGTGTATACATTACAATTTCAAGTAACAGAAAGTGCTGTGGATCAATCAGCAGCAGTCAAATACAGATAATTCAGGCTCAAGTGACAATAAATCATCACACTAATTCTATGCCAAAAACGAAAATCAGTTGGGTGGGGGAGGGCAGTTTACCACTGGCAAAGTCCCACAGACCCATACAGGAGGGTCTGATAACTGGGTTACCTTGCTGGGAAGAGAGAACAGAAGAAAATATCCAAATGATGTGAATCTTCTCTTTTCCACTGTACTTTCCCTAACACTCCTAGACTTTAGAGTATTGTTGTGTTACATAAATTAACCCACTGCTTTCTTTAAAAGCTGAACTCTCTATATCAAACTTTTTTTAAAAAGATTTTGTTTATTTAAAAAAAATTTATTTATTTATTTATTTATTTATTTATTTATTTATTTATTTGAGACAGAGAGCACAAGGAGGGGGTGGGGGGCAGAGGGAGAGGGAAAAGTTGGCTTCCCCCTGAGCAGGGAGCCTGAGGTGGGGCTTGGTGCAGGACCCCAGGATCATGACCTGAGCTGAAGGCAGACTCTTTTTTTTTGAAGGCAGACTCTTAACCAACTGAGCCACCTGGGCATCCCAGCATGAGACTCTTTCTTCAGCAAATCGTTTAAAAAATGAATTAGGATGGCACCCAGAGGGGTGTCTGGCTGGCTCAGGTGGTAGAGCATGCAGCTCTTAACGTCAGGGTCGTGAATTCAAACCCTACATTGGGCATGGAGCCTACTAAAAAAAATTAAAATGGTAAGTAATAAAAAAGATGGCACCCAGAAAGGAAAACAAATACATGATTGTTCTATGAACTGTAGCTTCAGAATTTACCATTTGCAAGCATCACTGGACAATATGTAGTCTTAGGATGCTGACTGCACCATTAAGTCAAGCTTCGGGGAAGTGATTTTTGGTTACTATGGTAACTTCTTGGCAATATATCAACTTCTATGCAGTTATCACAGAACCAGAAAGAGAAGAAAAGAATAACATGGATTAAAATAGAGCCCTTGGGGTGCCTGGCTGGCTCAGCTGGTGGAGCCTGGGACTCTTGATCTCAGGGTTGTGAGTTCCAGCCCCACATTGGGTGTAGGTTTTTTTTTTTTTTTTTTTAAAGATATTTATTAACAAGAGACACAGAGAGGGGCAGAGAAACAGGGAGAGGGAGAAGCAGGCTCCCTGTGGTGATTTCGAAATGGGACTCCATCCTAAGACCCCGGGATCGTAAAATATCATTTAAAAATAAAACCTTGGGCAGCCCAGGTGGCTCACCGGTTTAGTGCCACCTTTGGCCCAGGGCATGACCCTGGAGACCTAGGATCGAGTCCCACATCGGGCTCCCTTGCATGGAGCCTGCTTCTCCCTCTGCCTGTGTCTCTGCCTCTCTCTCTCTCTCTCTCTGTGTGCCTCTCATGAATAAATAAATAAAATCTTTTTTTTAATAAAATCTTTAAAAAAATAAAAATAAAATCTTCCAAAAAAAAAAAAAGTACATACAAAGAGAGAATGGTAAAGCAAATGTGGCAACTCTTCGTAGATGAACCAATACCCAGAAACTGCCTACCTCCACATTTCACATACATGAGAAGAATAATTTCCTGAGTCAGTTAGCTAGTTTGCATTTTGCAGCGCAAGAGTTCCTGATGGATGATTCAGCCAACTCCAATTCACCTTCTACAAGTACAGAGTCACACTGTAATACGGACACTATCTGAAAGAGAGAAATGGACTCAGGTTCCAGTAACTTACAAAAGGCACTTGACTACATGGCGCTAAAGTATAGAAGCTTCTAAAATGCAAACAAAAGGAGATTTGTGGGCAGCCTCAGTGGCTTGGCGGTTTAGCGCCGCCTTGGGCCCAGGGCATGATCCTGGAGACCCAGGATGGAGTCCACATCATGGAGCCTGCTTCTCCCTCTGCCTGTGTCTCTGCCTCTCTCTGTGTGTTTCTAATAAATAAATAAAATCTTTTTTTTAAAAGGAGATTTGTGATGAGTGCTTTGTAAAATGCAAAGTGTCAGACAAATAATGAACAGTTTTTAAAGCTGTGTCCATGCTTCCCCCCCCTCCCTTTTATGCTGTGTTTAAGACGCCGGGTAGAAACGCTAGCTTGTTCATTGTTTGCTTATTATAAGGCAATCCCTCTGCCTCAGTATTTAAATCTTTCTCTGTGCAACTACATGGGAGTCAGCAAACTGCTATACCGCCTGTAAATTCAGAAGCTCAGAAAGGCTAGTACCTATTTTGGGCTCCTTTTAGGAGACCCTGTCATAATCAAATACATTGCTTAATGCGCCAGGAACTGTGCCAGGTGGCTTACATACCTTGTGCAATTCTCACAAAAGTTCACTGTGTTTAAAAAAAAAAAATTGAGTGTGTTTGATGCAATCATTATTTCATCACGTGTAAAATGAAAGTACACTTAAAAAGAGACTAAACATAAGGCACTTCGCGCAGTAAGTAAGCTGACAAAAGTGCTCATTATTTTACTGGTAAGCAGACACATAGAAAAGCAATTTTCTGCCTTTTTCTTTTTTTTTTTTTTTTTTTTAAAGTATCTCCCCGGGCAGTCCTGATGGCGCATCGGTTTAGCGCCGCCTGCAGCCCGGGGTGTGATCCTGTAGACCCGGGATCAAGTCCCACGTCGGGCTCCCTGCATGGAGCCTGCTTCTCCCTCTGCCTGTGTCTCTGCCTCTCTCTCTCTCTGTCTCAATAAATAAATAAAATCTTTAAATAAAAAAAAAAAAGACCCACCTGGTCCTTTAAAAAAAATTAAAAAATAGAAAGTATCTCCCCGTCCAAGAGGGGGAAACAAGAAATACCGATGGCAGTGGCTGAGCTTAAAAGCGAGGAGACCCTACCTACCAGCGCCTGGCTAAGCCAGCTGCTCAGTAAGTAGTTGCTAAATTAACCAGACCTAAGACTAGGTTTCCAGCCTGGGTTTGCTAGAGGCCTCTGCACAGGTGCCCCACCTGCAGACTCGGAAAAGGCTGTCCAGGTCCTGATCGAGGAAACGACTCCGCGGTCCCTTCTCAAAAGCAAGTTACTGGGGATCCCTGGGTGGCGCAGCGGTTTGGCGCCTGCCTTTGGCCCAGGGCGCGATCCTGGAGACCCGGGATCGAATCCCACGTCAGGCTCCCGGTGCATGGAGCCTGCTTCTCCCTCTGCCTATGTCTCTGCCTCTCTCTCTCTCTGTGTGACTATCATAAATAAATAAAAATTAAAAAAAAAAAAAAAAGCAAGTTACTGAGGGCCGTCGCGCCCGACCCCCTGCGACTTCAGGGGTCCCCGCCTACACTCACCGCGCTCGGCAGGGGACCCGGCCCGCCGGGTCCAGGGCACCGCCACGCATCCGTCGCCCCGCCTCCCTCCAGGAAGGCGCAGGCGCACTACGAAGGCCGCAGCGCGCCGCGCGGGCCCTCGAACTACACCTCCCACAATCCCAATCGGCCGGACCACCGCCCGCTGGAGGGGGGAGCGGAGGCGGAGCGGATCGCCCCGGGGCGGGGCGGAGCCTCCTGGGATGCCGTCCCTGTGTCCTCCAGGGTGAAGTTCGTTTTAGGAGAGAGGTTCCTGGGCTCCCCGTTAAAGTAGGACCTCTGTCTCAATTAGGTACGATTCTGGCCTCCGTCCCCAGTGTGGTCCCCTCCGTGTAAGCCGGCAGATGGTCTAGTCCAGCGGAGACGCGCGGACAGCGGAAGGGCAGACCGCGCACGCATGCGCAGAGGCGCAGCATGGGGGTGGGAGCCGCTAAGCCCCTTCGCCGCGGCCGGGAAGGTGAGTGGGGGCCGGGCCGGGGCGGGGCGTGTCCCGGGTCAGGACCGACCCTGCCCCGCAGTGACCTCGGCGGGTGGTTCACCGCCGCCGTCTCGCCTACCTCCAAAAGCCGTTAACCCCAAACTGTTCAGCAAACTGGGGTCCCCAGGAGCTCAGCCTTAGCGTTCGTGCATCAAAAATCGCACTTCCCATTAAACCACTTCTGGCGTTTCATTGCCGTTATCTGGGTATAAGTCGTGCTCTTCTGCTAGACCATGCGTTCTGTTTCTTTTTTTCTTTTCTTTTTTAAGATTTTTATTTATTAGACCATGCGTTTTAAAAACAACAGCTAACAACAACAACAAGAAAACCAAACAGCTAACGTGTCGGGAGGGCCCGCCCTTCGTCCCGGTGGCCCAGCATGTAGCAGACAGACAGCTCCTTCTTGATAAGGTGCAGAGCTTAATTAAAGTCTTTCGGACACTTGATTCCATTCCGTTTCGAGTCAGACGAGCTACATACTTGCTCGGGTTCTCGGTTTCATGTGTGAGTCTTCCCATGAGAAGACTCCTGGAGATGATGAAGACGGTATTCCATCAAAGACAGTGGAGGTGTTGAGGTTTATAATCTGCCAGGGACACAGAGAATTAAGCAATTATTTATTGTGCCCTACCCCTAACCCCTAATTTTCCTTACACCCTGCTGTATGACTGGGTTATGTTGCTTAACCTTCTGGGCCGACGTTTTCTTATAAAATGAGAAGATTAGATTAGATCTCCAAGAACTTGCCAGCTCTGAAATTCTGAGGTTAGTCAATGAGGAGTAGAATCCAGATTACATCACAATATGTTAATGCTACACATCATCAACTTCCATTTGTCAGCTAACGTGAGTGAGATATGGCTGTAAGCGTTTGGCAGCAGCATTAGAAAGAACTGCCCCTTATTGTACCTGTAATTTTTCCCTGGTGGCTGAAAAGATGAGATTTGCTGATAATACAACTTTTTTTTTTTAAGACTTTATTTAGTTATTCATTGGAGACACAGAGAGAGAGAGGCAGAGACACAGGCGGAGGGAGAAGCAGGCTCCGTGCAAAGAGCCCAATGCGGGACTTGATCCTGGGATCACACCCTGAGCCAAAGGCAGATGCTCAATCGCTGAGCCAGTACAACTTTCATGATTCTATATTTGTTGTCTATTTGTAGATCACTGTTAGGAAGAACTCTGGGTACAATTATGAACACGATGTACGTGACAACGGCTCAGATCTTAAGATCTCATCTGATAAATGTTTCAATGATATCTAATCGAATGAAAATGCTCCCATATCTCGGTGTCATTAGAAATAGAATGATGTCAACTCATAAATCCAAAAAGAAGATGAGAGAATATTACAGGCTGCTAAATCTGGATGAAGGATGCTCTGCGGATGACGTCAGGGAATCTTTTCATAAGCTTGCCAAGCAATACCATCCAGACGGTGACTCTAGTACTGCTGATTCTGCGACATTTATAAGGATCGAAGAAGCTTATAGGAAGGTGCTTTCCCATGTGATAGGACAAACAAATGCCCGACAGAATAAAGTTGAAGAAGCAGAGGAAGAAGAAGACAAATTCAAATATAAAACACCCCAACACCGGCATTATTTAAGTTTTGAAGGTATTGGTTTCGGAACCCCAAGTCAACGGGAGAAGCAATATAGGCAGTTTAGAGCAGACCGTGCCACTGAGCAGGTGATGGAATATCAGAAGCAGAAACTACAAAGCCAGTATTTCGCCAATAGTGTAATTGTTAAAGATGTAAGACAGAGTAAAGAACAAAAGATAACTCAGGCTATAGATCGTTTAGTAGAGGATCTCATTCAGGAATCAATGGCCAAAGGAGACTTCGACAATCTCAGTGGGAAGGGAAAACCTCTAAAAAAATTTTCTGGCTGTTCATATATCGATCCCATGACTCACAACCTGAACAGAATATTGATAGATAATGGATACCAGCCAGAATGGATCCTAATGCAAAAAGAAATCAAAGATACCATTGATCAACTCAGAGAGGCCATTTTAGCATCAAGAAAAAAACTTGGGAATCCAATGACACTGAATGAACAGAAGCAGTGGAACCAAGTTTGTGACCAGTTTCAAGAAGACATCCGGAAACTAAACAAGCGAATTAATGATTTTAATTTAATTGTTCCCCTCCTGACCAGTCAGAAAGTCCATTTTGATGCACAGAAAGAAATTGCCAGAGCCCAAGAAGTATATGAGACCCTTACAAAAACAAAGGAAGTCACAGATAAAAACCCAAACAACACTGATCAGAGAGAAGGAGAGAAAACACCTGGAGTCAAGACAGGTTTTTTTAACTGGATGAATGTGTGGAAATTTATTAGAATATGGCCACTTAAATACTCACAGTAGTGCCCCAAACCATCTTCAGTTGTGCTGACATCACACAGAGGCTGAGATTTATTGTTGTAACACAAAAGCCTGAGAACTGTGTGCCTCTGTACTTAGTACAAAACTGATCACGTCTCCAGTGATGTGTGAGAAAGCTGTAAGAAACTGAGTCAGAAATGTCCAGCCAGCTTTGCTCTGAGGAGGTTGCAAGAACAGAAGAGAATTTCTAGGAAAACAATCCATTCCGGCGCATGAATGTCAGCCCCAGGTGAAATGATTTAGGTCAGGGACTCAGACTGGGAATCATAAAGGGTATTCCAAAAGTCTTAGTGCAATTTTCAGTTCTAATAACTCAGAAAACAGTTGCCATCTTCAAAAATAGTTACTGAACCAACAACAACAATCAAAAGCAAACCTTAAAAAGCATTCTCAAAGTCACAAAACTAAGGAAGTATGGGCCATAGGCAAGCAAACTTTCACAATGATGCATGTTTTTTGCAAGCTTGCTGCATTTATACACTTGAGGTTATTAAAGCTTACAACCATTCTAAGACTTGGGACACTATGTGGGTGGAAATGTTATGATCAGGAAATTAGCCCAATAGAGTTACTGCACTCTTCCTTTTTTATAAAGACCTCTGTGGGTACTGAATAAAAAACCAAAAACCCACAAAATTTCTGGGTTGTACTTTTTCCTGCCTTAACTTCATTATCTTAGCTATGGAGATCCATCAGCCAAGCTAGTTAATATAGCTGTTCTAGAAGTAGACTCCAGTGGCCACTTTTAAAAGAGTTTGGGTGTATTTTCTGCCCTTTTGGAGGTAAAATAATAAAAAAATCCTTGGGATCAATGGAAACTTAAGATTTCACTTCTGACTTCATCTCTAAGTCTCCCTGAAGCCTTTCTTTGTCATCTATCAGATTCCCCAGAGGCTTTTTCCATGTGAAAATCTCAATTTAGGGATATAATTTCCTGTCTTAGGAACCTTTTCATAAAGGAAAAGGTGTCTGAATTTTGTGCCAGTTTGCACTTTGGGCAAATACAGGAGATTAACATTCGTGAGATTGTTACATTCCATCCACTTTCAGAAAATCTGACTTTTTAGGTTTGTGTAATTGCTTTAGCCACAGAATTGGGCAACTAGAAGAATACAGAGAGTGGTCAAACAGAGCAGATCTGTTTCCTTATTTAACTCAGAGTGCTGGATTATGGATGCGGTTGAGAAGTGGCACTTGCCACTCTGATTTTGAAAGAACAAGTTATTTTGTAAAGTGCGTGATGGTTAAGTAAAACTACATCTTCCAAAGGAAATTTCAGGACTTTCTACTTGGATGATGGGGTAATTAATTGGTATAATATGTGATTATTTTACTGAATGAGTTATGTGGCTTCTACAATGATGGCATTACTGTAAATGAAATTGTGAACAGTATGAAATAGAGCTACATACTGAGAACTATAGTTCTAAAACATTTTAGAAGGCTATGATTCTGTGAATCTTGTTAAGAATGGGAATAAGATGTATGATACCTAGTTGCATTGCAGCAACGTAATACAAAAGACTATTTTCAATATTGGATAATGGGAAAATAAACAACAAAAAATCTAGTAAACCCTTATTTTCAGCACAGCACACTTTATGTCTGTACATGTTGTCTATATTAATAAAATTAATTTTAATGATTATCCAATGGTCCCTTGTTATACAAACAACAAATAATAACTATTTTTGGCTGACCACCTGAAGAAATATTTTTTGTCTTTTTGATTGACGCTATAAAAGCTGTGATCAGAGATTGTTCTTAGGAAGAAGGCAAATTCTCTTAGGGAAAAACAGATTCACTAATTTTAGAAATTAAGTTGCAGGCCCAAAAAAAAGATCTTGGCCAGTTCATCAGCGTTTGTTTTTTTGTATCTATTTATTCATGAGAGATACACAGAGAGAGGCAGGCTCCATGCAGCAAGCCCGGTGCTAGACTGGATCCGGGAATCCCAGGATCACGCCCTGAGCTGAAGGCAGACGCCCAATCGCTGAGCCACCCAGGCATCCCAAGTGTTTGTTGAACACAAAAGAAGTCACTTCTCCTTCCTTTGATGGAGACTTGACCCTTTCTGGATGTGTTACACCTTGTAACTTTGCCAACATCTCAGATGTAGTAGTAATGTCAACTCATCAATAGACACATCAGAGTCTACCTAATTCCAGCTTTGAATTTCAGAGCTCCTTTCTTCAAGCTGTAGGACCAAGATCCTGGCCCAACACCCTGAGGACCAGGGTGTGAAATGGTTTTTGCCCCTGTTCTGTATGCCCATGGCTAGTCTGGTACCTCAGGGCTCTAGTTTTCTGTTCCTTGGTAGAACAATGGCAATACTATTCTTTTTCTTCATCGAGCCATGGAGAACAGGGTTCTGCTCTTGGGGGTGGAGGGCCCCCCTGAGACCTTGTCTGTGTGCTTGGGGCCTGCTATTCCCTGACATACTTCCCTGCTGCCAACTGCCTGCCTGGGTGACCATCAATGGGCCTCAGCCACCATTTGGGACATTCTCAGTACCTCTCAGGAAGCCCTCGTGCTGATTTGCCTGTTCCTAGAAGTGCTGCCTTAACTTTTTGACAACGTTTTGTTCATTCAGCCTCCATTTGCTAAAGTCCTGAAAGGGGGCAGCCTGGGTGGCTCAGCGGTTTAGCGCTGCCTTCAGCCCAGGGTATGATCCTGGAGACCCGGGATCAAGTCCCCACATCGGGCTCCCTGCATAGAGCCTGCTTCTCCCTCTGCCTGTGTCTCTGCCGCTCTCTCTCTGTGCGTGTGTGTCTCATGAATAAATGAATAAAATCTTTAAAAAAATAATAAAGTCCTGAAAAGAAATTCACCATTCCATCATCTGGGTGATCAGAAATCAGTAAGGAGGGGGAGGGCAATGGACCCCTCAGCCCCAAATGTAACCCTCAGATACTCATTTTGCTTGGTATTACTGCTGCCTCCAGCACCCTGGCCTCCCTCTCTTCCCCTGGCCTAAGGGCAGACCCATAAATGTTGCGTAATACCTCTTGCCCAGCTGAGACCAGATCAAAACATCAAATACAACTTTCCTCAAGGCTTAGGATGACATAAGCAAAGGGAAGGCAGTCCACGGGACAGGGTAACACCCTCCCCAGTTTGTCTCTGAGCCCAGTCCCCCAGCCTGCTATAGGGAGGCAGAGCCTACCACTCCCACCTCTGAGAGAATCTTCGGGTACCCCAAGCATGACTCCACTCCCCCAGATCTGGATTTAGGAAACTAAGAACTAAGGGATTGTCTTTCTGGCCAAGACCAGTTTCAGAGTCTGGCTTCCTCTCTGAGGACCCACATCTTCCCTAGATGATTGATGTATGCCACTGTCCCCCAGCCTCCCGCCGTGACAGGCTCCTACCTGAGAGTCTCAACACGACAGACATATCAAATAAGCTTAATTAACATTGTTATAAGAGAGACCTACTCCAAATAAATAAATAGAATCTTAAGGGAGTGCTTAGGTGGCTCAGTCAGTTAAGTGTCTGCCTTCAGGCTCAGGTCACGATCCTGGTGTCCTGGGATCAAGCTTGTGTCGGGTTTCACACTCAGTGGGGAATCTGCTTGTTCCTCTCCCTCTGCTCCTCATGCTCTTGCTCACTCTCAAATAAGTGAATTTTTTTTTAAAGATTTTATTTATTCTTGAGAGACACGGAGAGAGAGGCAGAGGCATAGGCAGAGGGAGAAGCAGGTTCCCCACAGGGAGACCAAAGTAGAACTCGATCCCAGGACCTGGGATCACGAACTGGGCCAAAGGCAGATGCTCAACCACTGACCCATCCAGGCGCCCAGTAAATGAGTCTTTAAAAAGAGAGAGACCTACTCACAGTTTTGGGGCAGGTCCTTGCTGGTGTACCTCGAGGACCTTCTAGTAAGGAGCACATGGCCCAGTGGTGACTCAGCTTTAAGATTTATAGCAGGGCCTCTATGCTCTCTGTGGTTTCACCTCCATGGGTGAAACTGGTCCTGGGCCTTGTCCTTTCAACTTTTCCACTTAGCCACAGTTTATACCATGACTTGCTCAATGATATCCAAGCTTCTCAGTTAGATTTGCTTAAAAATGTGGTAGATGGCTGTTGTGTTTTCGGCTGCCTTTCATCTTGAGAATGGACTGTTTGATGGTGGTATGTGTCATTCATCTAGGGAGGATGTGGTTCCTAGCACAGGAAGTCAGACTTTTGAAGATGATCCTGATAGGCGAGAAGATCCCTAATTTTCTTAAATATGCTCAAAAATGGTCATGTGAGCTAGGCTCTGCCAAGACAAGTCCTTGGGAGACATGGTTCAGAATGATGCACAGAAGGAAACAGGCTGGCTTTCTGTAGACATGCCACTTAGCTGGTGCAAGAAGGCAGTGGCTGCCCGGTGGACAGAGAAGTGGCATCCATGTCACCGGCAATGGCAGCCAAATTGATGGGCGTGGCCACAGTAGCTTTGGTGTTTTCCTCACCAGGTCAGTTTTTCAGTGTAGTTTCAGGCATTGTTCCTGGAAACAACAGTGAGCCGCTTTCTTTGGCCCTCCCGAAAGTTCCAGTGTCCTTTCATAAATCTCTCTCTTTTTTTTTAAAGATTTTATTTATTCACTCATCCGAGACAGAGAAAGAGAGAGAGAGGCAGAGACATAGGCAGAGAGAGAAGAGCGAATGGGTGCTGGGGGAGGAGGGGCATTTCAAGCTCTGTCTCCTCAGGGAGAGGAGTGTGATGCAGGACTCAATCCCAGGACCCCAGGATCACAACCTGAGCCAAAGCCAGATGCTTAACCACTGAGCCACCCGGTTGCCCCCATAAATCCCTTTTCTGCTTAATCCAGCTAGAGTAGGGGCTGCCACTTGCAGCTAAGAACTGTGACTGATACAGATGAGATCATGAGAATCTCATGGGTTTGGGATACTTGGGAGCTATATGCTAGATTGTGGTGTACTAGGTACATGGACTCTCAGACTCTCAGCTCTACACACCTCTTTGTAGGTGTGTAATCCTGGGCAAAATACCAAACTTCATTGACTCACAGATTACTCAAGTATAAACCCTCAAAATGATGGCTTATTGCAAGGATTCACTGAGATACAATATATAAAAATTCCAGCATGGTTTTTGAATCAGGTTGAATGTACAGTGCTGAGCTAATAAAATAATAAATAGAAGTTTGTGTAATTTTATTTTTTAATTTATATATATATTTAAATATTTATTTATCTGTTTGTTTGTTTATTTATTTATTTATTTGAGACACAGAGAGAGGCAGAGGCATAACCAGAGGGAGAAGTAGGCTCCCTGTAGGGAGCCCGATGGGGACTCGATCCCAGGACCCCAGGATCACAACCTGAGCCAAAAGCAGACGCTCAACTACTGAGCCACCCAGGCGCCCCAAGTTTTTATTATTTTAAAGGTTTGTTTTAAAAAAATGTTCCCCTAGGGGGTGCCTGGGTGGTTCAGTTGGTTGAGCGTCCAACTCTCAATTTCAGCTCAGGTCCTGATCTCATGGGTTGTGGGTGGAGACTCTGTATCTGAGCCCAGAGTCTGCTTGAAATGCCCCCCTCTCCCCCAGCACTCATTCACTCTCTCTCTCTCTCAAATAAAGGGGGGAATTTTTATTTCAAAGCTGATCCATTGCTAGTTTTCTGAATTCACCAAAACTGTTCTATGACATGCCTTCAGCTAGTGGGAGGCATTAAATGAGAATGTGGAAGAGCCAGTGAAGAAAGACCACATATTGTACGATTCCATTTATGTGACCGGTCTAGGATAGGCAAATCTCTAGAGATAGAAAGTAGATAGTGGTGGCCTACAGCTGTAGGGTTTGGGAGGAAATGGGGAGTGACTGGTAATGCTCAGGGGTTTTCTTTTTGGAGGTGATAAAAATGTTCTAAAATTGATTGTGGTAACGGTTGAACAGTTCTGTGAATGTACTAAGAACCACTGAATTGTGTGCTTTAAATGAGTGGATTTTATGGTATGTGAAAGCTGTTTTTTTATAAAAAGAAATTAAAAAGTAAGAGAAAATATAGAGCAGTTCTGAATTTGGTAGGTTGCTTGCTACTTTTCTGTAGGCAAAAAATGTCCTCAAAAGCATAAAGAGTGAGGGAACTGTTTTAAATTAAGCACAAAAATGACAGCCAATGTTTGAAGAATTTAAATTTAGATGCTTTCACATCTATAGCAAATGTTGATTAATGTGTACAAATTTCTGCAAAACCCCCACAGAACTGCGTTAGTATTCCCAGGCATTTGCTACTGTGTCTTTTTTTTTTAAGATTTTATTTTTTTAAGTAATCTCTACACCCAGCATGGGGCTTGAACCACATCCCTGAGATCAAGAGTAGCATGCTCCACGACTGAGCCTGTCATACCCATCACTGTGTCTCTCTTACAACAAATAGCTACTCTTACCAAAATGAGTGGTGGCCTTACATAAACAAGAATCCACAAAATGGAGAAAATTAGATAAAAGCAAATGCATGTTTTGTAAAAACTGATTGAAAGAACGTGGGCTTTAATGACATAAAAACTTCTTTTAAAAGATTTTATTTATTTGAGAGAGAGGCAGAGAGAACACAAATGGGGGGTGGAGCAGAGGCAGAGGGAGGAGAAGCAGACTCCTTTTTGAGTGTGGGGGCCCAATGTGGGGCTTGATCCCAGGACCCGGAGATCATGACCTGAGCCAAAGTCAGATGTTTAACCGTCTGAGCTACCCAGGCACCCCACATATAAAAACTTTTTTTTCTAGGGACGCCAGGGTGGCTCAGCAGTTGAGTGCCTGCCTTTGGCTCAGGTAGTGATCCTGGGGTCCTGGGATTGAGTCCCACAACGGGCTCCCCAGAGGGAGCCTGCTTCTCCCTCTGCCTATGTCTGTGCCTCTCTCTGTGTCTCTCATGAATAAATAAATAAAATCTTAAAAAAAAAAAACACGCTTTTTACTCTGGAACTCATTAGGTGATTAGGCGGTAGGTAAGATGTCAATCCCTGCTATCTCCCATTACACATCATGCAGCCCAGAGTCTGTGGGGAAGGAGAAACGTAAAACCCTGCCTTTCCTTTCTTCTCTTTCTTCTCTCCAACACCAAGAACAAGTGGCCCCAACACATCGTGATTCTGAAAGCTTCTGGACGTGAGTGTCAGGGGCTGCCAGAGTGAAGAAGAAGACCTGTGCATGCTTGGGTCCCGCTCTTATGGGCACGAGTATCTTGAGAGGTTTGGGAAATGCCTATTTTAAGCTTATCCCTGATGGTGCCAGCCTGCCCACAGGCGCCAAGGCCTCTGGCCCAAGGGCAAAAAAATACATCAACTGGCTGGGGAAGTGTTACATAGTACAACAGCGTAAGGTTCTTTATTTGGAAAAGGACAAAGTCTTTTTTATTTTGAAAATTCACATATATATGTTAAAAAAAAACTCAATCAATGCAAAAGGATAGACAATGAAAAAAAAAAGGATAGACAATGAACAAATGAGTTCCTCTTTATTTTTATTTTTATTTTTTTTTAATGAGTTCCTCTTTAAACCAGACCCCCACTCCACTCCCACCCCCACTACCACCCAGACCCAGACCTCCCACCCAGACCCAACCCTACTTCCCAGATCTGACTGCCATCAACAACTTCAACTAGTTTTTTTATGCTGTGGTAACAAATGACTAGAAAATTAGTGGCTTAAGTACCACATTTATTGCCTTACAGTTCTGGAGGTCAGAAGTCTGAAGCGGATCTTACTGGGCTAAAATCAAGGTGTTCGTGGGGCTTCATTCCTTCTAGAGGCTCTAGGAGAGAATCTGATACCTTGCTTTTTCCAGCTTCTAGAAGCCACCTGTATTCTTGGTTTGCGGCCCCTTCCTCTATCTTCAAAGCCAGAGACAGCAGGTAAGTCCTTCTCATGTCACGCTACTTGGACTCTCCTGCCTCCTCCCCTTTCTGCTGACAGGACCCTCGGATTTACCTCGGTCCCTCCTAGATCATCCGGCACAATCTTCCTTTTTTGGGGTCAGTCTGTTAGCAACCTTAATTTCCTTTTGTTAAGTAACGTAACATATTCACAGATTCTAAGAATTAGGACATATTTGGGGAAGCCATTATCCGGCTACCACAATATCCTGCGAAAAGTTTATATATTTAATTGATATACACACACTGTCTTTCCATCTCTCTCTCTCTCAAAAACACACAAATGCAAACACACTCTATGTGCTCCTCTTATCTTTTTCTTCACCTGTCTATTAATATATATCTTCAAGACCTTTCCAAATCAACACACTCAGCTCTATTTCATTATCTGTTAAGCCTGCCTGAGATTGTTGTATGTTCTCATGGAAATAAGAACTAATCGCTAGCGAGCAGATGAAGTAAATAGCAGTCCAAGGTTAGACCAAGAGAGGCCTTGGGGCAGAGAGACAGCAAACGCAAGCTGAAGTGATCATGAGTCGGGAGTGAGATATGGCATGATAATGCATCGTAAGGTATGAGGCACAGAGAAGCTGATGATAGCTTAGTTGAACAATTTCCTTGCATTAACTAATCTTCGCTATGACATAGGTACTATTAACACTTTTTAAAAAAAATTTATTTTCTTAAAGATTTTGTTTGTTCATGAGAGACACACACAGAGAGAGGCAGAGACGCAGGCAGAGGGAGAAGCAGGCTCCCTGCAGGAAGCCCGATATGGGACTCAATCCCAAACTCCAGGATCACACCTGAGCCAAAGGCAGAGCTTAACCACTGGGCCTCCCAGGCATCCCTATTAATAACACTTTTTGAGAGCTGAGGAAACTAATGAGGCACAGAGAGGTTAAGTAACTTGCGTTGGGTGCCACAGCTAGAAAGTGTTCAGGGGTAGGGGTTTGAACCCAGATTGTCTTGGGCTGGTCAGGTTCCAGATCCCTGTTCTTAGCCACACACTGTGCTGTGGTGTCGACAGAGAGGATTTTGAAGCAGATCACATTAGTGGGCAGCTTCTGCAATGAAGAGTCAAGATACTGAGTTTCCTGGGGCTGCCTTGAATTCAGTGTGTCTTAATTGTTGGGCTGTCATTCTTGCCCTTCATCTTCCCTCAAGCTTCCTCCCCTCATACCGTGAGCAAGAGGCAGTGTGATGCAGTAGTAAAAGAGTGGGCTTTGGAGCTAGGAGACTGGAAGTCAGATCCAGGTTTTGTCACTCACTACCTATGGGATTTTCTTGAGTTTCTGTTTCTTCATCTGTCCAATGAGTATACAGTAGACCCTTGAACACCGGGGTTTGTACTGCGTGGGACCACTTATAGATGGTACTGTAAATGTATTTTCTCTTCCTTATGATTTTCCTTCTCTAACTTACTTTATTTAAGAATACAGTATATAATATATCTAACAAACGAAGCATGTTTTAATTGATTATTTGTGTTATCGGTAAGGCTTCCAGTCAACAGTAGGCTATTACAGTTAAGTTTGGGGGGAGTCAAAAGTTATAGGGGCATTTTTTGACTGTGGGGGAGGGTTGGCGCTCCTAACCCCCCTATTGCTCAGGGGTCAACTGTAATCAGACCTAACTTGCAAGGATAGCTGTAATCCTTAGAGATGATGAATATGAAATGCTGGGTGCAGGATGAAGTCCTTAGAAGTAACTCAGTGGTTCTCTGGGCACTATTGCCCCCAGAGGATGTTTTGGAAATTTATGGAGGAATCTTCGAAAACAAAATGGTTGGAGGGACACAACCAGCAGAGCTTCTGTTTTGCCCGTTTGGACCTGTACGTTGTGCTGGCTGGCATCTATTCTGATTGGTTGGTAAGTCCATGCAATCCTAATTGTTAAATATTTCAAATATCACCCAGGACCACAAACATTTAGGAAGTGGAGTCAGTGATCCTGAGGGTTTGCAATGCAGGTAACAAAAAGAAGGAATTATTTCAAGTCTTGGCCAACATTCAAACATCTCACCAGATATTCATGTGGGGGGAAAATAGTCTTGTTTATAATAATCTAAGCCTGGAACAGAATTATATTTTACATATAAACACAACATACTTTGGGGCATGAATTAAAATATACTTTTTTGGGGATGCCTGGGTGGCTCAGTGGTTGAGCATCTGCCTTTGGCTCAGGGCGTGATCCTGGGGTCTTGGGATCAAGTCCCGCATCGGGCTCCTTGCAGGGAGCCTGCTTCTCCCTCTGCCTGTGTCTCTGCCTCTCTCATGAATAAATAAATAAAATCTTTAAAAAATAAAATACACTTTTTTTTACAAATGCAAATACTGTAAAAGTTGTACTTATTTTGAGGGAAATTTTACCAAGAGCTGTACCCCAGTTCAGCAGCTCATTAGTGATGACACCATGGCTTATGGCATTTGAATGATCAGTACTACATGCCTATTAGAGTTTGCTTTTAGTATTGAATGCAAATAGGTACCAGAGGAGATTGGCTTTTACTTAAAAGCCAACTGTGGGGAACCCTGGGTGGCGCAGCGGTTTAGCGCCTGCCTTTGGCCCAGGGCGCGATCCTGGAGACCAGGGATCGAGTCCCACATCGGGCTCCAGGCGCATGGAGCCTGCTTCTCCCTCTGCCTATGTCTCTGCCTCTCTCTCTCTCTCTCTCTGTGACTATCATAAATAAATAAAAATTAAAAAAAAAAAGCCAACTGTGACCACATTAGTAAATCTTGCAGCCAGCATCCAAGATGACCCTCAAAGATCTCCATTTTCTTTTTCTTTTTTAAAGATTTCTTTATTGGGGCACCTGGGTGGCTCAGTGGTTGAGCATCTGCCTTTGGCCCAGGTCGTGATCCCAGGGTCCTGGGATCAAGTCCCACACCAGGGAGCCTGCTTCTCCCTCTGCCTATGTCTCTGCCTCTCTCCCTGTGTCTCTCATGAATAAATAAATAAAATCTTTAAAATAAATTATAAAGATTTATTTTATATATAGAGAGAAAGAGCAGGCACGAGAGGGGTAGAGGGAGAGGGAAAGAGAATCCCAAGCAGACTCTGTGCTGAGCATGGAGGCCACTGTGGGGCTTGATCTCATGACCCCGAGATTGCCACCCCAGCTGAAACCAAGTGTTGGATGCTTGACCGACTATGCCACTCCCTCCCCACTTTCATGTAATATTTCTTTTTTTTTAAAAGAAGATATTTACATTTTTGGGTAGTGCCCTCCCATATTGTATCAGATTTGGTCTGCGTGATCAATAATGTATAAGAAGTGACAGCACGTCACATCTGAGGCTAGAAGCTTCCTGCTTTCTCACTTTCTGTTAGGTCACTCACTTTGGGTGAGGCCTATTGCCATGACTCGATGCAGCCTTGTGGAGAGGCACATGCATCCAGGCTCTGAAGCCTCCAGCCTCCAGCCATGAGAATGAGCATTATTGAAAGCGGAACCTTCAGAGATCTGCAACCCCTGCTGATGGTTTAACTGTAATCTCATGAAGAATCCTGAGCCAGAACAATTTAGCTAAGTTGCTTCCAGATTCCTGATCCTTAGACATTATGTAAAATAATAAATAAATCTTTGATGTTTTAAATCACTAAGTTTGAGGATAATTTGCTACATAGTAATAGATAATAGAGTAGATGTACATGAAACTATTCTCATTAATTTCATTAATAAGTATTGTTTTTAAAATATTTCATATATGCTACCCTTCTAGTACAACGAAAATCTATATTGCAAAAGCTACATGTTGAAATGACTTATTAATCTGGGGGTCACCTGTTGTTTTATCATATTCTGTTCCTAGAGGCATTTTA
Source organism: Canis lupus baileyi (assembly GCF_048164855.1). Classification (NCBI taxonomy): domain Eukaryota; kingdom Metazoa; phylum Chordata; class Mammalia; order Carnivora; family Canidae; genus Canis; species Canis lupus. The sequence goes on along the minus strand of NC_132867.1, from coordinate 32,176,034 downwards.
CCTAACTTCTGTATGGTTTTGAGTACAACTGTACTACTGCATTTACTGACTCATTTTTCTCTTCCCTGATAGGAAGAATTTTTGAATCAATCTTTTAAGCATTGGTATCTGAATATATCCTTGATGTAGAGTACTTGCAGTATTTCACTGCCACCTTTTCCTAGATTATAACATAGATAATTATTTTATTTTATTAAAAATTTTATTTATTTATTTATTTGAAAGAGAGAGCACTCAAGCACAGGAGTGGGAGGGAAAGGCAGAGGGAGAAGCAGGATTCCTGCTGAGCAAGGAGCCTGATGTGGAACTAGATCTCAGGACCTCAGGATCGTGACCTGAGCCAAAGGCAGGCATTTAACTGACTGAGCCACCCAGACATCCCTTACTTTTTTTTTTTTTTTTTTTTAAAGTAGGCTCCACAGCTAGTGTGGAGCTCAGTGCAGGGCTTGAACTCACAACCCTGAGATCAAGACTGAACTGAGCTGAGCTCAAGAGTCAGATACTTAACTATCACCCAAGTGGCCCATAGGAGACTATTTTAACATGACACTTATAAAGCAGCCTGACTCATTTCTAAGAGTATCACACTTCCTATTTTCTCCATGTGTGTCTCTATTTCTACTGAGGATATGTCTCCATTTTTTTTTTTTTGTTTGCTTTAAAACTAGGATTTTTGGGACACCTGGGTGGCTCAGCAGTTGAGTGCCTGCCCAGGGCGTGATCCTGGAGTCCCAGGATGGAGTCCCACATCGGGCTCCCTGCATGGAGCCTGCTTCTCTCTCTGCCTCTCTCATGAATAAATTAATTAAATCATAAATAAATAAATAAATAAATAAATAAATAAATAAATAAAATAAAACTAGGATTTTGGAGTACCTGGGTGACTCAATTGGTTAAGTGTCCAAGTGTCTTGATTTTAGCTTGGATCATATTAGGGTTGTGGGATCGAGCCCTGTGTGGGGCTCCTCAGCAGGGAGTGTGCTGGATTCCCTTTCTCCACCACCCTCTCCCCCTCCCCACAAGGCGTTCTCTCTCATAAATAAATAAATAAATAAATAAATAAATAAATAAATAAATAAATAAAAACAAACTCTGGGGTTTATGGGGCACCTGGGTGGCTCAGTTGGTTAAGTGTTTGATTCTTGATTTTCACTCAGGTCCCTGATGTCATCTCAGGGTCCTAAGATGGAGACTACCTCGTGCTCCATATGCAGCAGGGAGTCTCTTTCTCCCTGTGCCCCTCCTTCTGCTCACTTGCTCTCTCTCTCTCTTCCTCTCTCAAATAAATAAATAAATTCATAAATACATAAATAAATAATCTTTAACAGAAAAAAACTATGTTTTTTGGTTTCATTTTGTTTTTTACTATTCTATAAAGCCAGTTTGAGATTATTTTTCTTGTTCCTTGCAACTGAAGGAGCCAATTGATAAACGAAGCCACTGCCATCAACAGTCTAGACTGTAGAAAGAAATGTCTCATCTCCTGCCTGTCTCACATAACCCTCCAAACTTTGGTTTCATTTCCCATCTAAAGACCAATCTTTCTCCCAAACGATTGGCACTGAATATCCATACTCCTGAGAGAGGGTCATTTCGGATCCATAGGAATGTGATCTTAATTTCAAGATAACTTTATCCAAATACAACAGTTCTACTGACTTATGCAAAATCTTTTTGTTACACAACCCCCTAACTTTATGGAGGAAGTGACAATATTTTCAGAAGTACATGTTTACACATTAAGTTTTAGTCTTTCAGTTTCTGCATTACACATTGGGTGTGCACTTTTTTTAAAGATTTTATTTATTTATTTGTGAGAAACACAGAGAAAGAGGCAGAGACACAGGCAAAGGGAGAAGCAAGCTCCCTGTGGGGAGTCCTAGGACCCCAGGATCACGACCTGAGCCAAAGGCAGATGCTCAACCACTGAGCCACCCAGGTGCCCTAAGTGTGTACTTTCAAAAGATGAGGACTGAATGCCGCTTTATCAGAGTAAGTTCATGAAACAGCCTTAAGAAAATAAGAACAAACCAGAACCTGCAAGACCTAGTGTGAAGGACAGCTTGGATTGTTCCTTTTTCTTAGTAGGTTTGAGCCCACCAGACTGGAATCTGCCTGTCTAATTTTAGGTGAAGCAGCCTTATAGAACTGTCCTGGCCCAAACCTGAAAGGGTCCTGAAGTCATAGATACTCCAGATTCTAGGACGGCCTTACTGAAGTTCTTACAGAATAAGTATTTAAGAAAACATGCTTAGGTAGCTACATGATGGAATACCAACTGAATCAGGGCAGATGTGAAGATTTGTTTAAACTGATTTGCAATTTTACTAAAGACTCAAATCAGTGCATTTGAAATGATGACATTGAAATTTTGGCATCAGTAACTTAATCTCCATACATTTCAAATGCCCATATTTTCAAAGTGTATATATATATATATTTTTCAGAGTATATATATATACTTTTATATATACTATAAAGTATATATATACTTTATATATATAAATATATATATACTTTTTTCAGTGTGTGTGTGTCACACACATTCTCTTTGTAAGATAGAGGTTACAGAATGACAGAGAAGCTAGCTGCATTAGTGTGAGTCCCCACTCATTTCTGGAAGAGTAACTCAAAGCATGCACATCCTAAGGGCAGCTCAACAGTACCATCTTTCTTCGAACATGCTGCTAAGCATTTTCTTACAGATACTCTCCTGTAGGGACATCTGGGTGGCTCAACGGTTGAGCATCTGCCTTTGGCTCAGGGCATGATCCCGGAGTGCCAGGATCGAGTCTTCCACTGGGCTCCCTGCATGGAGCCTGCTTCTTCCTCTGCCTCTGCCTCTGTGTCTCTCATGAATAAATAAATACAATCTTTAAAAAAAAAAAGATATTCTTCTGTAAAAGAAGCTTTAACAATTTTGGGGAAATCTTAAAATACTTAATACCTTAAAAAGTAATGAGATTTAACACTATGATAGGAACTCCTACCTATCCATTCTTTCTCAGTACTAAAGCCCTATTTTCGTTTTCCAGCCTTTCTTGACATTTAGTGTAGCAAAGTGACTATGTTTTTGCCAGCAGGATGAAAGCAGAAGTGGTATATGCTAGTTGGAATGCAAGCATAATGGCTGGAGCTACAGCAGCTCTCTTAGATCATGAGGTGATACTGGGAGTAGAACCAGATATCTTCCAAATGCCTGTTATCTTTGAAAGCATAAATACATGTGTGACTCTCTTGGTGGAACAATGAGGCTGGGTTTGTCTCCATTAAGTATCAGATGGGCTCTAGACTAACTTTAGACTTTTTAAACATAAGAGGGAAATACTATTTTTGTTTATACCACTGTTATTTTGTGGTTGCTCTCCCATGTTATGTGCAGGCAAACTTAATCCTAATAGAATAAAGAAAAAGAGAAGCAAGATCTAAAACCTTGTTATTGGGACCTTGTTCTTGAGCCTCAGTGGCTCAGCAGTTTGGTGTCTGCCTTCAGCCCAGGACATGATCCTGGAGTCCCTGGATCGAGTCCCACATCAGGCTCCCTCATGAAGCCTGCTTCTCCCTCTGCCTGTGTCTCTGCCTCTCTCTCTGTGTGTGTCTCTCATGAATAAATAAATAAAATCTTAAAAAAATAAAACCTTATTTTTAAAAAGTCAATTTTCATAAGCTAATAAGTTTTATAAATTATATGATTTGATTAGTTTTAAGGTTGCACATATTTCAAAAGTAAATAATTCAACAAATATTTATTCAGCACTAGATCCTAACGCATGTATCAGAATGATGGATAATGTAACTCTAAATGTATTACTTGCCAAGTGACAAATATAAAAGAAAAATAGTACCATGAAAATGGGTAGAAGGCAGACGCCTAACCCACTGAACCACCCAGACGCCCACATTTTCTTATTTATTAAGTACGCTCTACACGCCAGATGGGGATTTGAACTCATGACTCCGAGTCGCATCCTCTACCGAATGAGCCCGCCACGCACCCCAAGAGGTCTTTAAAGGAGGGCGTTGGAAGAGACCTGACTGTGAGGAAGCCAAAAGTCTGGGTGGATCCCTGGAAAAGCCTCAGGACAGAATTAGAAGAGTAGGGATCCCGGGGTGGCTCAGCGATTTAGTGCCTGCCTTTGGCTCAGGGTGTGATCCTGGAGACCCGGGATTGAGTCCCACATCGGGCTCCCTGCATGGAGCCTGCTTCTCCCTCTCCCTCTCTCTCTCTGTCTCTCTCTCTGTGTCTCTCATGAATAAATGAATAAAATCTTAAAAAAAAGAAAAAGAATTAGAAGACTAGTTGTCCTGTGCTGGTCACCTCGGGCTAACAGAGCTAGCCGATAGCCTCGGACGAGAAACTTCACTTTTCTGGGCCTCCCCTTCTGAGCGGTGGCGTTAGCAAAGGGCGTCCCTGCAGACCTTCGGGTCCTGAGATTCCCCTTTCTGCAGCACTTGCCCTCCTCTGGGCAGCTCAGCGGCCAGCGCGGCGGGGCCTGGAGGCAGAGTCCCTGCCCTCTGGGTCTTGGGTGCCCTCCGAGCGCGTGATTTCACGGGTGCTGCACTTGAGCTCCGCGAGCAGAAACGCAGCGGCGGGAGCCGGGCCCCAGCCGCCGTCCGCAAGACGGCAGCACCTCGGCTCACGTTTACGCGGCCGCGAGTCCCGGCGCGCGGGCAGCAGGCAGCGGGCAGCGGGCAGCGGGCAGCTCCCGGAAGCCTCGCCCCGCCCCCTGGTGCCGCGCCCCGCCCCCTGGCGCCCCGCCCCGCCCCCTCGGCCACTTGCTGCGTGCCGATTGGTCGCCGCGGTGCGCACGGCGCCGCGCCCCGCCGGCGCCCCTCGCCTCGCGCGCGCCGTCCGCTCCCGGCTCCCGGGCACCGAGGTGGGGCGCGGCGGACGCGCGCTCGGGGGCGGCGTGGGCGTCGCGGCGGCCAGGTGAGTGCGTGGGCCGGTCTCGCGGCGCGCGGGGGGGGTCGCGCCCGTCGTCCGCGCGCGGAGAGGCGCCCCCGGCCGGCCGGGCCTGCGCGGTGCGGCGGCGCCCGCCCGGCCTCCCTGTGCCGCGCCCGGCGCCGCCCGGCGGATCGGGCCCGCGGACCTCCGCCGCCCCCCGCGCCCCCCGCGCCCCCCGCGGCCCCCGCGGCCCCCGCGGCCCCCGCCCCCCGCCGCCCGCGCGTGCCCCCGGGCCGACCGAGGCCGCGCCGCGCGGGGAGCCGCCGCGTTGCCGGGGCGGCGGGGGGCGGGGGTCCGGGCCCCCAGCACCTCGGCGCCCCTCGGGTTTGCTCCCAGCGAGGGTGGGAAGGGGGTCGGTGATCCCTGGACTTTCCCGGCTCTGCCCTTGGGAGAGGCCGGTACAGCGGTGGGAAGAGGCGATGTCCGAGGCTCAGCATTCCTTGGACAATTGATCCTAGAGCGTCGAGTGTCCTTTTAGGTGTGTAGCCGCAGAGAATTGCCCCCCGCCCCGTAGCGGTGGTACTTGTGCCGGGGAAAACCGTTTTTGGTGTTTTTAAGCAATACGTTGGCTTCCGAGTTAATCCCTGGAAAGGTGCTTCATCTCCGATGCGAGTGCGTGACCTTTTTAAAGCCAAAGCCGCGATGACGGGGTCGACTGTGCCCGCTCCCTTCCTGCTGTTGGTGCCGGGTGAGCGTGTGTCTGTCTGTCCGTCTGTGGACGGGAGTCAAACCTCCGATTGGAGTAAATGTGTGACCACCATCATGCCTCCCAAAGGCATTAATTTCTTGGAGTATCCCACCTCTTCTCTCAAACTCTTCGTCCACCGGTACCGTGATTTCCCTTTTCTTTCTCTCTCTCTCTCTCTCTCTTTTTTTTTTTAAGATTTTATTTATTTATTCACGAGAGACACAGAGAAGCAGGCGCCCCTTGGGGAGCCCGAAGCAGGACTTGATCCCAGGACCCCGGGATCACGACCTGAGCCAAAGGCAGACGCTCAACCACTGAGCCACGCAGGTGCCCCCCAGTGATTTTTCCCTTTTCTTAACAATTCCCAAGGCTCTTACTCCCAGGCTGGTCACACTTCTTGTCCATCCTCTTAAGTCTCTTATTTGTCCTCTGTCGTGTTTCAAATCCTCTTAGGTGTCAAACGTAGAACAAACTTTAAACATTTTTTTACGGTAATAATAGTGTTGCAAGACTCTCGGCTCTTAAACCGAAAATCAAAAGTTATCTCCAATACTGATGCTGCAGGAAAAGCAGGTTTAATGAGAGTTTCCTCTTCCGGAGACACGCCCGCCTGCCCCGCCCCGCCTGCCCGGCCCCCATCCTCTGCCCACTGGGATTACCGGAACCTTCCCCCTCTGTCTTTAATGAACTCACTTCTGGAGTCCAAGGTAAAAGTTTATCCTTACTTGCTACTTTTAAATGATAGCAGTAATATATCTAGGTTATTAATTTTTTTTGACATAACAGAAGAATATCCAAGTGAAAAGTTCAAACGGCACAACAAAGTGTATCAGGTAAAAAGTGGGAATTCCTTGTTCACTTTCCATCCTTTAAATCTTCAGATCCATTGCCTAGGAGGGGACCATCCCATAGCTGTTGGGCAGTTGACTTATAATAATATCAGGACATGGTTCCGTATCTGTATGTGGATCTACCTCATTTTTAGAATGCTTCATCCTATACCATTATTTACATGTGCTCTCATGTATTTTGTTGATCCTGTACTGATGGACATTTGGTTGTTTCTGGATTTTAGCTGTTAAAAGTCTCGTTGCCATGAAAATCCTTTTGCCATTGTAGGTAGGATAAGTTTCAGGTAGATAACATAAACAGATTGTTGTTCTTTGGTATAATTTGAGTGCCTTTTGCACCAGGAATTGTTTTTATAACTTAAAAGATTTTATGATTTAAAGGCAGTAGCTCAATTTGTTCTAAATGCATTTCTTAGAATCTGTGTTTTATGTTTTATGTTTGGAGACTGGTTACTGGATCAAGAAAATTTTGAAGACCAGGTTAAATAATGGTAAATTTTTGTTTCCACTTAGTTGGTGTTGACTTTAAGGTTATATTCATTCATTTGATTGGCTTGGTAGAAATAAATAGAGAAGGCCTTCAGGAAGAGATCTGTGAACAGACAAACTTTGTGTACTTTCTGTCCTGTGGTAAGCACCTTGAATATCCCATCATAACAAATCCTTGTTCTGGGGATCCCTGGGTGGCGCAGCGGTTTAGCGCCTGCCTTTGGCCCAGGGCACGATCCTGGAGACCCGGGATCCAATCCCATGTCAGGCTCCCGGTGCATGGAGCCTGCTTCTCCCTCTGCCTATGTCTCTGCCCCTCTCTCTCTCTATCATAAATTTAAAAAAAAACAAAAAAAAAAACTAATATGTATGTTTAAAAAAAAATCCTTGTTCTCTCTTTTTTTTTTTTAAGATTTTTAATTTACTTATTAATGAGAGAGAGAGAGGCAGAGACACAGGAAGAGGGAGAAGCAGGCTCCATGCAGGGAGCCCAACGTGGGACCCGATCCCGGGTCTCCAGGATCAGGCCCTGGGCTGAAGGCGGCGCTAAACCGCTGAGCCACCTGGGCCGCCCTTTTGTTCTCTTTTTTAAATGTTTCTTTTATTGTGAAATGTATCCTAGGTGCAAAAAAAGTGTGTAGAGCATAGGTATGTGTGTACATATATATTTGTGATGATATATGATTTTTTATATATACATATGTGATATATGTATATATTTTTAAAGAATATGATTCCTGTGATCCTTGTATCTCCCACCAGATTAATAAAACATTCGGGCAGCCCGGGTGGCTCAGCGGTTTAGCACCACATTCAGCCCAGGGCGTGATCCTGATGACCCCGGATCGAGTCCCATGTTGGGCTCCCTGCATGGAGCCTGCTTCTCCCTCTGCCTGTGTCTCTGCCTCTCTCTCTGTGTCTCTCATGAATAAATAAATAAAATCTTAAAAAAAAAAAAAGAAAAGAAAACATTCCCATCCTACTTCTGAGGTATGGCCTGTATTCTGATTTGTTAATCTTTCTCTTGCTTTTTAAAATAAGCTTTATAAAATAAGCTTTACACATGTATACACAAATACACATATACATATATATTTACACATATACATAAATGCACACACACAGCAGACACATACACACATACCCATCCTACCAATGTATTTGGTTTTGAATGAACAGTTTTTTTTAATATTTTTTTAATTTATTTATTCATGAGAGACACAGAGAGAGAGAGAGAGATGCAGAGACACAGGCAGAGGGAGAAGCAGGTTCCATGCAGGGAGCCAGATGTGGGACTCGATCCAGTGACTCCAGGATCAGGCCCTAGGCTGAAGGCGGTGCTAAACCGCTAAGCCACCCTGGGATCCCCTGAATGAACAGTTTTAAAACAAAATTCTCATGCAAATAGATAATGAGCATGTTGCAAAGTTTTAACTGTTACAGTTAAAACTGGTTTTTTAAGATAATTTAAGGAACATATGTAGTCCACAGGGAAAAGAATGTCTGAACAAAATTGCCGAGTAAGATATAATCAGTTAATGTTCCAGACAGCAAAAAAATCATGCCTTTGGAATTACTCTTTTCTTCCAGGCTAGAAAAATCATAACACCTTATTAATTTCTCCAGTTAAATCTTACTATAAACTGCGTCTTTTCCATTAAATTAATAATTAGTTATTATTAATTATAGTTCATTATAATTAATTAATTATTAATTTTTCCCCCCAGAGTGCAGCTGAACTCCAAACAGGCTTCTTAGAAAATACTAGAACTTTCTAAATTTGAGATTAAAATTTTGTTTCATAATTGTAAGCACAGACCTGATGGTGTAAGGAAAGGACGTTTTTGTCACTATTGGATGGAGGTTTCCAGGAAGAGATGAGCAGAACAGAATGGCTTCAGCTTGCCTGTTTACAGGAGGCCTTTCTGAGGAAGTTAGTGGGTAGTGTTATGAGTGAGTCCTAGGAAATGGGGTTCATCACAGTAAGGGCTTCTGGAAGGCTCTAGAGTGGATCACGTACAGGCACACTGTCTTTCTGTGCTTTGCTGATACTGCCTTATTTATTTATCTGTTTTTTAATAAATTGAAGGCTTGTGGCAGCCCTGTGGGGAGCAAGCCTATCAGCACCATTTTTCCAACAACATTTGCTCGCTTCCTGTCTCTGTGTCACATTTTGGTAATTTTTGCAATATTTCAAACTTGTTTATTATTATATTTGTTAGGGTGATCCGTATGACTTGCCGAAAGCTCAGATGATCATTTTTAGCAATGCAGTATTTTTAAATTAAAGTATGTACATCGTTTTTTGTTTTTTTTTGTTTTTTTTTTGACACAGTGCTGTTAACGCTCAGTAGACTACAATATAGTGTAAACATAACTTTCATAAGCTCTTGGGAAACAAAAAAATTCCTCTGACTCACTTTACTAGGATATGCACTTTATTGCTGCGGTCTGTGACCAAATCTATACTATCTCTGAGGTGTGCCGGTACTGGACGGACAGCAGAAACGAGAGGGTAGGCTGCTTCGCATTTTGTATTTTCTGCTTTTTAGCTCACGTGACCAGCCTGCAGCTAGCAGGGTCAGTCAAAGCAGAACCCTTCTGTGAAGGAAGTGAATGTCCTCTGCTGGTGCAGCTGCAGGGCTTGGAAGGCGAGCAGGAGCTTTATCACCATATGATCAAGATCAAGCCAAGCCCAGCTGTGTACAGATAGGAATCTGGGCCAGGTTTCGGGGCATTCAGTCCTCAGGTTAAAAGGCTGGTAGAGCAGCTGGGGCATGTCTGTCTCGAGTTACCACTACTTCAATCTGGCCTGGTTAGCCTCCTTGTCTGGGGCACAGCTGGATTCTCTTTAGCTCTCCTGTGTTGGATCTTTCCTATACCCTGGATTCTCTATTTTATTTTTATTTTTATTTTTATTTTTATTTTTACTTTTGCTTTTACTCATGAGAGACACAGAGAGAGGCAGAGACCTAGGCAGAGGGAGAAGCAGGCTCCTTGCAAAGAGTCCAATGTAGGGACTTGATCCCAGGACCCCAGGATCACACCTTGAGCCAAAGGCAGACACTGACACTCAACCACTGGGCCACCCAGGGGCCCCTAGATTCTCTCTCTCCTAAAAAAAATTTTTATTATTGAAGTATGACATACGATGTTAGATTAGTTCAGGGGCACAACATAGTGGTCTGACAATTCTGTACATTACTCAGGGCTTACCACAATAAATGTAGCTACCATCTGTCACCATACAGAGTTATATTATCGATTCTATTCCCTGTGCTGTACTTTTCATCTCCAGACTTACTTATAACTGGAAATTTGTATCCTGTATTCTCTCTCTCTCTCTCTCTCTTTTTTTTTTTTTTTTTGATTTATACTCCCTATTGGTACTTAGACGCTAGTAACTTCTTGACAAGAAGAGTAACATGTTTCAGAGACCTTGCCTGTCTGAATATGTTTTGATTCTATACTCACACTTGATTGATACTTTCTCTGGTAATAGAATTTCAGTTGAAAATAATTTGCCTTCGGAATTTTGAAGGTATTGCTCCATTGCTATCTGCATCCAATATTTTTTTTTTTTAGAGAGGGAGCAGGGAGGGGCAGAAAGAGAATCCTAAGCAGGCTTCATGCCCAGCATGGAGCCCAACTCCAGGTTCCACCTGTTGACCCTGAGATCGAGACCTGAGCAGAAATCAAGTCAGAGACCTGAACCACCAAGCGCCCCCCTGCCCCTGCCTCTAATTTGCTGTTTCCCCCTGGTCTTTCCTGGGTTGGTTCTCAGCTCTCCCCACTGCTGACTTGGGACTTCAGCTTGCTTGGGTGTACTAACTCAGTCACCACTGCCCATCTGCTTTCCAGCGTTCAGAATTGCATTGCTGTTGTCTCCTCTTCTGTTCTCTGTATCATTAGGAGTTTATGACTTTTTAATTTAATTTTATTTATTTATTCATGAGGAACACAGAGAGGTAGAGATACAGGCAGAGGGAGAAGCAGGCTCCCTGCAGGGGAGCCTGATACAGGACTCGATCCCAGGACCCTGGGATCAGGACCTGAGCCAAAGACAGATGCTCACCCACTGAACCACCCAGGTGTTCCAGTTTACGACTTTTTAAAAACTCCCTTTATTGTAGTTTTAGTGAAGCTTCAGGAGGGAGCAAAATGAGCAGCTTATGTGCAATCTGCTGTCTCTACCTAAAGCAGTAATAGTTTTTTTAGACTGAAGGGTCATAGCACTGTTGTCAAGAACAGAGTAGTCGCTACAAAGCAATCATATGTATGTGAACCTTTTTGATAGGGAGTAGTTGATGGTATTGAGTGCTCACACATGCTGGACACAGCTATTATTATTCTCACTTTCTGGGGCACCTGGGTGGCTCAGTCAGTTAAGCGTCTTCCTTTGGTTCAGGTCATGATCCCAGACTCCTGGGATCGAGCCTGGCATCGGCTCCCTGCTCAGTGAGGAATCTGTTTCTGCCTCTCCCTCTGCTCCTCCCTCTGCTTGTGGACTCTCTCTCTCTGTCAAATAAGTAAATAGAATCTTTAAAAAAAATCTCATTTTGGGGGGGGGGGTTGCTGTCATCACCCTGGTTTACATACCAGAAAACTATAGCCTAGGGAGATTTAAAACTCAGATAGTGCTGGTACATAGCAATTGTTCCCTGAAGAGTAGAAGGATACATGGAGCTGGCCAAGTAGGCAGAGCTGGGAGGAGGCTGGATGTGGGAATGGGCCCGAGCCAGTACTTACTTCCAAAGCCTGGACTTTTCTATATATAGACATATTTAAAGTAAGCTCTGTGCCCAATGTGGGGCTTGAACTCACAACCCTGAGATCAAGAGTTGAATGCTCTACCAACTGAGTCTGCCAAGTACCCTCAAAGCCTGTACTTTCCAGTGCCCTCTGTGTGGTTAATGCTGGAAGATGGTGATTGGTCCACTTCCTTCGAGGGTTTTAGGAGTACTCTTACTATAGACCTTTTCTGAGCTCATTTTAATACCTTTGCTTGCCCAGTAATGCTTGTGAAGAGGGTTCCCTTTCATCTGTGTGGGTTGGAACCTGTGACCCTGGAGCCAGTTTCTCTGAACTGGGGAGGAGGGCATTTACTGAGCAATCCTAGAGGATGCAAAGATGCCTTAGTAGGGATTTTGACAAGAGAGCCTAACTAAAGATGGCCTCAGAGTGCAGTTTTGCCACGACTGGAGCAGCTCGTGGATTATGTAACTGTCATCTAAGTTTAGGTGGCAGTTCATGATTTAAGCCTTCCTATTTTTTTCAACTTTTATATTACAGGAAATTGTAAACATATAGAAACAGTTCAACAGTAGATTCAACATTTTAACATTTTGCCATATTTACTTTCTTTTTTTTCTTTCTTAACCACGTGAGAGAATGTTGCTGACATTGACACTTAACCCCTAAATATGTAAGCACATGTCTCCCAAAAATAAGGTCATTCTCTTTACATAACCACAATTCTACCATTATCACACCTGAGAAAATAAAGCTATAATATCTTTTGATGTCTGACCTGTATTCACATTTCCCCATGTGGCCCAGACTGCTTTAAATTTTTTCAAACTAGAATCAGTAAAGCTTTGCACATTTCACTTGGTTTGTAAATTGTATGTTTTGACATAGCTGAAGTTAATGACGAAATCTCTCGAAGTTTCCAGCTCATATTGCTCTTGGAGACTGCTTCACTGCAGTAGAGATGGTGATGCTTAGATACTTAGCAATGGAAGGAACTCTTGAGTGAATTTGGGATGGTGATTCCTATGGTTTATGTGGCAAGTTTGGTGTTTTGTTTTGTTTTAACCTGGGAAGTTTTGGGTTTTTTTTTTTTTAAGGCTTTATTTATTTATTCATGAGAGACACATAGAGAGAGGGGCAGAGACACAGCAGAAGGAGAAGCAGGCTCCCTGCAGGAAGCCTGATGTGGGACTCCATCCCAGGATCATGGGATCACGACCTTAGCCAAAGGCAGATGCTCAACTGCTGAGCCACCCAGGCCTCCCTAACCTGGGAAGTTTTAAAAAATAGATAACTTGGCCTTACTCTTGACTTTATGATCTTTGGGGAGGGGTCCCAATTACTTTTTATTTTTCTTTTAATTTCCCAAGTTACTATGAAGCTAGCTTGGCCCTGCTCCATGGACCTGTGTTTGGAAACCACTGATTTAGTCCACTTGTCTCATGGCTCAATGTCACAGGCTAAAGCATGTCAGAGCCAGTACTAGAAGCAGGGCTCCTCATGTTCTTTTTTTCTCTAGCCATTATTTGAATATTTTTTCTTAAGCATACACACAAAGTAGTTGCTCCGCAACATAATGTGCTATTATTAGAGCAAAACAAAAATTCATGAAAGCAAAAAAAAAAAAAGAAAAAAAAATTAAAAAAAAAAAATTCATGAAAGCATTTATGCTAATTCCGCCTAGAGAGGGAAATGTTCAATGTGTGTCCTAAAGGTTGAATTGGAAGTTTGCCTGTAGAGAGTAGATGAAAGGTGCATTCCAAGGGTGTGTGTGTGTGCATTTAATATTATAGATATATATTAAAATAATATATGTATGTATTAGATATATAGTATACATGACTATTATATATTATGTATCTAATATAGTAATACATATTTTTTTTCTTAAATATTTTATATCTTTATTTGACGGAGAGAGAACACAAACGGGGAGTGGTAGGCAGAGGGAGAAGCAGGCATCCTGCTGAGCAAGGAGCCTGATGAGGGGTTCGATCCCAGTGTCCTGGGATCATGACCTGAACTGAAGACAGTTGCTTAACCCACTGACCACCCAGGCATCCCTAGTAATACATATCTATATTAGACATGTGAAATATCTGAATATATTCATGTCTAAGATATATAAATATAAACATGAAATATAAATATACGATATATACAGTTTAGCAGTTTGAGCAAGTATTGGCTACCTTCTGCCTTCTGTTTTTCTGTGGCTAGAGATAGTGTCAGGATAGCAGGAGATAAGAAAGTTGTGTTAGGGAAAGATTTCAAATACCCTGTACATTTCGGAATTTATCTCACTAGCTGTTGGAAGTTTGTGAGTGAATGGCATGACCCAGTCTGAGTTTTAGAGAGAAAATTCTGGCAGAAAATGGACTTGGGAAGGCAGGGGGATGATTTTAAGAAATCATATGTTTGAATATATTGTCGCAGCAGAACTACTTTCCCTCACCCAAATGATGGTTGTTTTTTTTTAAAGATTTTATTTATTTATTCACGAGAGATGCAGAGAGAGAGACAGGCAGAGACCCAGGCAGAGGGAGAAGCAGGCGCCCTATGGGGAGCCTGATGGGGGACTCGATCCCAAGACCCCGGGATCATGACCTGAGCCAAAGGGTAGATGCTCAACCACTGAGCCACCCAGGTGCCCCCAAATGATGTTTTTTATTATCAGCTTTTACAGATTATCAGTTTCAGTAAACCTAGGCATAAAGTTGACCCTTTCTTATGACAGGATAAGGAGACATGTATGCATTTCACACTTTGGAAGCTAGAAGAGTTAGGGGTCTGCCTGAATGCCTGGCCTATGTGCACCAGGCACTGTGCTAGGCTCTGGCAATGCCGCAGCCGGTGAGAATGGACTTAGACTGTCCTTCACGGAGCTCCCCTGTGTGGGGGGAGGTGAATATTAACCCAGTAATGAGATTAATAATGCAATACTGGGGGATTAGGAAGTCATGAAAGTCCCTGTCGCCTCTCACTTAGAGATTTCAGTAGCCTGTGAGCTGATCTCTCTCTTTGTCCTCTTAGTCCTTCCAGTCTGTTCTGCCACAGCAGCCTAAGGGATCCCTTGGAAAGTAAGTCCCTCTGCGCAGCACTCTCTTCTGGCTCCCTATTTCAATCAGTGAAAACCAGAGTCGTTACAATGGCCTACAGGGCTCTGTAAGGATCCTTCCTTGCCTCTCTTACCTCTCTGATTTAGTCTTCCCCTCTCACCCCGCTGCCCTGGCTACCCTGGCCCCCATAGTGATGCCTCAATACCCAGACACTGCCTTCAGGCCTTTGTCCTGTTGCCATCCTCTCTGACGGACATCCAGCAGGCTGACTCTCTCCCTCCCTTCAAGTCTTTGCTCAGCTGGTACCTTCTCTCTTTCTTTCTCTCTCTCTTTTTAAAGATTTTATCTATTTATTCATGAGAGATGCAGAGAGAGGCAGAGACACAGGAAAAAGGGAAAGCAGGCTCCGTGCAGGGAGCCTGATGTGGGACTCAATCCCAGGACCCCGGGATCACACCCTGAGCCAAAGGCAGACACTCAACCACTGAACCACCCAGGTGCCCCCAGCTGGTACCTTCTCAATGGAGCCCACTCTTCGGGCTGGCAATTTTGACATTTCGGCTGGCCCCACTCTTGCCTGTTTTTTTTTTTTTTCACTCTTGCCTGTATTCCCACTGCTCCTTACTCTGCTCGTTCTCCCCCTCCCCCCAAGGCAACATGGTAATTATGTGTCTGGTTAAAATTTAAAAATTATGTGTCTGGTTCCCTCCCCCCACCCAGCTCCCCATAGCCAGGGCTTTCTGTCCGTTCACTAATGTATATTAATTAAGTGTCCAGTACCCAGCACATAGTAGACATTGTAAATAAACAATGAGAAAGGGAAAGCTGATATTGGAGTGAAAAAGTGATAACTAAGCTGACATTTGCAGTGTGGGCAGGTGTTAACTAGGTGAGCTGGGAATGGAGAGGTGTTGGACAGAGGGTATGTGTGGTCTTAGATGGAGTGATTTAGCAAGTAGGAGGTACTACAAGAGAAACCAGGAGGACTGGAGGAAAGAGACACAGTGTTATAAGGGGACCCTGGGGCCAGTAAGGACTGGGCCATACTTTATTTTTTATTTATTTATTTTTTATTTTTGGGGGGCCATACTTTAGAGTTTTGTCTTTATCTTAAAATAAATGGGAGGGAAATTAAAGGTTTTAAGCAGGAGGGCAGTACTAGATTTGTGCCTTTTTTTAAAAAGTCACCCCAGCTGCAGTATGAAGGACATATTGATGGGGGCAGGAGTGGATGTGGCTAGATCAGGCCAGAGGCCATGGTAGCGGGACAGTACTCGGGTGACACTGTGGTGGAGGTAGACAGACCAAAGTTAGGAGGCATAATCAGGTGATGGATCGGTTGTGGGAGGGAAAATAAATAGTAGGGATGACTCCTGGGTTCCTGGCTTGTAAAACTGGGTGAATGATGATTCATTCTTGGTAGGGAATCCCAGAAGGGAATTGGGTTTGGAGGAGGAGAACATGAACTCAGATCCCGACATGTTGATTTTGAGTTGACTTTGAAACAGCCAGAGGATGTCGGGCAGGTGATTGGATGTATATGGATCTGGGATTGGCTGTTTCAGTCTGTGAATCAACTGCATAGAGAAATAGTAGAGGGGAGGATTCACCAAATAACCCACATTTTGAACAACTAAAAGTTGTTAAGGATATTACCAGGGGAGATTATATAGCTATAAAATTAAAGTCTCTTTAAAAGTCTTTGCTCCCTGTCCTTTTCTTTGGTTTTGGATTTAAATCTTTGACCAAAATTGATGGTACTTACTACATTTTATTCTTGTTATATGTGATTTACAGGTCAGAAGGCAAATAAGCCTTCCCTGAGATAAAGTATGTAAAATGTCTTTTCCAGAAGTACTTAGATCTCTGAATAATTCATGCTGTTGGATTTTAAGGCCTATAAAATATTCACACTGTGAGTGTCTAGAAACCAGGTTTATAGCAAACCAAGAAGAAAAGCTATTCTTCAGACTCCCTTGGCAGGATTTTTTTTTTTTTAATTTTTATTTATTTATGATAGTCACAGAGAGAGAGAGAGAAAGGCAGAGACACAGGCAGAGGGAGAAGCAGGCTCCATGCACCGGGAGCCTGACGTGGGATTCGATCCCGGGTCTCCAGGATCGCGCCCTGGGCCAAAGGCAGGCGCTAAACCACTGCGCCACCCAGGGATCCCCCTTGGCAGGATTTGAATCAGCAGCAGTCACCACAATCATTGTAGATCTCATTGCCTGCTTCTCTTTCCAGATGATCACAGTGTTCCTCTAAATTCAGTTTCTCTTCCATCTTGTTCTTGATCTCCTCACCACAGACAGCGGAACAATAACGTCTTTATGAAATCTGAAATGAGAGACATACTGTGAAACTCTGATGGTGAGCAGCAATATAGTGTAATGGTCATGAGCACAGATTTTAGAATAGATGTGAATGAACTTCCATGGAAGCCCTGATTTTCCTCCTTGCTAGCTGTGTGAACCATTCTCTAAACTTTTTCAGTAATATGAGATAGTAATAGTAACTGCCTTAGAGCATTTGTGAGGATTGAAGGGCATAGTCCCATGAATAGGGGTTTTCTGTGGATGGAATGGGGTGGTCTGTAAAGACCCTAGCATCTATACACCTCCTGTAGTTTATAGCTAGTACTAGCAAGAGTGAGGAAGACGCAGATTTTATTTTTGTTTCATTTGAGTCAGGTTGTTTTGCTCTCACTATGTGGGCCTCCTATCTTGAATGATATTTATATTTTGTTTCATATTTTGTTAATCTGATTTTTTAATGGTACATATTCTAATTTAATGTCACGAAAATGTTGATTGATTTCTCTGCTAGTTTATAAAGCTGATGATGAGGGCTGTTTTATTCATCTTTATTTTCCCCACCATGCCTTGCTCGTAGGAGGTGTTCTGTAAATAATTCACTACATGCTTCAGAGGAGTCTTGTGCTGATTAAATGCCATTATATTCGTAGGTCGACCATAGTGCCTGCACACAGTAATTCAGGCGAACAAAGGACATGAGTCAGAGACGAATACTGAATCCTCAGTGCTCTTCCACACCTTCTCCCCGAGATACCTTAACTGCCCTATGACCTCAGTTAACAATTACTGTGAGCCTCTTACCTGTATTTCTGTCTTAAATGGCTCTTTCAGTGGTTTCTGTACATCTGTCTTATGTAATTTCCACCTGAATGTCCTTTAGTTTTTTCAAGTGCATCATGCTCAGACTCTCCTCTCCCATTCTCCTTTTCCTGTTTGGGCTAATGGTGTGTCACCATCCACTGGGCACCCAGCCATCGTCATTCTCGGCTTCTCCCTGCCTATTGATAATGCCACTTAAGTAGTCCTCAAATAAAAACCCTTTCTTTGGCTTGTAACCAGTGTGGCTTCAGTGTACCTCCCAATTCTCTCCCTGTCTAGAATGAGGGCAGGCGTCTAACATTTCTCTCCAGTCCCTCCTCCACACTGTCGCTGCCAGCATTGTCTTTCTAAATCAGAGAGATGATCTTGTCGCTTCCCTACTTACAAGCCTGTAATTTTATTCCTTCTTTTTTATCTGCCAAACTCTTATTCATGCTTCAAAACCCCACCAAGTTTGCTCTTCCTCAGTTCTTCCTGGCAAGTACTGTCCTATAACACTTGATTTCATATAGTGCAACACTTTTGCACTACAGCTCATAATGTTTGTGTATTATAGCCCATATATATATATTTTTAAGATTTATTTATTTATTTATTCATGACAGACATAGAGAGAGAGACAGAGACACAGGCAGAGGGAGAAGCAGGCTCCATGCCGGGAGCCCGATGCGGGATCCTGGGACTCCAGGATCACGCCCTGGGCCAAAGGCAGGCGCCAAACCGCTGAGCCACTGAGGGATCCCCTATAGCCCATATTGTAATGCAATTACTTGTTCTAAGAAGGTTCTTTTTTTTACTGCTTTTTTTTTTTTTTTAAAGATTTTATTTATTCATGAGCGACACAAAGAGGCAGAGACAGGCCGAGGGAGAAGCTCCCCCACAGGGAGCCTAATGTAGAACTCAATCCCAGGACCCCAGGATCATGCTCTGAGCCAAAGGCAGACGCTCAATCCCTGAGCCACCCATGCGCCTAACAGTGTTCCTAACTAGACTGCTTTCTACATTGATTGCCTTAGTTGTTTTTATATATTCAGTGCCCAACAGTAGTAGCATTTAACAACTAGTGGAGAGATGGCAGGACAAACAGATGGTAGTATAGAAATTTGATTAATGGGAACATTCCTGAATTAGATGTTATTTGGGATGCATACGGAAATTTCTCAGACAGTGTTTGTATGTTGAAGGCTATAGTTGTTTTCTCCTCTTGCTTTTGCAAGTGTCCTTGGGTTTCCTAAACTGAGTTTTTGGAAATGAAATTTTGACAGTTGAATCACTTAAAATGCCCTCTGAAAAGGATTCATATTTCCTTTTATAAAGAGTTGCCTCTCTTAGTAATGGGAATAATTGCTATCTAATGTGTTTCAAGACTGGTGGGTCAGACCAGCAATCCATTAGTTCAGTTCTCTAATCTTGCTGTTTTTTTTTTTTTTTAATTGGTACCAGGGTCAGTTTTGTGGGAGAACATGCCAATAATTTCCTTGATCTCAAAAAAGTCATAAGTTTATTAAAAGCAGTTACAGACATAGTACATTATACAAAGAGGAGGTTTCTCAACAGGCAAGAAGAATCAGCACCTCATTGTGTTTAATTATAATAACGTTTTAAATTTTTGTATTTAAAAAGCATTTTGGGATACCTGGTTGGGTCAGTGGTTGACCATCTGCCTTCAGCTCAGGTCGTGATCCTGGGGTCCTGGGATCGATTCCCACATGGGCTCCCTGCAGGGATCCTGCTTTTCCCTCTGCCTGTGTCTCTGCCTCTCTCTCTGTGTGTCTCATGAATAAATAAAAATCTTATTAAAAATAAATAAATAAAAAGTAATTCATGCTCAGGAGGGCTGCAAACTTTGAAAATAGACAAAAAGCAAAACACACATGATCCTATCACTCACATATATATATTAATATTATATAAGTATTGGTGTTTGTCCTTCTGGTATTTCTACATATGTGTAGGTGTTTTTATGTCTGTTGGTAGTTCTTTTTTCTAAAAAGGAAATAATGGGGCAGCCTGGGTGGCTCAGCGGTTTAGCGCTGCCTTCGGCCCAGAGTGTGATCCAGGAGACCTGGGATCGAGTCCCACGTCAGGCTCCCTGTGTGGAGCCTGCTTCTCCCTCTGCCTGTGTCTCTGCCTCTCTCTCTCTCTGTCTGTCTCTCATGAATAAGTAAATTAAATCTTAAAAAAAAAATAAAAAGGAAATAATGTTACACATACAGTTTTAATAACCTGCTTTTTTTCACTGAAAACCATTAGCATTTATTCATGCCACTAAATTTTTTTTTAAGATTTTTATTATTTATTCATAAGAGACACAGAGAGGCAGAGACACAGGCAGAGGGAGAAGCAGGCTCCCTGTGGAGGGCCCGATCAGGATTCGGTCCCAGGACCCCCGGGATCACGCCCTGAGCCAAAGGCAGATGCTCAAACCACTGAGCCACCCAGATGCCCCTTTTGTTTCTTCTTAATCTAATTCACTTTGCTCAGCTTTTAAACTTTAGTATGTTTTAAGATTTTACCAAGTATTACCTCATCATAGAGGCTTTCCCGTGTCACCCTTTTTTTTAAACAAGAAATTTATTTATTTATTTATTTATTTATTTATTTATGAAATTTATTTAAACAAGATACTTGACTTGAAGGGAAAACTATCTAGGATTCATTTCTTTTAGAGTTCTTTATCCCTACTTAAAGACAGATTGCCCTACATGTAACAGCTATGTACAAAGAAGTTATAAAATTGTTGTTGGTTTTACAATGATAAATGAAAAACATTAAAATTTTCCAATCCAGAACCCTGGGTGGCTCAGCGGTTTGGCACCTGCCTTTGGACCAGGGCATGATCCTGGAGTCCCAGGATTGAGTCCCACATCAGGCTCCCTGCATGGAGCCTGCTCCTCCCTCTGCCTGTGTCTCTGCCTCTCTTTTTCTCTCTCATGAATAAGTAAATAAAATCTTTAAAAAATAAATAAAATAAAATTCTCCAATTGAACAAGGTATGCAAGGATTTTTATGTTCTTTTTTTGTTAAACAGTGAGAACAAAATAACTTACTGGAATATAAAGATGAGAGCTGACTGATCATTCCACTAATGAAAAGAGGAGGTATTTTCACAGAAGCACTATTTTCCTCCATCCCATCCCCATTTGATGTCGATCAAAACATACCATTGGCCATTTTATTTTATTTTTTTAAAGATTTTATTTATTCATGGGAGAGACAGAGAGAGAGGCAGAGACACAGGCAGAGGGAGAAGCAACATTGGCCATTTAGTTTTAAAAAATGCAATATGGGGATCCCTGGGTGGCGCAGCGGTTTGGCGCCTGCCTTTGGCCCAGGGCACGATCCTGGAGACCCGGGATCGAATCCCACGTCGGGCTCCCGGTGCATGGAGCCTGCTTCTCCCTCTGCCTGTGTCTCTGCCTCTCTCTCTCTCTCTCTCTCTCTGTGACTATCATAAATAAATAAAAAAAATTAAAAAAAAAATTTTTAAAAAAAATTAAAAAAAATAAATAAATAAATAAAAAATGCAATATGCCTGTGCACATACACAGTTACTTTATGTACAATAGAGGAATGGGGAAATGAAAAAAAGCTGGGCAAATGAAAGAATAGAGAAAACTCTAGTAGTCAGGATCTGGTGGAACCAAATTGTGGCTTTCTGTTTGAGAATATCTTCTTGGTCTGGAGGAACAGAGTTCTGGAGTAAAGTAGCAGGTTCGCTTTTTAGTAGACACCTGTCTGCTGCTGGAACACAGCAGTTGTCTCTTCTTCTTCCATTTCCAGCTGTGCAGGTGTGTCTGTTTCATTGATTGGTTGCCCATCACCCCAGAATCCGATCTGCCTCATTGACAAACCCTGTCGTTCACAGTAGGCTTTCATTAGTTTACTAAATGGTGTATGCCTCTTAATCTTAAGCTGCACCATAGAACCATCCTACCCCCCACCTTCAGATTAATATGATCGTTGTTCTGTCTTCATTCCTTCCTTGGGCCTTTCACCGGCCTTCACAAGCGCCAGAGTCTCCCCAGCTGCCTCTTCACAAAAGAGGTACCAGGTCCACACCGAAGAAGCACACAAGCAGCACCAGGAGGGCAGAAGCCCCGTCACCCTTTCTAAAATAAGTCTCCCCTTTATTCGCTGTTAGGATCCTGCACATTTCCTCCATAGTCATTATTTGTATTACTCTGTTTGATGTGTCTCTGCGGCACTCCATCCCTGACCCTCCAATTTAAGCCCCAGAAGGGAGGAAATCATGACCTTTGAGAAATCACTGTTTGCAAATAGCTGTATATTTTCTGCTTCTAGAACTACTTTTAATTGGGTTAATGTATGGGAAATGAATTTTAAAATAGAAAATAAGACTTTTAACTTCAGAAATTGTCTTAAATTCATAGTGAATTTAACCTTCCCTATTAAACAGTTAATATTTAATCTTTGAAAATAATCCATTGCCATATCTACAGAAGAGCGATAAAATATGCAAGCCGTCAGTGTAGCTAAAGCATATCTGAATGATAAACTTCTAAAAACATTTTGTGGGTAAAAGTTACATAGTGTAAAATACACAGGTTTTACGTGTATACTTCAATGACTTTTGATAAATGTGTGTAGCTGTATAACCATTATCCCAATTAAGGTACAGAACGTTTCCATCACTCCTCCCCCAAAAGTCCCTTGTAGTCAGGACTTAGCCTCTAGAGGCAAGCAGTGTTCTGATTTCTGGACTGTTAACTAATTTTGCCTCTCCTTAAGCTGCATTTAAATGGAATCATGCAGTATATACTCTTTTGTGTCTGCCTTTCACTTAAGTCATGTCTTTGAGGGTTTACTCTTTGTGTGTGTGTGTGCAGTTGTATGTATCTACTCATCCTTTTTTGTTGCAGAACAGTGTTCCATTGTGTGAATCAATCATAACTTTCAAAAAAAGTTTATTTATTAGAGAGAGAGCAAGAGATCGAGAGAGCACAGCCCAGGGTTGGGGAGGGGCAGAGGGAGAGGGAGAAACAGACTCCCCGCTGAGCAGGGAGCCTGACATGGGGCTCCATCCCAGGACCCTGGGATCATGACCTGAGCCAAAGGCAGATGCTTAACCGACTGAGTCACCCAGGCGCCCCTCAATCATAACTTATTTATCCATCCTTCTGTTTTATTTCTTTATTTATTTAAAGATTTTTTTTTTTTTTTTCGTGAGAGACACACGAGAGAGAGGCAGAGACATAGGCAGAGGCTCTGTGGGGAGCCTGATGTGGGACTCAATTCCAGGACCCTGGGATCAGGCCCTGAGCCAAAGGCAGACGCTCAACCACAGAGCCACCCAGGCACCCTCCATCCTTCTGTTGATGAACATTTAGGTTGCTTCATTTGAGGGCTATCACGAATAAGACTGCTAAAAACATTCTTCTCTAAGTCTTTATTTATGTGTCGATATGTGTTTTTACTTCTTTTGGCAAATACCTAGGAATGGAATTGGAGGTTTATTTTTAACTTTATAAGAAACTGCCACCAGAAATATATGAGATTTCCACTTGTTCTACAACCTCACCCATGCTGAGAGGTGCCAGTCTTTTAAATTTTAACTGTTCTAGTGAATGTGAGGTGTTATTTCATCAATTTGCACTTCCTTAATGACTTGATGCTGTTGAATACCTCTTTATGTGCTTCTTGGTCATTAGTTGTCTTTTTAAGTCTTTTGCCCATTTGAAATTGGCTCAAGTCTTTTGCATACTTTTTACTGCCTATATTTTATCTTTTTATTACTCATGTCCGGTTCTTTCTATATTATAGATCGAAGTCCTTTGTCAGATAGTTGTTTTGCAAATATTGTCTCCCAGGCTATGTCTCCAGTATTTGGACCTCCTATCATATATTAATTGTACTTATTTTTCAGCATAGTTGGATCCATTACTTTAAATTTAGAGGTATTTCACCTGAATCCATATTTAAGCATATTATTTGAAAATATAACTAACATACTGTTTATAAAGAAGTCCATCTTTGTGGACATGCTATGCAGTGTTAAATTTTTGCTTTACATAGTTCTCTTTTAAGTATAAGAAGAAAAGATAGTCTTTTATATTTATCTACATATTGATCATTTCTGGTTTTCCTTATTTCTCCGTGCAGATCAGAGATTCATCTGGTGTCGTTTCCCTTCAGCCTGAAGAATTTCCTGTAGCATTATTTTTAGTGCAGATCTTGTGATGATTTACCTCAGTTTTTGTTTACCTGAAAATATTTTTATCTTCATTTTTATAAAAAAGCTTTATTGAGCTATACATATGTTAACATTCACCTATTTCAAGTGTACAAGTCAATGATGTCTAGTATACTTACAAAGTTGTGCAGTCATCACCACAGTATTATTTTTTTAAGATTTTATTTATTTATTCACGAGAGACAGAGAGACAGAGACAGAGACACAGACAGAGGGAGAAGCAGGCTCCATGCAGGCAGCCTGATGTGGGACTCCATCCCAGGTCTCCTAGATCACACCCTGGGCTGAAGGCGGCGCTAAACCGCTGAGCCACCCGGGCTGTCCACCACAGTATTATTTTTTTAAAGTTTTTATTTATATTATAGTTAGTTAACATAGAGTGTAATATGAGTTTAACGTATACAGCTGTGATTCAGCACTTCCGTACAACACCCAGTGTTCATCACAAATGCCCTCCTTAGTTCCCATTACCTGTTTCCCCCATCCCCCACCCACCTACACTCTGGTGACCATCAGTATATTCTCTGTAGTTAAGAGTCTGTTTCATGGTCTACCTCTCTCTTCCCTTCCCCTATGATGGTCTGACCACAGTCTAATTTTAGCACCTTGTACCCATTAGCAGTGACTCTCTATTCCAGTCCCCCTACTGTCACTAGGCAACCACAAATTTACTTTCTGTCTGTAGATTTCCCTCATCTGGACATTTCATATAAATGGAATCATACAAGATGTGGTCTTATGTCTTTCACTTAGCATAATGTTTCTGAGGTTCCTCTGTGTTCTTGCATGTATCAGTACTTCATTCCCTTTCATTACTGAATTTGTATTCCATTGTAGGTATGCCACATTTCATGTATCTATTCATTTGATATATGTTGGATTGCTATGCTTCTTGGCTATTATGACTAATACTGTTATGAAATTTGTGTTCATGTTTTTATGTAGATATATCTTTTTATTTCTCTTGGGTAGATAGTAGAATGGCTGTCATGCTCCCTTTTCAAAAAAATATTTATTTTGAGAGAGAAATGCACAAGGTCAGGGTGGGGGGCAGAGGGAGAGAGAGACAGAGAATCTGAAGCAGGCTCCAAGTTCCGCTTGGAGCTCGACTTGGGGCCTAATCTCACCACCCTGAGATCATGACATGAGCCGAAATCAAGAGTTTGATGCCTAACTGATTGAGCCACCCAGGTGCCCCCTCATGTTCTTTTCTGAAGAATATTTTCACTAGATATTGAAATTGATTACTTAAAAAAAAAAAGCACTTAAATTATTTTCACTATCCTGGCCACTTCTGTTTCTGGTGATAGATGGGTCATTGTATTATTCTATGCTATATGTAATATGTTGAAAAAATGATAGTAATATGTTGATTTTTTTCCCCCTAAAACTACTTCAAGTATTTTTTTTTCTAATTTTCAGCATTTGATTTTGAAGTTTTCTCTGTTTAACCTTCTTGGAGTTTGCTGAGCTTCCTGGATTTATAAATTACTAATTATCACTAAACGTGGGAAATTATCAGCCATTATTTTCTCAAATATTTTTTTCCTCATTCTGTCTTTTTCTGGGACCTAGTTCAACATATATTGGATCAGTTACTAGTGATCCTCTGTACACTGAGGCTCTGTTCATTTTTTTTTTTTCTCAGTTGGGGAAAAAAAATCCCTGTTCTTTAGATTGGATAATTTCTTTTGATCTTCCCTCAAGTTTACCACTCTTTTCTCCTGTCCCTAATCTCCTGTTAAGTCCATTTGGTTCATTTAAAATTTCAAATATTATAATTTTCAGTTCTAAAATCTCTCCACTGAGATTCTTCATCACTTCATTTGGACCATGTTCATTTAAGTCTTTGAATGTGTTTATGGTAGCTTTAAAGTCTTTGCTAATTTCAATATCTGAGTCATTTTGGGGCCTATTTCTGTTGACTTCTCCCCGCCCCCCCCCCCCCCCCGGCTTGAAAATAGATTGCATTCTTCCTGCTTCTGTGAGTGTCTAGTAATTTTTTGCTACATATTAGACATATTAGACATTGTGGATGATGAATTATAGATACTCTCAGTTCAGTTATCTTCATCTGAAGAGTGTCAGTTTTTGTTCTAACAGGCCGTTAAAAATGCTGGCTGAGCACCTTCAAATTGTAGACACTTGGTTTTATACCTTATTAGAGTAATGCCAAGATGTTTACTATGCCAAGATGTTTACTGATCTCTTCTGACTTGGTGGAACAAACTCTAAAATATCCTGCATTGGGCAGTAGGAGAGCTCTGCTTAGTTCTTTTAGCCTTCCAGCTTGTTTTTGTTTGTTTGTTTGTTTTCCTGCTGAGTTTCTTGAAATTTCCTCCATTTATGTTCTCTCTGGGGGATTAGCCAGGTATTTAAAGAGAGTTTATATTAAAGTGTTTGGGGCTCTTTCCTGTGACTCATTCCTTTCCAACTAGATCTTAACTCATTGTGTTTTCTTTTAAGGGTTAAATTCCCTCCAGTGTCTGCCTGCTTTTCAGCACTCTTCAGTGCTTTCAAATAGTTTTTTCCCCCTTACTTTTTGGAATTTAAGGTGTTCTTGGATCACCTCATCAAAATGTACTTTGTTTTATTATTTTTTTAAAGAATTTATTTATTTATTTATTTATTTATTTATTTATTTATTTATTTATTTATTTATTTATTTATGATTTTATTTATTCATGATAGACACAGAGGGAGAGAGAGAGAGGCAGAGACACAGGCAGAGGGAGAAGCAGGCTTCATGCTGGGAGCCCGATGCAGGACTCGATCCCGGGTCTTCAGGATCATGCCCTGGGCCAAAAGCAGGTGCCAAACTGCTGAGCCACCCAGGGATCCCCTCAAAATGTACTTAAAAAAAATTCTGACAGCATATTATACCCTTATAGTTCTTTATGCACATGATTTTTCTCCTGCTAGTTATTGATTGCTGTGTTCCTGATAACTCTGAAACTTAGTCGTTTAAAACAACGATTTTGTTATGCTTATGGTTTACTGTGGGTCAGTAATTGGCCAAGGGCATGGCCAGGATGGTGTCTCTGCTCCATATATCTGGGGCTTCATTGGGTAAAGCTGGAAGTCTGGGTACTGGACTGGTGCAATAGCTGGAAGAGCAGTCACCTAGAAGTGGCTGCTCACACATCTAGCAGGTGGTGCTACCTGTTGGCTGGGAACCGTGGGCCAGAACACCTGTACATGGTCTCCTCACGGCATTCTGACCTTAGATTTTTTTACATGGCAACTCAGAAGTCTGGTACTAGTGTTCTAGAGAACGAGCTATAAGCTGTGTTGCCTTTTACTATCTAGTCATAGAAGCTGTATGGCAGACATTACATAGAATCACTTCCTCTACTCTACTGGTCAGCCAGTTTTGATTGCCAAGCCTGAGTTCCAGGAGAGGGACATTGATTTCTCAGTGAAGCAGAAGTGTCAGAGAATTGGCAGACATGTTTTAAAACCATCAGGCTCATTTTGTAAATAGTAAACTTCCCCTTGTGTCCCAACACAATCCTGTGTACATGTCAGTCGGTATTCATTAAAGTATTTAATTTTTCTTCCTTAACTCTAGGTCTGGACCTAAAGCCAATTTCTGTTTAAAACTTTAAGAAAGGAAAAGATATTTCACTTCTTTTTTTTTTTTTTTTTTTTTGATATTTCACTTCTTAAAAACATTTCCTTAGATTTGAATATTTTTTTCTTTTTATTTGTCGAATACAGAGTTTAATGAAAAATCCATGCTTACGGGGTGAAAATGGCAGGCTTCCTCGATAATTTCCGTTGGCCAGAATGTGAATGTATTGACTGGAGTGAGAGAAGAAATGCTGTGGCTTCTGTGGTGGCAGGCATATTGGTAAGTGAAAAGGCCTGGTTGGTGACACTTTGCCTAATTTTTTGCCCTAAAAAAAAATTTTTTTTTTTAAGATTTTATTTTTTTATTCATGAGAAACAGAGAGAAAGAGAGAGGCAGAGACACAGGCAGAGAAAGAGGCAGGCTCCCCTTGGGGAGCCCAATGTGGGATTTGATCCCAGGACCCAGAGATCATGCCCTGAGTCAAAGGCAGACGCTCAACCACTGAGTCACCCAGGCATCCCTTTGCCCTGAAAATTGTCAATTCCTTTGGATCATGAATACCTTTTCAGAAGTGTTTATTTCACTGTTATTTTAGAGGAATAATTAGAATTCTAGATATTGCTGAACAAAACATGGTAAGCAAGCCCTGGGTTGGTTTGACTTTATAAATTTGTTAAACTGGGCAGCCCCAGTGGCGCAGCGGTTTAGCGCCGCCTGCAGCCCGGGGCGTGATCCTGGAGACCCTGGATCGAGTCCCGTGTCAGGCTCTCTGTATGATGCCTGCTTCTCCCTCTCCCTCTGCCTGTGTCTCTGCCCCTCTCTCTCTCTCTCTCTCTATGAATAAATAAATAAAATAAAAAAAAATTGTTAAACTTAATATCTTCAGTTCAAGTGATAATACAATTATTACAAGCAGTAGCATTTTTTAAGTTAATGATACAATATAAGTCCTGTAAGCTCATCAGAGGCTTGGAATTTGATAACCAAATAGTGTTGTGACTCACTGAGATTCAGGATGTGTAGATAGCAGTAAGGACCTGAGGCTGTGTTAGAACTGAAGCCCTGCAGTGCTCTAGGGAAAGGACCCCAGCCCAGTTACCCCCCGCTGCAGCTCTGACAGGGAAGAGAGGAAGACATTTGTGGAGGAAACACTTGCTTCGTTTTCTTCCTAACATTTTTTTTCTTTTTCAATTTTTTATTACAAAACATGTTAAGCATGTACAGTCAACAAAAATAGAATGGGATCAAGAACCCTACTCATCCCATGTTCAAACAGTCCAGCTTCAGAAAAAAATCACGACCATCTTGCTTTAGTGTTCCATCATCTACTCCCTGCCCTGAGTTTCTGAAGCCAATTTCAGTATCCATTACATTTTTAAAATGTATCTCTTTCAGTATACAGTTCTATACCTGAAGTCTAGTAGAAAAAAAATAAATAACCCAGAGCAGGAATTAAAGATAATTGTGAATTCTCTACTTTTTTTATGCGCTTTGTGGTCATCTCACCTGCACTTAATTTGTCCATGACGTTCTTCAAAAGTTCCTCTAAGTCTTTTCAGCTTAGTTTACATAGAAACATTACATTTTACAAACTTATGTTCAGACAGTTAGGCAGCATTTAATCAAACTGCATCATCGATTAAAACTGCAGCAGGCAAAAAAAAACAAAACAATAAAAAAACAAAAAAAAAAAAACTGCAGCAAGCTTAAATAGTTTTGGAGACATGACAGCTGACCCCTGGTAATGCAGCTCATTTGTGGAAGCAGAAGAGCTTGGGCATATCAAAGAGGAATGTTCTCTGGAGAGAATGAGACACATCAGGTAATCAGGAGCTGGTTAGCTGGAGGTTACTTAAGAGAGCTTCAGGGGTGCCTGGGTGGCTCAGTGGGTTAAGCATCCGACTCCTGATTTTGGCTCAGGTCATGATCTCAGGGTTGTGAGATCTGGCTCTGTGTTGGGCTCTGCACGCAGCTGGGAGTCAGCTGGAGATTCTCTTCCTCTGCCCCTCCCACTGTGCACATGTATGCTCGTGCTCTTATGCTCAAATAAATAAATAATATATTTTAAAGAGAGCTTCAGTGCGTGTAATTATGGAGGATAAAAGAAGAAGATAATTTGTTCCAGATAACACATTTTCTTTTTTTTTTTTTAATGGAAATTACAGCTATCCCTGAGAAAGGGCCCTAGGTCTGGCTGGGTAGGAATGAGGAGAGAGATTTTTTTTTTTAATTTTTATTTATTTATGATACTCATACAGAGAGAGAGAGAGAGAGAGAGGCAGAGACACAGGCAGAGGGAGAAGCAGGCTCCATGCACCGGGAGCCGACGTGGGATTCGATCCCGGGTCTCCAGGATCACGCCCTGGGCCAAAGGCAGGCGCTAAACCGCTGCGCCACCCAGGGATCCCCGATAACACATTTTTTAAATCTTGAATTGAGAGCAGAACTTCAGAATCTTACACTGATTTGATTAGGTAAATTCAGCTCAGATGTTATCAAGAGTAAGTCAACAAGGGATTCTTATTTTTTATATTTCCACATCCAAAACTCTAAAGTAGAAATATATTATGTTTCATTTATATGGTCTGTAGAAATATAGGAATTTTACAGAGCAAGTAACTTCATGCTAAGCCAAAGTGGTAGTGTTATTTTAATGACTTGGGCTCTTGCACAAGTTTTTTACAGGTTGGTGGATAATGATTGATGCTGCCGTGGTGTACCCTAAGCCAGAGCAGTTAAACCATGCCTTTCACACGTGTGGTGTGTTCTCCACATTGGCTTTCTTCATGTAAGTATGAAAATAATTCTTAATTCAAGATTGTTTTCCAAAAAACATGTTTTCCTTATAGTTTTTAATATCTGGAATAACCTTTTAATAATCAATGGATTCTTCTTTGACATGATAAATATATATTTTTCCCCATTTTATTAAGATTTTAAAAATCAAGAATGAGTGTTGAATTTAGTCACATATCTTTTTAGCATCTATAGATTATCACATGATTTTTCTTCTTATAATATTGTTAAACTGGTCAGTACTGTATTTTATCAGTCCCAAGATTATTTTTTATATTTGAATATTTCTGAATATGGGAGTGCTTCTTATAGTCAGTGTTACCTTATAATTACAGTTGATTTTATATATATGTAAATTTTGGTGGTGGGGAATAAGAGGGTGGGGGGAGAGAATCTATTTTTTTTTTAAGATGTTTATTTATTTATTTGAGGGAGAAAGTGCAGGCACATGGAAAAGAGCCGAAGGGAGCAGAGGGAGAGGCATAAGCGGACTCCACGCTGAGCAGACTTGGGGTCATGACCTTGAGATGATGACCTGAGCTAAAATCAAGAGTCCGATGCTTAACCCACTGAGCCACCCAGGCGCCCCACAATTGATAATATTCCTTTTTCTTGGTGGTAAAAAAAATAATCATGGATCATAAAAAAATCAGTGGCATCTTAGATTTAATGAAATATGTTACATTTCTAGATTGTTTTTTAGAGAATCATTCCTTGAGTATTGTAACACATGGAACTTTTAGCATGGAGAATAATTTATTTTTTTGTGTTTGCCAGTAGCTGACAGGAGGGGGGATTGGCCTCTAATGAGATTGGCCTATGGCTTTTCTTTTTTATTAAATCATTTTTGGGCTTAACTGTTAAATCTCACTTCATAAAAGAGTTTGGAAACTTTCTGTGGATATCTTTTATTAATTTTAAAATACGTTAAAACGTTAAGATTACATAACTTCCTTATACTGTAAAGAGTTATAAAAGTTAAATTGTGGGGGTACCTGGGTGGCTCAGTGAATTAAGTGTCCAACTCTTGATTTTGGCTCAGGGTCATGAGATTGAGCCCCCTGTTGGCTCCACACTGGGGCATGGAGCCTGCTTAAGATTCTCTCTCCCTCTCCTCCTGCCCCTCCCTACCCTGCTGGTGCGCTCTTTCTCTCTCTAAATAAATATTTTTTAAAAAGTTAAATTGTAGAAGGTAGAACTACTTACATCTATGAAGGGTGCAGAGAAGAGGCTTTTCTACTATACATACTATACTATCTACATTTCTACTATAAATGCACCTTGCTCTAACAAAAATGGGAAGAGCGTGAGTAAAGTGGGCCTGTTTATTATACAGACATCAAATGTGTGACTTTGAGAAATGGATCAGAGAAAATCACTTGACCTTTAACAAAAAGAGGAACTTAACTCTTGATTAATGAGAACCTTAAAATACGATGACTCACCCTGACTCATTCATGTGTAAATGTAAAATAGGCGAAGAACTCAGAAAATTGGCCCCTCTTTCATAATCTCTGGAGACAAGTGATAGTAAATTCTTCTTTTTTTTTTTTTTAGTGATAGTAATTTCTTAAAACTAAGTATGTTTTCTGGGTGAAGTTTAGGTAAAGAGTTCTGTAACATTTCTATCCACGAGAATATTTGTTAAGTTAAAAAGAAATGTTCAATTATCCAGATACTGACTTTAATTAGGAGATGTTTCTCTTCGAAATGATATATAAACATCTGTGACTATCTTAGCAGCATCAAAGCTTAGGAGATGATTTTGTGTTGTTGCAGGATAAATGCTGTGTCCAATGCTCAGGTGAGAGGTGACAGCTATGAAAGCGGCTGTTTAGGAAGAACAGGTAAAGGCACTTTGAGTTGTCAGTGTACACTGGCAAAGAGGAATTTATCAGCAGAAAATAAAAGGTCTCTTTATATAGGCCTAGTTATGATTGTATATAATTGTTAAGATTACTCCTAGAAGTTCTATTTTAGTCATGTTTTACTGCTCATAGTATATAAATAAAATGTTATTATTTAAAATCAATGGCTGTTGGAATCCAGGTTACTCCTCTGGCAAAGCTAATGATGGCTTTAGGGTTTAATTAATCAGTTAATCAATTCAGTCATGTAATTACTTAGATGCTCACCTAGTTTAGTTCGCCAGGGTATTAGTTTCTGTAGCCAGCAGAAAGATGATTCTCTTTTTTTTCCTCTTCCCAAGTGTGGCTTAACCCCTTTTAATTTGTTTTTTAAGTCTTTATTCAGTTAATTGTTAGAGCAGGTGTAGTGCTGCTCACATATTCCATATGAATATGGGAATATGTGGCTGTCTTTGATATGCATAGCATGTATTAAGTTAATGGTGTTTCCATTGTGACTCATTCTTAAGACAGCTGCAGAAATGAGCGGAAATCCTAAAGCCTGTTCTTTATATAGGTGCTCGAGTTTGGCTCTTCATTGGTTTCATGTTGATGTTTGGATCACTTATTGCTTCCATGTGGATTCTCTTTGGTGCATATGTTACCCAAAGTAAGTATTTATTTCTCCTTTTTATTTCTTTTTTTCTTAAATTAACTAACTAATTAATTTTACTCCTCTTTTATTTCATAGAGATTCACATACGTCTTTTACATGTAGCGTAGTCCGTTAGCTCCACCTGGAGTAAAATTTAGTGTAACTATTCACTTAGCTTGAAGATACCTAAGTTGTTTAATAAAAGCTGTTAGTGGGGTCGCTGAGTGCAGTGGGATAGCTTGGTTGTGGAATCTAAGCCACTGACAAGACCAGGTAACTCTCAGCCATTTCTAGTGCTTCTGATTACCTTCTTTACCTTGGACAGCCAGGCTGTATACTCGAGGTCCATTTACTGAGGGTTGTAAGTGGTAAAGTGAGAAATCTGTACAGCTCTACAATCCCATATACATAATCCTAAAATCCACAAAGTGCTGAAAGTTAGGTTTCTCATAACCAGATTGGCAGCCAAACCTGACCTAAGTTGACGGGGGCTCCTTATGGTCTTTATTCCATTGAATTGATATTCAGATGTTTTCTTGCTAGAATGTGGTTGTATTTCCTTGTGGAGGCTGGTCCCAACAGAGCTGGGCTGCTATGTTGTATTTCTGCCCTGCATCACCATTCCTACATGTGAAAATTTCTGAATTCCAAAACATACCTTGCCTCGAGAGTTTCAGCTCAGGGGTATAAACCCCAGTATTCCACTGAGATGTCCTCTCTCCAACCCAGCCTGGAATTTTTAGGCATAGGTACAGGGGAGATTTTTAGGGGTAAGACTGAAGACATGACTGTAGCCTTCATGCAGAAACCTGCTCACTCACTCAGTGGAGTGAGCTCACAGTGCACCATCCTGAGTTTTGTGGCTACTCCAGGCACCATGGTTTTCCTCCAGGGTGGGGTCAAAAGGCAGGATCCAGTCTTAGAAGAACCTGCTTTTCTCTCCCTTCACTTCAAAGACCAGGAGTCTGTTTCAGATAACACGTAACACCACTTACTCATCTTCTGATCCTTCTACCCCTGCAATCTCTTTGTCTAACTGCCGCATGGCCTTGTCCTTACCCACAGCTGATGTTTTAATACCCTTGATAGGACTCCTTCAATTCCTAGCTCTATCTTTGAAAATTTTTGTCTTTCAGCACAAAATAACTTATTTCCTGGAGCACCTGGGGGGCTCAGTGATTGAGTGTCTACCTTCAGCATAGGTCATGATCCAGGGGTCCTGGGATCAAATTCCACATTGGGCTCCCTGCTCAGCGGGGAATCTGCTTCTCCTTCTGCCCCTCCCTCTGCTTGTGTGCGCTCTCTCTCTCTCACATGCTCTCTCTCAAGGAAATAAATAAAATCTTAAAAAAAAAAATAAGTCAGTACAAGTGGTTGACTGCTGTTTAGATAATATTATTCATCAAATATATCTAAAATGTAGGGGTGCCTGACTGGCTCAGTTGGAGGGACAGTGTACAACTCTTGATCTCAGGGTTGTGAGTTTGAGCCCCACGTTGGGTGTAGAGATTACTTAGAAAGAAAGAAAGAAAGAAAGAAAGAAAGAAAGAAAGAAAGAAAGAAAGAAAGAAAGAGTTATTTTAATTAAAAATACTAATGGAGGACACAGTTCTAGTATGAACCTCATGTAAAGGAAAGTGCTTTATTAAAAACGGCTTTATTAAGATATAATTTGCATTTCAAGTAATTTACCCCTTTAAAGTGTATGTTTCAGTGTTTTTATTTTTTTTTTATTTTTTTTTATTTTTTTATTTTTTTTTTTGTTTTGTTTCAGTGTTTTTAATATACCTAGAGACGTGCTACCATCACACAATCCAATTTTTTTTTAAAGATTTTATTTATTTGAAGGGGACTGGAAAGCATAAGTCAGGGGAGCGGCAGAGGGAGAAACAGACTCCCCCCACCGAGCAGGGAGCCGGATGGCAGGCATGATCCCAGGACCCTATGCCGAAGTCAGACACTTAACCACCTGAGCCACCCAGGCACCCCACATTCTGATTTTAGAACGCTGTCATCCCAGAAGAAACCCCTTACTCATTAGCAGTCACTTCCATTACCTTCTCCACCAGCCCTAGATAACCACTAATCTGTCTTTGTAGATTTGCCTATTTCATATAAATGCAATCATATAGGGAAGTGTGTTTTAAGCTCACTCTGTCCCTGACTCTAAGTACTATTACTGATTTCCTTGGAAAATCTACTTAGTGACTTCAAGCAACTGGTGGAACTTTCCAGTTTCTGTTATGAAAATGGGCATAAATTATCATTTCTGGAAGGTGTGTAGGGAAGTAGGAAGTTTGTAAAGGTTGTGCAGTCATTGGTTTTGTGTGTTTTTTTTTTAAAGAACTAGTACACAATGAGAAATTTCTCAATTGTGGGGATGCCTGGGTGGCTCAGCAGTTGAGTGTCTGCCTTTGGCTCAAGGCGTGATCCCCCGGGGTCCTGAGATCAAGTCCCGCATTGGGCTCCCCACAGGGAGCCTTCTCCCTCTTTCTGTGCCTCTGTCTCTCTTTCTATCTCGCTCATGAATAAATAAATAAAATAAAATAAAAAAAGAAATTTCTCAGTTGTGGATTTCATCTTTTTATTTGTACAGCAGTGCTCATTATATATACTTTCCTGTTTATAAATTGAATATGCTTTTGCTTCAGAGAGCATTTCTGACACATATTTCAAATCTTTTGTTGTGCAGATTTTCTTGACCTATGACTAATCATAATAGCAGCTAACATTTACATAGCACTTTATGGGCCAAGTACTATTCGAAGCACTATACACACAGTCATACATTTCTCATACTCTGTGGGGTAGGTGATGTTATAATGCCCATTTTACAAATGAGGAAACTAAGGCATAATAAGACTAAATAATTTGCCCACTATAAGTATACAGATTATTAGACTACTAAATCATCAAGAATTAAATTGTATCTTTCTTACATTTTTTTTTAAGATTTTATTTATTTATTCATGAGAGATAGAGAGACAGAGACATAGGCAGATGGAGAAGCAGGCTCCCATGGGGAGCCTGATGCGGGACTTGATCCCGCCCGGGATCCTGGGATCACAACCTGAGCCAAAGGTAGACATTCAACCACTAAGCCACCCAGGCACCCCCATTTTTGTATTTCTATACAATAGTTTTCCCCCCACCTTTTCCATGGGGGTTATATACCAAGACCCCCGCCATGGATGCCTGCAACCATGGAGAGTACTGAACCCTACCTGTACTCTGATATCCCTATACATGAGAAGCTATGATAAAGTTTGAGGAGCTATGATAAAGTTTGAGGAGCTATGATAAAGGTTGAGCACAGTAAGAGATTAACCACAAGGACTAATAATAAAATGGAACAATTCTAACAGTATACTGTAATAAGTTACATGAATATGGTCTCTCTCTCTCTCTCAAAATATCTTGTACTATAATCACCCTCTCATTCTGGTGATGATGTGAGATAACAACACATCTGTGTGACTAGATGAAGGGAGGTGAGTGATGTAGCTTTAGGCTACTGGTGACCTACTGATGACCCATCAGGAGGATCATCTGCTTGATCGAGGATAAGTGAAACCTCAAGAGGCAAAACTGCAAATAAGGGCAGAGCGAGCTACTGCTGCTTCCTTAGCAGCTCTCTTGCAGCTACAAGCAAATAGGAATCGCCTTAGACAAAAAAGAGAATCTACGAAGTTCACTGTCTTTTATCCAGAGTGAGAATAAGATGTTTTGGGAGAATAAGATGGATATTTTCTTCCTAAAGTTTCATCATAGATAATGAATAATAGCCGTATTTTATAATATACAGAGTGTGTCATTGTGAGTGGCACAAATACTGCACCACTGCCATTTGCCTTTTGCAATCTTCTAATCTGTTTTTACTTTGTATGTGCAGATACTGATGTTTATCCAGGATTAGCTGTGTTTTTTCAAAATGCACTTATATTTTTTAGGTAAGTTGCCTAATTTCTTAACCACACCTAAAGCATTTACAGAAATCTCACTTCATTATAAGAGCAGCATATAGAATGAAACATGTATAAAT
Source organism: Canis lupus baileyi (assembly GCF_048164855.1). NCBI lineage: Eukaryota > Metazoa > Chordata > Mammalia > Carnivora > Canidae > Canis > Canis lupus. The sequence goes on along the minus strand of NC_132867.1, from coordinate 32,138,988 downwards.
CCTTTGAATTAGTTAACAGTGTGTAGAACTTCTTTGAAAAGGTGAAAATTCCACTGTTGTATAAAGGGGCATATGTAAACTATTTAATTGGGGTCCTGCTCTGAGCTAAGAGCTCAGCTGGATGATTTATATATGTTGCCTTTGCAGTTCCCATGTAATTGTCTAAAATACTACTTACAAACCAGGTGATGCTCCCATTTTATAGATGAGGAAATAAGGTTCAAAGCCTACTTCGGGACACCAGCTAGTAATTGCAGAGCAGAGACTTGAACCCAGACTACTCTTCCATAGCCTATTAAAAACCATACCAGGTTTTATTTAAAAAAAAAAAAACAGAAATCAGATTTAATATATGTTATTATCATGTCATATACAAAACTGGTTAGGAAATTGAATTTTTGATTAAGTATTTAAGAAAAGTAAATAAAAAAACGAAGCAAAAGTATTTTTCAGGGGCAATCTTCTAAAAAAAACCCTAAAATAAAGCTCATGGGGCACCTGGGTGGCTTAGTTGGTTAAGCATCTAACTCTTGATCTCAGCTTGGGTCATGATCTCAGGCTCATGAGTTTGAGCCCCACATTGGAACTTACTAATAAAAATATTAAGCCCATATCCTATGCTTTTCAGAATGAATGTCTTTTAACATAAAAATAAGTATTTTAGGCATCCACTTATAAATTTATAGCCCTACCCCCCAAATCATTAAGATCTAAGCGTTGAAGAACTTTGTTTTTGTCACTGTTTTAAAGCAACCTGATTATTATGTGCTGAGATGAAGCCTTCTGCATGTTTATTCTGTTTGGGGTTCATTGAGTTTCTTGGATCTCTCTGTGGGTTTTGTTTTCATTGAATTTGGAATCTTTTCAGCCATTATTTATTCAAAGATTTTCCCCCGTCCATCCCACTGTCGTCGGAATCCATATATACTGGGCTGCTTGAGTCATTACCCCTAGTACTTCGTCCTTTTTTGGTTTTTGTTTTCTGTGTTTCATTTGGGACACTTGCTCTTGTTATATCTTTATGGTCACACTAGTCTCCTCTCCTGCAGGTGTCCACTATCACTCCTATCCAGGGGTGTGTCACCTCAGACACATGGGTTTCATCTCCATTTGCTTGATTTTCCTTATTTCTCCTTAACATGCTCACACTCTCCAGCACCTTCTTGAACATAGGACGCATGTTTATTAACTGTTTCAGAGTTCCTCTGTGTCAGTTCTGAGTCTCTGCTTGTTAATTTCTACTCTCTTTATTTTGGGTCTTTCTCCTTTCAGTTGCTTCTTCACATGCAGCTGGTTGTGGGGGTGGGGGCTGGATTTTTTGGCATTCCTTTAAACATTTTTTATCTTCATCCTGGGTGCACTTAGGTCACTCGGAGACAGTTCGATCCTTTTGAGTCTCGCTTGTAAGCTTTGGAGGACAGAGCCAGAGCTGCCCCAGTCTAGGGGTGACATGTCCCCTGACTAAGGGGGTGCATTTTATGCACCATCGATTCTGAGGCTTCCCACTGCTTAGGAGGTTGGGAAGTCTTCCCAGCCCTGTGACAGCTCTGGGACTTACTCCTTCCCTCCCCTTGAGTAGTTTCTTCACATTCATCTGCTCATCAGTTCTCAGCAGAAGACTCAAGGGGAGTCTCCTGCATGTCTCCCTCTCTCCTTAGCCGTGTGTACTCTGCCTCACGGACTCTAGCCGCTTTGGCCTCTCTGAACTCTCAGCTCCGTCCCCTCCGTTTAAGGAGACCGCTGTGCTCTGCTCTCTTACTGCATCGTGGCCTGGACACTTGTGGCTTTCAAAGATGTTTGATGGTTTCTGCTGTCTTGTAATTATTTCCTGGCATGTGACCAACAGTCCTTTGGGGATACAGTTAAGTTTTCCTGAAGACATCTTAGGCACTGTTTAGAGTTTCAAGATCTTAGATCTTCAAGATCTTTCAAGATCTCAGATATCAGATCTTGAAACTCTAATCTAGGGACTCCTGGGTAGCTCAGTGGTTGAGCATCTGCCTTCAGTTCAGGTCGTGATCCTGGGGTCCTGGGATTGAGTTCCTCATTGGGCTCCCTGTAGGGAGCCTGCTTCTCCCTCTGCCTGTCTCTGCCTGTCTTTCTGTGTTGTTCATGAATAAATAAATACAATCTTAGAAAAGAAAAGAAAAGAAAAGAAAAGAGAAAAAAGAAGAAAAAGAAAGAAAGAAAGAAAAACTCCTGTGCTCATGTGCCCTGGCTACTGCATTAACTGAATGCTTAGCTCAGAGCCTGGCAAGTTAACCACCCTTCTGTGTGCTTCCTCTGTGCTGGGCCTTTCTAAGTAGCAGAGTGTGGCTCCTATGTCTGTGGCCACTCTTCCTCTGCTTCCTTTGCAGCTGGCCCTCCACCCACTGGCTACTAACTTTTGAAGTTTCTTACGGCTCAAGTCCAGGCCTCTTCTCCCTCAAAGTGAACTCCTTTATGCTCAAGACCTTGATTACTGCATATATGCCAATGAGTCACAAGGGTCTGTCTCCACGTCTGAACCAAGTGTCCACTTTCCTCCCTCTCCTGGGTGGCTGACATTTCAAATCCAACACATCCCGTGTACCCACAGCTCAACTTACGGCCCCAGCGTGCCCTACCTCTGTCCCCTGCACCCTCCTTCTTCCCCCTGTACTTCACCAAGATCATTTCCACCCTTCCTTCAGATCCCAGCTCAGCCGCCACTTTCTCAGGAAGACCTTCTCGACCTCTCTAGCTACTTCTGTTTCACTTTCTTGGCACCAGGTGTGTTGCCTTTACAGCATTTTTTTTGCTGTTGAAATTTGATGGTCTTCCTCAGGCTCTCAGCTCTGCTCGTGAGTACCATTTGCTTTGCTGTGACTCCAACATTCCTAGAACTTAGCTAGGGCCCGCTGCCTAGCCAGTCCTCCGGGGACGGTAATTATATGGTAAATGAATGAAGAAGTGCGGCCTGGTCTGTTTTAGGATTCCTCGGTTATCATAGCCCAGGTATGACCTAAGCCCAGCGATGTAAAGTGGCCCTCATCCCTGTGCTATGAGAAATGCCTCTTTTCCTTACAGGTTTTCTATCTAATAACTTCCCAGGCTTTAAGAAAGTCTATTTAATCAACCAAGCTTAGCCATCAAGGCCAACAAACTGCTGTATAAAATGAGCACATTCAGACCAGTACCACTGCAGTCTTTATTTTTAGAAATTGATCCAGAGGAACCAGGGAGATACCTGTCAAAGCATGCTTAGAAAGTGACTTCTTTGTTGCTCATTCCCATGCACTGTTTCCTCATGATTTCTTTTAATATCTTTCTAGCACTCTGATCTACAAATTTGGAAGAACTGAAGAGCTTTGGACCTGAGAGCACTTCTTAGAGCACACTTCCTTTTCTTTTGTTATATTTGTAGATAAGTTTTCTTCCCTCGACATGATTTACACATTGCCAAACGGGATAGATTGTACATTAAATGTTCTGTTTCTTTACACTTCTGTGCTCTGAGTTTTAAAATAGTTTGATGAAGTTTCTGTGCTTTTTTAAAAAATCATTTAATAGATTGTTAATATGTATATAATATAAAACTATATGGATGGGATGATAAGAATCAGTTTTTTATTCCTAAAGACTTAAAAGCTTGATCTATTCCTTGAGCCAGGGTTATATCTTCATGTCATTTTAAGAGTTAACCATTGTGTTTTAGTATCTTTAATTTCTGAAGATGTGCAAAAAAAAAAAAAAAAATACAGCTCCATGTACCTGAAATAAGCACTGAGCCATTAGAAAGGATATTTCAGCAAGTTGTAATTTATTTTGGCTTAAAAATGAGATTTTTTTAAAGGAAAGGTGTTTGTTCATATGTATTAAAGAAGTGGACTTTTATATGAAGATTTTTTAAATGCCTGAAGGACCAGTTTGAAAGCCTCTTTTAAAGACAATTCCTCCAACGTGACTTTATTTGAGAACGAATAATATGAGGTCAAATAAGCTCAGCTTCATATGGTTAATGTGAAAAGGCTGTAAGGCAGCTCAGCAACATGCTTCTTGTAAAAGCAGCTCCAGGGATCCATCTAATGGGATTCTCTTTTGGCAGGCTGTTATTTTCTGACATTACAAAATTCAGCATCAAGCAAGTTTGAGACAATTGCAGTCTAAAAGCATGAACCATATAACAAAAACTGGAATAATTAGTTTCAAGATAAAGCACTTCTTCCCAAAGGGAATCATTATGACCTAGTGAAAAATTAGGCATTTCTTCCACTTAGTTACCACCTGCAAGTGTCTCTCTGCGGTAGCTCTTGCACTTTGGGTGAACTCTTCCTGCAAAATATATCTTTAACCTGAAAGTCCATATTCCAGTCGAAACCTCCTTTTGCTGAGTTTGAAGCACTTTTTTTGCACCGTGTGTATTCCTAGGAGAGATGTCAAAGCGGTGGTTGGGTCCTTATTGCTATGTTTGCTTTATAGAGGCTTCGTGTTGCACTTTTTTCCTCCAGAGGGATTATACAGCACCTTTTGTTGTAAGACAGAATAATAGCAATGGTATTAATATGCAGCTTCTAACAAGCCTTATTTTGATTTTACCTTCTCTCCTCTCTGAGAGGATTTACCGTGCACAGAGTATGAAGCGGTTGTGGAATGCTGTGCATTTGTCTAGACGCCTTCTTGTTTCATTATTCCTTCCAGTGTCAGTTGTCTTGCTTCCAACAACTTGTAAGACCATTTACTGGTTGCCACTCTCTTGTAACATGTTGCAATAAATATTACTTCTCACACATCCCAATATTGTGAAATCATTTGGAGAAAACAAACCATAAGAATCTGCTTGTTCACTTTCAGTTATTCGAGTGGACCTGGTCAAAGAAGCAGTTTCTCTTTGTGACATAAAGAGAAATAGGTTATGCTCAGACTCGTAAAATGCTAGTATGAAGGCTAGCGAAGGGCATGCCGGAAGACCAACTGAAATAGTGGCTGTTGTCTCTATTCCTGATTCTGGCATGAATTTGTTTTGTACTTGTGAGCAAATCACTCAATCTTCCTCTGTTTACTCACTTAAAAAAGGCGTGTCTGGGGGGTAATGTTCATACCCTTACAGGTATTGTAAGAAAAGATGGAGCCCTCTATAATCATCTAAAAATACATGAGGGGCACCTGGGTGACTCAGTTGGTTAAGAGTACAACTCTTGGTTTCAGGTCAGAATCTCATGGTTGTGAGATTGAGCCCCCCATCGGGTTCCACACTCAGTGTGGAGTCTGCTTTAGATTCTCTCTCCCTCTCTTTCCCCTCTTCTCCTTCCTGCTCACTCTCTCTAAAATAAATTTTAAAAATCTTAAAAAAAAATACGTGGGTTTCCCTTAATAGAAAGTTCTCCCCGTTACACAGGTTCAATGGCTGTGAATTTGAGTGTCTTTTGGTGTTTTTAGGTAGACCAGCATTACCAAAGCATTCTGTTTTATTATACTGCTTCTTAGATCCTGGTATTCCTAGTGGTGTTGCCACTATGAAAAAACAGTCTAAATGTTTCTATTATATAAATTTTGATATGTATCAACATAATGAAGTAGCAAGATTGAATGGGAAAGATTGATGTTAAGTCACATAACATTTGCATAATTTTTGCTACTTGAGCAAGAGCCTCACCCATATGTTTGACATTGAACTCAGGGTCTGAACATTTTTCCAGTCGAAGGGTTTTCAGTCATCATGTCAGCTTCATTGTTCCATCTTATTTTTTAAAAGATTTTATTTATTTATTCATGAGAGACACACAGTGAGAGAGAGGCAGAGGGAGAAGCAGACTCCCTGCGGGGAGCCCGATGCAGGACTCGATCCCAGGTCTCCAGGAGCAGGCCCTGGGCTGAAGGCGGTGCTAAACCGCTGAGCCACCCGGGCTGCCCCATTGTTTCATTTTAGATTCAATTATCCCAGTTTTTCCTGTATCCTCTTGTCATCACACTCTCATTTTGATTCTGTTTAAAGTTTGTACAGGTTTGAGGCTACTTCAAGACAATCTCAAGTAACAACCTATTAAATCCTGAGGGAGAAACATCCTATGTTAATTTTATTCTCTCAACAATTAGACACATTTTGTGGTTAACAGAGGGGCAGTTAGGTTAGAGCAAGCTCTTCACTGTATCATCTGTCCAGACAGGAAAAATTAAAGTAGAAGCTACTTGATCTAGAAGTTCTTATTTAACTTTGTTGATTGTTTTTCTTAATTCTTTGATGGAAAACAAAGGAATAGGGACGCCTGAGTGGCTCGGTCTATTGGGCATCTGCCTTCGGCTCAGGTCATGATCCTGAGGTTCCGGGATTGAGTCCCGCATCAGGCTCCCTGCTCCCTTCTCTTGCTCCCTCTGCTGCTCCCCCCACCTTTTGCTCTCCTGCTCTCTTCCAAATAAATAAAAATAAAATCTTTAAAAAAAAAAAAAAAAAAACAACCTACGAAGGAACAGCCTGAAGTGACTGGTAGTTTCGGTGCTTTTCTGGAGATTTATGGAGGAAAATCAAGGTATACTTTGATCCTGGAATAGATCTTCACCTTGAGGAAATTGTGGCAATTTTTGCTTTCGAAAGCTAGGCTTTATGATAGTTCCATTTTCTTAAACATGAACACAGTTATATTTTCTTTGATACTTAGACGGTCTTTACTTTTCTTAGTGCCCCTTCTCAGTTTCATTGCAAACAAGCCCAAATAGGAGCACCTGGGTGGCTCAGTGGTGGAGCGCCTCCCTTTGGCCCAGGGCATGATCCCAGAGTCCAGGGATGGAGTCTCACATAGGGCTCCCCACAGGGAGCCTGGTTCTCCCTCTGCCTGTGTCTCTGCAACTATGTCTCATGAAGAGATAAATAAAAATCTTTAATTAAAAGATTAATTTAAAATATAAAAAATAAAGATCCTTTAATTAAAGGTTATTAAAAGATTACTTATTAATCTTTAATTAAAGGATTTTATTTCTTCATGAGAGACACAGAGGCAGAGACACAGGCATGAAGAAATAAATTTTTTTTAATTAAAGATTTGTATTTATTTATTCATGAGACACAGAGTCAGAGACACAGGCAGAGGGAGAACCAGGCTCCCTATAGGGAGCCCAGTGCAGGATTCGATCCCCGGACTCCAAGATCACACCCTGGGCCAAAGGGAGGCGCTAAACCACTAAGCCACTCAGGCATCCCAGAAATAAATAAAATCTTAAAAAAAAAACAAAAAAAAACACCCAAATATTTACTCCACCCTCCTTCTCCCTTTCCTTCCAGACCTCCAACTCCCAAACTTTCCAAATCCAACCCTCGTCCCAAATCGGTAGGTCCTGTGAAGTCTCCTCAACACCGGATCAGCGATTGTTGCTCCTGGGGGGGGACCCAGGGTTAGGTTCACCCCTGCCCGCGTCTTCCTCACACCCTCCGAATGTAACCTCAGCTCACGTGTGTCTCTGTTGAAAACCACATTCTTGAACATCGTTGATTCCTTAACCTTGACCTCAAAACTGCACTACCTGGACCTCGACCTTAAAACTGCACCACCACTCACGCCTGAAGGCAGCTTCCCAAGCCTGCTGTTCTCTCCGAAGGCCCATCCCTTGCGCTTGGGAGCCCAGGGGGGGCACTGGAGGGCCACCGCGCTGGGGGCCGGTCCGCACGGCGACATGGGCCAGACCCTGGGCCGGGAGCAACGCGGCTCTAAGTAGGCTGCAGGCAGGGCCCTCACTCCCGGCCCCAGAGCTGAAGCCACAAACGAGTCCCCCGGGGGCCCGGCCCGGCTGGCATCACGCCTGGCAGGTGACTCAGTCGCTGGCCCCTGGATGCACCTGCGCATGTGGCCTGGCATTGCCCCGAGGGGGAGCAACAAACCCATAAGGTGGCAAGTGGCCCGGCTTACAAATAACGAACATCGGCCGCAGCTACAGAGCTCCCGTCGCCCTCATTTTCCTCCTGCACCGTGTCCTTTTTCCACCCTCACTCCTCTCGCGGCCGTTTCTCTGCGCTCCGTGCTCTACCGCGGGCCTCTCACGTTAGGTCCCTACTTCCTGAGGTCACCTTCCTGCTCCGCTCTGAGCGCTGACGGTTACGGAGAAGGTGGTTTCTGAATCTGCAACCAGCCTCACCCGCACCAGCCCTGTACTCAGAGGGTGGGGGGGGACGAAGCAAGAGGCCGCTCCAGGCTGCTAGGTGGCCAGGTGTTTACAATTATGTTTCTTTCATTCATTCATTCATTCATTCATTCATTCATTCATTCATTCATTCATTCGAGACAGAGAGAGAGGCAGAGACACAGGCAGAGGGAGAAGCAGGCTCCATGTAGGGAGCCCGACGTGGGACTCAATCCCGGATCCTCAGGATCACCCCTCAGCTAAACTGCTGAGCCACCCGGGCTGCCCTAAAATTATGTTTTAAATGATTTTAGAGGGAGAGGAAGAGGGAGACAGCATGAGAGCATGAGCTGGGGGAGGGGCAGAGGGAGAGGGAGAGAATCCAAGCAGACTCCCCTACTGGGAGGCTCAGTTGGATGAGCAGCCAACTCTTGGTTTTGGCTCAGGTCAGGATCTCAGGGTGGTGAGATCGAACCCCACATGGGTCAAGCAGACTCCCCTCTGATTAATGCGGGGTTCGATCTCACCACCGTGAGGTCATGGCCTGAGCCAAAACCAAGAGTTGGCTGCTCAACCAACTGAGCCGCCCAGGACCCCAGGTGGTGGGTTTAATAAGCAAGGAAACTTGCACACGAGGCCTGTGGTGGGCGGCAGCAAGGCGAAGGGTTCTCCACACCTGCCCTAACTCTGAGTCTTAAAAGTTGATAAAGAGGCCCTAACCAGGTTCCATCATGTGCACTGCACAGGTGCTCTCAACACCCCATCACCATCTCCAGGCCGTGTCCTTGGAGCAGCTCTGGGCGCAGGAAAGGCAAGAGGACCCCATTCCAAGGATGGGGAGGGAGTGAGGAGCCTCCAAGTGCTCGGATCCAGCTCTTGAGTCAACTGGCAGTCCCATCTTGTCAGTGACCTTCCCCAACAGACGTTGTGTCCTACGTGTTGTCTCATTTCACTCTCAGTTTGGAAGCAAGAACTTTCATCTGGAGAGGTTAAGGAACCTGCCCTCAGATTGGGGTCACAGATCAGGCCCTTTGCTCCAGAGTGCAGGGCCCTGGGCTTCCCTCAGCCAGCATTCCCCATGCTACCCTATGTGCCCCCTGCCCCTGGTGTTCCTTGAGGAAGACAGGTGTTGTGGTCCAAGAAGCTCGGGAATCCTTGGGCTGAACCAGGTTAAAACATTTCTGTAAAGTTTTTTCATTTTTAAGATTTTATTTATTTGAGAGAGAGAGAGAACATGTGCATATGGACAGGGGAAGGAGAGAGACCCCACACTGAGCCAAGAGCCTGATACAGGGCTTTATCTCACAACCCCAAGATCACAACCTGAGCAGAAACCAAGAGCCAGAAGCTCAACCAACTAAGCCACCCAAGTGCCCCTGAAGTTTTTTATTTTTTAAAGATTTTGTTTATTTATTCATAAGACAGAAAGAGAGAGAGGCAGAGGGAGAAGCAGGTTCTATGCAGGGAGCCCGATGTGGGACTCAATCCTGGGACTCCGGGATCACGCCCTGGCTGAAGGCAGGCGCTAAACCACTGAGCCACCCAGGCGTCCCCCCTGAAGTTTTTTTCTTCTTAAAAGCCTTGTATAAAATATGAATTGCATGTTTTGAGGAGAGAGGTGTCAGTTTGATGGTTCCATACTCGAGACTTGGAAATTTGTGTCCTAGAACACCTTGAGAAAGAAAATTTGGAGAAACTGCTGTGATGGTGGCTTTAGAAGAACAGATGGAACCAGGGAAGTCCTCAAGGGGAGAGGGGAGCTCCAGTGTGGATGCTGGGGCCTCGGGAAAAGCCATCGGCTGGCCTGACATGGAGGATAAAAATTTTGGGCACAGAGAAAGGAGGAGGGATACTTCACATGGGACTCTTCCTAGAGATTTCTGGTTTTGGGGTTGGGCTTCGTGGGGAACCATTCATTTATATTTATGTTGGTTACTCATCCCTAGACCTGGCCCCACCATGTATTCGCTCTGTGATCCCAAGGCTGTTTGCCCATCTGGAGGTGTTTGAGGATTCTCATACAATCTCACTCATATGTGGAATTTAAGAACCAAAACAGGATCATAGGGGAAAAGAGGGAAAAAAATAAAACAAGATGAAATCAGAGAGGGAGAGAAACCACGAAAGAGTCTTCATCATAGGAAACAAACTGGGGGGGCGCTGGAGAGTGGGGGGCGAGGGGAGGAGGTAACTGGGTGATGGGCATTAAGGAGGGCACGTGATGGGATTGCGCACCGGGTGTTATATGAGACTGAAGAATCACTGACCTCTACCTCTGAAGCCAATAATACATTATATGATAATTAATTGAATTTAATTTTTTTAAAAGAGAGAGAGAGAGAATGAACACTAGCAGGTGCCTAACTTAGTGCCTGGAAACAGTTAAGTGCTCAATATCAGCAGGCCCTTATCTCTCCCGGATGGCTTTGCCTGAAGGGAAGGATGTTTCCTTCCTCTTTCGAGAGCTGTTTAGCCTCTTGGCACAAGGTGGCGTGCCACCGTAAAGAAAAACGTCCGGAGTCCCTTGCTTTTTCGTTTTGTTTTGTTTTGTTTTGTTTTGTTTGGAGCCTGCCCCCTGCCTATCTTTTTGTAACAGTTTTCACACAGCTTGTGCCACTTTACATAGGGTTTTCAGATAGTAATCTATACCTCTTCAAAGTATTTTAAATTTCTACAAGTAGGTGCAGCAAGGGGAGGGCAGGCCTTCCAGACACTCGTGGATTATGCCACAAGCACCAGTCTCTGATTTGGGAGCATCTATTCCAGGTACCAAAAAGTGGTTCAGGTTATGTTGAGTGTATGTACCTCCCTGTTCTGAAAGTTGTGAATTTAGAGATTGATGAATTTGGTTTTGTTTTTTTTTTTTTACTGAAATAATTCCAGACTTACAGGAAAGTTACAAACCTTTATCTAAAAAAAAAAAAATTTTTTTTTAAAGATTTTATTTATTTACTCATGAGAGACACAGAGAGAGAAGCAGAAACGTAGGCAGAGGGAGAAGCAGGCTCCTTATGGGGAGCCTGATGCGGGACTTGATCCCAGGACCCCGGGATCACGACCTGAGCCAAAGGCAGGTGCTCAACCACTGAGCCACCCAGGTGCCCCCATGACCAAGCATTTTTTTTAAAGCATTTTTGAAGAATGCAGATGCTTGGTTTGTAGAATGCCCCGCAATTTACATTTGTTTGATGGTCCCTTACGATTACAGGTTGTGCATTTTTGGCAGGAATACCACAAAAGTCATGTTTGTTATGTTTTAGTCCTTTGTAATTAACTTAGATAACCTCTGGGGACAGAGACTGATTAACTTGATAAATCAAATAGAGCAAACTCATATATATATATATGAGTTTATATATAAATATAAATATATATGTGTGTATATATATATATTTTTTTTTTTTCTAACAGCATTTTGTGGAATTGAACAAGAGTAAGTGGCCCTGTGACAGGGCAGGTGGGATATACATTTGTGTGCAGCAAATTATAATCTTTCCCTTACATATATAAATGCTTTTCATCTGGTTGTAGATAAACCCAGATGCAGGGGACATGGGGGTCATGAGGGAGGTAGGGGGTTCAGCTGTATCCTGAAATCAGCCGGTTTTGGGGCCCTCACATCCCTGTTTCTCTCCGGCCAGAGCACAGCACTTTCATCTTGTACAAAACTTGTGATATTATTTCATTATAAAAAAAGGAACATTCTCATAGAAAATGTCTGGGGAAAAAAAAGAAAACAGTAGAGAGAAATTCATGTTTAGATGAGCAAATAGATACTTTAGATTTGCAAATAGCTATAGTAGAGAGAGCAGCTAGACATGGGCAGTGGTGGCTTCTCTGGGTCCCCCAATTAGTAGGAAAAGGGGACAGGGGGACCCCCAAGGCTTATTCATACACATACCCCTAGTTAAAGCATAAACTCACTTGCAAAAGATATTAACTATTTTTCCTTGTAACTGAGTAGTGGTATGAATAATAATTCATAATGAATATGAATGAGCCTTGTTTCATTCATTCAGGTGTTTTCTACCCTGGGATGGAATTCTAGGCAGGGCGACTCCCTGTCTTCCCGGGGGGCTGGCCAAGAGCTGGCACTGCCCAGAGCCCTCCCCAGCAGCAACAATCAGCTGTGGGGGCCCAGGGCACTAGCACCCACTCTGACCAGCTGGCCAGCCCTCCCCGTGGAGGCGGCCTTCTCCCCTCGCCTTGGCCAGAAGCAAGGAGGAAGGAATCCCTTCTACTGTGCTCCCATCAGGGAACCCTTGCTTTTTCTTTTTCTTTTTTTTTTAAGATTTATTTCTTCATGAGAGACACACTGAGAGAGGCAGAGACACAGGAGAGGGAGAAGCAGTCCCATTGCGGGGAGCCCGATGCGGGACTCGATCCCAGGACCCCAGGATCACACCCTGAGCCGAAGGCAGATGCTCAACCACTGAGCCACCCAGGGGCCCCAGCGGGTCTGTGAGCTGCACAGGAGAACACGGGTCTCTGCATCCTGGGGCACTGCCTGGCTGGCTTCTCACTCCCACCAGACGGCAAGGACAGTTTGGGATGTTGTCATCTGAAAAAGAGGCTTTTTGGCATAGAGCAAACCGATTTTGGGGGGAAGCTTGGGGTTCCTCATAGAGATATTGAGTTGTTTTCCAGTAGCTGAAGGGGGCAAAACGAGGGGCTCTGCAGATGTGTTAAAACATTAAGGACAGGGGGCACCTGCCTGAGGTGGCTCAGTCAGGTAAGCATCTGCCTTCAGCTCAGGTCATGACCCTGGGATCCAGCCCTGCATCAGGCTCCCTGCTCAGCACGGGGTTCTGCTTCTCCCTCTCCGTCTCTGCTCCCCACTTGTGCTCCTCTCCACCCCGTCAAATAAATAAATAATAAATAAATCTTTAGGGACACCTGGGTGAATCAGCAGTTGAGCGTTGATTTAAAAATGGCAAGTTAGGGCAGCCCCGTGGTGCAGCGGTTTGGCGCCACCTGCAACCTGGGGTGTGATCCTGGAGACCCGGGATTGAGTCCCACATCGGGCTCCCTGCGTGGAGCCTGCTTCTCCCTCTGTCTGTGTCTCTGCCTCTCTGTCTCTCATGAATAAATAAATAGAAATCTTAAAAAAATAAATAAATAAAAATGGCAAGTTATTTGAAGGGGTGTTTTTCCTATTTTGGTGGCCTTTGACGAATGCTTTATTGGGCAGTCTGGCACAGAGGAAGGGACATTTGTGGCTGACCTCAGTTTGTGGAGTTAAAGTCATCCCCATGAGATTGTGTTGCATGTAATAATGGCTACTATTGAGTGCCTACTGTGTGCAGGCACTGGGGGCAGCACTATTTTTTTTTTAAAGATGTATTTACTTTAGAAAGAGAGGGAGGGAGGGGCACCTGGGTGGCTCAGTGGTTGAGCCTCTGCCTTTTTTTTTTTTTTAAAGAAGATCTTTTTTTTTTTTAAGATTTTTATTTATTTATTCATGAGAGACACAGAGAGAGAGAGAGCGCGAGGCAGAGGGAGAAGCAGGCTCCGTGCAAGGAGCCCGACATGGGACCCGATCCCGAGACTCCAGGATCACTCCCTGGGATGAAGACAGGCATTAAACCACTGAGCCACCCAGGGATCCCCAAGCCTCTGCCTTTGGTTCAGGTTGTGATCCCGGGGTCCTGGGATCGAGTCCCACATCGGGCTCCCCACAATGGGACTGCTTCTCCCTCTGCCTGTGTCTCTGCCTCTCTCTCTGTGTCTCTCATGAATAAATAAATAAATAAAATCTTTTAAAAAATAATAATAAATCTTTCTTAAAAACAACAACAACAACAACAAAAACCTGCTAAGGGCAGATATCAGTGATTGTAAGTGAAATAAGAGTCATAAAGGCGACGGCCAAGCACCAGCTAGGGACTGGGCTGTTCTCCACACTGGGGATTGCTGGGTGACATGCAGTGGTCATTTCTCCAGTGCATTAGCCTGTGTCCTACACGTACAGAGTCTTCTTCCTCTGCACCACCCGGCCTCCCACTCCTGCCCAGGGGCCTGCCTTCCCCACCCCCCAAGCCCAGCAGCTCCTCACCCAGGGGCATCACCACCATCCCAGGTACTGGGGTCCCACCAGCGGCTGTCCCTGCACAGCCGAGCACCTCGGGCCCCCCAGGGTGCGCTAGCCACAGCGCAGGAACAGGGGATGAGCTACTTGGCCTTAGAAAATTCGTGGTGCTTGAAAGCACAATGTCTTGAACATTGGACGTCTGATTCACACAAAGGTGCCTTATAGGCCAGAGGTGGCCTTGTTCCAACTAATCCATCATCTCCAGGCGCCCTGTTTTTGGTAGAGGCCCCTCTTCCCTCCACTGATCTGCATACCCCTACTCCTGCCTCCCTCCCCCTGCCCGAGGACACAGTGCATGATGCGCTTTGTGCAATTTATGCAAGGGTGTTATGCTATATGTTGGCAAATCGAACTCCAATAAACAAATATATACAAAACAAAAATAAATAAAAAAACAAGAAAAAGAATTTATGCAAGAATACTTCTCCCACACAATATATGACCCTTGAATGAGATCATCTCAGCATTAAATGGCCTTTTTTCCTCTTTTTTTTTTTTTTTCAAATGGCTTCTTGCAGGGACTTTGTATTCACTTAAATAATGAGAATGGGTCTGTTTTCTCCTGTACAGTGAACACTTCATTGTGTAGGTCAAGGGGCATCAAACTTCCTTGGGAAAGGGCCAAGTAGTAAATATCTTGGCCCTGTAGGCCTTCTCAGTTCTCCCCAGCAGTGCAAATGCAGCCAGCGATGGTACGCACATGAATGAGAGTCACTGCCTTCCAATAAACATTGATTTACAGACGCTGAAATTTAAATTTCATATGCTTTTCATGCGTGATGAAATACTATTCTTTTGATTTCCCCCCACCCCCAACCATTTAAAGATGTAGAAACTATTCTTAGCTACAAATATAGGGAGCGGCCTGGATTTGCTGCATGGCCTACAGCTTGCCCTGTTGTAAATGATGTATAAGGTGGCTTCTGACTCATTTTATGGTTCTGTACGTAGCCTGACCAGAAATTAAAGTCCCAAGTTAGTACAAGTATGAATTCTAATCGATGAGCTATTTATTTTACAAAGTAGAATCAGGTGTTTTGGGGGAAGAGCTACAGAAAAGGAGACTCTTAGTCAACTAGTTCTTATCCTCCTGTGGTTAAGAGGCCAGCCCCACGCCTCCTCAGGATGTTTATTGAGTTAGGATGGTGAAGTGGGGTCATGGAGAAGTGGCATGTTTGGTGTTATTGGCATCGTCTCCCCTACAACACAGTAACGTTGTTGAGCCTGGCCCCAGAGGCCCCTGGGAACAGGGCTGGCTCTGGGCTTGGGCTCTGAGTGTCACAGATTTAAGCCACTGCCTTCAACAAGAAGGGCCTTACTGGGCCTGCACCACAGCGACCTCCTGCTCCAGGCCCTGAAGCCAGTTCAGCCTTCTGGGCATCTGGTCCCCAGAGCCAGCCTGCTGGCCCCTGACTAGCTGGAACTAACTCCCTTCCCCACACGGTGGCACATAGGCACTTCCTCTCTTACAGAGTTATCTGTCCCCTTTCTGTTGGGCTCAGACTCTTTTTTTTTTTTTTAAAGATTTTATTTATTTATTCATGATAGACACACAGAGAGAGAGGCAGAGACACAGGCAGAGAGAGAAGCAGGCTCCATGCACCGGGAGCCCGACGTGGGATTCGATCCCGGGTCTCCAGGATCGCGCCCTGGGTCAAAGGCAGGCGCTAAACCACTGCGCCACCCAGGGATCCCGGGCTCAGACTCTTAGCCTGCTTTCTGCTACATGCATGTCCTCCCACCCTCGCTGTGCTTCACCCCACAGCCCCAAAAAGGAAGCCCTTCTATCTCACATCCCCTACCTGATCTGAGCCAGGTGTTCAGTCTCCACCTACTAGCTCTTCCTCCAAACCAGGGTTGACTCAGATGCACCTAATAAAGCGGATCTCTCCCAAGAGCACTTGCATGGAGCGGGGTCTGGGGGGAGGAGGGGTCCTTTTATGTCTTGTCGGCAAAGTACACAGTGCTTGGTTAGAAAGTCAGCCCAAGAGCCAATTCCTCACCAGTGGCACAAGCGCCAGATGAGAGAGAACTTGGTCCCACTGACCAGCGCCAGAAGCTTCATAATCATACCATGTCTCTTCTTCCCAGTGTGTTTTGGCCACCAGTAGGGGCTAAAGCAGACCTTACAAGCAAGTCTATCACTTTGTGTGTGTGTGTGTGTGTGTGTGTGTTGGGGGAGGGCACATGTAACTACACATCCATTTCCCAAATGTCAAGGGTCCCAGAAATGGATTTTCAATCCAAAGCCTTTGAACCAAAGAACCTGTCAATACTTCCCTCATCAGAAGAGTGCAATGCCCCGTGGGTATCACTGTTGTCCATCAGCGAATTCTCTTTACTGTCTACAAGCCCCTGCCTTGGTCAACACACAACTCCTAAAAAGTGAAGTGCTCATGCAGCTTCTGAAAGTGCCCTTTAGGGCAGCCCGGGTGGCTCAGCAGTTTAGCACCGCCTTCAGCCCAGGGTGTGATCCTGGAGACCCGGGATCGAGTCCCACGTCAGGCTCCCTGCATGGAGCCTACTTTTCCCTCTGCCTGTGTCTCTGCCTCTCTCTCTCTCTCTCTGTGTCTCTCATGAATAAATAATAATAATAATAATAATAATAATAATAATAAATAAAGTGCCCTTTATACCTGCCTAAGGAACCAAGGGATGCACGCAGACTGTTCCCTCTGAGTGATCATGAGGCCTTGGTAGCTCCACTGGGTATCACTTAAGAAAACGAAAATGCAGATATAGTGATTTTTAGGAGTTGGAACTTTGCAGAAAATAAAGAAGGCCAAAATAAAGTGGAAAGCAGCACAACATTCACATTGACTTGTAAAAAGTTAATTACACAATCTTTTATTCCCTAGCCTGAAAAAAAAAAAAGGCTTAAATCGCAGGATAATATTTACAGGACTAATCACATTTTAAGCTGAGAGACTGGATATGAAGAAGGGCCACTCATTGTCCCTTGTTGGGACAGGCTGAGACAGACAGGTTATGTGATCTGCTCGAGGGGTCCAGTCAAGGAGAGGACCCCGTGTCCCGGCTGCCAATGAGCAAAACATCAGGTGTGTCAGAGCCATTTTGCTGACAAATAATTGCATGGCTTTTTAGTGTTTAAGAGAAATCTTAATTTTTCTGGGATATCTCTGTATAATAATTCTGGAAACTTGTATGATTAGAAAACCCTTAGTTTAAAGGAAAAAAAAAATAAGTGTGCCTCCCCCATGAGACCTGTTACATCTTCCAAAGCACCATCGGGCTTCTGGGGGCAGGACTATGGAATGCAGGGCTCCGTAAAGTCCTGACAGGAACGTCAGCAGCTTCAATGGCTCAGAGCTCTCATCCCACAGGCTGGCTGACTGGACCAGAGTTTTAGTTCAAAGTGCTTTGGAGAACATCTTCTCGCTCCTTCTCTGGAAACGAAACTATGGACACAGAGTCCCAGGCGTCATCCTTTGGCGAGCTGTCCTTGTCCAGGGCCTCTAAGATAGGCTGGCTTGGGTCCTTTAAATACTAGAAAAGGTTGAAAACCAACATTGTTATTAGTTTTATCAGTTCAAAAGAGCAGACCTTCCACTTGACTCTTAGCTGCGGCGGCACAGGCCTATTTTCCCTAGGTGTGCGATCCTATGCTGACCACCATTACCACAACTTCTAAAACAAGAGAAGCTTGGCACCTGGGTGACTCAGTGGTTGAACATCTGCCTTTGACTCAGGTCATGATCCCGGGGTCCTGGGATGGAGTCCCACATCAGGCTCCTGCAGGGAGCCTGCTTCTACCCCTGCCTATGTCTCTGTCTCTCTCTCTGGGTCTCTCATGATAAATAAATAAAATCTTAAAAACCAATCAATCAAACAAACAAGAACACCCTTCACATCAGTAGTAACCTGAACACGAATCCAATGGCCAACCAAGATCACACCAGAGCTCGGGAGAAGCGAGGCCTGACTTGCTGCACTTGCTGCAGGCTCGGGGGTGGCTCTTCCCAAAACGTCTCTGGAATTCGGAGGATGTGGGGCATCTGGTTCACTCATTAAAGGGGAAGAGAGGGAAAGTTCGCCAGGTTTTCCTCAGCCCCTCCACTCTGGTTGCTTCTGTTTCACACAACACACACGGAGCAGAGAGCAGAGAAGTGGGGCTCTGGGCCGGGGAGAGACGGAGAGGGGCCTCATGAGGTCTCTATCTGCCCTTCCCCTCCCACCCCTGCTCTAGGCTGAGCCATCATTTCACTGCTGAGTGACCCAGAAACCCATGCCTTGCTCTTGGACGTGCCAAGAGACACTGCAACACAGTGAGCTGAGAGCTTACTCATGACGAGAACATAAACCAATCATGTGCACTTCTGAAACCTCAAAAATATGAGTGAAACCTGATTCACTCTTCTCATGTAACTTCAGTGCCCTTTGATACATATTTTTCACACTTTCCCAGGAAAGTGAACTGAAACTCTGTTTTAGAGCCACACCCCACAGGAAAAACTAGTAGTAAATTCACTTCCTAGCGACCTGCTGGTTGTTCTACTGTGAGGGAGAGACAAATGCAAGGAAGATTCTGAGTCCCACTGAAGGCTGTTATTTTGTGAAAATATTAACCAGGGAAGGTTGGGGGTTGTGTGTGTGTGTGTGTGTGTGTGTGAGTGAGAGAGAGAGAGAAAGAGAGAGAGAGAACTCACTTAATATGAGTTCTACCCTCTTAATAAAAATTTTAAAAGATTTTACTTATTTATTCATGAGAGACAGAGGCAGAGACACAGGCAGAGGGAGAAGCAGAATCCATGCAAGGAGCCCGATGTGGGACTCGATCCCACGACCCCGGGATCATGCCCTGGGCTAAAGGCAATGCTAAACTGCTGAGCCACCTGGGCTGCCCTCTTAATAAATTTCTAAGTGCACAATGCGGTACCAACTATAGGCACGATGAGGTACAGCAGATCTCCAGGACTTACTCATCGTGCGTAACTGGAACTTCAGACCCAATGAACAGCATCCCCTCGAGCCCCTCTTCCCTGGCCCCTGGCAACCACATTCCACCCCCTGCTTCTTTTTTTTTTTTTTTCCCAAGATTCCATTTATTTATTCATGAGAGACACAGAGAGGCAGAGACACAGGCAGAGGGAGAAGCAGGCTCCACGCAGGGAGCCGACATGGGACTCGATCCCGGGTCTCCAGGATCACTCCCCAGACTGAAGGCGGCGCTAAACTGCTGAGCCACTGGGGTTGCCCTCCACCCCTGCTTCTGATGTAGGAACGAGTTAGGGGCAGACAGGGCGAGGCAAGGAAAGATTAGGGAAAGGCCCCAGAGTCAGGCTCCTACCAATCCCAAGAAAACAGAGATAAGACAGAAACAGGAAAAATAAACCTGGTTCCCTGGTTCCAAAATGTTAGGGGGTACCCCCCCTTCTAATGGTTACTAAGCAATCACAGAAATATGCCATTAAAGTGTTATTAATAGTCCCTGCTCAGGGACAGCTCAGTGATTTAGCGCCTGCCTTCAGCCCAGGGCTTGATCCTGGGGTCCCAGGATCGAGTCCCACGTCGGGCTCCCTGCATGGAGCCTGCTTCTCCCTCTGCCTGTATCTCTGCCTCTCTCTCTCTCTCTCTCTCTCTCATGAATAAACACATTTAAAAAAATATTTAAAAATAGTCCCTGCTCAAACCAAGACTGCATAAGAACCTCAAGGCCATGGGCTACCGGACTAGGCTCACTGAAACCCCAGATGTAGACAAATGTTATGGAGGAGATGTTAACCAGAGAGAAGGGAGCACCTTGTTTGGGCTCATGATATTTACAAAAACATCTTGTTTGTTATTATGATAGTTACAAGTCCACCTGTTTGTTCTAAATATCCACCCTGGTAGGGACAGGAAATTTACCAAGCACCCTGGTCAGTTTCCTATAAAAGAGAGACGTGAAGGCCCCCACTGGCCACCCTGTGGGGAGCTTTCCCTGTATGTCTGCTTAATAAACTTCTGTCACTTGGCTCACTCCCATGACTCTCATGTCCATGAGATTCATTCTTTGACTTTGTCAGACAAGATCCAAGCTCTCCCGTATCACTTCTATGAGGCTGACTACTCTGGAGGCCTCAAGTGGCTGGAATCATGCAGGATCTGCATGGAGGTTCTAGGAGGGAAATTACCATGTAACTTGTCATTCATTCATTCATTCATTCATTCATTCATTCATTCATTCATGAGAGACACACAGAGAGGCAGAGACACAGGCAGAGGGAAAAGCAGGCTCCCCATGGGGAGCCTGATGCGGGACTCGATCCCGGGGCCCCTGGATCATGACCTGAGCTGAAGGCAGACGCTCAACCACTGAGCCACCCAGGGGCCCCTGAACATGTAATTTGTATTATGTCTGTGTACTTTAAATACCCCGACAAGGGAAGGAAGATGAGGGACTACAGTGTGGGACCCAGGAAATTAAACAAAATCCCCTACCCCTGGACAAGCAGAGCAGGACTGACTCTAGTTTGGGCTGCACCCGCCTTGTGCTGACCTGCTTATTACTGAGGGCACTACCCCGCCCTAGTCAGACCAGGGCACACCCTAACCAGAAATCCGGTTCAGCGGACCAGCATGACTGCGCAACTCTCTGCGTATCCCATTGGCCACTGGCCCCTATAAAGTTGCTAAGCCTCTTAGTCTCGGGGTCCAAGTCCCTGCTCCGCTGCGTCGGGTACACTTGGACCCAGGCTCGAGCTTGTAAATAAACCTTCGTGTGCTTGCATCGGTGTCGGCTCCTTGGCGGTTTCTCGGATTTGTGATCTTGGGCACAACATATAGCTCTTTCTGGAAGCACTGCTCTTTCTCCGCAAACTTGGACTTTATCTAACGCCTACTCTGTCGAGGTGTAACAGAGTGCGATTCTGTTTCCAGTACCTTTGCCCCGATTTTGCTGCCAATAAATTTCCAGAAGCAAATCCTTTTAAATGATCTTCTGTTGGCTCACTTCTGACCCTAAGCGTGTCCCCCATGGTGTCCTCGGAGGGCCAGGCCACCTCAGAGCCTCGGGGCGGGTGGGGCTGTGCAGGAAATCCACTGTCCCACGAGACCCCGTCCACCCTCCTTCCTCAGGTCTTTCAAAATACCAGTAACATCCAGGGAGCTCTCGGCGTGCAAGGCTCTGTACTCACAGCCCTGGGTGCGTTTGCCCTAGAATCCTTCTAAGTGCACACATCTGACCCACAGCCCATGCTCTAGACCCCTGTCTTTGCCACCTCCCTATCCTCTGCCAGGCTCCCTGGGGGCTTTCTCCCAAAGGCATGGGGCTCATGTGCCAATTTCTTGGCCAGGCCAGGAACTGGCTACCTTTTTTCACCAACTTCATGCCATTAAAAAAGTGTTTTAAATCGCGGGAAAATACACATAACATAGAAGTTACATCTTAACCGCTTTTAAGTGTACGACTCAGTAGCATAAAATACGTTCACACGGCTGTACAACCCTCACCACCATCTCTGGAACTGTTTTTATTTTACAAAACTAAAATACCATCCCCATGAAAGACTAACTCCCCACTTCTTCCTCCCTGCCCAGACCCTGGTACCCGCCACTCTACTTTGAATGGCCTCTATGAATTTGACTCCTCCAAGTATCTTATAGAAGTGGAATCACACAGTATTTCTCTTTTTTGTGACCGGTTTAATATCTACCATAATATCCTCAAGGTCCATTCACGTTGGGTCAGAAACTCCTTCCTTTTTATGGCTGAATAACATTTCACTGTATGGATAGACAACATTTTGCTTATCCATTCGTCCAGTGACGGAAACTTAGGTCACTTGCACCATTTGGCTGTTGTGAATAATGCTGCTATGAACCCGGGTGTACAAATAACCCTTCTAAAAATAGGCTTCATGCCCAGCGCAGAGCCCAACGTGGGGCTTGAACTCACAACCATGAGCTCAAGACCTGAGCCAAGATCAAGAGCGGGATGTTCAACCAACTGAGCCACCCAGGCACCCCTGCCCTATACCACTTTTTAACTCAACTCTCTATGCCCATGGCTTTGTCCCCTGCCATACCCTTAGGCATTACCAGGGGGGCCGTGGAGTGCTAAGATGTCACCCACTAGACATGTGCATACGTACCTCTTCTATTTGTAATGGGATGGTTGGCGGAGAGTGAAACCAGTATTTTATCAGGCCTTTGTATTTCAGGACCAGGAAGAAACAGGCCCCTGCCAGTGCCAACAGCAACAGAAAGATTCCCACGGCAATTATGATGATTTGCTGAAGCTTGGTAGTGGCTAAGAAGAGGACACAAAAGTGAACAAGAGGCTCATCCCACACGGGAAATAAATATCAGGTCATTCTTGATCTACCAACTGCTTAGAGGCTTCACTGTCCTCATGAAATGGACACATACTGTCCCTCCTCCACCCAGCCTCACATGCCTGAATGAGTAGCTAGTAGAGGCAATCCTAAAATCAAGCAAGCACCGTTAGCTGTTTGGGGCTGTTATTACTGTTGATCTCAGCTTCTCCTTCCTTCTCAGCAAGGAGATTGTCCTTGCTTCTTGCCCTTCTCTCTGGGTATCCCCACTCCTACGTCCCTCCACCTAGTAAGCCATCCCTGATTTCACTACTTGGGGAGGATTCTTGTCCCAGCTCAGAAAGGCCGTGAGGTGTCCTACGTTACCATCTGCTGCTGTTTCGTAGCAAGATACGTTGCTTAAATGTCCGAGTCTAGAGAGCTTTGAAACTGTCCAAACCAGTTGCGCCTTGACTTGTAAACAATATTCTCTTAAGGGCTTCAGGTC
Source organism: Canis lupus baileyi (assembly GCF_048164855.1). Taxonomy (NCBI): domain Eukaryota; kingdom Metazoa; phylum Chordata; class Mammalia; order Carnivora; family Canidae; genus Canis; species Canis lupus. Next base: position 32,116,067 of record NC_132867.1, on the reverse strand, counting down.
ATTCAACACAATGGAGTTGCTCCTGAAAGGGCCTTTAACCTATATAAAAAACACCAACAAGCACATATGAAAATTACCTGAACACACACGGTTGAGCCCCTTCTACCTTTTCCAATATTTCCTCAAATCCGCAGGGAACATCAAAACCAAAGAATAAAGAGTTTCTGTCTTGAGAGAGTCACTGGCTTGCAGTGGACACAGTTTATATGTGAAATCCGGTGAGCCGTGTGGAGAAAGACACTGATGGCTTCAGAGATGTGTTTCTGGGCCCTCGGAGGGCCCACCCGCTGTGGCAGTGGAGGGCCTGCCACTGGGATTTTAGCCAATTCCAATGTCTAGGATGAAATTTTCTCCTTTAAAATTGCTTAAGTGGGGCACCTGGATGGCTCAGTCAGTTAAGCCTCCAACTCTGGATTTCAGCTCAGGTCATGATCTCAGGGTTGTGAGATAGAGCCTCACGTTGGGCTCCACGCTCAGCGAGGAGTCTGCTCGTCCCCCTCCTTCTCCACCTGCGCACTCTCTCTCTAACACATAAATAAATAAAATACATAAATAAGTAAAAAAAAAATTTGAAAATAAACAAAATAGCTTTAATGCCCAGTGCATTTACTTCAAAATCACTATTTTGTACTTCATGGTCAACGTATTCTAGATACTTCAAGGTAGGTAGTCAACGAAAAGAGAAAAAAAAATCATCATGGGAAATAATGTTCCTTTAGTTCCCAGTCTCCTTCCAGTTTTAACTGAAATGTGCTGAGGCCTCTCTTACAGAGTTTTGGTCAACACAATCTTGGTGAGTTATGTAGCTGGGGACACAGCTGGATCTCAGATTCTTGAGGATCCTGTCTCCTTCCCATGTTCTGTCCCTGATGCCACTGGCTCCCTCATGGGCCTCATCAACACCCCCATCTGGATCCCTCTGGTCAACGGCTTCTTACTCTCCTGGACAAAGTTGCCATCATTCCACAGGGAAACGGGAAAAATACATTATGGCAATATAGGATTTCTTCTAAGGGATTGCTTTCCTATTTTGAGATGCAGGAGAAAATGCTATAGCCATTTGAAACGGTGGTATAAAATATGCTCAGTAACGTGGAGATGAAGCTGCTATAGTGGTTCCTGAAAATCACTGTATGCAGAACATCTTATTTTTAAAAATATAAAATAATCATATTACTTAGGAATAGTAGGATCATAGATGATTTTTTTTTCTTCTGTTTAATGGTGATGGACTACGAGGGCAGAGGAGAAAAATTTTTGCTTGTAAAGCATTTTTAAAAAAGATTTATTTATTTGAGAGAGAGAGAGAGAGAGTGTGTGTGTGTGTGTGAGCGGGGTGTGGGGGGGTACAGAGGGAAAGGGAGAGAATCCCAAGCAGACTCCCTGGTGAGCGAGGAGCCCAACTTGGGCTTGAACCCATAACCTGGAGATCATGACCTGAGCCAAAACAAAGAGTCTGGTGCCTAACAACTTCGCCAACCAGGTGCCCCACCACATAAAGCAATTTTAAGTACAAACTTCCTTTGGGGTTTATTTCAGCCACCAGCTGGCATTTCTAGAATTTAGAATAACAGATTGCAGAGACCTGAGACCACTGTCCTTGGAGGGCCTGCTTGCAAGGGTAACCATCGCTAGCATCTGGGAACTTGGAATCCAGAAGTGTCCCCTCTCTGCGTCCCCTACCCCCGTTCCCTAACTAGTATTGGCATCTTATCATACAAACAATGTTTTTTTATTCTGAACACCTGCTCTCCTTCTAGGAGTCTGGAATTTTGATATGTGCTAGGGAAAAGAGGCCTGTATTTCCAATAAAGCCCCTGGGCGCAGAGTCTCTGATAAGATTCCCCAGAGGACATTTCACATGTCCTCACGGTTTGTTGTTGGAGGAATTAAGTGTGTCCTGTCTGAGTCTTTTGGGAGAAAGTTCTTCGAAACTTGTATCTGGATTCCTCTGGAGTTTGGCCCATGTGCCTCTTCCCCTTGCTGATTTTGCTTTGTGTCCTTCTTCTATAATAAACCATAGCCATGGGGATCCCTGGGTGGCACAGCGGTTTGGCGCCTGCCTTTGGCCCAGGGCGCGATCCTGGAGACCCGGGATCGAATCCCACATCGGGCTCCTGGTGGATGGAGCCTGCTTCTCCCTCTGCCTGTGTCTCTGCCTCAATCTCTCTCTCTGACTATCATAAATAAATAAATTAAAAAATAATAATAATAAACCATAGCCATGAACACAACCATGGGAAGGTCCCATGGGTCCTTCCAGCAAATCTAGGGGTTGTTCCTGGGGACATAGACTCACAGATGGGATGGGGATATTTTGGTGGCTCTCAAACTCATGTGAGCCCTAGAGTCTTCTGTTCATAGAAATCCAAAGTATAGCTGCTCTGGTTGGGGAGCGGGGGCGGGGGGGGGGGGAGAATCCCTTCTGGAATCTTCCAGACCAGGCCCTTCTCTATTCTAGTTGCCCAGACCTTGATCTCTTGATTCAGAGAAGTAATTATTTCCTTTTTCCCCATATGATAAGAGTCTCTTCTTCAGTGAATTTTGCCTTCCTCAATGTTTTTAGACTATTAAGAAACAAGGAGGAAGTGCAAATGTAAACTATGTAAGAGAAAAAGTACAGAGCATGGATTCTAGGCTCAGATGTTTCACACCGCTGTGCTGCTGACCTTGGGCAAGTTACTCAAACACTTGGTTTCCTTCTCTGTGACTCGGCTCAGTACAAAGATTAAATGAGATGATGTAGCTAAAATGCCTGGCCCAGGGCCCCATACAAAGAAGGCTCTCGATAAACATAAGCTCTTATTATTATAAAAAGCTATAAGCATTTTATAATATACGTAAGTCCAAACCATCATGCTGTACCCCTTATACTTAGTGATGAATGTCAGTTATCTCACAATAAAACCGGAAAGCCAAAAAATAAAACAAAAAAATTATAAGACTGTTGAATTTAGGAAACCCTGAAGCTTACATAAAACCTGATGAGATAAACATGATAAAACCTCATGAGGTGCAGCTTGGACAATCAGGCACCGTAGACAATTTAAGGCCAGCATCTTCCCTTATACTACGTAGGGGGGACCAGGCCCTGCTGATCTGACACATCTTTGTGAGCCTTACAGCCCCTCCTGCATTTCTGACGGATCCCGGCACTTGTAGTTCCCCAGACATCCCGAATCTTCCTCCATCCTTCTCCCTAAGAGGCTCTCTCTCCTCCCAGTGGACTTTTTGCCTGTTCATATATGGTTTCCTTGCAAGCCATTCAAACCAGAGCAATTTCTATAAACCTTGCAGACTGCAGTGGTGGACTCCTTGTTGTAGAAACAGGCCCTCTAGAACCTTCTCCACGCTTTAGAGTGCCACAGGGGTACCGTGAGCATCCCAAACAGTGGGGCTAGGGTGCTGTCAGGCAGGGAGGGGCCTTCAGATCCACCTGGCGGAAGGGGAAGCTCCGCACAGGGAGCAGAGACTCGGGTGTCCGGGGGAAGGATGAAAAGTGGTTCAGGGCCCAGACTCTAAGGCAACACTGGGATGCTCTGTCCTTCTCATCCAGTGTCAAGTACACTTTCTTTCGCTGAATCAAAGGAAAGAAAAGCAAAACAAAGTAGAAAAAAATGCTCTTGCCTTTTGGATTCCGCCCTTTTCCCAGTAATGGACGTAATACAAAAAAGTGGCAGAGGAGGGAGAGATGTCAAAGGGAGAGGAAAACCTGATGACAAGGGAGCCTTCTCCTGGAGTCACCCAAACGTTCTCAGGAGGCCCAACGGTCACTGAAATAGAATAGCAAACACAAACAAAAAAAATATATATGAATATATACATATATTTTATACATACTTTTTCTGTTCATCGAAGTCTAAAGTATAGCAGACATTATTTTATTTTATTTTATTTTAAGACTTTATTTATTTATTCATGAGAGACACAGAGAGAAAGGCAGAGACACAGGCAGAAGGAGAAGCAGGCTCCCTGTAGGGAGCCCAATGCAGGACTCAATCCCACGACCCCGGGATCACACCCTGAGCTGAAGGTAGATGCTCAACCGCTGAGCCACCCAGGCGTCCCACTACAACATAATTTTATATTTATAGTGTGTACACACATGCACACACACATGTATTTATAAATGCAATGAGATCACATTCAGATGCTCAAGACTAGTAGAGACTGCTTGGGGTACAAGCTTAACGTGGGCAGCCAAGGGGCAGGAGGTCCAGGAGGGCCATGGTGCACCACAAGGGGCTTCTTGCCTTCAGTGGATGGATGGCTCTGGCAACAGTCCATGTGGTGGCCCAGAGCCAGTCTCTCCACAATCCCCTACCCTAGGACACAGCTTCCATGCAGAGAGCAAGACCCACGACAGGCAAGTACTGGAGCCTCTCAGGCTTCAAAGCCCCAAGAGCCAAGATCTCTTAGGATAACTCTGCAGGAAGCTTCCAGAGTCCCCGTGAGGGACATGCACAGTTTTAAGAATTGCTGCACTCAACCCAAAGACCCGGATCCCTAAAAGGTATTTAACATGGCCCCAAGGGAGATGCAGTTTATCAATCAAGGGTCATTTTGACATAAGTGATGACACTGCCTAGGGACATGGCCAACAAGCCACCTTGATCAGATTTCCAGAGATAGCTGAGAGGTCAGCTGAAGATCAAGTTTTTAGGCAGAGGAGGAGAGGATTTTGTTAGTCCTTACCTACTATCTATCTACTGTGTATATTTATTTTTAATATACATTCTTATAATTTCTTTTTTTTAAAGATTTTATTTATTTGACAGAGAGAAAGAGAGAGAGAGATAGAGAGAGTGCACACACAAGTAGAGGGAGCAGCAGGCAGAGGGAGCGGGAGAAGCAGGCTTCCTGCTGAACAGAAAACCTGAGGCAGGGCTTGATTCCAGGACCCTGAGATCATCACCTGAGTCAAAGGCAGATGCTTAACTGACTGATACACCCAAGCACAGCCCTTATAATTTCTTTATAAGTGAAAAAAGTGGTGTTTACAAACCTTTAGATCCATGTCTCCTAGCTCATTGTCCTGCTATGTTTAAATATAGTGACAGAGGGGCAGCCCAGGTGGCTCAGCAGTTTAGCTCTGCCTTCAGCCCAGGGTGTGATCCTGAAGACCTGGGATCGAGTCCCGCCTCAGGCTCCCTGCATGGGGCCTGCTTTTCCCTCTGCCTGTGTCTCTGCATCTCTCTCTTTCTCTGTGTGTGTGTCTCTCATGAATAAATTTTTTTAAAATGTTTAAAAATAAATAAATAAATAAATAAATAAATAAATAAATAAATAAATAAATAAATAAATAAAGTGACAGAGAAATATTGGCATCAGAAGTCTATTTGTTGAAGCTTTTTATATAGTTCATAGGACAGCCAAGACTGTGACTCATGAACTCCTATAGATGAAGGGTTCCAGGATTCATCAAACAAGCATTTAAACCATGTGCTTAACTGGAGGAACTCAGATCGAAGTATAATTCAGGTCCTACAAGTTCTAAGAGGCTCATTTCTGCACGGTTGACATGTGCAGGCGATCGATCAGATGGATCACTGTGAACAGTCCCACGTTCACAGTAGCGGAAGGATGTTTCTTGTGCTTCCGAGCTCTTGCCTGGGCTCTCCCGGGTGGGCAAGGCTCAGGCATCTGCTTGGGCCACCCTACTCTGTGCAAAAGGAATTGGTCCCTGCAAGGTTTGCAGCTGTGCCCTCCGATCTCATTTCTTCTGGTGGAGGAACTATGTCTAGACAGACACCGGGCCAGCCTGGCCCACTGCCAGCCAGAGCAATGTGAGTGGATTGGCCTCATGTGACGAAAAAGTTTTGTTAAAACCTACTCACAGATGCTGGCCCACGTGTTTACAAGCTTTCCTATCACAGCCAAGTGACTGGAGCTTGAGAAGGCGCTGACTTGCCTGCTACAGGCCTCTCACCTTGGTAGGACATGTTCTCGAGACTTTTCTGTGACTTACACATGGGAGTGGGCCTGGAAGCCAGGGTGCCAGCTGTGACCAGTCACTTGATCTCCCAGAAGGCCAGTGCTGGGAGACCTGCCCTTCTGAGAGTCACAGATCTGGAGTCTGGTACCAACCTGATAAGCCTGTCTCTTGAGGGGGAAACAATCGACCTTCTCTCAACACATTGGAGAAAGACTCGATTGTCTGTAGATAATAGTTGGTAGCAGCTTCCATGTACTAAGCTATTGCTGTAAACCAGGCAATGTGGATAGTCCACGTGTCCACCCAGATCTGTATCCCAGCCACAGAAGGTCATCTTCACTTCCCACAGGGAGAAAGAGAAGCCTGGAGTGACCCTGGTTGCCCAGAGTCAGGAAGCAGCAGAGCTGGGATTTGAACCTAGGTCTACGTGACGTCACAGCCTGCCCCCTGCAGCCATCTCCTCCTCTCTGGCCAAACGCTTGGTAAAGCATCATCGCGTTGGTGATCCAGCCCGAGTGTACAAGTGGTGAACACAGCGATGGGATCCGAGGACACCGCTGCCTGAGACTTTACAAGTGAGGGGCAGAGGATGACATCCCAGCCAGGAACGACCTGGGAGCACTGCTGCTCAGCTCGGACCGGGACGACGGAGAGCAACTGATGGCTGGCACCGGACCAAGGACTTTCACAACAGGCCCTACCTTCTATTTCCATTCCTCTTCTCCTGGGCTATGGCCAGGGACCCCCACTACATTTTTTTTTCTTTAATTGCCACCGAGGTGACATTTCATAGCTCAGACGTGTGCTGGTCCTCTACTCGAGGACAAACGACTTGTCTGTAGTAAATGACCTGTCTTCTCTTTCCATCCCTGCATCATTTGGCACAAACCGTTGATTGTCCTTTTCAGCTTCCTATTGCAGAAAATTTCAAACACGTAGAAAGTAGAGGGAAGATCCTAACAACAAGGCATGTACTCATCGCCTAACTTTTATTTATTTATTTATTTTGCCCAACTTTTATCAACTGTCAAGTCATGGCCAATTCTATTCCTCCCGTGCCCATCCCCTTTGCCTTCAACCCTCCTTCTCCCTGGGATATTTTGAATGAATCCGAAACATCGCATCATTTCATGTGGAAATACCATTTCCATTTTCTAGTGGAAATAGCATGTGTCTCTAAAGGATAGGGCCCCCCCTTATAATACCTAAGATTATAATAACATAGAATACCTAAGATAAACTAACACTAATTGCTAATAGACTATCAAACAGCTAGATGGTGACCACATTCCCTCAACTGTCTTATGCTTCTGTTTAGCTTGTTTGAATCGGGATCCCATACTTGATGTCTGCGTAAACCACGAACACTGAAGAAACACGGGGCACATGTGAAAGATGAATTGTGGAAGGAGCGAATGTACAAGCTCGCATCTGTCGATTCTTACGCCCCCTTCCAATTTCTGGGAGCACATGTGCTCATTCAAGCAAGTCTTTATTGAATATCCACTATGTGCCAGGCACTGTTCAAGGCTGAGTTAAAGCTTTTCTTGATCATAAAGGAAGTTGTGCCAGAAGAGATAAGGGTGATCGGTGAAGCCAATACACTAGTGTCTCGTCCAGCCCAGAGGTCAGCAAACATTTTCGGTAAAGTGCTCAAATAAATTTAGGCTTCGCAGGCCAGACGATTCCTGTTGCAACCATCCGGCTCTACTGCTGTAGCTTGAAAAGCATCCACAGACCATACATTATTAAAAGATGGTGAAGGGATCTCTGGGTGGCGCAGCGGTTTAGCGCCTGCCTTTGGCCCAGGGCGCGATCCTGGAGACCCGGGATCGAATCCCACATCAGGCTCCCGGTGCATGGAGCCTGCTTCTCCCTCTGCCTGTGTCTCTGCCTCTCTCTCTCTCTCTCTCTCTCTCTGTGACTATCATAAATAAATAAAAAAATTAAAAAAAAAAAAAAAAGGTGGTGAAACTGTGTTCTTACACAATAGTTTTTTATTTACAACAACAGGTTGGCGGGCCGGACGTGGCCCGCAGGCCGTGGCTTGCCAGACTCTGGGCTAGCAAATCACACTCCTCTAGTGCCAGCCTCCATGGTCAGTACTCGGGTTGGACCATCATCCCCACCGGTTTGCTGGCTGTGTGGGGTGAGGGACAGGACGGAGGGGCATGGAGTCCAGGCTGCTCAGTGAGGAGTAAAGTGAAGAAAGCCTGGAAAGGATAAAGGAAGTTTCACAGCCACGTTCTCTTACTTACCATTCCTAAGGTACTGGAACCATGGCACTCTGACCCAGGTGGAAACCAGGTCTCCCACCTTAGCTCGGACGCGCAAGGAGACGTTTAAGTGTGGTAGGAACTCCTGTGAAGGGCTGGTTGGGGTGAAGTCACACTCCATCGTGGTGATGTTCATACAGTTCACACCTATGCTGTCCACACTGAAGTCGTACCACTGACTGCCAGAGGCGCTGGAAGGGAAAGAAAGGCCTTCACTTCACAGAATTCTCTGTTCTCCCACACACAACAGTTCCCCCAGAGCTGATTTTTTTTAAAAAAGAAGCTTTACTGAGATACAGTGTGCAGACCAAATAACTCACTCAGGTAAAGCAGACAGCTCAGGGCACCTGGGAGGCTCAGTGCAGTGTCTGCCTTCGGCTCACGTTATGATCCCAGGGTCCTGGGATCCAGTCCCGCATTGGGCTCCCTGCTCAGCAGGGAGGCTGCTTCTCCCTCTCTCTCTGCTTCCCCTCCCTCGTGCTCTCTCTCTCTCTCTCAAATAAATAAAATTTTTATACAAAAATAACAAAGTGCACAACTCAATGACTTCCAGTATATACACAGGGTTACGCAACTATCACTATGGTCAATTTTAGGGCTTTTTTTTTTTTATCCCCCCAAAGAAACCCAGTATCCCCACAGCTGTCCATTTAAAGTTTGCTTCGCCCATGTGAAAAGCCTGCTAAATCCAAGGCGGCATATTCTGGTAAATGACAATGCATTCCCCAGAGTCCCAATGCCACACCCCCACATGGGACTCTACTCTCCAGCTCCGACCTCTGTCCTTTATTTTTTTTAAAAAAGATTTTATTTATTTATTCATGAGAGAGAAAGAGAGAGAGAGAAAGAGAGAGAGAGGCAGAGACACAGGCAGAGGGAGAAGCAGAGGGAGAAGCAGGCTCCATGCAGGGAACCTGACGTGGGACTTGATCCTGGGTCTCCAGGATCACGCCCTGGGCCAAAGGCAGGCGCTAAACCGCTGAGCCACCCAGGGATCCCCTCTGACCTCTGTCCTTAGGTGACAGACTTGAGAAAACCAGGGAGGTGGCTGCTAGAAACCTCAATGGGGGGCAGTAGGCAGTGTTCTCTGTAGAGAACACACACAGCAGCTCTGGCCTAGAAAGCAAGACCAGGGTACATGGAAGAGATGAGGCTGAGGATCACTGCCACTGGCTCTCACACATCACACGTGCTTCTAAGTGTACCTCTGACTCGACTGGGGACTCTTCTGTCAAAGTGGCAAGTGGCAAGATGAAGGCCTCTTCAGGATGCGTGCCCAGGGCTTCCATGGAAGATGCCTGCCACACTCACATGACCGCCAAGCGCTGGGTGCCCAGATCCTACTCGGGAGAGAGATCCCCAAGCACAGGCACCCCCATCTTAGGTTGGCGGTGTGCTTCAGCAAGAGTAAGTGGGTTGTATTCTTTTTTTAAGTTCTACAGATACTTATAGGTACTCTAACCTGCTTCCCGGAAGACCCCAGCTGTTGAACTTGGGCAGAAGGCTCCCCACATTTCAAAGGCTCACTTCCCCATTTACCAGTGGGGACCACTCCTGTTCCCCATCCTCTTCTCTCCTCCAAACTTGGCCTTTTCTCAGAACTGCTTTTGAAAAATGTTTCTCCCCAAAGGGGCCTACAGGGGGACAAGCCATTCAAATTTAAATGAGAGCTGACACATGACAGTGGTTTTAGGGGGAAGAGTGGAAAAGGAAGCTGCGTTCTGGAGGCTGCCTCTCCACCTCTCTGCAAAGGGGAGAAACAAGGTTATGTTGGTTCCACTTAAGTGAACACGGCCTCAAGAGCGTGGCCCTGCTCACAGCCAGACTCTGGCCTCCTGTCCAGGGCTCTTACTGCTAGGCGGGCAGTCTGGGTCTCACCCAGGGAGTCACACTGGCTCCCTTCCATGATGGGTCCATCACGACCTGCCTCTGCCCCTGAAATTATCTCATTTGGAAAGCAGCCCTCACCATGAGAGGGCACACAGCATAGTGGTTGAACAAATGGATTCTGGAGCCAGATAACTGGGTTCAAATCCCAATTCCTTCGCTTCTCTGTTCCTTAGTCCCCTTATCTATAAAATGGGGATCAACTGTAGTATTTGCCTCCCCGAGGTATCATGAAGGTTGAACCAGCAGACATGAGCGAAGTGCCTGAGCCAGGACCTGGTGCCCAGTAAGCACCATGTGAATCATTTGTTCAACACCTGCACAATTATGGACTTCGCTGTTCAGCCTCTGTTGGATCACTTCCAAAAACACTAAGTGTCCTTTCTGACCCAGCAATTCCTCTGCTACAAATGCAAGAAAACAATCGGGTGATTTATGTACGAGGCCACTACCGACAACAGTCACAAACTGGGGACTGTCTACACCCGCAAGTGGGGAAAGAGTTAAATACATCATGTCTGACACATCATACAATAAAACGAGCAGTAAAAATGTTTACGCAGAGATAATTATGAGAAAAAGTGCTCCTACACTTAATTAACTATGTTTGGTTAAAAAAAAAAAAAAAAAGGAAGGAGGACCCAGAAGTGTAACCCCAGTTTTGTTTCAGTTTTACACATGCACCGGCACATTGTCAAACCAAGTGCATGCATTTAGTAAAAAGTCTAGAGAGAGAAACACTAAAAGGAGAATAGAGATTATCCTTGGGCTGTAGAGCACTAGGTTGTTTAAATTTTAAATTCTGGGTAGTCTCGCCTTTCTGTTAAGAACATGCATTGCTGTTAAAATCAGTAAAAAAAGAAAGAAAGAAAGAAAAGAAAAGAAAAGAAAAGAGAAAGAAAAGAAAAAAGGAAAGAAAAGAAAAGAAAAGAAAAGAAACATTTTCAGAAGACCGGGTTGGTCAAGTCAAGTTTTTAAAAGTGAAATCTCCAGACTTTTTAATGTTGGCACTAATTGGGGGAAAAAAAGAAATTAAACACCAAGGGTCACACACAGCCTGTAGGCTACATTATCTGCAATCCCTGATTTAAACTTTAAATTTTCCCACAGTGCTCAGAGTATTTTGGCTTTGGCTCCTGTACTACCAGAAGACAGGCACCTTCCTTTATAATTTCAGTAATGCTTTACTGTAGAGAAGTGGGATGGAAAAGTTTGAAGTCCCACGAGCCTCAAAATGAAATTATTTCATGTCACTGAAACATCCCCGACATGTAAAAGTCTTGAAAAACAAAAACAAGAGCAAAGGCCCTCCCGCATCATCGAATCAGCAATTGGAAAAGAAAACACGATCAGCCCTGGTTTCAGTTTCTCGTTACCCCTCAACTCTTCCAAATAGGTACGTTCACCGTCACCCCATCTTTTGTTTCTTTCACCAAAACCAACCTCTAGCCTTGAAAAAACTATCTCCAAAATGCCTTCCAAAAAAAAAAGAAAAAAGAAAAGAAAATGAAGTAAACATGCTAATCTGGGATGGGAAACTGTCAAAGGCTGTAAGGAATATTTCTACTAGAATATTTCCACTGTTTCCTGGCGCTCCCTAGACCCACAGATGTACTTCCCCCTTCAAGGCTAAGGAATGCCAGTCGGTGTATCAGCTGTGATTTCCTGTTACTGAAACCTTATTTGGTTCCACAATATCATGTTTACTCAATGCTGAGTAGGGCCAGCTTCTTCGTGGGCGTGTGACCCATGCAGGGACACAAAGGCCTGCTCGGAAGAGGTGCTCAGTTTGATGCTCTGCTGTCACCATCTTGAATTTCTCAGTAATTCTGAGCAAAGCCCCCCCCACCCCCCCTACAATTTTCATTTTGCACTGGGCCCCACAAATTATGTAGCTGGTCCTTGTGAACTGGTCCACGTACTATAGATTACTGGTACTTACTTGAGGAACAGAGAACCAAAATTCAGAGATAACCCCAAAACTCTGGTTCAGAGTGTATTTTTATCAAGCAAATATTGTTACAGTGGACATTCCAAGATGAGAAAGGAGTCGTCTGGAAACACACTCCTCTAACATGAACTGCCTGTAATTTTTGTAGGTTCCTTCCCTGTTGTTGACCAGAGATACAGTCCAAATTTTATACGGTTGCCACTGCTACCGGATGACACACAATGATCCTTTTTAGTAGTTGCCTAATTTTCAACTACTAGCTAACATGACACGATTTGGCATTTTTCTGCTGATGGACAATGAAGGCTTCAAGGTATATCTTCATGAATATGAGGGGGTTTTATTTTCTTTGCTTTGCTTTCTTTAAAGATTTTATTTATTTGAGAGAGAGAGAGAGCGAGCACATGGGTGAGAGGGAGTGAGAACCTGAGGCAGACACCACACTGAGCACAGAGCCTAACATGGGGCTCAATTTCACAACTGGGAAGTCCTGACCTGAGCCAAAACCAAGAGTCAGATGCTTAACCAACTGAGTCACCCAGGTGCCCCCTCCCCTTTTTCTCTTTTTCTGATGGGGGCTTGTATCACCTGCGTAGGGGAAAAGTGACGTGGGCATTTCTGTGACTCTGGATGTACAGCAGATGACTCTGCTGTAGCGCAGCCGTGTTAACTAATCCTCATCCAGCACCATCTCCATCAACCATGCGCTCCCAAGCACTGAGCATTACCATTTCTTTAAATTTTGTTTAACTGGTAAAATAAAACGACTTAGCCAATCATTTTTAACTTAGTAACTTAACCTGTGTAACAAGGTAAACACGTAACAACTGAGGCCTTAAGAGTTTGCCTTTCTTCTTCTTCCCATATGTTTCTGTTGCACACCAAATGATGATCAACTGTAAAAAGGGGTGAGAGAGAGAAGGAGGGGCCAGAATAATGTGCGAAATGCAAAAATCCCCTTAGAAATCGAGAATTAGTAGTGATTTAGTGAACATGTTCTTCGGTAGGCCACAGCTGGCCCATCAGGTTCAATAAACCAGATTTTCAAACCTGAAGAAGATGAAGGCTAAAAGGTGCCTCCTGGCCTTTCAAGACAGGAAGCCCTCTTATACGAGCCTCTCCCGAAACCAATGAGAGCACAGTCTCCCACCCAACTAAGAAGCCATGTGGGTAGACAGCAGAGGCTCTGGCACCAGTGCTGTCTAAGCCCCTGTGTGGGTGGGAGGGTGTGAAGTCTCTGTCCGTGGAGAGTTTACAGGTACCAGGGGGAATACCTGCTTCCAGTGGCTTTGCAGGCCGTCCTGCCAGGAGGCAGGCTCGAGCAGCTGACCCCAGGGCTCCCCCCACCACTCCCCATAAAGATGACAACAGAAAGATCTGGCTTACTATTTATACTGCACCTGGTAGACCACGGGCCTCGAGTCATTGCTCAGGGACACTGGCTCCCAGCTCAGAACCCGCTCGGCGTTGTACAGGTGAACCTTCGGGTTTCGAGGAGCAGGGAGCTGGGAAAGGGAGTCTTGAAAGGGGCAGAGTGAGAGGAGGGGGAGGAGGTGAGAGACAAAGGGAGGGTCAAAAGAGAAAATCTGATCACAATTATTTACGTGCATGTCAGCAAACTATGCCCACAGCTCTGTTTCCGTAAGAGTGCAGAAATGGTTATGACCTGGATCGCTAGGCGTGTGTGTCCCCCTCACCCCCACCTTCGACTACACACGGCCCCACTGACACAGTCCGTGGAAGAAAAGAGAGGCCTGGAGCTGCCTTTCTGCCTGCAGATTCCAGTTCTTATGAACAGGGCCTGGGTGCCAGGGCCTGGCTCAACCAGGATGCTTGTCCTATCTTAATGACTGGTGGGCAGGTTAACTTGAGAGTCTGTGCCTCACTTTCCCCTTCAGGAATAAGGGATAGAAAACAGTATGGTCCAAAAGTGAGCACTGATAATCGGTGCTCACGTGACGTGCATCAGCCCCAGAGTTCCGTTAGTACCAGACATGCATTCATACCAAGGGAGCGTCTGGTACACCTCCACAGGTACATGCACATGCCCCAAACCAGGTGTGCAAAGCTCAAAGGCACATGGAGGGTGACACGTGTCCTTTGGGTTCCATGAGAGTTGTGTGTTTCTCAAGGACCCCCCACCCCCACCCCGTATCACAATCGCCAAGGCAGCGCTGGAAATGCAGATGCCCAGGCCACACCCCCCAGACCTGGAAATCCACATTTGCAACAAGCTTCCCAGCTGATTCTTAGGCACAGTAAAATCTGAAGACTACAAACAGCAAAGTAACACCCACCCCAGGGAACCACGGCCAAGGTCAGAGTCCCCTTCCTGGGGTGACCTGGAAGGCACAGCTCCAGCCCCTGCAGCAGATACTTCACAGGACTCGGCCGGGGAGTGCAAGCACAGGAGCCTTTGCTCTTGCAAGGAAACACAATCATGATGAACCTTTCTCTGAGATTGAAAGATTAATGAGAAACGCCCAGGGAGTGGAAAGAAAGATTTGAAAAACATGCAGAGCATGTCCCAGAATTCAGAGCAGGAAACTCAAACCACACGTTGTCAGTAAATGCATTCAATCTTGAAGAATGGTGGCCAGTTGGCCAGCTCTTCCTCGGAAGGATGCATAACCAAGAGTCTGTGGCCACTTGTTTACTTACAGAATGCCCACTGTCTCCACAGCTCGGAGCTCAGGCTGGCCTTCATTCCAGATCATTCTTCAACCAGCTACCCCACACTCCTGCCAACTGACAGCAGGCGTGGCGAAAGCCAGGGCCAACGGTGGGCAGGCCGCAGCAGCCCACAACGGGGCTGCTCTCCAGGGCAGGCCCACCTCGCTTGCTGTGGCTGCTGTGCGGCCTGGCATATCCCAGGGCAGAGCCCAGGACTGGAGCCCTGCTGCCAGGAGCACCGTGCAGGGCCCCCGGGGCGAGGGCTTGGTGAGCGCCGGGCACCCATCAGAGTCCCAGAGACCTCCTTTTCCTTCCTGTATCAGTTTCCTATTAATGCTGGGATGAAGTAGCACCAGTTTGGTGTCTTAAAACCAATGAGATTTCTCTAGTAGAGTTCTGGAGGTCAGGAGTTCAAAACTGGTCTCACTGGGGCTAAACTCAGGATGTTGGTCAGGCTGTGTTCCTTCTGGAAGCTCTGGGGGGAGAAATAGCTCCTTGCGTCCTCCAGTTTCTAGAAGCAGCCCACATTCTTTGGCTCTGACTCCTTCCCTCAGCAACAACAGGCTGATTCCTCCTCTCTCTCTCTCTTTTGACTATCCATTTATTTATTTTTCTTAAAAAAATTTTTTTTGAGAATTTACCGATTTATTTTAGAGAGAGAAAGAGAGCAAGAGCGAGAGGGGCAGAGAGGGAGAAGAGAGGAACCCAAGCGGACTCTGCCCTGAGCGCAGAGCCAGACACAGGCTCATTCCAACCACCCTGACATCACCAGGACCTGAACCCAAAATCAAGAGTCAGACACTTGACCGACAGGGTCCCCCAGGTGCCCCTTTCTTTTAAAATTTTCACTTAAATTCTAGTTAGTTAACTTGCAGTGCAAAACTGGTTTCAGGAGGAGAATTCAGTGATTCATCACTGACATAAAACACCCAGTGCTCATCACAACAAGTGCTCTCTTTAATGCCCAGCCCCCACCACTTCCCCTCCATCAACCCTCAGTGTGTGTTCTAATGTTAAGAGTCTCTAATGGTTTGTTTCTCTTTTTCTCCTCCTGAAACCTGTTCTGTTTCTTAAATTCCACATGAGTGTAATTATATGGTATTTGTCTTTAACTTATTCACTTCGCATAACACACTCTTGCTAGATCCACATTGTTGCAAATGGCAAGATTTCATTCTTTTGGATGGCGGAGCAATATTCCATTACATATACACACAGACACATACAGACACACACACACACACACACACACACACCACATCTTCTTTATCTATCCACCTGTCGATGGACATTTGGGCCTTCTCCATACTTTGATTATTGTTGATAATGTTGCTATAAACATCAGGGTGCACGTGCCCTTTCGAGTCTGTATTTTTGTATCCTTTGGGTAAACAGCTAGTAGTGCAATTGCTGGATCATAGAGTAGTTCTATTTTTAAGTTTAAAAAAAAGATTTTATTTATTTGAGAGAGAGAGAGAGAGAGATCGCACAGGGGGAGGGGTTTCCAGGGAGAGGGAGATAGAGAATCCCAAGACTCTGCGTAGAGCACAGAGCTCAATGCAGGGCTTGATCTCACGACCTGAGATCACAACCTGAGCCAAAATCAAGAGTTGGATGCTCAACTGACTGAGCCTCCCATTTTTAACTTTTGAGGAACCTTCGGACTGCTCTCCAGAGTGGCTGCACCAGTGTGCGTTTCCCCCAACAGCGTAAGAGGGTTCCCCTTTCTCTGCATCCTCACCAACATCTGTTGTTTTCTGAGTTGTGGATTTTAGCCATCTGACAGGTGTGAGGTGGTATCTCACTGTGGCTTTGATTTGTATTTCCCTGATGACCAGTGATGTTGAGCATTTTTCATTGTGTCTTTTGGCCATCTGGATGTCTTCTTTGGAAAAGTGCCTATTCATGTCTTCTGCCCATTTCTTTTTCTTTTTAATTTTTAAAAAGATTTTGTTTATTTATTCATAGAGACACAGAGAGAGAGAGAGAGAGAGAGGCAGAGACAGAAGCAGGCACCATGCAGAGAGCCTGACGTGGGACTCAATCCAGGTTCTCCAGGATCACACCCTGGGCTGCAGGCGGCGCTAAACCACTGCACCACCGGGGCTGCCCTTCTGCCCATTCCTTAACTGAATGATTTGTTTTTTGGATGTTGAGTTTGGTGAGTTCTTTATAGAGTTTGGATACTAACCCTTTATCAGATATGTCATCTGCAAATATCTTCTCCCATTCCGTAGGTTGCCTTCTGGTTTTGTTGGCTGTTTCCTTTGCTGTGCAGAAGCTTTTTATCTTGATGAAGTCCCCATAGCTCATGTTTGCTTCTGTCTCCTTTACCATATATGCAGTAAGAAGCTGCTATGGTTGAGGTCAAAGAGGTCGATGCTTGTCTTCTCCTCTAGGATTTTGATGGCTTCCTATCTCACATTTAGGTCTTTCATCCATTTTGAACTTATTTTTGTGTACGGTATAAGAAAGTAGTCCAGTTTCATTCTTCTGCATGCGGCTGTCCAGTTTTCCCACCACCACTTGTTGAAGAGATAGGCTGATGCCTATTCACGCTGCCACCTCTCTGGTCTGACTCTCCTCTTCCATCTCTGAAGGACCCCTGTGATCACAGTGGGCCTACGGAGCCCTACTATCCAGGGTCATCTCACTATCTGAGGATCCCTGGTCACATCTGCAAAGTCCCATCTGCGCTGTAAGGTCACACAGCCATGGGCTCTGGGGCTTAGGATGTGGACATGTTTGGGGACCATTACTCTGCCTGTCACAATGCCTTTCACTATCTCCCCATCTCTGAGTTGGGGGGGGGGGAGCCATCTCTTCTGGCACTCCCATATCCGTGATCCAGATATTCAGCTAAGAAAGGAAGTACCAAAGGACCGAGCAAGAGGGAAGGGCTTCTACCGCAACTGACGGCTGGACCAGAAGAAAGGCTTCCCCATAAACATGGAGTCTCCAGATGAGCCTTCTGCTTTCTTCAACTTTCATTTTGCCAAGATGTGGAGGGTGACCCACGGTTCTACTCTGACATTTGACTTTCCTGAAATCCCCTCCTCACCACATTCAGAGGAGATAACCAGTCTTAAAACCGAGGGTTTCACAATGAAACACCCAAGACTGCCCACTTGTTAACAATTGCCTCAGAACAGTGCCCTCTGCACCTCTCAGAAGGCTTGTCCTTGAGCTGCCTCACCCCCAAGGGGCCCTCCTCGTTCCTGGGAAACCCAGGGCCTGCCCTTGCCGCTCCTTCTCTGGAACCTTCTTTCCTGCTATGCCATGGCTCTCTCCCCTACTCCCTTTGGGTCTCTGCTCTGGTTTCTGGTGTAAAAGGCCCAGGGCTTGGGAGTCCCTGTCCCTGCCTGACTTGTCCAAATGATGCTTGTTTACCACCTGAGTTCTTTGTCTACACCACGGTGCTTAGGATTCCAGAACGAGACTGCCTGAGTTCCAAGCTGCACACTCCTTGGCACCCTGGGCAATTTGTTTAACCTCTCTGTGCCTCGGCTGTCTCATCTGAAAAATGGGTATGGTACAGACCCCATAGTGTTGTTAGGTGGAGAGAATGAACTGGTTTTCTGCACGGGGATGAGGACAGGGTGAGCACCTCGTGATCCATGCCTCTCCTCATTGCTAGCAGTTTATCAAGAGTGTCCCTAAGTGCAAGAGCGAGGAGCTCCAGGAAGGCTGGGCATTGTTGGATTTGGGGACTGTTTTAGCCCCCCCGCTGGGAAGTGCAGGCACTCAGGATCTGGGGAAGGACTGGCCTGCAGCCCAGCAGCGTGCTCTCCTCCAGAGATTACATAACCAATTTCTTGTCCTCAGCATCATGTTCACCCACTCAAAAATCAAGCAAAGCTTAGGTTCCCTTCTTCCTTCCTGGCTTTCTGCTGAAGTCTTCCCATCTGTCTGGTCTCTGCTGTTGCAGGGAGTGGGTGAACCACTCTGGACTGTGACTTAGCTGGTTGGCTCCTAAGAGTCAGTATATTTAGGGTCATAGTGCCTGCTGTCAATGTGGTCCATATAAGCTCAGTGGGAAGAGAACAGAACTTTTGGATAAAGGGTGGAGGCTCGAATCCTGATCCTATAACCTACAGCCACAGATCCTGCCAACACCCCAGCTAAGGCTCTGTTTCCTCCTTAATTATGGAGCAGTGCCATCTCTCCTGGAGTTGTAGTGAGGGACAAATGCAAGACCACAAATGAAAAGCAAACTAGACACTGCTAAGTAAATTTCTAAGACGGGACTCTTTCAGGGTGACCTGGTTCCTCAGGATGTGCTACTTGTGCAGATGGCAAGTAGCAATCAGTCACCCAGACCCTGCCTTCAGGGACCAGCAACAGGGTGCCTAGCCCCATGCTGAGCACTGTATCCAACAGTCTGACCCTGATGGAGGCAGAAGAGCAGCCCCCCAAGGATGTCTGTGTCCCCTGAATATATTAGGTTACATGGTAAAGGGGAATTGAGGTTGTAGATGGAATTTAGGTTCCTAATCAAAAGACCTTAAAATAGAGAGCTTCTCCTGAAATATGTGGGCAGACCCAATGTCATCACAACAGAGTTTCTCTGGAAGCTGGAGAAGGCAAGGAAACAATTCTCCCCCTAGAACCTCCAGAAAGGAGCGCATCCCTACCGACACCTCGATTTTAGCCCAGAGCCTGACTTCTGACCTCCAGAGCTGTAAGATAATAAATTGGGGTTGTTTTAAGGCACTAAGTTGGTGGTGATTTGTTACAACAACAGGAACTCATATGGTCCCTGGAGGTGGACACCAGGGCTTTAATGACACCTCAGCTCCAGAAGATAAAAGTTCGCAATAATAGTAGGATGTACAGAGTTCCACTCTCCCTTCCCTCTCCATGGTCTATGGGACAATAACTCATAAACCATTAATGGTAAGAAGAGATAACGCAGGTATCACCTGTATGAAGAGTGTTCTCTGCATCTCACAACTACAGTCCTCCTGGGCTACCTTCATGCCACCTTCCTGTCCCCGCCCATCACCTCTGATCTACCCTGGATCCAGGCATTTAAGACTTAAGTCGTATTTAAGAATA
Source organism: Canis lupus baileyi (assembly GCF_048164855.1). Taxonomy (NCBI): domain Eukaryota; kingdom Metazoa; phylum Chordata; class Mammalia; order Carnivora; family Canidae; genus Canis; species Canis lupus. The sequence continues at coordinate 32,096,287 of NC_132867.1, read as the reverse complement.
GGCTTTCTTGGGTCTCAAAAGGATTCTTTGGTTAACATACATTACACACAGAGGGGTGCCTGGGGGGCTCAGTTGGTTAAGCATCTGCCTTCAGCTTAGGTCATGATCTCAGGGTCCTGGATTGAGCCCTGCATCACCCTGACCTCTCTCCTCCCCCTCTCCTCCCTCACCCAGCTCATGTTCTCTCACTCTCTCATAAATAAAATCTTTTTTAAAAAACCCATACATCACACACAGATAATAAAATAAAGTACAGGGATGCCTGGGTGGCTCAGCAGTTGAGCGACTGCCTTCGGCTCAGGTCGTGATCCCAGAGTCCTGGGATTGAGTTCCACATCAGGCTCCCTGCATGAAGCCTGCTTCTCCCTCTGCCTGTGTCTCTGCCTCTCTCTCTCTGTCTCTTTCATGAATAAATAAACAAAATATTTTTTAAAGTACAGTTAACATTAAAATCAACCATTTAATCTTGACATGCAAAGACCCTTTAGGATCTTTCTATGGATGGGGCGTTATAATGAACATCTTACCTCCAACACCTTGTGGGTGAGGAGAAGCCAAAAAACATTAAGACAGAGAGGGTACATAAAACCCTCTCTGACAAACAAGAGTCACTTAATATAAGAGTGCCTGGATGGCTCAGTCAATTAAGCATCAGACTCTTGATTCCAGCTCAGTCCCAATCTCAGGGCCATAAGATTGAGCCCCGTGTCAGGCTCCTCCCTCAGAGGGGAGTCTGCTTGAGACTCTTTCTCTCCCTCTCCCTTCCCCCACTCACCTGCATACTCTCTCTCCCAGATAAATAAATCTTCTTTTAAAAAAGTTTTTTTAGAGCAAAATATGCCCCCCCACATGTCACTTTGGCAGGTTGATTTTTTTTAAATGTTAATTATTTGGAATTAAAGTTACTTAAGAAACAGTCAGTGCAAGAAGGACAGTCTGACTTTTCTTTATCCCCAGAAATAAATTCCTCCTGTGAAGGTGTCCTCCCTATACCAGAAGGGTAAAGAGCATCTTTACTCAGAGACAGGGAATTCAAGGCTGGCAAGGCTCTATAAACAACCTCTGTTACTTCTTCATTCATTTGCTACCCCAACTCAAACCCCTTTGTTTGGTCAAATCTCCGCAAATCATTGTTTCTCTAACAGGCAGGAAAGCTGCCTATTTTGGTTACTTCTTCAAGTCTCATATTTTTATAAGCTCCAGTAGGTACAAAATTAAATCTGTTTTCCTCCTATTACTCTGTCTCTTGTCAACTTAATTATTAGACCAGTGGCAGAACTTAGAAGGCAAAAAGGAAAAGTTTTCCTCCCGTACACTACAATTTAGACCAGGTCCAATATTTTACATATGTTCTCCTTATAACAACTCTAAGGCATAGATACTATAAGTTTTCTTTTTAAAAAAATTGTTTTCGATATTCATATTTTTCCCTCTGACCATAAAACCAATCTCATGATTACTGAAGGATACTTGAAAATTATGAGAAAGCATGGAAATTTTTCTACTACCCATTTACTATATAACCATTGTTAATAGTTTCACTCTGTGCTTGGACTAGGAGTTTCTCTTAAAAATATCCCAGTTTTTTTAATGGTTTATTATAAAAGAATTTTAAATATTCACAAGAGATTAGCATAACATGGTGCTATTTTTCAAAGGATCTATGACGAAGGAGCAGCTTTCTTTCTTTCTTTCTTTCTTTCTTTCTTTCTTTCTTTCTTTCTTTCTTTCTTTCTTTCTTTCTTTCTTCTTTTTTAGAGGAAGGAGAGATAGAGGTAGAGAGAGAGGAAACTTAAGCTGGCTCCACGCCCACTGGAGCTGACATGGGGCTTGATCTCATGACCTGAACTGAAATCAAGAGTCTGATGCTTAACCAGCTGAGCCACCCAGGCACCCCTGGACCAGTTTATTTCTGATGCATCACACAGACCCAAACTATAAGATAATTACTAGAAAGACACACAGGGCCTTCGGTGTTGGGGCAATGTCAAATTGCAGTTTCTAAATACTTCTCTCCACCTCAGACTCTCGGCAGACAAGTCACAAACAAATGCTGCACAGACCACCACTAGTGAGGAGTAGCACCAGTATAATGGAACCACCACCAAGCCCATCACCCAGCAGCTCAGGCAGTTACCAACATTTTGCCAAACCCCGGATCGCAAGCGAAGGAGGCCCAGGGAGGGCAGAACAGAGACTGCCCAAGACTTGAAGCCGGGAGGGGTGAAGTCAGGATTCAAATCCATCTGTCTCAAAGGAAAACAGCCCTTTAGCCAGGAGCACAAACCCTCCTGTGTGCTCCCCTCATCAGGAGATTTGGAATCTAAGAGCCTTTCTAAGTGATGCTGGCAGACGAAACAAACCTAAACCACACCCTGAGCAAAGCATCTAAATTCTTGACACGATTTAAGTGCTACGCAACCGATGACAGTCTCTCTCCCTGGGCAAGAACGCAGCAAACCAAAAACACACATGTCTACACAGAGGATAACCTGCGCACACCTTCCTCGCTGAGGTCCTCTTAAACTTTTTACATTTGGCTTAGAAGTATGGGCAGTTGGTGGTCGGGGGTAAGGAGGAGGCTGACCCAGGGAAGGGGCGATCTGGATGGGAGCTGAGCTGGGGTCAAAAGTCTGGTTCCGATGACTCTGGGCCGCCAACGCCACCGGGGGTCGGGGCGTTTCTGGGTCCTGCCCCGAGCGCTGCCCCCCATCCGCCCGACCCCATCAGGGCGCCCACACTCCCCATCAATCGCACCCCTGTCGCAGCCGCAAGGAAGGCAGCCCGGGGTCCCCCGCGCCTACCTCGGGCCACCGCGGAGGGCGCGCCAGGCCAGGCAGGGGCCGCGGACACTGAGGCCGGGCCGGCGAGCCCGTGGCCGGCAGAGGCGCCCCTGCCCCAGGCCTGCCTCCGGCTTTCCTGGCTTCTCGCGGAGACCTGCGGAGCCGTCGGCCGCACCGGCTCGCGGGCGGGAGCCGCCGAGCAGCAAGCAGGGTGCCCCGAGTCACGCAGGGGCAGCGGGGGCGCCCCCGGCCCGGGAGGGCTGCTGACCCGGGGCCGGGACGCCGGGGCCGGCCGGGGGGGCTCCTCGCCCAGGCACTGCCCGGAATTCCCCGCCGTCCAGCCCTCACCGCGCTCCCCACACCCGCGGCGGGCGCCCCGCATCCCCGCCCCCGACCTGCGCCGCCCGAGAGCCGCCCCCGCGGCCCTCCCCGCGCCCCCTCGGGCGGCCACCGGCTGCGACGAGCCCCCGGGCGGCCCCGGGTGCGGCGGGGCCGGGTGGGGGCTGGACAGGCCCGGCTCACCTGCTGGGGACGCCGCGGCGCCGCGGCCGCCGAGCAGCAACAACAGCAGCAGCAGCGGCGGCGGCGGCCGCATGGCCCGGGGCTGCGGCGCCGCCGGCTCGGCCGCGGCTCTGGGAGCGGCCCGGCCCCGGCGCGGGGTCCCCCGAGCGGCTCACGTCGCCGCCCCGGCGGCCATGGCGAGCGCAGGGCGAGCGGGGCCCGCCCCTTCCCGGGCGGCGGCGGCGGCGGCGGCGGCGGGACGGCCCGGCTCGGCCGCCGCGCCCCTCCCGGCCCCTCCCGGCCCCTCCCGGCGGCCCCGCCCCGCCCCGCGGCCGCGGGACTTTCCTGGCGGCCCGACCCGCGCGGTGGGCGCCGACTCTCCCCGCGGCCCAGGCCCGGGCCTCCCCGAGCGGGCGCGGAGCGGGCCGCCCGGGCCCGGCACAGCCCCGGGGGCAGACCGGGGCCCCCGCCGACCCCACCGCCCGGGGCTTGCGGCCCCTCCGGGAAGAGCCCCCTCCCCCTCCCCCTCCCCCACCCCCAACCCCAAGGCTCGCGGTGGGCCTCGTGCCGAGCCTCGCCTCCGCGCCCTCCCCCACCCGCGCCCCATCATCCCCCCTTCCCCTGCTGCTCCCAGATGCGTGGGGGTCACACGGGTCCTCCCTTGGCTTAAACTTTGCTTTCGTAGCCTCTCAAGTGCACGCTAAGCTTTTAACCCCTTTTTGGAAACAGGGTTAAGGGTGCAGAGGTTAGAAACGGCCCGGGTGAAGGCAGGTGTGGGGCTCTGGGGAACCGGGCGGGGGGCACAGAGCAAGGCGGAGGGAAAAGAGAGAAACGTCCCACATTTCTGGGTGGCCTGTGGGTTTGGCCCTGGTCTGGGCTGCGAAGTGAATGAGGAAGTGACCTCAGGAGCTGGGGGAGTGGGGTGGGGTGAGGGGCCGTGGGGCTGGGACGAGGCCTACTCTCCCAGCCTGGGCCAAGCTCCAGTTTGATACCAGCTGCAAGGATCTGGGTCTTCTAGGTTCCCCCAAGATGGGCCGTAAACCCAGCTGAGCAGGGGAGGAAAGGCGCAAAGAAGGAAATGAATGGAGGACATCAAGAATTGAAGAACGTTGGGTGCCTGGGTTGCTCAGTGGTTGAGTGTCTGCCTTTGGCCCCCGTTGGTTGGTCATGGTCCCAGGGGTCCCGTGCATTGGGCTCCTGACAGGGAGCCTGCTTCTCCCTCTGCCTCTGTCTCTCTACATCTCTCATGAATAAATAAATAAATAATCTTAAAAAAAAATTTAAAAACAGTAACCAAGGCCCACTTAGGAGTCTGCTGGGCTACTTGCCAACAAAGTATTTGGCAACATAGGGCTTTACTTTTGGACTTCTTACATTTTATTTCATTTACTTAAAAGATGGTTTTTTTTTTTTTAAGATTTTATTTATTCATGAGAGACATAGAAAGAGAGGCAGAGACATAGGCAGAGGGAGAAGCAGGCTTCCTGTGGGAAGCCCGATGTGGGACTCGATCCCAGGACGTTGGGACCCTGGCATCACGCCCTGAGCCAAAGGCAGACGCTCAACCACTGAGCCACTCAGGTGCCCCTTAAAAGATTTTTTTTAATTTTTAAGTAATCTGTACCTAACATGGTGCTAGAACTTAAAACACAGAGATCACAAGTCTCCAGCTGTAGAGACTGAGCCCCCCAGGCGCCCCCAACATCTTGCCTTTTTTTTTTTTTTTTTTTTTTGGTAGAACTCTTGAAATTGGTCACTGTTGTAAAAAAAAAAAAGGTGATAAAATATCTAGCGGTTATCTGAATGATGCTTTGAGTGAGTTTTTTGAGACACAGAGATAAGTTTATATGCTACGTGGAAAAGGCAGTATGTAAGCCAGAATCCTCGCACATTGAGAATGATTGGAGGAAACATGCCTCCATACTCACATAAAGTGGGTAATGGGATTATGAATGGTAACAGTTTTCTTTTTTTAAACGTTTTTCCCCTCAAAGGGCATATTTTACTTTCATAGTCAAGAAAAAAAAATCACGTTAAAGGAAAAGACAGCCGAGCATCCATCTCAGCCCATGCCAGAGAGCGCTGGTGTAGGGTTCTCAGAGGAAAGGACAATGGTTTTCGATGGGGGCACGGGGAAGGCAGTAAAACTCCACAGAATACTTGTTTCTTCCCAGCTGGAGAATCTCCTTCCAGAGCTCTTCCCTACTAAAATGTGGAGGGTTTACTTTTTCCTTACAGAAGTCCGTGACAAGATACTAAAAGGAACATATCCAGTGCTGTTGAGCCTGGCATTCTGTTGTTATTTTACGCACACAATATCCCCAAAGCAAGTAAATGCCAAGAATGCTTGATCACCATGGAAAGGCCAATTCTCCTTTCCGCGTTCCTCCTGGCTGGAAGACTTTTACTTTTGAGGTCATCGCTAGATGACTCTGACTTCCGCAGAGATCCTACACCTAAAGAGAACAAGAAGCCAATCCTGTTGCATTTCTTGGGAAAGATGTCTAAGCATCCACTACCCTTTGTCTGGTCCCATGTATAGCCGCCTGGCATCATGCAACTCCTTGGTTATTGCATATAACACCGACGTGGGTTCCCTTCTGCAGCTTCTCCCTTTTGGAGGCAGATTTACTGTGAAACTACCAAAAGCTTAGCCTCCCAGCCACCCCCCCGCCCCCACACACACACGCTTGCCCAACCTCCAAGGGGCTGCTGGCACAGAGTTTGCATTGTCATATGCTTCTCCAAAATCTGCAAAGTAAGAGATTCTAACCACAGTTGTTAGGACCTCTGTCTCTTCCCTCTCTGACTTCTCTTTTAACTCACTTCTCATGGAGGGTGGTGCTGGGGGGGGTGGCTGTGGCATTTCTTGAGAAGTGTCTTAATACTGTGTATCACCAACAAATGGTCAAGTCAAAAGGAACCCTTCTAAAGTATCAGTAATGAACACTTTGATACATCATTCTCGAGGAAAGACTGAATCGACTTTCTATTCTGTATACAGAGCATGTTTCAGAAGGTCGTCATTTGCAGAGACGAAGATGACACAAAGATGTACGTATTCCAGAGTCAGACAATTAATACAGGTATTTTATTTTTCTGCATTTTGCAATGTTAGTGGTATTTGGAAGCTTTAAAAAAGTGATAACTTGTGATTTATTTTCTCATTGTGAATAAATGATTTTGTACCTAATTATATATTCTTAGCTGTGTATTATTATTATTTTTAGATTTTTTTACTTATTTATTTGAGAGAGAGGGAGAGTGCATGCCCACACGGGGAGGAGGAGGGACGGAGGGAGAGAGAAGCCGACTCCTTGCTCAGCAGGGAACCAGAAACAGGGCTCCATCCCAGGACCCCAAGGTCATGACCTGAGCTGAAGGCAAGTGCTTAACCAACTGAGCCACCCAGGTGCCCCAGTTGTGTATTATTTAATAATATCATATAATTATAGGACACCTGGGTGGTTAATTGGTTGAGTGTCTGTCTCTGGCTCAGGGCATGATCCCAGGATCCTGGGATCAAGTTCCCCATCTGGCTCCTTGCAGGGAGCCTACTTCTCCCTCTGCCTATGTCTCTGTCTCTCTCTGTGTCTCTCATGAATAAATAAATGAAATCTTAAAAAAAATAATATTACATGGTTAACAATAATTGATATAAATAATACATTAATATAGAGATGATTATATAAATAGCATATAAATATATAAATATAAATTATATAAAAATTAATAATCTTGGGGCAGTCCCGGTGGCGCAGTGGTTTAGTGCCGCCTGCAGCCCAGGGTGTGATCCTGGAGACCCAGGATCGAGTCCCACATCGGGCTCCCTGCATGGAGCCTGCTTCTCCCTCTGCCTGTGTCTCTGCCTCTCTCTCTCTCTCTCTCTGAATAATAAAAAAAAAGGATTTAAAAAAAATTAATAATCTTATATAAACTTCAGCCTTACCAAACCCAAATTCCTCCTTCCCTTTCCATTAATTTGCTATCTTCTAACCAGTTAATCTTCCTGAAATCTTTTCCTTACACTAGTAATCTGGAGGTGCTCCCCTCATCTCCCTCAGGGGGGATGGCAGAAAGAAGCCAATATTGGTTGTTGGCCGGGGGAGGTTTTCCATGTGTTATATCACTCAGTCCTCTCAGGTAGGGGGATTATGACTCCCAATTCACAGATGAGGAGACTGAGGCCCCGAGAACGAAGTAACTTACCCTATGGTGGGTTTGTACTGTGTCAACGTAGCTAAGCTGTAACTGCATTTCCTAGAATTCCCCTTCTTGCAGAGTTTCGAGTTAGCATGGGCAGGGAAGGATGTTTTTGTACAATATTTAGAAGTGAAACCATATTCCTTCACTCTCAGGAGGTTGGGGCAGGGCACGGGACATTGTTGCCATTCCTAGCACTGTGGCTTATCTGCTGGCATCCTGGACAGCGAGGACCAGGCCCCTCCAGCTCCTGCTGAATCCTCTGTACAACCAACCTCCCTGTCTCCTGGGCCAGGAGTGCGTTAGCTCCATGACAAAGCTTTTCCTGCAGGACCCTTGTGCTGTCATCTGTGTTGGAGGTTGGAGATGGTGAGAAACCAACAGTGGTTCCAGCTCAGCCTTAGCTTCCTGCTTGTCCTTGCGATCTCCAACCTTCTCTTCCCCACTGCCTGCCCTGAGAGCTGCGGGATCCAGCCTCAGATACAGGAAAAATCGTCCCATACAGACTGGGTAGCCAACTCCTGCAATCACCCAGGGTCCAACTCCTATCACACCCCTGCCCCCCCCCACCCAGGGGTTCTGCTTCTCTGACCCAAACATGACTGATCATACCCCCAAATTGCACAGCCAACGAGTGGTGGGGTGGGCTCTTGGCTACAAGGTCCCTTGCACCTCACGCCAAACTTCTCACCCTGCCATGTCAGTCTCCTCATCACTAGGCCTGCCTCTACCTGATGGATCATACTTTCTGTGACTCCTTGACAAGACCCACTAGTCCATCAGCGCATCTCTGATGATGAACTTCCTGAGGGTCCCTGCGCACTCCTCTTCTGATGGTATCTGCCCCACTTCCTTCACCTCTCACCTCCTCCCCCACCCACACCCTATATTCTAAAGCTCAGTCTCTGCTTTAGAGTTCGTTGCCCTCCTTGACCACCTCCTGGAATCAGCCTTGACTGAGACGGTTACCTCCAAAGTGCAGGTGGGTGAGTGTCCTCCATAGATTCAAACAGAGTAGCAAGAGCTCTGAGCCCAGAATAGGCCCTGAGCAATGCTAAGTGGAGCCTTGATTTGTCACTTGGAGTCCTCCATCCTGAGAAAGGCCAATAGCAAGAGCCCAGGGATTGGCATACAACAAAAAGGACAAATTCACTGGAGCCTGGGGCCTGTCTTCTCATCATGTCTGTTGTGGGGCCCCCTTGCATCTTCCTGCAGATTTGCATTTCTGGTCCCCACCTTCCCGTGGGGCCCCATAAAACCTCATTACAAAAATATACACTCTCTTTCTCTTTTACCTCCTTCAAGGTATCACAAGAGTGACAAGAGTATCACAAAGTACGACATTATGCATTCTATTCCTCTGTGAAACAGGGGGATGGGTAGTATCTAGAAATTTGGCACAGAGGAGAGACTAGGCAGAGAGAGGAGGACATTTTATTGGTCCTTTTAACCTTTTTGAAAAGTGAAGATATGTCTATATTTATTAATTATTTAAATGTAATTAATCAACATATAGTGTATTATTAGTTTCAGAGGTAGAGTTCAGTAATTTATCAGTTGCTTACAACACCCAGCGCTCATTACACCATGTGTCCTTAATGCCTATCACCCAGTTACCCCATACCCCTACCCACCCCTCCTCCAGAAACCCTCAGTCGTTTGCTATGATTAAGAGTCTCTTATGGTTTAGGGCATCTGGGTGGCTCAGTTGGTCAAGCATCTGCCTTCAGCTCAGGTCATGATCTCAGGGTCCTGGGATGGAGCCCCATGTCGGGCTCCCTGCTCAGCAGGAGTCTGCTTCTCCCTCTCCCTCTACCTCTCCCCCGCTGCTCATGTTCTCTGTCTCTCTGTTTCAAATGAATAAATAAAATCTTAAAAAATTAAAAAGAGGGGTGCCTTGGTGATTCAGTGGTTGAGCATCTGCCTTTGGCTCAGGTCATGATCCCGGGGTCCGGGGATCGAGTCCCACATTGGGCTTCCCACGGGGAGCCTGCTTCTCCCTCTGTCTGCGTCTTTGCCTTTCTGTATCTCTCATGAATAAGTAAATAAAATCTTTAAAAACAAACAAACACAAGAGTCTCTTATGGTTTGTCTCTGTCTCTGATTTCATCTTGTTTTATTTTTCCCTCCCTTCCCCTATGATCCTCTGTTTTGTTTCTTAAATTCCACATATGAATGAGATAATGTGATAATTGTCTTTCTCTGATTGACTTATTTCGCTTAGCATAATATCTTCTAGTTCCATCCACATCATTGCAAATGGCAAGATGTTGCGGGTTTTTTGATGGCTGAGTAGTATTCCTATATATATATCTCACATCATATATATATATCTCACATCTTCTTTATCCGTGCATCTGTTGATGGACATCTGGGCTCTTTCCATAGTTTGATTATCGTGGACATTGCTGCCATAAACATCGGGCTGCATATGCCCCTTCGGATCACTACATTTGGGATGCCTATAATTAGGTGCATGCTGACGCTTTAATATTCCTGATCCTCGCGAGTCTCCTGGAAAAGCCTCGACACCTCCAGGGTAAGTGCCCAGGGCTTCAGGAAGCTGCCAACATGAACTGGAAGGGGTGGGGCTCAGATTTCTTCATAGGTTCTCTGGGCACAATTTGTGTAATGAGGCCTCTCCAGTTTTGTAATTTAGAGAAGCTCAAACTGATCCATTTCCAGGAAGGATTAAGATTGTATCATTATCCTTCTGTGTTTAACTTTGTCATCTGGGTCCTCTAGACTTCTGCGCAAAACTTGGCAGATTGCACATAAGAGGTGAAAAGGCTCAGGCTGGGAGGTGGCTGCTATAAATAAGCTGACTGTAGCCAGGAGGTGTTGGATGGGGCATCTGATGAGTCACCAGCAGCAAACTGGGAGCATTGCCCACACCTTCCGATAAGAATAGTCACTGTTTATTGAGACCCTACCCTATGTCCTCCCTCCATCCTCATAACCACCGTATGCTTATCTTGTTTTCTGACTGTACCTTTTGAACACCCTTGGCATATCTGGGTGATATTCAGCCTTATGAATACTCCCCCTTCCAGAGAGATGCCAATTCCCAGCCTCCCTTACAGCCACTTGGCCTGAGCCGAGCTTTCTTCCACTATACCCCTTCTCTGGGTCAGAAGCCATGGAAGCGTTCACCTGCAAGAACCACCAGGAGTTCCCCTCAGACCCCAATTCTTCAATTTTTCATGAGGGAAACCATATGATCAAGATAATTTTATGCTACATATCCTAAAACCTAAACACATTTATTCTCTCTTCCCATGCAAACACATTGTTCGACTATCCTTTCAGATATACTTCTTACCTCGTTCGTTATTATTCCCCTTGCTTTCAAAACCTAAATGTGAATCTTCACAAAGCCCTGGAGACATCATCCATCTGCCCCCAGGAAGGCTTCTCAAGTGAGTTAGAGCATCCAGTTTCTTGACTTGTGGCTGGAATTGTACCTTGCAGTATGGCAGCGTGGCTCCACCACCAGAAATGTCAACTGGTGACGGGTCAGTGATGTAAAACAGGAACCTCACTACCCGGGATTTCATTCACGCAGGGGGATTAGGTTGCTATAATCCAAACACAGACTTTTCGAAATGTGACTATTGCTGTTTCCTAAACAATCTCCCTGAAATGAGAGGAGCATCCACCAGATGGAAGCCCTGTGACTCTTCACTTCAGTTTCGAAAACCTTTGTTTTATGAGCTCTGTTTTACACCTTGATGTAGCCAGAGATCAGGACCCCGTGTCTTAGCTCAGGGTGCCATAACAAAATACCATACACTGTATGGTGTAAACAGCAGAAATATTTTCTCACAAAATAAAGTTTACTTTATTTGGGGCTAGAAGCCCAAGGTCAGGGTGCTGATGTGGTTGGCTTTCAGGAAGGCCACCAATCCTATCATAAAGGCCCATCTTTATGACCTCAACTAACCTAATTACCTCCCAAAGACTCCATTTCCAAACACTATCACGACAAAGGTTAGGGATTTGACATATGAATTACAACACCCCCTCAAAACACACACACACACACACACACACACACACACACACACAGGAAAACCATTATTCTCCTAGAGTATACATTTGACAAGAGGCTCAAATACATGTTTTACAAACACAAAGAATAACAATAATTAAATGAAAACACATGTTTGGGGAAAAAAAGATTCAAACAGAGGTTTTGAAAACAAGTTCTCTCTTTTTCTCCAATCTCTTTCTGTCTTTGCAACTTCCTTTTTTTTTTCTTTTTTAAAATTGAGATATAATTGACATGTAACATTATATTAGTTTCAGGTGTACAACATGATGATTCAATGTCTGTATATAAACGAGAATTGATCGCAGCACCTGGGTGGCTCAGTCAATTAAACATCTACCTTTGGTTCATATCACAATCATAGGGTCCCAGGCTCCCTAGGGAGTCCGCTTCTCCCTCTCCCTCTGCCCCTCCATGTTCTGCTCTCTCTCTCAAATAATAAATAAAATCCTTTAAAAAATGAGAAATGGGGAAGCCCTGGTGGCTCAGCAGTTTAGCACTGCCTTCAGCCCAGGGCCTGATCCTGAAGACGCGGGATCAAGTCCCATGTCGGGCTCCCTGCATGGAACCTGCTTCTCCCTCTGCCTGTGTCTCTGCCTTTCTCTCTCTCTGTGTGTCTCTCATGAATAAATAAATAAAATCTTTAAAAAAATGAGAAATGATCTCCACAATAAATCCAGTTAAATTATAACATCACCATGCAAAGTTATAATTTTTTTCTTGTGATGAGAACTTTTAAGATCCACTCTCTCAGCAACTTTCAAATGTACAGTACTGTTAACCATTGTCACCATGCTGTGCATTACATCCTTAAGACTTATTTATTTTAGGGCAGCCCAGGTGGCTCAGCGGTTTAGCGCCACCTTTGGCCCAGGGCGTGATCCTGGAGACCCAGGATCCAGTCCCATGTCGGGCTCCCTGCATGGAGCCTGCTTCTCCCTCTGCCTGTGTCTCTGCCTCTCTCTATGTATATGTCTCTCATGAATAAATAAATAAAAAATTTTTTTAAAAAAGACTTATTTATTTTAAAGCTGGTAGTTTGTGCCTTTTGACCATCTTCACCCATTTTGCCTCTCACCCCCACATCTGGCAACCACCAATCTGTTCTCTGTATCTACGAGTTTAGTTTTCTTTTTTTAGATCCCACATATTAGTGAGATCATATGGTGTTCATCTTTCTCTGACTTATTTCCCTTGGCATAATGCCCTCAAGGTCCTTCCATGTTTTATGGAGGCCTCGTCATGTAGGCATGGTGAATCATTAACTTTATTTTCAGCCCTTCGCCTTTTTTTTTTTTTTAAGATTTTATTTATTTATTCATGAGAGACACACAGAGAGAGAGGCAGAGACACAGGAAGAGGGAGAAGCAGGCTCCATGCAGGGAGCCTGACATGAGACTCGATCCTGGGTCTCCAGGATCACACCCTGGGCCGAAGGCGACACTAAACCGCTGAGCCACCCGGGCTGCCCAGCCCTTCACCTTTCTTACGAGAAACTTCCAAGCTTCTAATCACAGCTTGTTCTTTCCAGTGACCAGCTCTCATCCAGGAGCCATCCAGGAACCCACTCAGCATCACCTCATTAGAACAAAAGACACTCCCATCACCCAGGAAATTACAAGGGCTTCGGAAACTGTATGCCAGGAGCCAGGGGCAGAGATGGACATCTATTTTCCATTGTCTCACAGTAGTAAAGAGGAAGCATTACCAGCAACAGCAACCTTCTTCATTTAATTCCTTCCTCTCCACACACAATTTTTTCTGGGTACACATTCCCCTTGAAAAGACTTATGCCAAAGTTGAGACTTCCAGAAGAAGTTGGCCTGTGATGTAATAATGCCAATCACCTGGGTCAACACACTGGCTTAGCTTGGGGCAATGCCTATGAAACATCAGTTGAATCCTACTTCTTGATAATAATAATAAAAAAGATTAATGCTGTACCTCATTCTCTAGAATTCTAAGGCAGCTTAGAATAACAAATACATTGTATGGCTGTTTGTTCCATATACATGTTTTTTATTGTAAAGATTCATAAATTAAAAAAGAATACATGGTACAAAATATTAGATACAAAATTATAGGTCTAGGGCAAAAGGATGAGTCCAGGAAATTAAGATAGAGCGTGTTGTGACCGTGGGAAGTCAGTCTATCCGTGTGTAGTAAAAAATCCTACTCATATTCTAAATCAGCTTTCCAGCAACCAAAATACAAACCAGGTTCCTTAATGTCCACAGGTATACTAGTATCAAAGGCAAGAGAAAGGCAGTTAAAAAGCACATGCATTTTGCTTCCAGCCTGACTTCTGTTCTAGACAACAGCAACTTTTGCCTTGGTTGGCCCTACTATGTGGGCTAACTTACAACAGAACAAAAACACATGCAAGCCTTTATTGCTGTCTTCATCCTGGCCCAAATAACAGTATTTGCTCATTATCGTGAATCTAGAATATAGAAAAATAAGAAGAGAAAAAATTCCCCCATAATCTTACAACCCTCAGACAACCACAGCTTGCATCTAGAAAACTCCTAAATTCTTAAGCAGCTGTGAAGTGGTAAGGGGGCAGTACTACTTCCCTCATTTTGAGAAGATTGTAGAAGCCACATTTGGGACGGGCTAGAAGGGAATCTTGCTTCTTGTGCTTGTGTTTCATGACTGTGTAAAAATCAGGCCGCCTATAGTTGCAGGGCATTCTACAGATGCAGTCTTGGTTTGCAGAGCCCAGAATATGGAGAAAAAAGATGCCAGACACCTCCTACTCACCCTCAAGCTTGAGCCTTGGGTTGGCCAACTCCTTCCATGTAGAGTCATGCAAAGTCATGGCCATCTTACAGCAGGTCATTACATGAAGCTTCTCTTCCATTTCATGGGTGTTAGATGCCTTGCGAAGGCATCTCTTGCCTTGTCTTGCAGTCTTAAACTATTGTCAACATGGACTTTCATTTTTTCTTTGAAACCTCAAACATCATAGTTATGTGACCTACTTGGTGCCCACAGAAAAAAAAACAACAACAACAACAACAAAAAAAACCCAAATACAAATTGATTTAGGTACATTTGTTGGTGAAGGCAAGAATGGAAGGAGTCCAGGGACAGTAAAGCATGTTCAGAAAGCACAAGGCTGCTTTCTGTATCGTGTTCTCTCCTTCCTTCCTTCCTTCCTTCCTTCCTTCCTTCCTTCCTTCCTTCCTTCCTTCCTTCCTTCATCTCTGGTTCATTTAGCACATGTTTATTGAGCATCTACTCCACACTGGGCCCTGTTCTGAACACAAGAACAAAAACTCCAAGCTTGTGGAGATGAAGTCTTAGTGGAGGTGACAGAGGACACCCAGGCCAACCAACGAAACACAGCACCTCGTGTCTCAGACCACGCTGGACGCACCACTGAGCTGGACTGGATTCTGTCCCAGCAGACATCCCCGGAGTCTGTGGTTGCAGATTCTATGGGAGACCTTCTTCCTCTTCTGTTGCAGGGCTAGTGGTAGGTTCTGAGGTGACCTACCCTACGTGTGGAGAGTAGGGAAACCCTGGCAGGAAGTGACCCCTTGGCTGTGCCCGAGAGCTACTGATCCACCCAGCTTTTCAAAGTCCCCAACTAAAGCTGGAGGGAAACCCTTCCTGGAGGAACTTGGGAAGTGTTCATGAAGTGGCAGTTTCTTCTCACCTGCCTAAGGATCTCACCCGCAGCTCACACCCCCTCTTTGGCTTGGGGGGAGCCCCCTGCCCTGCCTTGATCTTCCCCAGACAAGCAGTGTGTGGGGGGGCACCACACCTGCTGGTATTGTCACAGTCAAACCCCGGGACCCAGGGGGTGCTGAGAACACCTCCTCACTCACTGCCCCAAGTAGGATGAGGGCATCCATGCAAATGAAGCCTCAGAACTTACCTGGACTGTCTTAGACACAGTGACACCCTTTATTTACCAAACAGACATCACTCATATTGCCTCAGGAAGGGAAATTAGTCCTAACACTTGGATTCAAATGAAGCCAATTCTAGGAAATACCATTATCCTAACACTAAAATTTTGACTTATGCAAGTATTGATGGAGATGGATCCATTTACTTTTTTATCCCTCAACGAAAAGTTTCTTGAACAAATATTTATTGAATATTTGAATATTTCACTTCTGTGTCAAGCATGGTTCTAGACACTTCAGATACAGCCAGGACTTCAAAGCATTATAGCTAAATTTAAACTTCAACATACATACCCTCAGACTTTAGTAATTTAATAATTATCTACCCCCAAAACGTCGTTTAAACAGGAAGCCAGATGGACTAATGGGCAAAACTAATTCCTGACCTTGGGTCCACAAGGGTCCTGCGTCCGCCTCCCGTCACTCAAGAACTTGGCTCTACGTAGACCGCTGAATCCTCAGATTGTGGGAGGGGAAGGTGCTTGTTTTGTCCGCAGGCTCTTCTGCAAGTGCTCCCATCCTGCAAATGCAGCAGCATTAGCTCCTGGGCAAATGCAAAACAGAAGAGACTGTTTCTATTCTGCGAATTAAATTCCTCTTTGGCTCCTTCACTTGAAAGCAGATTAGTCTCATTTCCAAGAACCAAAATACAAACCTCCTGCCCAAGCTGGCTTTTAGAAATGGTTTGGCAACAGTAAGAGAAGATGGTAAAACCAATTAGGAGGGGAAAGTAGGGCTAGAAAGTGAAATGTGCTTTGTTGTTACCTTTTTAAAAACTGCACAATGAGAGCTATTGCGGGGTGACTGGGTAGCTCAGTAGGTTGGGCATCTGGCTCTTGATTTCTACTGGGGTCAGGATTTCAGGGTCGCGGGATGGAACCCGGCCTAGGGCTCTGGGCTGCTGGAGAGTCTCTCTCTCTCTCTCTCTGCCTCTCCCCTTGCTCTCTCTTTCCCTAAAATAAATAAATAAAATTAAATAAAAAGAGCTATTGCGGTATTTAGAGGTATAATAAAATCTTTTGTTTAAAACATAACAGCTGTGATAAAACATGTTCTCCTTTAGTAACTAATTGCCATTGGAATTTTTTTTCTATGTAGTTTATATTTTGGATAATTTTAAATCGACAGAAAGGGCACAAAGACAGTACAAAGTGTTCTGGGTCCCCCTCACCCCATTTCCATTTCCTTGAGGGTCTTATATTATTAAGGAACACTTACCAAAGCTCAGAAACCAACACTGGTATCTTAATATTAACTAAACTCTAAACTTATTTTGGATTTCACAGTTTCCACTTTAATGCCCTTTTCTCGTTCCAGGATCCAATCCAGGGTACCACGTCACATTGCACTGGATTCCTTCTGAAGGAGCAGATTCAGGATTCCGAAAACAGTAGAAATAATATTATGTTATCACATTGACATCTAGACCTTCTTTTGAATGTTGTTTGCTTTTTAAAAATAAATCAAAAAAAAAATAAAATAAAATAAATCAAAAGGGCAAACAACTGGATTTGTCCCTTATAAGCAAGAGCTTCCTAGGGGAGGATTCAAACATGCATAGCATAAGGAATACCAATTATACCTCAATCAAGCAGCAAAAAAGAAAAAAAAATTATATGTCATATTGAAACATAGGGTTGCGAAATACTTTGTCAATGATTGTCATGGCACCAGACCAATCTATATATTCCATGAGTCAAAGTCTACCTTTCAGAGAACCTCAAAGACAGGGAATTTTTTTTTTTTTTTTAATGACAGGGAATTTTAACTCTAAAGCTATTTTTCCCTTAATCTGAATCAGAAATCACACCAGGACCCATATATAAAATGATTCCAAATCTGTGCTGGAGGGTCTGACCCCCTCAAGTAGTCCCAAGGCCTGAGGAAAACTCTAGTGTCACTTTGGGCCTGGTGATACCAATAACCCAGTGATGTCACATAGAAACTGGGGCTTATCCTATCAGCAGGTCAAAGGGCATTGGAGCTGATTAGAAGAGAAAACTTGGGGCACCTGGGTGGCTCAGCAGTTGAGTGTCTGCCTTCTGCTCAGAGTGTGATCCTGGAGTCCTAGGATTGAGTCCCACGTCTGGCTCCTTGCATGGAGCCTGCTTCTTCTCTTTCTGCCTATGTCTCTGCCTCTTTCTCTCTCTCTGTCTCTCACGAATAAATAAATAAAATCGCAAAAAAAGAAAGATACTGACTTGCTATCAAAAATAATTAAAAAAAAAAAGAGAGAGAGAAAACTTGCCAAGAGTCCAGAATTGTCTCCACCGAGAAATGAACATGTCCATACTTCAGGCTGCCTTTGAAGAAGCAAGTGTCACAGAATAAAATAATTAGGTCATGTAGGAGATATAAGACAGGTCCACAGGGATGCTTGGGTGGCTCAGTGGTTGAGCATCTATCTTCCTTGGCTCAGGTCGTGTCCCGAGGTCCTGGAATCAAGTCCCACATCAGTCTTCCTGCAAGGAGCCGGCTTCTCCCTCTACCTATGTCTCTGCCTCGTTCTGTGTCTCTCATAAATAAGTAAATAAAATATTTTTTAAAAAATTTTTAAAAAGACAGGTCCACAATTTTTTTAAAAGATTTTTAAATTTTTTAAAAAGATTTTATTTATTTACTTGAGAGAGCACACACAGGGGCAGGAGGCAGGGGCAGAGGAAGAAGCAGACTCCCTGCTGAGCAGGCTAGATCCCAGGACTCTGGGCTTGAACTCACAACCCCAAGATCAAGAGTCTCAGGCTTTACCAGCTGAGCCAGCCAGGTACCCTTGGGTCTACAACTCTAATCAACTGCTCCCAAATCCAAAGAGCTCTGTTATAGCTGTCTGAAATGACAAATTCTTGTTAACTCATGATCTGAACTAGCACGAAGCCTATAGAGCCTTTAATGATCCCATTAAGTGTGAAACAGTTTCAAGTTTCCTTTGAGAACTAGAAATGGTTTGATTACACGGTACTGGTCACGTCGTGCTGGAGGTGATGTAACGTCACCTGTATCATATCAGCTTTCTAAACCCAAGATGGCAAAAACATTTCTGGCCCACTTTTTCCAGATAAGGTGCTGTGTTGCCTGTTAACCACTCCCATCTATTGAACGGTAACATGGGGTACTCAGCACACCTCCCCTTAGCTCTCGAGTGGCAACTCCAGAGTGTGGTTATGCTAACTATAGGACCCTGAAAAGTTCCACTGCCCTCTGAGAAAGGGCCTTGGAGGTACGGGGCTGGCATGGGGCACCCCGTGGGACAGATTTCACAGTGTAACTCTGAGGTTACGTTATCCATCAATAATGTCAGAGAAAGGTCGAGAAATCCTAGTGGGGATTTCAACAATTCCCCTATAAGGGAAGCGATATTCCAAAAGAGGGGATTCATGTGTCTCAGCTGGTGGCCCAAGACATGGTGGTTCTTTTAGGGGAATCGCCCTAGTTGGGGCCAGGAAAAGAGGGAAGCAAGTTCCCAGCTGCTGAGGACATCCTAGGACCCAGCACTGGTTTAGTGGGGGTGGTGAAGTGGCCTGGGTGGATGGGGCATTTGGAGAAAGTAGACACTTGAGACAGGGAGGCTCTAGGCCCTTCTTTGTAGTGGAAATGGCTTTGATGAGCCACAGGACATTTGATGTGGGTGACTTGTCTTTGTCCCAGGCACCTACTGAACAGGACCTGCCCCCCTGGAAGTAGTTCCACTAAAGCTGAGGGAAGACCACATGGCAGAGGAAGGCATGACTGGAGCCTGGGATAACCCCAGGCACACTTAGCTTAACACAGCTTGGACTTCCTGACCCTATCATCAGACAGGTCTTGGAAGCTTCGGTCAACCAGAAGGCTGGCTTAGAGGTAATAGGAAAGGGATCGATAGAGGGGAATTTGCTTCCCAGAATAAAGTCTTTGGCTAACTTACACTCAGCTGAGCTCAAGCAACTTTGTAACCTGCTAGTAATTTATAGTCAACTCATTTAGCGAAATAGCCATCTGGTTCACATAATATTTGATGCTATGTGGTTGATGTGAGAAGACACTTTTACCAGTGGTTAAAGACCTTCGAATTTTTCACCCTTGACAGAGAAGACAAAGAGACATGTGGTTATTATGTTATAACCACACAGTATCAAAGGTTACTTAGCTAAGTGTGAAAGTAATAGTAAGCACTGCAAACATCAAGAAACTCAGGAAACTATTCCTCGAAGCCTTCTGATCACATCCAGTACAGCTTAAAAATCAGATCAAGTCAAGGTCATATGCTCTTTCACGTGCTCAAAAGCCCTCCCAGGGTGGTGAGAAATCAGTCCCTGTCTCATTCTGGAAACAAATGCACACCAACAGCTCAAGTTGATGTGAACACCAACAACAAATATTTATTGAGAACTTTTTTTAAATAATAAATTTATTTTTTATTGGTGTTCAAGTTGCCAACATACAGAATAACACCCAGTGCTCATCCCGTCAAGTGCCCACCTCAGTGCCCGCCACCCAGTCACCCTCACCCCCCGCCCTCCTCCCCTTCCACCACCCCTAGTTCATTTCCCAGAGTTAGGATATGGCATGTGACATTCCAAAGGGTATAAAATGATAACCCACACTCTGCCTCTGGGATCTTGCAACCCTCAGGAGCATGAGTTGGGAACGCCAATAATGCCAATAAGGCCGAGACCAAGCAGAGGAGGAGGGAGGCAAAAACAGTGCTTAGAAGGAGGGGGTCGCTCAGCAGGATCAACTGCTACAGGGGAAAGGATGGGAGAGTCTTGGACCAAAGCCCCCGGGGTGTGGTGGCTGGGGCCAGTGGTGGCTTTGAGAGAGCAGTGTTGGTGGAGAAGTTGGCAAGGAAGCCAAATCAGGAGGGATTAACCAGTGAGTGGGTGTGAGGAAGCGGAGAAGAGTGTGGTGATGAAGCACAGTGGTGAGCTGAGGAAGTGGTAGGGCCAAAGGAAATTTGTGTCACTTTTTTTAAGTTAGGGAGACCTGATGAGGGGAGGGTGCTGGCAGAGGAGGGAGTCAAGATGAAGACGAGGTGACAGGCCATTGCCACGCGCTCTCTGCACTGACGCGCAGGCCTAGCCCAGCTCAACTGCTGGAGCACAGCAGAGCATGCAAGTCTCATGGCTTGATGACTACTATCTGCCTTTTATTTGTCTCATAGGGAGAACATTTTTGTTTTTAAATTAGGTAAACTGTATGTCCAGCGTGGGGCTCACACTCATGACCCAAGATCAAGAGTTGCATGCTCTACTGACTGAGCCAGCTGGGTACCCCCATAATGAAAACATTTTGATATTTTATTTGTGAGGTTAAAAATAACAGCCAGGGGGTGCCTGGATGGCTTGTTTTGTTGAGCTTCCGATTCTTGGTTTCGGCTCAGGTTGTGATCTCAGGGTTGTGAGATCAAGCCCTGAGTTGGGCTCTCTGCTCTGTGGAGAGTCTACTGGAAATTCTCTCCCTCTCCCTCACTGCCCCTGCTTGTTCTCTCTCTCTAAAATAATAAATAAAATAAAAATCTTTAAAAAAAATCCCAAACAGCAGCCAGAGCAAGCATTTGGTGAAGTCTATCTTGTTTCCTAGAGGGGTTCATGGCAAGTCTGAGCTCAGCTTGAACCTTCAATAAACATAACAATTATGCTCTGAAATATAATTCAGCCACAAAAAGGCAAGAAGCATTGACCCAGGCTACACCGTGGATGAACCTTGAAAACGTGCTGAGCCAGGTACGAAAGGTCACATGTCACATGATTCCATTCACAGGGAATGTCCAGAATAGACTAATCCCTGGACATGGAAAGCAGGTTGGTGGCTGCTTGGAGGAGGGCTGTAGGGAGCGACTTACTCAATGAGCATAGGGTTTCCTCTTGGGGTAATATAATATTTTGGAACTAGTTACAGGTGGTGGTTGCACAACACTGTAAATATACTAAATGCCACCGAAACTGTATGTTTCCTGGGGCCCCTGGGTGGCTCAGCGGTTGAGCATCTGTCTTCGGCTCTAGGTGTGATCCCAGGACCCCGGGGTCTTGGGATCAAGTCCCCCACCTGCTTCTCCCTCTGCCTCTCTCTCTGTGTCTCTTATGAAAAAATAAAATAAAATCTTTTTTAAAACCCCAACTGTATGTTTCCAAATTGTTAGTCCTATCTCACTAATAATAATGAAGCCAAAAATGATGCCAGGAGCTGTCCCTTGCTAGATTCTGCATGCTTCTCTGCAAGGGTTTTTACTCAGTATCCTTGCACCTGTGGACAAGGCCTTACTACCTCCTGGGCAAGTCACCCACCTGGGACGACTCCGCCACAGTTGACTTCCTGTTGTGCCCTCCCCCTCTGCCGGCAGCCAACGCTGTGGCTCACTCAGGGTCCCGGTGTGCCAGGGACCGAGGCATCTCCTCTGATAGGGGACTTTCAGTGCTGAAACTGGGGCAGTCCCTGGTAAACTGGGATAGGCCGCTTGCCCTATGTTGTGCTCTGATGGAGGAAGGCACTTGGAGGTCAAGGCCTGCCCAGCCCTGGGGGACAAGTCAGGTGCTCTCATGCTGAGACAGTCACGCGCTTGTTACAGAGACGTGTGACACGGCTCCTGTGGGCCAGGGGAGGAGGCTGGATCTTTTTTTTTTTTTTTAAGATTTTATTCATTTATTCATGAGACACACAGAGAGAGAGGCAGAGACACAGGAAGAGGGAGAAGCAGGCTCCATGCAGGGAGTCAGATGCGGGACTCGATACCAGGACCCCAGGATCACGTCCTGAGCTGAAGGCAGGTGCTCAAACCCTGAGCCACCCATGCGCCCCGAGGAGGCTGGGTCTTAAGGCTGCTGAAGCCAGAATACACCTAGCTCAGGAGCTGTCATCAGATCCTCCTTTCGGAGTAGGAATTGGAATTTCCTTTGAGGTTCATCTGGAGGCCGGGGGCTAACCTCCCGAGTGTCCCCTGGAGCTGCAGAGGGACCAGGCATTTCCCCAGGGATTATGCCAGTGGCGGGGGTAGGAGCGTGGCAGGACCTTTTTGCCTGGACAGGGTCCTGGGGCTGAGATGCAGTCTGTGAAGGAAATCGGAGATGCTTCAACCTGGTACTGCAAACAGACGGGTTAATTTGCAGACATGCCAAGGAGGCTTCTGGAAAGAGTGATAGGAACCCTCTACTCCTTTGCTTTGAAGTTCAGCGTTACAGGAAGGCATCTTGGTGGATGAAGGCAGGGAGAGCTGGGCTGGGGCTCTGATGCACCCTCAGGGCCGGGTGTCTGAAGTGGGGAGGACCCAGGGGCTCTGAACTGTGGGTCCTGAGCCTAAGTCCTTTGGGAGGAGTGTTAGCCTGTGAGGGGCTTGGCCGTCAATGAATCACGGGGTGCCTTCCAAGGGGAGCAGCTACAGCGGTACATACACTTAACAGAAATTATTCAGCAGGAAAGAAAGAAAGACAGAAAGAGAAAGAAAGAGAAAGAAAGAAGGAAAGAGAAAGAAAGAGAAAAAGAAGAAAAGAAAGAAAGGAAGGAAGAAAGAAAGAAAAAGAAGGTTCACATGGATAAGCCTTGAAAACCCTGTGCTAGGGGCGCTGGGTGGTCAAGCATCTGTCTTCAGCTCAGGTCATGTTCCCAGGGTCCTGAGATCAAGCCCCATGTCAGGTTCTCTGCACAGCGGGGAGTCTGCTTCTCCTCCCTCTGCTGCTGCTCCCCTTGCTTGTGCTCTGTCTCTCTCTGTCAAATAAATAAATGAAATCTTAAAAAAAAAAAAAAAGAAAGAAAGAAATCAGTTACAGAAGGTCAACATGTTGTATGATTCTCTTTCTATGAAACATCCAGAACAGGGAAATCCGTAGACAGAAAATAGATTAATAGATCCCAGGGGCGGGGTGGGTGGGTGGGGCAGAAAGCAGGAAATGGGGAACGACTTCTAATGGGTACAGAACATCTCTTTTAGGGTCATGCATCCCACCAGGGTGTCTCGGGGGTCATGGTGCTTAATCCCTGTGTGCCCATCATCCATCGGCTTCATTTATGCTTCAAGGCCAGCAATTCTGGAAGCAGTCTCTGAGGCCAGGGAAGGGTGAGTGGGGGAGAAACCAGGCAGAAGCAGCCCCAGGAGGAGCCCACGGTCCAGATGTTCTCAAAGCCCTAAGTCCCTGTTGCTCAAATGCAGGTATTTCGGGCCACAGAGCTGATACTTGCCGTGGGGTTTTGGTTTCCTGTCTCTTGGCAAGCTTCTGTTTGCCATCCTGTTGTGTGAGGTGGAGAGAGTCATAGCTGGGGTGTAGGAGGCCTAGACACGACCCAGCCCAGTGTTTGTGGTTCTGGCTGCACTTTAGAAACACCAGTGTGTGCTTCAAGACTAGCAATGCACAGGCTTGTCCCCAGAGCCTCTGGGTCAGCTGGGAGGAGGTTTGGTGGGATGCCCCCCTTGACCACACCGCCAGGGTGAAGACCCCTCTTCTACAGAAGACGGTATTGCGCAACAGATCATAGAGCATCCAGGCAAAAATGGAGGGGAAGAGCGAGAGAGAGACATGGCAGGCACCAATTAATAGGAATATCATGTTAATTTCCTGGATTTTGTGATATCCAGGATATTTGAGGCTCTTTGAGATTTGTAGCTTGTGATTTTATTTTCTCACTCCGCATATTCACTTTCGTACCTAATTATGTGTTCTTTTTCTTAATAGAGGGACCCTCAACATTGTTTAAGGCTTATACCCCACAAGACTTGGATCCACCCCTTGGCTAAAGGCTTATGTGGTCCAGATAAACTTTTGGTAAGAATATTTCATAGTTGTACATCACATGACTGCTTCTATACTGCTGGGTGTCTCACATTTAGTGACCAAGCATTTAAGGTGGTGACGGCCAGACCTGTCCTGTGTAAAGATCCATTTTTCCCTATTGCACTTAGCAAGCAAGCAGAGAAATAGTATGTTGTTCCTCCGCACCGATTCTGTCCCCAACTTTTCACGGAATGGCTTTAACATCCATGGGCAAATCTTTCCTGAATCAGTTCTTCCACCAAGAGTTGCAAAATGCTAATTTTATGACTGTTTCACTAATTTTGCCTTTATTGACTGGAGTTCTTCTATGAAGAGAGCCTTCCTTCATCAATTTCATAGGTGATTTCAATATGAACCAACCAGTTTAGAAGTATTGACCCAGTCCAACAGACCCATTTACAGGTGAGAAATACTGAGATTCAGGGAGGTAAAAAGATTTGCTTCAAATCACACAGTCACTAGCAATAAAAGGCTACTTTAAAAAAAAAGTAGCAAAAAAGAAAAATCTTTATTTTGAAACAACTCTGCAATTCCAGAGCAGGGCATCGCAAACTGTCACTGTTTTAGAACACCTGTCAACATTTCCTAGAATAAGACACAGCTTGGGAAATAGGACCAGGCTTTGGGAGACATTTGAAGGCTTTCCATTTCAGCCAGGAACCAAATTAGCTCCCCATTCTCTCATTGCAATTACTTAGCATGGCTCTGGAAGTTCTGACTAATAAAGATAAAAAGTAAAAAACAGGTACTATCAGAAATAAGAATACAAAATCACCACTATCTGTATATAGTGTAATAGTTTTTCTAGAATAGCCTTTCTCAAGCCTTTTGGTCTCAGGACCCCTTTACCAAACTCTTAAAATTTGCTGAGGACTCCAAACGAGTTTTGTCTATGTGGGTTATTTATATTGATATTTATCATACTAGAAATAAAGACTGAGGAAAAAATTTAAAATATTTACTTAGTAAATAATTCAAAAGTAACAAACCAATTAGATGTCAATGCCACTTTTTAAATGAAAAGGATTACATCTTCTGAATGGAAAAAGCATTTGGTAAAAAAGTGTTTTCTTTTGCAACTTTTTAAATCTCTTTAACCTCTAGTCTACTGGTAGACTCTGTACTCAGCAGATGCAGTGTCACACGATCCAGTTTCTAGGAAATTCTACTGCACACTTGTGAGTGAATGAGAATGAAAAAGGCATAATAACTTTTTAGTATTACTGTGAAAATAAATAATTTTGACCTTGCAGATTCCCTGAAAGGGTTTCCGGATGACACTTTGAGAACTGCTGTTCTGGAACACTTGAGAGGCTCAGCAAAAAGTTTTACTAGCATCAGTTACTTTAGTAAAGTGGCTGGATAAATAATAAATATAGGAAAACTAGTCATTTTTCTCATATACCAGCATCTGTGCAATGTCCTACTTCTACTCTTGCATGCATGAGTGTGTGTGTGTGTGTGTGTGTGCCCATTGTGTTACCTTTATAGCAAATCTGAAATCTCAACAATCCAGATGTTCTTTTGGCTTATGTTGCTGGGAGGGCAGCTTTTCAAGGTTTTCTTTTCCCTAGGCATTCCTTCAAGAGCTTCTGGATGAGGAAAGAAGGGCAGGAAGAATAGGAAAGCAGAAAAGGAAGGAAGGTCTACACATAACATCAGAGCTGTACTTGCTGCGTGCAGCCCTACTACGTGATGTTCCCCCTCCTTTCAAGTCATCTTCCCCAACTGAGATGCTCACACCACTGCTGACATCCCAGACCTCTGGAATGGCCAGGCCTTCCAGAGAGTTTCCCATAATTCCTGCTGTGGTTTGATCGTCCCATGCTTCCTGAGCATGGGGGAAGCAGGTGACTAATAGGGGTTGGCCCAAGCCAAGGTTAGGAGGGGCATATTCTTCATTTTCAGAATCTACCACCCTCTTCATCAACTTGGCCCACTAGTCAGACCTCTGTGTTCATGGGGGTAGTTTCTCAAAGGGGCAGTGCTTCCCCTTCCTCCAGTCCAGCTCCCTTCCAGAAGCTTCCATCTGAGGGTAGGATCTATACAGTTGGGTCCCTCAGCCTCATGTGAATCAGTAGGTATAACCACTTATCCAAAAAACAGTAAGAAGCATTGGCAAAATTGGAGAGCAGAAAAGGTCCAGGAAGAGAGAAGGAGAACAAGTAAGGAGAGGGCAGGCTGAAGTGAGAATGTCCTTCTGAAAATGAAGGGAGACCCGGTCCCTTCCAGGGTAAGAGTGACTCTGGGGCTGAATCTAAAAAGGGTGTTTGTTAGCCCCTTCCTCTCCAGAGCTGTCAGCATTTTCAGTGTCATCCAAATTTATAGAAAAAAAAAAAACTTGTGGGATGCCTGGCTGGCTGTCAGAAAAGCATGTGACTCTTGATCTCAGGATCATGAATTTGAACTCCATGCTGGGCATAGGGCTTACTAAAAATAAATAAATAAATAAATAAATAAATAAATAAACAAATAAATAAATAAATAAATAAATAATAAACTTTAAAAAAAGAAGAAAGAGGGATCCCTGGGTGGTGCAGCGGTTTGGCGCCTGCCTTTGGCCTAGGGCGCGATCCTGGAGACCTAGGATCAATTCCCACGTCGGGCTCCCGGTGCATGGAGCCTGCTTCTCTCTGCCTGTGTCTCTGCCTCTCTCTCTCTCTCTCTGTGACTATCATAAATAAATAAAAATTTATAAAAAAAAAAAAAAGAAGAAAGAAAAAACTTGTTACCTTTGGACACAGAAACAGAGCTGTGTTTTTTTAAATATTATTTTCTGTGCATACTATTTTCCTAGTGTCTCCAAACTTTATCCTACTTATGTTGAAATACTATGGAGCCTGGTTTTGTCTCAGCCCTGTAATTCTGTCTCGTTTGGATGGTCTTCGTGAAATAGAAATGTTTTTGCATTATTAACACCTCATTTATTGCCCAATTTATTATTTTTTTCAAAGATTTTATTCATCTATTTATGAGAAACCCAGAGAGAGAGAGGCAGAGACACAGGCAGAGGAAGAAGCAGGCTTCCTGCCGGCAGCCCGATGCGGGACTCCATCCCAGGACCCTGGGGTCAAGACCTGAGCCAAAGGAAGACACTCAACCACTGAGCCACCCAGGTGCTCCTTGCCCAATCTATTTTTAAAACATAGCTTCAGGGGCAATCCTCACAGGGAGCTGGCATCTCCCTCTGCCTATGTCTCTGCCTCTCTCTGTGTGTCTCTCATGAATAAAATTTTAAAACTCTTTAAAAAAACAACTTCATTAAGTATAATCTGTATACCATAAAACACGCAACTTAAGCGTACAATTCAATAGTTCTTAGAACTTTTATAGACTTGTGTAATCATTATAACAATCCAAGACATTTGCCAGTTTTCGTTTAACTCTTAAAAACACCTTAAGTACAATTAGCACTAGAGAAAATATGGATGTCTATTTTTAAAGAAAATTAAAAACCTGAAATTTGAAAGTATTTTTAAAGTAGTGTGTGGTTATTTTTCTTTCAGTGGCAATGCGTCAACCTAGCCAATTGAACTCTTATTTCATGAATCAATCAACTATTCAATAATTTATCAAGCATCATGTGATGGTTACTTTTAGGTGCCAACTTGGCGAGAGAGGTTAAGTTGTTTGCTCAAGTTCACACAGCCTGTAGGTAGTCAGGCTAGACTTTAAAGCCATGATCCCTTTGAGACCCTGTAAAACTGTAAAACTGAACATTGTACCACATCCGAAAGAAGCGTTTGATGACAATTCTAAAGTATTTATTCCCATGCTCTGGGAGGTGACCTCCATAATTTAGTTTTCCTTATGGCAGTGAAGTTTTTGATATTTAAGTTCCACACTTAAACAAATAAGCATCCCTGTATCAGAGGAAGTGTAACTAAATACTGCATGCTTAGTCAAGGGGAAATTTTTGAAATAACAGACATTATACATTTGAGGAAGTGGGTTAACAGGCTTAAGGACCAACAAGAGGCCAATGAAGAATCAGAGAAATTTGCATTTCTCCATAATAATTGTTTACAACCAAAGCAACAACAGTGTTACACATCCTACACCTGCAGTCTGTCTAAGTCAACGATGTTTGAACATGGTAATGAAGAGGCTGCACAGTGTGGGGCACATGGCGCACATGCCAGGGGTTAGTAGGATGAATGAATGCACTCAGCCTTCTTTTTTTTTTTTTTTTCAACTTCCTTTCCCTGAAATGACAAACAGCAACAGAACTGGGAAGACCCAGGCTTCAGTTCACATATCTATTCTTGATGATTATCATCATAAAGATGTGTGTTACAGGAAGTGGATACCAGTCACAGCTGGTACAGGTCCAGTCACAGAAGGAAGGTTTAGGGCACAACCCCAGTCTAGTTTTAGAGGAAAAGAAAGACACAAGATAAATGCTTCATTTTCAACTTTTCTCTTTAAGAAAAAAAATAATCAAACTTCATATATGATTTTCCATCCAGTCATGATTTTATTGAAATCAAATGAATCCTTCCTGGTCAGGGAAAACATGTACTTGAATCATATTGGTCATTTGGTCATTTGAGATGGATTCATCCAACTTCTAAGCCTATAGCTTTGTTGATCACGCCATGTAGACATGGCTAAGTTCTAGGCTCAGCACATAACTATGAAATTAAAGTGTTGGCTGGACTGAATGCTCATCTGTAGGCTCTGGAGGCGGGGTGGGGAATCCTTCTCGAAGCTTGTTCTCGTTGGTAGAATTCAGTCCTTCAGGACTGAAGATCTGAATCTTATTTACATGGTGACTAGAGAAAATATGGATGTCTGGCTACCAGCCACTCAAATTCCTTGCCTGTGACTCCCTTTTATCTTCAAGCCAGCAAACGATGTGTTGAATTCTCATGCTTCAAGTTTGTGACTTCTTCTGAGATGAGCCAAAGAAAGTCTGTTTCAAAAGGGCTCATGCGATTAGGTCAGGCCACCAGCATAATCTCCTAACTCAAGGTCAACTGTGTTATCTAATCTAATCTAATCCAATCCAATCTAATCACAGGATGAACTCCATTATATTCACAAACCTGGGGATTATACAAGCTGTTTACACCAGGCATAGGGGTAATGGACACCCTCTCTGAATTCCCCTACCACACCCAGCTCCAAGAATGATCAACCCATGGCCAATCTTGTTTCATCTTGCCGCAGGATGGGTTCCCTGGGCAGCATGCTCTGAGATGAAGGTGAGCTTGCAGGAAGTTTAGTGGGAGCGTTGGCAGGATCAACTCTGTGCAAGGGAGGGGAAGGAAATGGGGGCTCTGAAGCTGGGATGGTCCTTCAGAGAGAGGTGTTCCAAGGTGGGGCAACGCCCGTCCACCCCCTGGATGGCCAAGACCACCCCCCTTTTTTTTAGAACACAATGAATCGCTTTTATTTCAGTATGCACCCACATCTCAGCATTTAGTAGTCCTGAAAAGTGGAAAAATGCAGTAATTTGCCAGGAAGTCAAGCCCGCCAATTTCGGGGATCTGCTGTGCACACCGAGTTCTTTCTCGATCCCTGCTGAGGACCATGAGACGCAGCAGCACCAAAACCAAAGTATGCACCGAATCCAAGGTTCTTTTTTTCCAGTTGTCAGATTCCAAACTAGACCCAGTTGGATTGGACATGGGCTGCCCCAGACAGGGTTCACCAAGGGCTCTCCCTGAAGATATGACAGTGCAAGATATATCTTGATAACACTGATCAGTGCATTGCACCAACTCTATGGCACATTTCTGCAGCTCCTCTTGCGCATCCAATATATTTTTAAAGATTTTAAAAATTTATTCATGAGAGACACACAGAGAGAGGCAGAGATATAGGCAGAGAGAGAAGCAGGCTCCTCGAGGGGAGCCTGATGTGGGACTCGATCCTAGGACCCTGGGACCACGCCCTGAGCTGAAGGCAGATGTTCAACTGCTGAGCCACCCAGGCGTCCCTCCAGTTATTATTTTGAAGTAGAGTCCAGATATCATAGTATCTATAAACAGTTCAGTATTACTTCATCTGTAGACATCTCACTCTGTGTCATCGCAGCAAAAACTTTGGGGTCCCCAGAAAAAAGAAAGATGAGATACAGCTTTAGTGACAACAGAGAATTCATTTTAGGCTCCCACCTGTTTCCCCCTCCTCCCCACATGATCTGTGCCCGGTTTGGTCCCAGCACACTTGTGCAGAACTTCCTAGGAGGCGTCAGAATTACAAAGAAATGCAAACGTATCAGTGGTTAAGGTTTTTCTGGGAAGGAAAGGAATGCAAAACCTACCAGTCTGTACTATAGCCTAATCAGATCGGAGACTGGAGATCAGTGGTAAGAACTCTTAGTGCGGTTGCAAAAGAGAGAGAGCCTCGAGTTCCTTTGAGACAACAAGCCCAAGACCAGGTGCAGGTTAGATGGCTCTCAGAGCGGACCCAGAGCCCCTTCTTCTTGTCGGACAATTACCACTGCTTCATTATGATGTAGTTTTGTGAACTTTTGTTTCTTTTTAAAAAAGATTTTATTTATTCATGAGACGAGAGAGAGAGAGAGAGAGAGAGAGAGGCAGAGACACAGGCAAGGGGAGAAGCAGGCTCCATGCAGAGAGCCCGATGCTTGACTTGAACTCAGGACCCTGGGATTACACCCCAAGCCAAAGGCAGACACTCAACCACTGAGCCACCCAGGTGTCCCTATGATGAAGTTTTGGAATATAGGTGTGGTTTGGTGGGGTGAGTCCGGAGCTGATGGCCAAGAAAGAATTCTTGAGAGGTCTTTGTTGCAAAGTGGTAGTTTTATTAAACCCTGGGAATGGGACTTGTGGACAGAAAGGGCTGCTGCCCTGGGGTTGGGAAGGGGTGCTCAGGAGTTGGAGGTAAGGAAAAGGATGATTTCAAAAAGACTTTCATATGTTAGAGAAGACTCACAGGATACTGGAGGCCTTGCCAATGTCAAGTTAAGGTTGTTTTGCCTTCTAGCAAGGCTTTCACATTAAGATAGTCGGGAGCTTCCAGAGGAACATCACACTCTGCCCACTTCAAGCATCTGTCAACAGGCTGCAGGTTATAAGGACATGTAATTGCATCTACGTTTCCTTCTGGAAGTTAGGTTATTTATTTATTTATTTTTATTCATGATAGTCACACACACACACACACACACACACACACACACACACACAGAGGCAGAGACATAGGCAGAGGGAGAAGCAGGCTCCATGCACCGGGAGCCTGACGTGGGATTTGATCCTGGGTCTGCAGAATCATGCCCTGGGCCAAAGGCAGGCACTAAACCGCTGCGCCACCCAGGGATCCCTGGAAGTTAGGTTATTGATAAAAATACTTTGTTCTTATAAATTACTAAGACATTTGTAAACTGAGGGAGACTCACGTCTTGTGGGATTGTGATCTCTAGAAGTGAACTATTTGGTTTTCTTTCCCTTAGCTTTAGGGCTGCCAGGAGCGCTTGAGGAATGTCACCTGTATCCCACCTGGGAGGTGGGGGGGGGGTGTTGTGGGGTGTCAGCTTCTTCTTTGTCCTCAGCTTGCCTTCTGCTCCCTCGTCAATTATAATGTTAAAGTCTCCACTTGAGGAGGAGCACAAAGGGAGGTGTCCAAAAGGACTTTTTTAAAAAAATAAACATTTTATTTAAATTCAATTTGCCAACATACAGTGTAACACCCAGTGCTCATCCCATCAAGTGCCCTCCTTAGTGCCCGTCACCCAGTAAGGACTTTCATATGCTAAAGAGACCCTCAAGATACTGGGCGCCTGGCTGTTGTCAAGTTAAGGTTGTTTTTCCTTTTATTGAATCATAAACATTAAGACAGCTGGGAGCTTCTGGAGGAACGTTATACTCTGCCTACCTCAGGGCCTTGTCAAAGGGCTGCAGGTCATAAGGAAATTCAATTTTGTTTACTTTCCTGTCTGCCTCTGGTTCCCCATCACTCAGTGGATGGGATGGTGATGTTAAGGCTCCAGGAAATTGAGTTATGGATCTCTGGAAATTAAGCTGTTGATAAGAATGCTTTTTCCTTGTAAATCACTAAGACCTGGGTAGATTGAGGGAGACTCACCTCCTGCCGGGCTGTGATCTCTGGCGTTAACCATTCATTTTTCCTTCTTCCTTTTAGGGCAGCCAGGAGCGCCTGAGGAATGTCACCTGTTTCCCACCAGGAAGTGGGGGCAGGAGTTTATGGGGGTGTCGGCTCATGCTTTGCCCTCAGCTTGCCTTCTGCTCCCCCATCAGGTAGCATCTTTTTTTTTTTTTTTTTTTTTTTTGTGATGTTAGCAGCTGTTGATGCTTCACATCTGAACAGAAATATTTTTTAATGAAAGTTCACTCAGGAGCTTCTCACCTATAACTCAGAATTCAAAGACTCAGGGGGCACTGACTCAGCAAAACTCTCCTACAAGGAGTTTCTTCCCATTGCAAACCTTCACCCTAAGATCAGGGGACGTGTTGGACTCTGTCTCTATCAGGCAAGAAGTAACATACACTCGCACATACCTTCACTGATGGCAGGAAGAGGCTCCGTCCATTTCCTCAAGAGATGCATTTCTTTTTTTTTTTTTTTAAAGATTGTATTTATTTATTCATAAGAGAGAGAGAGGCAGAGACACAGGCAGAGGGAGAAGCAGGCTCCGACAGGAGCCCGACGTGGGACTTGATCCCGGGTGTCCAGGATCAGCGGTTTAGTCCTGGCTGAAGGCAGGACTAAACCGCTGAGCCACCAGGGCTGCCCAAGAGATGCATTCCTAATGAAATTTTACTTCTTCTTTTTTTAAGGTTTTCTTGCGTTTTTAATAGGGTTTAATAATGTTATGAGTGAATCCTATTCATCAATTGGTGCATGTTTTATTTACTTATTTTTTAAGTAATCTCTATGCCCAATGTGAAGCTTGAACACACAACCCCAAGATCAAGCATCATAAGCTCCACCAAACTGGGTGCCCCTGAAACTTTACTTCGTACACTTAAAAATGCTGGATCGAAATTTGTGAGCTGGTTATGTTTTGATCAAGTGTATGTTACTAATAATTGCAATGCTAATTAAATCCAGAAAATGTTGTATTGTTTTTAATGTTTGCAATTTATTTATTTATAAATTTATTTATTTATCTATAAATATTTTATTTATTTATTTATTTATTTATTTATTTATTTATTTGACATACAGAGAGAGCTAGAGAGCACAGGCAGGGGGAGCAGTAGACAGAGAGGGAGCTGCAGACTCCCCGCTGAGTAGGGAGCCCATTGGGAGGCTCCATCCCTGGACCCTGGGATCATGAGCTGAGCTGAAGGCAGACACTTAACTGACTGGGTCATCCAGGTGCCCTAATTTTTAAATTTTAAACTTTTCTTGCCCATTCATTTTTCTGATAACCTTTTCCCCTCCTTGTAATTATGCTAGAAATTGACCTTTGCTGGGAAATAACTTCTTTGGGAAAATATTATTAATCCATTCACATTTCCAGAGGAATATAAATATTTGATCATAAGAAGAATACAAGTCAGGGGTGCCTGGGTGGCTCATTCGGTTAAGTGTCTGCCTTCAGCTCAGGTCATGATCTTAGGGTCCTAGGATGGAGCCCTGCATCGGGATTCCTGCTCAGTGGGGAGTCTGCTTCTCCCTCTCCCTCTGCTCCCAGCTCCAGCTCTCTCTCTCTCTCTCTCTGTCTTGCTCCAAGTAAATAAATAAAAAATTTTTAAAAAAGATTTATTTATTTATTCATTCAGAGAGAGCGAGAGGCAGAGACACAGGCAGAGGGAGAAGCAGGCTTCATGCAGGGAGCTGACGTGGGACTCGATCCCAGGTCTCCAGGATCACACCCCGGGCTGCAGGCGGCGCTAAACCGCTGCGCCACTGGGGCTGCCCTAAATGATAAAATCTTTAAAAAATACACACACACAAAAGAATACAAGTCAATGTATTGCAATGTTTTGCAGCTAGAGAAGCGAGCCTCTGTGGACCTGGGGTCCCTGCCTTGGTGAGGCAAGAACCATATTACACACTGGTTTCTCCTTGGGAGGTTTTTGTTTGTTTGTTTTTTAACACTTTGAGACTATGGCCATAGAAAATATGAAAAGAAATTTGTGAATTTGTATACTTTTTTTGTAGAAAGGATGTATGATGGGGATCAAGAAATATGTTACATTAAGGTAAACATCCCTGGGAAGAGGAAGAGAAAAATTCAAAGAAAAAAGGAATGATGCGGGCAGCCCTGGTGGCGCAGCGGTTTAGGGCCACTTGCAGCCCGGGGTGTGATCCTGGAGACCCTGGATCAAGTCCCACATCAGGCTCTCTGTATGATGCCTGCTTCTCCCTCTGCCTGTGTCTCTGCCTCTCTTGCGCTCTCTCTGAATAAATAAATCTTTAAAAAAAAAAAAAAAAAAGGAATGATGCAAGATTTCAGAACTGATAAAGAAGAGTT
Source organism: Canis lupus baileyi (assembly GCF_048164855.1). Classification (NCBI taxonomy): domain Eukaryota; kingdom Metazoa; phylum Chordata; class Mammalia; order Carnivora; family Canidae; genus Canis; species Canis lupus. The sequence goes on along the minus strand of NC_132867.1, from coordinate 32,061,677 downwards.
TTTCTAATTTCAGAGTAGGTGTTGGTGGGCATCAGTTGCTTCTGCCTTAGATTCCACGGGAGATATTTATCAAATGATAAAACAAGTTCGTTTTTAAATGTCAATTTTTACAACTTACTGGAAAGTGCATCCCTTGCAACTATTTCAACTTAGTATTTGATTTTTACAGGTTTTTAAATATATATATATATTTATTTATTTGAGAGAGATAGGGAGACAGAACAGAGGGAGGGACAAAGGAAGAGAGAGAGAAAGAATCCCATGCAGCCTCCCTGCTGAGTGTGGAGCCTGACTCAGGGCTTGATCTTAGGATCCTGTGATCATGACCTGAGTCAAAATCAAGTCAGACGTTTAACAGACTGAGCCACCTAGGTAACCTTCAACTTAGTATTTCAGATGTCAATTAAAATGTGTAAAAGAGGGGGCGCCTGAGTGGCTCCGTCCGTTCAGCATTAGACTCTTGGTTTGCACTCAGGACGTGGTCTTAGGGTTGTGGGATCGATCCCTGAGGCGGGCTCCATGCTCAGCACAGAGTCTGTTTGGGATTTTCTGCTTCTCCGTCTGCCCTTCCTCTTGCTTGCTCTCTCTCAAATAAATAAATAAATAAATAAATAAATAAATAAATAAATAAAATCTTTTAAACAAATGTGTAAGTGAGTATATGGACTTACAAAAGTTTTTTCAGGGACACACAGGCAAAATGTTTAAAAGCTACTGTCTGCTACATCCAATTTACCCACCCTTCTTTTCAGCCTGAACACATTTGTGTTCCTTCATTGTCTCAGAAGAATGGGGAAGTACTTGCTTGGCATTAACATCAGGAAAACTCTGTGTAACTAACTGACTGCATGCTTGTTTTCAAAAGAGATTTGCATATAATAAATCTTTTAGTAAAACATGTCCATATTTGTATTCTGGGCAGCTCAAATGATGGCAAAGAAGAGAAGACACTCCTTTTAGAGAGAGGAGGAAAGAATGTATCAGGAACCAAAGATGGAGCTGTGACTGTAAGTCTGTCCTAAATTTCTTTTTTTATTAAAATCATGACAGTCCATTAAGCATCTGCCTTCGGCTCAGATCATGATCTCAGGGTCCTGGGATCAAGCCCCACATCTGGCTTTCTGCTCAGTGGGGAGCCTGCTGCTCCTTTTCCCTCTGCCCCTCCTCCTGCTTGTGCACTTGATCTAATTCTCTCAAATAAATAAAATAAAATAAAAATAAAATCATGACACCTTTTTCTCATTGATTAGCCTTTAATCTTGGAATATCTAGGTTTGTTTTTTCTCAATCTATTTCAACTCACTTTGTGTCTGATTCAGATGATTTTCCCAAACCTGACTACTCAATTCTACCGTCAGAAAGAAATAAAATACAACGAATCACCTATATAAAATACATGTAAAATGTGAAGATTTGCTTTTCATCAATAAAAGCCAAAAATATGCACATCTAGAATTGCCACACTGTGATTGAAATCTTTTAAATAAAACACACCAGGATTCTAAATTACCATTTTCTTTTCCAAAACAGTTGATTACAGACTTTTTTTAAAAAAAGTAGATAATTCTTTAAAAAAAAAAAAAAGCAAACAACTATGGTAAAAATGCATAGCATAAACTTTACCATCTTAACTATTTTTAAATGTACAACTCAGGGTGTTAACTATGCTCACATTGTTGTACAACAGATCTCTAGAACTTTTTCATCTTGCAAACTGAAACTCTGTGCCTATTGAATAGTAACTCTTCATTTCCCCCTCTCCATGGCCTCTGGCAACCAGCATTCTCTGTTTCTTTCTTTCTTTTTTTAGTAATCTCTATCCCCAAAGTGAACCTCGAAATCACGACCCCAAGATCAAGAGTCGGATGATTTTTGGACTAATCCAGCCAGATGCCCTGGCGATTCTTTGTTTCTATTAGTTTAATGTTTTTGGAGACTTCATAGGAATGGAATCCTAGAATATTTGTCTTTTTGTCACTGGCTTATTTTACTTAGTGTAATGTCTTCAGGGTACATCTATGTTGTAGCATGTGACTGGATTTCCTTTATAAAGGATGAATAATATTCCATTGTATGTATATACATTTTCTTCATCCATTCATCCACCAGTGGACATTTGGATTGCTTTACTCTCTTGGCTATTGTGAATAATGCTGCAGTGAATGTGGGTGTCTCCAAGATCCTGTTTTCAATTCTTATAGATACAGACATAGAAGTGGGAATACTGGATTATATGGTAGCTCTATTTTTAATTTTTTGAGGAATCTCCATAGTTTTTTTTCATAGCAGCTGCACTGGTTTGCATCCTGCTTAAAAGAAAACCACAGGCTTAATTAAGATGGTGTCACTCAGGTTAAGGCCTCAAGTCAGTAAACCAAGACTTTTTTTTTTTTATTTTTTTTTTAAATTTATTTTTATGATAGGCACACAGTGAGAGAGAGAGGCAGAGACACAGGCAGAGGGAGAAGCAAGCTCCATGCACCGGGAGCCCGATGTGGGATTCGATCCCAGGTCTCCAGGATCGCGCCCTGGGCCAAAGGCAGGCACCAAACCGCTGCGCCACCCAGGGATCCCCCAGTAAACCAAGACTTAATACCTAACCAGACTACCTTTTCAATCCTCCTGAAATACAACCTTTTTTTAAAAAATATTTTATTTATTTATTCATGAGAGACACAGAGAGAGGCAGAGCCATAGGCAGAGAGAGAAGTAGGCTTCCTGTGGGGAGTCTAATGTGGGACTCAATTCCAGGATCCTGGGGTTCACGCCCTGAGCCAAAGGAGCCACTCAAATCACTGAGCCACCCAGGCATCCCAAAACGTGATCTTTAATTCATCAACATGGGAATTTCCTGGTCAGCACTAAGAAATTTACTGATAGACTCATTCCTTTCCCCATTGGAGGGCGATCTTGCCTAAGTAATGGATTCTTTGGTACTAAATTTCTTTTTCTCCCCTCCCTCTCTACCTTGAAAACATTTCCTTTTCTATAGCCCTTTGGAGTTCCCCTTTACTTGCTACACAAGATGCTACCCAGCCCAGGAATTGACTAAGAAAGCCCATTAGATCTTTATTTATTTTTTTTAAAGATTTATTTATTTATTTATTCATGAGAAACACACACACACACACAGAGAGAGAGAGAGAGAGAGAGAGAGAGAGAGGCAGAGGGAGAAGCAGGCTCCATGCAAGGAGCCTGATGTGGGACTCGATCCTGAGGTCTCCAGGATCACACCCTGGGCTGCAGGCGGTGCTAATCCACTGCGCCACCGGGGCTGCCCCCCATTAGATCTTTAAAGCTTACTGGATTGAATGTTTGTTATTTAACAATCCCCAGCAGCAGAGCACAGGCTTCCAATTTCTCCATATCACCATCAACACTCGCTGTCTTCTGTGGTTTTAATAGTGGCTAACCCAATGCATGTGAGGGGATACGTCATTATGGTCTTGATTTATGTTTATCTACTGGTTAGTGATGCTATCCATCTTTTCTTATGCTTGTTCATTATTTGTATAGCTTTGGAGAAATGTCTATTCAAGTCCTCTGTCCATTTTTTGATCAGGGTACTGTTATTGTTGTTGAGTTGTAGGAGTTCTTTATATATCCTGGATATTAACCTGTTAACAGACACATGATTTACAAATATTTTCTTCTTTCTGCTGGTTGCCTTTTCACTTTGTTGCTTGTTTCCTTTGATGTGCTGGCATTTTTAAGTTTGATGTAGTCTGAGTAGCTGATTTTTGTTTTTGTTGCTTGTGTTTTTGGTGTCATATCGCAAAAAATCACTGCCAAATCCAGTGCTATGGATTCCAGTGTTTCATTTTCTAAAAGGAGCTAACCATTGTTCTATGTGGCCCCTGAGCTAACTAATTGAATTAAGATAAAAGGAAATCATTATACTCAAATTCTTCCCAAATTCTTCCAGATGAGCCAATTGGACTAAATATGTTAGAGCATGTTCTACAGAAAGAGAAGAACTCACAGGTCATCGATATAGGGTATTTATTGGGTTCAGTGGACAAAGAAGGAAGAGGTGATACCAAACAGTGTTCCTACACTGTACTCTATCCATAACTTCAAGGTACTACCTTATATAGTCCTGCCTCTCCCTGGGGGGGGGGGGGGGGGGCGGGGTAGATGGGCCAGGAGATACTGCTAGTCACTTTGCCTGGGTCATGACTCTGATTGTTCTGTACCATCATCTTCAGTTGCTTGTTCAACAGGTGAGTGTAAAGGGGCTGAGTCACAGCTTAATGAGTCACCTCAACTAGCAGGGTGTGCATTATGGTGATTATACCCTGCAGCTAGGGCTGTTTACATTCTGGTCCAATTCAACTGCAAAGGAGGGCCTACTTCTTTCCATTTCCCCCAAAGCTGTTACTATGGATGTGGGGCTTCCCTCTTAATGACTCATTCACTACATAGTTCTGTTCATTAAGAGACAAAGATGCTTCAAGTAGAGGAGGTGGTGGCTAAATATTTACTCAACTGGTTTCTCTTGCTTAGTAAACCCAACAGCCAAACATTTCGTGGTCAGGTCATGGTGACTAGCACAAGATTTTTTTGCTTTCTTTTCCTCATTGCTCAAGATAAAATATTCACAAATAGAACCTCAAAAGAAACCCCTTGTGTAGCCATATTTTGAAAAAGTAACCTCTGAAGGTGAGGATTCACGTGGAGCCCTTGGAAAAGATTGAGGCACACCATTAAAGAAATGTTCTGGGGAACCTAGGTGGGTTGGTTAAGCATCTGACTCTTGATTTTGGCTCAGGTCATGATCTGAGGATCATGAAATCGAGCCCTGAGTTGGGCCCCATGCTGGGTGTGGAGCCTGCTTAAGATTTTCTCTCTCTCTCTGTCCCTCTCTCACATGTGCATGCATGCTCTCTCTTTCTCTCTAGAAAAAAAGAAAAGTTCCAGTGTTTCAGATGGTAGATTTATTTGTGGAGTCCGCTACCTTTCTTCTAGAAATTAAAATATTTGCTTTCACTTTGGTGGTAAGCTTAGAAGTCTAAAAGGCCTATTCTGGAATCATCTAGATGAACCTGTTGTATGTTTGTATTTAGGATCTTCCTGGGGCACAGTGGTACTATTTTGATTATTTTCAGGTAATAGGACATAAACAAAAATGAATTTAGTATGATCTATTTCAGCCAAATTGGGGTCAAATAATATTAACCATATATTGTACAACTGGCTATTCATCATAGTTCGATTGAAAAAAAGTAATGGCTGAATTGGTTCCCTCACATTGCAGGGTGCATGGTAGACAAGCCATGGTGAACTCAAATGCTGAGTTAATGTTTTTTGCTTTAATTTTATTGTTTTGCAGTTTTGGTTATAGTTCATTTATAAACTAGATTTGGTCTTGTTGTGTGAGAGCTATATACTGAAGATTATAATTAGTTTTACATTCACACATACTTAAGGGATATTATGATAAAAAATTGTCAACCTTGGCAGATGCTGAAGAAGCTTCTTTATTTTTTTTTCTTTAAAGGGGTCTAAACATTTCTCAGATTTGAGGAACATCCTGCTAATAAACAGATATGATGACAAAAGATGTGTCCTTTTGCTCTCCTATCTTAAGATGCTTGTTCTGGTGGTTCTCAACCGTGACCACAGTTAAGAATCAACTGAAGAACTTAAAAAAAATACTATACTATATCAGGTATGCTAATTTCAGATATAGCTATACTAATATCATAAAAAAATTATTGGGCATGGAGCCTAATAAAAAAAATAAAACATATTATTGGAAAAAATTGGAGAAGATCTAAATAGATGAAGAGATATTCCATATACATGAATTGAAAGACCCAATATTATTAAAATGGTACTAATTTCCCAAATTAATCTATTTTTTTTTAAAGATTTTATTTATTTACTCATAGAAACAGAGAGAGAGGCAGAGACACAGGCAGAGGGAGAAGCAGGCTCCGCACAGGGAGCCCGACATGGGACCTGATCCTGGGTCTCCAGGATCACACCCCAGGCTGCAGGTGGCGCCAAACCGCTGCGCCACCCGGGCTGCCCTCCCAAATTAATCTAGAGATACAATGCAATCTCTAGCAAATACCAGCTGGCTCTCCCCACCCCCCCACCCGACCTCCGCCCCAGAAACTGCAAAGCTAATCCTAAAATTCTTTTTTTTTTTTTTTTTGCTAATCCTAAAATTCATTCTTTGTTGTCCTGTGCATTGTAGGATATTTAGCAGCATCTCTGGCTTCTACTTGCTAGATGTCAACTCTCACCAATCCTTAGATAAAATGGATTTTGGAAGACAGTTTTGGGAGTTCCCTCATGCTCAAAAGCATTAAAGGGCGTGGAAATATGGGGAGGTGGCAAGAGCACCTGCTACAGTTAACACTTGTACCACTCAGAACCACTGTAACTGATTCTTTCAGGTGATGGCTGGTCACAGTTAAAAGATAATTAAAAAAAAAAGAAAAAAAGAAAATCTTATAATAGGTAGGCTAGTGGGACAGCTACAGTCCCCATTTTTGAAGATGGTCTCTAGGCCAGAATAAACCCTCCTTTTCTTCCTCCTCTCTCCTCACTGTCAGCCAGCACTTCTTCTGGTCTGGGTTGCTTGCCTGGTGGGCTACCCTAGACCTTGATCCCTGAGAGGTTTGTGCCTGAATACTTTGCTGTTGTCAACGTCCGTTCCTGGAATTGGCCATTCCCAGGGCATCACTTGGGATAGAAGCACCCAAAGGTGCCCCAGGCAATTCCCAGCATTCTAGACCCACTCCTCTTCGCCCCATCATGAGGTTGTAACTTAGCCTCCTCATAAGAATTGGGGTGAATTTCCCTTGTCTGTATATCACCTCTTGCTGATCTGCTGGCATGCGGAGCTCAAAGCAACCAGATGGGAACCAGAGCTTCAGACTTAGTGTCGCCCTTTCTGTCCTTTTGGAAAAGGCCTTCTTGTCTTTCTGCCTGTTCCCTACCAGGAAACCAGACCTCGAGTCCAGCCCAACCTCAAGTGCAGGTCGCCCAGAGGAAAGTGAGGCATGCTGGGGAGGGATGCACTGGGCTCCCACCCCTTGGTGCTGTCAGAAATCCGGCACTTTGACCCCTCGGGTTTCATTGCCTGCTGATGCCTTAGCTGCTGTGTTTCCAGCCAACCCAGGGTGCTTTCAGGCTGGTAGCTTCTAGGGGATGTGGCATATGGTAGGACAGTGGGTCTCATGATCCTCTGCCTATTGTTGTACCTCCTTTGACATAAAACGGGTCCCTTGGTTGAAGGCAGTCTATCAGTTGGGACTCACTCAGAGAAGCAGAAACTTTGAGCGATAGAGAATGAGACATTGGAGTAGGTGGGATAACGCCTCCCGCCACCTGCCACCCCAAAAGACGTCCAAGTCATCATCTCTGGAACCTGTGAATACGGTGTTTGGATGGCAAAGGGAGAATTGGGGCAGCAAAAGGAACTGGCTTTGGTTATCAGCTGACCTCAAAACAGGGAGCTTGTTCTCGATGATCTGGGTGGGTTCCAGGTAGTGGTAAGGGTCCTTTAATGTGGCAGGGGGAGGAAGAAGAGGAGGCCACTGTGATGTCACGTGAAATGGAACTTGGAAACTAATATTGGCATTTATGATAGGGATTAGTTATGGGAGTTAGTGAGGAACGTTATAGAAGACTGCTTCTCGCCTGCGCTTTTGGTGGCAGGCAGGCCTGGCCAGGAGAAAGGAGGGCTGGACACGAACAGCAAACCAGCAAGGCAAGGCAGCCGCTGCTGTGCCATGACAGGTGCTTGCCTCTGCCTTCCACACCGCAGGAAATTGCTTTTGAAGCAAAAGCTAAATATACAAGTATTTTTTCTTTTCCTTTTATAAAGTTTTTAAAAAAAGATTTTATTTATTTATTCATGAGAGACACACAGAGAGAGGCAGAGACACAGGCAGAGGGAGAAGCAGGCTCCCTGTGGAGAGCCTGATGCGGGACTCGATCCCTGGACCGCAGGATCATGACCTGAGCCAAAGGCAGACATTCGATCACTGAGTCACCCAGGCATCCCTTGAATGTCATCTTTGCAGGGCCAGTGACTGAGGGCTGGTGATCTGGAGAAGGACAGAGAGGAGTAGGGCTGGATAGGAGGCTGGCGTGTGGTAGCCCAGATGACCGTGTAGACTAGCATGTGATAGAAATGAGAGGGAAGGAAATGGGAGGATTCAAGGGCTATTCAGGAGGTAGGATGAACAGGACTCGGTGACACTTGGATAAGGAGGAAGAAGGAAGAGTCGGAGACACCTAGTAGAGTTCTGGGCTGAGCCAGAGGGTGCATTTCCTGAGTGGGACCCAGCAGACTTGGGGGGAGCTCTGAAAGTTCATTTATATGACATTGATGGATTTCTTAGTAAGAGGTGCTAAGAGGAGAAAAGAGGTGAGTAAAAGGCTGTCCTTGCCCTGAAGGAGGGCATGGTCTAGTGGGCAAAAAAGAAATGTCCACGAATTAATGCAATCCAGCAGAATCCAGCAGATTCGGATGTCAGAATATTCCTGCCCTTTTTTTTTTTTAAGATTTTATTTATCTATTTGAGATAGCAAGAGAGGGGGAGAGAGAGAGAGAGAGAGAGCACACATAGGGGGAGCAGCAGAGGGAGAAGGAGAAGCAGACTTCTTGCTGAGCAGGGAGCTCATCCCAGGAGCCAGATCAAGCATGAGCTGCAGGCAGGTGCTTCACTGACTGAGCCACCCAGGGACCCTCTATTCCTGCTTTTTGACCAAGTACTCCTACTCCTGGATGGTGACGTGTGGAAACAACTCTAAAGAAAACAGTGGATCCTCTTGAATGCAACATGTCTTTTATTGAGCAACTACTCACAGTAGGCCAGGCACCATTCGGCCTGAGGAATCAAAAGACAAAAACGAACACAGCGCCTGACCTCAAGTTGCTCACAGTCCACTGGAAAAGATAAAACAGGCGTGAAAGTAACCGTGATATGAAACGTGGTCAGAGCCAGGTGAGAAATGCTGGCAGAGAGGTGGGCAGCCAGTCAGAACCATCGGACAGGTCTGTGCCCCCACAGGACTCAGATGCCTGTCCCCCCCACCCCAACACCTTCTCCTTAGGGCAGAATTAGATTGGAATGTATTTTTCTGGCTATATAATGTTTGCAATATTAACTCTCTTAACTGTTGTTTTAAATTGTAAATAAAACACGTTACAGGTAATGTACTTAGTATGAATTTCTGTAGGAAGCATTGCTTTTTTTTAAGATTTAAAAAATTTATTTATTTATTTTTTTGAGAGGGGGGAGAGATGGGGGGGAGAGAGAGAGAGAGAGAGAGAGAGAGAGAGAGAGAGAGAGAAAGAGAGCACAAGCAAGGAGGAGTGGGAGAGGGAGACGCACATTCCCCACTGAGCAGAGAGCCCAGCACAGAGCCTGGTCCCAGGACCTTGGGATCATGACCTGAGCCAAAGGCAAATGCTTAACAGACTGAGCCACCCAGGTGCCCCGGAAGCATTATTTATATTGGTTGAGGGGTTTGGGAAGGCCTAATAGTACTTTTGAAACCTAACATTACCAGGGTTGCCAGATTAAAAATACAGGTATCCAGTTACATGTGAATTTCAGATAAATGAATGCTTTAGTATAAGTACACCCCAAATATTGCATGGGGCATAAACTAAAAGGGTATTTGCTGTTTATCTGAAATGACAGATGGGATACAAAGATGACCTCTGCATGTTTACCTGGCAGGAGTCATCTAGGTCTCAAAGAAGGAATGATACATTTTTATACTAAAAAACTCATCATAATCTTTCTATAAGTAAAATGCCAGAGTATTCATAGCAATTTTTTTTTAGTATAAGTATGTCCCATGCAATGTTTGGGACACATTTATACTAAAAAAAAACAAACAAAAAACCAACCAACCAAAAAAACCCCTATTCATTGCGTACTTGAAATTCAAATTTAATTCAGATTTAACTGGGTGTATTTTTATTTGCTAAATCTAGCAACTGAAACCATATGTAGTCTTTAGCTACACATCGCCCTCTTCCTTGCTTCTTCATAACCCCGCCTACCCAGTTAGGAATCTAAGATACCAGTTGGTTGTGAACCTGAGCAGGGTGATTTGTCTTCCCCTAGTGGTGGACCTGGCCAATGTATGTACCCTCAATGCCCCGGTGGTCACTCACACAACACTTAGCAAGTGTCAGCTACAGAGTCAAAAAGAGAGTCCTTGTCTCATGACGCTTGCCATTTGACAAAAGGGGCTCTATAGAGGCAAATTGCTCTAAAATGTCTCCTGGGCAGCGTGCTAGACGAATGTGCAGGTACAGAGGGTCACAAAGATGACTTCTACATGTGTGAGAGGCAGAGGTCTCTTAGGGAGATTTCAGACTGGATGATGTGCCTCTTTGTCCTATAAAAGTCATCATATCTGGGGATCCCTGGGTGGCGCAGCGGTTTAGCGCCTGCCTTTGGCCCAGGGCGCGATCCTGGAGACCCGGGATCGAATCCCACATCGGGCTCCCGCTGCATGGAGCCTGCTTCTCCCTCTGCCTGTGTCTCTGCCTCTCTCTCTCTCTCTCTCTGTGTGTGACTATCATAAATATATTTTAAAAAATTAAAAAAAAAAAGAAAAAAATAAAAGTCATCATATCTTTTTTATAACTAAAATTCCAGACTGTTAAAACATTATGAGATTCGGGACTATGCTATTTGTTGCGTATTTAAGGACTAACTTCAATCCTTTGGAAAAATGAACTTTCTACTTGACAGACAGGCAAAATGTTTCTTCATTCATTCATTCATTCATTCATTCATTCATTTTTCCCTCAGCATCTTCTTCTCTGATGGAGCTAGGAAAATTTGGGGTGACTGAGGGTGAGGGGCAGTGAGAGTCACTGTGAGGACAGTTTAATTTTTTAAAAGACTGATATATTATTTTAGAGAGAAAGAGAGAGGAGAGGAGAAGGGAGAGAGGGAGAATTTTAAGCAGACTCCCCGCTGAGCACAGACCCTGACATGGGGCTTGATCCTAGGACCCTCAGATCATGATCTGAGTCAAAATCAAGAGTCAGCTGCTTAACCAACTAAGCCACCCAGGTGTCCCAAGGATAGTTTAATTAATTTTTAAAAAGAGATTTTATGTATTTATTCATGAGAGACACACACAGAGGGAGAGGCAGAGACATAGGAAGAGGGAGAAGCAGGCTTCCTGTGGGGAATGTGATGTAGGACTCGATCCCAGGATCCCAGGATCACGACCTGAGCTGAAGGCAGATGCTCAACCACTGAGCTACCCAGGAGTCCCAAGGATAGTTTAATTTAAGCCAACTACTGAGAGAAACAATCTCCCTATTTCCTCCCTTTTCCTCAAACTTGTTTTTTTCTAAGCCAGACTATCTGCTCTGCTAATATTTTCTTTCTTCTTCATCAATTACTACCTCATCCACAAGATACCCTCTGCTAGAATGAGCCCCAAGTTGGGGCAGGCCTCACAAAGGGTAGGAAACTGGTATATTCTTTGCATGAAAGGCATCAGATTCTCTCTTCCTGCCTTTTCCCCCTCAGGTAAAGAGAAAAGGTATTCCTATTTTTCCTGCATCAACATAAATATCCCAAGACAAATACCCACATACATTAATGTGGTCCACAAGACCTAGAAAGAAATGCAGTGCGAACAAACTGGATGTTATTGGAACTTGTTAAGTAACAGGGCAGTTCTTGGGCATCAGAGATGTGTATTTACTAGTATTTACTGCCTTGTGCCATTTGAAAAAAATTTGAGGGAGCTTATTAAAAATAATTTTTGAAGGATCCCCCCTCCCCCCAGACTGAATATCAATTGTGTTCAATGTCAGATTATTTTTATTATTATTTATTTATTTATATTATTTTTATTTATTTATGACAGAGAGAGAGAGAGAGAGAGAGAGAGGCAGAGACACAGGCAGAGGGAGAAGCAGGCTCCTGCCAGAAGCCCGATGTGGGACTCAATCCCAGGACCCCGGGATCACGACCAGAGCCAAAGGCAGATGCTCAACCACTGAGTCACCCAGGTGCCCCCAATAAGTAAAACTTTAAGAAAAAATGTGTCCAGATGGCAGGAGAGATCAATTTACATGTGGGATTGGGGTGTGTCCTTAGAAATCTCTGAGTTTATTCTGAGAAGAAATATTTCTAGAAGGAAGGCAGTTGAGTTCAGGAAAGCAGAGTATGCACCACCACTGCAACCTCATTTAATAAAGGCTGTGCTCCATCCAAGTCTTAAGTTGAGGTTGTGAAAAGGATAAGAGGGAGTCAATGAGCTGCTCTTCCAGGAGCTGGGGGACAAGACAGCTGCAGTGGTGCCTTCAGGATACTCAGTGCCTGACATTGGAACATTTGGCCCAGGCGTCGGCCCCCCTCTGCTTCACTGTGAAGGCACCCATTGTAGCACCTTTTGTATATGAAAGTTTAAGCCTAAGCATGACAACAATAAAATAAAAGACTTCTGGTCTCAGTGTTTATTATATAAAATTGTTCACAGCAATAGGGTTGAAGACAAAAACACAAATACAACTTTACTGCATAGAAACACTGAACACATGGTTTACATCCTTCCACAACTCAACTAACACACAGACACCGTCAGAAACAACCATTTGGTTTCAAATTGTAGATTTCACACATTCGATAAGGATTTTCTATGCAACCTCCATGAGCAATGCAGTGCAATTCTGTAGATGCTGGGGATACAGCAATGAATAAAGGAAAGTCCTTGCTCTCATAGAGCTTCTGGTCTCATGGGGGGCAGACAGATACCAGACAAAAAACAAACATACAACATGTCAGGTAGTCATAGGAAGGAAGGGGGAGGAAGGAACGTTTCTGTACACTCAGGATTCTTAAGAGCAGTTAGGGGCTGCCTTTTAAAGGCCGCAGGTTGGGGAAGAGATACAAACTCTAAATTATATTTAAAAAACGAGCTTATAGGTTATAAATCTCTGGTCAGATTCTACAGTTCATAGCTCTGAGTAACATTCCTAATTTTTGAATTAGAATCTATACTAGTAAGTACTTCATGAAATCCTAATGGAATATGACCCATGTCATATGTGAGGGCAAGGATGGGTATAAACTTGCGTGGATGTGTTTACACGCCCATGTCACTATTTACGTGTATCTTTAATCTATAATAGATTATATGGTTGTAATGATACACATCTTTGACATAGATTTTTGACTCTATTCAGCCGCTCCAAGAACTATCCGTATTGTACTTCTGAGGTGGTTTCTTGGTGCTCCTAAGTACAGGATTATTTCCAAGTAAACTATTCTTCAGAAAGAACACTTAATGCCTTATAAGCAAGCACCTTCTGATTATGCTACATGTAGACCATAATGAAGAATGGAAAGAAAGTACAATTTCATGTCTAGAAGACAAGGCAAGAATGAAGGGGTTTTGTTCACTGCTGCTGAGATGCTTGTTCCCTGAAAAAACCAGGATCTTCAAACCTGAAGACATCCACTCCCACATCTTGGGGACCTAACGATTTCACTGGTGTCTTCTTCTTCTTCTTTTTTTTTTTTTTTTTAAAGATTTTATTTATTTATTTGACAGACAGAAAGAGCATGAGCAAGGGGAGTGGCAGGCAGGGAGCCTGATGTGGGGCTTGAACCCAGGGACCCTGGGATCATGACCTGAGCAGAAGGCAGGCACTCAACCAAGCCACCCAGGAGCCCCTCACTGGTGTCTTCTGATTCTAGTATCTAAGATTCCCCTCCTCCACACCCCACAAAGGACATCGAGTGTGAAGCGGCTTCTTGCCTGGGCCTGCGTGCTGGATGGGACCACTGCGTCAGCACTGTCTGAGAGTTGGTGGTGGTGGCGGGGAGGTCATAACATGCTCCTAATCTCTTCTTTAAAGAAGCAAATTTCCACAGACAGGGGCCTTTACAAGTTGAGAGCCAACCCAGAAGGTCTGCTTGAAACTAGACGACTCTGGGCAGAGTGATCAAGAGGTGGATGTATGGGGTCACCTTCGGGATTCTCCAGCAGAGACCTGTGTTGTGGGACCCTCAGGGCTCCCTGATTTCCACTACGCTCTGCTGGACGCCGGGGCTGCAGGTCCAGGAAAGCACGTGGTGTGCTCTCTGGAGCTGTGGGTGTGCCGAGGAGGTGCTCCCGGGGGAGCTGCTTGCCACCTTTTCTTCCCCACAGGTCAACCTGGGACCTCAGCAGGGACTACAACACAATACTGGCCATAGGTTACGTCCATCCTAGCCTGCTGTGATGAAAATTCCTAGACTTCCTATGAAGGGGGGAATCTCCATGAATAATTTAAAAATACATTACAGGTGGCCTTCGAAAAACATTATGTAATTCTTAAAATTGGGTTTCCCTTCCAGTTACATTTTCTTCCTCACCTTGATAATAAATTTTCGCTTTCTTGAGTGTGTATGAGCTGGGCAGGAGGGGTACCTGAATACTGCCACATGGTAGAGAGAAGCTGGCCAGGTACGAAACATGACACAGGTAAGTTACATGCCAGTTATACCTCAATAAAACTGAGAAAGAAAGAAAAAAAAAGAGATACAGATGAGCAACCTCACAGCATGTTAATCATTAAAAGCTGATTAGACACATTCCTCTTATTTTTCACTGAAGTCCTCTGCTTTCCTCCTCTTGATTTTATTCTTCTTACCATCCTGTTCTATTGGTAGTATTTTCTGGTCCCAAGACTTCCTGTATATACTGCAACTACCCTCTACATACTTCCTTATCTTAAAATATTATAATCACTTCTCTAATTAGGCCATTTTCCCTTTCTCTGTAACTTCAGTGATTGAAATTCAAATCCGAAACCTGTTCTACCCGGTTGGGAATTAAGTTATGAGTCAGGAAGTATTAATGCGTATGAAAAGATCACCTGGTTTGAATCCTAAAGCACCAAAGGGATAGGTGATTGTGATGGAGGAGCCCAGGTTTTGGGACAGGGTTCCCCTGAAAATTGTAAGGATCACAATTTCTGGCACCTGTGGATGTTTTCTAGATTAAGCTATTTTTCAGAAAACCAGTGGTAACGGTATTCAGCTTTTCTAAAGAAATTTCCTAAGGGTTACATATACTTCAGTGTCAAAAGTGTCTAAATACCTCCTGAAAAATCCTGAACTATAAAACTGAAAATGGAAGACGAATCAGTGACACGGGCAGATCCAGGCACAAAGTGACGGCATCACTGGACAGGGACACAATTCCTCTGTGTGCTTTGCCACAGTGGTACTTGAGATGTCATGAGACAGACCGAGAACATTTTCTGGGATTTCACTCATTTCATCAGATGAGTCCAGTGTCTTTCAAGCCTCTGCACAGGGAAAAGAATACAGAAAACTTCTGTCCAACAAATCAGTGCTTGCCTGGATTTAGGACCTGTGACCTGAAGATGTTTCCCTTCCCGAATAAGCCAGCATCCTCTGCATAGTTACTGGGCAAAGCAAGAGCTCAGGCTTCTGGTGTGGCTTCCACGGAACTCCCACGTCTTTCAGGGCTCCCTTCTGGTCACTCGCTTTCCTGTTGCAGGAGCTCTTCGCTGAATTTGCTTCCACCGCTTTCATCTTCATTCGAATAGTTTCCCGAATCCTGACTCGTTTGGGAACTGTATTTTTTGTGATCTTCATCAGTTTGATTAGTTTCTTCTACTGCAGAGATAGTGTTCGTATTTTCAATGATAAAACACCTTTCCGTTTGTTCCTCGGATGTCAAAAGGAGGAGATTCCAGAGCGGTGGCTCAGAAAAATACTAATTTAAGAAAGGGGGAAGAATAGGAACAGAGTGTTTAAAATAGTAATGGTTTTTTAGTTTTAACAGCAACAGTTTCTTACATCCACTACTGAGAAAAGGCTAACCTCTTGGTGTTCATATGAAAAACCAGTTAGGAGCCTCTGGATGGTGCTTAAAACCTTTAGAATAAGCCCCTTCCTAGGATGGTCATGTGCATCTTGGCACAGTCTTAAGGCAGGTAGGTAAGAGGACCCCAGAGGGGGGCCAGGGAGCACAGGAAAGGAAGGAAACGGGAGGTACATTGGGGCTCTGGAATGTAGAGAGTTGCTTTTGAAAAAAAATTTTTTTAAAGATTTTATTCATGATAGACACAGAGAGAGAGGCAGAGACATAGGGAGAGGGAGAAGCAGGCTCTCCATAGGGAGCCCAATGCAGGACTCGATCCCAGGACTCGGGATCATGACCTGAGCCGAAGGCAGATGCTCAACCACTGAGCCACTCAGGTGCTCCTTTTTTGAAATTTTACCAAATAAGAGCACTAGTTCTAGTTCTCTTAAGTGATCTGTTCAAGTTCATAGAGTTAACATATGCAAACATATAGCAGTTGATCAACAATTCAACTTTGGGTCTTGTTAGCTCCAAAGCTAGAGCTCCAATTGATACTCTCAAGGCAGGCAGCCTGAACCCCCGCCCCCACCCCCCGTCCCCCGGGTGGACACACCAGCCACAGGCTAGGTCCTGGGCTTAGGTCTTTGTCATTTAGTGCTTTCCTGAGATATGCCAACCTCACAGGGGTGCCAAACATGAGCCTGTGAGGTGTCCCAAAAGGAGGCTCATGTTCTGTTATTTCATTTTCTGTGATGTCACCCACAGAACCTACTGATGATGAAGCTTACGGCTGTTGGTGAATACCCAGCCTTTCAATGGTAAAACAAATTCCAAGGTAGCCAAACTGAAGAAAGATACGAGATTCACGCCAAACCTTACTATTCCACATGAGATGATATTAAGTGACTGTTTCTAAAGCCAGTTTACTAAAAGTGAAGAAAATATCCCAGTCTCTACTATTTCCCCAATATTAAGAAAGTATATATATTCTGTTGAAATCAGATTCATTTTAAGAAAAATCCACCTGTTGACAAAAGTCACATACCTCATCTATAGTGGATGGAGGTTTACTTGATGGAAAGAACACATAACTGATACATCTCAAGAGAAGTTTCACAACATAAATGACAACAGGGATGGAAAATATTGCAGCACAAATTCCAGCTATGAGCCAGGTTCTAGAAGTATTTCCTAAAAATAAAGTAAGTGATGTTTAGCATCGACATAGGTTTTGACACACAAAAACATGAAGGGCTGACAGTCTGTGTGGGCAAAATATAGCCATGTGAAAGGAAAGGTAACAATCTAAAGGTAACATGATATACTTTAGAAATATTTCTGGTAACATGGAGCATACAACAGCTGTAGGCAATGCATTCCCTTTATCTATCTATCCATCCATCCATCCATCCATCCATCCATCTGTAGGATCCATGCCCAATGTGGGGCTCGAACTCATGACCCTGAGATCAAGAGTCTCACGCTCTACTGACTGAGGCAGCCAGGCATGCCCCCTGGCCCCTCCTTTTTAGGCAGTGCATTTCCATTTAAAGAGTGGCCTGGCAAAGGAAAGTATACAATATTGACATATAGCTACCCATGTGCAAAGTGTTCTCTAGCACTTCCGTGACACACAACTAGCATAACTAAAACCATTCTGTGACTAATCAGCATCTCGAAGTCAACAATGAAAATTGCAAAATACAAAATGGGGCTTAACCATTCCCACAGAACAAAATTCACAATTGAACTAATGAAGTGATTTCCACATAATTACATAAAAAATTACGTAAAAACAAACAAAACAACCAACCAAAACGACTAAAAATAGTCTTATTAAATGTTAAAGAGTAATTATTAAAGGCAATAAATTATGTGGGTATTGGATGAAGTATTAAGCATTCAAAAACATGGAATCGTGCATTAAAAATATTTTCTAAAATTCAAAGACAGCCTGAAAGTCTACATTTGATTCATGTAGCCCATGAAGAAAATATTTTGCAATTTTCAGTGAACTGAATTATTAGAAGTCCAGTTACATTAAAAGAAAGAGAGATATAATCAAAGATTCTGACCTGGTTTTGTTTTCTCGCACACAGTATCACTAAAACCACTGCTTTTATTCCACTTGTCATCCTCGATGAGTGCTCTGGCTTTGACACAATATTCAGTCAGCGGTTTCAATTTAGAAAAAGTAAAATCAGTTTTTTTCTCCCGAATTTTTCTCTGTAAAAAATAAGTAGATCATTGATAGACTACCTTATGAAATCGGAGTGGGAACATCGATTTCCTAAACTCTCCAAACATTGTCTACGACTGGCCTCTCCCAACCATTTAGTTGGTGTAAGTTTAAGAAATATACATGCTTTGGGGGATCCCTGGGTGGCGCAGCGGTTTGGCGCCTGCCTTTGGCCTAGGGCGCGATCCTGGAGACCCCGGATCGAATCCCATGTCGGGCTCCCGCTGCATGGAGCCTGCTTCTCCCTCTGCCTGTGTCTCTGCCCCTCTGCCCCTCTCTCTCTCTCTGTGTGTGACTATCATAAATAAATAAATAAAAAAAAGAAATATACATGCTTTGGACGACAGATTATAACCCATGTCAAACTTAAAAATGCTGCTTCCCCAAAGGAATATGGTACATTCCCTTTTTAAAAAATATGATACATTCCTAAGATAACCTGTTGATCAGTATTTATTTATTTATTTATATTTTATTTTAAAGATTTATCTTTTCATGAGAGACACACAGAGAGAGGCAGAGACATAGGCAGAGGGAGAAGCAGGCTCCCCGTGAGAAGCCTGAAGCGGGACACAATCCCAAGACCCTGGGAACATGAGCTGGAGACGCTCAATCACTGAGCCACCCAGGTGCCTCATGTTACTCAATTTTTAACCTTATAAACATCCTTAAAAAAAAAATAGTTACTATGGCTACCATTTTAAAGAAGAGGAAATGAAATTTCAGAGAGGTAAAGCACCCTGCCTGAGGTTACACAACTTGGTGGGCCTGAGGTTACATAACTGGTTGCTTGAGACACAAATTTAGGTTTTCCTGATGTAGGGACAACTGAGAGCTGGCTGTAATTCTCAATGGGCTAAATTATACTTTGGTTACAGTACATTCAGACAGTTAAAAGGAAAAATAGCCCAGTCATTCTAATTTTCTTAGATTTCCAACAGAAGAGGAAGTCATTTATAGTGTTTACCCACTCAACAACACAAGGTTTTTAAAGGTTGATTCCTTGATTGTAATTCTATAGGGAAATCACATGGATTGTCCAATGTTGTGTATTGCCTTTGTCTGTGGTTTTTGGATTTGAGCGTTTTTTTTTTTTTTTAAGAATAATTTACCTATTCATGACAGACAGAGAGAGAGAGAGAGAGAGGCGCAGATACATAGGCAGAGGGAGAAGCAGGCATCCTGCAGGGAGCCCAATGTGGGACTCGATCCCAGGACCCCAGGATCACGCCCTGAGCTGAAGGCAGACGCTCAACTGCTGAGCCACCCAGGCGTCCCAAATTTGAGTGTTTAAACCTCTGTTTCTTAACTCTTTTTTCATGACTCCCCTTGCCAAGGGGTCCTTTTTAGAAGACTGTTTTCAAATCCTTCCCCTTCCATGAAATTGAATAACAAGGGACAGGATTTGGTGCAGCAAAGCAGAACTCTGAAGTATGCTCTCCTCTCGGAGGGCCATGAACCAGCGTACCACCTGAGACTCTGGCCTCCTCCAGGTACCCTGCCCCCAGGGGATATCTGGCAAAGTCTGGAGGTTTTTTTGGTTGTCACCACGGGGAGGAAGTGCTACTGGTGACAAGTGGGCAGAGACTGGAGATGCTGCTAAGTATCCTATAATGCACAAGACAGCTCCCACAACAATCGTCCAGTTTGGATGTCAACAATGTTGAGAAACTCTGCTTTAGATAAATCCCAGGAATCATATTAAAAATGCAAATTCCTGAGTTCCATCCCCAGAGATTCTGATTTGGGTAGTAAGAGGCACAGGGATCCAAATGTTGACAATAAATCCGGGGCCCAGATGCAGGTGATCCATAACTATGCTATAAAACAAAACAAGGAGAGATGCTAATATTCTTTATGTTGTAAATATAGGAGTTGATCCCAGAGTCTTTATTAAAGTTTAAAAATTTCCCAACATTTTAACCTCAAACTTTGTCTCCCCAAATCCTAGTTATAACCCTAACATTACAAAACTTTCACTATGTAGTTTAGTTGCTGTTTTCTTTTTTTCTTTTTTCTTTTTTTTTTTACCTCAGCATTTGAAGTGTTTTCCCAAAATACAATTTCATAAATTAGTGGGAAATTCTGGTTCACAGGCTTGTTTTCAGACTCTTCTGGAGCACTGATATAGACCCGCAGGGAAACATCATTGGTGGATTTCATGGTAATGACCGGGGGCAACAGGGTAACTAGAAAAAAAAAATGTATAGACATAATGATCAACTTGGAAAAAATGCGAAGACTTCATAAGCACAATCTGAAGTCAAAAGAACTGGCTTACTTTGTAACTGAGCATCAAATTTTTCTTCTTTAGACCAAACGGATGTGGTATTTCCATCAGATGCCTGAACACGGATAAGGTAAATTCCCTTTCGGAAAGTATTTTGAAGAAAGACACATTGGGTTGTGTGGACATTTTTACAGCCTGGTATTTGTTTCCATTTACCTGAACTGTCCCCAGGAATCTTTTTTAAATAGGCACTTCAAAGACAAAAAAAAATGTATTACAAACATAGTAGTTCAATAAATATTTATGAAGTACCTAGAATATGCTGGACACTGAGGGGTTAAGGTTACAGAGGGAAGAAACGGTCCCCACCCTTGGAAAGCAGATAGTACAGTGCAAGAAGCACACCTACAACACAAGAGAACCAAAGCCCTTGCTCTAAGCGCATGTGACAAGGCGCAGGTGTGCTAGAGCTGCCCAGGGCCAGCCCACAAGAACAAACTGCTGAATTTTCAGGAATGTGCCGGAGCCAGTTATTAAAGTCGTTATTAAAAATTAAATTACACAAACTTACAAAGAAATAGTATTAAAAATAAAAGATGCGGGCAGCCCGGGTGGCTCAGCGGTTCAGCGCTGCCTTCAGCCCAGGGTGTGATCCTGGAGACCCGGGATCGAGTCCCACATTGGACTCCCTGCATGGAGCCTGCTTCTCCTCTGCCTGTGTCTCTGCCTCTCTATCTGTTTCTCGAATAAATAAATAAATAAAATCTTAAAAAAAAAAAAAAAAAGATACTGATGGGTCACAAGCATCGGTGACAACCTGGATCAAAACTCATGCTGTCCTAATTCTTTCACTACACTGTATTGTCGATGCTCCAAGCTATTTACGTCTATTGGATCTCTCAGATGGAAATAATCTACAATGCGAGTCCTCGTGAACATTTCTTCCCAATGCCAAGTTTGGTGACATCACGTTCAAGCTTGAAAGTGTTGAAAGTCACCACAGTAAAAACAAAACAAAATGAAGAGGTGATCACAGTAGGAGTATTTACATCATGAAAACTGGCAAAGCGCTACATTATCAGGCTTTTTTTTTTTTTTCCTTCTGGAAATCCAGCTGTGAAGCTTAAACACCAATGGGTAAGTGTCATAAGGGAGATATATGCCCAGTGTGGTAAGAGCGAGTCTAAACAGAATACGGGCACCTGAGCATGAAGAGGTCAAGTAAGCTGCTCAGCAACCAACTGCTCAAAGCCACTCAGTTCCAGCCTGGAATGTGTAAGCCTCCTAACTGGTTCTGTCTTTGGCGTCTCTGTGGTCTACGTACAACGTGGCGATCCTCACCCTCCTTGAATACAGACCTCATGCTGCCTATCCCTCAAAGCAAAATTCCAAATGGCTGGACCCAAATGCCTATAGGAGAGTCTGAGGCCAAGCCCAATCTTATCCTATTCTACTTACTCAATTTTCTCATTCATTGCTCTCCCACGCCCAAATGTTAACCTTTCTCAAGGTAGGTCTTCTTCCACATGGTAGGCAAAATTTCAAGATGGCTCACAAGGTTTCCACCCCTGGTGCACATGTTCTGTGTAATCCTTCCCCTTGAGTGTGTGCAGGGCCCATGAACTCTTGACTAGGTGACATTATATGGCAAAAGTGCAGGGATTTACAAATGAGATGAAGGTCTCAAATCAGTCGACTTTGAGTTAATCCAGTGAGACTGAGCTGGATGGACCTGACCTAATCAGACAAACCCCTAAAATGAGGGATCCAGGGATCAGAGATTTGTCTCTCCCTGTGGCCCCCAAGAAGCAGGCCAACGTAAGTTGTACAGCTTGGAGAAATGAATTCTTCCAACCACCACCTGAGCGTAGGAGAGGACGCTGAGGCCTGTACGAGACCACAGCCCAGCCTGATACCTTGCCTGCAGCCTTGTGATACCCTGAGCAGAGGGACCAGCTAAGCCACGCCTGGTCCCCCGACCAGAAGTCACTGGGAGATAACAGCACTCTGTAAGCTGCTAACTTGCTGGTAATTTGTTACAGAGCGATCTCTCCCCCTTGCCTTAACCTAACATTATTTTTATTTTTTAAGATTTTATTTTTATTTATTTGAGAGAGAGCATGAGCAGGGGGAGAGGCAGAGGGAGAGGGAGAAGCCGGTTCCCTGCTGATGCGGGACTCGATCCCAGGACCCTGGGATCATGACCTGAGCCGAATGCAGACGCTCAACCACTGAGTCACCCAGGTGCCCCTCTATTTTTGATTTCTGTAACCCTTATGCCCTGTAGACCACTCCTCAGCCCCAAATCACAGCCTGCCAGGCCATCGCAGCTGCCTGCCTTGGATTTCGGGAAGCACGTGTTGTATTCTGTTGTAACTTTACCATCCCTAGGGTGCTTCATACAGGGTGCCAAGCACCCACAAGAAACTTCGAGACCGGACACCAGAAACCCCTCTCCCTCCCTGGTCTGTGGCCCTCAGACTCCACATACTTCTGAGAGGGAGGTATAGGCAAGAGATGACTGCACAGTTTCCTGGTGGGTCGGAGAGCTTACGGGCACAGGAATGTGTTTCCATTCCACAGTGAACAGGGTCGAGTCCACCAGAGCGGCTCCCACTGCCCTTGGCTCTCCGTCCACTTCTGGCTTCTCTCCCTCTTCTCACTCTTCCTTTCCTGCCCTTGCTGGCATTGCCACTGGTCCCTCTTTTCCTCTGCCCTTGGCAGGGCCTTCTTACCCATCCCCTGCCTCCCCTTGATTTGCCTCTTTACCGGCCACAACTTTCCAGCCAACACGAACTACGTGCAGTGCCCAACCGCTTCCACGGTGCTGGGACATCCTACCTAGTTGGCTAGAACGCTGTTCTCTCCAGCTTTCCCTATTTCCCGCTGAAGCGATCACTCCAAAGAAAATCTGCCCAAACCACTAAAAATCGTCAAGAAAACAGGAAGGCTAAGTTGGAATGGACTGAGGTCATCCCGAGGACTCATGGGAAAAGGGAGTTCTGAAGGAAAGGTCAGGGTCATCTGTCAATTACTCCAGACTGAGGAAATAGTAAGACACACATAAAGAGAGGCAGACTTAAAAAAAAAAAAAGAAAAAAAGAAAAGAAAAAAGAAAAAAGAAAAATGCAGTAAGTCCACGAGACCTTATTAGAAATATGCCCACTTTACAACAAACGAAGAGACCGAGGCCCAAAGAGACTAAGGGATCAGCTCAGTGTCACTGGTTAGTTAACCGCAGAGTTGGGCCCAAGAGAAAACACCCCGTTTCCAATATGGTACAATCTCCTGAAGCAGTCACCTGTGCAGAGAGCTGTAGCGGGCCGAAGCCCAGTGCAAGGAACCCTAAGAAATTGGGCAAAGGGACACTCATGGATGAGAACTTACTAGAGCCACTGAGCTTGGAAAGTAACATTTGGACGTGCGTGACCCCATTTCACACTTCCATAGGGGTAATCCCATCTAAGAACAAAGATGTTGTTTTTAGAATCAAGCCGGATGTTTTCTGGTGGAGGCAGTTTATTTGCAACTAGAAGACAGAGAATACAGAGAAAAGCATACATTTTTACTTGAGTGAGAATACATGGTAAGGGTTCTTTTTTTTTCTTAAAAATTTATTTATTTGAGCACGAGAGAGATACATGGGAAGAATTCTTAACAGCATGGGCAAGAAAATAAAAGGCTTACACATGAGTTACGGTGTGGGTTTACACTATGGGATAGTATCACCCACTTAAAAAGAATGGGATAGGGGTGCCTGGGTGGCTCTGTCGGTTAAGTGTCTGCCTTCAGGTCAGGTCATGATCCCAGGGTAATGGGGTCAAGCCCCGCGTTGGGCTCCCTCCTTAGTGGGGAGTCTGCTTCTCCCTCTCCCTCTGCTGCTTCCTGTCCCCATCTCTGGCTTGTGCTCTTTCTCTCTTAACTAAATAAATAAAATCTTAAAATTAAAAAAAAAAGAACATGATAGATCGTATGTGCTGACATATGAAGAGATCCTCAATGTAATAAGTTAAATAAGCAAGTTGTAAGATATATCTAGCAAGATCCCATTTTTTTATTTTTAAAGATTTATTTATGAGAGACACTTAGAGAGAGGCAGAGACACAGGCAGAGGCAGAAGCAGGCTCCCTGAGGGGAGCCCGATGTGGGACTCGATCCCAGGACTCTGAGATCATGACCTGAGCAGAAATGCTTAACCGACTGAGCCACCCAGGCGCCCCTAGGCAGAACTTTCATTACTGTTCACTTGAGACAAAAATCCCAAATACGGTGATTTTTTTTTTTGCTTATCTAAGTGCTATTGTAATGTTTTTGTTTCAATATCTATTAAAACCATCCTATAAACGTCAGCAACAAAGGGCAAAACCGCCAACATCAAGAGACTGCCCACCTGTATATATAGTTATGGAATCTACAGCAGAACTTCCTCCTTACCTGGGGTCTTTATACAGTACACAGGACTATAGATACCGTTTTTTCTCGGCAAAAGTCTTGCTTTAACTTTTAAACAGTAAGTGGTCTCTGGTGAGAGATTATAAATTTTATCTCTGGAGTAAACAGTTTCAGTCCTTCTCTAGAATAAAACAAATAGAATACTGCTCTTCAAAAAAAAGAAAAAGGTCAAAATGGAGAACAAATTCTTGTCTTTTTTCTCTCCCATTAAACAGAGGTACAAAGAATGCTTACTTCTCCACTTGAAGAGTTTTTCCAGATATCTAAGCTGTAGGTAAAGCTGGAGCTATCCAGAGCCCACATGACGCTGTCTCTCGCTCCAGGCAGGGAGATGTTTATTATGATTGTCTTATCTTCGGCTTCTAAATGTACTTTTGGGGGACCGATCTGAGCTGTAAAGAAATGAACACATTTATTTGATCACTTCATTAATAGAGGGTGGAAACATTCAGGGATCCGCTCCAGGGTACGCACTCTCAAAGTTGATCATTCAATGTGTTGACAGAACGGATGCAGGATTTTAAGGAAAAGGGATGCTAAAAGTGACTCCAAAGCTCTTGGCGCTATCAATGAAACAGGTGCCATCTGTAGTGGGGATGGAAAATTAGCTGCAAGAGGAGCAGGTTTGGAGTGGGAAATCAAGAGCTTTGTTTGACCTGATGACTCAGACGCCCAAGCAGAGATGGTGACTAGAGAGCTGGTGATACAAGTGTCACGGTTAAGGGAAAGGAGTGGGGCTGGAGATGTAAGTTTGAGCTTTTCTCAAGGGCACACAGATTGGAAGGACCGAGGGTAGAAAAAGAAGAAGTAGGACAATCCAGCCCTGCGGTAATCTGGCACCGAAAGGCCTGCAAGGCCTGGAGAAAGGGGCAAAGGAGGGAAGGATGAGCAGGAAAGGAGCTGACAGGGATCAGGGCCCTGGAGACCCAGAAACGGATGGGCTTCCAGTGATCACTGTGGCCCTACACAGGTTCTGAGCCAGAGGAGGGCTGGGAAGTCTCTCGGCATTGAGGAGGGCACCAGAGTCCTTGACAGGAGTGGTTTCTTTTCCTTTTTTTCATTTTTTTTCTTAAGATTTTAAAAAATATTTATTTATTCATGAGAGAGACAGAGAGAGGCAGAGACACAGGCAGAGGGAGAAGCAGGCTCCATGTGGGGAGACCAATAAGGGACTTGATCCCAGGACCCTGGGATCACGACCTGGGCCAAAGGCAGACGCTCAACCGCTGAGCCACCCAGGTGCCCCAACAGGAGTGGCTTCTGTATAGTGACAGGAAAGGAGGTCACATGCACAGGGCTGCAGAGGGAGTGGCAGGCCAAGAAGTGCCGAGAGGGACAGAGATCATCCTTCTCAGGGGTTGTGATAGAGGGCTGGGATTCCCAACTGTTTAACTCTCAGGACCCCTTCAAACTCAGAGAAACTGAGGGTCTGAAAGAGCTTTTGTTGGGGATCCCTGGGTGGCTCAGCGGTTTGGCGCTTGCCTTTGGCCCAGGGTGTGATCCTGGAGTCCCAGGATCGAATCCTACATCAGGCTTCCTGCATGGCGCCTGCTTCTCCTCTGCCTGTGTCTCGGCTCCTCTCTCTCTGTGTCTCTCATGAATAAATAAATAAAATCTTAAAAAAAAATGAAAGAGCTTTTGTTGATATGGATTATGTCTTTGAATATTTAGCACAGAAAATGTGAAAACTGCTAACATTTTAAAATATTAATTCGTTAACAGGTAATAATGATAAGCCCACTGCGCCGTAACAAGTATTTGTTATAAAAAATAACTCTATTTTCCCAAAACAAACATAGTGAGAATAGTGGTGCTGTGTCAAATCTAGTCCCATTACTGTCTTAACAAAGACGACAGATGTTATCTCACACCCACCTCTGGAAGTCACCCCACCAATCTCCCTATGATCCATCAGCCTCTGGAAAACTCCAGAATATTTTTTATATTCTTTTAAAAAACTCTATACTCATGGAAAAGGGGCAGAGAAGTCTTGGAATTATTATGAAAACAGTTTGGCTTTTTTTTTTTTTTTTTTAAGTGGGAGATTTCACATCACGCACATGAATGGGCTTGGGAAGTGAGCCCTTATGGTAACAGTAAACGAGGAATATTCTATAATTCAGCTGGCAACTTCCTCTTACCTTTTTCAAATAGGGTGAATGAGTCAATATTATGCCACGGAGAAGTGTTGTTTCCTTCCTCTGCTCTTATACGCAATTTAACTTTGTCGTAAACATTGAGCTTGAGTGAAGAAAAGTCGCACGTGGTGTTGGCAACAGACTGACACCCAGGCAATTTTAACCAAGTATCATTTCCAAGTCTTTAAGATAAAAAAGCAGATGAACAAATAAGCAAATGTATAAAAATACAAAAGACTGTCAGACACGGTTTCTGTTTACTAAAAACTGAAGCTATTATAAAACTAGGCTAAGTAGTTATTCTATGAGTTAATGTCCTGTTAACATTTGAGTTGCCATGTGGCACTCTTGTTCAGCACAGACATACCAAGCTTTTATTTATAACATGGAATAACTCTGATCATTTTTTAAAAAGATTTTATTTATTTATTCATGAGAGACACACAGGGAGAGAGGCAGAGACACAGGCAGAGGGAGAAGCAGGCTCCTTGCGGGGAGTGCGATGCAGGACTTGATCCCAGGACCTGGCATCACACCCTGAGCCAAAGGCAGATGCTCAACCACTGAGCCACCCAGGTGCCCCAAGAGGGTTACTTTATTTTTTTATTTTTTTTAAATTTTTATTTATTTATGATAGTCACAGAGAGAGAGAGAGAGGCAGAGACATAGGCAGAGGGAGAAGCAGGCTCCACGCAGGGAGCCTGATGTAGGACTCAATCCCAGGTCTCCAGGATCATACCTTGGGCTGAAAGCAGGCGATAAACCGCTGAACCACCCGGGCTGCCCTCAAAGTTCAATTTAAAGAAAATCTCTAGAGATAAAAATTCTTAAGTGGCTAATTAAGAGAAAAAACACGTATGTATGTATACAGGTGTATACACATGTGTACACACGTACATACACACACAAATGGCTAAAGCTGCGAGATTATTAACAATCGACTAGAAAACAGCAGTGCCAGGGTTGTGGTTGAAGTGGGGAGATCCTTGTTCTAGAGGTCCTACACCCTGTTTTTTCACTGCCCAATTACTGGCCGCTGTTTCTTGGACAGAGATCATGGTTAGCACACAGGGCCCTGACACCCAAAGCAAAGCACTGTACTTGCTGAGCTGTGTTCTTCTGTAATCCCTTCTTCTGCAACTCCCTGCTTGCCCAGCCTCTTGGCAGCTACAAAGTAGAAAGTGCTAGGGAGAAGGCATAAACTCTAGAAAAAGAGTCTGTGGAAAAAGAGGATCCAATATGCTCATGTTAATAAATTTTATCTAAAATTAAAATGTTGTATATGATGGGGAGAATTGAAAAATCCTGACCATCGGAGAACTGGGGGGCTATTTCAAGACCACGGATAGACCTTTTGGGGTCCTCTTCCATATCCTCAAGACATGTTCTAGTTCGGACCCTAATATATACTCAAAGAAGGTGGAGCATCTAGAAGAGAGAAGGTAGGGCTGTGGTCTACAGAAGCTGTCTGCCATCCTCATCCCCCAAATCTCTTTTGCTACAACACCCAAAGGTCAAGTGGATGAAGTCTCTATTTGTAGAAATGTAAGTTATAAATATTACATAGACATAAAGTTTCTGTAAAAGATAGAAAAACCAATTGTTTCCCAAATCTGAGAAATAAACGATGGTATGGTAATTTTTTAAAAATTTCAGGTGATTCTTGCAAATCAATCAATAGTCACATACGTTTGATAATATGCTGAAAAGGTCACATTCCTGATAGACGGGTTGCTCCTGTTCCACCTTAGGATAAAGGTATCATCAACGATGTAGACCTCTACATTTTGAGGAGATTTTAGAGTTGTTCCTCCTGGAAATAAAGAAACAAGACAGAAGACAATCACATGTACACTGTAAATATTCTTAAAAATGTTGTTCTTCCTTTCACATCATTGATTAAAGAATGAATACATTCATATATAATAAAGTACATGCAAAAATCTAAAAAAAAAAATACCCTAATGATTGCTCTCAGCACAGGGAGGCTGCTAATTATTTATGTAATCTTTGCTTTTGAGAGAGCTGGAAAAAGGCTGAGGTTTTTTTTTTTTTTTTTAAATCTATAAAAAGTAAGCCTTCTATGTCCTAAGTATCTCAGTAAAGCTGGAAAAAATAAGGAAAGATAAATCAGCCTTATCTTTTAATTAAAAGTCTCTTTACCCAAGACATACAAAACGCTAATTCGAAGGAATACATGCACCCCTATGTTCATAGCAGCATTTACAACAGCCAAGTTATGGAAGCACCCCAAGTGTCCATCAACTGATGAAGGTTCAGCCATAGAAAAGAATTAAATCTGCCATTTGCGATGACATGGATGGAATTAGAGAGTATTATGCTAAGTGAAGTAAGTCTGTCAGAGAAAGACAAATACCATATGATCTCACTTATATGTGTAATTTAAGAAACAAAACAAATGAGCAAAGGTAAAAAAAAAAAAAAAAAAAAAAGAAAGGCAAACCACGAAATGGACTCAACTCTAGAGAACAAATTGACAGTCACCAGAGGGGAGGGGGCGGAAGGGAGGCGGGAAATGGGTGAAGGGGATTAAAGGCCATACTCATTGTGATGAAAAATAAAACACCTTCCACCTGCAGATAGATTACAACTCATCTGCAAGCTCAGATGACAGCTGGCATTTTTTAGCAATTAAAGTTAAAAACGAAAAAAGGAAGAAATTGTCTCTGCATAAAAATTTTCTTTGGTCTTAAAAGTGATGTAAAAGATACAAGGTTTCATGGTTTAGTGGCCTCAGTTTTGTTTCACATCTTATTATTCATGCTTTATGTATTCTGTTAAAGAATGGAACAGGTGAGATTTCAAAGTCAACAGCCATACACAGAAACAAATATTCACATGACAAAATCGAGAGAGAGAGATGAATGTTTCTTATGTCAGCCAAGCACTATAGGAACTCATAAAGGTGTTCATATTAAGCCCGAACCCTTCTGATTACTTTTAAGGACTTCCAGTCTCCAGTCCAGAGATCTATTATTTCTTTTTCTTTTTCTTTTTTTTTTTTTTTGAGATCTATTATTTTTTATGCTTCGAGTACGAATCTTCCCAGAGTTTGACGTCCTCTCTTATTTTTCCCTTTTAGCCTCTTCCACCTGTGCTTTTCTTCCTCTCTGACTGACCAAATATTACCCAGATCCAGCTCACGTTGGACCCCTTACAGAAAACCATCATCAAGGACTTCAGCTCATGCTAACTTTGCTCTTTCCTTACATGCTGTAGCACACATCTATACCCCTCAATTTCACACTAAAGCACAGTACACGACACAGTACCTGACATCTACTAGGATCTCAAAACTTGCTGAATGAAGATGTTTCAAGAGAAAACCAGCAGTTTCTTTGCATTAAACACAATCTCCAATCAGATTACAAACTCCTTGAGGACAGAGTCTATACAGCTGCATACTTAATCTGCATTTTTCAGAGTTCTCAGCACAGTGCTGGGGTTAGAGGAGTTTCTTCATCACAAAAGGTTGATCTTTCACTATGACAAGCTACAATTTGTTTTTTAAGATTTTATCTATTTATTCATGACAGACACAGAGAGATGGAGACATAGGCAGAAGGTGAAGCAGGCTCCCTGCAGGGAGCCTGATGTGAAACTTGATCCCAGGACCCTGGGATCATACCCTGAGCTCAAGGCAGATGCTTAACCACTGAGCCATCCAGGTGCCCCAATAATCTAAACTTTTTAAAAGGCTGGCTTTTACATTTATTTATCTCTTGTTCCTACAATACATCCTTTATTTTTGTCTCAGGGCAAGCATGTTCCCTCCTTGTAGACTTTCAACCATAGGCGTCCTTATGTAGAACTTTTTTTTTTTTTTTTTAGATTTTATTCATTTAT
Organism: Canis lupus baileyi; assembly: GCF_048164855.1. Classification (NCBI taxonomy): domain Eukaryota; kingdom Metazoa; phylum Chordata; class Mammalia; order Carnivora; family Canidae; genus Canis; species Canis lupus. The sequence goes on along the minus strand of NC_132867.1, from coordinate 32,030,917 downwards.
TCATGAGAGACACAGAGAAAGAGAGAGAGAGAGAGAGAGAGAGAGAGAGAGAGAGAGAGAGAGACAGGCAGAGGGAAAAGCAGGCTCCATGCAAGGAGCCCGACATGGGACTTGATCCCGGGTCTCCAGGATCACACCGTGGGCCAAAGGCAGGCACCAAACCACTGAGCCACTCAGAGGTCCCTAGAAATTTCTTTATTGGTACTGCTCACTCTATTTTCCAGCTAGAGATGTTATGGTATGGAGTCCAAAGGGGGAGGAGCTGAGATAACATTTTCTGAAAACTTTATTTTTATCTTTTATTTATTATTTTTTTTGAAAACTTTATTTTTAATTTGGGGAGCTCCTCAGTGAGTCTCCCCTCCTTCAATTTTCTTCTTTACACTTACTTGCTTGGAGACTTTCCCTTATTCCACTTCTCTAAACTTAATTCCCATTCCATTTGTTGTGATTTTATAGTTTCAATGCAGCTACGGGTCTATAAACCCATAGCTGGGTTTATAGGAATCAACCAAAGGTGTGATGGCATTTGTCATCTCTGGTCTGGACTAGTCTAATTCCAGTAATTCTGGGCCTTGAGACAGGGAGAGGAAATCTGATGGTGGTAGAACCAGGAATTGCCTCTGGGATGCCGTCCTTCAGCTAAAGAAAGGAGACTGCAATTTGGGGCATCTTGGCATTTGGGAGACCAACAGATAACTGATAAATGACAAAGAAATAGTTATTAAACAGTGTTTTCGATTTCACAGATTTTGTTCTGTTCATATTACCAATATCTGTTTGAAAACAGTCTATTTCACTCTGTAGTGTCTAAGATCTATAAATGGGCACTTGATCCAATACTCCCACTTACACAACTGGTTGCTTCTAACCTTTCACATTCCTATGGATGATCAGAAACAATTTACTGTCTCTCTCTCTTTTTTTTTGTAAAGATTTTATTTATTGATGAGACACAGAGAGGCAAAGACATAGGCAGAGGGAAAAAAGCAGGCTCCCTGCAGGGAACCTGATGCCAGACTCGATTGTGGGGACCAGGATCATGACCTGAGCCAAAGGCAGACGCTCAACCGCTGAGTCACCCAGGCGTCCCGATTTACAGTCTTTTAAAGTCTGACATAAATCCAGACACATCCATCCAAATAAAAATTTCCTCCCGTATTTTGTTAATTTTCTTAGGCCAGGGTCCTAGAATTGCATTCACTAGGTTGAAAAGAATGAATATTTTTATGACTTTGAAAGGAAGCAACATTAGGATCTCCAGTTCTGGTCAACATTTCATTTGGTTTTGAACATTTTATTACTCCTTTGAGGAATAAAAACACATTAGTTAATTGAATGATAATGAGGAACTTAATAGTATTGATGGATAATTGAGAATTTAAATAGTTTAACCTTTAGGAAAACAGACAAGTCTTAAGCCCAGGGCACTGCTGCCAGATTCCCAGGGTTTAATTTCCGGTTTGGTCACTGGCTAGCTGTATGGCCCTAAGCAAGCTATTCAGTGTCTCCGTTCACCTGTAAAACGAGGATAACAGTGTGTAGCTTTTTACAGAAAACTAAATGAGTTTATACCTTTAAAGCATCTAGATAATTGCTTGGCACACAGTTAAGCTGTGCATAACTCTAATATAATGCTAGCTGTATATAAAGTTTATTTTAGCAGCCCTCCCCTAATTTAGATTAAAATAAGGATCTTAATGTACATCCTCCAGAAATGCTACTTTCACATGAGAATTCTCGGGGAAATTCTTTTTATTTTTTTGATTTTATGTATTTATTCATGAGACACACACACACAGAGAGGCAGAGACATAGGCAGAGGGAGAAGCAGGCTCCTTGCAGGAGCCCGATGTGGGTCTCGATCCCGGGACTCCCAGATCACGCTCTGAGCCAAAGGCGGATGCTCAACCGCTGAGCCACCCAGGTGTCCCAAAATTCGTTTTATATTACAGCACAATGAGCCGAATACAAAAATTTGAAGAACAAAAGACTTCAAAGAAATTACCATGGGTTATACCAGGACCACTGTACCCATCTACTATATATACTATATTTATTGAAGAGTTTGAGCAGTAGGATACTCTTGTACCACATCAGGGTTCGCTTTTCTAAGCAAACAGGGATTTTGAACATATTAGGTGGCCTCACTGACCCCTTGGATTCCTGCCCTGCGGTGGTGCTAGGCTTTCTTTCTTTCTTTCTTTTTTAAAGATTTTTTATTATTTATTTATTCAAGACAGACATAGAGAGAGAGAGGCAGAGACACAGGCAGAGGGAGAAGCAGGCTCCATGCACCGGGAGCCCGACGTGGGACTCGATCCCAGGTCTCCAGGATCGCGCCCTGGGCCAAAGGCAGGCGCTAAACCGCTGAGCCCCCCAGGGATCCCCTAGGCCCTTTTTCTCACTGGGTAACCCCTCCTCACTACACAGTCAACCTTTTAATAGTTGCCATCCCCACCCCCCAGCGGCTCCCTAGTTAAGTATTAATAAGGGCGGCAAACTGGCCTGATGGTCCCAGACTGTGTTTCTTGGCCGCGCATTTTCCTTTGTTACTTTGTATTAGACTCCACGAAGCCTTGAAGGCAGAGAAATTCCCGCAATCCCGGCCTCTCTCACGTGGGACTGAGTAACTGTCACATTGAGACAACGTTTCAGGCACAGCAACACTGTTTCGCGGCTAAAGCCTCCTTTATTATTTCAGGGTCCAGCCGAGCTCCCGGATTCCTGGGAGAGAAGCAAAGTGGACAGGACGGCCGGGGCTCGCCCGGCGCGGCGAGGGTGGAAGCGGGGTGGGGGGGGGGCGTCCGCCGCCGGGGACCGGTGCGCAGGCCCGCAAGCCAGCGGCGTGCAAGGATGCTCGAACACCATTACCGCCCGGCTTTCGGGCCGAGGTCTCCGGAAGGACCCCGGGAGGCCTCCGCGCGCTCTGCGCCAGTCCCTTCCCCGGACCCCACCGCCCAGCCCCTCGCCCCGCCCCGCCCCGGGCCTGCGCCGAGGCCCCGCTTCTCTGACCTGCGGCTGCGGGCAGCATCCACGGCGCCCCCGCCACCAGCACCACGGTCGTCGCGCCCAGGAGGGTGAGCATCGTCCGGGGCCGCCCTGGCCGAGCGGGTCACATCCTCCGGCACCTCGCGCCGAATCCGGCGACGCCGGGCAGCTCACCCTCCGCAAAGGCCGCCCCGCCCCTTCCTTTCTCCCCTCCCCTCTCCCCCTCCCGCGCTCGCCCCGCCCACCGCCTCTCACCCGCGGCTGCGGGCAGCACCCGGGGCGTCGCGCCCAGGAGGGGGAGCATCGTCCGGGGCCGCCGCTGGCCGAGCGAGCCCCATCCTCGGTCCCGTCCCGCGGAACCGGGCGGCGCGAGCTCATCCTCGCGCAAAGGCCGCCCCTCGCCCGCGGCCGCGTCTCCCACCCCTTCCTTCCTCCCTCCCTCCTCGCCCCTCCCTCCCCGCCCCTCCGCGCTCACCCCGCCCTACGAGTCCTCCGCGGGGAGGTGGGGGGAGGCGGCGGACCGCGCGTGCGCGGCGGGGACCGGGTGGCGCCTCGCCCCGTCCTTACCGCCAGTCGCCGCCCACGGCCGCCCGCCCCCTTCCAGCAAGGCCACGCCCAGCGGAACGCCTTGACCCGGCGGGAGCCGGGCGCGCGCTGCCCGGCCTCGCTCCCCCGCGCGGTCGCGGACACGGAGGGGCGGCGGTGAGGAAGCCGCGAGCCGCCAGGCGGATTCCTGGGTGCAGAGCGCCGTGAGCAACGGCCAGAGCGGCCGGGGCCCTGGCTGCCGGGGCGACCTGCCCGAGGTGCGCACGGGACCGGTGGAGAGTCTCGACGGTCTCCAGAGCTCAAGCAGTTAGGGTCCCTTGCCCGTGTCAGTAAACAGTTGGGGTCCACCCTCCAGATCGTTCTTTAAATGCCCGAATCATAGATTATGGATGGTATTGAAATACGCAAAAAGAAAGGATGAGATGAAACAAGCAATCGTGCTTAGCTGTTAATTACAACTAAACAATATTAATTACCGATCGTCATAAAATGGGTATTTGTAGAGAACAAGGCACTTGGGTTTTTGCCTTATAAACAACTTTGGGGTATGATTCATTTATTTATTTTTTTTTAAGGATTTTATTTATTCATGAGAGACACACAGAGAGAGGCCGAGACACAGGCAGAAGGAGAAGCAGGCTCCATGCAGGGAGCCCGACGTGGGACTCGATCCCGGCACTCCACGGTCATGCTCTGGGCCGAAGGCAGCCGCTAAACCGCTGAGCCACTCAGGGATCCCCGAGGTATAATTTATATATCGTGAGATTCACTCATTTTAAGTGAAAAAATGATGTTTGGTGAATAATGATGTTAGGCCTCATTATTTTTATTTATTTTTAGAAATTGACAGCACGTGTAGGGGGGAGGGGCAGACATCCAGGAACAGAGGCTCTCAAGCAGGCCCACCCTCAGTACAGATCCCGAGGACAGGCTCCATGGAAGGATCCCTGAAATATTGACCTGAGCAGAAATCAAGAGTTAGGTGCTTAACGCCCTCAGCCACCCAGGGGCCCCAGGCCTCATAATTTTTTTTTTTAAACATTGGCTTATTATTTTGTTATTCAACAAATTTTAGGTTTAATTCTGAGTTTGCCGGTACCTTAACAATATGATAGAAGGAAGACTATCCTATGAGAATATGTGGGTCGAATGGAAAAAGGAAATTCCTGGTTGCACTTAGTAAATTGTACATATTTTAAAAGATTTTCCAACAACTTTTTGGCTGATGGTTTTAATTGAAATTTCCATTTCCTGCTGTCCAAAAGTTGCTTTTGCAAACTACTGGGAATAGTTTGCACTTCTGTGTTTAGAACGTGGGCCCCAAAGAGTTCATGGATGGGAATTTTCCATGTGAAATACTTAAAAATATGTTGGCAGCCCCTCCCCCTTCTTTAATGGCAAGGTCGAGTTTTTTACAGACACACACAGCACTTTTGGCAACAAAAATCACATCCACATGGAAATAATCCAGATGTATTTTAAAATGGAAGAGTTCTATGTAGTGTATGCCTATATCGTTTTTTGCTCATAATAAGCAGTTTTAAAGGAGTTTATGCTTCATTTTTTTCTTTTTAAGATTTTATTTATTCATAAGAGACACACAGAGAGAGGCAGAGACATAGGCAGAGGGACAAGCAGGCTCCCTGCGTGGAGCCAGATGTGGGCCTGGATCCCAGGACCCCGGGATCATGACCTGAGCCAAAGGCAGACACTCAACCACTGAGCCACTCAGGTGCCCCTTGAAGTTTAACTCTTATTTCTTCAGATCTTCAGCCACATTTTCTCTACAGGGGGAGGGATAGCATTTACTGACAAAGGGATATGCTTAGTTTATTATCACATAGTTGCAAGCAGAACAATTATTTCCTTAGGACGTGCAACTTTTTGTTTTTGGGTGTTAAATAAAAACATTGAAAGCAGCTTCTAACCATTGTCATCAATTGTGAAATTTTTAAAACACGGAAGTGAATAGATATCACATGAGACTTAAATGCACTCTTTCAGTACTTGTAGAGGTTTCCTTCTATGGTCTCCCTTAGGTAAGCTGCTTAGGACAAGATGAGTGGCCAATAACAATTAGGGTAAAAACATTTTTCAGATAGTCTGTGATGATTTTTTTTTTTTTTTACTCTTTTAAGGATTTGATCAGATTGTCATTGTTTTTATAACATTATGTGGTGAGAAAAAAAATTCATACCAGCAATGGAATGAGCATTTCTGATGTTATCTTACTCACTTATATTAGCAGCAGTATCTTTAATTCCCAGTTTGTAGGAATCATTCTGCAGCATTAGTTTAAGTTAGTTAAAACTAGCAAATGTAATCAATCTGTACACACAATCAGGCTAACTAAACAGCCAGACATAGTCACAAACTTCAAAAGTGGATACCATCACTGCACATTTCCACTTTGTGGAACTCCCACCCTGTTTTCAGGTATGTTGGACATCACTGAATGTGACATATGGCTCTCTGATATCTGGTCTAAGTGAAAGTGCTAGTGCTAGACAACATATCAAATATTGGTAAGATTTAACTTATTTGACAAGGCAGATAGAATTTCCTTATACCCCAGTAGGCCCTTTATTCCAACACAAACCCCAGAGTGGGTGTACTCCAGTTTAGGAACTGCTGCTCTAGGACCTTCCAGAAGAATGAATTTACTTTGGCCGGAGAAGTTGGTATAGCAACCTCTCTGAGCAGTGACTGGCTGCACAACAGTGGAACAAACTTTTAGGATGTACAAACGTTAGCTCCAGGATGGACCGGGAGGAATCTGAGTAGCCCTGCTCTGGAATCTTCAGAAGTGCCTTTCTCCTTAATGTTTGATTCCTTTTCTTATCCCAGCAGGCAGACAGTTACATTAAACACACACACACACACAAACACTGGAACATTCAACTAGTTTGGTTGTGAGGGGTTGGATTTCAACAGGCGACCTGGAGCAGGGGGTGTTTAAGTGGAGACTGAGTGGATAAGTAGGAGGCAGGGAAAGAACAGGGAACAGTGTTCCAGCAAAGGGAATGTCATATTTGAAGGCTTGTGTTCAGGGTGGCTTGAGGTAAGAGTTAAATAGACTGCCTGCATAGTGACTGCATCCAGGGAGAGAAAGACACCTGTCACTTTGTATGTGATGCCATGAAGGACAGCCTTGCCCTTCCCAGCTGGTAACTATGTACCCCTGAAACAGAGTTGGAGTTAGTGGTTAACACGGTGAGCTCTGGGGCTCACTTGCCTTGGGTTGGTCTCCCCACTCTGTCGCTCTGGGACTCTGAGCAAGTTATTTCATCTTGTTTTCTTATGGGGACCATAAATGTTGGTATGTCATAGAGGTGGCATGAGGATTGAGGTAATTAATGCATGTAGAGTCTAGTCCAGTGTCTGGCACATGGTGCTCAATAAATATTACTATTTCCCTGCCCCACCACCAACCATTGTGGTTGTTGTTTTTTCTGCTTCAGAAAAGCTCAGGGGAAGATCTAGTTCTGCCAGAGAAAACCAGAAGGATCACATGGCCCCAACAAGCAAAATTTCATTCCCTGACTTCAACTGGGCTGAAATTTAAAACCTTCTGTACTCACTGTAAATCTCTGCCCTACCACCTGTCATCCTCAACAAATGTTCTCCCTCCCATTCCTTTCTTTCTCGGAAAATGAAAGCAGTCAACGGATCAGACTTCAGCTTGCTACCACCCAAATCTCAAAATCCCTTGGACCTACAACCCTTCTTTCTTTCCTTCTATTGCTGAGAACCCATTCTTCCTTTGGTCAAACAATAATCTACCCATCTGGATCTGTAAGCAACTCCCCTTTAGGGATGGCTTTCCATTGATTCTTTTTCCCTTCCCCCATGACTTGATCTTCTCTCTTTGGTCCCTTCTTATGAACAATGAAACACACTCAAGTCTCTCCCATCTTAAAAAGGCATGTCCTTCACTCTCTCCAGAAGCTGTCCTTTGCCCTACCGCTCATAGCCAGATTTAGCTACATTCATCCATACCTATCTGCGTTTCTTCACTGCCTGGGTATTCCTGAGTCTGGCTTTGTGCCCCCACCATTGTGCTTGCCCCATTCTCACCAAGACACCAGCTAATTGCTAGTATTCAAACTCATTAGACTCTGTAGCCTTTGTCATACTTCACTTCTCAAAAGCATTTAGTAAATCTCATTCCTTGTTCCCCAAGATTTCTTCCCCCTCCAAAGATTTTCTTTATTTATTTGAGAGAGGAGGGAGGGAGGGAGGGAGAGGGAGAGGGAGAGAGAGAGAGAGAGAGAGAGAAAGAATATGACCTGGAGGGAGAGGGAGAGGGAGTGGGAGCAAGAATATGAAGCAGAATCCATGCACTGGATGCAGGACTCGATCCCATGACCATGAGATCATGACATGAGGTGAAACCAACAGTTGGCTGCTTAACCGACTGAGCCACCCCGCTACCCCCTACCCCACCCTGTTCTCTTCTTTGGGTCTCATGATTTCTGTCATTGGCCTTTCCTTCTACTTCTCTGGGCTTTCTTCTCAATCTCCATTGCAAACCCACTCCACTGCTCGGCACTTAAATGTTAGTGTCACTCACTGCTTTGTCTTAGCCCCCTTTCTTCTCATGTTAAGTGATATCCCCTCATGGTCTCCTCCCCTGTATGAGTTCATTAGCTGTCATTTATGCTGATGGCTCCCCAAATTGTCTTTGGCCTTGATCTGGCTTCTGATAGCCAGATTTTACATCTATCAATGTGCTGGATGTAGTCTCTGTTATTTTGCTCCCCATATGAGACGTCCACTTCCAAGTCCAAATCCTTATGTGTGATCTTTCAGTCCCGACTACAAGCAATTCCAAAGCTTTGCCTGGCAGGTGTCACCTGCCCTCCCCACACTAGACTTGGTGCACAGCTGTCGGTTCACAGCCCCCCTCCCCCAGAGCTTTCCGGGTCTGCTCTGAAACTGGGTCCCAGTACACCGATGGCAGGGAGAAACCCAAGAAAGAGGCAGACCACTCCAGCCTGGTAGGTGGAAGTTTTCATAAACAAAGAGAATTTATACCTGATGCTTGGCTCTGGCAGTAGCAGGACAAATGGATCCCCACACCTGCCCTAACACCAAATCTTGAAAGTTGATAAAAGACACACACACACACACACACACACACACACACACACGATGCAGGTGTTCTTGACACTGTATCACCATCTCAAGGCTGTGTCTTGGGATCAGCCTCTGGGCAAGCATACCCACACTCCGAAAACAGAGGAGGTGGGGAGGAGGAGCCTCTGAGTGTTGGGGTCCCCAACTAATGCTTTTCTCTACCTTCCTGAACATATGAAATACGGTTTAAAAATTTTTTTTGAAATATGGTTTTAATAAGTTTTAATATCCTAATTTGCTAATTCTATTTATTGTTTGTATTGATTTATTTTCCTTCTCATTATGGGTTGTATTTTCCTGCCTCTTTGTATGCCTGGTAATTTTTGATTGCATGACAGACAATGTAAATTTTTCATTATTGAGTGCTAGAAATTTTTGTATTTCTATAAATATGCCTGAGTTTTGTTCTGGGATGCAGTTTGGTCACCAGGAAATAGTTTTGTCCTTTTGAGGCTTGCTTTTGTTAGATGGTGCTAGAGAAATGTTTAATGTGGGGTGAAATTTGCCCTGTTGATATACTCCTGAGTACTCTTCCCGATGCCCCATGAATTATGAGGTTTTCCACACTGGCTGGTGAATGTTCCCAGCCTGTATGAGCCCTAAGAATTGGTCCCTTTGTTTTTTGGGGGAGTGGTTTTTTCCTTAGCTTCAAGTTTCTTCCTGACACTTGCTCTGATCAGTACTTAGCCAGATATTTCAGGGAGACCCTTTTCAGACCTCCAGAGCTTTCTTTCTCTGTGCAGCATTCTCTTCTCCCTGTCAGATTTAACTGCCTCAGCTTTCTGGGGCTCCTAGTTCCATATCCTCAATTCACAGGGCTCTGGGTTCCTCCTCTCTGTGCTGAGGGCTGGAAATTATCTCCAGGAAGTCAGTTTATGCAATTACAGAGCTTATCTCATTTGTTTTTCTTCTCTCAGGGAATATTGTCCTGAAATACCTATTTTCTAATATGTATCTAAAATATATTTTGTCTTTTTGTTTATTGGTAGTTTCAGGCAGCAGAGTAAATCTGGTCTGCATTACTCCATCATCATAGCCAGAAGCAGAAGCCCCCAAATTGTGCTGTTTTGTTTTGTTTTAGATACTTTTTCCTCTCCATTTTTTTCTGCTTTTTCCTCATTAGTAAAAGTTGTACTTCCTGGATTCACCCTTGATATCTCTTTTCTGTTCTCTGTAGTTTTTATCTCTTTGTACTTTCACTCTTGGTTCTGAAGGATTTACTTGATTTCTAATGAAATATTTATTTCTGCAATTTATGTGTTTAATTTTCAAAAGCACTTTATTATTCTTTTTTTAAAGATTTTATCTATTTATTTGAGAGAAAGAGAGAGAGAGAGAGAGAGATCACAGAAACAGAGGGACTGAGCAAGGAGCCCGACTTGGGGCTTGATCCCAGGAACCTGAGATCATGAGCTGAGCTGAAGGCAGATTCTTAACCAACTAAACCACCCAGGGGCCTCCTTTATTGTTCTTCTTTCAAAAAAAAAAAAAATAGCATCCTGTCTTTGTTTTATGGATGCTCTAACATGTCAAACCTTTTAGAATTTGTTTTTTTCTGACATTCTCATCTTTCCAACATTCTTTTTCTTCAAGAGGCAATTTGTTCTGTTTGCTTATTTTTGTCTTTCCCCCTTATGTTGCTAGTTTTGCTAGTTTTTCTCATTGTCTGGTAATCTTTTACTGTCCATTTATATTGAAAAGGCCAAAGGCTGTTTTCTTGGGCACCATAACTGATGGTGTCTTATTTATAAGATAAGTTGTTGTGTGTTAGAGGCAAATAAGAGTTTATGAACCCACGAAAGAAGAGTCTTCTCGGTACAACTGCTGAGACCACAGAATTGTGAGCTTGAGGTAAAAGGGAAGCAGTGGTGAGCCATGTGTACCCATCTGTTTCTTACCTCATTTTGATCATTTGCAAAGCTTATTTGCTGCTTCAGGAATGAACCCAGATAATCTCCATCCTAAGCAGTGACCCAGTCCTCATTTTCCAATTTTTGGACCTGGACCAGACTTTATCATTTGGCTTTGCATATACTAATGCTACAGGTGACCAATCCATGGCACCTGGCATCCCCTTTACTTGTCTGGGTCCAGCAGCCTGCTTTTTTTTTTTTTTTTTGTGGCCAGCACCTGTACCTTTTTTGGATGTGGGCCTTTGGAATCTTAGGAATGAGATGTGGAGGTATAAGTGCCCCAGCTGCCTATACTGGCCAGCATATTTCATTTTTAAAATATTTTACTTATTTATTTATTTAGAGGGTGTGCACATGTGTGAGTGGGGGGAGGGGGGAGAGGGAGAGGGAGAGAGAATCTCAAGCAGACTCCGTGCTGAGTGTAGAGCCCAACGCAGGGCTTGATCTCACCACCCTGAGATCATGACCTGGGCTGAAATCAAGAAGCAGACGTTTAACTGACTGAGCCACCCAGGCGCCCCTGGCCTGTATACTTCTGAGGAATGTGCTCTATACCATTTCCTTCTGCGTCTCCATGGGGTTAAGATTTACCATGCACTTTGATAGCTGGCTTGTTGGAAGTCTTTCCTTCCATGTATCACTTCCCCTCTGCTTTGGTGCTGTCCTGCACCTCCCCAAAAAACCACATGCTCTCAGTTGTCATCTCAGGATCTTCTTGGCAGGGGAGAGGGGTCCCATTAAGACCAGTGATGATATGGATCAAAGGTTGACACCCTTCCCATAGCTTCTTACACCGAAAGCCCTACTCTTCTTCTCTCTCTAAAAATTCAGTAGAGAGATTGATAAAGAGGAGCAAATTCCCACACCTGTGCTTCTCATACTGTGTTCGATCCCACTCTGGCAGGAAGAATTCAGGCACCCAGCATGTGGCAGAGTTGTCTCTTACTCAGACTGTTAAACCACAGTGAATACAAATCTCTGAGACGAGTTGAAATGTAGGCTCCAGCTGTCACAAAGAATCTCTTCTCTGATATTGGGGTTTCTTATCTGTTTATATCTACCAAATAAGGTAATTTTCTGCTCCTGCAAGAACAGAAAGCCACAGGAATGCAAAAATCTGCAGATGTGATAGTCAATTAACAACTTAGGCACTTTTCAGGCAGTGATTCTCCGATGTTGGTGTGCATTAAGATCACCCGAGGGCTTGGAAAAACATTAAAATACAGTCCTCACCCATAGAGTCTCCCATCCACTTGGTCTGAGTGGGCCCAGAGTTTGCATTTCTAGTAAGTTTCCAGGTGATTGTTACTGTCCAGGGAATATACTTTAAGAACAAGGAATCGATGTTTTTCTCCCCCCTAGCTTAGATGATCATAATTTACAGTCTGTTCCTTTCATGGAATCTTCTGATACGATCTGTACAGTTTTCATGTAATTGTATTATAGCTAGTTGACTGTCAAGGTCTTTTATTGGTGATGAAAGCTATTTAGAGTTTTCTACTTATATAGTTACCCTTGGGCTAGCATATTCAACATTAGCAGTTCTCTTAACCTAGTAAAATATTAATCAACTTCATCTAATTTTTAATTTTTATTTTATTTATTTTATTTTATTTTATTTTATTTTATTTTATTTTTTTATATTTTTTGCTGTGGAATGGTTGTAATATCCTCTCTGGGTTTCAGCAGTGGCTTTACTCTTGTCTTAGTGAAAGCATCCCACCTTCTCGTCATCTCTAAGACTCTTGGCCGTGGTTTAGGAGGGAGGAAGGGGGTAAGGGGGGACGTGGGGTAGGGAGAGGAAAGAGAGAAAGAAAGGAGTAGGGAGGGCAGCCAGGGTTTGCATATTTCTGGGGAAATGCAAACCCTTGTTTCCAGTTGGAGGGTACAGAGGGCCAGGGGAGAGGAGAGCCCTGGCTCTGGTGGCAGCTCCACATCCCCAGACCTCATGAAGGAGCTAGTGCTGGAAGTTGGCCCCAGGTAAACAAAAGAGAATCCTGGGAATCCAAACAAAAGCCCAAAGCTAAGGCCTTTTTTCTAGAAAAAGTCCTCTTTGTCATCCACAGGGAGCCACTCTGCAGTCTGCCCCTCTCACCCTCCCTTGTCTGAATTCACAGCAAAATAAATAGCTAGACAGCTTCTCTCCCAGTGAGGTTGGTGGTCTCACACATCCTGGCCTTGAGTGCCTGTCAGCTGTTGTCTTTCCCTTCTCGTTCTTCTGCAGACTTAATCATGTTCTTGGGCAAGTCATCTCCCATCTGTCTGCTGGAACCTTCTGGACTGTGCATCCCATGTGTTCTTGATGGTTACCTTGAATTCAGTCATCTCACACCCAAAAAGCTTCGGCATGCGAGCCTGCTTTGGGGTCAGCACACGGCCCTCCTTGCACACCTCCTAGTTGGACAGCAGGGTCACCACACCTCTCCTGAGAGCACATCTCTCTGCTGTGGCTCCATGGGGACTGGGGGGACTGCTCCAGGGGCCCCCAGTCCAGGCTCATGGTGAGTGTTACTTGGTTTCCAGCTCTAGTGAAGTCCATTTCCATGTGTTTCGTGAACCACCCATTCACTTCCTCCTTAGTTCGGTTGGTGAAGTGGAGACTGACTTCACCCCTCAACTTCTTGCTGACCTGATGCAGGTTGTCTTTGTAGTCGTTAAATGGGCTTCCACCTAAGGCCACCGTCATCGCTTTGTTTTTGCCAAAGAACATCCAGCTGTGCTTCCAGGCATTCTAGATGCCTTTCAACTGGCTTTCTTCACATTGGCCACGGAGAAGATGAAAAGGTATTTTTGTACATGTCCACACATTTCCGAAGCTCTTCTATCAGGTTCCGTTTCAGTTCTAAGCCTTTCTTGGCAGTTTTGGTTAAGGAAACTTTCTTGTTGTGCTCTGATTTGGGCACAGAACTGCAGGCAGATGCCGTGGAAGGTGATCTGCATCATTTAACTTAATGTTTTTTTAAAAAGATTTTGAAAAAAAAAATAAAAAAAAAATAAAAAAGATTTTGTTTTTAAATAATCTCTACACCCAATATGGGCCTCAGACTGACAACACCAAGATTAAATCATGTGCTCTACCAACTGAGCCAGCCATACGCCCCCTAATTTAATTTAATTTAATTTAATTTAACTTAATTTAATTTTTGTGTTGTTTCCCCCTCCACTTAATTTTATTTATTTATTTTAAATATTTTATTTATTTATTCACGAGAGACACAGAGGAGAGGCAGAGACACAGGCAGAGGGAGAAGCAGACTCCCTCTGGGGAGCCCGATGTGAGACTCAATCCTAGGACCCCAAGATCGCAACCTGAACCAAAGGCAGACGCTCAATCACTGAGCCACCCAAGTGTTCCCCCCTCTATGTTTAATTTTAAACACAGATGAGCAATCTCATTCTTTTCAGTTGTAACAATTAGCACATCCAAATCATATTGCAAATACAGTATAGATTCTGTCAGAAGTTATGAAGTGTCTCTCCTCTTTCAGGACACTTTTTACACACGTAAAGTGACAGGTCTTGAAAGAAAAGTTCTGCTCTCTTCCTTAATTCTGATGCATTTGCACCATATTTGCCAGAATCAAGAAGGTCTTCTGAGGAGTTTCTGGGAAATTCTCTGGGTACTGATGCCAGGAGAGGGTTGAGAGATGAAAAGGGAAAGCTGTCAGCTGGGTGGCCAGCGGTCGGGAGCCAGGAGGATCACCAGCAAAGCCCAACTACATGGTAGAGACCTGGAGGGTCCAGGGTCTGGGCAGGTCAGAGAGGAGGAGTGGGAAAGCAAGGGCAAGGTGGCTTGGAGAGGAGAGGGCTGGTGAGAAAAGAGGCCAGGAGAAGCAAAAAGCAGCCCCTGAGCTGTAAGGAGCAGAGCAAAAGTTGTCTCCATAAACTCTTATCATGAAATACAATACAGTTTTATGATATAAACACTGTGGCATTCAGTGGCTGTGTTGAAGAGCAAGATATGAAAAAGAAATTTAGAGCTTATTTTGTATGAGACATTGTTAGGTGGGTGGGTCAAGTTCATTATCGCTTACACCACATGGGCCATTTTCCTGTAGCCTCTGTTACAGATCTCCTTAGGTTCACTTGTAGTGAAGGAGGAGGAGGGGAGGAGAAGAAAGATAGGGCTTTATCGAGGAATGGTATTTTTTTTTTTAAGATTTTATTTATTTATTCATGAGAGACACAGAGAGGCAGAGACACAGGCTGAGAGAGAAGCAGGCCCAATGTGGGACTGGATCTTGGGACCCTGGGATGATGACCTGAGCCAAAGGCAGATGCTCAAACACTGAGCCACCCAGGCATCCTTATTTATTTATTTGAGAGCGGGGGGTAGGGGGGAAGCCCTCAAAGAGTGTGCATGAATGGAGGAGGCAGTGGTGGGAGGAGCAGAAGAAGAGGGAAAGAGAGATTGCCTCAGCAATCCCAGCACGGAGAACAATGCAGGACTCGGTTCCATGACCCTGAGATCATGATCTGAGCTGAAACCAAGAGCTGAATGCTTAACCGACCGAGCCCCCCAGGTTCTCAGAAATGTAATTTATTTGATGACAAATACACAATAAGTTACGTTTGTTCTTCAAAATTGAATATGCTCACTACATTGTAAATGAACATATTTCATATGGCCCATGGTCTCTACTTCGCTATCCTGCCCGCTGCTTCCTGGCAGGATATTCAATAAACTTCTGCCTTCTTTGCTCTGTCTGGGGAGAATTCTTTTTTTTTTTTTTTTAAGATTTCATTTATTTATTCATGAGAGACACAGAGAGAGAGAGAGAGAGGGGCAGAGACACAGGCAGAGGGAGAAGCAGGCTCCACGCAGGGAGCCTGATGCAGGACTCGACCCCAGGACTCCAGGATCACGCCCTGGGTTGAAGGCAGGTGCTAAACCATTGAGCCACCCAGGGATCCTTGGGCGAATTCTTTGCCTGTGCTGCCGGCTTCCACCAAGTTGTTGGGTCACTCCAAATTTGGTGGCCCCTGTCCAACTGGGGGAACCCCACATTTGGTGACCCATATGGGGAGACTTTGTAGCCATCCCCTAATTTGGTAGGCCCTGCATGGTGAGAGCCTTTGCTGGCCCTGGGTGCTCCCTGTATATTCTCTTGGAAATTTTCAGGACATTTCTTTGGAGGACTGACTTCTCAGGCTCCTTGGGGACCCGCCAACCTCCGACCTCTGGCCAAGGTGCCTCGTTGGTGAAGATCTGAAGCCCCGGGGAACCACCTGGATTGCCCTCACCCAAAAATGTGAGGGATTTCCCATTTTGCCCTGGGGAGGGAACTTTCCCTCCCTCTTCTTTCTCTTTGGGGCCCTTTGGCAGGCTAACCCTAGCACCTCCCAGACAACTGAAGGTCTCTGGTCAGGGTGGCTCCCCATTGTGCTCTGAAGGTCTGTGGGTGAACAGGTTGGGCTGTCCGCACCTGTGAGGGCAAAAGGGTGAATCCGCACATGTTATGGCCTCGGTTGGGACCCTTTCCTGATGCTGGAGAGAGAAAGAGGCCCATGTCCCTTTGCTTCTGTCTTTATCACAGGAGTCTACCTTGTATTAGGGTTTTCTCTCTCCCTCTTTTATGGAGATAAGGTGGCCGAGAGACAGCCTGAGAAAGAATCTCAGCCACGAATTTTGCATTTTATTTTTATTTTGTAAAGATTGTATTTATTTGTTCATGAGAGACACACAGAGAGAGGCAGAGGGAGAAGCAGGCTCCCTGGGTGGGGAGCCTGATGTGGAACTTGATCCCAGAACCCGGGGATCACAACCTCAACCTGAGCCGATGGCAGATGGTCAACCACTGAGCCATCCAGGTGCTCCTGTTTAACCTTTAGAGGAACTGCCAGACTTTTCTGAAGTGGCCGCCTATTTTACAATCTCACCAGCGATAAATGGGGCTTGATTTTTCTGTATCTTTTTGAACACTTATTAGAGGTCTCTTTCATTATAGCATCCTAGCGTGTAGCGTGGAATCTCATTGTGGTGTGAATTTCCTTCCCCTGATGGCTACTGAGTAACTTTTCTTTATTATTTTCTTTTTCTTTTCTTTTTTTTTTTTTTTTTTTAAGATTTATTCATTCATTCATTCAGAGAGAGCGAAGAGAGAGGCAGAGACACAGGCAGAGCGAGAAGCAGGCTCCATGCAGGAAGCCCGATGTGGGAATCGATCCCGGGTCTCCAGGATCACACCCCAGGCAGCAGGCAGCACTAAACCGCTGCGCCACCGGGGCTGCCCCTTCTTTTTCTTTTCTTTTCTGAGTAACTTTTCATGTGCCTCTTGGCCATTTGTGTATCTTCTTTGGAGGAATGTCTATACCGATTCTTTGCCCATTTTTCAGTTGGGTTATTTGACTTTTTATTACCTTTGAGACTCTTGAAAACTCCAGTTCTTCTACCCAACCCAACACCCCCTCCCCCAAGAAAAAAACCCTCAAATTAAGAAAATCTGAAGTTTAGAACTGGACTCTGGGGTCAACTCAGGACAGGATCAACAGGTGACCATGAGGAAGAAGAGGTGCAAGATATCACCCAGAGCTTATTTCCCCGCAGCTCACAGTGACACTGGACTTACCCTCTTTTAATAATTAACTTTTATGTCCAAGGGGCTTTTGTACACTTCCAGGAACCCACCTGAAATTGTTACTTGTTCTGAAGCAGTTAATGATAAAATCTTCACATTCTGCTTTTATTATATGAAAAGATGAGTTTTACAGATTAGAGTTCCCCAAACACTTGAAGAATGAGAAAAACTTAAGCAATTAAGCTCTTCCAAATGAAAACTTGATGGAAATTGTGAGCCACATTATGAGACACTTTTATTTTTATTTTTTAAAAAATATTTTATTTATTCATTCATGAAAGACACAGAGAGAATGGCAGAGACACAGTCAGAGGGAGAAGCAGGCTCCATGCAGGGACCCAGATGCGGGACTCGATCCCGGGACTCCAGGGTCACGTCCTGAGCCAAAGGCAGAAGCTCAACCACTGATCCACCCAGGTGTCCCATGAGACACTTTTAAATGCTTTAAGCATCTTAAAAATCTGATACACATGAATATAAAGATTACCAAATATTTGGTAGGAAATCCTGAAAAAACCTTTTTGGAAAAATACCAAATGTAATGGATCTAAATTTGCTTCCTCATTATCTTTGCTCTTCCTCTTATTCTCTCTTTTGCATTTTGCTTCCCTGGGGTTCTGGAGGCCTTCCCTTTGCCTCCCCGGATCCACTGTCTCCTCAGCTGCCCTGGTCCATGTTCTGGGTGCTTTGGGAGACTCGTTGTATTAAGGTGCATCAACGGAGTCCTTTACCCCTGTCTTTGATTGGGTTTTTGTCAGTGGCAGGCATCGGCCTGAGATCTGAGGGTGGGGGAACAGGGAGGTGGGCTCCTTTCCAGAGGAGTTGCTGTGAGTTGTCTGTGTCCCTCAAGAGGTTGTATACCCTGTCGCTGTCCCCAGCTCTCTGTGGAGAAAGTGATCCTCCCCTTCTCCTTCAGGCCTGACCTAGTCAGCCCCCCATGCTAGCCTCTTGCTACTGTATTTTTCCCCGTTGGTCAACCCTGCCCACCCCTCTATCAATAGTACCTTCACTCCATGCTTCTCAGTCACTCCATTGGAGGGTGCCATCTCTTCCCTGATAGGTCCTTGACTTATAGACTGATCCTTTGCCTGACTTGGAGAGGCAGAGTGATCTTTGCTGACCAGACAGGTGACCAATACAGATTAAGAGTTGAAGGCTCAGAATCAGGGACAGAAGCTGTGGCTATCATCCAGAAGATTCCGTCCAAGGTCAATAGGCTCTTTATGGTTTTTTGACCAGCTTTTGTCCATTACATGAGGATCTCTGGCCAGGTTATTGGCTCTAGCTGATCATTTTTGCTTGGATTTTTTGGTGTGTGTGTCCTTAGTCTTAGAATTTTTTGAAAAACAAGGCTCTTTGAATATCTTATCTTGAAAGTAGGGCCCAAGTGTTTGTGATGCAACCAACATAGCACATTCTGCAATTGCTTTCTCCTGCCTGGAATTTACTGTGATCTGTCATATGACCTATTTACGTATGGTTCTTGTCTACTGTGTTAGAGTTCTGTAGAGAAATGGAACCAAGCAGATTTGTTGTAAGAATTATCTCAGGATTGTGGAGGTGGAGGAGTCCCATGATCTGCTCCCTGCAAGCTGGAGGCCCAGGGTGGGAGTGGGGGGTAGGTTTTAGTCCAAGCACAGAGCAAGACCAATGTCACAGCTCACAATAACTTCTCCCTGGCACTAAGTGGTTACTAAGTAAACAGTTGTTGAGTGAATGAGACTGGCTCATGTCTCACTGAATTTGATGAGAACTTGAAGCCTGGGATGGTGCATGGTCAGTGGGTTCATGGCTAAGCTTAGGACTTAAGCTGGGACTTAAGCTGGGACTTAAACTGGAACTTAAACTGGGACTTAAGCTGGGACTTAAACTGGGACTCAATCCCAGGAGGCTGTATTAGCTATCTATTGCTGCATAACAAATAACCCCACACCTAAAAGCTTCAAACAACATTTATTATGTCATAGTTTCTATGGATGAGGAATTCAGTCCAGCTTAGCTGGTTTCTCTGTTTAAGGCTTCTCAAGGTGTCAGCCAGGGCCAAAGTCAACTGGGGAAGAACCCATTTTTAAGCTCATATAGTTGGAAGAATTTCATTTTTTTAAAGATTTTATTTATTTATTCATGAGAGAGGCAGAGACACAGGCAGAGGGAGAAGCAGACTCCCTGGGGGGAGCCCGATGTGGGACTTGATCCCAGGACCCCGGATCATGACCTGAGCTGAAGGCAGAGGCTCAACCACTGAGCCACCCAGGTACCCCAAGAATTTCATTTCTTTAGGGTCATTGGACTAAGGGCCTCTAGTCTTTGCTGGCTGTTGACTGGAGGCACCCTCAGGTCCTTGCCACCTGGGCCTTTCTACCATGGCTGCATGCTTCTTCAATGTGTATAAGCCATGAAGGCCATAAGGAGAGTCTACTAGTAAAATGGAAAGTACCATCACCTGGAATTTAAATACGGAAGTGGCATCCCATCAACTTTGTCACATTTTGTTGAGTGATGGGTACCATCCATACTCAAGAGGAGGGGATTACTGAAAGGGGTGACTTACCAGGAGATGGGGATCATGGGTGCCCTTCTTAACCTGCCTGTCACAGGTGGGTATGAGCAGACTCTGGAGCCAGGCCACCAAAGTTCAAATCCCGACTTGTCATTTCTTTGCTCTGTGACCTTGGGGAAGTTACTTAGTCTCTTTGTGCTTCAGTTTCAACTTTTGAAAAGATGAGGCAAATAATAGTATCTGCTCCATAGGATTGTTGTGGGAACTAACTAAAAATGTGAAAATGCTTAGCACCAGGCCTGCACACAGAGATTGCTAACTAGGGATTAGCTGTTTTCCTGCTCCACTGGGGCAGGTGTGCAATGGGGTCCCCAAAGGAAGGGGAGTCACAGCTACCCCGTGTTTCCTGTTTTTGTAGCATTGTTCAATCCAACCTTGAGTGTGTTCTTGCCATGATTTTTCCTGCTGGGAGGCTTTACTCCCATTGTGAAGTCTTTTTGGTGTATTTTTAGGCACAAACGGGTGGGGGGGGGAGTTAATCTGGGCTCTTAAAGGGCTAGCCCACTAGTAGGGGACTGTTTCACAAAGACTTCTGATGGGCGTGGACACAAAGGCATTGGTGGGGGGTCTGCTTGGTCTAGACAGGAGCCGTGAGGCAGCCAGGAGACAGATATGAACTTGACTCTGGGAGAAAATTGCAGGGAGTCTCCGTTGCTTGAGGCAGATTTTTTTTTTCTTCCCCTTTTCTTTTTCAGGGAAGTGGCTTGGGTTGAGCATTGTCTGAACTAGAGAATTCAGGATCTAGCTTGCAGAGAAGCCTGTTGCTGAGGAGAGGGTGGCATCAGGTTCCATACAGTGACCTGGGACCTCCTGTTCTCCCTCCTTCCCATTTAAAGCACCAAAAAGAGGTCATACCTGGTCAGGATAAAACAGCAGAGCGTTGGGGCACCTGGGTGGCTCAATGGATTAAGTGTCTGCCTCCGGCTCAGGTCATGATCTCAGGGTCCTGGGATCGAGTCCTGCGTTGGGCTCTGCTGCTCAGCGCGGAGTCTGGTTGGGATTCTCTCTCTCCCTCTGTCCCTCCCACTCATTCTCTCTTTTCTCTCAAATAAAATCTTAAAAAAAAAAAAAGAAGAAAAATCAATAGATCCTTTCACTGCAGTGTCAGTTTCCTGTGGCTGCCTTGGGAAATCACAGCAAACTGAGTGGTTTAAAATGACAGAAATTTATTTTCTCAGTGTCCTAGAGACTAGAAGTCTGAAATCAAGATGTGGCAGGGCTGTGCTCCTTCCAAAGGCTCTGGGGGAGGATCCTTCCCTGCTTCCTCCTCCTTTCTTTTTCCTTTTTTTTTTCTTTCTGATTTTAAGTAGGCTCCCCACCTCACGTGGGGTTTGAACTCATGACCCCGACATCAAGAGTCACATGCTCCTCCAACTGGGCCGGGCATATGTGCCCTGTCTCTTTCCAGTTTCTGATGGTGACTCGCTATCCTTGACATTTCTTGACTTATAGACGCGTTGCTCTAATCTGCTTACAGAGTCGCATGGCTTTTTCCCTGTGTGTGTCTCTGCATCTCTTCTTACAAAGACACCAGGCAGTGTACTAGGGTCTACCCCAATCTAGTGTGACCTCACCTTAAGTTAATTAATTGCATCTGCCAAGACACTATTTTCAAATAAGGCCACATTCTGAGGTTTTGGGAGGACGTGAATTTTGAGGGGACTTTATTCAACCCAGTACAACTGCGCATCATTTGGTATCCATCTTCACTAGTTGTAAATCATGTCTCAGTATGGCTCTGAGGTCCTCTGCAATCTAGAGCCATGGACAACTTATTTTATTCTAATTCTGGGATATATTCTTTTTCTTCTCAATTATTATTATTTTTTAAGATTTTTTTTTTTTAGATTTGAGAGAGAGCGAGCGAGAGTGAGAGTGAGAGAGCATGAGCAGGGGGGAGGGGCAGAGGGAAAAGCAGACTCCCCACTGAGCAGGGAGCCCTACGCGGGACTCTATCCCAGGACCCCCGGGATCGTGACCTGAGCCGAAGGCGGATGCTTCACCAACTGAGCCATCCAGGCACCCTATCACTGTTTTTAATGAAGTACAGTTGACATACAATTTTATATTAGTTTCATGATAAGTGTAGTTGTCACCTGTCAACGTACAATATTATTGACTACATTCCTGGTGCTGTACTTTTCATCCGGATCTACTTATTTTATAACTGGAAGCTTGTACCTCTTAATCCCCTTCACCTATTTCACCCATTCCTCCCCCCTCCCCAATCCCTGTAACCACCAGTTTGTTCTCTGTATTTATGATTCTGTTTCTGTTTTTTGTTTGTTCATTTGTTTTGCTGTTTTGGATTCCACATATAAGTGAAATCATATCGTGTTTGTCTCTCTCTATCTAACTTATTTCATTTAGCAGAATATTGTCTAGGTTTATCCATGTTGTCCCAAATGGCAAGATCTCATTCCTTTTTATAGTTGAGTGATATTCCATTGTGTGTGTGTGTCTACAACTTCTTTTTTTTTTTTTAATTTATGACAGTCACAGAGAGAGAGTGAGAGAGAGGCAGAGACACAGGCAGAGGGAGAAGCAGGCTCCATGCACCGGAGCCCGACGTGGGATTCGATCCCAGGTCTCCAGGATCGTACCCTGGGCCAAAGACAGGCGCTAAACCACTGCGCCACCCAGGGATCCCAACTTCTTTATCCATTCATCTGTTAATGGACACGTAGGTTGCTTCCATAGGTTGATTATTGTAAATAGTGTTGCAATAAACATATGTCTTTGAGAATTAATGTTTTCATTTCCTTTGGGTCAATACCCAGTAGTGAAATTACTGGATCATGTGGTAATTCTATTTTTAATTTTTTGAGGCATTTCTTTACTGTTTTCCACAGTGGCTGCACCATTTTACTTTCCTATTAACAGTGCAAGGGTTTCCTTTCCTCCATATTTTCACCAACCCTTGCTATTTCTTGTCTTTTTGATACTAGCCATTCTGATGGGTACGAGGTGATATCTTACTGCGGCTTTGATTTGCATTTCCCTGATGATAAGTGCTCTTGAGCATCTTTTCATGCACCTGTCAGCCATTTGTTTGTCTTCTCTGGAAAATTGCCTTTTCAGGTCTCCTGCCCAATTTTTTTTTTCCTGCCCAATTTTATTTTTCATATTACTTTATTATTTTTTTAATCTGTGAGTTTTTTAAAACAATTTTTATTTATTTATTCATGAGAGACACAGAGAGAGAGAGAGGCAGAGACACAGGCAGAGGGAGAAGCAGGCCTCTTGAGGGGAGCCCGATGTGGGACTTGATCCCAGGACTCTGGCACCATGCCTTGAGCCAAAGGCAGACACTCAACCACTGAGCCACCCAGGCGTCCCCCTCTGCCCAGTTTTAATCAGATTGCTTGTTTGGCTGATGCTGAGTTGTATAAATTATTTCTATATTTTTGGTATTAGCCCTCTAGGGTTTATTCTTGATTAGGACAAAACAATGGGATAAAGTGAGCCTGTCCTGAGTAAGCAGCCAACAGTGAGTTGTGAGATATAGCATCTATAATCCTGCCTCCTCTGAGCATTTGAAATAGCTTTGAAAAATTATTTATTTTTTGAGAGAGAGAGAGAGAGGTGTGTGGGGGGAGCAAAGGGTGAGGGAGAGAGAGAATCTCAAGCATGCTCCACACCCAGCATGGACCCCACGCAAGGCTTGAACTCATGACCTGAAATCATGATCTAAGCCAAAATCAAGAGTCCAACTCTTAACTCACTGAGCCACCCAGGTGCTCCTAAAATAGTTTTATAGACACCCACCAGGTTAGGGTTGGAAGACTCCTTAGATATTATTGCATCCACCTCAAATTGCAACCTAGTTCAGTCCTGACTGTCACCTTCGTACTAGAAGGAGACCATCACTTTCTTAGGCAGCTTCTTCTGTCTTAGACCAAAGGGATGGACACACATATTTTCCTTCCGAGAGCCAAGGTCGGCCTCCTTGAGCCCTGTTGTACTGTTGTGCGCTCTCATTAGCCCTCCGTGAGATGGCCGAGGAAAGGTCAGCCCCCATCATATCTCAGCTTCCTTTATTTTTTTTAAAGATTTATTTATTTATTTATTTTATGATAGGGATCCCTGGGTGGCGCAGCGGTTTGGCGCCTGCCTTTGGCCCAGGGCGCAATCCTGGAGACCCGAGATCGAATCCCACGTCGGGCTCCCGGTGCATGGAGCCTGCTTCTCCCTCTGCCTGTGTCTCTGCCCCTCTCTCTCTCTCTCTCTCTGTGTGACTATCATAAATTAAAAAAAAAAAAATTAAAAAAAAAATATTTTATGATAGAGAGAGAGAGAGAGAGAGAGAGAGGCAGAGACACAGGAGGAGGGAGAAGCAGGCTCCATGGTGGGAGCCTGATGCGGGACTCGATCCCGGGACTCCAGGATCGTGCCCTGGGCCAAAGGCAGGCGCTAAACCGCTGAGCCACCCAGGGATCCCCTCAGCTACCTTTAAAAACATTCCCCATCCTGCCACCCTTTTCACAATGTCTGGCAGGTTTTCATGGTGGTACCAGGACTGAAATGTGGATTTCTCTATGTGATCTGACACAGGCCCTGGACCCTTAGGGTTTCCTCTTCCTTTATTTTTTTTTCTTTCAAATTTTTACTTTGAAATAATTTAAAATTGATAGAGAAGTTGTGAGAATCCTACAAAGAACTCCTTTATGTCTTTAACCCAGATGCACCGGTTGGCACTTGGTGTTTCTCTAGAAAAAAGGATGGGCCAATGTCAAGCTCTTGGAGGGCTCAGCAGGTGGTCCTCGTGGCCTGCATGGTGGGATTCGGAGAATGCAGGTACAGGTCACCTAGCTTTCTAGACAGGTTGCACATTGCTACCACAGGCTGAGTTTGACATAAAATACCCTGTCCAGCTCATTTTCAATTCTTGCCTTCTTTGTGTCACTCAGCTGTGAGAAACCTCAATTTATTTATTTTTATTTTTTTATTTTATTTTATTTTATTTTATTTTTTTAATATATTTTTAAAAATTTTTATTTATTTATGATAGTCACAGAGAGAGAGAGAGAGGCAGAGAGACACAGGCAGAGGGAGAAGCAGGCTCCATGCACCGGGAGCCCGATGTGGGATTCGATCCCGGGTCTCCAGGATCGCGCCCTGGGCCAAAGGCAGGCGCCAAACCGTTGCGCCACCCAGGGATCCTCCGAGAAACCTCAATTTAATGAACAACCCCTGGTAAGGATATGTTGTTATCTTTAGCCCACCAGTGCTTGTCAAATTCTTATTGAATGTTTCATCTAACATGCTCATTACTCATTCCAGTTTTGTCTTATCTACAGATTTGAAAGGAATGGCTTCCGGAACTTGTGTTTGTGGATTCGTTATGCTGTGAAGTCATTAACTATTTGCTTTTTTGGCCACAATTCCTTCTTTTTCTTTCTTTTCTAAAAAAGATTTTTATTTTATTTTATTTGTTTAATTAAAAATATCTTATTTATTTGTTCATGAGAGACAGAGAGAGAGAGAGAGAGAGAGAGAGAGAGGCAGAGACATAGGCAGGGAGCCTGACATAGGATTTGATCCCAGGACCCCGGGATCACAACCTGTGCTGAAGGCAGATGCTCAACCACTGAACCACACAGGTGCCCCAGATTCTTATTTATTTTAAAGAGAGAGAGCAAGCAAGTGGGGAGAGGGGCAAGCCGACTCTGCACTGACGTGGAGCCCCATATGAGGTTCGGTCCCACCACTCTGAGATCATGACCTGAGCCAAAATCAAGAGTCCGATGCTTAATCGACTGAGCCAACTGGCCACAATTCCTTCTAATTATATTATTGCCTAGGCTATATCTCCTCTTCTTTTCCACATATTTATCACTAAATCATTGTTACGTTCCTTGACTGGCATCTGTATTTATGGGTCTTCTTCCAAACAAGGATCTTATCGTCAAATGTTGAAAAATGATCTGCTATACTCTCTGGGAAAATGCACTGCATGTGTTAGCATACAAATGCTCTGAAAAGTCTTACAATAATAACTTGTTCAAACTAATTTTGTGTAACTGAGTGCTTCCTCAGTTCCTTGATATTCAATCCCTTTTTCATGGTCACCCTTTTGAGGAACCCTAGTGTTATGGGAAGCACAGTGAAGCAGAAGCTGGTCTGTAAGATTTCACTAATTCCCTGTAGAAGTCACCCTGCCCATAGAAAGAAATGAGGCCATGTTGATGGGTTCAAAACTATCCATTCGGTAATTAATCCTAGATATTACCTTTTTTTTTTTTTTTTTCCTGGTGAATCAGACGTAATCCTAATGGTTAGAATCTTGCTTTTCCCTGTCTTTGGGAAAATATGGTAATTCTTTGTCTGTATCTGCTGTGTTGGCATCTTCTCATTCAGTGTGATTTCCCCAATCTCCCTGACCAAGAGATCAGTCACGTAGTAAGTTCTGTTAGCCTGGGAGGCGGTGCCCAAGTCCAGACCCTGGAGGGGTCTCTGGATAACTCTTCCTGGTAACTCACATTTCTCAGCTCAGTGCCATGGACACAGTAGACTCTTTTTTTTTTTTTTAATTTTTATTTATTTATGATAGTCACAGAGAGAGAGAGAGAGAGAGAGGCAGAGACATAGGCAGAGGGAGAAGCAGGCTCCATGCACCGGGAGCCCGATGTGGGATTCGATCCCGGGTCTCCAGGATCGCGCCCTGGGCCAAAGGCAGGCGCCAAACCGCTGCGCCACCCAGGGATCCCTCTTTTTTTTTTTTTTAATTTTTATTTATTTATGATAGTCACAGAGAGAGAGAGAGAGAGAGAGAGAGAGGCAGAGACATAGGCAGAGGGAGAAGCAGGCTCCATGCACCGGGAGCCTGATGTGGGATTCGATCCTGGGTCTCCAGAATCGCGCCCTGGGCCAAAGGCAGGCGCCAAACCGCTGCGCCACCCAGGGATCCCGACACAGTAGACTCTTAATACATGGCCTTCCTTCTAGGCCTGTGTAAGACTTTCAGAGATGGGAACTTGCTGAACATTCCCAACGATGACTGTAAACATCAGTAAGTTGTGTGGGTGCATCCAGGCCACAAGTTATTTTTCCTGACCTTCTGCACTAGTCTGTTCCAGCTGCCATAGCCCAGGCCCACAGACTGGGCAGCTCCAATAGCAGACACTTACTTCTCATAATTCTGGAGGTGGGAGGTCTGAGATTAAAGGGTCCACAGTGTTGGTTTCTCCCAAGGCTTCTCTCCTTGGCTAACAGATGACCATTTTGTGGCCGTGTCTTCACATGGCCTTTCCTTTATATGCACACATCCGTGGTACGTCCTTTTCTTACAAGGACATCAGGCATATTGGATTGGGGCCTACCCATGTGAGATCATTTTTAACTTAGTCACGGCTTTAAAAATTCCACCTCCATGGGGCGCCTGGATGGCTCAGTGGTTGAGGCTCTGCCTTCAGCTCAGGTTGTGATCCCAGGGACTCCCAGGGGAGTCCCACATTGGGCTCCCCATAGGGAGCCTGCTTCTCCCTCTGCCTGTGTCTCTGCCTTTCTCTCTGTGTCTCTCATGAATAAATAAATAAAATCTTTAAAAAAATAAAGACCTTATCTCCAAATACAGTAACATTCTGAGATACTGGGGGTTAGGACTCTAACATAGGGATTTTGGGGTGGACACAATTCAGGTTATAACACTCTATGAATCTCCCCGCCCCATTTTATTCCTCTCTTGAGTCATTTGTATTTGAATCAGAATTCTGTACCTCTGGAATCCTTATCCTGCTTGAATCACTAATCCCTGATCTTGAAATCATCCTTCTTTCTCTAAACAGCTGTCTGCTTTCCTGATGCCTTGAGTATATGCCCACTTGCCCTGTGTCCCATCTTTTCCTGCTGTCAACTTCGACATAACATGTGATGTGTGGTGAGTCCTGGAGCTGCCCTGTGCCTCAGCCATGTCATCTGAAAATACAGGGAGTAAAATGGTGCCACAGCACACAGGGGTGGGACATGGGGGGTGTGGGGGTATGAGAGGATGTAGAGCAGTGCCAGGCACCAAAGTGAGTCCTTAACATATGTTAGAGATTCCTATACTTCTTACATTATTATTTTTATCATGAACAGTCATTGTCATTGTTATGTCCTAGTAAAAGTTCAGGCCATGGAACATATTATGAGACATAAAATCTAGCCCCAAAGCATCATTTCAATGATCTTGTGAATATAGTTTGTCACCACTTAACTGATAAATTCAAGGTTGTTAGTCTTCATTTCAATAAGAAAACACCTTAAAAATTATATATGTCAGATGTTATTTTTTGTACTTCCCACACTTAGTCCCTAATTTTCTTTAAGATACGCATCCTTTTCATCACCTCCCGTGGTGCAGATTAGAACACCAGCGAGGATAGATGTTAAGCATTTTGCCAAGGTCGCTCAGCCAGTAGTGACAAAGTCAGAATTGGCACACAGGCCACGCTGCTTCTAGAGCAAAGGCATCTTCCTCATCTGTATGAGTTTTTGATGGTTGCTTTAACAAACATGAAAATCAATAAAAGGAAACCTCATTTAGAAAAGAGTCAGGAGGCCAGCAGAGGGAGCTCCCATGGCCAGCACTGTCTTCTCTTGCACACCCAGCAGGAAGAGAGGTACCTTGCCCCTTCATGCTACTCACTCTCCCAGCAGGTGGAAGGAGGTTTGCTTATCCCATTGGCAACAGCCAGCCAATGAGAGACAGTCACAGCTCAGCCAATGAAAAGCCACTATTCTTCTAGCTCTGAAAATTTACTCCAATGGGCTTTTTTTTTACAACAGCCCTGCCCACCTCCCCGTCTTTCTCTATAGAAGAGGGTTCTCTCCTTTATTTTCCAGACTTGCCAATGGTTTTGCATTGCAATTCTCTGCCATTCCCAAATAAATCCAGCTTTTGCTGGTAAAATAACTGATAGTTTTATTTTTAAAGTAACACAAAGTGCCACCGACTGTGTGGCTTAGAACCGTAAGGGCATTAGGGCCCACTACAATTATACAGGATAAAGCCTTTATCTCGAGATATTGAATTTAATCCCATTTGCAAAGACCTTCCCCCCCCCCCCCCAAATAAAGTCACATTCACAGATTCCAGGGATTAGGACCTGGATATCTTTTGGGGTGGAGGGAGGGACATTATGTAGCCTACCACATTATTGCCATCCTACTGCCTGATTAATGCCATGCTGTAATGAATGCCTGATGCTTTTGTGGACCAAGGGAAGAAACAGCTTCCATGATGGCCCAGTCATGGGAAAGCTGAGAGGTGCAGAAATCATAGATTATAGAAAAGTCAGCTGCAAATGTTTTAGAATAAATTGGGGCTACCATCGAGGCTACCATCGAGTAGAGAGGAAGAGGTCCTAAGAATTGGAATTCTGGCTATATAGTTACATGTAAAGATGAAAGAGGAGAGTCATAAATAAATAGTTACCTGTTGAGGGTTTTTGAGCCCAGACCCAAGGAGGATCCGCTCTAAATTTAGATTCTGAGTGGGCATATTGCCAAAGGCAAGTGTTTCCAAGGGGCTAGAAACTTCTAACAAGAGTGGTAACTGAGATCCCAGCACCAGAATGAGCCAAGAATCTTTGTGAGCTCTTGAGAAAGGGGAAGAACAAAGAGGGGCGGGCCCATTGCCCCGGGGTAGAAGGTGTTTTGTAAGTGGAGACCCAACGGGAAGCAAAACTATTCACCTGCTGTTTCTGCTTCTGGCTCGCCATCACAGAGACTGACAGGAAAGGACAGATGGGGTTACATGTCGCCAGGCAAATCAAAGCCAGAGATGGGGCGTAGTAAAGGTGGGGCGCTGGAAGGAGCCCCCGCTGTGAAGCTAGAAGACTTTGCAGCCCTGCCTACAGAGCCAGCCCCTGTGATTACCCTGAGAAATGCAGGGGCGAGGAGGCTCTTGGAGAACCGCCAAGGGGGTGAGGGTGAAGGAAACCCAGGAAACTGCAGATCAGAGTCCTCACATCATTAAATTCTCCGGTGTGATGCACAATGCAGAGAATCCATTAACCATGGCCCAGAGAATAATTTTGAGTTTAGAGAGACTTGCTGGAGATGGAGACTTTGAGTTGAAAAAGCACTCATGAGATTTAGCCAATACTGATATATTGAGTCAGCTCACCAGCCAGCCACTCTGTCTTTCAGTGTTTATCCTCTGTCCTTTTCAAGGAGAATCAAGAGTGTATATCTCTCGGATCCACTGAATTCAATTTTGGGAAATTCCCTCCTGCTCTTCTCCCCTCTCATGTTCCTAGAAGCCAGCCTGGATACAGATCCCCTTGTGTACCCTTCCACCCATCACTTCCCCTAAATGAGGCCAATGAAGACACAGAGCCCATGAAGGGAAACCCTGACAGCTCTGGACCAGCCAAACGGCTGGCATCAGAACTTCTAAGAGGGAAAAGAATAATTAAGGAAGCAGTAATAAGGCGTTAGCTTGGAAAGAGGGAGCAAAAAATGTCAAGTTTTACCAAGAACTGTTTTTCTATCTCACAGTGATGTCAAGGTCATTATGGACCGAGGAAGATGGGCCTCAAAAAATAGAGAACTTGAAATTGGCAGAAGTCTCATCAGACATCTGTTAGCACCTGTTAAAAAGAAAACCACAGGCCCCAGATGGTGTCATTTAGACAACAGTTCCCAAATTGGGGCTTAATACCAGATCTAATTGTGGTTTCAACCTCCCCCAGAAATGTAGTCTTAACTGGTCAGGGTTTTTTTCTGTCAGGGCCAACGAGTCTGCCACAAGGGCTCTCTCAGTCCCCCAAAGGGAGATGAGGTCATGTTCAGGGTAAGACCCCCTACTTCTCCCCCAAAGGGAAATCCTTGCCTGGAACAATCCTGTTTGTCTGCTAATAACTTTCTTGCCCCCACCCTCCTTCTACATAAACTTTCCATTTTGTGCAATTCCTCTTCTTGCTAGATGGGATGTTGCCCGACTCAGGAATCATTCAACAAGGCCAATTCGATCTGTAAAATGTACCGGTTGGATTTTTGTTATTTAACACAACTTTGTGATTCCAAGGGCTGAGGAGACAAGGGTGAAAACAGAATATGGTCCTGCTGTTCTAATAATTAACAGTGGGGACAGATGCTGTGGAAATGAACTAATGTGAGTTTGCTCCTTGGTGAGTCTCAGGTACGGACTACACCGCGTGGAATTGTCACACAAAGGATACTTTATCTACAGCAAATCAGAGATCATGGAGAATAACATCCAAAGTTGTGACTCACTGAGTAAGGGTGAGTGGGTATCTTTTATTTGGGGTTAGGATGAAGATTCAGAAAGGGGTAGTTTGTCATCATATGTAAAAATGGGCATAGAGTTGCACAGGTATGCTTAGAAAACATGCCTATACACACATCCTGTGTTATGTGAATGAAGCTTGTCCTCCTTTTTGGGTGGGGATTTTAACATTATAATGAGGTAGAGGTGCCTGGGATACTCCCTGGCCCATCACACAGGTATGAGTCAGTGGTCGAGCTCAAAATGATCTAGGTCACTGGAGCTCTTCTTAATTGCCTCTCAAAGATGAAGTTAACATTCCTGTGAAGAAGGGGGCTAGGAGGGGTCTTGCTGGTGACAGGTTTAACCTCATTAACCCTATGGGGCACAGTTTCAGAAAGATTGCTAAAAAGTATGAAACTGCTTAGGAAAACACTCCGGCAGTTGATCAAACAGCTAAACATAAAATTCTCATATGACCCAGCAATTCCACTCCTAGGTATCTACCCAAGAGAACCGAAGACACATGTCCACACAAAAGACCTGTACACAAATGTGCATAGCAGTTTTATTCATGGGATCAAACAGTGGAAGTGGTCCAAGTGATCACCAGCTGGAGAATGGCTAAGCACAATATGGTCTATCCATACAATGATATGATGACCAAGCAATAAACAGCAATAAAAGCAAATGAAGTGTGGCTACACACTGTACAGCATGGATGACTCTCGGGAATATTATGTTAAGTGAAAGAGGATCACATACTGTATGGATTCCACTTATATTTAAATGTCCAGAATAGGCAAATCCATTGACACCAGATTAGTAGTTCTTAAGGGCTGAGACGGGAGGGAGGAATGCGGAGGGACTGCTAATGGGTAGGGGACCTCTTTATAGGGAGATGAAAATGTTCTGCAAGTGGATAGTGGTGACAGCTGCTCAGCTTTGTGAATATGCTGAAAATGTTTGCATTTATAATATTATAATTTTATAATATGCTTCAAATGAGTACATTGTGTAGTGTCTGAATTACATCTCAGGAAAGCCGTTATTATTATTATTTTTTAAACTACTGAAATTGCAGTTCACACAGGATGCTGGGCAGGACAGAGGAGGGCCACCAACCCCCTTGAGGGTTCATGGAGAACTTCCTGTGTTCTTTGCACCGATATTAGTATTGCATGTCTATGTGGCTTCCTGGAGGCCGTGCTGGGTGTTATTAGCCACAAAAACCTCTTTCAGTTTCATATAGGAGCCATCCAAGTATGAGCATTCCCTGGTTTTGTTTGGCAAATCCAATCTGTTGTCACTTTTTAAGACTGTGTTTTCTAAAAAAAAAAAAAAAAAGACTGTGTTTTCTAGCCCTGAGTTAGTTCCATGAGTGAAACTTCTGGAAGGCTAGAAAAAGAAAGGGAAAATAGTGATTTTTGTTTAACTTAACTTTTCTTCCATAGTGTCCAATCCACCCTTATGTAGCTCTGTTTGTGTCTTCCTCGCCTTTTGGTGAGAATGAAACCTGAGAAATTAGGTGTGACTTCCGATGACAGAAGCCACAAGCAAACGCCAAGTGATGGTGGTAGTCTCAGGAGCCCATCGTGGCATGAACCAGTAGAGCCAATCTTTGGGGAAAATAACAAATCTAGGGGCACAGCAACCCTTAAATTCTCACATCTGCCTCTAAGGAGGGTGATCAGAGCATTCAACAAGGACTGAGAATATTTGACCCAATATGGTTCTAGAAACTCCTTGATGGTGGGCTTATCTAAACAGCCAAAGAGCTAAATTTTAAAAGCTCATTCCTGAAAATATTCCATGATTAGTCCTTGGGCTCCAAGATGGCTTTTAACATTAAAACAGTTTTTGGGACGTCTGGGTGGCTCAGTGGTTGAGCGTCTGCCTTTGGCTCAGGTCATAATCCCGGGATTCTGGGATCGAGTTCCACATCAGAGTCCCTGCAGGAAGCCTGCTTCTCTCCCTCTGCCTATGTCTCAGCCTCTTTCTCTGTGTCTCTCATGAATAAATAAATAAAATATTAAAAAAAAAACCCAAAACAGAGTTTGCCATTGAGGGGGTGATTCCAACGGGTTCTTCCACTGTGGACTAAATTAGACGCTACATTTAGCAATGAGACACCAAAATATTAAGAATGGGGAATGGATGGAGACGCTGTAAAATTCTTAGTGACTTCTGATATGCAGTTGGATCTGAAAAGCAACTTCAACTCAATGTAAAAGGAATCAGGATAACCTGAAAGAATACCCCCCCTCCCTTTTTTGACCTGGACACTTTTCACTGGATTTGTTGCTGTCTTTCATGTGATTTATGGTGTTCTGTGAACTTACTTAATCTGAGCAGAATCAGCTCTGTTTCATCTGCATGTGCTTATGACTCTAGACTTCGTCCCTATGTGTCACCCTCACATATTCAAGAAGGCTTCAGTTCACCATTTTTTTTTTTTTTTTTTATTAGCCAGTGATTCAATAGATATTTCTTAGTACCAGGCTCTGGGACAGGTACTGGCCCAGGGAAAGGGGTAGAAGCAGCGCCAAGAACTGCTTCCCAGACGACCCAGTAGTGAGCACCTCCAAAGCCTGAAGCAGTGCAGGGGGAGGGGGGCGGTGACTGCTTGAGATGCTCACAACCCCAGATGACCTCTGACCTTCCTAGAAAAGCACAGGGTGGTGGGTGGGCCGTGTTAGCTGCGTAATCAAAGCAAGAGTACTCCCTTTGAAGGCTAGAGAACAGGAAGACACAGGGAGTACAGGTCAGCAGGTACTCACAACCTACTGTTATTTATTTATATTTTAAAAAGATTTTATTTATTTACTCATGAGAGACACAGAGAGAGGCAGAGACACAGCCAAAGGGAGAAGCAGGTTCCCTGTGGGGAGCCTGATGCGGGACTCAATCCCAGGACCCCAGGATCACGACCTGAGCCAAAGGCTCAACCACTGAGCCACCCAGGCGTCCCACAACCTGCTGTTATTAACAAAAACTCAACCAAGTAAATTTGAAGATCTCACTGGCTTTGTTAAGTGATTCCAGAATGGTGCGGCACCCCATCTACAAGTAGAAGGGCGCTCTGAGGAGTTGTACCAAATGGTAGGATGTTATGGAAGGAAGGAGGGTGGGCAAGAAAATTATTACTGGAAGCAAAGGACTGTTGCAGGTAAGGCTTCCCCTTCGGGGGGTAGAGTAAGGGGTCTTATCAAGCAGATGATCTCATCTTCCTTTGGGGGGACCGAAGGGGCCCACATGGCAGACACCTTGGCCCTGACTGACCAGTTGAGACTCCGTTTCTGGGGGCGGTTGGAACTGCAGTTAGATCACGTATCAAGCCCCAGGTTGGCGACTTGGCCTCAGAGACGCCATCTTGGGCCTATGGTTTTTTTCTTGAACAATAGCACAGATGCTCTAAGAGAGCAGTGGTTCTCCGTCTGGGTTGCACGTCGGAATAACCTGAGGGAACTTTATAAGATAGTGATGCCTGGATATCGCCCCAGAGAGCCGGAATTAATGGGTCAGGGCAAGCTGGGCATTGGCATTTCTACAGCTCCCTGGGTGGTGGTGATGGGGCCACAGGAGTGGGAGGGGAAACAGACACTTTGGGGGCTCAGGGCAGCAGGACAGGAGCCCCCCAAGGAAGTGTACTGAGTTCCTCTCCCATCAGGCTGGGTTCCCAGGGGAAGGACCCGGAGGAGGGGAAGGTGGCTCGGCTGGCTGGCTGCCCTCAGCGGCCTTTGGAACAAACAGGACACATTCCCCATGTAAGTGGGCTTCCCCCCAGTTGCCTCGCTGCAAAGTTTGCAGCTCAGCAGCCAGTTGCCCACATCCTCCTCACCAGGGCTGGGCTCCAGACATTCAACGAGGCAGCACAACCCACCCTGACTACCTGCAGGGCACAGGCCACCTCCCTGGTCACAGATCGCGGAGGAGGAACTCATGCTGTCACACCGTTTCAGAGGTTCCTGCCGAAGGTTCCACACAGAGCGTAGGTGAGATAATAAACCACAAAGCCTGGCACACAGTAAGCACTTAATACATGATAACTTTGTCAATAATATCACTTAATTAAAAAAGAAAATAAAAGGAAGGGGTGCCACCTGGGTGGCTCAGTCAGTTAAACATCTGCCTTCAGCTCAGATCAAGATCCTGGGGTCCTGGGATCGAGCCCCATGTCGGGCTCTGTGCTCAGCAGGGAGTCTGCTCCCTCTCCCTCCCCCACTCTGCCTGTGCTTTCTCTCTCAAATAATTAAAAATCTTTAAAAAAAAGCAAAAAAAAAAAAAGTTTCTAGTGCATTTGAAAGGGAGACACCCCAAATAGTTGCACCGTGTAGAAAAAGGGATTTCATTTTCTTTCTTTCTTTCTTTCTTTCTTTCTTTCTTTCTTTCTTTCTTTCTTTCTTTCTTTCTTTCTTCTCTTCTTTCTTTCTCCTACTTATTTTTTAAATTATTTATTTATTTATTTGCTCATGAGAGACACAGAGAGAGAGGCAGAGACACAAGGCAGAGGGAGAAGCAGGCTCCATGCAGGGACTCGATGGCGACTCGATCCTGGGACTCTGGGATCACACCCTGAGCCAAAGGCAGATGCTCAATCGCTGAGCCACCCAGGTGTCCCATTTTTCTTCTACTTTTTATTTTTTATTTATTTTTAATTTTTTTATTTTTAAAGATTTTATTTATTCATGAAAGACACACACAGAGAGAGGCAGAGACACAGGCGGGGGGGGGGGAAGCAGGCTCCATGCAGGGAGCCCCATGTGGGACTCGATCCCAGGTCTCCAGGATCATGCCCTGGGCCGAAGGCCGGCGCTAAACCCCTGAGCCACCCAGGAATCCCCTCTTCTACTTTTTAAAGAGTAGTCTCCACACTCAGTGTGGAGCCCAACACAGGCCTTGAACTCTCCACCCTGAGATCAAGATCTGAGCCGAGATTAAGAGTCAGATGCATAACCGACTGGGCCACCCAGGCGCCCCTCTTCCTTTTTTCTTAGTTCAAATACTAATGGTGCGTCATAACTGGTGGCATTTTAGAGTCAACAGACAACAGAATTGGTAACGTGCCCAGCACAGCGTCTGGCTTGCTGTCAGCGTGACACAAGTCGTAGCCATTATCACTATCTCAATATGACAGTGAATTTGTCTGGCTCTCCTGTGGCTCTGTCCATTTTTATCTCTTTTGAAGCTGTGCTGTGCAGTGTGTGCATGTTTAGAACCACTTTACCTTCCCGATGAACCGAAGCTTCTTATGAAGATGCTTTGTGCCTTAACATCTTCTTTGTATGATGTTGATGTAATGAAATTGGCTTTCTTGGTGAGGATTTGCCTGGCATATCCTTTGTCCTCTTGCTACTTCCAATTTTTCTATGTGTGTATGTTTTCTCTGGGTCTTTTAGAAACAGGTACAATTTTACAATCATTTTAAAAATACACACTGACCATTTTATCTTCTACTGGATCACTTAGTCCTTTTACTTTTTGATGTATTTCTATTATATTACTTATGTTTTCTTTTTTTTAAGATTTTATTCATTTATTCATGAGAGGCACAGAGAGAGAGAGAGAGAGAGAGAGGCAGAGACACAGGCAGAGGGAGAAGCAGGCTCCCTGATGTGGGACTTGATCCCGGGTCTCCAGGATCAGGCCCTGGACTGAAGGCAGGCGCTAAACCGCTGAGCTTCCAGGGCTGCCCTTACTTATGTTTTCCATTTGTTCTGTCTTTTTTTTTTTTTTTTAAATAAGATCTCTTCTTTTTTGTCAGTGTAATCTCTTGACTGAGTCATTTTTCTTACTCTGCTTTTCCTTGTAGTACAGAGCTTCTCAACCTCTCCTCTATTGATATTTTGGGCTGGATAATTCTTTGTTGTGTGTTGGCTGTCTTGTGCATTGTTGGATGCTTTGCCCTTTCCTAGCTTCTATTCACCGGGGGCCAGTAACACCCCTCCAGGTTTGACAACCAAA
Organism: Canis lupus baileyi; assembly: GCF_048164855.1. Taxonomy (NCBI): domain Eukaryota; kingdom Metazoa; phylum Chordata; class Mammalia; order Carnivora; family Canidae; genus Canis; species Canis lupus. The sequence goes on along the minus strand of NC_132867.1, from coordinate 31,994,011 downwards.
AACGTTCCCAGACATTGTCACACGATCCCTGGGGTCGAAACTGTCCCCAGTTGGGAAGCACTTCTCTAGTGATGAGGTTACTCTCGAAATCTTAACATACTTAACTTATCCATGTCTCAAATGAACCACTGCCATTATTCTTCTCTGAAACACAACAGGAACATTTTTCTTAAATATTTTATTTATCTATTCGTTAGAGACACACAGAGAGAGGCAGAGACACAGGCAGAGGGAGAAGCAGGCTCCCTGCAGGGAGCCCGATGTGGGCCTTGATCCAGGGTCTCTAGGATCACGCCCTGAATCAAAGGCAGACAGACGCTCAACCACTGAGCCACCCAGGTGCCCTAACACAACAGGAACATTAGGTCACATTATCTGCAGTTGTTTGCCTTCTTGGGTTTAAGTTGTTGCATTGCCAACCCAGAATATATTATTGCTGTTTCATGCAGTCAGTGTTTGTTTAGGTTTTCTCACGAATTTACCAGTTTCTTTCCTCTTTTCTTCTTACGTGTCGTAACTTCGGTGTGGGAATAGTATCCTTCTGCCTAACATACGCCCGTTAGAACTTTATCTGATAAAGACCTTTTGATGTCAAACGCTCTCAACTTTTGTTTGTCTGAGTATTTTGTCCCCTTTCCTGGAGGGATACAAAATTTGCAGGATATGCAGTTCTAAGTCAGCCAAGATTTTTGAAGCACTTGGAACGTATTCCACCCACTTCGGGGTTCTATTAAAACTGCTGAGAAATAATCTGTAAACTTAATATTGTTCTTCCTTTGAAGGTCATCTACCTTCTCTGTTTCTGACATCCTGTCAAATTCACTCTGATGTGATTTCTTTCCTTTTTTTTTTTTTTTAAGATTTTATTTATTTATTCATGAGAAACACAGAGATGTGTGAGAGGCAGAGACACAGAGGGAGAAGCAGGCTCCATGCAGGGAGCCCGACGTGGGACTTGATCCCGGGACTCCAGGATCATGCCCTGGGCCAAAGGCAGGGGGCCAAACCGCTGAGCCACCCAGGGATTCCCCCCCTTTTTTTTTTAATGTGATTTTTTTTCTTATTTGTCCAGCTTGGGATTTGTTGGGACTCCTGATATGGTAGACTGGTGTCTTTTTTTTTTTTTTTTTTTTTTAAGATTTATTTATTCATTCATGAGACACAGACTGAGAGAGAGAGGCAGAGACACAGGCAGAGGGAGAAGCAGGCTCATCGCAGGGAGCCCGATGTGGGACCTGATCCAGGATCCAGGATCACGACCCGAGCCAAAGGCAGGCGCCCAACCACCGAGCCACCCAGGTGTCCCATAGACTGGTGTCTTTAATCAGCCGTTGTTTTTTCAAATATTCAGATAGTGCTGTTGCCTCATCCTCTCTTACCTCTCCTCTGAGGTTGTGATCAGACATTAATAGATTATCTCTACCCATCATATGTCTTATATATTAACCTCTCATATTTTCTTTTTTTTTTTAAAAAAGATTTTTATCTATTTATTCATGAGAGACACAGAGAGAGAGGCAGAGACACAGGCAGAGGGAGAAGCAGGCTCCCTGTGGGGAGCCCGATGTGGGACTCGATCCCAGGACCCTGGGATCACGACCTGAGCTGAAGGCAGATGCTCAACCACTGAGCCACGCAGGGGCCCCAACCTCTCATATTTTCTATCCTACGTTTCTCTATATTGCATCCTTGATATTCATGTCAGATCTACCCTTCCAGTGGCTAATTTTATGTGTCAAATTGGCTGGGCCATAGTACCCAGCTATCTGATCAAACATGTCTTAATGTTGCTGTGAAGATATTTTTTAGGTGAAATTAGCGTTTAAATCAGTAGACTTTGAATAAAGCAAATTACCCTCTATCATGTGGGTGGGCCTCATCCAATCAGTTGAAGACCTTAAGAGAAAAAAGATTGAGGTCTTCGTGGAAGAAGTCATCCTTCCTTGAGGCTGCTTTTGGACTCAACTAAATGTCAGTTCTTCCCTAGGTCTCTACCCTGTCAGTCTGCCTTATGTATTTTGGACTTGTCGGCCTCCACAGTCCTGTGAGCTGATTCCTTAAAACAAATTTCCTTCCCTCTTTATAAATACACACAACCTAATAGTTCTGTTTCTCTGAACCCTAAGTTTTCTCTCTCTTCAACTGTGTCTAATCCGTGGTTAAACTCATCCTCTGACTTTTAAATGTCAACTATTGTATTTTTCATTTCTACAGGTCTACTTGCATCCCACCCCTCAAATCAATTTGGTTCTTTTTGTCTGTAGCAGATCATAATTACTGGTCCCAATTGTTCACTCCCTTCCTTGTAAGAGGATTATACATTCCTGGTTGTTGCTATATGACTTGCAGTTCCTCCCTGGGGAGGAGTACTTCTCCACTCTATTGACATTGGCCTTGGTCATGTCTTTGACCAAGGAATGTGGACAGAAGTGACCCGCCCCACGTCCAAGCAGAAGCTCTAAGAACCTCTGTGGGGTTGGCATTTCTTCCCTCACGTAGCATGTCCTTTAGCCTAGATCCTAGAATGAAGAAGTTGCTGATATTTGGGATTCATGTGCTACCCCAGTAAAGCTGAATGATCCAGCCTCTTGTGCATTCTGGACGCGATCAGTGCCCCTTACATGTATCTAACTGCACTAAGCATGCTGTCTATTCTGTTTATGGCCGGTTCTGAAGTCTTTGTGGGTCTGATGAACTGCCTGCTGCTTCTGCTGGCTCTTGGACACCATGCTTTCCTCTTGTGTTTCATGATTTCTAACAGCTAACCCTGTTACTTGACCACCTGGACGGACAGTGTGATCTAGGGCTGTAAATCTTTAGAGCACTTTTCAGGAAAGATGTATTTTGCCCCTTCAAGCAGAAAACACGATCAAAACCAAGACAAAAGCTCCCTCAGTATCAACTGAAATGCTGTAGTCGGTGGTAGGGATGTGTGGTAGGCTGAACAATAACCCCAGAGATGCCAGATCCTAATCCCTGACACCTGTGAATGTGACTTTATTTGGAAACAGGGTCTTTGCAGATGTGCTCAAATTGGGTTTCTTGAGATGGGGAAATTTCTTGGATTATCTGGGTGGGGCTCACAGGCAAACCACAAGTGTCCTCATAAGAGAGAGACAGAAGGGAGAAGGTCATGTGAATACAGAAGCAGAGACAGGAGAGACACTGCCACCAGCCCAGGGACGCTGCCATTTGCAAGAAGAAGGAATACATCGTCCCCCAAAACCTCTGAAGACTTTTCAACATCTTGAATTCAGCCTAGTGATACTGATTTTGGATTTCTGGTCCCTTGAACTGTGAGAAAATAGGCTTCTGTTAAGTCACCAAGTTTGTGGGACTTTGTTATGGCAACGCAAGGAAACACACGTGGAGGCGGGATGGGATTCATTTATTCCAGTGGCCCTGACACAGTGGGGGTGGCTCTTTGGGATTTCAGATTTATGGGGAGAAGGCTCCTTTAGCTCCCACCTCGGGTGAGCCCTGGTCTTTGTCCTCTGTCTCCTCGGTCCTTGTGAGGGGCTGATACCTGCAGGGTTTGTCAAATGCCCTCCAGGTGAAAAGTGGCACTTGGTTAGCTGCTGTAGCTTTTGTCCTTTGAATATTCCTCCCTTCTTTGTTAGGAAACATCCGAAATTTTTTTTTTTTTTTTTTAAACATTACAGCCAGCATTTCAGTTGATTTTGTCTGAGGGTCAAGGAGGTAGCCTAGTTAGCCATATTGCGGAAAGTGGAAGTCAAATAGGAATCTTTCTTCTTCTTCTTCTTTTTTTTTTTTTTTAAGATTTTATTTATTCATGAGAGATGCAGAGAGAGAGTCAGAGACACAGGCAGAGGGAGAAGCTCACATGCAAGGAGCCCGATGTGGGACTCAACCCTAGGACCCTGGGATAACGTCCTGAGCTGAAGGCAGATGATCAAGCACTAGGCCACCCAGGTGCCCCTTTATTTAATTGTTAAAGATTTTATTTATTTATTTGAGAGGGAGAAAGAGAGGGAGAGAGAGCACAAGAGCAGGGTGGGGTGGAGCAGAGAGAAAGGGAGAAGCAGACTCCCCATCGAGCAGGGAGCCTAACGCGCGGCTCGATCCCAGGACCCCAAGATCATGACCAGAGCTGAAGGCAGACGCTTAATGGACTGAGTCACCCAGGTGCCCCCTGCTCAGGGTTTTAGCTGCAAACATTAGAAACTGATTCCAGCTGATATAAGCAGAAAAGGAGTTTCTCAGGATGATATAGAGGAGCTCAGAGATTTCTCTGGAAGGGTTGGGGGAAACAGCCTCGGCGGGGACCCAGGCAGGAGCAATGTCCAAATCAGACCCAGGCTGGTGGGGACGTCACTGATGCTGGGGTGACCCCCTGGCCGCTGGCCACTTCTCCCAGAACCCCTGCCTCTGCCGCTGCCACCCATCTCCTAAATCAAAGCTGGGCTGGAGCCAAGCTTGCGTGCCTATAGCCCAGCAGCGAAGGGGCTGGGAACCGAGCATGCAGCTTCTGGAGCCCCCAGAAAGAGGGAGGGGTTCACATTTGCAAAGTGGGAGATGCCTCAGTCACGTGAAGGAGATTCAGGTGCAAGGTGGGGAGGGGGGGCAAAAAGAATGCTGAGTGTCCAGAGCAGGGATGGACATGCCCCCTGATCCAGGTGCTCCCACAAGTAGAGCCCTTCTGTCACTGTACGTGTAGGGAGGGGAGCCTGCTCAACTGGGAATCACTTTCCCCCCTGTCTCGAGACTTAGCCCCCCGACTACAGATCTCTGGGGGCACTGAGAACCGAAAATATGGTGATCACTCCCTCACGGTGTTACTGACAATAATTGAAAAATACTGAAATGTAGGGGCCCCTGGGTGGCTCAGTGGGTGAGCATCTGCCTTCGGCTCAGGTCGTGATCTTGGGGTCGGGGGATCAAGTCCAGCATCTGGCTCCCCGTGGGGACCCTGTTTCTTCCTGTATGTCTCTGCTTCTCTCTCCATATCTCTCATGAATAAATAAATAAAATATTTAAAAAAATATGCTGAAATGTAAAATGAATGCAAGGAAGGTTGACCATTTGCTCATCTCCCTGCCCGGCTATCTGCTGCCCCGCCCATGATGGTTCATTTTAAAAATGTCAAGTTGTTCGAAGAAGTTATTTTTCCTATGTTTGTGGCCTTTGACGAATACTTTATTGGGCAATCTGGCACAGAGGAAGGGACATTTGTTGCTGACCTCAGTTTGTGGAGTTAAAGTCATACTCATGAGATTATGTTGCGTGTAACAGTGGCTACTATTAAAAAAAAACAATGGCTACTATTTATTGAGTACCTACTGTATACAAGCACTGGGGGCAGCACTACTTTTTTTTTTTTTTTAAGATTTATTTATTTTAGAAAAGGGGGTGGGTGCACCTGGGTGGCTTAGTTGGTTAAGTGTCTGTCTTTGGCTCAGGGGGTGATCTTGGGGTCTTGGGATTGAAACCCACATTGGACCACCCCCCCACAGGGAGCCTGCTTCTCCCTCTGTCTCTGTCTCTTATGAATAAAAAAATAAAATCTTAAAAAAAAAAAATACAGAGGGGCATGCAAGGGGAGAGGGAGAGAAGAGAATCCTCAAGCAGACTCCCCATTGATCATGGAGCCCACGACCCTGAAGGGGTCAACCGCTTAGCTTACTGAGCCACCCAGGCTCCCCTGGGGGCAGCACTTTTTATGGAGTATGACTAATCTTTAAGTCTTTTCATCTCCACGTACAGATGAGGAAACGGCGGGGTCACAGGCTAGTAGGTATCTGAGGTGGAATTCAAGGCTTCCTAGACTGACAGGTCCCAGATGTCATTAGACCCTCACACCTGGTGCGGTTCCTGGTTGACAGCAGCAAGGGACTGAGGAATACCTGTAGAACGAATGGACACCAGCAATGGCAAACGAGAGCCTCATTCAATATCTGACAGTCATCCAAGTGTGGTTCCATTAATGCATGCATATTAAATAGAGAATAAAACTTTAATAGAGCACCAGCACGATATAAAACATATACAGGTAGCAAAATAAGTTCAGTCTAAGTATCCCTCCCTGAGAATCCAGAAAGCTTGCTGACCCCTTTAGAGTTGAGGTGGTTTTGGTGATCAGTCCATCAGCCGTCTGGTTGGATTTTATAGCATCTCAGTTTTTATTCCTCATTTTAGATATTTTTGTTTCTTCTAATTTAATTCAAAACTCGTTCCCTATATTAGTGTGCATCAGAAGCTGAAAATTATACTCCCAATGATCAACATATCTTTTTTTTTTCTTCTTTTTAAATCATTGAGGCCTTTTATAGAGCAGCAAATTCCCAACGTGGAGTATTTTTTTTTTTTTTTTTGCCAAGCCAGTCTTTAAAATCTAGCTCTGTGGTTGTTTAGACGTCCTGGAATCTGAGAGTTCTGGATTTGGGGTTTGCTCAGGGGGTGTCCTGCTCTGGTGACCCTCAGTGGCAGGCGAGAGAAGCAGGGGGGTGCTGCACCCCTGTGTGTTTGCTCCCTCCTTGGGGACCAGCTCGGAGGATCCCTGCCCAGACGGGGTCCCGGGAGTACAGCTGTTGCCGGAGCTCTGTCTGCTGCTTTCGGAGACTTGCGTAATGACACTCAGTTTGTCAAAGACTTCATTCTCATCAGAGGGCGGGAAGGAGAAAAACAGAAGGGTATTGTGATGAGGGTGACCCAAAAACTACGAGAGAGAGAGAAAGTTAATGATCAAAATTGTCCAAATTCTTTTTCTGGGCTTACACAGATTTTATACAAGACTCCTGGCTGGAGAGTGATGCTTTATTTACTTATTTATATTTTTAAATTAAAAAAAAAAGATTTTATTTATTCATGAGAGACACAGAGAGAAAGAGAGAGGCAGAGACACAGGCAGAGGGAGCCTGATGTGGGACTCGATCCCTGGACCCCGGGATCATGACCTGAGCCGAAGGCAGATGCTCAACCACTGAGCCACCCAGGCGCCCCGAGAACGCTGGTTTAAAGCATGTGACAATCACAGCAGGAGAGTTCCTCAAAGATTTAAAAATAGAATTATCGCACGATGCAGGAATTTCACTTCCGAATATACACTCAGAAGAACCGAGAGCAGGGTCTCAAAGGAGGACTGGTACAGCCATGTGCACAGCAGTGTGATTTACGAAAGCCAGACGGCAGAAGCCGACCACATGCCCATCGACGCCGAAATGGATAAATAAAATGGGGTCCCTCCGTACAAGGGAAAATTCACTGAGCCTTAAAAAGGAATGAATTTCTGACACAGGCTACATGGATGAAGCTCGAGGAGGTCATGCTGGGTGGAATAAGCCAGACACAAAAGGACGAATGTCATATGATTCCACTCAGGTGAGGTCCCCAGAGGGGTCAAATTCATGGACAGAAAGTAGGATGGGGCTTGCGGGGGCTGCAAAGTGGGAAGTAGGAATTTCCTGTTGAATGGGGCCAGATTCCATTTGGGGTGATGAAAAAGTCCTGGAGATAGACAGTGGTGAAGGTTGCCCAACAACGGGACCCAGTGTGAATTCACTTAATGACTCACAAATGGTCAAGATGGCAAATTTTATGTTCCGTGTATTTTACCACAGTTTCTTAAAATGCAACAACAGATCTGCACTTCAGACCACCTCTCATGGTGAAATCAGGTCACCCTCTGATGGTTCCTCTTTTTTTTTTTTTTTAAAGAAAAATTTTAGAAAAGATTTTATGTGTTTATTTGAGAGAGAGGAGAGGGAGAGAGAGAGAGAGAGAGAGAGAGAGAGAGAAGCAGACTCCTTGCTAAGCACAGAGCCGCACGTGGGGCTTGATCTCCCAAGGACCCCAAGATCACGGCCTGAGCCAAAGAGAGACGCTCAACAGAATGAGCCACCTAGGTGTCCCTTTAAAGATTTTATTTATTTATTTGACAGAGAGAGAGAGAGAGAGAAAGAAGGAGAGAGGGAGGGAGAGAGAAAGCATGAGCAGTGGGGAGGGGCAGAGGGAGAAGAGAAGCGGCTCCCCGCCAAGCAGGGAGCCCCACATGGGGCTTGATCCTGGAACTCCAGGACCCTGACCCAAGCCAAAGGCAGTCGCCTAACTGGCTGGGCCACCCAGGCACCCCCTGATGGTTCCTCTTTTAAACCGGGAGAGAGATTTTTAGACCACTCCCAATGCTGTGGCACTAAAGCCTGAGTGTCGCTGCCTCTAGGCAGCAGCCTGGTGCGGGCATGGGATGAATGTGTCCTGGAATAATGAACTGGATCTCCCGTGCGTCCTCAGGCTGAGTTAGGGGCCCGCTCTGGCGCTCGCCAGGCCCCGACGTGTCCCCGATTTCAGCTCTCAGCCCCGTGCTGCCCGCCCAGTCGGCGGCCGCGAGCCAGTGGCTACTAGCCGATTTACCCCACACACGGCTTGCGCTATGTTTCTGTGTAGAGCAGTTTATGGACACGGCCTTGTGGGTTTGTCTCTCCCAGGGCACGGGGCTGGCCCCGGGTGGGAACCCTGGTCTGACCAGTTGAGCCATGAGAGCTGCCCAGCTGTGTTTCCCAGAACATCTGCCAACTTCACATTTGCCATTTTTCCTCCTTGTAGGTCCACCTACGCTCTCTATCTTCAGGATGAGGTGGAGACGGTCCCAAGGCTCCGCAGGTTCCCCTCTCCCCTCCTCTGTTCACCTGTAGCTTCACGTCGGCCGGTCGGCTCCCCTCTTAACGTAATCTGCACACTCAGCCCTTTGATGCCACTTACTTGAAGCCGCTGGCAGCCGCACTGCCCCTGGTGTCACCTCCCACCCCCTGGGTCTCGACCAGCTGATGGAAGCGAGGGGAGGGGCAGGCAAGAGGAATTATGTCCAGATTTCTGTTGCCCAAAGGAGGACATGGGTAGGGGGCAGGAGGAGCCTCCGCAGATCCTCGGATCCAGGGGATCTGTAAGATCGGACTAGAGCCACCCTTGATCCTCCCAGGAAAGGGCACAGGAAAGAAGAGCGGAGGAAGATGTGCTGAGTCTCAGGAATGCAAGGATCAGGCTGGTCTCTGGGTGGGACACCCTGAAACCCCATCTAGCTGTATTGGATAAACCCCCTGTGGCTTCAACTCAAAGTCTCCACCCCCACTAAGTCTCCCGAAATTCCTAACTATTCTCTGGCCGTGGTTAGTGGACCTTTTACATCATGCATCAGGCTGGAGGATTTCATGATGCAATGATCCCAGTCTGCATGGTTGCCTGGCACTCACTTCCTTCATCCTTCACTGCTCACCCCCCGCACCCCCCCCCCCCCCCAAGCACTTGCCCCATTTCTCAGGTCAATCACAGGGGCTGGCTCTGCAGGCAGGGCTGCAAAGTCTTCTAGCCTCACAGCAGGGGCTCCTTCCGAAGGCCCCCCCTTCACTACCCCCGCCCCGCCCGTCTCTGGCTTTGATTTGCCTGGCGACACGTAACCCCATCTGTCCTTTCCTGTCTGAGGGTCTCTGTGATGGCGAGCCAGAAACCGAAGTAGCAGGTGAATAGCTTTGCTTCCTGTTGGGTCTCTACTTACAAAACACCTTCTACCCGGGGCAATGGGCCCACCCCCCTTTGTTCTTCCTGCTTCTCCAGATCTCACAGTGGCCTCTTGGCCCATTCTGGTTCTGCTGTCTCAGTCACCACTCTTGATAGAAGGTTCTGGCCACTCTGAAACACCTGCCGGTGGTCATGGTCTCACTGTGGATGCTGTGTGGCCGAGACCAGCCCTCACGGTGGAGGTGCTTGTTCTGTAGCTTCCAGACAGGAAGGGGGCTGGCCCGGCTCGGAGCAGAGTCCCAGAAGCTGTGCCATACAGAAGGGAGGGGCTGAGGCCAAGGGACTGTGAGCAGAGTCCCAGAAGCTGTGCCATACAGAAGGGAGGGGCTGAGGCCAAGGGACTGTGTCCTTCCCGGGGACAGTCTCTGCCAGCTGACTGGATGGTCTGGGGACAAGGCCTGACACCAGCTGTCATGACAATGTGGTAACAGGACCAGAAGGGAAAGAAGTGGCGAGGCCTTGGTTGGGCAGATGTGCTTCAGAGCCTGAGAAACCCATGGCGGAGGGCATGCTGGACATCCTCTCCGAGGTACAGGACCGGCGAGCCTACCTCACCTCTCCTGATGCTGAGAACCAGCACCACGCCAGGTGAGCCTCCGTGGGTCTGGAGGCAGCATGTTCCACCCTTGCCAATGCAACTCCAGTGTGTTCACAGGGTGACACAGGACAGCTGCCAAGGGCAGGAAGGGGCCCTGCAGAAAGTAGAGGCTATGGAGCAAGCTGCCCTCGCCACATCCTGGGACCGGCTGGGGCAGGGGTACGCAGGCCCGGCATTATCTGCCAATGATGACACATTAACGGAACCCAATGGCCGTGAGCTGGCTGTGTGGCCTGGCAGGTCCCTGAGGGTCTGTGGTGGGAAAAGACGCTGGCTGGAGTGTACGGCAAATCCTCAAAGGAGAATCACAGGGCAGATCACTAGAGTTCTGGAGCTAGGCCAGGCCATCTGCGGCAGAGAATTATACCCTTTAAGAAGGTTCAAATAGCTCTTGGATGTGACAGGGACCCAGTAGAGATAGAGCCTGTGGCTACAGGACCCTGGGAGACCGTGCCACCCAGAAGGGACCATCACAAGGCCCAAGATTGGGCTCTTCGGGGACTCACAGGCAGGGGTTAATGGCTAGGCCGGTGGTCAGGGACCCCGAAGAAAGGGGGACTGGAGGGTCAGGAATGAGGAAGTCTGTGGGAGAGGCATGTGTTAGGGACCCACGGGAGCAGCCCCAAGTGTCTCTGTATCATTAAGAACGCCGAGACTGCCACAGGAGCCGGGGCCAGCGGAGCACACAATCCCTCAGACCTCAGTGGTGCCCACCAAGGCCCTCTAGGGCCGGGATGGCAAATCATCCCTGCAGCAGGTGTCAGCTCCAGCTGAGGTGCTCCGCTGCCCCTCGAAGTGTCACCGCCTCAGAATGTGACCTTACTTGGTGACGGCGTCTATACAGAGGTAACTTGGGTAAAGCACACTCATCAGGGTGGGCCTCCAATCCAATATGCCTGGTGTCCTTACAAGAAGAGGAAACTTGGACTTAGACACAGACACACACACACACACACACACACACAGAGGGCAGCATGTGAAGATGAAGGCAGGCACTGGGATGAGGGGTCTACAAGCCAAGGGACACCAAAGGGTGCCAGGAAAACTCCAGAAGCCGGGAGAGAGGCCGGGAGCAGATGCCCCCTCATAGCCTGAGAGGGAACCACCCTGCCCACACCCTTGATCTCAGACCTCTGGCCTCCAGAACTGAGAGATGACAAGCTGCAGACTGTTACAGAGGCGCTAACAAGCCAATACATCATTGTAATAGGTGACATCAGGCCAGACCAAGGGGCCCAATGACGGCCAGCATGGCCTGGAGTGGGCAACATGTCTCGGGGACCCACTGATGACACCACACACTGCACCACCCAGCAGCTGCCGGCCTGGAGGAGCAATGGACTGACTGACTGGTAGTGCAGGTGAGGTGCCAGCCAGGAAATGGTGCCCTGTGAGAACGGGGGTGCTACCCTCCAGCACCCGGGGGCAATCTGGGAGCAAGGGCCAGTAGGAGATGCTGCATCCTCAATGCATAGCATACACGGGTTCAGGAACCAAGGGGTAGAAACAGGAGTGGCCCCGCTTACCCTCACTCCCCGTGACCCACTTGGGGAACCAGTGCTCCCTGCACACGCATCTTTAGGCTCTGGGAGTCTAGAGTGAGGTCAGCAAACTATGGTGAAGCCCAGGGACTCAGAAAGGTTTTCAGAGTTTTAAAGGATTCCGTCTAAGCGGCTGGAGAAGTGCCCTATAATATCTTGATTTTTGCTTCTTGGCCTGTGAAGCCTCAACTACTTGCTTCTCTGGCCCTTTAATTCAGGAAAGGTTTGCGGACCTCTGGTCTAGAGGGTTCCCAGAGGGAGAGCCTTTCTACCAGGGGGCACAGTGGGAGTCCTGGTAAACTTGAAGCTATGGTGGCCACCTCTTCATGTCAAGAGCCTAACTGGCAAGGAAGGGAGTCGTTGGGTGTCTCAGATGCTGATGGCAAGTGAAAAGTAGAGCAGCACAGGCCTCCGGTGCCCATGAGCAGAGACTCCGACTTCTCAGAGCAGAGGGCCTGGGTCACCCCAGCAGATGAGCAGTGGCTAGTCACGTGAGAGGGAGAGGGGCCTGCAGGGGGCCCAGCGGAGCCACGAGACCCTGAGTGTCACTTGTGTTCCTGGGACCAGCTGCAGAGGGGGGACTGGGGCCAGTCCCATTATCCTTTCTCTTGTAACTTCCCCCAGGAAGAGGGAACAACTTCAGTCTCAGAGGTCCCGCTCCAGCAGGTCCCTGTCGTCTAAGAGGTGTGGATGCTGAGGTGTGCCCCCCAGACCTCCTTTGGGAGGGAGGTTTTGGCCGCCCCAGCTGCCTGGGATGGGGGGTGTCACTGCTGGCAGCTGCCCCCCAGCTGAGTGCCTGTCACCTCTGACCACTCGGGGCTTCAGGGATGGAAGGTCCGAGAAAGAGGGCTTTGCCTCTTCCCTGCAGGCTGTTCTGTGACCATGGACTTCCTGATATGGGCGCCGGGGAGGGGTTGGGGACAGAGACGCATGCAGAAGGGTGTCATCCTCCAGGAAAACCTGGCACCGTGTGGGATTAGCCGGCCCTTCCGATCAGGGTTTTCTGATCCGCGCCCGGCCCCCAACCCCGTCCTAGGCCTACCTCTTTCAGATGCTGAGGCAGACAGTTCCTGGGGGAGAAGACGTGCTTGGTCCTCTTGTACAGGCACCACAGCAGGGCGGAGCAGCCGAGCAGCAGGAGGGCCACGCACACCGAGGCTGCCAGGACGATGGCGACAGTCCAGGACGGGGCTGTGTCTGCGGGGACAACAGGAGGCCGCGTTAGGTCAGGTTCAGGTCAAGGACACGGCGGGGCACCTGACCTCAACACTGTCACCATCGCAATCCGGTGGGAGTCCCTGAAAACAGGGCTGGACGCTCATCTCAGAAGGGGTGAGGAGGAAGCATGGGGCACCTGCCCAAGGATCCAGGGCTTTCCAGCGAGTGTCACCCCTTCCCATCTTTTTCCAGCTTTGGTTTCTGGCACGACGGTGGACATATAATACGCAAGAATTGTGAGCTCTGAGCCGTGAGCCTCCCCATTCTGGAAAAGCCTCTTTGGCCCCGAAGCAGAAGAGGGGGACCCTGGAGCCCCAAGCAAACACATGCAGTGAAGTGTTTTGTGTTGCAATTGGCAGAAGCTCTTGGCACCACGGCTGCGTCCACGCCGTGGCACTTAGAGACCTGCCCGAGCTCCAGCGTGCCCTCCAGGGGCCTAAGGCCACGCTGCGGGCACGACCCAGCACCCACCCTGGGTCTCCCTCTGGAAGAACACAAGGCTGCCCAGAGAACGTTCGCCAACACCTGGCCTTCCTTTCTTAGCGCTTCTGTTATAAAGAGCTTATGGACTTTTTTTTTTTTTTTTTAATTTTTATTTATTCATGATAGGCACACAGTGAGAGAGAGAGGCAGAGACACAGGCAGAGGGAGAAGCAGGCTCCATGCACCTGGAGCCTGACGTGGGATTCGATCCCGGATCTCCAGGATAGCGCCCTGGGCCAAAGGCAGGCGCCAAACCGCTGCGCCACCCAGGGATCCCTATAAAGAGCTTATGATGGCAAATCCTTCCCCCACCCCTTTGAGATGCGTAGGTATCTCCTAAAACCCAGGGCTGTCTTTCTTTGAAGTTGCAATCATCATGAAGGAGGGTCCCCGGCCCCCAGCTTTTGGTGGGGAAGGTGGAAGCCCAACTGGCCAAAGACCAGCTGGCCTTAGGCACCGATGGCCGAAGTACATGGACCCTGACCTACCTTCCAAGCTGCGTCTCCTGATCTGTCCCTTCCCTGGTTCTCTCTCCTCTTCTTCTTCTTCTTCTTCCTTTTTTTAGATTTTATTTTTTATTTATTCATGAGAGAGAGAGAGAGAGAGGCAGAGACACAGGCAGAGGGAGAAGCAGGCTCCATGCACGGAGCCTGATGTGGGACTCGATCTCGGGACTCCAGGATCACGCCCCGGACCAAAGGCAGGTGCCAAACCGCTGAGTCACCCAGGGATCCCCTCTCTCTCCATTTCTGATCCCTTGTTCTTCCTTTAAAACATCCGGGTCCCTCTTTGCCTCCTGCAGTCCTCACTGAATAAGATCTGCTGTGACCACTCTAACTAACATCCAGCTTTACCTCTGACCTGGGCGTCTGTGGTCCTGGCTCCCCTCATTCAGCCCCAGACGCCTCCTCCTGCTACCCCAGGGCCACCCACCCTCCCAGTGCCCGGCCACCGGCAGGCACCACCCGCCTGATTCAAACCTCAAGCATCTGGTGCTGAGAGTTGCCAAGCAAATGAACCCTGCTCTTCAAGGGCAAGTCATTTGAAAGGGAGTCATTTTATTTGCGGGGAAAATATTCATCCCTACTTGCACGGGGCAGACCAAAGCACGCTGGGGCGGTATCAGCTGCTGGTCCCCACCCCCCACTCCACTGTGCGTGGCCCACAGACACTCCTTAGATGTCTGAATAGTTAGGGTGTTTGCAGAGAGGGCAGGGGTTGGGACCCCCTTCCTCCCTCGTCACCCCACTGTGTCTCATTCGTGCCAGCAGTGGCCTCACCATCTTTCTGGCCCCGCGCCCTTGCTGAGCTCAGGGGAACTCTTCCCTGATCCCCTGTGAATTCTCACTCGCTTCGTTTGCTAGAATTGAGGAGCGGTGCCTTCCAGCCTCCACTTTGAGCCCGTCCAACCCAGACATGTCCTTTCTCAGTGAATGCAGGGTCATGTGGCGAGCTGGCCGTGCCGCAGGGGACAACAGGAGGCTGACCTGGGATCTGGCGTCCCAGCTCTTAGGGAAGCCCCAGGCTCCCACCTGTCCATCTGGCCTTCCATCTAATGTCTCAGCAGTTTGCTGTGGGGCACGAATCCGGATCCCTCCGTGAACACAGACTGAATGCTGCTGGCTGAGCCCCCTGAACTTGGCACCGTTGATGGCACCGTGCTGGGCCCCTGGAGGGCAGCGCCTGGGTCCCTGTGACCCAGCCACGAAGTGTCAGCGTCATTTCCTTAAGGATGCTTCACAGGCACACCTGCTTGGTGGCCGGCAAATTCAAAGCATGCTTTTGTGACTTCCCCAGAGAGAGAAAGGGTAAGGACAGGTCACCAGTGCTTCACACAGGCCAAGAAGTGGGGGAGGATCCAGGAGTCGAAAGCCCCTCCAGAAAGCTCTCTCACTTGGGTACAGCTCCCCCTGACCACACATTCCAGGGGAATGCATCTCCCTGCTTCACCCTCGGGGAGATCGGGCCTGTGCTCAGCTGTGCATTGTATCCGCCGGCAGTAAATTACGGGAAAGGTAACCTGCTCCATCCCTGTTCATTGACTAGCTGAGCGACTCTGGACAAGTTACTTGACCTCTCTGAACCCTCACTGCCCAGTCTGTAAGCAGGGCAGATCCTTAACAAGAGGCTCATGTTAAAATTTGTTGTGAGGTTTAAGTGAGGGAACTATGTTTAATCTTTTTTTATTTTTAAAAATTTATTCATGAGAGACACAGAGAGAGAGAGAGAGAGAGAGAGAGAGAGGCAGAGACATAGGCAGACTCCCTGTAGGGAGCCTGACGTGGGACTCGATCCTGGGACTCGATCCTGGGACTCGATCCTGGGACTCGATCCTGGGACTCCAGGATCACGCCCTGGGCCGAAGGCAGGTGCTAAACCGCTGAGCCACCCAGGGATCCCCAAGAGAGAACTATGTTTAAACAAACCTAAAGTGATGTTTGACAAAAGCAGGTTTTCAATGGGTTAGACTTTTCTAAAATGCTTGTGTTTTGTCATTCATGGGCAATCATTTGTAGCCACAAAATATTTGAGATATTTCTCTCATGAGTCAAATTGTAGGCCTCGAGGCTTGTCTCAGGACATAAACCTTTAAGAATACTCCACGGTGTGATTTTAAGGACGTCATTATGAATAACCATAATATCTAATGTACGTAGGGCTCACTGTGTGCCAGGCATTGTTCTGAGTCCTGCCACCCCCATGTGTGGTGACACCACCTTGCTCTCCTTATTTTTTTTTTAAAGATTTTATTTTTTTTATGAGAGACACGAGAAAGAGAGAGAGAGAGAGAGAGAGGCAGAGACAAAGGCTGAGGGAGAAGGAGGCTCCATGCAGGGAGCCCAATGTGGGACTCGATCCCGGGTCTCCAGGATCACACCCCGGGCTGAAGGCAGCGCTAAACTGCTGAGCCACCGTGGCTGCCCATTGCTCTCCCTATTTTGCAGATGAGACGGCTGAGGCACAGAGCAGTCTAGGACTCGTCCCATGTCCTGTGTTATGTTAATGGAGGAAGGACAGGACACTGGATGATCCTGAAATACATTCAAGGTTTTGGGAAAGCAGGTGACAGGTGTTTAGAGGAAAGAAGGATGATTCTTTTTTAAAGATTTTGTTTATTTATTTTAGAGAAAGACAGAGAGTGGTGCAAGCATGTGAGCAAGGAGGGGCAGAAGGTGAGGGAGAGAGATAATCTGAAGCAGCCTCTGCACTGAGCACAGAGCTCAATGCAGGCTGAGCCCCATGCATGACCTTGAGATCATGATGTGAATGGAAACCAAGAGTCGGACACCCAACCGACTGAGCCTACCCAGGCGCCCCAAAAGAAGGATAATTCTAAGACCAGATATTCTAGTGACTCAAGCAGGATGGGGGCTCCCAAGGTACAGAATTCTGATTCAAGTAAAAATGATTCAAGAGAGGAACAGAATGAGAAAAAACATCGAGAAGCTCTGTAGAAATAACATGTGGCCTAGAAAGTAACTTGCAGCCCACGAAGGAAGGGGTTATTGTTATTTAAAGACATTGCAGAGGGACACCTGGGTGGCTCAGTCATTGAGCATCTGCCTTTGGCTCAGGTCATGATCCCGGGGTCCTGGGATCGAGTCCTACATCGGGTTCCCCGCAGGGAGCCTGTTTCTCCCTCTGCCTGTGTCTCTGCCTCTCTCTGTGTGTCTCTTATGAATAAATAAATAAAATCTTTAAAAAAGAAAGGCATTGCAGAGAGGCTCAGCTGGCTCAGACCCTCAGACTGAGGGAGAAGGACACAGACAGTTAGTTCACTAGCGCACTGACCTTGGCCTTACCGATGGGAGGCCCCAACTGGGGGTGGGGGAGTGCGCGGAGAGAAACAGCAAATGCCAGAGAAATCACCCCAGGGAGACAGCAGCAGGCCTTTCATTTTCTATGTGGCTCTGTGGCCCTGAGAAAACTTGCTGCTGCCATTGCCGAAGGGCTTTGGAGGACACCGCAAAGATCATTGGCCTGGGAGCCGTGAAAGCATCCTGGGTTAAGGCAAACAATTTGTGCGTTTACAGCAACGAGATTAAAAAAACTACAGGCCAGGGATCCCTGGGTGGCGCAGCGGTTTGGCGCCTGCCTTTGGCCCAGGGCGCGATCCTGGAGACCCGGGATCGAATCCCACATCGGGCTCTCGGTGCATGGAGCCTGCTTCTCCCTCTGCCTGTGTCTCTGCCTCTCTCTCTCTCTCTCTGTGTGACTATCATAAATAAATAAAAATTAAAAAAAAAAAAAAAAAAACTACAGGCCAATGAGCTTGATGTTGATCTCCGGAAAAAATGACAAACAACCCAGAATGGATAATTATGTGGTTATCAACACTTGGAAACAATAAGGATGATAACTCAAAGCAATTTTAGGGCACCCAGAAGGAAGTCGCTCAAACCGGCTGCCTTTCCTCTTCCGGACAAGAGTGATTTGTTGCTAAATTATGGCACACAATGGGCTGGTTTTTCCCCAGGCTGCGTTCCTTAGAATGCTAATCCTCAAAAAAAGGTGTAGACAGACCAAATGCGCTAAAAGTGCTCAAATACAGGGCTCTTATTTTGAGAAATGCCCATAAATCATCATGAACGCAGTGAGATGACACTGCACTTGGCAGTGGTTTTTTTTTTTTTTCATTAAAAAAAATATTTGAGAGAGAGAGCAAGAGAGAGAGCATGAGCAGGGGGAGGGGCAGAGGGAGAGGGAGAAGGAGATGCGGGACTCGATCCTAGGGCCCTGAGATCATGACCTGAGCCAAAGGTAGACACTTACCCGACTGAGCCACCCAGGCGCCCTCAACGATGTCTTTAAATAATAAAGAGGCCTGTTGTTTGTGTGCAGACATCCAGGCCACAAGTTTGGATCACCCTGTATGCAAATGCGATGTGTCTGTATGTAAATGATCACAAGTGTCCGGGCCCAAGGTACTCTTCCCCCCTTCTCTCCCTCCTTCTTTAAGATCTGTGAGCCACTGCGTTGAGGTCCTGGAGGCCGTGACAAATAGCCCTTGTGGGGGACAGTGCTCGAAGCATCTACACTCTTCCTCATGTGTCTGAAGAGGCTGGAGACATGCACCCCGGGAAGGGGAGGCACTCTGAACTGGATGTGTTCCAGTCTGAGGAACCTGCGGATGCAAACACCTCGAGGGGGTCTATAAAGCTATCTGAAGGGCTCAGGGGAAGCGGAATTAGATGCTCCATCCGGACACTCACCATCATTGGCTGTTTGCTCACAGACAGGCTTGCTCCATTCCCCAGTTTTGTTCCGTTCGGGAAGAAACCCTTGAACTCGAACGCAGTAAGTTGTCCACGGCTCCAGATCTCGGAGGACCTCAAAGTCATACTGACAGGTAATCGGCCACTAGGAATGAAGCCAAAAATAAAAACATGCCGCAGCAGTGATGGGACACCATCTTCTTCCCCCCTCCCATGCTCAGCAGTTATCATCTTTACCTTGGGCTCAAAACAGGAAGAGGAAGGAAGCAGGTGTTGCTCCCCGTTCATGTCGGGGAAGCCCTGGGAGCATTTTAAGGCCTGGGGCAAGGACTGACTGGTCCTGACAAACCACTTCGTTTACTGGATTCTCTAGTTTAGATGCCATACAAACCATCCTACTCACTTTCTCTCTATATATTTTTTAAGATTTTATTTATTCATGAGAGACACACAGGGAGGTAGAGGCAGAGACATAGGCAGAGGAGGAAGCAGGCTTCCTGAGCCTGATGCAGGACTCTATCCCAGGACCCCAGGATCATAACCTGAGCCGGAGGCAGATGCTCAACCACTGAGCCACCCAGAGGCCCCCATGTGCTTTTCCTTCTAAGAGCAGGTTTCTGACCTTAGGGGCCCAGGGTTCTCTTTAGAATTGCTCCTCCACTGGAGCACCTGAAATGCCCTCGTCAGGCAGCCCGGCTCCTCTGGGAGGCACACTGTGCTTCTTGTGGGGCCTCCCTGACTTGGCTTAGTATGAGCATAGGGTATCCTCACTGACGATATATTCCTGAATTTGGGAAACTAAAAGTTTCCAGCAAAATAAAGGGCCAGAAGAGTATATGTCACCCACATTTCCATCTTGGTTATATTTCCTGATAGAAGGGTCCTATTTAAAATGTGTTACATGAATAGGAACTTCAATAGAAAGTGAGCACAGACTCTTTTTTTTAACTTCAGCAATTTGTTCTTTTTTTGGGGGGGGGCGGTGCTGGGTTTGTTGACAACTTGTCTCTATTCCTTCATTGTAGGAGAAAGCCAAGCTTATTGACAAGGATTGGGTTGTACCACTGAATACGCAAAGAATATGGTACAACTTCCAATAATTAAAAATAATTGGAATGGCTCTTGTTTCTACGTATCCACTACCCCTAAAACATTGCAATGCTATTTTTTCAGAGATTGAACTCAGACCTGACCCATAGTGACAAGCAGGGAAGGACAGACATGAAGAGCCTCCCTGCTCAAGTCCCCTCTGATTGCTTTTTCCTGCCATCTTTGACACCTGGGCAATTTCTGGTTTTGTCTGCTCACTTTCTCCCATCGGGACGAAACAGAATTTCGCGAAGTCTTTTTTTATGCTATGAGTTTAGGGACCTAATACGGCAGCCTTTTAACATAGCATTCTAAAGATGTACTTATTCATTTGAGAGAGAGAGAGTGAGCACGAGTGGCAGTGGGAGGCAAGATCCCACAACCCTGAGATCGTGACCTGAGCCAAAATCAAGAGTTGGACACTTAACTGACTGAGCCAGCCAGGCTCCCTTCACACTGCATTAGTTCTAAAAAAGGAACCATACTGTCTTATGTCTATTGCCGAGGGAGCTCATTGCGGTCCCTTTTATGAGGGACCACTGACCCCATGCCTCCCAAAGGCCCCACCTCCTAACACCTTCACACTGGGTATTGCGTTTCAGCATGTGAATTTGGTGGGAGACATAAATGGTCAGTCTAGGGCATGTATAAACCTGTCCTGGCGACACTACAGATACCCAGGAGGACCTGGGACGCAGGAGGCCTTTCTGACACGTGGGGTGTCACACCAAAGGCAGAAGTGACAGGAAAAATGTGCAACCAGATGTCTATTCTGTGGGCACATTCTGGATGAGAAGCTAAGCTGGGTGTTTATTTCACGCTTGGTGCAGGAGGCACTCAGGCATGGCAGCTGTGGAAACTGAGCCTTCATAAAAGTAGGATGTGAAGTCCTGGAGTGGGTTGGCCCTGTCAGACCTTTGTTACCCCAGAGCTTCACAGAGATGCCTGCATTTGATAAGTGACCGTAAAACTCATTTTCCTATATTGCTTTCTAGGCACACATCTCCCGGGGGCTTGACTATAAGTGAAATCATCTATTCTGTCAAGAAGGCCAATATTCTGCATCATTTCATGATCATAAAAACCAAGAGTTTTTTTGAGGAAAAATCAACTTGAGATTTTGAGAGCCTGTGCCGTATGCGTATGTACATATAAATTTAATTCCATAATTCCTAAGACAACACACACAGGTGACCCTTGTCTCCCGAACTCATGAGAATTAAGCAACAGGACCAACATCTAATAGAGAGGAGATAACATATATGTAACCTAACTTACACAACATATGTCAGTGAGTTAGGAGCACAAATGGCCTTCAGCTAGGAAGTGCTGAGTGTAAGAACAGAGCCTAACCAAGGATGAATGAAAATAGCCTTATTATGTCTACATAAGGGGAAGGAAAAACCCCATGTATCCACCGTACACATTATTCAGGTAACAGGGCAAGTTTAGTCTTTTCATTAAGTCATCAAACTCTCTCAAATCCTGTGAAGTAGGTAATTATCTCCACTTTATTAATGAAGTGGGTTATTTTTAAAAGATTTTATTTATTTGAGAAAGAGAGAGAGAGCGAGCGAGCGCGAGCGCAACCAGGGGGAGGGGCAGAGGGAGAGGGAGAGAATCTCAAGTGGATTCTGTGCTGGTTGTGGAGCCCAATGTGGGGCTTGATCCCACAATCCTGAGATCATGACCTGAGCTGAAATCAAGAGTTGGGACACTTAATTGATTGGGCCACCCCGCCAACACCTGGCACCCCATGAAGTGGGTTATTATGCCCGTCTTGCAGACACGAGGAGGTGGAGGTTGAGAATATGACTAGAGTCCCAGTAGCAGGGGCAACCTTCCAACTGGGTCAATCTCTTAGCTCATGTTTTTAAAGGAACCATCCCCTGAAGAGGAGGAGAGCAAGAATGAAAAGTGGGGTCAGACAGGTAAAATGTGACACTGTTCATCTAGCGTCTGGGGGTGGGGCTGTCCTGAGTGTGGACTTGACTATCCTATGGTGTACACGGGGCATGGGGGTTCATACCATAGAACAGCAGTCATGCAGAATGTCACCTGATTCAGCTGACTCTGACTTCCGCCAGCCAACTGCTGAGTCAGTGCTACCTTCCTTCTCCTGCAGCTTCCTTTCAGGCCTGCTCTCACTGTGTGAGCACCCTACCATCTGTAGTCTCAAGTCTGCTCTACAAATTCCCCCTGGGACCTGGGAAGCATGGCCAGATACAAGGCATCCCTCAAACTGGGAAGCTTCTGGCACTCAGAGAACCTAGCCTCAGATCCTCTGGACTATAAGGTACTACCATCTTGCAAGACCCTGACTGGATGGCCTCCTACCTCTTTTCTCCATAGTCAGGGGCTTAGATTAACACTAGACAGAGAAGGGGAACCTATGTCTGAAATGCATGGGATTTGCCAGGCTTACCTTTTCATCAGAGCCATTTTTCCAATATTGCACATTATAAGCCCACGAGTTATAAATATTTCTCATGGTCCATGTTTCAGGTTCATTCTCAATTTTAGGGGCTAAGAAACGCAGATGGAGAGAGTTAGCAAGTGCTTCTACTTGCATTCCAGGTGGTCCAATCATGGCTAAGAGGAAGAGAACAAAGCAAAAGGGCAGTCAAAAATCACATTTTAAAAACATCGTCATTTTATTTTTCATAACTGTGCAGACCAACTGGTCTACTGAAGGATGTAAGATTTCTCTTTGATGTAAGATTGCTTTGATGTGGCCAAGGGGGGGTAGTTGCATTTTGTTTCTTAACAAAATCTGATAGCCTTTTGTTTTAGTAATCAAGTTTAGTCCATTTATGTTTATTGTCTTTCTGACATATTTGTAATTATTCCAACTATATTATTTTGTTTTTTCTACAAAGACTTTTTTTTTTTTTGGTTTGTTCCTTTCTTCTTTTTTCTTTCTATTGGGTTGAATTTTCTTTATTTCCTTTGCTGGGTTGGAAGCTACAGATGGTAACTTCTACTATTTTTAGTGCCTAACATACATAGTTAATCATACGGATTTCCAATAGAGTCTGAAGCTGTTCTGTCCAAATGCTCTTTTACTGGATATTTATGTGGCTAACCCCTTCACTTCATTTGGGTCTCTGTTCAAATGTCACCTCCTCAGGGAGACTCTTTTACCACCCTATGTAAAGAGCAGCTCCCAACACAACCTGCCCCAGGACCCTGCTTTATTTTCTGGGGAACCACAGTCACATCTATCATAAAATATATATCTATTTGTTTATTTGTCTTCCCCCATTACAGTGTATGCTTCATGACAGCTGGGATTTTGTTTCGCTATTACAGCTTCTGCACTAAGAATGTGCCTGACATATAGTAGGCGCTCAGTTATAATTGTACAATGGATAATAAGTATCTCTGGATGACGGTGCTATTCAAGTTATATCCTGTATTCTTTTTTTTTTTTTTGAGGCTATCAATGGGCCTGTTTCCAGGATTTTACCCTGTTTTTAATATGCTGGTAGCTAAAAACAAGATAAGAAAACTTACTACATATCTTTTCAAAACAAGTATAAACAAATTCTTTCTGATATCTTTCCTGTCATATAAAGTCCAAGAGGTAAGTACTCAAAGTAGGGGGAGTTGTTGCTAAGAGCATGGGTGCAGGGGCCTGGCTCAGAATCCTTGCTGGGCCACCCCTTATCTGTGTGACCTTCAGGCAAGCTGCTTATCTATTCTATATGAATTTCTAAAGGGAACTTCCACAGATGGGCCCCAATAGGGAACTGGAACCAGTCAGGACCTGGTAAGTCAGTGAACAATTACAGGGGCAGAAACCTGAACTATGTTTTGGAAACTTGACTACTGTCAAGCTGCTTGTGGTTTTTTTTTTTTTTTTTTTTTTTTTTTTTAAATGTTGACTTTTCTTAGTTTTTTAAAGATCCCTAGAAAAAAGATCATATTACTTTGATAATTTCTGACTCCAGAAATAAGAGTTTTGGTGCCCAAGCCTGGGACAGAATTGGGAGAGAGTGGAAGGGCATCCTAGCTGCATTCCTAACCAGGGAGGGTGAAATTGTGGGAGCCATGGGGGTCCAGAGCAGGTGGCGGTATAAAGACCCCACTCTGAGTAGACTCGATCCTTCCAAATTTCTCTGGGGCTACTCCTTGAAAGGCTGCACCTGAGCCTTGTTAATGAGGTTCCTGTCACCCCCCTATCCTCTTGCTGTCTCAACTGCTATAATGTCGCTTCATTAGTTTCCAATTCCCGATGTTCTAATTATGTTCACCTCATAACCCCTGGTGAGTCCCCCGCCAGATCTAACCTGGGGTCATTTTTTTTTTTTTTTTATGCTTACCAGCCAGCCTGACCCAATGCATCTGCCATTAGCCAAATCCAGTGCTCTGTCCTTCCTTCTGGCCAAGCTGGCCATCTGCGTCTGGTCTTCGAGTAACCTTTATTTGATACCTGTCTCGAATAACCTTTATTCTTCTATCTGTCATGTCACATTTCCTGACGTCCTAACTCCAAACTGACTTCCTCCCAGAAAATGTACTACATTAATCCTTCCCGTTCTTCTCATTGACAACACTGGCCTTAACTCATTCTATAGCCACCAGGCATTAACGTTGATAGATTTATATTTAATTATCATATTGACTTTATGGCTATCCCTTCCTGTCTCTCCCACAAACCTCTTTTGGGTCATAGATCTCATTATTATATTTCCTAACCCCCTTCTGCAAGGCCACCCACCCACTCTGTGGGGGCTCAAAGAATTCCCTCCGACAGGCTACCTCCTGGGGAAAGAAAACCAAGGCATGATGATGGCATGACAATGAAATGGAAAACAAAGTGGCTTACTGTCATCCACAGGACAAAAGGTGATGTTTACCCAGTCAGAATGCTCATCTGCAAACTCAGCCCTGACTCTCAGGGTGTGATCACCATACTTGGAAAGACTTGAGAAATCACATTCCGTGAAGGCAGTACTTGTGCATAGATCCTGGAATTTCCTATAACTGTAAAATCAGAAAAAAACATGAAAGTTCTCACTCCAGTCCACTCTGGGGCTGACCAGCGCTTTATTAATCCCCACTACCAAAGGGTGATGGAGGATAACGCGAGAAAAATACACCAAATTCTTCATCATCAGTTTTGATGAACAGCAAGCTTATTTTTTTGTATGAGCATTTCCCAAACTGTGCCCCACGGGACTTCAGTGATCCCTGAGATATCATAAGTCACGTCAAAAATAATCTCTCCCAGGACGCCTGGGTGGCTCAATGGTTGAGCATCTGCCATTGGCTGGGGTCGTGATCTCGGGGTCCTGGGACTGAGTCCCACATCGGGCTCCCCACAGGGAGCCTGCTTCTCCCTCTGCCTATGTCTCTGCCTCTCTCTGTGTGTCTCTCATGAATAAATAAAATCTTTAAAATTAAAAAAAAATCTGTCCCCTGGTCAAACGATCTGGGGCAGAAACTAGGTTCAACGTAAAGAGGTGTCTGTCTTCACAACAGAACTCCCTCAGTGACTTTCACAGCTTTAATGAGCTGTGTGCCTCTCCAACACGGGGCTGGGTCTTCGATATATTTGACCAAGAAAGCTTCCCTCCTTGATTCTGCAATTTATAGAAGCACAGGGACACAGTTTGTGAGTATTGCTATACATGAATTAGCCCAAATAAGCCTATTATAGGAATTTCAAACAACATCCTACAAATCACTACAGCTGCTATTACTAGGGAAAAACTATAAAATGATTCATCTGTCTACAGATTTGTTGCATATGATTGCTTTAAAACACAGCTTGAGCCCTGAAGGGAGAAGCGTGGTAGAAGCATGAAGCTTATAGAGGAAAACACTGTCTGGGAAGAGCCACCAGGTGCATGTGACCTCGAGATGTCACAGCCACCGGAGGATGTGTAATCAGCTCCACCTGACCCGAGGAAACCCAGTCTCCTGTCTTGGAAGATGTGAGGATTTTGTCTGGCTGGTTCCTCTGCGTCCCTTCCTCCAATGTGGCTGTCCTCAGAGGGGACAACCAAGGTGACAGTGATAAAAACAGTCAGAGCCCACTTGTCCAGCACATAGGTGTCAGGCAGGGCAAGAAGTGTTTCATCTGTATTATGTCCCTGAATTTTCACAGCCCACGAGGGCAGGACGGAGACTGCTCCTACTCCATAGATGAGGTGCAGGGATGGAGAACCTAAGAAACTTGCCCAGTGGATCTTGGATCAGCTTGACGTCCGGGCTCACGGTCTTGGGCACCACCATACACCTGGCCACATTCTAGGCGATACCCACAAGTTCTTGCTAAAAGTACGTAGAGGTCGGGACGCCTGGGTGGCTCAGTGGTTGAGCGCCTGCCTTGGGCCTAGGGTATGATCCTGGAGACCCGGGATCGAGTCCCACGTTGGGCTCCCTGCATGGAGCCTGCTTCTCTCTATGTTTCTCTCTCTCTCTCTCTCTCTGTGTCTCTCATGAATAAATAAACAAAATCTTAAGAAAAAATAAAAGTACGTAGAGGTCATCGGGCTCAGCCTATCCTATAATCTGCTCGTTTCACTTACTATACCACAAACACTTCGCCAGTCAACTCTTCATGGGCTGCCTGACATCCCATCATTTGGAGACTCCAGGGGTCAGTGCATTAAGGGGGCTTTTTCACATGTGGCCACTTCCTTCATTTAAACTAATGCATCATCAACTGGCTGGAACATGGAGTATTTCAAAAGTTGTTTTGCAATAACTTCTCTTTTATCAAGTCATTTTTATTGCATTTAAAAATATTTTCCTCCCTGTGAAATAGGTAATATAACCCATTCTCCATATTTACATCTCATTTTCAAAGATGTTTCCAGGGCACCTGGGGGGCTCAGTCGGTTAAGTGTCTGCCTTGGGCTCAGGTCATAATCCTAGGGTCCCGGGATCAAGCCCTGCTTTGGGCTCCCTGCTCAGTGGGGTGTCTGCTTCTCCCTCTCCCTCTCCCCTCTGCTCATGTGCTCACACACATGTGTGTGCACACTTTCTATCAAATAAACTAAATATTTTTTTAAAAAAACCAACAAAGATGTTTCCACATTCAAATCACCAACTCATCCTCCAAAGTACCCCTCCTCTGGTCACCCTTACCCAGCACACACGTATGGGAGAGTTTGTACACACAACCTCTCAAGCTGAATTCTTTTTGTTTTTTTTCTAAGATTTTGTTTATTCATTCATGAGACACACACAGAGAGAGAGGCAGAGATATAGGCAGAGGGAGAAGCAGGCTCCCTGTTGGGAGTGGAAACAGTCATGAAATTATCAAACCAATCAGGGGTAGAAAATACACGCAGGGAAAGATGAGTGGCACAACAATCCTTCCTAAATCCTTGAGAAAACAGACAAAACTGGACTGAGGACTGTAGGTCGGATGAAAGCACTGCACCAATGTCGAGGCTGCCAACCTTGATGGCTGCAGGTGGTGATATAAAAGGTTACCCTCACTCTTAGGAAATTCATGATGAAAATTTAAGGGGCAAAGGGCATGACTTAAGACAGAGAAAGAGGAAGAAAGAAAGTGTGGTAATCTTAAAAATTGGTGAATGTGGACATAAGTGATTTGGAAGTTCTTTGCATTGTACTTGAAACCTTAAAGTGTTCTGTTAGCTGCAAATTACTTCGAACAAAGGAGCTCCCCAAAAAGTGAACAAAGGCTATCTTACTCATCTTCCTACTTCTTCCCTGCCTTAGCAGGCCTGGGCTATGTCTACAAAAGAAATTTGGAGGAGGAGGAGTGTGGGATTAATGGGTTCTAGGGACCTGTGCTTCCTCCTGCTTCATCAAAGGGACTATCTTTGCACATTTCTGGGTCATATTGGAAGCAGGTGTGTCGGCTCATCACCCTTTGGCCTCCTGCTGCTATTTGCACTTGGCGTAAAGGTGTGTCACCTGCAGTCTAGCCTGTGGCGTATGATGGCAAGCTGCTGAGGGAGGGCCGGCAGAGG
This sequence comes from Canis lupus baileyi, assembly GCF_048164855.1. Taxonomy (NCBI): domain Eukaryota; kingdom Metazoa; phylum Chordata; class Mammalia; order Carnivora; family Canidae; genus Canis; species Canis lupus. The sequence continues at coordinate 31,966,380 of NC_132867.1, read as the reverse complement.
GAAAAATCGACCAGCAGGGCAGGTACTGGGCGGTCAGAGCACCGCTGAGATAATTGTCTTGGTGATACTCACCCTTCCTTCATTAGCCTCTGCTGCTTTCAGAGGCTAGAGCTTTTCGGAACCAGCAGCTAGCTGTTTTACTTTCAAGCCACAGAGTAGCTGAGCACCCACCATGCAAATTATCTGTACCTCACTGCATGGCGAGGTTCTGTCATAATCTGTTGGAGGGGATGGGTGGCTGGATGGCAAGGGCCTTCCTGTTTTGCATACCTCAGTCTTCCTGGATGGCTTCCACTTGCAAATTGTTGACTTCTAGCAATACTGCTCTAATAAGTGGAGATGATATCAGTGACATTTTTTCTCTTAAAAAAACATCAATTGTGACAAATCCCATATGCTCATAGGGCAACAGGCTACCACTAGGGCCAATGACATCCATGCTCACACGAGTAAATGTCTGTATCTACTGGTGGCCCTGTGATGGTCAAATGCTGAACCATCACAACAAACAAAAAGCAAGAAAGAGTTGATGTATCTCTTTTCAGAGAAGAGAACTTTCACAAGAATTTTCCACACAGAAAGAAAAAGGCCAGCAGGGAGGTTCCCTAGGAGTTGTCATGATCATGCAGGTGACAGCAGTCAGGCTCTCTCCTCTGGTCCAGCTCAGTGACCAGCTCAGGGCCCTTCTGCCAAGAGCATGCCAGACTCACCTTTGGTACTGGGCTGTGAAAGTCAGAGTCCCTTTGGGAAAAGCAGGCAACTCCCACTGGAGAATGTTCTTGAAATTAACTGACTTCATTCTGACGTTTTTAGGAGGTGGCACCAGCCCTAATGCTGTTAAAAAAAAAAAAAAAAAGTTGGCATCCTTGCTCCTTAAAACCAGTTGTAGAAGTAAATGACCGTACCCAACACATGGGTCTCCCCTATGGTTCCACGTCTTCAGATAGGCATGTGGGTGAGGGGAAACGAGACATACATTAGCTATTAGCTGTACTCTCTGGATTTTATCTGAAGAACTGCCAGGGGGTGCTGGGGGGTCAGGGTGGGGCAGAGAGCAAGAGGTAGGGACAGTTGGGGGTGACCTGGATTTGGGTGGTGGGAAAAAGGTGTGAGGGTGTGGGTAGATGGATTTTAGATATATTTCCAGAGGTATAGACTCTAGACTTTCTGTCTACATTTGGTATGGAGAGATTAATATTCATTCCCGGCTTAGGCACCTGATGTCCTGATTGGCACTGGGGGCAAAGACACCAAAAGTCTTATTTTAGCTGCGTTAGCTTGGAGATACTAGAGAGATAGACCTGCAGGAATGTCCCAGACAGCTGGAGAAAGGAGCCTGGTGCACAGAGGAGAGATCTGGGCTAGAGATAGAAATCACTTTTAAACTTTTTATTTTTAAAGATTTTATTTATTTATTCATGAGAGACACACAGAGAGAGGCAGAGACCTAGACAGAGGGAGAAAAGCAGGCTCCCTGCAGGGAGCCTGAGGCTGGATGGACCCCAGGATCCCCGGGATCACAACCACTGAGCCACCCAGGCATCCCCATTTTCAATATAAAATATCAAGCATACCCCAAAGCAGAGTGAAGAGTAGGATAAACCACTGGCCCCTCTTGCAACCGGTGCCAAGGGAGACTCACAGTGAGTCACGGCCTGTACTATGGTACTCCAGGCCAGGGTTCTGCTGGTATCCCCTACAGGGCCGGCGCGGGGCGGGGGGGCGGGGGCAAGATCTGGCAGGGCTGGAGGATCCGGGGTGCAGACAGGCTGAGAGGCGGGAGGAAGGCCGGGAGAGTGCGGCGTCCTGGAAGGAGCCCAGGTCATCAGCAAGGAAGGAGGGAGGGGCCCGCTGCTGTCTGAAGCCGGGGAGGACACTCGGAGGAGGGCTGAAAAGGTTTCGGTGGCTTTAGAGCCCCGAAGCCACAGAGCTGGGGGGCGGAGAGGCAGAGCTCGGATGCCGGGGCGCTGAGGCTGAAAGGGAGGCTCCGGGGGCCGCGCCGGCGCCCGCACTCCCGGGGCGCCTGGGGTCCGCTCGGGGGGCGCCGCCCGCGGCGCGGCTCGGCCTCCAGCTCCCCAGCGCGGCCGGGAGCCCCCTCCCCGCGGACCCCTCACCTGACATCAGGAGGCAGCCGCCCAGCAAGCTCCGCAGGCTCCGCCGCATGGCCGCGCCGGGAGCCGGCGGGGGGCGCTCGGGGGCGCTCGGGGGCCGCGGCAGCCGCCGGGCAAGCGCCCCCGTGCCGGCTCCCCGAGGCGCCGGCCGACCTTCCAGCTCCGCGCTCGGGCCGCTTCCGGGTGCCGGTGGGCGGGGCCAGACGAGGCCACGCCCCCACAGAGACCCCCGCCCCCGCCGAGGCCCCGCCTCCACAGAGACCCCGCCCCCCGCCAAGGCCCCGCCCCCACAGAGGCTCTGCCGAGACCCAGTCTCCGCCAAGGCCCCGTCCCCCCACAGGCCCCGCCCCCCGGGCCGGAGCCCTAGCGCCGGGCTGGGGCTGCTGGAGCGGGGGCGGGGCTCGGGAGCTGGAGGAGGGGAGACGCGGAGGGAGGGGACCTGGCTTCCCCACATCTCGTGGGTGGAAAACACCGGTAGGAAAACGGTTGCGAAACTGCACATACAGTGTGCCCCGGATCTGGGGGACGCCGCCCCCCAACATTAAAGGCATGCTTTTCCAAATTAAATAAACACACTGGGACGCCCACCCAGAGCTTCTCTCCGGGGTTACGGTGGTGCTGGTTTTTCTTGACACCCATTCAGTACTGCCCAAGTTTTTTTTTTTTTTTTTCCACTATGATCCCCTGTCCCTGCAAATAGGTTGATTTTAAAGCACGCTCGTGAGCAGAGACAGTTGAAAAGGGTCCTCGTGACCCCTTCCCACCCAGGGATAAACGCCACAAAACCAGTCATTTGTTGGGCAAAAACTCGTTTCTCTGTCAGGAATGCTTGAGAAAGATTTAATTTCCCCTTTCAAAGCTTTGGCAGGGGTGAGGTTGGAAAACCCAGAGCTGGGTAAGTACAGAGTGATGCAGTGCCCTACTTGCTGTCTGACCTTAGAATGCTCCACCAGGAACGCAGCAGGGGAGAGGAGCGTTCCCTTGGTTCCACTTGGCACACACTGGGACCTTTGTTTAACCCTAGAGATGCCAGCAGGACCACAAAGCGGCTTGCCTATTTTATTTACACTCTCATGAGAAACTACTCTGAACACTGTTACCCAGTATGTATTAAAAAGTATTTATTATCCTTCACCCACTGAAGACCAGGATACAAAATGGAAACACACACAGAAAAGCAGCCATATAAAGGGTATTCCAAAGGACCACTCTGGAACTCTTTCAAAATATGATAGATGACTTAGAGGGCAGAGAAATGGACTCTACACGACAAAGTCCCTTTCCTACTGAGAACAGTTGTAGAAATAGTAGTCTCTTCAAAGTCCTTGAACTAGGACTCATAATTGTTTTTCCCCTTTGGGATGGATCTAGAAGAAAGGGCTGAGAAGTTGGCTCTTGGGGCGAAGGGAGCGAGACAGGAGGTCCCACACAGTTGATTCACCTTGTGAGGGGTCTCTCAGGGTTGCAGCACCTTCACCGGAGTCTTCAACCCTGTGTAGTTTGAATATTTCTCCTAGCACCACAGGATCTTGGAGATGACCTAGTCCAATCCCCTTACTTCCTAAATGAAGAAACAGGCTCAGAGAGGCAAAGCAAAGTACCCAGGGTCCCACAGGGAAATAGCAGCTGAGTCAGACCTGAGTCCCAGTTCTTATCTGGTTTGCTCCATGATGTTCTGGGACTTCCCTTCCCCCTCCCCACCATCCACAGGAACTGTGGTCACACACAGGACATGTGGAATCAGTGCACACAGCGCTTCTTAAATTGTTAAATAGGATCTCCCGGAATTTTATGCCTAATTTCTTCTGAAGACCTTGAAACAATTTTGCATTTGTTCTCTCACTCTTTTTTTTTTTTTTTTTTTTAATCTTACAGTTTGGCTCTGAGTCTCTACCCCTCTCCCTCATGCAAATGTCTCCTATTAGTCACCTGCCAGATGCTAGAGTTATTTCTGTGTGTGAGTTTGTCTTCCTCCAGACTGGAGTTCTTCCAGACTCCAGTTGAGGCCATCTGGACAAATGGCCAGGGGTGCAATTCTCTGAGTGTAGGTGACAGAATGTGACATCTGGGAGGAGCCCAAGACTGGGCAGGACCTTCCCTATTTCCAAATTGGAACCTGTGCTTTTGTTTCTTTGTAGGTCCCCTTCCTTTCTCTCTGGCTACCTTCCCTTCCTTCTCTTTTCTGGCCTGCCTTCTGGCTCCTTCCTTGAGCCTGCTGGACTCAACACTGCTGATTGCTCCCTCTATCAACCACGCTGAGCGTCTACCTTTTCTCTCCCCACTCCCACCCTGGCCAATTTCATGATTTCCCAGAAATCTTGTAGGGCCCTGGACCACCCCTGCAAACCCCAGGGAAGCCTGCTCCTTACTCTGGGAGATAGGATGCAGAAACATAAAGGCAGGAGAGTAAAGGGACTGGACAGGGCATTTCCCCTTCAAAGTGCATCACTTGGGACATGTAAACAATGGGACTTGCGCTGAATAGTCCTAGAATTCCAGACTCTCCTCCCAGGCTGGTAATTTGCATGAACTTTGCATAGACGACATCACCAGGAACCCTGAGCGCCCACCTTGGTCTCCAACACCATCCCTGCGGGAACACTTGCAAACCACAAAGGAGCAAGTGACAGTGCATGGAGGGAAACTCTGGAGGTATCTGTCAGTCCATGGAAATATTTGGGGGTTCACCTCATTATATAGCCATCTCCGATGTCAACATCTGATTCAGAACTGTCACTTTCATCAGAAAGAACATCTTCAGGCCACTGGCACTCTGCAGAGGGGGTGGGGAAGAGGGGCTGTGTCCCTTCCCCGTTGGCCGCCAGCGAACTCGTTTCCAGTCTGTGGGACTCCTGTAGGTTGTATGTCTCTTCTGGAAAACTTGGTAGCCCTGGAGGGACCTCCAAGTCATCATCGAGGACCCTCATGAAAACAGAACTTAGGTTTACATTGAAGGTAATTTTGTCCCCAGACCCTCCAGTGGACCAGCTGTCCTCCTCGGTAATGGGGTCCTGGAGCTGCTTCCCTCTGCACTCATAGGCCCCACTTGTGCCTTCTGACTGCCCTGGGCTGGGCCCAGATGGCACCAGGGGCTCAGTGTCAATGTCAGTGTCAGGCTCCGACGGGTCAGGTTCCTCAGCGTCCGGCTCCATGCAGTCCTCCGGGGTGGCCGAGGAGGCAGAGGCTGGACCCAGAAGCCTGCCCACCAGTCCATGCATGGTATAGCCACCTGCGTTTGTCTGAGGGGTTGCTGTATCATCATTGCTGTCACTCTCGTCGTCATAATTATAATCCCACACTTTCTTCTTCCTGTTAACGTGAATCACCTCCACGAAAGCCACTGTTTCTAATGGTGGCATCTCAGGGAATACCCAGGTTGAGAAGTTATAAAAATTCTTAAAAAAAAAAAAAAGAAGAGAGAGAGAGAGAGAGAGAATATCAATTGTAAGTGTTTTTTACTTTTTGACATAACATAGCTCAATGACAGTAACTGCACAGAGATGAGGATGGCGGTCGGTGATGATGCCAGCAGAATCAGTAATAGGAGCTAACGGTTATGTAGTATTTACTATTTGCTGGGCACTGGTCCTACTGCTTACTCATTATAATGCATTTTGCCCTCACAGCCATGCCACGAAGTAGGCTCACGATTCTTATCCCCATTTTACAGATGAGAAAATGAGACAGAGGTGAAGCAATTTACCCAAGGTTCATGAATAGTGAGTGGGGGAGGCTGGATTTCAAGCTAGGTGGGCTGCCTGCAGCAGAGACGAGGTTCTGGCTTCTACTCCTGCCTACTGTGCTCCCCTTGCTGCTTCTTGCATGTCAGAGTACCCATCCAGTTAGATTCTGGGCTGTCAAGACATTCTTAAAGGATGCCAAGGAACTGTGGGTGAGGAGAGACTCTAAGGGAGCCGATTCCATCGGGATCACAGCCCCCTGGACTGGAGAGAGGGTCTTAAGGAGGCAGGAGATCCCTAGAGTCAGGGGTGAGAATGGCAAGACTAGAGCTCGCTCTATCACAGCTCTTAGAACAAAGCACTGCCAGGATACAGTTGAGCGGGGTGAGCTATGGAGAATACAAGGCAGGCTGAGTCTTGCCGTGTTGGTGGATTCTGCTCTAGGTTCATGACCATAAAGCTAATGGGGAGGAGGTGATCAACCTGGAATCGTCATCCGCATTGTCTTCTCTATTCTCCTATGCCTATCTGGGTTGCTCAGTTTGACAAACCTGCTCTTCCTCTATCCTACCCAACACAGCCTTGGGGTGAATTTTTCGATTGGGTTGTTCATTTTTTTTCTTATTGATTTGTAGGAGCTCTTTGTATAATCTGGATGCTAATGGTTTGTTGATTATTTGTTTTATCATTATTTGTTACATATATTTCCCCCTAGCTTGTGGGTTATTATTCTACAACCTCAATGGCATTTGATGAAAAGAAAGTTTTAATTTTAATGTAATATAAAAAAAATGTACTGATGTTCTTCCTTTATGGTTCCTGCTTTTTTTTTTTTTTTATGTCTGAGGGAATCTTCCTTACCCAAGGTCACACAGAATGTCCTATGGTGCTTTCTCAAACTCTAACAGTTTTGTCTTTCACATTAGTCTTTAATATACTTGGAACCGATATTTGTGTATGGTGTGAGGGAGAGACCCAATTTCATATTCTCTCATATAGATATATTTATTGACCAGCCAATCCTTTCCCCATGGCAATATCTACTCATCATTAGTCATGTTTCCATATGTGTGGGTCTGATTCTGGGTTCTCTACTTGACCAAATCTTTGCTAAAGTCTTTTGATAAGGTTTTATAATTTTCTTTACAAAGGATCTGTAATATCTTCTATTAGATTGATTTCTGAAATGTTTTAAGAGTAATTTTATTACTATTGCAATGGTATCTTTATTTTTATTTATCAAAACAATTTTTTAAAAGATTTTATGTATCCATTTGAGAGTGTGTGTGAGAGAGAGGGAGTGAGCATGAGCGGGGGGAGGGGTGGAGGGAGAAGCAGACTCCCCGCTGAGCAGGGAGCCTCAATGAGGACTCCATCCCAGGACCCTGAGATCATGACCTGAACCAAAGGCAGACACTTCACTGAATGAGCCACCCAGGTGCCCCTATAACGGTATTTTTAAAAAAACTCTGTGATTCCACTTAACTATAAATTCAAAAAGTTCAAAATTTATGCTGTTAGTGATCAGGATAATGGTTATCCTTGGTGGGGGGTACTTACTAGAAGGTGTCAGGAGAGAGACTTCTGGGCAGGCTGATTATGTTCTCTTTGATTTAGGCATGAGTTACATGTGTGCATTGAGTTTGTGAAAATTCACAGAGCTTTACGCTACGATATGTATATGTCTTGGATGTTGAAAAGCAGGTCCATGTTTATATATTTTCATACTGATATTATTTTGTACGTATCAAATTTGTCAAACTTATTAATCCTAATAATTTATCTCTAGATTCATGTGAATTTTTTACTTCACCAGTTGTATCATCTATAAACTGTCATTGTCTCTGCCCTTACTCCGCAGACTTTAAAATCTACAAGGGCAGCATTTTCTGTTTGTTTTGTTCACTTCTGTATCCCTAGCACCTAGAACATGTGGACACATGGTAGATACTCAATAAATATTTGTTAAATGCGAAAAAACAAAACAAAAAAAGAACCAAAGAAAAAAGAATAAAAAAGATGCCATTAAAAATCTTGCAACATGTATTCTTGATTAAACAAATACACTAGGCATTAAGTGTTTGTTTTGTCATTCCTAGAGTTTTTACTTAGACACAGAGCAACAATTTTTAATGAAGGAATACTGGAAAGACAGAAGTTACCAATACCTCCTCTCAGTACTTGGGTCAACACAATAAATAACAGGGATATATATAATTAGCATATAATTTGGATGAATCTTAGGAAGGGGAGAAACTCAGGGAGATCTGGGGGGAGGATTAGTAACCAGTTAGGTAATTCAGGCAGAGAATTTATCTAGGAGGAAACGGGTGTGGTGCTACAGGTCTATCTCAAGGCTGCAATGAGAAATATGAATTGGAGTAGGATTCGCTTAGAACCTCAAGGCCAAAGGAATAAATACACAGCAGACAGGATGAGGTGGATTTAGGTTGAGATAACGCTGCAACTGGCTGCTGACATAAAAGACTCCAAAGGATATTTTATACCAAGGATAAAAAATATCCATTCTTTGGGTGCCTCGGTGGCTCTTTCAGTTAAGTGTCTGACTCTTGGTTTCAGCTCAGTTTGTAATCCCGGAGTCCTGGGACTGAGCCCTGAGTTGGGCGCCCTGCTCAGCAGGGAATCAGCCTGAGATTCTTTCTCTCCCTCTGCCACTCCCCACTATGTGTTCACATCCGTGCTCTCTCTCAAATAAATAAAAAAAATCTTTAAAAAAAAAGTTCCTTCTTGAATTGCAAGGATTACAGTGTGGATAAAATGCAGTACAGCACAGCCAGATGCCGGCTGGGTTCAAATACCAGTTGTAATTAAAATTTCCCAAAGCATCCCCCTCCAAAAAACAATCCCTCCCCCAACCCAAACCAAACAAATAAGGATGAGAAAAAGAAGAGTACAATTTTATCGACTGTAGAGGACTGAAATATGTGGTTGTTAAAACGTGTGAAGAAAAAGGCGAAATGAGTTCAAACGTAGAAAAATGAGATCTTTCTGGATGAAAAATTATAAAACGAATATAGAGAGACAGGAATCGGACAGAGAAAATGATAAATAATGGGCCAACGTGTCAAAGGACACGAGGAGGTTTTGGAAATATGTAAGATCAATACCAAGCTTTGTCTGAGTGGTTGAGGGTCCCGAGCAGAAAGCGTGTACTTTGGGAAGGACAGAGTGAAAAATGAAGGCACACAGAATGGCTGGTTTCACTAGTAATTAAAGTAACACGAATGAGAGCAACTGTGGGTGACCTTTATACACACATTATATGAACCAAAGTCGTAAAAATGATTAGTCAACATCAGCAGAGCTATGGAGAAATGTGTGTACTTACTGGTCACCACTGGCATTGTAAATTAATCCTTTATCTTTTTATAAGATAAATCCACTTTGTGTACATGTTCCACTGAAGTAGCCCAAACTTTATAAAAAAATTAAACACGTTACAATATTCATAAAGGCCAAAGAAGAAAAGAAAAGAAAGGAAATCATTTCAAATGCCCTACAGTTGGAAAATGGTTAAGGGAAAGATAATAAATACACTAATGACAATGGAATACTATGTGATCATTAAGAATATTATGTGGGCAAAGTATAAACAGATAGAAAACGGAAGTCTAGGTACATATATATATTTGGGGATCACTCAGTGATAAAACAGCTTGGTGTTTTTAGAAAATGGGATATTTTCCTGCTGTGAAAATATTTGAAAGTGTAATAAAAACCCTTAAATTAAAATAAAAGATGAAGATAGAACTTAAAAAAAAGACTACATACCAAAACTTTGGGGAAATGATTTCTTAAGCATATATAACCAACACGTTTCAGTATTATTATGGTGATTACGATGACAGCCGCTATTACAAACATAGTAATTATTCCTCCTATTTTGGCAGATTCTGATGACTCTGTTGATGAAAAATGAAATGACTTTATTTCGAAATAAATTCAATAAATGATCACAGATCACCATTGGGCTGATGGTGGAATGAGGTATCAAAGGGTGTGATCCTGGAGTCCTGGGATCGGGTCCCACATCTGGCTCCCTGTGTGGAGCCTGCTTCTCCCTCTGCCTGTGTCTCTGCCTCTCTCTCTCTCTGTGTTTCTCGTGAATAAATAAATAAAATCTTAAAACACACACACACCACACACACACACACACACACACACACACACACACAAAGGAGCCAATGTTAGAAAAACTATCATTCAATACAATAGAATGGAAAGGAATCCGAGTATACATATTTTTCCAAGGGTAAAAGTGGCAGATTTAATTTTTCAAAGTAAAATGTCTTCTAGTCTAACAATGTTCTATGACTGCACTCCCCAACACAGTAGCCATAAGCCACACGTGGTTACTTAAATTTATATGACCAAAACTGAAAAAAAAAAAAAAATGAAACAAAACCCTATCAAACTCAGCTTCTTGGTCATACTGGCCACATCTCAAATGCTCCATAGCCATCTGTTAGTACTGTTAAAAAAAAAAAAAAAAAAAAAAAAAGAAAAAGAAAAAGAAAAAGAAAACCCTAGGCCCAAAATGAAGTCACTTATGCCTGGCCCATGCAGCCACTACTGGGGCTTCATAACTGATTGCATTTTCAACCCTCCCCAGGACTGTGATCTTTACTGCTCATTCTGGAATTTCCCGCTCAGCACCATGAGGTAATCCACCTACTAGAATAAGACCCTTTTGTCCCCCAAAGAGAGGTGACCTCACTCCAAAGTCCTTTTTTCTGTTTGACTTCCTTGTCCTGCCTTTAAAAACCTTTTCCTTCTCTGCAGCCCTTTGGAGCTCATTTCTTTTCTTTTCTTTTCTTTCTTTCTTTCTTTCTTTTTTTTTTTTTTTGTTTTTTTGGGGCTCATTTCTACTTGCTAGATGGGATGCTACCCCATTCAGGAATCATTCAATCGAGCTAATTAGATCTTTAAAATTTACTTGAAGGTCTGTTATTTAACAGGATGCCCTAGAGACAGGAAGACACGGAAAAGAAGAGTTCGTATGAAAGAAATAACTGGGTCATTCTGAGGCTGGACTTTCGCCACACCAGGGCTCCACAGAACCTGCTCTGTCCTACTGAGGCCCCCATAAGTTTCTTGTCGAAATTCCTTTTGGAAAATCTCAACCTTCTGACTGCAAGTTGCTTTTTAAATTTTGTTTTTCCATCTCTCTACGGCAACATAAGCTCCACGAGGTCTGGAATGTTTGGTTTTATTTGTTTTGTTCACTGCCGTCTCCCAAGCATCTATGAAAGAATCCAGCATAGAGTAGATCTCCAAATAAGTATTTGTCAAATGGCTGAACACAGCTTTCCTTCGAAGGCTTCCTGAAAGAGCCAACCAGTTGATTTAGGACTTGAACAGAGTGGAGACATTTCTCTAGATCTCTGGACTGAACTCCCCCCACCAGATAAGTAACCCCCTAAGATAGCAATGTTCATCTCCGAGTCTGAGGAAGTTAACACTGGTCCCAGGTGGTCTTCTTGGGTAATGATACAAGAAAGGAGGCTGATTTCACATGCAAAAGGATGTGTTCACACCAAGTGACAATGAGATGACATGACAACGTGGGGCTGCGTGACCATTTCTTAGAGGGTGAAACAGAAAAGTCAGGGGAGAAACTTAATCATCACATGTCAACCTCAAAGAAGGTCAGTCGTATATTCGTCTTCCAGATGGGGACTGGGTTTCAGCAAATCCCTGTCTGTCATGTCATGTTACCAATTTGAGTCTCTTATTGGTGATCTCGTGATTTATAATAAAATATATATATATATATATATATATATATATATATATATTTTTTTTTTTTTTTTTTTTTTGGTCTTTATCCTCGATTCTTGGCATAGGGCTCTGAAGTTCCCTAAGAATTTCCTAAGTGATAAGAGCAAGGAAGGTAAAGGAGTGTCTTTTGTTGTTCATAACCAAGCCCCTTCAACCACACTTGAGTTTACTATTAAAGAGATGACTTTTGGAAAGCCCCTAAGGATGGAGGCTGGTTGCCAGGTGAACTGACCGGAGATTAGAGGGTTGGAACTTTCAACCCTGGACCTCTGGGGGCAAGAAAGGGACTGGAGGGTGAATTAATTGCAACTGCAAAAGATTTAATCAGTCTTGCCTTTGTAATGAAGTCTGCATTAAACCCGGGTTCTGAGAACTTCTGGGATGGGAAGCTAGGAGGGTGATGTGCTCTAAGAGGGCATAGAGGCTCCTTGCCCTCTATAGCTCTTTCACCTAGGCTGTTTCTGAGTTGTATCATTTTATAATAAACCAGGAATGTGGTAAATAAATGGTTTTCCTGAGTTCAGAGAGCCACTCCAGCAAATTATCAGACCCGCGGAGGGGGCCGTGAGAATCTTCAATCTGACACCGAGGTGACAACTTTGACCTGCAACTGGCATTTGAAGTGTTGGTGGGGGCAGTCTTGTGAGTGGAGTCTCTAACACCAGGTAGATGGCGTCAGAATTGAGTTAGATTGTAGGACTCTGAGCTGGTGCGGGAGGATTGCTCCATGTGGGGTACACCCCCACACAAATGGAGTACAGGAGTATTCTATGAGTAGGGGAGAAAAATAATTTGTCCATTCAACTGGTTTTGGGGTTTTGTTTATAAGATCACAGTATAATAATAATAATAATAATAATAATAATAATAATAATAATAAAATATCTGGTCTTTGCTCCTGGTACTTGACACAGAGTATCAATTTCCTGAGTGATATGAGTGTCTTTGGGAGGCCATATCTGAGTTTATGCTAATGAGGTAAGTCCAGGACAGTGCTGGATAGCTCCAGAATGGGGGCTGGTCACATGAAAAACCAACCTAGTCATTAGAGAGTGGGAACTTCTGGACCCACTGACTTTTGGAAAAGGGAGGAGGGGTTGGAGATCGCATGTTATCACTAACAGATGATGATTTAATCAATCCTGTGTATGTAATGAAACCTAATAGAAACTGTGGATAGTCAGGCTTGGAGAGATTCTAGGTTGGTGAACACATGGAAGTATTGGGAGGGTGGTGCCCCGTGACTTCCAGGGGACAGAAGCTCCTGCACTACTAAATCAGAAGGGAGGTTGTGGGGAGCTCTGAATTTGTAGCCACCTCAGACAGAAGTCTGGGTGGCCAGACTTGGAGCTGGTACCTTAAAGGGGGAGCAGTCCTGAGAGACTTAGCCTCTTCACCTGTGGGGACCTGCGTTAACTCCAGAGAGTGTCAGAAATGAATGGAATCGTTGGACACCCAGCTGAAGCTGGAGAATTGGTCCAAGGACATAAATATGTAAATGTGTTTGGGGTTCACATTTTTGTAAGAGATACAGGCATACTGAATTTATATGCAAGTTTAGGTTTGCTCGTATTTAACTGACACTATAATAATGATTTAAGCTAAGGCCTTTTTCCTTTAAAGATACTTTAAAGGAGATACTTTATTTCCTTTAAGACTGGTCTGTGCAGGGACGCCAGGGTGGCTCAGGGGCTGGGCATCTGTCTTTGGCTCAGGGCCTCATCCTGAGGTCTGGGGATTGAGTCCCACATCGGGCTCCCTGCATGGAGCCTGCTTCTCCCTCTGCCTGTGTCTCTGCCTCTCTCTCTGTGTTTCTCATGAATAAATAAATAAAATCTCAAAAATCTCAAATAAATGTGCATCGTTCAATGCTGAGAAACAGAGAGTAGTAAAATCAGACCCAGCACCTTAGTCCACCAGGCACCAGGCACCGTGGAGTGTGGTTCACTTAGTCCACAAATCAGCTATACCACTTACGGTTGCTTCCTTCTCTTGGCTTATTTTGTCCCTAATGTGGTAAGTCAGCAGGTTAAAGAAACTCTCATGGGGAAATTAAGAAAGGCTTCTTCCGTGGAGATATTCACTTTTGGTGAAACAATTAGAGACCAAGTTACTTCCTAGGCCAATAATCAGCAGTGAATATTCCTAAGCCTGACTGTTCTCACTGCAGATTTCTCCATTGGGGGAAGGTTCACGGACTACACTGTTTATTGTTCTGATGCTTTTGAAACAGAGGACTTTTCAGTCGTTGTCAGGGACTATCTCACACACACTGGTGAGTTTTCCTTCCATTTGGAGCTATCGCCAACCTTCCTGCGAGCCAGGCCACATCAACGAGCCACACTCAACGACCATAATTTGAGCCTCTGATACCTCTGCGTGCAATTGCTTCCAGGAACCCTGCCTCCTCCAGCACTTGGCTTGAATAATGGCCAAGTGAAGGGCACTCAGAACTGAATTTCATCTTGATTCCCTGAAATAGAAGTGTTTCTACTTCAGGAGGATCTGACTTTTTAAAGGTAGATACGTGACTGTCTCGATGGTATGGCGCCTTCAAAATGACTCCATGTCATAGTAGAGACTGACCAACAGAACACATCTCTGTGATGCACTTTCAGTGGAAGAAATACCTTTCGTGCTCTATGACTTTCAGATTATTTTCATTAACTAAGTTTTCTCGCAGAGTAAAAGCAACACATGAATTTTTAAAAACTTATACCTGTTTCTTGTCCAGGCTGAAGGAGGATACATTTTACTGGAGATCTATGTACTGCTCCCAGATTTCTAGGTTTAAAGTAAACAGATACACAGTAGTTGGTGTTTGGAAGTAACTTGTCGATGACGTAAGTGAAATTTCCAGTGATGTTTTCATTTAGTTCGGGGTTATGCTGTAAAAAGAAGCAAAAAATCAGGAAGACTTTGAGTGAGAAATTCATTTAGAGGCAGGCCCTAAGAGTCACTTTGGGGATTCACATGGAAATCTTAAACAAGGAGAGAAATATCTTAGGCTCCAAAGGAGAAAGTATTTTAAAGTTATTTGGCGCCAGCAACTGATGACAAAACTGCATGTATGTGTATACCACGCACATTTTCAAACCATGAAATCTAATCTAGCAGCTTCATATTATAAATGAGTAGAAAAAGTTTCAATGAGGAATAAAGTTTTCCATGACATCATTTTGTCTTGCATTAAGATAATCCTGCAAAACTAAGAGAATAAAAAAAAGATGATCTTTTATCATTAATGATATATGTCTACCCTTCAGGAGGTGCTTTCATAATATTAATGAACGTGATTATTAAAACAGTCCGCAAAGCTGGTGCTGTCCTCATTCTCCAGATGATGAAACTACTGCTCAGAGTGGTTAGGTAACTTTCCAAGGCCACACAGCTTGCCTGTGGCAGAACTGTGGCTGATGCCTAATTTCTTATCTGCTCCCTTAAAACACCTGGCTTCTTCTTTCTTAGGTAGTTCTGTTCCATTTTGGAATTAAAAGAGATGATATGAAGGCCCTTTCAAGAAAAACAGCTTCTGGGATGCCTGGGTGGCTCAGTGGTTGAGCATCTGCCTTTGGCTCAGGGCGTGATCCCGGGGTCCGGGATGGACCCTGTGAGGAGCCTACCTCTCCCTCTGCCCGCGTCTCTCCCTCTCTCTGTGGCTCTCATGAATAAATAAAATCTTAAAAATAAATTAAAACAATAAAAAATTTAAAAAACAGCTTCTGCAAAATATTTTATAGTTTTCAAAATACTAGCAGTTCTAGGGATTAAGATTTCCAGTGGTCCAAATATGGCCTTCTGTATAATGTTTTTCTGCAAGTTTCTGTGTGGAAGGAGGAAGAATTAAAAAAGGAAAGGAGAAGAAAAGAAAAAGAAAAAAAAAAAAGAAAAAGAGAAAAAAAAAAAAAAAAGGAAAGGAAAAGCCCTAACAAACTAAAATCTCATGCATGGCCCATAAGCAACAGAGAAGAAAAAGGGGAGAGAAGTAGAAACAGGGTCATGATGGGAGGGCTCTTGCCTCAAAGAGAATAGCCAATGGGTCCCACACCTGGTGTTGCCATTGTATGATCTTGATGGGGTCTGCAGTGTTCGCTTCCTGTTTCACCAAGCTTCTGTTTGCCTCTGTACCTGAGGACATTGCCTCTCCCCCTGTGCCTCGGATGTACGGCCCCTGCTCTGAGCCAAGGTCAACCCCTTCTTGTGCTCATGAGATTCCATCCATACTCATCTCTATAACATGGCTCCAACGATCTCCCTGGAACATCCCATCTGCACAGGAACATGCCTCCCTTGACCTCACCTTCCATCACAGAGAACCTCTCCTCTTTATAGAAAAACTCCTTAGAAGAATTAGCTCTCCTCCCTGTGACCAATTTCTCTCTTTCTTCTCCTTCTGGGTTCCACTCCTGCCGGAGCCTCACCCCAACAGACCAGGCCAATTTCTCTCTTTCTTTTCTTTCTGGGTTCCACTCCTATCAGAGCCTCACCCCTTGATAAGAAATCACTCTTTATCTAGGTCACCAGGACTTCCATGTTGCTAAATCCAATAGTCAATCTATAGTCCTGGCGTCACGTGTCTCATTTATAGCACTGGACACAGGAGATCACTTTCTCCTCCTGGAACTTTCTTCTTTCAGCCACCAGGACATCACTCTCATCTACTTCTCCCCCTACCCTGCTGGTTGCTCCTTCCCAGTCTTGTTTGCTGTCTCTTCATTTGCTAGAGCTGTACATTTTGGAGTCCTCTGGGGCTCTGACTTTGGACATCTTCTCTTCTCTCTGCATATGCACTTCTGGGTGATTTTGCCTCGTCTCAAGGTATCAATACACATTAAGAAGCCAGTGACTCCCTCAGACATCTCTCCAGCTAGAAGCTCTCCCTTGAACTCCAGCTTTGGAGTATTCAACTCCTGCTCACTATCTCCTCCTGGATGCCTTGCAGATACCTCAAATTTTACATATCCAAATCCAAGCTACTGATATCCAACCATTCACCTCCTCCATCCATAATCCACCCCATTTTAACGAATGGAAACTCCATCTATCGAGGTGCTCTTGTCTCTTCACCACACTGCACATCCGATCCATTCAAAAACAGCTCCACTTGCAAGACATATGCAGAGTTTGACCACTTCTCATTACTGCCAAGTGGTCCAAGCCACCACCAGCTGTCACCTGGATTCAGACAGTAGCCTCTTCTTTTTTTCTAGGTCTAATTTAACCCCAAGACTATTTTTCTTTAATGAAGAAGATACTCATTAACCACCATTTTCGTCTTACAGTGTTGTCAATATCCTAATAAGCACAGCGTTCTTATTTTAGAAATAATAATCTCAAACAGAGTTAGTAGCTCATGGGTTGAATATAAATTAGATGTGACTGGATTGTGATATTTAAAGAAACTTGATACAGTCTCTGAGCTACATAAGCTCATTTCTCCCTTCTGTTATTTTTTGCACCCTTTTCCTAATCAAAGGATTAGGGTGTTGATTGTAATCCAAGTGGATATTAAAGGGAAAATTATAATTCTATAATTTGCTACTTCCTATTGGGTAATTACCATCACAATAGCCTCTTAACTGGTCTCCCAATTTCCACCTTTGGCCCCTATGCTCTATTCTCAACATACCGGGCTGGAGTCCCTGTTAAAGCCTCAGGTCCTCCAGCAGCTTCGGGACACTCCGAAGACACAGACCCACAAAGCACTATCAGATCTGGGCTCCATTGCTTTTCTGACCTCACCTCCTTCTATTTTCCTGTCTTGGTCATTCCATTCCAGTTCTCTGCTGCTTCTCAAATCCACTGGATCCTCTGCAGCCTCAGGACCTCTGACTTCCTGTGCCCTTTGCCTGAAAAGCCCGTGCCTGCCCCTGATAACTTGCAGGCTGGTATTGCTTGCAAAGGTTTATACTTGGCAATGGGCTATGCCAACGTAAGCTGCTCTTATGGCAGGGCCACTTCACTCATTCCAGCATTCTGGAATTTCACCTAGTGTGTGCTGAAATTAGCCTGTTCTCTTCATCTACACTACACTCCTTTCTCTTTCCTGTGTGTCCCCTGATGCTGTGCAAGGGACTTATTCTTTGAAAGAAGACCACACTGCTAGGCTAAGTCAATGTATTTCCACAATGAAGGAACTTAGGAAGACTTCTTTCCTAAAATCAGACCCACTGCCTCAGATCTTTTGGCCTTAATTGTTCTAATCATTACAGATGTCTTTTTTTTTTAAAAGGAATTTTATTTATTTATATGAGAGAGAGACAGAAAGAGAGAGACACACAGAGAGAGAGAGAGAGAGAGACAGAGACACACAGAGAGAGAGAGAAGGCATGAGCAGGGGGAGGGGCAGAGGGAGAAGCAGACTTCCCGCTGATCAGGGAGCCTAATGCAGGGCTTATCTAAAACTCCAGGATCATGTGCTGAGCTGAAGGCAGATGCCCAACCAACTGAGCCACACAGGTGCCCCTACAAATGTCTTTTTTAAAAGAAGAGCGTCGAATATATTCATTGCCAACTCAGAACTGTTTTGACCACTTACCTTTTTGACAATGTTCCCTGACTGTTCTTCGATGATGAGTGATAAGTAAAACTTTAATACTCCTCCACCTAGTATCTTGGGAATGACAGGTGGAAATTTCACTAGGACATTAATGTGGTCGGTAAAGCCAACAATATCAAACTCTGGTGGTTCCAAAGACACTGTTTAAAAAACAAAATCAGAAACAAATCCCAATGTTTAACAGTAGTATTTCCAGGGCTGTAATACAACCTGATTTCTTGACAACTATCTCCTCTCTCTCTCTCTTTGGTGCAAACAGGTGATTTTATTAAAGCATGGGTACAGGACCCCTGTCCTGCAGAAAGAGTTGCACTGGGGTCATGAGGAGTGGCCCATGATATACTCTTAAGTTGGGAGGGGGTTAGGGAGAGTGTGTCTAAGGAATTTTGGAAGCAAGGTTTCCAGGACCTTGAGGGAGCCAGCTATTGTTGGGAAAAGGTCATTTATTACTGTCTAGTAAAACCTTAGTCATGAGACCCTTCAGATGTGTATTGGTGGGTCATATACTTGGGGGATGATTGCCAACACATATCTTGTGGGGTTTAGAGATAAAGGAAATTTCTAAAGGAATTTTCATATGTTAAAGTAGACTTCCAGGATCCCGGAGATTGGGCTAAGATTGCCTTTTGCCTTTAGCAAAGTAGGCAGTTGAGTCCCTAGAGGGGACTAGAGGAATGTCCTAGAGGAATGTCACTCTGCCTGTTTGAAGGACTTGTCAATGGGCTGTAGGGAGTAAGGAAATTTAATAATTTCTCTTCTGCCTTTGTTTCTCACATCAATTTTCACAGGGAGACAACTATCTTCTTCTCTTTAACCTACCTATGGTCCTAGTTGAGGCATGGGTTATACATTTTTATTAGTGAAAAATTGAGAACAATAAAAGTGGTGTAATTACTTAATGGAGAAATGGAGGATAGGTTTTGGGATGAAGGTCAGTCTTTCCCAATTTTCAAGCTGTATTCCAAATATGAAAGTAAAAATGACTTCTTTTCATATTATAGTAATACCCAACCATTGTGGAAATAGTAGAAAACAAATTGTGCCTGAATGTGGTTAACCATCTTTTGTCTCTAATGTACGACTGTAAATATATATACATACGTATATAAGCTGAACTAGTGTACAACACACACACACACCCCTAAATTAAATCATTCTTACCCACAGTTTTGCATGGTATATATTGCACTTAACTCATTTCATAAATACATTAATGCATATTTATCTCTATTGAGGGCTGGCCAACTGGCCTATGAGTTAGATTTCTGCACGGTCTGCCAGTTCAGAGTGGTTTTTATTTTGGGAAGCGTGGCAATACAATTAAAGAAGGTGATATAGTGTACGATATGTGGCCCATAAGGTCTAAAGTATTTCTTTTCTGGTCCTTTATGGAAAGTTGGCTGACCCCTGATGTTCACTGTGACTCTTCAATGGTCGATTCTATTCCACTAAGTGGCTGGCTGGACCATAACTTAATTGATTTGCTGTTTTGAACATTAGATAGTCTCTAAATTTTCTGAATAGAATCATTGTGTCAATGAGCATTCTTGGAGCTAAATCATGACATTCATCCACAATTATTTCTTTAGAATGAATTATTAAAGAGGAATTCTAGATTAGAGGAGGCACACATTAAGGTTTTAACACATACTGCCAAATACTTTCAGAAAGACCATACTGTGGCACACTCCCTGTGTTTCCTCTACACCTGGGTAGCTAGATAGTTTTAATAATTATGGGGTCTTGAAAAATGACATCTCATTCTTACTTTAACTATTTTTGCAATAGTCTGAATACCATAATCTAGAAGTGGCGCTTTCCTTTCTTTTCTTTTTTGGACACACACAGGAATGTAGATGTATACACACACCTAAATGTACACACCCAATTCCAATGAACCTCACATCTAAGTTGTTGGCGGCAGTGGGATTTGGTCATTATCACTTTGCTAAAGCACGTATGTGTGAGTGCACACCCACACAGCCTTTAACAGGGAGCTGAAATGGAATCTTTCTTTTGGAAATAGGTTGCAAATTAGGACACTGAAGAAGTGCTGGAGTCTGGCTGAGGACCACTGGCAACTGCCCTGGAGCTATTAATGCAAGTGCCATAGGGAGCTGACTCCAGTCATTGGAAAAGAAGAGAGAGACAGACCCACTCACACAGATAAGAGCTACTGGGTTATGATCCAGGGGAGGGGTTGCAGTATGAAGGAAAACACTGACCCAAAGAGTTGCGACAGCTCAGATTCAGGCCATCAAGACCTCACTGTCTACTTCCTCTCGGGTTCTGAAATATAGTAGAAAGCCACGGCCATTGCTGCCAGAATGCCTGCCTCACACAGGCCGAGAGGAATCCTCTGCCAAGTACAGATTATCATTACACTTTTGGGATGAGAAAACAGAGGCTCAGAGAGGCAATGTAAATGCTTCACAGTTCCAGAGCTAGGAAGTGGCAGGGCCAAGCGGTGCACCTAGCCCTGAGTCTGAGACACCTTTGAGGACCTTCCTATTTCAAGGCAAAGCAAATAACGATGATCTTGATGACAATTATGGTGATGATAAACAGAGATCCACTCACTGTGTGTTACCAGGAATAAATAGCTGCTACACTGGACCAGCGTTGTGTTCCCTCTGAATCCATCAACTCTGATGGAGTAGGTCTCAGGCAGGACCTCCCACACGTCTGTTAGGTCACAAGATGATGCTGTGGTATTTGAACAGTGCTCAACAATCTTCACCTGGTCTGGTCTACTTTAGAAGGAAAAGAAATGGCAAAAGGAAAACTTCAGCATTTATGTGACGAGAATCCACTAACTGCATGATCAACTTCATTTCTTTTTAACTTCTTCATTTCTTTACAGCTCTGCCCAAATATCACTATACCAAGTCATCTGCCCTCACCACCTTATTTAAACTGGAATTCCTTACCCTCTTCTCTCCTAATCCCTCTTGCCTGTCTTCATTTTTCTGCACATTGTTTACCAGCACCTACCACATTATATCTTTATTTGTTCATTGATATCTGCCTACTTTCAGAATATCTATTCTAGGCTCCAAGAGGTCAAGGACTTTGGTTTATGGTCGGACCCCTGGCATGCAGTCAGTGCTCAGTAAATATTTGCTGGATAAGTGCATGAACAAACCTTACGCTTTTGTGGTAAAGGCCCCAGATCTCCCTGCCCCTACAGAAAAATCATGAGCGTCCTCCCTGAAGCCCTCTCTCCAGCTGAGGATCACAGGGTCTAGTCCTAAGTCAGCCTGTGCTATGTAGGGACAACACAGACACTGATTTTTTGAGCTTCAGAAAGGTAAGGGGGGTGATACCTATCACCACCTAATGCAAAGAGAAACTAGGACTTTGGCAGTCACAAGAAAAACTCACAAGAGGCCTTCCACCAAGCCAGTCAGTAGTAGTAACAGCTCTTAGCCAAATAAACAGCACACAAAAGAAACTTGGAGAGGCAACTAGATAAAAATAACAACTTATAAGGGTGATGTTAGACATCGGGAAAAGAAAGCCATTGAGGGCTCCATCCATTATGTCATTAATCTTTGCAGCCTCCTCTAAGTAGGACACTTGGCTCAGAGAAGCTGAGCTCTGTGCCCGAAGGTCACGGTTGCTCAGTAATCAAGCCCAGCCTGTGGACCTGGGCCTCTCCTAGACTGGACGAGGCAGCTTTCTGATGTGCCCACATGCCTCCCTGGGTAAAGAAAAGTGAACACAACATCAATATGGTCACCAGATATTTGGAATCCTGTCCTCAGAAAATAGCGCTTTTATTATTTCTTTCTCTCTTGAAAATAGCGCTTGAAATGTTCAGGCTTAGCTGAGTGAGAGGAGTAATTGTGAAAACCATACACAGTGATTATTTTGCTTCGGTGGCTTTAACCCGTAGAAATGGTTATAAATCCAAGCTTTGTCAAAGCCAGTCTGAGGTTTGTTAAAGTATCCAATTTAATTCAAAATGGACTTGGCCTTTTAAAGCTCTGAATTCAGAATAGAGAGAGTGGGAGAGAAGAGAGGAGCTCCAGCACAAGTCAGGTCACAACTCTTCCCCACTCCCCAATTAATAGAAAGCTAATATACTTAAGCAAGCAAGAAAGTGAGACGTCAAACCAACCTTATGACCGTGTACCGTAATGTATAGCGATCTGGCACAACCGAATGGTTTTTTAATTCCCATGATAAGATAAGCCGGAAATTTCGAAAAGTCACCTTGAAAGTGCAAAATTTATCCGACAAATCTAAAGGAAACAGGAGACAAGAAAGAGACACTGAATCTGGAACCCAAGATCGTCCCATCTGTTCGTTGGGATCTGGAGCCCACCTGCCCAGCAGAGAAACCCTGGGGTCTTGGAAACCCAGGAAGGAGGTGGTTCTAGTGGAGACAAGAAATGAAGTCAAAGAATCATTCACGAGCAACAGAGCAACATATCGTTAGGGGCAGGCCAGCTTAGGAAACAGAACTCAGCACCGCGGAAACAGAACTGGGCTCACTCAGTCATCGTGGACTCTCAGTGGTTCATTGGATCAAAATGATCCGTGTCCGTCTCATTCTCTCAACTCCCTCCTGCAGGCTCCCTAAGCAGCTCAGCCCATTGGCTGCTTTCCCTCCTCTGAACCTCCCGTGCACTTACTCCCAGGTCATGGAAGGAGGGAGCAGATGACACATGCCCTGACTGGCCCTTCCCAGGCATTTAATCAGAGCAACAATGCTGAAGTCAGTGCTAGTGAGGGGCCCCTGGGTGGCTCAGTGGTTGAGCGTCTGCCTTTGGCTCAGGTCGTGATCCCGGGGTCCTGGGATCGAGTCCCTCATCGGGCACCCCACAGGGAGCCTGCTTCCCCCTCTGCCTACGTCTCTGCCTCTCTCTGTATCTTTCATGAATAAATAAATAAAATCTTAAAAAAATGAAGTCAGTGCTAGTGAGAGACCCATTCTGCAGACCATATGACACTGAGCACTTGAGTTATACAATGTTACGTAGCTGGGAAGCTGGTGGCAAGTGAGACTCGAAAGCTCTACCTGTCAAATCCTGTTCAAGTCTTTTTTTTTTTTCCAAATTCAATTTTTATGATCCTCTAAGTTGTCTGTGATTTAGACTCAGGACTTTTCTTCTTGGCTGTGAATTCTTCATCTCCTGCCCTCATCACAAGGTTGGACATGGAGTTAATGCAGAATGAGATTATGTGGACAGATTTATAGATGCAGGCAAGATGTTTGGTTCAAAAAAATTATTTTCCTTTGTCTGGCACCAGGTACCAGACAGCAGGTGGAAGAATGCAAATGAAGGGGAAATTATTTCTGGATTATTTTCTGTTTGACATAATCTGTGCCTTCTCATTCTTCAATTAAGGGGTTTGAAATCGAATATTCTTTTAAGGAGTCTTATTTTTAAATTTTTTAAAAAAAAGATCTTATTTATGTGACAGAGAGATAGAGATAGAGATAGAGACACAAGTAGGCAGAGGGAAAGGGGGAAGCAGGCTCCCCGCTGAGCAGGGAGCCTGATACCAGACTCCATCCCAGGACCCCAGAATTGCAACCCGAGCCAAAGGCAGACGGTCAACCACTGAACCACCCAGGTGTCCCTTTTAATGAGTTCTAAAATGACTTCTGGTGTCATTTTAATTAATTTATTTCTTTTTTTTTTGGGGGGGGTGGTAATTTCTTCTAAGAGTTCTGAGAGAGAAATATGAAAATTTGGCTGATTTTGGCTCCATTGACAGAGAAAAAGGAGAGTATTTGAGAAAATCTAAGAAAAAGGATTCAAACAAAATGGGCAACAGTTCTGCAATCAAAAATCAAATTCCCCACATTTTACACTTCTGAATGGTCACCCCAATAGTCTGGCCCTTCCACAAAATTCAGGCAAGCCAAGAAAACCTCTTACCAGGAAACGCAGATGACACGCCAAACACGAAGCTGATACACACTGGGAAGAGGAAAAAAAAAATATTAGATAAGCAAAAATACCCTCTCCAGGCTGAATCTGTAATTTTTGCTCTGAGCCTGGCTTTTTTTTTTTTAATTTTTTTTTTTTTGTACCCACGTCTTAATGTTGGATCGATACTTCCTTCCTTGTGCTAAAAAATGCTCAAGTAAATGGTTCTTGGAGGACGGGTGTTGGTATCAGCAGCACATGGTCCACAGGTTTCCACCCGAGTGAATCTAAAATAAGGTCTGTCTGGGGGTTGATGTGGAATAACAGGGCTGACTGGTTGGGCGTGCGCCCCGAGAAACAGTCATCTGTCTGGAGAAGGTCTCAGACTATGAATTTCACAGGTTGTTAGTTTACATTTTAAAGACATTTGTCAGGGGTGGTGTAGGAAGAAAATCAATGGTGACAGGAATTGGGGACTCTCCTTTGCTTTCTGGATGTCACAGTGACTTGGGACGGGAGGGGTTACAGGCATGGACAGTTCTATAAAGGGAGAAGTGTCCCACTCATGGATCCCCTACTGATAAGCTATGGAACAGATGACACAGTGACAGTGAAATAGAATCAAAAGAAACGTAGAGAAAGAGTGGAATAGGACTGCAGAAAAAAGTCAGGAATAAATGAATCACAGAAACCGATGTTCAGGGATGACTTTTCAGTCTGGTGATGTGCTAGGAGGGAAGGGGCTTGGCCTCTTCCTAAGTTTGGGAGTAGGATGAGAAACTCCTCCCTGGATTAGAATGAGGGCATTAAAAGAAATTAGCTCCTCACAGTGCTTAGGAGGATACTCTCCATCATCACCGAGTCATTCTTGGGTATTTGTTTGTCTTCTTAAAATGAAGAGTAGGGCAGAAACCAGACCATCCGTCCAGGCTTCCTATCTACGATCCATTTAGCTCTTGGCCTTGGACAGGCTGATGCTGGGCCCCGGTCAGGGAAATCCATTTGCTACTCCCCGACAGGGCTCTGGGGGATGGTGATGTGGCTGGCTTGCTCCTACAAGAGCTCAGGCAAAAGTAACACTTACCCACGAGATACAGGTTCTGTGGTCTCACCAGGGAAGCATTCTGGTTCCAAACCATCTTGGTTATTAAGTCTTCTCTTTACTATCACATCTGAAAGGAAATCAGTATGAGGTGATCCAGATGCTGAAGCAGGTAATTATTATTCTTTTTAAAAGATTTTATTTTTGTTATTCAAAAATAACAAATAACACAGAGAGAGGCAGAGGCACAGGCAGAGGGAGAAGCAGGCTCCCTATAGGGACTCGATCCCGGGACCCGGGGATCATGACCAGAGCCCTAGGCAGACGTTTCGCTGACTGAGCCACCCAGACACCCCACTCTTGGACTTTGGAAAACCAAATTCGTAAATAAAAACCAATTTTTTCCCCACTCACACACACTTCTATCTCTCTGTTCTGACTTGTCTACCTTTTCATACATGTAAGAGCTACTTGTATTTCCTTTTTTTGTCAACTGTGTGTTCCTTTGTTCATCTTTCTACTGAGTTGTAGCCTGTTTTCTTATTGGTTTGTTTGTAGGAACTCTTTTAAGTATGAGGGAACCTGGCCCTTGGTCTGTGATACAAATCACTTCATTTTCTCCTCTGTTGTCAACTTGCCCTTTGATTTGCTCATGCTGGCATTAAAAAAAAAAAAAATCTCACCCATGAGTTTCTGAGGTGTATGTTTTCAGTTTTAAAGCTTTTTTCTTTCTTGGCATCTGCATTTTGAGTCACAGTCAGGAACATTCCTCACTCCAAGCTGAGAAATTCTTCCTGAATTTTATGCCTCAGGGCTTCTGTCAGTGGTACAGTTATAGGTTCTGGGTGTTTTGTACTCCCCAACACTGTAGCTGCCTCAGGCCCCAAGTTGAGACTGAAGAAAGGCCACAAAGTAGCAGACTTTAGTTCAAGCTCAAAACAAATGAAAAAGTCCTCTTGGGGGGCGTCTAGAGGGCTCAGTGGTTGCACGTCTGCCTTCCGCTCAGGTCATGATCCCGGGGTCCTGGGATCGAGCGCCGTGTCTGGTTCCCTGCTCTGCATGGGGCCTGCTTTTCCTTCTCCCTTTCCCTGCTTGTGCACTCTTTCTCTCTCCGTCAAATAAATAAATTAATTTTAAAAAGTCCGTCAAATAAATTAATTAATTAAAAAAAAAAAGTCCTCTTGATTATGAGGGCAACAGGTCCCACCAGGGTGCCCTCCTAGAGAATCCAAGGGATTCCAGGTTAAAACTGCCAACCCTGCTGAAGACTCCACCACCCCTGAGCTATCCAGGCACCTCTGCCTACAACTTATGCCACAATTCTGTGCCCATTGAGAACATCTCCAGAGCTCTTTGCTATGTGTGAGGTCATCTCCCACCATTACTCCCCGGCAGGCGGACTGCACGGTTGTGGGCGCATCTGGAGTGCAGAATGCCACATGGGGGTGGCACCCCCTTGCACTTGAACATCTGCCCTGTGGCCTCTCACCCCTCTGTCCTTTCCTGATGGTGGCACATCTTCACCTTTGCTCTCATCTGTGGAACACTTCATTTCTTCAGTGGCTGAGAGGCACATGTGCGCGCGCACACACACACACACACACACACACGCAGTTACACAATTGTAAGTCACTCACCCCCTGTGAGCCAGGGGAATGTGTCTTCTCCTCTTTGCTCTTGAGGAGCTGTACTCCACTTCCAACCCAATGTCTAGTAACTAGATTCCTGCTTGTTTAGAAGATCTAATTTCCTGTCTTGGCATCCTGCCTGGAATCGTTAATGAAGCGCCTGAGAACTCACCCTGACTACAGATCAACCTCCCTAAGGCATAGCTGTGGTCACTCTTATCTCTGTTAACTCTTCCCTCACTTCCCCTCCTGGGTCCTGTAGGCAGAAGGGTTCCGTGCTTGGTTTGCTGCCTTCCTGTGGCTGGCTTGAAATTCCTAATGATCTTATTTTTGAACTTGTGTTTTGTTGACGAAGTCTGATGGGACAGAGGGATCCATGGTGAGCTTGGAGCCTCAGCTCACACTCGGTCTTGCCCTCCTTCCCCCATGGGATGGGGTCCCAGGCCCCGTCTGGCCTCTCTCTCTACAATGGGAACTGCTGATATCCTCTGAGTGGGGTACCAGCTGGGTCACATGGCTGGAAAGTGCCATGTTGTATTGATGCCCTCCTGGGGGGGAAGCAGGCAGGATGGGGGCCTGGCAGGGTGAACGTTGCCCGTGTTCCAGGCTGGCCTCACCCAGGGGGGCAGCTAGCTGGACTGGTGAGGATGAGCATCCAGGTCAGCCTTGACCCAGGTACCTAGCACATGCAGAGGTTTAAAGGCCTTTGGATGGGACACCTGGGTGGCTTAGTGGTTGAGCGTCTGCCTTTGGCTCAGGTCATAATCCTGGGGTCCTGGGATCGAGTCCTACATTGGGCTTCCTGTGGGGAGCCTGCTTCTCCCTCTGCCTATGTCTCTGCATCTCTCTCTGGGTCTCTCATGAACGAATAAATAAAATCTTAAAAAAACAATAAAGACCTTTGGATATTGGGGTTGAGAGACAGCAGGTCCTTGGGAAGGAGGGATTCTGGGCTGGATGAGCCCAACCCAGGCTGGGGTACAGGGCGGCTAGCAAGACGGGGGATCCCAGCTCCCTTAGGTCCCAAGTACATGTGTGCCCAGAGTCGCAAGGGGTGGAGTGGCATCGGGCAGCTGCAGAGAGCTGTGCTGGCCCTGACAGTAACCCTGGGGCATGAGCGAATGCCTCTGGGGCAGGGGCATGCCTGGAGGGACCTCTTTCCTCCTCCCCAAGTCTGGCCTAAGTTTGCTTCTTCTGGTTAGTTCGAGGTACCCTCTTAAAATGTGCTGTGAGATGCCAGTTATGTAATCTGGTGATTCCCCATACGAATTAAATGCTCTTAGATCTGGCTTTGCACAGCAGAAAGTAGAATGGGGAAATGCCTGCTAATTATGTAAAATTTTATTTCTTTACTTGGGGTGAGGTTACACTGTAAAAATGAAAGTGACAAGTTGGGAGACAGAGACAATGGAAGAAAAGGAAAAGCTTTATAGTTTAGGGCCTTCCCTAAATCTTGCTCTATAGACACGCAAACCCTGCATCTTCCTTTTGCTCTGGGACCAGAACATTCTGCGGCCAGCCCAGTCCGCAGCTCCCTGTCACCTGACAAGTCATCCTGCACCTTGGGTTGAATTCAAGGCTGTTTTCAGCCTTCCTGGTCTTCCCAGGAGTCACTGCTCCACACAGGTGCCCAGCTCTGGGTGCCTCTCACCCTGCTCTGGCTCTCTAGGTGCCCCTCACCCTACCCTGGCTCCCTGTTCCACTGCTCCTGGAGCAACCCTCACCTCTGACACCTCAGCCAACCCTGCTGCCTTTCAGGGCCCTGCTCAAGTAGACACTAGAAAGTGAAATGATTCTTCTCTGAATTCCAACTCCTCCAACAGATGGACAGATGGCCAACCCTCAAGGAGTTTGAGGCTTCCCAGGCTCCTGGTGGAGAACATTAGGGTCTCTTCTATCTGGCCTGACACCCGGCATAACATTGGTAGTCAATGAGTAATGAACGGACTGGACTTAGAAATCCTACACAAATACAATTACGTATATTTTCCCCTAAAAATTAGGGGGGAAAACCCCCCAAAATAGAAAGAAGAAAGTAACAATCATCCTTATTTCTACCACCCAAGACCAACCATTGTTATTTTAACATCTTGGCATGTTTGTTTCTAGTTGAGTTTTCAAATGGCTTTCTTATTCCTGTAGAACTTCTCTTGTGTGCTCATTAAAAAAATTAAAAATGTGTAACAGTGCAAATTCCAGCATCCAGGTATTTCCATCATTAACATTAGGTGGACATAATCCCAGAGATCTTTCTATGCATGTGTATTTAGGGCCTTCCTAACACACATGCAGACCATTTCTGTCTAAATTTAACTATACTTGGGAAAGAAAACTCAAAAGATGAAGGAATTGTTGGAATTAGAATTCTTCTTCTCTTTAGATAAGAATAAGTTCCTAAAATATCTTCATAATGTTTCAAAGAAAAGGTGACAGAGACATCAGAAAGTTGGGGTATTATATGTTCACAGCACCTTTTACTATTAAACCATATTTATTGATCCATACTTTCAAAGATGAGAATTTTACTACTCTCTTTTCCCTCCCATCTTCCTCCCTACGTCTTTTTTTTTTTTTTTTTTGGTTTATTGATTTTTGTGTCTAGGTTGATGTAACAATCACATTTTATTCTACCTACAATTTCCAAAGCTGTCCAGTATTAATTCTACATTCATATAAACACTTACTAATGCTCCTTTTGAGCATGAGTTCTCTATGGTATGCTTGGGTTCTTTATTTTGATTTATCTCTTAATTTGCTAATTTGCTGAATTTTTCCAAACCAGCAGTTTTTCCCAAAGAGGGCTCACTGAGTGTTGAATTCCCTTGGCTCGTTCATATTTGAGAAGGCCTGCCTGTTGACTCTTACCTCAAATGACATCTTAGCTGAATAAAACACCCTTCTGGGGACAGTATCCTCCACTTAGAACACTTCTGGGAACCTCCATCCTCTGGCATTTAGCACTAGGGAGTCTGAGGCTGTCCTGGTCTGGTTTGTCCCTCTTTTGTTTACTTTTTCTTCTTGGATTCCTAAATAAGTCTTCTCTTGAAAAAAAAAAAAAGTAAATCATTTAAGTTATCTTGATGCTGAGCTTTCCCATATGAAAATTTCCTGGAAAAACTTCTTTGGGCCTATAGACCATTTTTTTCTTCATTTCAAGAAAATTTCTTCTCTTTTACCTTTACTTGCATGTTCTGTCCCATTTGTCATTTCTGCACATCAGGGATCCCAATTATCCTAATGCTTGATCGTTCTTTACCTTCCACGTCAGATTCTTCCTAATTGACTTGTCTTTCTTTTTCATTTACGTTCACTGGGCCTGAATCAAACCTTTCCTTTTTAAAAAAAGCTTTTATTTTCAGCAGTATCTATTCTTTTCCTTCTTCTTACTTCTTCTGAGGTTATGTTTCCATGGCAGTCAATTTATTCCCTTAAGTCTACAATCTCCTGTTCCATCCCAATTCAAAATATCCTCATCTTTGAGCTTATCCAATTGAATTCCTATTTTTATCAAGTTGTAGGATATAAGGCCATTGGAAGAAGTTTTCTTCTAATCTAGGAATAACATTATTTTTTATTTTTATGTTTATTTTTTAAAGATTTTATGTATTTATTCATGAGAGACACTGAGAGGCAGAGACAGAGGCAGAGGGAGAAGCAGGCTCCCCATAGGGAGCCCGATGTGGAACTCAAATCCAGGACCCCAGGATCATGACCTGAGCCAAAGGTAGATGCTCAACCACTGAGCCACTCAGGTGCCCTGTAATATTATTTTTTAAGTAAGACTCCTTTGCAAACCATGTCGTTATCTCCCTTCCTTCCTCCCCCCGCATCACTTCCAGTCACCTCGCTGGTACTTGGATGGCTTTGTCATCTGTTATTATGATATAGTGGAGTGAAATCTTAACCTCCTTAACCCTGACTTTCCAGTTTGTTCTGTAAAGACTGAGCAGTTTCTTGAGCCTGAAGGACTGGCTCTGGGATGGGGTGCTCAGTCAAGGTAGAGACAGATGTCAGGATACTGGGGCCCTGCTTTCTCCTGGAAGGTTTGGTACACGCTCTGCACGCAGGTGCACTGACTAGTGGAGAGGTGAGGCAAGGTCAACCACTGGGCCTGCGGATGGCTCTCCTGATCCTGGCACTGGCTTTCCCAGCTCCCACTCACCCAGCTGACTTTCCCCATCTCACGGCCTCTGACTACTGCCCCTTTGCCAGAAAAGGAAAAAGTCAAGTATGCTAAGGCCCTGTTTTCTTCTTTCCTGTCTATTAGGGAGTCTTTTTAAGATTGTTGTTGATTCGCCAGTATAGTTTCTGGTGGTCAGGCATACTCAAATTGTAAATACATTTAAAGGTTTTATTTATTTATTTATTTGAGAGGAGGGGGAGGGAGAGGGAGAGAATCCCAAGCCAACTCTGTGCTGAGCTCAGGGCCCCATGGGGGCCTCAATCCCACAACCGTAAGGTCCAGACCTGAGCCCAAACCAAGAGGGCTCAACCTACTAAGCCACCCAGGCACCCCAAATTTTAACTATATATACATATAAAGCCCTCAGAATTAAAACAAGAACACAAACAATGCTTAAGACTATCTCTCCCGTGGACTCTGGCTTACGGGGAAACCAAGCATCCTCATTTTCCTGCTGGCTCCAGAGAAAATGTTCAGTGGCTCTCAACCCCTCCCTGTCTCTCACTTTTTTCTTCTTTTCTGGACTTCCCAGGACACTTCGGCCTACCTGCTCTCCCAACTAACACCTTTTCCTTTATTCTCCTAGAATCGCACACCAAGCAGCTTCACTCTCAGAATGAATGCAGCATCCTCAGGCAAAGTACTGTCAAGCTCTGCTTCTGCTCAGATGACATTTTACACTTTATAAAATGCACGTTTCAAAAAAATTTTTAAAAAATGCACGTTTCTTTCTTACATCCAAACATCTTTGAAATCAGAATGTGTGTGTTTTAGTACTTCCTAAAAATTTTACATGAAAAAGTGCATCTTACACTCAGTGGCATTTTAGTTTTTCTAAGATAAGATGGCTGATAGTCAAAGAAGATTATATGCCATTGACTGTTCAACAGTTTGAATATTTATAAATAGAACAGAAAAATGAGTTCAGTAGTGCTGTGTGCAAGTGGGAGAGATGAAACGTATATTTTAATAGTTTCACTTCCAAGACTATCTCTGGGGCTGGGGTTCTGATTTTTTTTTTTTTTTTTTAGACAAATTACCATTTGTCAAAAAATCACAGGAACCAAATTTCAGGGAGATTTTTTTCTTTAACTTTTAAATAAATACACGAGGAACTTTAGAGGAAACTCAGGTAGGAATAAAAAAGCCCGGCAGATTTTTGATGTTTTAAAATGGAAAGCCAGCTGGTGAACTGTTAGAACTTAAAAAGTTCAAACTGTTTCCTGGAACTAACAGGTCAAATCTTATCAACGAAGCCCATACTGCTAGGGAAGTTGAAAAGATGTTTTCTTCAGGGCACATTTTGGTTCTTGGGTTTTTTTTGTTTGTTTTTTGGGGTTTTTTGGCCATTTCTTTTTCTTTTTATGTATTTTTTTTTTTTAATTGGAGTTCAATTTCCCAACTTAGAGTATAACACCCAGTGTTCATCCCTTCCAGTGCCCCCCTCAGTGTTCAGGGCACATTTTGGTGTGGCCTCTGCTTCCATCCTTTTGTCCCCAAACCCGAAAGGCAAGCGGGAGGAGGGAGGTGACTCAGAAACCTTGCCAAGGTGTGCGACAGGGGACGACCTGAGGTCTCAGTCCCCGGGGTCAGGTAGTAGGACCCCCGGGGAGCGTGGACCCGTGCAGAGTCCCTGAGCCCCCCTCCGCACCCCCCTGCTCAACAGACGCAGATGTGACCCCTCCGGCCTGTTTATAAAAGACCTCTTCTCAAACAAAAGCAAGGAAACCAAACAAATATTACAAGAATTTTAAAAACGAGGCGAGATATCTAGAGTTGCTCAATAAGGTCGCGCTCACCACTAGCTGAATTCCCCGGGGTTGAAACTCCAGCATCCACTCGCACCCGGTTCCCCACATCCCCGTCTCCCGCCCTCCTCCCGAACCCAGCTTCCAAGCAGGGGCTGGGGGGTCTGGGAGGACCTCGGGGCCCCCAAGGCCCCGTCGCCCCTCGGTGACCGGCTCCCGCCGGGTGTCCTCGCGGGGGCGGCCGCGGACCGGACCGAGGCCCCAGAGACGGGGCACCCCAGGTTCGCAAGGCCCAGTGGATTCCGAGGCACAGGACCCTCGCACGGCTCCAGGGCTCACGTCTCGCCGCCCCCAGTGCCCCGGGGGTCCCGAGCATCCTCGGTGGGAGCGGGGCGGGGGCGGGGGCGGGGGGCGCGGGGCACGGTGCAAAGACCCAGGGCTCCCGGGGGCGGCGGGGAGCGGAGCGCGCGGAGGAGCGCGGCGGATGCCCCGCCGACCGGCCCGGCTGGGGGTGGGTGGGGTCAGGTGGGAGGGGGTGCAGCGGGGAGGGGCGGGGGTGCAGCGGGGAAGGGGCGGGGGGCGCGGCGGGGAGAGGCGGGGGGCGCGGCGGGGAAGGGGCGGGGGGCGCGGCGGGGAGAGGCGGGGGGCGCGGCGGGGAGGGGCGGGGGGCGCGGCGGGGAGGGGCGGGGGGCGCGGCGGGGAGGGGCGGGGGTGCGGCGGGGAGAGGCGGGGGGTACAGCGGGGAGAGGCGAGGGGGGTGCAGCGGGGAGGGGCGGGGGGTACAGCGGGGAGAGGCGAGGGGGGTGCAGCGGGGAGGGGCGGGGGATACAGCAGGAGAGGTGGGGGTGCAGTGGGGAGGGGCGGGGAGGGGCGGGGGATACAGTGGGGAGAAGCGGGGGATACAGAAGGAGAGGCGGGGGGGGTGCAGTGGGGAGGGGCGGGGGTGCAGCGAGGAGGGGCGGGGAGGGGCGGAGGGTGCAGCGGGGAGGGGCGGGGGTGCAGCGGGGAAGGGGCGGGGGATACAGTGGGGAGAGGCGGGGGATACAGCAGGAGAGGCGGGGGGGGTGCAGCGGGGAGGGGCGGGGGTGCAGCGAGGAGGGGCGGGGAGGGGCGGAGGGTGCAGCGGGGAGGGGCGGGGGATACAGCAGGAGAGGCGGGGGGTCGGAGTGCAGCGGGGAGGGGCGGGGGGCATGGGGGTGAGGGGCGGGGGGTGCAGCGGGGAGGGGCGGGGGGCACGGGGGCGAGGCGGGGGACGCGGGGGTGAGGGGCGGGGGGTGCAGCGGGGAGGGGCGGGGGGCGGGGGCGCCGCGGGCAGGCAGCCGCGCGGGCGGAGGCGGAGGCGGAGCGCGGAGAGGCCGGGAGCCAGCGAGCGATTCCGGGAAGCGGCCGCGGGAGGGAGGCGGCGATCGCCGCGGGGTCTGGCGCGCCAGCGGCCCCCCCGCCCCCGCCCGCCCCTTTACCTCGGCAGGGTGGGCTCGCGGCTCCCCGCAGGGGTGCGGGCCTCCGGGCCCCCGCTGCCGCCGGCGCCCCCGCCCCTCCGGCTGCGGCTCCCGCTGCGGCTCCGGCTCCGGCTCCGGCTCCGGCTGCGGCTCGGGCTCGGGCGCCGGCGGCCCGGATGCGCGCTGCGGGCGGCCCCGGGGCTGTGGCGGGCGCGGGGCCGGGGGCGGCCGGGGCTCCGCGGGGGGACGCCGAGGTCGCTCGGCGGGGCTGCCTTCCCCGGGGCAGCGACCGTCTGCGGACCTGCGCGCTCGGAGCGCGGCCTCGGGCAGCTCGCGGACGCCCGGGTCGCCGGCGGGGGGCGGAGCACCCGACGGGTTCCTCTATTGACGTTTACCGACCGGGCTCCTACCACAGCCCCGCACCCCCCTCCGGAACACCCCGACCCCGGAGCTCAGCGGGGGCGGGGACCCGGGGCTGGGGCTCTGTTTACCTGGGATCCTCAGCGCAGAGCAGCCCTTTATGCACTCGATAAAAATGCGCTGAATGAATGAATGAGCGAATGGGTTCTCTCCCGGGCCCCCCACTTAGCAGTTATGTAAACCGCTCGGATCCGAATTCTCCAATCAATAAAACAGGAATAAAAATAGCCACCATCCAGCCGTAAAGGCTTGATATGGGACGCCTGGGTGGCTCAGCCGTTTGGCACCTGCCTTTGGCCCAGAGTGTGATCCTGAACACACAGGATCGAGTCCCACGTCGGGCTCTCTGCATGGAGCCTGCTTCTCCCTCTGCCTGTGTCTCTCCCTCTCTCTCTCTGTGTCTCTCATGAATAAATAAATAAAATCTTAAAAAAAAAAAAAAGGCTTGTTCCATCAGGCCTTTACAAATACTGTAAATTCGCTTCCCTCCTCTGTGTCTGTGGGTCTTTCCCTCCCTGTTCTTGTTACCCCAGTCCCCCACCCATCAAGGTGTTCAAGGTAGGTAGAGAGGGAAGATAGAGAGTCCCTCATTATCTTGTTTTTTTAAAAAATATTTTTTAAAAATTTATTCATAAGAGACATAGAGAGAGAGAGGCAGAGACATAGGCAAAGGGAGAAGCAGGATCCCTGATGCAGGACTCGATCCCAGGACCCCAGGATCACCACCTGAGCCAAAGGCAGATGCTCAACCAGTGAGCCACTCAGGCGTGGGGAAGAGAGACATTCTCCTGAACCTAATCCTACTCAGCTCAAGGGCAATTAGACAGCTTAGCCCCCTTGAGCCTTCTTGTCTATCATAAGGGGAGAAAAAATGAGGGGGAGGTGGGATCAAGGAACCCCTCTGAAGGTCACAGCTCAGTCTCAGGCCCATCAAAAAGAAGACCAAGCCCTGAGATTTAATAAGATTATAGAATGTTTCCCCTTCACAGTTCTTTACCGCCACATCCCCAGGACTCTATGATAAAAACAGTAGATTACAAGTCTATTTAAGAAGGAGCTTTTAGGGAAACCCCAAAACCACAAGGGAAATAAAATGAGGACACCAGACAAAATTGAAACCTCTGACATGTGCAGGTACAGCAAATGTTAGACACATCCTCTTGGCCAGGTAAACATAGCATCTCATGCTAAAGGATTATTTAGCTCAGCGCTTGTTATCAGATACATCATGTCTGGCTTTCAACAGAAAAAGACAAGGCATACTAAAAGGCAGGGAAAAAAAAAACAAGATCTGAAAAGGCAAAGTAAGCTTGAGAATAGGCAAAGATGTGGTAGAGAATTGGGAATGATAAGACTAGGAATTTAGAAGTAGTATGATTGATATAGTAAGGGTTCTGTATTATAGAGAGATATTTGGTCTTTGTCCCCAGTTCCTGATACCAAGCTCCTAAGTCCCTTGTAGTTTCCTGTGTGGTAAGGGTGAAAGGAACATGTTTGTTTCAGCGAGGTGATACTTGGGACACCCCAGATAGTTTCAAGGTGGGTCACCACAAAGACTAAACCTTATAATAACTGAAGTCTGGAACTTTCAACTCATCCCCCAACCTCTGGAGCAGGGAGAGGAGCTGGAGATTGAGTTAATAATCAATCATTCCTACATGATGAAATCTCCATGGAAGCCCATTGATGGCAGGTTTTGGAGAGCTTCTGGGTTGGTAGCATCAAGGAACTGGCAGGGTGAACCACTTGCAGAGGGCATGGAAGTTCTATGCCCCACCTACCTGTACCTTGTCCTATGCATCTCTCCTCTTTGGTTGTTCCTAAGTTGTAGCCTTTGTAATAAACTGGTACTAGTAAAAGGACTTTAGGGAGTCCTGGGAGTCATTTTAGCAAATTATCAAACCTGAGGTCATGGAAACCCCTGACTTTGTAGTCAAGTCAGAGAGAAGTGTGGGTAAACTAGGGACCCAATACTTATGACAGGTATCTGAAGTGAGAGAAGTCTTGCAGGACCAAATATTTAAGGAAGAAATGATAACAATTTTCTATGATCTCTTCTAGAGGAGTGAAGTAGAAGGAATATTTCCTAACAGATTCTGTGAAGCCAGCATTACCCTAATACTAAAGCTAGATAAAGACAATGCACGACCAGAAAGCTGCAGACCGATAACTCTCACGGAGATAGAAGTACAAGTTCTCAACAGAATATTAGCAAAACAAATCCAACCACGTATAAAAAGAATAATAGACTATGACCAAGTGAGATTTACTCTAGTTATGCAACGCTTGTCCAAACTTCAAAAATCAATTAATATATTCAATCATATCAACAGGCTAAAGAAGAACAATCATGTGAATATATCAATAGGTGCAGAGAAAGCATTTAACAAAATCCAAAATTCATTCCTGACAAAAACTCTTAACAAACTCGGAGTAAAGGGGACACTCCCTAACTTGATAAAGAGTATCTACTGAAAACCCTACAGCTGATATTATAAAAACTGGATGCATTCTCCCATGATCAGGAGCAAGGCAAGGATGTCTTCTCTCCTCCCTCCTATTCAACATTGCACTAGAAGTCCTATGAATAAGGTAGTAGAAGGTGTACAGGTTGGGAAGGGAGAAATAAAACTGTCTTTTTAAAAAAGGATTTTATTTATTTATTCATGAGAGACACAGAGAGGCAGAGGCAGAGGGAGAAGCAGGTTCCCTGTGGAGACCCCAATATGGGACTTGATCCCGGGACCCCAGGATCACCATCTGAGCTAAAGGCAGACACTCAACCACTGAGCCACCCAGGTGCCCCTAAAACTGTCTTTGTCTACAGGTGGCATGGTTATGTAGAAGATTGCAAAGAACTGACCAAACAAACAAAACAAAATAAAACAAAACCCTGAAACAAAAACCCTCCTGAGAGTAATAAGTGATTATAGGAGGTTGTAGGATACTAACATAATATGCAAAAGTCAATTGCTTTCCTATTTACAACAATGAACAATTGGAATTTGAAATTACAAGCACAGTACCATTAACATTAGCACCCCCAAATTAAAAACCTAGATATAAATCTAACAAAATAAGTAGAAGATCTGCATAAGAAAAACTACAAAATTTTGATGTAAGAAATTTAAAAAAATCTAAAGTAGATTTCCATGTTCATGGATAGGAAGAATCAATAGTGTTAAAATGTTAGTTCTTTCCAGTTGGATTTATATTCAGTTGCAATCCCAATCAAAATCTCAGCAGGTTATTTTGTGGCTATTAATGAAGTGATTCTCAAGTTTATGTGCAAAGGCAAAAGACCCAGATAGCCAGCACATTGCTGAAAAAGAAAAGTCAGAAGACCGAAACTAGCTTATTTCAAGACTTACCATAAAGCTGCAATGATCAATCCAGCAGCCATGCACTTACTTTCAATGAGATGGAATCTTGTATTCACACAGAAATCCATGGCAGCTTTATTCACAATAGCCAAAAGCTGGAAGCAACCAAGATTTCCTTCAACAAGTGGATGTGTTAACAAACTGGTGCATCCATGTAATGAAATACTACTCAGTAATAAAAAGAAATGAGCTATCAAGACACTAAAAGTCGTGGAGGAATCTAAATTAAAAAAATCAGTCTGAAAAAGCTACGTACTATATGATTCCAATGATCTGACATTCCGGAAGAGGCAAAACTATAGATACAGTAAAAAGATCAGTGGTTTCCAGTGTTCTGGTATGAAGAGGGAAGGGATGAATAAGTGGATCATAGAGGATTTTTAGGGTGGTCAAACTATTCTGTGTGATATTGTAATGGTGGATACATGACATTATACATTTTTCAAAACCCATAGAACTGCAAAACACAAAGAGTGAAACCTAATGTAAACCATAGACTTTAGTTAATAATGATGTATCAAATTGGCTCATCAGTTGTAACAGATGTATCGCATTAATGCAAGATGTTAACAGTAAGGGAAACTATATGGAGAAGGGTTATATGTGTGGGAAATCTCTGTGCTATATGCTCTATTTTTCTGTAAATAAAATCTACATTTTTTAAAACGTACATTTGTTTATTCACTCAGAAATATTTATGCCAAGTATTGTGTGTTCTGGAGATAGCACAGCATGACGCAGGCCAAGTTCCTGTTTTTTGGTGGGGTGTATATACTAGTGTGGGGCGAGTGGTGCAGATATGAATAATAAGCAAACAAGATAATTTCAGAGTGACATGAGGACAAAGCAACAGGGGGTAAGCTGGAGGGTGCCTGGGAGAGCTACCTAGGATCAGCTGGTCTGGGAGGGCCTCCCTCAGCCTGAGAACCTGTAGGCTGAGACCTGAATAAGGGGAAATCTGAGGCCAAGAGTTCCTAGAGGTCCAGACTGGAAAAAGAGCTAAGGTCCAAAAGCCCCTGGGGCAAGAATCAGCCAAAGAAGGAAAGGAAAGAGCCAGTCTAGCTCGGAGTCATGGATGACCATATTGAGGGCTGGAGCAATGGGCTGGCGGATGTGATCGTGAATTGACAGGGAAAAGACCAAGAGAAAAAGGGTCTAGGGGTAGAGGATGGAAACCCAACATCCTGCTTTATAGTATTAAGTTTGAGAGGCCTACTAATGCTCAGGCAGACAGAGTCTTAAAGCCATTAGGTGGGGCAGGGCAAGACAGTGAGGGATGGGGAAGCCAAGGAGATCTATCAAGGGTGTCAGATTCTAAACAAAGTGAAGGAGACAGCCATGGAGGCAATCTTATATGGAGCATCAGAGCATGCCAGAGAATGAGGGTTGTATCCACACTGGAGTAGGGGGGCGGTGCAAGACATCAAAGGGGTAAAGAAGGAATTCTCATGGGGACAGCCTGGAGTTGAGGTCTTGGGGCCCAGATGGGTTAAGAAGGGCATCCATGTTGGGAAGGAGGTGGCAGGGGAGATTGGAGATTGGGGGAGATCAATCATACTCTAAATCTATTGAGGCTAATGGGAGCTAGGGTTCTCACTATTGGAGAAAGAAGTTACAAATATTGAGAGAGAAGAAACTAGGGCCTACTTAGTGGAATTGGATTGGAATTGGAGGTGTTCATGTGAACTCAGGGTTTTATCTAGATGGATAGATAGATCCATAGAAAGATATAGAATATAAAGAGATATAATAATATAATATATAATAATTAGATGTTGTATAGAATTACATTGTATATTATAATATATAAAATATATGCAATGTAGATATAAATGCACACATGTGAATGTATATATTTTTATATAATATAAATATGTGTGAATATATATTTTTATATACAATATAAATATATACAACTATAAAATATATATTTTTTTCCTAGCTCTGCTCTATGAGATATAAGTGAATGCACATGTGTATTTCCCCCCCTAGCTCTGCCCTCTGAGGGGCCTGGTGACATTCCAATAGTGATAGGCATACTTAGTTCCCAGGTCTTTGATTCTAAATATAATTACCCAGTAAAAGAAATTGAGCTCCTTGGAGAAATGTCTGATTCCAGAGTAAGGGCAGGCAAGCACAAGGTAGGTCTAGAACAATTTATTCAGGAAAGCAAGGCAGTTACCAAAGAATAATAGGGATGTGTCAAAATAGATAGGGACAATTAGATTATCAAAATAAATACTGCTAGTAACAGATTATGACCCACTGAATAAAAAGGGAAATCATGAGTCCACACTGTCCACACTGGTAGTTTCCTTGCTTTTTATTGAATAAATTAAAAGTTTGATGAAGAGCAGGATGTTTACCAAGTTTCAAAGCACCTCTACGCAAAAATACTTATTAATTACAAAGGTGAAGAGAGTAACTTTACAGTGGCAAATGTTGGCAGTGGTCATCTTAATCAAATGATATAATTGAACACCATCAATTTAGGAATGAAGAAAATTGCACACCACTCAACTGGGAGCAATGGCAAGAAAACAGCAGGACCTCATCAGTGATACTCCTACCAAAGGCACATAACCAAAAATAGTGATATTCTGGAAAACAGCTGGCCAGTAGTCTCTTAAAGTTATGAAGCTCAAAGTCTGAAGGAGATTAAAGAGACTTGACAACTAAATATAGCTTGTGCCTCTGAACTGGATCCTTTTACCGAGGGGACATGACTGGTGACCGTGAAAAATGTCAGGGGATTAGAGACTATTAATTAATCAGAGTGAATTTCCTGTATTGTAGTTATGTGGAAGAGTGTTCTTGCTTGTAGGTAGTAAACATGAAAGTATTTATGGGTGAAGGGGCACCAGGAAATGGCTCAGAAAAAAAGTTCTTTGTATCAAAGTTCGACTCTCCTGTAAGTTGGTGATTGTTTCAAAGCAAAAATTAATGGAAAACATACAAAGAAGGTAGTGAGATTTACAATTTTTGACTTCAGTGGGAAGGTGTGAGCTGGAATTATAAACTGGACATCATCATCATAGAGCTGGGATGTTAAGTCATCAGATGTGTTGGGTCACCTAGAGAACAGGTGGAGAAGAGGGCTAAGAGGGTTGAGGACTGGCTCTGAGTCTCGCCAGTGTTAAGACATCTAGGAGAGAAGTGAGGCAAAGGAACTGCCATGCATGGTTAGTTGCATGGAAGAAAACCAAGAGATTGGATGTCATGGAAGTAGAAAGAAGAGAATTTCTCAATCAACTCTGTTGAATGTGGCTGATGGATTGAGCAAGATGGAGTGACCATTGGTCTTTACAACTCAGAGGCCGCCAGTAACCTCTAGACAAGAGCTGTCTCAGTGGAGTCCAGTTAGAGAGTGTGGCAGGCTGAGTAATGTTCCCCCACCCCAAGACATCCATCTCCTGATCTCTAGAATCTGTGACTATGTTTACCTTAGATGGTAGAAAGGATTTTGACAATGTGATTAAGGATCTTGAGATGCGCAGATTATCCTGGATTATTTGCATGAGCCCAGAGTAATCACAAGATCCCTATAAGACAGAGGCAGGAGGGTCAGAGTCAGGGAAAGAAGATTTAAGTACAGAAG
The DNA here is from genome assembly GCF_048164855.1 of Canis lupus baileyi. Lineage (NCBI taxonomy): Eukaryota > Metazoa > Chordata > Mammalia > Carnivora > Canidae > Canis > Canis lupus. Next base: position 31,924,902 of record NC_132867.1, on the reverse strand, counting down.
GAGGGACCAGACACTGGAAGATGCTTCAGTGGTGACCTGGAAGACACAGGATGGCGGCCATGAGCCAGTGCATGCAAGTGGCCGTCAGAAGCTAGAAAAATGGATTTTTCCAAGGAAATGGATTTCCCTTTACAGTCTCCAGAAGGACTACAGCCCTGTCCTTGACTTTAGGAATTCTGACCTCCAAAATTGTAAGATAATGCATTTGTGTTGTCTCCAGCCAGTAAGACTGTGATCATCTCTTCTAGTAGCAACAGAAAACTAAGAGAGGAATACAGAGTAAGAAACAGAGTTGTGAACCAACACAGACAGGTGAGAGAGGAAAGAGCTTTGAAAAAGTTGTGGTGCAGCAATGTCCACAATAGCCTAACTGTGGAAGGAGCCCCGGTGTCCATCGAAAGATGAACGGATAAAGAAGCTGTGGTCTATGTATACAATGGAATATTCCTCAGCCATTAGAAATTACAAATACCCACCATTTGCTTCGACGTGGAAGGTATTATGCTGAGTGAAATAAGTCAATCGGAAAAGGACAAACATTATATGTTCTCGTTCATTTGGGGAATATAAAAATTAGTGAAAGGGAATAAAGGGAAAGGAGGGAAAATGAGCGAAAATATCAGTGAGGGTGACAAAACATGAGAGACACCTAACTGGGAAATAAACGAGGGGTAGTGGAAGGGGAGGTGGGTGGGGGGTTGGGGTGACTGGGTGATGGGCACTGAGGGGGGCACTTGGCGGGATGAGCACTGGGCGTTATGCTATATGTTGGCAAATTGAACTCCAATAAAAAAATTACAAAAAAAAGAAAAAGTTTTGGTGTCAAAGTGAGTAGAGAAATGAGATGGGATCCAGGGTGACCCATGGGATAAAAAGCGAATAGTTGTATTTTATATTTTAAAGTGAATATGTTTATTTTATTATTTTTTTTTAGTGTAGCTTTCAAGTCACAGAACAATCCAGTGGAAAGTAGAGCATTCCTCTATTACCCCTTCCTCAAGTGTCCTGTGTTAACATCTTGTACTAGTGTGCTACAGTTGTTGCAATCGAGCAATATGGAATCATGATTATCAACTAAAGTCCATCTTTTAGGGTTCACTCTTGGTGTTGTACATTCTATGAGTTTTGACAAGTGAATAATGACATGTATTCATCATTACAGCATCGCATAGAGTATGATGCCCTGTGCTCCAGTTATTATTCATCCCTCTTTTATTCCCTCCCAATCCCCTGGCAACCATTCATCTTTTTACTGTCTCCATAGTTTTGCTTTATCCAGCATGACATATAGCTGGGATCGTGCAGCACATAACCCTTTCATTTTTTTTTTTTTTTTTTTTTTTTTTTTACATAACCCTTTCAGATTGGCTTCTTTCTCTTGGCAATGTTAAGTTTTCTCCATGCCTTTTTATGGCTTGAGATCTTTGTTTGTTTGTTTCTTTCTTTCTTTCTTTCAAGATTTTATTTATTTATTCATGAGAGACAGAGAGACAGAGGCAGAGGGAGAAGCAGGCTCCCTGCAGAGAGCCCCATGCGGGACTCAATCCCAGGACCCCAGAATCACCTGAGCTGAAGACAGACGCTCCACCACTGAGCCACCCAGGTGCCCCTAGAGCTCCTAGAACTCCTTTCTTTTTAGGGTTGAGTAATATTCCGTTGTCTGTACATTCCAGTTTGTTCATCCATTCACTTGTTGGAGGACTTCTAAATTGCTTCCAAGTTTTGGGAATTATCAATAAAGCCCCTATCAGCATTCGTGTGTAGGTTTTTGTATGGACATGTTTTCAACTCAAGTGGGTATATATCAAGGAGTGCAATATCTGGATCATATATATTTTTTTAAAATATTTCATTTATTTATTCATGACAGACACACAGAGAAAGAGGCAAAGAGAGACAGAGGGAGAAGCAGGCTCCCTGGGGGGAGCCTGATGTGGGACTTGATCCCAGGACCCCAGGATCATGCCCCAACCAAAAGGCAGATGCTAGGCCACCCAGGCATCCCTGGATCATACTTTAAGAGTATGTTTAGTTTGGTAAGAAACTGCCAAACTGTCTTCCAAAGTGGGTGTATACCATTTTGCATCCCCACCATGGGAATGAGTGTTCCACATCCTCGTCAGCATTTGGTGGTGTTGGTGTTTTGAATTTTTGTCATTCTCATATATGTGTAGTTGTGTCTCGCCATTGTTTTAAGGGGTGGATATTTTTTAAAAATTTCTATTTAAATTCCAGTTACTTAACGTACAGAGTAATATTAGTTTCAGGTGTACAATTTAGTGATTTAACACTTTAATACAAAATCTAGTCATAACAATAAGTTCCCTCCTTAATCCCCACCACCTATTTCATCCATCCCTCCACCCACCTCCCCTCTGGTAAGGGGGTGGATATTTTAAGAGAAAAAGATTTACTTATTTATTTTAGAGAGTGTGTGAGCATGAGTAGGGGTGGGGAGGGGCAGAGGGAGAGAAAATCAAACAGACTCTCTACTGAGTGCAGAGCCTGATGTAGGACTCCATCCCAAGGCCCTGAGATCATGATCTGAGCCAAAATCAGGAGTGGGATGCTTAACCAACTGAGTCACCCAGGTGACCCAGGGGTGGGCATTTTTAAGATGGGAGACTACCAGGTATGTTCATAGTCTAATGAGGATGATACTATAGAGAGATAAATTGATAATAGGGAAAGAGGAGATAAAGGCGAGAATGAAGTTGTTGAGATGGGAAGGGAATTCAGAACACTGAGGGGGCTGGTTTTCAGTAGAAGCAGGGACCTTTTGTCCTTTGTAACAGGAGGAAAGAAGGGCATGAAAGTATCATTAGTCAAGTTTACTTCTGAGGCCAATTGTTCAGCTCTAGCTAGCTGCCTCTTGGCAGGCCCTGGCTAAGGTTGTTGATGGTTGTGCCCATTATAAGCCATGAGCTCTTGCTCAAATTTGCCTGTGTGAGGACAGTAAGGGTAATTCCCCACCCAACCCCTTCACCCTCTGAATATCTGACTGAAACCCTAAACTGTAGTTTGACCACACTTAGTTTCTCTCTCTGCAGCTGCCTTTCGTGGCCCAGGCAGTTGGAAAGAAACGGTGTGTGGATGGGCTGCTTCTTCCAGCTCACCTGCAAAAATGTCTCTGCTAAATAGTTCAGGGCATCACAGCCTGGGCCCTTTGTCATTTTCTGGCCCTGTGTGACAAAGAGGTCCTGCCTCCCTCACACCCAACATCAGAGCAGAGACTACGCCATAAGCACATGACCTCCTTTCCCCACCTATGATTCTCAGAATTAATCATTTCCTTCCTCTTTCACTCTATTTGTAGGCTAGCATCATTCTCTACGGCTGGCTCTGTCCTTCCTTCACACGACCAGGCTCTTTACGAGTAAGGCTCCAGGGTCCCAGGGGTGCTACAGTCCTATGGAGCCCAGACTGTCCCCCAAGCATTCTTGAGAAATGGGTATCACCAGGGCTTGAAGGGAAATACAAACCGAAGTGAGGGGATTTGAGACAGCTTTCTTATCCAGAGCATGCTGATGGACCAAGTGGTTCCCAAAGTCTGTTGAGATAATATTATGGCAATGAGTTAACTTTGCATACGTGTTACCAATCTCATCTAGTGAGCTACTATGGAAATGTGGATTCATTTTTAAGAATCCTAAACCTCACTGTTTTCTCACGTGCCTTGACTCTCCCAATGTCACACAGTCATCCCCTGGGAGGACTAGGCACCTGGGGAGTGATGGATTCCTAGGAAACCCTGATTTTTTAGGGGAGTTGCCCAAGAGGGCAGGGAGCTCATATGATGCTGGCAAGAACCTATCAAGCTGCCTGGACCTCCTCCTAGGTCCTGGTGAGTGCTGGGGTGCAACAGCTAGTGGTACCATTTCTGAGGTGTTATGTGTGATGGATGATTTCCTCTGGCAACTTGACTAGGCTATGTCTTTGGGTATGGGAGCCCCCCTGCGGTTCCTGATCTCACCGGGGAGGATTCAGTCAGTGTCCCCCAGAGTGAATGCTGTCAGGAACTATGGGATTAGTGCCCTTAGAAGAAGAGAAAGAGACTCTCACCATGAACCAACGGCTGGCACTTTGATCTTGGGTTTCTGGCCTCCACGACCATGAGAAATAAATGCCTGTTGTTGAAGCCACCCAGTCTAGGGTATTTTGTTATAGCAGCCCAAGCAGACTTAGATGGTACAGTTTTAATATAATTGAATCTTCTAGAAATGTAACTCTTGTATAAATTGAGGAAAGATTGTACTCTGTTTCTTTTTCTTTTTTTTTAAGATTTTCTTTATTTATTCATAAGAGACACAGGGAGAAGCAGTCTCCCTGAGGGGGGAACCTGATGCAGGATTCGATCCTGGGACCCCAGGATCACAACCTGAGCCAAAGGCAGACGCTCAACCACTGAGCCACCCAGGTGCCCCTGTACTCTGTCTTGTTGAGAACTTTGCCACTAGTTCTTCATCCTGGAAAAAGCACATACCCATAACACCGCTCACGGTATCTGAGTCAACCCCAGATCACGCCTGCCTCCGACTCTGTAGCAGCTGGCCGAGTCTAGAGCAGGAAATCAGCCCAGTCCAACGTACAGATTCACAACTTCATGCTTCATGGTGTCTAGTGAGGATTTGAGGAAGGCAAGACCCGAAGTGCTGAGAGCAGGGCTGCCACTCTTGTGGTAGCTGAGACGTGATGGGGCCCTGGACCAGGACGTCTGTGTGCAGGTGCGGGTTAGAAATCTGTGGGAAGATGAGTAAGTGGGACTTGGTGTGGAGTTACGGCTACCAAGGATTGAGGGCAAATTACCAGGATCCTGGATTAGGCATCAGTTAGCTAGTGGTACCATTCGTCCCAAGGTGTTCTGTGTGATGGGTAATCTCCTCTGGCAGCTTGGTAGGCCGTGGTACTGGGATCTGGGCCTCACCCAGTCATCTGAAGCTGGTAAGAAAAGAGACTTGAGGTCCCTTGAGGAGGAAAGAGTTCTGCCTCCAGACTGCTTTGGATTCAAGCTGCAGCGTCAAGTCTTTCCTGTAGCTCCAGCTCGCGGGCCCCCACAATCATGTGAACTAGTTTCCAAAAACGAGTCGCTCTGTCTGTGTCTCTTCATATCCCATTGATTCTGTTTCTCTGGACAGCCCTGACTAATAGAGCAGACATCAAGGAAGGAGCAGACATTGGGGTGGGGGGGGGAGTGAAGGAAATGATGAGCTCAGTTTGAGGCACAGAGGGCTCAAGGTACAAGGGCTCCGAAGATGTTACCAGGGTGGGAGTTGGTTCTGTGCACCCAGAGTGGAGAAGGTTTAGCTCAGGGGAGTCATTTGGAGACTAGCAGTGTGCAAATCGTGAGTGTGGGCCTTGAGCGCAGACCAGCCACTCTGGAGAGTAGGCCCTGGGGGTGTGAGGATGGAGCTACCAGCAGCCTCAACATCTAGGGAACAGTGGAGGAAAATAAACCAGTAGATGAGACAGGAAAGGAGCAGTCAGAGAATTGGCAGAAAAACCACAGCTGCCAAGGGAAAGGGGTTCATGGAGGAAGTGGTTGACACGTTTTGACCTAAGGGTGCCAAAATGTCAGGAGAATTAAATGCCTAGTGGTCGAGGGTGACTCAGTGGAGTGCAGGCTTTGTGTGGTAGGGAAGAGAGAAAGCCAGATGGCCACGGGTGGTCTGGGGACTGAAACAGATTGCAGAGGACTTGTTTGCAGCACATTTTGCCAGCAAAGTGTGGGAGGAGACAGTGTTGCTGCTGGAGGGGTTTCGGGGGAAGAGAGGTCCTGCTTCCTTCCCCCCACATGGGAGAGTGTTGCATGGGTTTAGTTTTTTTATTTTTTAAAATTTTTAATTTTTTATTCTTTGAGAGAGAGAGAACAAGAGCATGAGTGGGAGGGGCAGAGAGAGAGGGAGAGAATCTTTTTTTAAAGAGTTATTTATTTTAGAGAGAGAGTGAAAGAGAGAGAGAGGAAGAGCACGAGTAGGGGAGGGGTAGAGAGAGAGGGAGAGAATCTTTTTTTAAAGAGGTATTTGAGAGATGGAGAGAGAGACTCTGGAGAGAGTTTCAAGCAGACTCAGAGCTGAGCTTGTAGCACGATCTTGGGGCTCGATCTTAGGACCCCGAGATCATGACCTGGGCTGAAATCAAAGGTTGGACACTTGAGTGAGCCACCCAGGTGCCCCCTTGGGTGTGTTTAAATGCTGGTGCAGGGAACCATCAGTGTTGGGGAGGAGAGGAATAAAGAAGCAGGGCTAAGAGAGAGTTCAAGGCCTGAGCAGGTGAGAGTGGTACCTGGTCATCACACCTCATTTTCAGGTGAGGCTTTTCTAACAAATGGGAATGTCTCCTTGCATTTTGGAAGTTTGCCTCTTTGGTGCTGTCTGGACCCCAACTGCTTCCCCTGCCACTGAGGGAACAGACTTTTTAATTCCATAATGTATTCTTTCATTTAACCACGTTTTTTCTTTTCTTCAATTTTAATTTGACCTCAGGTGCGCAGAATCGGGATAATCGTGATGCTTAGTTCGTGACATTTTCCCATCATTGGTCTGTATTCATCCTGCTTCAAATTAGTTATTTTAAGTAACATAATAACATCCAAGAACCCACTCAGCTGCTCTCCTCTATGCCCCTAACAGTAACCTTCCTGCATCCTACTCCCGTGGCTCCCCCAAAACTGGGCCAATCATCTCCCTGACTTTCCTCTTTTATTTTGCTTTGTTACATCTATATATATGCCTTAAAAACACTCAATAATTTTTAGGATTTTTTAAAAAGATTTTATTTATTCAAGAGAGACACAGAGAGAAGCAGAGACTAGGCAGAGGGAGAAGCAGGCTCCTTTGGGGAGTCCAATGTGGGACTTGATCCCAGAACCCCGGGATCACGCCCTGAGCCGAAGGCAGATCCTCAACCACTGAGCCACCCAGGCGCCCCCCAATATTTCACTTTAGGAGGATACGCCAAATGTTCCCCCAGTGTTCTTACATGAGTTTATTGCCCTACCAACAGACATGCAACTTTTTATGTTTCTGTGAGCGCCTATTATCTTTTATGCTTTTTGCCGACTTTTTTGTTTTTTTGCTTTACCCATCATTCACTGAGAATGGTGTGTTAAAATCTTCTATCGGGAAGGTGGATTTGATCAATTTTTCCTGTATTTGTACCAAAATTTTTTTTGAAGTATGATTAACATACAGTGTTATATTAGTTTCAGGTGGATAGTATAATGATTCAACAATTCTATACATTACTCAGTGCTTACTGCGATTACTGTAGTCACCCTCTGTCGCCATATATTATTTTTTATTTTTTATTTTTTTTAAATTTTATTTATTTATTCATGGGAGACACAGAGAGGCAGAGACACAGGCAGAGGGAGAAGCAGGCTCCATGCAGGGAGCCCGATGCGGCACTCGATGCTGGGACTCCAGGACCATGCCCTGGGCCGAAGGCAGGCGCCAAACCGCTGAGCCCCCCCAGGGATCCCTGTCGCCATATATTATTACAATATTACTGACTATATTCCCTATGCTATACTTTCCATCTCTAACTTATTTATTTTGTAAGTGGAATTTTGTACCTCTGAATCCCCTTTACCTATTTCACTCATCCCCCCCACTCACCACCTCCCCTCTTAGAACCACCAGTGTGTTCTCTGCGTTTAAGAGTCTGGTTTATTGCATCTCTTTTTTTTCTCTAACAATATTTTGCTTTGTATATTAATGGAGAATTAAACCTTTTATGATTTTTAGAAGTTTTCTTCATCCTTCATAATACTTTCTGATTTGTTTCACACTGCGTGACTGACCATACATCTTGATTTGCTTAAGACGGTCCTGGTTTATTTCTCTTTTCCTGCTGTAATTTTAAAAAAGATTTTATTATTTATTTTTAGAGAGAGAATGAGAGAGTGGGGAGAGGGGCAGAGGCAGAGGGAGAGAGAGAATCTCAAGTAGACTCCCTGCTGAGTGCAGAGCCCAAAGTTGGATCCCAGGGCCCTGAGATCAAGATCTGAGCTGAGATCAGAGTCGGATGCTCAACTAACTGATCCACAGGCACCCCTCCTGCTATAATTCTTAATGATACCCTTTTTTCTATGCTGAGGCAGATAACGAATTATATACAGGTATTCTATTCTTATATGATATTAATATTGTTATACAAACTATGTTTTGGCTAGCATTTGCCTGGTATCTTTTCCCATGCTTTTGGTTTCAATCTTTGTGTGCTCTTAGGTTCTATGTGTATTCAGATATTATAAAGCATCATATATTTGGATTTTTGTCCCACCCGATCATCAGTCTGAATCTTCCAATTGGTGCATTTTGTTCATTTACATTTATTGTCATTACATATATATATATTTGGAATGTGTCTGCTGTCGTAATCAGGGCTGGGACTAGGGTGAGGTACTTACTCAGGATCAGACAAGTTCAAGGTCTTGAGCACCTGAGAGTGAGTGCTTCCTTGACTTTTGTGCCCTGGGAACCATCCTACTTCCAGTTGGGCTTAATTTTTTGTTCAGTTTGTTCCCTTTTGTAATGTCTTAAAAACTTAGGATTTGTCTTCTCCATCAAATAAGACACATACTTGGCACACACTCATAATCCTTGGTGTCCTCTATCTCCTAGACTGTCTTGCTGATAGTTGGAGCAGCACTGCCCAATACAATAGCCACTTGCCACGCGTGGCTACTGAGCACTTGACATGTGGTGAGTCCGAATTGAGATGTGCTCTGAATGTGAAATACACACCGGATTTTGAAGAGTTGGCATACGACAAGGTAAAAGGTCTCATTAGTAGTTTTTTAAATTGGTTATATGTTGACATTATATGATTTGGGGTATAATGGGTTAAATAAAAATATCATTAAAATTAATTGTACCTGTTTTTAACTTTTAAATGTGGCTTTAGTTCAAAATGAAATGTGTGGCTTGCATGGCCCTTCTGTTGGATAGTGCTGATCTAGACTTTAGTTCTGGGTGATTTTAAACATGCTTTTTTCTTGTTCTTTGGATAAAATGATAACCGACATTTCTATGGTGTTTGGTTACTTTTTTTCCTGTGTTTTTTGTAGCAACTTCTTGATTCATTTCTTCCCTTATTCAAGTTTTGAGACCTTATATAACGGAAAGTATTTAGGGACACCTGGGTGGCTCAATGATTGAGTGTCTGCTTTTGGCTCAGGGGGTGATCCTGGGTTCCTGGGATCGAGTCCCACATCAGGCCCCTACAGGGAATCTGCTTCTCCCTCTGCCTGTGTTTCTGCCTCTCTCTCTCTCTCTGTGTCACTCATGAATAGATAAATAAAATCTTTTTTTAAAAAATAAAATCTTTTAAACAAATAACTGAGAGTATTTATTTAATTCCCTGATAGTAAGTGCCAATTTGGCTGGATATATATTTCGAAGATCATTTCTTTCAGTACTTTTTTAAGTATTGAAAAGAATGCTTCATTGTCTTCATGCATCCATGTTGCTGTTGGAAAATCTGGTGTCAATCTGATATTTTTCACTTTGTATAAAATGTTTTTTCCTCTAGAAGCTTTCAGAATTTTCTGTATTTGATAGCTCCGTATTTTAAAAAATTTATTATTTTTACTAAATCTCAACTCCTGAGTACTTTTAAAAAAGTAGAATACAGTGTTATATTCATTCAGGTGTACAATATAATGATTCAACAATTCCATAGTTACTCAGTGCTCATCATGATCAATGTGCTCTTAATCCCTTTATTTCACTCATCTCTCCACCCACTCCCCCTCTGGCAACCACCAGTTTTTTTCTCTTTATTTAAGTTTCATTTTATATTAAGTTTGTGCTTTCATTTATCTCTTGATTTCTTTGTTTTGTGTCTTAAATACCATGTATGAGTAGAATCACATGGTATTTGTCTTTCCCTATCTGGCTTATTTCACTTAGCATTGTCCATCCCTGTTGTCACAAATGGCACTATGTCATTCTTTTTTATGGCTGAGTAATATTCTATTGTGTGTGTATATGTGTGTATGTGTACATACAGTACCATGTATATACACACACACATACACATATATCTTTTTCATTCATTAATCTATCAATGGAAACTTTAGTTACTTTCATATTTTGGCTATTGCAAATAATGCTGCAATAAACATAGGAGTGTGTATAACTTTTTGAATTAGTGTTTTTATTTTCTTTGGGTTAATACCCAGTAATGGAATTACTGGATCATATGGTAGTTCTATTTTTAAGTTTCTTTTTTTTTTTTTTTTTTAAGTTTCTGAGGAACCTCCATACTGTTCTTCACAATGGTTGCACAAGTTTGATTTCCTACCACTAGGGCACCACGGTTCCTTTTTCTCCACATCTTCACCAAAACTTGTTGTTTCTTGTTTTTATTTTTTTATTTTTTTATTTTAGCCATTCTGATAGGTGTGAGCTAGTATCTCATTGTGGTTCTGATTTGCATCTCCCTGATGATGAGTGTTACTGAACATCTTTTCATGCATCTGTTGGCCATTTGTTTGTCTTCTTTGGAAAAATGCCTACTTGGGTCCTCTGGCCATTTTTAATTGGATTATTCATTTTTGGGGAGCTGAATTGTATAAGTTCTTTATATATTTAGGATATTAACCTCTTGGATATCTCATCTGCAAATATCTTGTCCCATTCAGTAGACTGCCTTGTTGTTTTGTTGATGGTTTCCATCATTGTGGAAAAACTTTTTATTTTGGTGTAGTCCTGATAGTTTAATTTTGCTTCCGTTTCCTTTGCCTCAGGAGACATATCTAGAAAAATATTTCTGTGGCTACTGTCAAAGAAATTACTGCCTGTGTTTTCTTCTAGGAGTTTTATGGTTTCAGGTCTCACATTTAAGTCTTTAATTCCTTTTTGGTTTAGTTTTATGTCTGGTCTGAGAAAGTGGTCCAGTTTCATTCTTTTGCTTGTAGTTGTCCAGTTTTCCCAACACCATTTGTTGAAGAAACTGTCTTTTTCCCATTGGATATTCTTGCCTCTTTTGTTGTAGCTTCCTTGACCATGTAAGTATGGGTTTATTTCTGGCCATTGTATTCTATTCCATTGATCTGAATGTCTATTTTTGTGCCAGTACTATACTGTTTTGATTACTACAGCTTTGTAGTATATCTTGAAATCTGGGATTGTAATATCTCCAGGTTTGTTCTTCTTTCTCAAGATTGCTGCATTGGCTGTTTGGGGTCTTTTGTGATTCCAGACAAATTTTAGGATGGTTGTTTTGGTTCTCTGAAAAATGTTGTTGGTATTTTTGATAGAGATTGCATTAAATCTCTATCTTTCTTTGGGAAGCATGGACATTTTGAAAGTATTGGTTCTCCTAATCCATGAGCATGGAATGTTTTTCCCTTTGTGTCATCTTCAATTTCATTCATTAATGCTTTATAGTTTTTGGAGTATAGGGCTTTTACCCACTTGGTTAAGTTTATTCCTAGATATTTTATTCTTTTTGGTGCAACTGTAAATAATATTATTTTATTATTTTGTCTTTTCGCTACTTCTATTATTAGTGTAAATAATTAACAGATTTATGTATATTAGTTTTGTATCCAATGATTTTACCAAATTCATTGATCAGTTCTAGTAGTTTTTTGGTGGAGTCTTTAGGATTTTTTATATATAATATCATGTTATCTGCAAATAGTGAAGGTTTTACTTCTTTCTTGCTCAGTAGAATGTCTTTTTTTTTCTTGCCTCATTGCTGTGGCTAGAACTCCAGTACTATGTTGAATAGAAGTGGTGAGAATGGACATCCCCGTCCTGTTCCTGACCTTGAGGAAAAGCTTTCAGTTCTTCCCCATTAAGGATGAGGTTAGCTGTGGGTTTTTCATATATAGCTTCTAATGATAGTTCCTTGTTTTATTTAAGCTGTCTGGGTGTGGTTTCCACACAGCCCCACCCCCACCCCATTTTTCCTCTTTCTCATTGAATAGGCCCTTTAATTCTGAGATATTTCATTTTTTTAAAGTTAGGAAATCTAGCTCTATTGTCCCTTCAACCATTTTATTCTTTTCATTTTATTCCTCTGTCTGAGTCTCATTATTGGTATATTAGCACTTACATATACATCACCCACATTTCTTTGCTTCTCTCTAATATTTTCTTTTTATTTTTTCTTGGCCTTCTTTTAAAGAAGTTCCTCAGTCTGGATTTCCAATTCAGCAACTTGTTCTTGAATTGCATCCAGTCTGCTCTTTATTTCCATCATGGTGGTTTTTTTTACTTGAATTATATATATATATATTTTTATTTCTTACACTTGTTTCCTTTTTTGTATTGCTTTATCACTGTTTCACTTCTACTTATTTCTCACTTATTTCACTTCTACTTATTTCTCACTTATTTCTACTACTTATTTCTACTTCTTTCTTATTTCTAATTTATTAGGCTAATTTTAACATCCTACCTTAAACAACATTTCTGCTTCTGGTGGAATCTGTAACTCAAAATTTGTTGTTTTTTCTTGCTTGTTTGTTTTGAAAATGGTTATGCTTCTCAAATGTTTTTTGCTATTTTGACCAGCGAGCTCATTTTCTATGGTGGGGCTGTGGGGGATAGATGTCTCTCTCAGGCATTACCTATGAAGGTTGGACTCGAGTCTACATGGGCCCCAGGGGTATGGGTGGGGATGGATCAGTCCCTGTAGTCCATACTCAACAAAACAAACTCCTCAGGTTATCTCTCTATCTTTTGCACCAGGGAGAAACAATTTAGGAAGAGTTTTGGATTGTGATTCTTCTGGCATGGGGGTTTGAAAGCAGACTGCCAGAGAAGGCAATCAACTGTGTGTGTTTCCCTACTAGTTTTTCTAACTCCTCATAAGCACAGGACTGCTAAGATGCCCTGATTTTTCTCCTGGAGATGTCTGGACCACAGTTCTGGGTCAGGATGGGTGTAGAGAAGTCACTGTATGCCCCTGACATTGGCTGGGGAGGAACAAGCACAGAGCCCATGGTTTCTTTTCTGTTCGAGTCTTCAGAGCCAGCCTACCAACCCCTGCCTTCTGGCCAAAGCCCCCCATGCTTTCACAACCACATTCCCCAGAAGTTTCCCATATTTTTATCAGTTTTCTCCCTAAAGATTCTCCTGGGCTTATCTTGGGTGAATCAGCAGTCTTGCTGGAATCTGGAATGTCCACTCTGCTAGAAGCTGCACTGGGAGCCATAGGACCCTCAGTGAATGAGACTAGCTTATTCCTCACCCCACAGAGCTTTTCCAGAGCCATGAAGAAAGACATTCAATAAAGTGCAACACAGCCAAGTAATTCATGAGGGTTACGATCAGTTCTAGAAAGGAGACAGACTAGGAGCCATGAGAATATATGGGGGCACTTATCCTAGGGAGTTAGAGAAGATGTGACATCTGAACCAATACCAGGATCCTACAGAAATGTTAGCATTAGCTACTGGGGCGGGATGGGGGGAGGAAAAGATCCAGAGGCTAAGAGAAGGGGCATTCTCTAAGGTGGGGATGTTTTGGATTATGTTTTTTGCTTGTGTAAATAGGAAGTAAAGGTTTGGTTAACATAATAAAATGTTCTTTGTTTAAAAACAGTGATGAGGGGCACCTGGGTGGCTCAGATGGTTGGGCGTCTGACTTTGGCTCAGGTCATGATCTCCAGGTCTTGGGATTGAGCCCCACTTTGAGCTCCCCACCCAGCAGGGAGCCTGCTTCTCCCTTTCCCCCTTCTTGTGCTCTCTTTCTCTCAAATGAATAAATAAAACATTTAAAAAACCCACAACAGTGATTATAGTTTATTTATTCATTTAATGATCAGAAGTAGTAAATATTTTTTAGCTGATAAGTCTCAAAAATGTTTCTTGTCACCAAAATTGCTAATTTAAGTGATAAAAAAGTTTTCACAGTAGCTAGCATGTAAAGTACCATCAAGAGTTGCTGTCAGGAGATAGCTGAGCTCAAGGAACTTGCCAAGGGTGAGCAACACTGGAGAAGCAGGCAGGGTCTTCCTCACAGGCAGGGGGGAAGGATTTGGGGCTGAAAGCTGAGAGCAATGGGAAGCCATCAGTGAGTGTGAGCAGGAGAGTGGGAGAAACAGCTGTTACCTTAGAAGGTGACTCTGGTTGCAGTAAGGATAGGGACTCGGAAGCAGGGAGATCTGTGGGGATACTTACTGCAGTAGTCTTGGTGGAGATGATGGGGGCTGGACCTGAATGCTGGCAGTGGCGGAGGAGAAACGTAGAGGGTTTGGCAGATATTTTGGGGCTGGGCTAGGTAGGGTATGGTGATTGCATTGGGTGCAGGTGCCCAAATGGTGATGCCAAGAAGTAAGGAATGACATCGTGGAGGAGAAGCAGCATTGTGGGGAAGATGAAGAGTTGACTTTGGTCATATTGACTTTGGTATGCCTGTTAAGACATGCTTGCCACATACCACACTTACCACTCACCACATACCCACTCACACACCACTCACTGCACACCTACCCACCTACCACGTACTACACCTAAACACATACCACCCACTACATACATACTCACACACCACTCACCACACATCCCCACATCACTTACTGCATAAACACACACACACACACACACACACACACACTACTCCCCACACACCTGCACGCTCCCACACGACTCACTACACATACACATATTCACACTCCCCACCACTCACTACACACATACACCACTCACCATACCATCATCACTCACTGCACACACACATACCACTCACCCACACACTATACATACACACATATCCCACACCATTCACTACATATATACACACATGCACACACATGCCACATGATATGTGGTTTATATATGGGTCTAAGAGGAACACCAGAGCTTGGGGAAGAGGTCTGGGTGGGGAGTTGTTGGCCTGTAGATGGTAACTAAACCCTTAAGAGTGCATGTGGCTACAGTGTTTCTTAATGGGGGTGAGTAGTGTGCTCCGGGGTGAAGAATTTTTTGGTGATATTGCCCTCTGCCTGGCTTTCTGGCCCCCACCCACTAAAAGTTGGTAATGCAGGCTCCACTCTGTCACTGTGACAGCCCCAATCTGCCCTCACACATTTCCCATGCTACCTCCCCATGATTGCTTGTAGCCTAGAGAGAAAATATAGAATGAAAAGAATTCTAAAAAAAAAAAAAAAAAGAAAAGAAAAGAATTCTATATTCTCATATAGAATGAAAAGGGAAAAAGACCCAGGACAGACTGTGCACATTGAGGTTTTGTAGAGGAAGAATAGCTTGCAAAGGAAGCTGAGAAGAGTGGCCAGAGAGGCAGGAGAAATGCCAGGAATGTGTGATGTCAAGTGGAAGCCGCGAGAAGGGAGTGTTTTTAGAAAGAGAGGCAAGTAAATTGTATTGAACGCTATTGCGAGATGAAGCAGAGAACCAAAGTGTGTCCATTGCATTTTAGAGCCTGACCAATGAGGATCTTAGCAAGGCTAGGTCAGCAGAGTGGGGTGAGAGATGCAGGCCTGGGTCGGGGGAGGGAGGAGGTGGTTGGAGAAATGGGGGATGAAGACAGCATGGGGGGCTCTGCATACATTCCTATGTGTGTGCACACACATACATCCACATATGATGGCTCCACATTCTGGATTTTTCTAGGACAGTACCATTTAAAAATTTTAATTCTTTCTCACCGTGGCAATTAATTAAAAATACACTTCCGTAGAACTTGACTTTGTCATTTTCATAGAAGTCATACAACTCAGGAAAATTGTCAAATTAAAACACCTGGCCATGGTTTTTAGTTGAGAAACTATTCATTTTTTTAAAAAAGATTTTATTTATTTATTAATGAGAGACACAGAGAGAGAGAGGCAGAGACACAGGCAGAGGGAGAAGCAGGCTCCATGCAGGGAGTAGGATGTGAGACTCTATCCTGGAGCTCCAGGATTACGCCCTGAGCTGAAGGCAGATGCTCAACCGCTGAGCCACCCAGGGATCCTGTTTTGTTTTGTTTTTAAGAGACAAAACCCACTAATGCTGAATAGCAGTCCAGCAATGCTGCCATTTCTCAGAAAATCCCTGACACACTAGGGAGTGAGTTACCACTTTGTGGGAAATTCCTGAAGCAGGTTCCCACATGTTTCCAGCAGTGGCCTGTCGCTGTAGAGGCCTCTGTGAGGAAAAGCAAAGAGCAATCTTGGCTTGAGGGCTTTTGAAGTAGCTTTTGGGAGGGTGAGTCATTCCATTACTGTAAGCCCCATCCTACCCAGGCCCACTGGAAGCAGGAGGAAAGGACAGCTGGCATGAACATTAATGAGGAAAAAAGTTGGCCCAATGAAGAGATTACTCAGAAACTCTCACTGAGGCATCATCTGGCAGATTCAGCGACAGGCTGTGGGCACTGGGTACTTTTTTGTTTTTCAGGCTATAGTTTCTTGGGTTGCTCCATTCTGTATATTCTGTGTCTGAATCATTGGACGTGATTTTCTCTGCCCTGTATTTACTTACTCAATGGCTGGTCTGAAGTCAAAGTTACACACACATATAGACACATATACAGTCCAAACAAGCCAGTACTTATCCTTACCATATGCCATGTGCGCAGCATATTCTATTCTATTCTATTCTATTCTATTCTATTCTATTCTATTCTATTCTATTCTATTCTATTCCATTCCATTTCATTCCATTCTTTTCTTTCCTATCCTATCCTATCCTATCCTATCCTATCCTATCCTATCCCATTCCACTCTATTCCGTTCTGTTCCATTCCACTCCACTCCATTCCATTTCCATTCCTTCTTTTTCTGTAATGCTGTCTGAGACTCACTGAAGTGATTTCACAACCCAGCTCCAAAGTGCAGTTTAGAAAACGTTGATTTGGAGAGACGAACAGGAAACCCACAGCCCACTGTAAGCAAAGTACAATTAAAAATCAAATCTTCTTTAAAAAAAATCAAAAAATCAAAACCTTCTTAAAAAATTTAGAAAAAATAAAATCTTAAGTTCTTTATGGATTTTGGATTCTAGCCCTTTATCAGATAAACATTTATAAATATCTTCTCCATTCCATAGGTTGCCTTTTAGTTTTGTCGACCATTTGCTGTGCAAAAGCTTTTTATCTTGATGAAGTCCCAATGGTTCATTTTTGGTTTTGTTTCCCTTGCCTTTGGAGACATGTCTAGTAAGAGGTTGTTCCGGCCAAATTCAAAGGTTGCTGCCTGTGTTCTCTTCAACCTCAACACCCAAAAGCCAAAAAAATCCAGTCAAGAAATGGGCAGAAGACATGCACAGACATTTCACCAAAGAAGATATACAAATGGCCAACAGACACATGAAAAAATGTCCTGTATCACTCAGCATCAAGGAAAGACAAATCAAAACCACAATGTGATACCACCTCACACCAGTCAGAGTGACTAAAGTTAAAAACTCAGGAAACAACTGATATTTGTGAGGGTGTGGTGAAAAGGAAACCCTCACATGGTTGGTGGGAATGCAAAGTGGTGTAGCTACTGTAGGAAACAGTACAGAGTTTCCTCAAAAAGTTAAAAATAGAGCTACTCTCTGACCTAGCAATTGCACTACTAGGTATTTATCCAAAGGGTACAAACATAGTGATTTGAAGGGGCACCTGCACCCCAATGTTTATAGCAGCAGTTTCCACAATAGCCAAACTATGGAGAGCCCAGATGTCCATCGACAGATGAATGGATAAAGAAGATGTGGTCTATATATATGATGGAATTTTTTTCTTTAGATTTTATTTATTTATTTATGAGAGACAGAGAGAGGCAGAGACATAGGCAGAGTGAGAGGCAGGCTCCCTGTGGGGAGCCTGATGTGGGACTCGATCCTCGGACTCCAGGATCACATCCTGAGCCAAAGGCAGCTCAACCGCTGAGCCACCCAGGCATCCCTATGTAGTGAAATGTTACTCAGTCATCAAAAAGAATGAAATCTTGCTATTTGCAACAACATGGATGGAACCAGAGTGTATTATGCTAAACAAAATAGGATTTAAGAAACAAAACAGATGAACATAGGGGAATAGAAGGAAAAATGAAATAAGATGAAAATAGAGAGAGAGGCAAACCATAAGGGATTCAACTGTAGGAAACAAACAGGGTGGCTAGAGGGGAGGAGGGTGGGCAGATGGGGTAACTGGGTGACAGGCATTAATTATAGACACGTGATGTAATGAGCATTGGGTGTTATATTCAACTAATGAATCATTACACTTTACCTTGGAAACTAATAATACACTATATGCTAATTGAATTGAATTTATTTTTTGTTTTTTTTTTAATTAAAAATTGTTTTTGAATTGAATTTAAATAAAAAAAATTTAAAAATCAAAACTTCTTAAGGTCAGCTTAGCTATGCCAATACAGCAAGGGGCCCGCTCGTGTCAGCACCTCCAGCAGACTCCGAGGCCCTGCGTCACCCCATTGGTACCCCACTGTGGGAGGTGGCTGTGTGTCAGAGCTGGCGCTGGGGCTCCACTCTTGCTTACAGCACACCCTGCGGCCTCCTCTGCTTCAAAGCCCCGTTCACAAGCAGCCTGTGGGCCTTCCATGCTTCCCTCAAAGTCAGCATTTTCCCAAACTGCAGCTTGGGACCTAGTAGTTCATGAAACCAATTTAGTGAGTCTCAGACATCATTAGAAAAAAAAAATGGAATGGAATGGAATAGAAGAAAGAAAGCAGAATAGAAAATAGCACAGCACACTGTACATAATAATGATAAATATCGAACTGTTTCAGGTGTGTGCATTGCATGAAGTGTATGTGTGGTGTGTATGGTATGTGTGTATGTGCAGTGAATGATACATGTGGTGTGTGGTGTATATGTGGTGAATGGTGTGGGCAGTACGTGGTGCATGTGCCTGGTGTGTAGTATGTGTGGTGTGTGCGTCATGTAGTATGTGTGTGATGAATGGTGTGTGTGGTATGTGGCGTGTGTGTGTAATGTGTAGTATGTGTGTGGTGTGTATGGTGTATGTGTGCGTGTAGTATATGTGTAGTGAAGGGTGTGTATGGTATGTGGTGTGTGTGTATGTTATGTGTGTATGTATGTGTGATGTGTCTGTGTGTATGTGACGTGGATGTAATGGGTTGTAATCAGAAGTGCCTTTTTTTATTTTAAAGTTTAGGAAAGTCTCATTTTTAAAAAAAGATCTTATTTATTTATTCATGAGAGACACACACAGAGAGAGGCAGAGACACAGGCAGAGGGAGAAGCAGACTCCATGCAGGGAGCCCGATGCGGGACTTGATCCAGGACCCCGGGCTCACGCCCTGAGCCGAAGGCAGATGCTCAACCACTGAGCCACCCCGGCGTCCCAGGAGTGGCTTTACCCCAAGGCTGAAGCATGAACTTCAGGGCTGCAAGCCCCCTTGCAAAGCCCTGTCCCTATTTTCCCTATTAGGGTATTTGTAATGCCATATTGTATTGTTTATTGTATTGCTGTCCTTTCTTTTTTCTTTTTTTAAAATATTTTATTTATTTATTTATTTTTTGAGAGGCAGAAGGAGCATGCACATGCGTGCTGAGGGGCAGAGGGAGAAGCAGACTCCCCACTGAGCAGGGAGCCCCATGCGGGGCTCGATCCCAGGACCCTGAGAGCATGACGTGAGCCGAAGGCAGACACTTCACCACCTGAGTCACCCAGGCGCCCCCTCATACTGTTTTTCTTTCTTTCTTTCTTTTCTTTCTTTCTTTCTTTCTTTCTTTCTTTCTTTCTTTCTTTCTTTCTTTCTTTCTTTCTTTCTTCTTTCCTCTTCTTTCGATTTTATTTATTTATTCATGACAGACACAGAGAGTGAGAGGCAGAGACACAGGCAGAGGGAGAAGCAGGCCCCATGCAGGGAGCCTGACGTGGGTCTCTATCCCGGATCTCCAGGATCACACCCTGGGCTGCAGGCGGTGCTAAACCGCTAGGCCACCGGGGCTGCCCCTCATACTGTTTTTCTTAGGGTTGGATAAGCTTCCCTCCCCTCAAACTCTGGACCTCCTCTGGTTGTGGTGGGGCATGTTTCACTTCCTGTGGGTTGTAGGCAAAGATAAAAAATACAAAATCCCATGCTCTCACTCGCTTTCCACCCAGCAGCCGGCAACATTTTGCTAAAATGCAAATTCCATCCCTCTGCCCCCTTGCATACGGGCTTCTGGGGCTCCCATCATCCTTGGGGTGAAATGCAGACTCCTCCACGGGGTGAAGGCCAGCTGTTCTCGTCCCCACTTCCTGCTCCCGTCTTTGGGTCACTCCTCCTCCCATCCTCTGCCCTGCTGGGCTAACTTAGCGTCCTCCCTTGACCTCTGTTTTCCCTGGTCCCTGTGGGGGTGTGCGTGCAAATGCTTTTCCCTGTCCCTGGAAGACCCTCAACCTCCTCTTTTCTGGTCCCTCCTTCCCTTCCTGGACTCTGCTTATCTGTCCCTTCCTCCAGGAAGCCTCTTGCTTCCGGAATATGGGCAGGATGACCCTCCCTAAAGCCTACAGCACCCTGTATTTCTGTCATAACAGCACTGTGACACCACGTAGAGGGTTTCCTTGTCCCTGGGCTCTGTTTTCCCAGCTCATCCCGTGCAGACCACACAGCACCACCGACTGAGCTCCTACACAACACGGGCACTGCGGCGTGCTCCTGACATACTGAGTCATGTGCTCACCCCAACCCTGAGAGTCAGGAGCTGTTAGCACCTTCCCCCCTTGGTAGGTGAGAAAACCGAGGCGCAGAGAGGATAAGTAACTTGCTCAAAGTTACACACACAGTAAGTGGTGAATCCAGGATTCTAACCTTGGAGTCCGGCTCCAGAGCCCTTTTTGTCACCATGATGTAGAAGGCATTCAACAAGACAACTGGTTACATGGACTGCTAAGAGAAACCGAAAACTTAAAAGCTATGTGTAAGCTTAGCTGGTCTTTAAAGAGGGTGGATCATGCTAAAAAGAAGGTTCAGGTGAGCCCCTAGATGGGGTGCAAAGTAACAGGTGGCATGGGGCCTGGGGAGACCTGGATTTCCCTGTATACATCCACCATAGTGCCATGTGGGCTGGAGGCCCAGGGTTGAGAAGGAGGCTTGTGGGGAGGCCCAGGATTGAGAAGGAGGCTCCAGTGGAGTGGACATGATGTGGGAGAAGGAGACGGAGAAAGAGAGAGCTCAGGCACGAGAGAGCTACTCCCCCACCCAGCCCTTGCAGATCACAGGAAAAGCCAAAATCTTAAAGCACGTATTTTGAGGTTGTTTCCTGTGGGTTAAGTGATGTAATCCCTGAGCTCTACCCTTCCTCCCCCCAACTCCCCCCCTTACAATATGCTATTTTCCAGAGCGGTCATAATGCTTTTTTGCATATGAGTGGATTCACTTGGCAGAGCTTAAAGAAGCCCTGAGATCATGCTGGGGTAGAGAGAGGGAGAGTCTAAGAACACAGGTCCAGTGGGCTCTCATCCTGGGTCATGGTACTGAAAGATCCGAACCAATCACACTTTGGTCTCCAAAGGGAAAGGGGCCCCAGCTGACTTCCGGGATCTAGAGATGAACGGCTGGGTCAATCAGTGCTGATTCAGAACTATTTTCTTATTTCATTAGAACTGCCCCTGTCCCCTAGACCTGAGGGGTGTGGAAAGGCTTGCTGGCCTCTGGATCCAGACTCTGGCTTTCAATCTCTTTAAAAAATAACTGTGTCAGGGCAGCCCCGGTGGCCCAGTGGTTTAGTACCACCTTTGGCCCGGGGTGTGATCCTGGAGACCCAGGATCGAGTCCCACATCGGGCTCCCTGCATGGAGCCTGCTTCTCCCTCTGCCTGTGTCTCTGCCTCTCTCTCTCTCTCTGTCTGCCATGAATAAAAAAAAAAAAAAAAAAACTGTGTCAAATGTCCTGACGTGCTCACTAAGTACAAGCGCACTTTAAACAAAGAATCCTATTTTATTTTATTTTTTTGAAGATTTTATTTATTTATTCACCAGAGACACACACAGAGAGAGGCAGAGACACAGGCAGAGGGAGAAGAAGGCTCCATGCAGGGAGCCCGATGTGGGACTCGATCCTGGGACCCCAGGATCACGACCTGACCCAAAGGCAGACGCTCAACTGCTGAGTCACCCAGGCATCCCAGAATCCTATTTTAAGCAAATAATCGGTTCTTTCCTGGTCACATCCTGGTCACATGACCACCAGTGGTGGTCACGGTGTATAAAATGCATAAGGAAGTATATACAGTAATTTTCTTTTCTTTTTTTTTAAAGATTTTATTTATTTATTCATGAGAGGCAGAGACATAGGCAGAGGGAGAAGCAGGCTCCCTGAGGGGAGCCCAATGTGGGACTTGACCCCAGGACCCCATGATCACGCCCTGAACCGAAGGCAGAGGCTCAACCACTGAGCACTCAGGTGTCCTTATACAATAATTTTCAAATGACATTTATTTGCAATGAACTGATTATAGGGTAGGACAACTGCTTACTATTCAGTGCACTTGTTCATCCTTAAGACAACTCTTTAGACACTGAGTCGACTACATTTAAAGACTGCTGGGTGAGGTATGTGGTGAGTCTAGGGGCCACTTAGCCTGATCCCTCAAGATGCCTCTATTGTCCTTGTTCCAGCTCTGAGGCTCTAAGTCAGGGTGGACCAGACAAGGCTCCGTTGCAGGGAGCAGAGCATGCTCCCCTGCAGTCAGATGGCAGTTGTCTAACTGAAAGATTGGTGAGGCACACCAGTCCCTGCACGACTCCAGGCTGGCCAAGCAGCTGAACTGCCCAGCCTTGGGTGTATGAAGCGGCAGTAAGAGAAGGGGACATCAGAAGGGAGGAGAGAGTTTTTGAGACTGGGTTGGAGGACGTCTGGGGTAGCTCTTATTATCACGGCATCATCTGCAACCCCCCATTCCATGCCTCGGGAACCTGACTTGGCCTCTGGAGGTGGCTCCTAACCACTGTGCTTGTGTACTGACCTCACTGACTTCCACCTGTGTCTTTAAATAAGTTTACTTGCATAACATCCCCAAGAGGTGCCTGAACAAAATTTTTAAAAAAGGTTTTTAATTTATTCATTTGAGAGAGAGAGAGAGAGATCAAGTGTGAGCACAAGTGGGGGGAAGGGCAGGGATGAGAGGGAGAAGCAGACTCCCTGCTGAGCAGGGAGCTGAATGCAGGGCTTAGATGCTGGGGCTTAATCCCAGGACCCTGAGATCATGACCTGAGCCAAAGGCAGGCGCTTAATGGGACTGAGCCACCCAGGTGCCCCAGTTTCTCCCTGTTCTTGAAAACAGTGGAGAAACATTTAAAAATGTACATCTTTTCACAAGTTAATAGCACTGAAAACAGGGTGACTCGAAGTTGCAAGCGAGCGAGCAGAAGGCAGTTGGGCCGCGAGAGTGGAGCAATGCCTAAATCAAAATTTTTAAAAATTTTTATTTACTTATGATAGTCACACAGAGAGAGAGAGAGAGAGGCAGAGACGCAGACAGAGGGAGAAGCAGGCTCCATGCACTGGGACCCCCCAGTGGACTCCATGCACTGGGACCCCGACATGGGACTCGATCCCAGGTCTCCAGGATCACGCCCTGGGCCAAAGGCAGGCACCAAACCGCTGTGCCACCCAGGGATCCCAGCAATGCCTAAATCAAAGGAACTTGTTTCTTCAAGCTCTCTGGCAGCGATTCTGACAGTGAGGTTGACAAAAAGTTAAAGAGGAAAAAGCAAGTTACGCCAGAGAAACCTGTGAAGAAGCAAAAGACTGGAGAAAAATCAAGAGCCCTGTCATCCTCTAAGCAGAGCAGCAGCAGCAGAGATGATAACATGTTTCAGATTGGGAAAATGAGGTACCTCAGTGTTCGGGACTTTAAAGGGAAAGTCCTAATTGATATTAGAGAATATTGGATGGATCCAGAAGGTGAAATGAAACCTGGAAGAAAAGGTATTTCTTTAAATCCTGAGCAATGGAGCCAGCTGAAGGAACAGATTTCTGACATTGATGATGCAGTAAGAAAACTGTAAAATCAGAGCCATATAAAACCCGTACTGTTCTAGTTGTTTTAATCTGTCTTTTTACATTGGCTTTTGTTTTCTAAACGTTGTTTTCCAAGCTATTGTATATTTGGATTGCAGAACAATTTGTAAGATTGAATACTTTTTTTTAATGTGCATTATTAAAAGTGTTCTGAGTGAAGCTAATTGTCAACTTGATGAAGGAGGATTGCTTTGTGCCCGCCACCTAGTGTAAAATAAAATCAAGTAATACAATCTTAACTGTTGTGGCCTTTTTTCAAAAGAATTGGTACTATTTAAGGCCAAAAGTAACAGTTTATAGACCTGTTAGTTTCACCTTGGCTTTTACATTCAAAAGGATTTGTATTGCATTGAATTCATAAACTCTGACTTGTGAAAACCATAGTTGATCTATTTTCTTCCAGCCCAATGTCTAGACTTGTTGGTATTTCCAGTGATATTTCCCTTCCCCCCACCTTTTTTCTTTACATTGTTTTCCTTTAGTAACTTAACTTGTCATGTTCCGTTTTCATTTCACTTTTTGCTCTTTTTCTTGAACATATTATACTAATTTGGAAAGTCAGTTGAACTGTCAAAATGTTAGTTATCTCGATAAGGTACTTGTAATTAAAATATATGAGAACTACAACCACTAATTCTACTGTATTAAATATTAGGAGATATAGTTTGATAAACATGGCTTGTATGAAAACCGAGCAAGTAAGTGTATGTCGTTACCTGTAGTGTTCTGTGTGGTTACCTTATTGCTTAGTCTGCAGAGAATAATGACTTAGATGTCTGATTTGCTTTCACTTATTAAACTTGTTCACCATGGGATGATGTCTATAAAAAATCAGATACCGTTATATTAGATTAGGATTTAATAAAAATTGTGAAAGCTTAAAAAAAAAAAAAGAAAACAGGGTGACTCTAATGGGCTGAATTGTGCAGGCCCCAAAGTCTATCTGTTGAAGTCCTAGCCCCACCCCCTACCCCCATATCTCAAAGTGACCATAATTGAAATAGGGCCTCCAAGAGGTGGTTAAGGTAAAATGAGACGATTAGGGTGGGTTCTAATCCAACATGACCAGGGTCCTTAGAAGAAGACAGTGGGGCAGGACACACACATAGAGGTAAGACCAGGTAAGAGAGAGAGAGAAGGTGGCTATCTGCAAGCCAACGAGAGAGGCCCTCAGAGGCAATCCACCCTGCTGAGCCCTTGATTTCAGACTTCTGGCCTCCAGAAATGTGAGACAATTCACACTGCTATTGTTTGAGCCTGTGTGTGTGTGTGTGTGTGTGTGTGTGTGTGGCTTGGTGGTGGTGGCCCTGACACCCGGGCCATCTTGTGGGTCGTAGCTACTTTTATGCTGGGAGATGGCTCCCTCTGCTGCCCTTCACGGTACAGGCCAAATGCCCTGAAAATAACGACTTTCCCTGTTCCCACTGAACAGAATTCAGAACGAAGTACTTAGATGCTACTTTATAGGGTCCTTTATGCAATCTTTATGGAATAGGCTATAGAATCTTTATAGACTTTTTTCACCTGTAATCAGGGCCGATATTAAGAATATTCAGCAACAGGGGTGGCTCCCTATGGTGCCAAGTTGGGGGTGGGAGGATCCCAGGCTGTGAGGAGGGAGTGGGGGGGGGTCCCGGGGGAGGGGCCACAGGGCCAACGCAGTGGACTAGCATGAGGGGACACCTATGCCCCAGCCTGTGGGGAAGATGAAGCTGTGGCAGGTGTCAGCCTGAAGATCAGTGTACAACCACATAAAAATCGTTTCCCGATGCCTCTTTGTAAAACTGCAGATCTTCAGTCTGGTCTAGAGCTCCTGGAAATAGTCCACAGCAAGTACCCCTTTCAAGGCAGGAAATGACTGTCCTGCTGTGGTCTGTGGTTGTTCAACACACAACCCTTGTAAATCAGATTAATGCTATCAACCGTGCTGCCCTTGTAGTGGTCAAGCTGCATTGCTAAAGCTGTGACTAGGACAGCAAATCTGGGCCACGTCTGGTGTATTTAGGTTCGATGTCAAGATCTCCACCACTTTTAGCCTGTGCTAGCGCTATGACACAGAGGGCCATCCACACAGCCTGTGCTCTGAAGAGCTTTCTTGAGGTTAGAAAACAATCAGCTCCTGGCATTGTGCTTGGTGCATGGAGTAGGTACCCCATAAACACTTCTCTAAGGAGTGGAAGCTGATCGGACACTGTGAAAACCCTGGCAGGCTGTGCATTCCAATCTTGGGTGGTCACTCGATTGTTCTAGATTGCCTCGATGATGTGAGGAGTTTTCTTCTATTGTTAAGTCCGGGGAAGCACAGTTGTGTAATGGGCACCCAGCGCGTACCTTCTGGAGGCGAATGAGAAAGGAAGGGGTGTATGTGCAGAAGTGGCTGGACCATTCGGTTTCAGCTTCCCTGACCCAGTCCGATCAGAGGACCCAGCATTTGATATAGGGACTGTCCTGGCACGTCCAGGCTGCAGGGAGGGGGAGTGTGGTCAAACCAGTCCCCTTAGAAAGATACCATAGTGGGCACCTGGGTGGCTCAGTGGTTGAGCATCTGCCTTTGGCTCAGGTTGTGATTCCGGGGTCCTGGGATCGAGTCCTACTTTAGGCTCCTCCTGCTTCTCCCTCTGCCTATGTCTCTGCTTCTCTCTCTGTGTCTCTCATGGATAAATAAATAAAATCTTAAAAAAAAAAAAAAAGGAAAGATAACGTAGCTTCTGATGACTCCTGAATTGAACCTTCCATTCATTCTATCATTTACATCCTCAGAACGCATTTACTGAGTGCATCCCATGTGCCTGGCCTGTGCCAGGCTTCCAGCAGTGAGCTTGAAGGAAATAGACCCTCCTTTCTGGGAACTTCCATGCTGATCAGAGACATTCCACAGGTGCTGTGATCGTGATGAAGGTAATTAAGGAGAAGTACAGGGTGGAAGGGCGACATGAGAATGGAAAACGAGCAAGCTCAGCTGTGAGGGGCTGGGAAGGCTTACCTGAGACGGTCACCTCTCTTGGGAGACTTTTTTTTTTTGATTGGTGTTCAATTTGCCAACATATAGAATAACACCCAGTGCTCATCCTGTCAAGTGGCCCCTCAGTGCCCGTCACCCAGTCACCCCCACCCCCCGCCCACCTCCCTTTCTACCACCCCTTGTTCGTTTCTCTCTCGGGAGACTTGTAAGACAGAAGAACCCCAGTAAATGCCCAAAGCAGGGTGCGTCATCCGAGCATTGTGGGGGTGGGGTGGGGAGTGGTGGTGCCTGGGGGCTCAAGTCCAGCTGTGGGGCTGTGGAGCTGTTTTACCCAGTTCCCATGAAGGTGTCCTCTGGATGTCAAGCCCACACTTGGGCTACGTGGGCCTGAACGATATGTCTTTCCCAAAGTAGCCAACATGGCCTTGTGGGCCGGCAGGCCCTGAAGTCTGGCTCATTCAAGAAACCGAGAATGCACTCAAGCACGAAGAGCTAAAGCCTCTTTGCCAGTCCCTTGTGGCTCCTCAAAGATAACTGTCCCCATTTTTGCCTATTTATTTGCTTGTACTGATCTCTCTCTTTGGGCAAAACCAGTTTCTAGCTGTTGACTTTGCCCCTCCGGGAGATAGCACTGCTTCTCTGTTGTCCCAGCCTCCTGCAGATCACACATTGTAAAAAGGAGGCAGGGGTAATGGAGGGTGGGGTGGAAAGAAGGAAAAGAGAAGGCTAGCAGGATGAGAAACATGGATGGCCTTGGTGGGTGACAACGGATTTCCAAGCTGCCATCATGAGTGGGTCTTGCGAAGTGTCCTACCTGGTTCCAATCGGGATCAGCTGAGCCACTGCTGCTGTCGCTGGGGCTCCCTGGGCCACACTCTTTCAGGGACACATGCCATGGAGACATGTCTGCTTTGCTGCTCCGGTTCACGCTCGGCGGTTGCCTCGGTGGTGTCACCATCGGCCCCAGGCCAGGCTGGCTCCGTTCTATTTCTTTCTTCTTCACCGTGGCTTCTGAGACGCTGCAGAACGGACACTGCCAATTCTGATTAGGCGGAAGCTGGATAACCAGGGCCAAGCGTTTCTTCCTCAACTTCCAGTTCGCTGCAACTTGGTCATCCCTCGACCCTGAGTAACATAATTTCCTGAGTATAAGCTTAAAATGGAGAAACTCCTCACTTACTCATATTATTTTTTCTTTGTCTGGCATCTGCCTTGTGGTTTAGATGCCCTGTCTTAACTCTTCCTTCCCTAAAGGGTCAAGCCAACTCTGGTGGCTTATTCCATCTGGGTCTTTTCCTTCTTCCACCCTGAATCCAAAGTTCATAGGCACTTCCTCTGATCCCCCCCAGGCAGCCAGGCTCCGTCCTTTGGGCCCTGTCCTAAAATAGTTCAGCTGTCATCTCAAATATGTCTGATTAGCCCAGATAGTATAATTCTTGTTTTCTGCATGGAGAACATACTTTCTTTCCTTAACGCATCAGCAAACATTTCTGTGCCTAGCATTCTGTGAACTGCAGCGAGGGACACAAAGACTAAAAATCTGTCTTGCCAACTAAGGTCACGTAGGCATATGTGGCTGCGGGAAAGTGTGAGATACACGCCCAGAGCGCTATGACACTGGGTGGTGGCTCCCCACCTCTCTTCTCAGTGACGCACAGAGCATCTATGTCCAGATATGATGCTTAGCCCGGGCTAGCACTTTTTCTGCACCTTGCCCAACCAAGAAAACCTATGGAATTTAGGGAGCATTGGGATATTATCAAAGAGACGATCTTAAATGTTCTCTATTTCTCAGAAGAGTCCTCATTTAGAAACGGTGATACTTAGTAACAAGGTCACCATCTCACGCCTTTATTCTGGGCCACATCCATCAGTGGCTTGGGTCGCTGCAGCCAAGGATGGCCGGCAAAGACAGGGCCTTATTCTGCATACCGATCACACTTTGAAGAAGGAAACCGTGTTCTTAAACTCCCTTTGTTTCCAAACTGCTGATTGCAATTGCCAGAGCATCCCTGAGCCAGAGATAAGCTCTTGGAAAAGGACAGTCGATGTCACGTTCTTGGTTGACTGGGGTCCCTCCTTGCTCAGGAGGACGGTGCGGATGCGTGTGTCTGCGTGTTCAAGCTTGAGGACCAGAGCTGTCATTCGGACTCTCAAATTCCTCGTGTCGAAACATGCGGATCTTAATTCCTCTCTTGCGAGGGCTGTTATGGGAATTCAATAAACGTAATTTTGTGAGAGCCCTCAGCCCTGGGCTGGCATTGAGCAGGTGCTCGATAAAGATTTGCTGTGTGGAACAAACGGCCTTTACTCAAGGGGTCTCTGTGTCATTGTTCTTAGTAGAAGTAAACAAGAGATACCGTCAGATGACACTTTACTAAGATAAGAGCAGGTGAAAACTTGGAAAGTGTCTCGAGTGGAATTACCTAAATGGTTATCATTGTTGGATAGGCTTCAGCTAGTGCAGTATGTTCCTTGCTTCCTCTCCTTCCACCAGGGATTGTTCCATGGGTGAGCTCTGTGGGGTGGAGGCGGGGGAGGCTGTGATAATTAGATCAGGGTCATGCATCTGTCCCCAGTGGGCCAGTTAGCTCAGCTTGGCTCCATGTCCATACACATAGACCTTAACCCAGCTGGCAGACTCACAAATGTGTGACCACGTCCCGGAGGACACCCGGGGGACACGTTCCACCTGCTGGAGCCAGAACGCGGCGACGGCGCCGTTATGGTCCCCGCGACCTGAAGGTGGCGCTGTTTCTCAAGGAAGAAGGCGCGGGCCGCGGGCCTGGCGGCTTCAGCGGAGTGTGATGGGCCCGCAGGGTGGCTGAGCATCTGCAAAATAATTTGGTTCAATTCTCCCGCTTCCTAGGCCAGGAGATGGAGACCCAGAGATTTAAAAAAAAAAAAAAAAAGAAAAAAAAAAGGCAAAACCCAAAACAATCAAAACACAAACCAAAATTCTTTCCTGAAGCCAAACCACAGAGGTGAGGCTCCACCTGGATCTCCCAGTTTATAAACTTCTGCTATTTTCACTACACCCAGGGTGTCCCTGTCCTACACGGCAGTAAGCAAGCAATTATGTTTACCACCAAGTCGAGTCGATCATTGAAGACGTCACTGGCGATATTTCCAAAGAATTAAATGGTCATTGAATTTTTGGATGCCTCTGACTCCTAACCACAGGCTAGATTTAAGCTGTGGGTTTTTTTTTTTTTTTTAAGATTTTTATTTATTTATTTGAGAGAGAGATAGCCAAAGAGAGCATGAGCCAGAGGAAGGGGTAGAGGAAGAGGGACAAAGCTGCTTAGACTCCTGGCTGAGCAAGGAGCCCACGTCTGGCTGGACCCCAGAACCCCGGGATCATGAACTGAGCCAAAGGCAGACGCTCAACCACTGACTCACCCAGGCGGCCCTGTTTTGTTTTTTATTATAAAAACATTTGTATATATCTGTGCTTAACAGATGGTTTCCTTTCCTGTGCATTGGAAGGAAGAAAAATAGTTGATATGGATGGAAATTTATCCTATTCTGACCTTTTTTTTTGAAATGTAGCATGAGTTCTATTTCAATGATCACGATTGAGACCGCAGGTGAATTTTTTAAAAGGTGTTCATGGAGAGCAGCCTGAAAATGAAAATAATCCCATGTTAGTTCTTTCTGGCACCTTTCATAATTCATAGAAGGTGGATGGAGCGTATTGGGGAGTGGATGTCCCAGGTATGTGCCCACAAGCGTGTACAAACTCAGAATTCATCTTTTAGGAGGTTTCTGCTTTTGTGAAAGTAACCTTTTTTTTTTTTTTTTTTTTTTTTTTAAAGTAAGCTTTTGTGTACTTTCCAGGGATAGAGCTGAGGAAGGTGAGAGTGTGTGTCCTATGCTCGTCAAGGTGTGGTCAGTGAGAGGTCTCCAGGCGTTCAGAATCTGTCACATAGAATTCAAGGTCACCACAAAAGGCAGACCCCCGGCCTCTGCTCTTGGCACCTGTTAAAACTTTTCTTGTCGTGCAGATTAAATCATCTCAGCAATAGCAGTGCTGTGTCCTCTCTTCATCATGGAGAGGTGGTTTTTATCATCCTTGTATTCATATTTTTTTTCCTTCAGAGCTAAGGAAGCTTAATAAGAAGAGATGGTTTCTGAAATATGGACCTCCTAGATTTCTATGTTTTGGAAAATATTGTTCATCAAGTAATTTAGAATTTTCTTCCCTCATGGTACCTTTTCTTTTGGTCTTTTTGAAAGATTTTATTTATTTATTTGACACAGAGAGAACGCAAGCAGGGGAGCAGGAGAATCAGACTCCTTGCGGGGAGCCTGATGCGGGACTCGATCCCAGGACCCCAGGATCACGACCTGCGTCTGCTCAACCACCGAGCCACCCAGGCGCCCATGGGATTCCCCGCAGGGAGCCTGTTTCTCCCTCTGCCTGTGTCTCTGCCCATCTCTCTTTCTGTGTCTCTCATGAATAAATAAATAAAAATCTCTAAAAAATATATCACTTGTTTTGAACACATGGTATATCATCTAGGGATAAGCAGTGGGAGGGAGGCAGGTGGGATGAGGGGGTGGGAGTGTGGGAAAGGGTGCTGTGGTATAGGGTTGGTTGGGGAAAACCTCTTCAGTGGGGGGCCTCCGAGCAGGGAGGGGCTGGAAGTGAATCCTCCCACCATCTAAAATCAAGGTGTGCCAGTGGTGCCAGATTTAGCAACTACCAATACAGGACACCCTGTATTTTTGAATTGGAATTTGATGTCGCCTTTCAGAACAACAATAAGGTTTTGGTATAATATACTTCTGTATAATATTGTAAGCATGTATGATTTAGAGCACAGTACATGTACTCACTTGGAGTGTAATTTTTTAATATTTGAGACATATTTATAACTAAAAAATTACATCATTTATGTGAAGTTTATTTATTTATTTATTTATTTATTTATTTATTTATTTATTTATTTTTTGTGAAGTTTAAATTGACCTGGATGTGCTGTATTTTATCTGGTGAGTCTCTGGGTGACCAATGGTGGCTGGAGAAAACGGCTTTCTCAACGGAATCACCACTTCATCCACCTTCACCTTGCTCCCCAGGCCTAGGCAGGGGCACCAGGACACAGTGGCCATCTGTGGCCTTGTCGCCTTATCCCCAGATGATGCCTGGATGTAGCTGTTCTGGACCTGCCGTCGTCGTCGTCTTCTTCTTCTTCTTCTTTCTTCTTTCTTCTTCTTCTCCTTCTTTAAAGATTTTATTTATTCATGAGAGACACAGAGAGAGGCAGAGACATAGAGGGAGAAGCAGGCTCCTTGCGAGGATCCCAATGCAGGACTCGATCCCAGGACCCCAGGATCTCACCCTGAGCCGAAGGCAGACGCCCAACCAACCAGTGAGCCCCCCAGGGTCCCTGGACCTATCTTCTGTAGTCAGGTTAGAATGTCCTGAACTAAATACTCCCAAAGAAGTCTTTTCAAGTTAGAAAACCCTCACATCTTAGAACATTTCTAGATGTACTTTGCATTGTGAATGTATCACACACTGACCCCGTGGGAGGGGAGTGGGAAGTTAATCGTTCCTTTGTTGGTCTAATATGTCTAGGAGACACCCATCATTTATTTTGCAGGCAACCTCAACACAGTGTAGTGTTTGCAATTTTCCAAGTGTTTTTGATGTGGGATGGGAAGCCCCTCCCGCCTCTTCCCAGAAGAGTCTCTGGCGTAACATCTGTGGGTCTGTGCCCAGAGTTAAGCCATTAACCTTCCAAATTTAAATAAGGGGAAATCCTCCTCCTCTTCATCCTCTTGTCTTATTTATTTTTTACAAAACCACACGAACTGGCAAGGATGTAGCTGCTGACATAACAACCAGGTTACATCACTTTTTGGTAATTACCTCTCGCAGAGCCCAGGCTTGAAGGGAAGGTTCTAGAACTTGGAGGTTTTGTGTTTTCTAATTAGAGGATGAAATCTGTAAACAGACCACCTGATTTAGCCAAGATAACCTGACGAGCCACTTTGCCGTCTTCTCTCTGGTACTTCTGAACACCTGCCATTACAAGTTAAAATAATCAAGAATACCCAGTAAAAACAAACTTTAGCTGCATCTCCTGAAAGCAAGCCCTGCCAATTGGAGAGGTCGTTACAGCTGAGTTTAGGAGCAGAACTTCCTCGTGGCTTCCCGACTTGGGACCTCCCAGCGTGGCAGTGGGTGGCAGCAGGGACTCAGGCCAGCCTGTTGCAATGAGTCTGTAGGTCGGGAACTGCAAATGTGATAGTGTCCTGGGTGGGGCGGGAGTGGGTCAACCCGCCTGAGGTCAAGCTCTGCAGAAATATTTTGTACAAGTAACTTCAACATTGTGAACTCAGCTTCAGAACAGTTTTAAATACATTGATTCTAAAGTATCACTGGAGCTAGCAGTTTTCCCCAGGTAATTAGGAATGCCCTTTGTTGGGGCGCCTGGGTGGCTCAGTCGGTTAGGTGGCTGACTTGATTTTGGCTCAGGTCATGATCTCAGGGTCCTGGGATCCAGCCCCATATCGGGCTCTGTGCTCAGTGGAGAGTCTGCTTAAGATACTCTCCTTCTCTCTCTCTGCCCCTACCCCCCCAACCCACACACTCTTCCTCTTAAATCAATAAATAAAATTTTAAAATAAAAAAGGATTCTCTCCTTCCTCTCCCTCTGCCCCTCTCACCAAACACACTCTCTGTAAAATAAACAAATAGATTGTTAAAAAAAAAAAGGAATACACTTTATTTTGGTTTCTCATGCTCTATTTTCAGTAAAAAGTAAGAAGGCCTATATGGAAAGAAATTAAGTTACTGTTCACATTAATTCGTGGCTCTCTGGGAGAATAAGTGAATGTAGGCTTTTGGGCTATTCTCTAGTGGGCTGGGAGCCCATCTGTGGGACTGACTTGATTTGCAATTTTAAAAAATAGTTTTCAAAATTTGGGATTGGGAAATTAATTGTACCTACCATGTGTGTGGGTGTGTGTGTGTGTTGTATTTGTATTTTTCACCTTCTACAGGCTTTCCTACTCATTAGTTATGACTTGGATTTATACAATTGGGATCCTTTATTAGAAACTTTGCTATCGCAATAACGGAAAATACTCAAAGTGAAAAGCAGGAAAACCTACCACCAAAGATCAAATGAAACCAACCAACCGAGCAGCCAACCAACCACTAATAAAAGAAGAAAGGACAGTTACATTTTACTCACTTCTTGGGCCCTATTAGGGTGAATTTGAAAAAAAAATACTACATAGAAGCAAATTTTTAAATGTAAAATCTAAGTAGGAAGATTGGTGGCAAGATTAAATATTTTGTTTATAAGTATTGTTATCACATTAAATTATGTAAAGTGAAATTATATGTAATTTGCACATGAACTACAGAAGTCATGCTACTTGTCCCAGTTGCATTTTTTTCCCAGTTGCATTTTTAATAAAAAGATTTTATTTATTTATTTGACAGAGAGGGAGAGAGCACAAGCAGGGGCAGTGGCAGCAGAGGGAGGAGAAGCAGGTTCCCCGCTGAGCAGGGAGCCCAATGTGGGGCTCGATCCCGGGACCCTGAGATCATGACCTGAGTCGAAGGCAGACGGTTCACCCACTGAGCCACCCAGGTGCCCCCCAGTTGCATTTTTAAAAACAATTGTTGGGCAGCCAGGGTGGCTCAGTAGTTTAGCGCCTGCCTTTGGCCCGGGGCATGATCCTAGAGACCCAGGATCGAGTCCCACATTGGGCTCCCTGCATGAAGCCTGCTTTCCCTCTGCCTGTGTCTCTGCCCCACTCTCTCTCTCTCTCTCTGTGTGTCTCTTATGAATAAATAAATAAAATCTTTAAAGAAAAATCGTTTCCTTATTGCAATCATGATGCATAGACATTGTAGGAAACTGAGGAAAAGCACAGGTAATCCTAGTAGGCAGAGAGGACCTGTGGGAATTCTGGTGTACATCTTTCCAGTTTTTCTCTATATGTTGTGTTTTTAAAAAGTGGTGTTGCTCATCAGATCATTTAATCTTGTATGATACAACGAAGGGAGGACACTGGAGGGAGAGGAAGGAAGATGGGATTTTGCAACATCTGATGATAACACAGTAAACAAAGAACTGTTGGACAAGCAGAAAGCAGAAAACCATAGTTCCCTGCGGTTCTTTATCTGTGTCCTGAAATTTCCGTCCTTCCAGTCATTTATATATATATTTTTTAATTTATTTTTTATTGGTGTTCAATTTACTAACATACAGAATAACCCCCAGCGCCCGTCACCCATTCACTCCCACCCCCCGCCCTCCTCCCCTTCTACCACCCCTAGTTTGTTTCCCAGAGTTAGCAGTCTTTACGTTCTGTCTCCCTTTCTGATATTGCCCACACATTTATACGTTTCCTGTGGGTTAAAAGCACATCTCTGCACGATTTAAGAAAGAATGAGTTCTTTCTTAGCTGTGATGAATTGCAGAAACATTTGAAAATTCCATCCCCGTCCTGTTTGCACCTTGCAAGGTGATCACCTGGATTTAGTGGTTAAGATTCTAGCACATTCTCCTCTCTGTCTTTTCATAGATGGAAGAAGCACTTGTCAGGAAATGTCTCGCTCCCAACCTCCTGAGTTAGAGGCCTGCATGACCCAGACGCTAATGCGACAGCCGGACGTCTACACCCAGGCCAGAGGCCACTGCGGGAGCCTTTCCAGGTTAAAAACCTGCATGAACAAAATGTGCGGCACATGCAAGTGAAAAACCTCACACTTTTGCCCAAGTCCTGACAATAAATAGGAAACAAACGGAGGCTTCAGCATCCGAAAGATCTGCGGACAGGAGCCAGCATTAGGGCCCCATCGGAACAAAAATAGCCGCGTGTGTCAGCCGGGCGTGTCACCATATTGTTGGCAACACGAGGACGTTAATTCCACAGTTTGCACAGATAAGTTTAAACATAGGAACATGTCACAAATAAGCAGCAATCTCTGGGAGGCCACATCAGCTGGGATTTCAGCCTGCCGTTTTTAAATTCAGCTGGGTCCCCAAGGACCAATCAATATTGGTGGCAATTATTCTTAGTACACAGTCCAAATGAAATGGGTGTGTGTGTGTATGTGTGTGTGTTTCTCTCTCTCTCTCTTTTTTTATCAAGGTGGGAGATCGTGATATAGAAATAAGCAAATTCCCTGGTGGATGGCAATTGGGTCTCTAACAGCTGCCACAAGTCGGCTGTGGCTATCTTTTGCTGGGTCCCCGGGAATAGTCCCATAATGACCACATTATTTTAACCCTTCTACGTGAGCTGCGTCTGATAGCGAGGCTCCGGGAGACCTAGCACGTGGCAAACAAAGGGAGGCCGAGAAAAAAATTTAAAAATAAATAAATAAATAAACAAGCCCGGAGCGCCTCCCAAAGCAGCTGCAGGGAGCATTACCTTATACACAGGTTTTATTTACACCCCGGTTTCTAAGCCGCAACCTCTAGAGGGCCCATGCTGGGGCCGCAGGGATGTTTTCATGAAGCAGAGTCAGTTTACATTCTGTAGGGAAAGGCGGTGAAAAGCTTTTTTCTTTCTTTCTTTAAAAAAAAAAATTCTCAAAGGTAGATATTGAATTATGCAAGGCCCTAGATTTTCCGCTTTGAAAAGTTAGGTTTTTCTTTAAAGAGTTTTTGTCTGGGGGGGGGGGGGTGCATGGAGGAGGCATAGTGGGAAGGGAGGTGGGCTTTTAATCCAATGTGGGTTTTTTTAAAAAAAGATTTTATTTATTTATTCATGAGAGACACAGAGGGAGAGGCAGAGACACAGGCAGAGGGAGAAGCAGGCTCCATGCAAGGAGCCCGAAGTGAGACTCGATCCTGGGACCCAGGATCACGCCCTGAGCCAAAGGCAGACGCTCAACCGCTGAGCCATCCAGGCACCTCTCCAATGTGGTTTTTGATTGAATTAATTGACTTAAAATGTCCGAGTGCTAGGAAGCTAAAATTACTCTAAGGTCATTTTATGTTAGTTGATAAAAGCAAATCAGAACTGTGTGCTGTTTCTCCCTGTGTTTTCAAACCACCGGGTCCCCTAAATAAAACGCCCCAGGACATGAAAGAACTCTGGAAAAGAGACTGAGATGTAAGCAGAAAAGGCCCATAGTAAAAACAACCTGGTGGTTCTTTCTAGAGACCCCAGTAGTCCACGAGACACCTCGGAAATAGGGATTTTTCTTGTGGAATTTGATTATTTTTCTCTCACATTGAAATGAAAACGGTAATGAGAGACAGGGAAATATCAAGAGAGTTTCAAGGTCGTAAAAGTCTATCTGCCCTCTGAAAGTTTCAGGTACATGGGGATCCTTATCTCTAACTTGGCGGGAGGGGGGAACCCCAGGAGGGAGCTGGGGGTCACTGTAGGAACAGAGCTGAGAGCTATCAAATCTACTAGGGTATTTAATTCTTTCTCACTTGAAACAAGGGTGTGGATGAGGTCCTCCCTCACTTATAATTCTCTCCTGCCTTGTCATCAATCACGATTCTTTCGGTTTCTTTGAGAGAGCGGATCAGGGTTGCTGGGAATTGGTGGTTAGAAGTTGGTATCTTATGCTCAAAACGACAGTTTTCCCCTCCTCCTCCCTCACTTTGAAAATGTTTTAGAAGAAAGGTTCCTGATTGTAATGGTGATTTGTGGTTAATATCATTAGACTTCTGGTTTGGATTAATGCTGCTAATTAGTTTCTGTCCTTGACTTTTTCCAATTAAAGCACAGAGGACTTGGTGCTAAACACCTGGGCAGATTACCTAATTAGATGACAGAAACATAGACAATTGTTCCTAGGTAATTATTTTAACTTTCCCTGCTTGTTTGGTATTAAACACGCTGATGAAAAGGGCATCATCCTCTCTACCTTATGAACCACGGAACATCAGCCCCTGGGCTAGGGGCCTGGTTCTGCCTTCTAGATGGACAATGTTGAGTCCTTTTTTGATGAATATGTGCAGAAGGGACAGATTTGGTGGGTTTTTGTTTATTTTTGCCTAACAGAGGAGAAAATGCACATGCTAGTGGCTCCCACTCTTTCCCACGTGGTCCTCTGAGAAGGCGGTTTCCTTTGATGAGCCAAGGAACACTTGGACTCTGTCTTTGGGTGCACCGTGCCCTTGGGTGTTCTGGGAAGCGTGCCTGTCTGTCCCTATCCTGGTGAATGTTTGGGGAGACTCACTGTCCTAAAGGTGGGATATATTCTCTAAGAATTCAGGATTGAGGGCACCTGGGTGGCTCAGTGGTTGAACATCTGCCTTCGACTCAGGGCGTGATCCCGGAGTCTCAGGATGGAGTCCCGCATCGGGTCCCCCGCATGGAGCCTACTTCTCCCTCTGCCTGTGTCTCCGCCTCTCTCTCTCTGTGTCTCTCATGAATAAATGAAGAAAATATTAAAAAAAAAAAAAGAAGTCAGAATTGAAAACCCCACTTCTACATTTTTAAAAACAAAAGTCATAAAGTTTTTCTTTTTCTTTTTCTTTTTTTTAAGATGTGGATCTTTTTAACCAGGAGTGTGGCCCCATGGATCATTCCCAACTCAAGCGTGCTCGAGGGAAGGGTCAGGCCCAGATGCAGCTGAGCTCAAGGCACCTGCACCAAATCCTCCCGGGACTCAGAGAACGTTTTACCCTTTGAAGCACGCAGGCACTGAAAGCTTGTGGCAACCAAGCCTGTGTAATCTCAGCCTCGGCCAACCCCTAGGGACCAGCCCAAGGACACCACGGGCCACCTGCTAAGCATGCTCAGCCTTTCCCTACCTGGGCTTTGCTCTTACTAATCCCTCCCTCCGCCCCCCAGCTACACCTTCCACCACATCTTCATCCCTGAGGCTCCCTTTCTAATTGAGAGTCCTCTCCCAAGGTATTCCTCCTCTAAAACCTTTCTTCGAACTCTCAATCAGTTTGATTGGTTTCTCTTTCCTCTGAAGCCCTGCAGCTTTGCGTACCCCTCTTGTAACATTACTGTGTTCCGTTTGGTGTTAGCAGTGTTGCTTGCAGTGCAAACGTGTTAGCAGCTTCTGCATTCAGGTGCTCAGTGAGTATTTACCTAGTGCTTGATCCGTGCCAGGCACCGGAGAGTCAGTGAAGACAGCACAAGATCCCCACCCGCACTGAGCTTACAGCCCAGGGAGGCAGGAGGGCAGACCGCTCGCAGCGAACCCACCATAGATGTAATGAGGTCCTGCAGTGCTAACAGCTGGGAAGGGGAGGGTATCACTAGGTAGGGTGACGAAGGACCTAATTCAGAAAGTCCTAAGGAACACTCACCGAGCAAGCCCTGTTGTCTTGATTTCTTTTTTAAAAAAATATTTTATTTATTTATTTATGAGAGAGAGAGAGAGAGAGAGGCAGAGACACAGGCAGAGGGAGAAGCAGCCTCCATGCAGGGAGCCTGATGTGGGACTCGATCCCAGGTCTTCAGGATCACACCCTGGGCCGAAGGCAGGCACTAAACCACTGAGCCACCTAGGGATCCCCCTGTTGTCCTGATTTCTACCTTTAATTTGCCTCAAAATAAGGCTAGGAATTAAGTGCCACCAGTAATCCTGTTCTGGAGAAGAGAAACCGAGACCCAGACAAGTTAGGGAGCTTGCCTGAGGTCATGCAGCTGTGCACCATGCAGTCTGGCATCCGGGTCGCACTCTCAGCCAGCACTTGCACTCCCCCAAATCCCCTTCCTTCCTTCTTGTCACAGCCGCCACAGTGCCTAGGGCAGGACCTTGGAGGTGGCAGGCCCTTGACAGACCCAGTGGGCCACATGCCTGACTTCTTCCTTTAAAATGACTCAGGCATCTGTCCCTCTTTCCCCTCCCATCCCCCTCGCCCTAAGCCCATAGGATCTTGGATTGGGACCCCCGGCTTCTGCTCTTCTCACTCTTGTCTTCCCAGTTTCTTGTAGTTGGGCAGCTGCCCAGGCCTTGGAGGGATTTGGCTCCCATGAGGAGATGAAAACTCATGGGATACCCCCTATGTGTTCAGACTGACTCTAGGGAACCCCCTAGCTGTGGGGGTCAGGTTAGAGGGGAGTAGGGCTGTTTAGGGCAGCCTGGGGCCAGCCACCACTCAGATGCAGGCAAAAACCCTGGGAAGCTCATGGGCCCCAGGAAGTCTGCCACTCAGCCGGATGGACTCAGGCTCTGCTGTGTTTCTTGGACTCCCTGGCTGCCACCTTGGACCCAAGCACCATCTGACCCCACTATCTCCTACCACCCATTTTCATCCTGCCCCAGCTCACCGAGATGTCTTGAGCCTTCCTTGTTTCTGCCATGTAGTAACATGGATGGATAACCCTGAGGACCAGACAAGGGTTGAGGTTCCTCTAGGGCCAGTGGTTCCCCAGTCCAAGTCTTGTTTACCGATCTGTGCAGAAGGCTAATAACAGAGTTGCTGTCAGGATCCAACTCAATGACACTGTGTGTAAGTACCGAGCTAAAGGCCTGGTCCCCAGTTGGTGCTCAATAAGTGCTAATGCCCCTGCTCCAGGGAGCTCTCCAGGCTGGTATCTCCATGGGCTCCTAGGCTAGTCCTCCCAACACAAGCTCTAATCATGGTCACCTTGCTTCAAACCCTTTTCTGGCCCCTGCTCACTTAAGATGAAATGCAAATACTCTCCCGAAGTCTCCTAAGATCTGCCTCCGGTCTGACTGTGGCTTCACTTCCACTACACCAATCGCCTGGTCACCACCTCATCATTCCCGCTCACAAGTGGTTTGCCCTTTGGTCCCATTGCCTGTTCCTGTTGCTCCCCCTGCAATGGCCTCTTCCCATTTCCTGCTCCCGGGATCTCACCTGTCTACAGTAGACACCCTCCAGGGATCTGCCTCACTTCCAACAGCCCTTCTCTTACCAGCCCAGTCCGAGGAGCTGGTTCAGAGGGATGGACTCGCTGAGCCGGGGGTGGCATGTGACCCAGGAGGGGCAATCAGATTTGCTCTCCTGTGAATATAGCTCTGGGGCGGTCAGGCCCTCTGTGAGGCTGCACCCGAACCTGGATGGGGCGGGGGCTGTGGACAGTCATTGCCGACTGTGCGATAGGCAAACCCAGCCCAGCATCTCCCTGTCCTTGGTCCCACAGTCCCTGTTCTCTCTGCCAACGCCCTTACCATCCATGCTGTGTGTATGAGGGCTGCTCACCAACTTCTGCTCCCCACCGCCCCCCCACCGTGGGTGGTTGCTAGTTATATGAACATGGCCCTGGGCTCACAGTTGGAAGTCAGTTGTTGAATAAACGCACGAATGAATGTTGGGGAGAGAAGCTCTGACACTGGATCAGGGAGTCACCTGCAGAGTGTGTTAAATGCTAATCCCCTGGCCCCACCTTGATTGATCGATTGATTGATTTAAAGATTTTATTTATTTATTTGAGAGAGAGAGAGAGCAAGCACAAGTGGGGGGAAAAGGGCAGAGGCAGAGGGAGAAGGAGACTCCCCAATGGGGGAGGAGCCCGTTGTTGGGCTCAATCCCAGGACCTTGAGACCATGACCTGAGCTGAAACAGATGCTTAACCAACTGAGCCACCCAGGC
Organism: Canis lupus baileyi; assembly: GCF_048164855.1. Taxonomy (NCBI): domain Eukaryota; kingdom Metazoa; phylum Chordata; class Mammalia; order Carnivora; family Canidae; genus Canis; species Canis lupus. Next base: position 31,883,469 of record NC_132867.1, on the reverse strand, counting down.
ACCCCTCCACCCTGATTTAGTAGATCCCAGGTGGGGCCTGAGAATCTGCTTTATAACAAGATGTTGCCAATGTTCTGATACAGGTAGTCTGAGAATCACCGACACCAGTCAGCCTTGGACTCGTGGGTGTGGCAATAATATCCATTTTCTGGAGCATCCCAGGCCTGTATCCAGGTCCTCACACACTGTCTCATCCTGCCTGACAGTCCTGTAGGGTGGCTGTTCTCTGCTAGGCAGTGTTGAGTCACGGGCAGGTGAAGGGCTGGCCCCAGCTTCCTGGAGAGGTGTCCACAAGAGTTCTCTGGCCCTTGGGCTCCTTTGAGCACCACCTTTTGTTGTTTGGACAAGTCTCCATCTTTTGGGTCTGTTTCTCCCCCAGGGAGCACCCAGACATTTGTTTTCCCAGTCTCCCTTACCAATGGGGCATGTTCTGTGGGACCCATCCATCAAATGCCCCTGCTCAAAGTTTGGTTTAGGGCTGGCAGACACCAGGAAGCAGGGTCTGCAGGGTGACCTTCTGGTTGGGGGGCAGCTGAGACATCTGGCTCTCAGGGGCAGCCATAGAGAAGCCCCTGGCACCAAATGGGGTGTCCAGCACCCCTGGTAGGAAGTAGGGGGGTTTCTGCCCAGGAAGAGCAGCATGAGGTCTTCGCTGCAGCATACTGTGGGTTGTCCTTTTGGCTGCAGGGCTGCTGTTCTGGTCATTTGTTGCTATATGAGCCATCTCCCCAAAACCTACAGGCCTAAAACAATGGCAATATCTATTTTGCTTATGAAGCTGCCATTTGGGCAATCACTTCAGTTCCACTCAGTGTTGGTTGGAGTGGCTTGAAGCTGGGGGGCAGGAGCCATCTCAGGCTTGCTTCCCTGCACAGATGGTAGTTGCTCCTGGCTCTGGCTGGGCCCTTAGCTAGGGCCATGACCGGGAACCTACCTGTGGTCTCCCGTGTGGCTGCTTGGTTTCCTTACAACATGGTGGAGGGGCAGGGGGGTGTGTGGGAGAGAGAGAGAGAGACAGACAGACAGACAGACAGACAGGAGCAGACAGACAGACAGACAGGAGCTCTGTCACCTACCTTCAGAAGTCTGCAGTCACTAAGGCCCACATTCAAGGAGGGGATTTAGACTCCACCTTTGATAAGACAAATGTCCAAGAATTGGGAATCCTTGGGTGGCTTGGTGGTTTAGTGCCTGCCTTTGGCCCAGGGTGTGATCCTGGAGTCCTGGGATCGAGTCCCACATTGGGCTCCCTGCATGGAGCCTGCTTCTCCCTCTGCCTGTGTCTCTGCCTCTCTCTCTCTCTCTGTGTGTCTTTCATGAATAAATAAATAAAATCTTAAAAAAAAAAGAAAAAAATGTCCAAGAATTTTCAGACATTTTTCAAAACCAGCAGAGCTGACATAGCTGGTTCCCTACCTTTCCTAGTGCTTCTGAGAACTAACGAACTAACAGATATATCTGTCTGGTATGGGTGGGGTCAGACTGCACACCAAGTGTGTTCTCTGAATCCTACACTGTTCAGCTTCAGAAGGGCACAAGAATGGGGCTCTCCTGGCCAATTTATTCATTTATTCAAATAACCAATGAAAACTCACACATCTAAGGAGCACCTCCCATTTGTCGAGTCCTGAAGATACCACAGTGAAACACTTCTCTGAATTATGTGTACAGCCTGATGAGACGTACACCAGGTATTGGGGCTGTTACAATGCAGTGTGATGAGTGCTAAAATACGTAGACTTCAGAAACTTGGGGGTGCACCTAACCCAGAGGACTTGGGGATCAAGGAAGATGTTCTAGGGAAATGACATCAAACCTGGGACTTGAAGAATGAGTATGAATGAATTAGACTAGCAGTGGTGAAGGCAGTGGTAGAAGAAAGCTCCAGGAGAGACAGCAGGATGTGCAAGGGCCCTGAGGCAGGAAGAGGCTTGCCCCCCTTCTATGTGGCTGGAGCACCATGGGTGGAGGAGGGAGAAAACAGAAATGAAGCTGGAGACATGAACTGGGGGGCAGGTCATACAGAGCCTTCAGGAGCCTAGTCACTTAATTTAAGGATAACCACAGTGTTGGATATCAGAAATACTTAAGGAAAAAGTAGAATTATTTGATAAAGTCAGAGGCCCACATTTAAATTCCAAGCATTCAAATAACAATGGCAAGACCTAGCTCAGTCATGACATGTGACAATGGCTGAGTGGCAGCTGCCCACTGCTGGTCATTTTAGCTCCCATCTGGTTCTGGTGGGGTTCCCTGGAGAGCCAATTCTGAGATGGGGATTTGCCATCCAGAGTTTTTTGGAGAGTGGTCTCAGGATCACCACTGGGAATGGGGAGGAGAGGGGAAGGATTGGATGGAGAAGCTGAATCTCAATGGGGTAGATCATTTGCAACCAAGGGCTCAGCCCATCCCACAGAAGGTAGGATGGTCTGACTGAGTTGTTCTGCCTAAGAGCAGGAGCCAGGCTATTACATCCCCCATCGAACATTACTGGATGTGAGTTGCCCCGGGAAGAGGGCATGACCATGGACAAGATAACTATTTTTTTGTTGAGAATGGTCCCCAGAGAGTGACTCTGCTGACAGCCACCCCAGAGGGCAGCGTGTCAGCGCTGCAGGAGGATCTGGACAGTACACCACAGCATCCACCACACCGTCACCCCAATTCTCTCCTGACCTTGAGGCCAAGTGCCACTTGTCATGTGTAGTTGCCCTTATGCTGCCATCTGTCTTATGGTAGAGGCTGTTTCTCTTTTACCTACTTCTCCAGCACAAGTCACCATGAAACACTCAGGGAAGGCTGCTTGCTTCAAGAAAGATGGGAAAATACATCCGTCCTTTTGGGAGTGAAGAATATTCATTCCTGCTTGATTGATTTGCAAACACCCCACCCACTCCACCGGTTCAAATGACTTGCCCAGCCCCTGTAAGTACTGGGATGCATGACTCCTGGGACAGAGCCTGGAGTCCGGGGAGCCATTCAACTCGGGGTCTTCCTCTGGGAGGAACTTTTCCAACAGGAACCAGGGTTCCTCTGACTACACTGTTCTTCCTCACATTTATGCCCAGGATGGACCAGGGCTGGCTGGAAGGGCGTTTGGATGGAGCTCCTCTAGAGGCCTTGATTCTGCAGAGACCTGCCGTGGATTCTCTTATTGGCCCCAACAGAGCCACAACATGTTGCGTACTTCTGCATAACAGATCACTCCAAAATTCCTTGACTGGAAACCTCAATAACGTATTAGTTCTTAGGATTCCATGGTTTAGGAGGTCAAACAGGGCTCCACGCTGCTGTTCTGAGTGATCTCAGCTGGGATCACACGTGTGGCTGTATTCACTTGGGAGCTCGCCTGGGGCTGAAATATCCATGTGGCCATTCATCCTGTGGGGTTCTCTGCATGGCCCCTCATCCTGCAGGAGCCTGGCTTAGGGTGAGGCATCCAAGCAATTCAAGCGAAAGTGGCAACTGCAAGACCCCTTTAAAATCTAGATCTGGACCTGGCACAGGGTAACTTCTGCTACGTGCTGTTGGTCAAAGCAACTCATAAGACCAACTCTGAGTCAACAGGAGGCAAAACAGACCCTTCGGTGGAGGAGCATGAAGGATGGATGGCCATCCTAAATCACCGCAGCCACCATGCTCCCTTTTTATAGATTTCTGATGAATCACTATTAGAAGCAGATAAAAAAGGAGGACACATGGCCAGTCCATGCGTCTGGAAGCACACTTTAGAAACCCTTTCCCGTGCTTGGTGATCCTGGCTATAAATGCCATCCTATAGATATAGAAAGACAGACTGGCTGTCTCCAGGGAGGAGTTTTTCCAACCAACCCCAGGGAGGAATCAGCAATTCTGTAAATTTCAGCATCAGGAGATTTTGACATTTAGCTTAACACCTCTCTGCATAATTTCATTCAATTGCTCCCAGTTGTGATCATCACCATAGGCGTCACATCATCATTACCATCATCAGCAGCGCCGAGCCTTTATTAGGCACCTAATTGCATGCGGTGCGGTGCTGGGAGATGTAGAACAGATACAGGAGGGCTCAGTGCAGGCCTGGTCGGGCTAGAGCAGAGGAGCCAGCACTCTGGGGGACGTCGGGCAGGCCTGGGACCAGAAGTGTGAGTGATCACCCGAAGGCACAGAGGGGCAGCAAGGGGCTTACGTGATGGGAGGCTCAGCGAGGGCGACTCACTGTTGGAGAACCACCGCCCGGCATTCTGAGTTCAAGTTCTCCTGTTTCTGCCAGTTGCTAAGGCTCAAGCTCAGCTTGAAGAAAATTAAGTCACAGAACGACCCATTTGCTGAAATGCGTCTGAGCAGATCCTGGTTTTGCTGCAGAAACAGAAGCAGGGGCGGGACACGGTTTGTGCAAAGAGGATGCTGAAATTCACACACAACACAGCTCTTGCCTCCACAAACCTAACACAACCGGCAAGTGTGTGAGCCCAGAATGGTGAAGCACCAGTGCCAGCGTTCAGCGGTGCCAGACCAACAGATTTTGGGCAAACCAAAGGCAGTATTTTTACTGGCTGGAAGCTAGAATAAATCTCCAGGGAAACAAAGACTTCCCTGAATCACCTGGAAATTCAGCAAATTACAGAGCGAGCATCCAGGGAGGTGGCCACTCAGCCACCATGCGGCGCGTTGATTTTGGGCAACATCTGTGTACTGCTCCATGACCTTGAGCTCATTTTCTCACTGGTACAGTGGAGATGACCGTGTAGTTCCTACCCCACGAGGAGAAAGTGGCTTTGGAAAATGTAAAGCAAATAGAAATCTTAGTCTTCAAAGAGAGGAGTAAGTACATGTTAGCGGCAGTTGCTGTAAAGGAAGTTCACCGACAAAGGAGGGCGCATCACGTTCACTTCTGGGAGAGGGTGAAAGTGTCCCAAAGCTTCTTGTCCTCTGGGCCTTCCTGCACATGAGAAGTAGGTTCTGTTCCTCCTGGGGAGATTTCATGGTAGAAATAGATTTTCAGAAGCTTCCTAGTGTGCTCAAAACGTTCATTCTTCCAACGTTCGCTTCATTTCCATTTAAGACAAGTGCAGGAAAATGTTGCTTCCCCAGGCTAGCACGGTGCTGGTGCTTTATGGGTTTCCATGAGGTTTGTGGGAGGGATGAGTACCATGCCCCATGCAAATGACTCCTATTTCAAAAATGGGGGAGAAAAAGGAAGTGAAAGGCCTTCCGGGAGCTCCTGGGCTGGCCTGTCAGGCATGACCACTCTCTGTTAATAGGAGAGCTCCTCAAAGCAGTCTCTCTCCTCTACACTCTTTCTCTGGGGGAGTTCCTCTGGTCCCAGGGCTTAAAATGCCAGCTATGTCCAGATGACCCCCAACTACGTACCTCTGGCTTTGACCTCGTATCAGGGACACTGCAGGTACTATGCATGATCCCCTGCAATCTCTGCTCCTGAGTGACTCTCACCTGGCTTCTCTGGGCCTTTGCTTCTGATGGCCATCCCCACACACCTGTGACTGGCCTGGGCCACAGGCAGGTGCAGTATGGAAGGGGCCCTGGCTTTGCACCCTCCTGCACATAGCCCTTAACTGGATGCAACAGCTCCCTTGCCTCTAGGTGGGGCAACTGGAGGCGTTCCTCATGCCCCAGAGCTCCCCTGTGCCATTGGGCTGTAGAACTTTGGACGCTCACTCTAGCCTGGCTGCTTTTCCACTTCCTTCCCAGTTCCTGGTGGGTACATGTCTTTCCTCCCTGCAGAGAGTCCTCTCCAGGCCCAGAGGGACAGGTGTCAGCAGAAAGTAGAGACATTGAGCGTTTTTCAGTGATAAAAATTTAAATCATACACAATTGTAAGAAGACAATATGGTAAATGCCATACACCCATCATGCACAACCAATAGTTACCAACATTTTGCATTACATGAAGGAGACTTGTAAGATGAAGGAAATGCTCTCCGTCTTGACTATGGTGGTGGTGGTTACATAACTGTGTTAGGTTTGTTAAAACTAGTCCAACTTTATTATTTTTTAAAAGATGTTATTTATTTATTCATGAGAGAGAGAGAGAGAGAGGCAGAGACACAGGCAGAGGGAGAAGCAGGCTCCATGCAGGGAGCCTGATGTAGGACTCGATCCCGGGACTCCAGGATCAGATCCTGGGCTGAAGGCGGCGCTAAACCGCTGAGCCACCTGGGCTGCCCTAGTCCAACTTTAAAAGGAAGAACTTTATTGTATATAAATTGTATATCAGTGAAACTGACTTTTAAAAATATCTTGCCATTTTATTTGCCCCCTCTTAAGATCCTAGCATATTTTAATTTAAATTTAAATTTATTTTAAAGATTTTATTTATTCACGAGAGACTCAGAGAGAGAGGCAGAGACATAGGCAGAAGGAGAAGGCTCCTCGCAAGGGGTCTGATGCAGGTCTTGATCCCAGGACCCCGGGATCACACCCTGAGCCAAAGGCAGATGCTCAACCACTAAGCCATGCAGGCGTCCCTATGCTAACATATTTTAAAGCAAATCCCAGACATCTCCTCAATATCTAAATACTTTGGTATATAACTAAGAACTGAACATTTTCTTACATAACCACATACAATGAATTTATCTCACAAAGTTGATGCCACGTCTTTGGTAATATGCTGGGTGTATCATCCAGTCAAAAAATCCAGTCAATCAAATTTCCCTTCCATCTCCAAAGTGTCTTTTTGTTGTTGGTTTGTACAAATCAGGATCTGGGCAAGGCCTCCACCTGGCATTTGTTATGACCTGTTAAGAGTTGTTATGACTCTTAAGTGGCTTTTAATCTAGAGTGATCCCCATTGTTCTTCTACTTATAATCTCCTTTGTTGTACAACCCAGACTAGTTGTCCCGGAGAATGTCCCACATTCTGCACTCATCTGCTTCCCCACGATGCCATTTACTTGTTATATTGCCAGTAGGTGGATGTAAGCTGGTAGTTTGGTTAGATTCAGGTTCACCTGTCTTGTGGCAAGAGCATTTCATGGGCGGTGTGTGTGCATTTGCGTTTCTTGGCGGGCACATGATATCTGGCTGAAAACAGGCCTTTGGATTTCTAAAGCCGGTCCTTGGTGAGGAATGGGACACACACGTAGGCATAGCTCTCAGATAGAGGAAAAAAAACATAATGATGTAAGAACAGGCTCTTTGTTTCTGAAATAAAAATGGAATGTTCCAGGCTGTGGGGAGAGGATAATTGGAGAAATGGGTGCGGAAATATTTGTGGTTCCCGAGAGAAAAGGGCTCTGTACCCCTCTCTCCTGGGTGGAGGTTAAGAAAAAAAGCTTAAGGAATGAAAGGGTCCAGGAAGCTTGGGTCATGCTCTAGACAGATCCTAGAGAGGTGGCAAGGGCCTAGACAGAAGAGGAGAGACCTTGGGGTCCTGGGGGCTCAACCTCAGAAGCCTTGCAGACACCCTTGCAGGCCAAGTGCTACAGGTATTGTAGCTGCAACATCTGGTGACCAATGACCAGAGATGCATGTTCCCTCTTTCCCTGTCACCTTGGAGCCACATGGGCCCCATGCCTTCCTGGACACAGGACTTAATCCTGGAGAAAATTTAGCCAAGAAATGGGCTGAAGTGTCTTTCTACCAGTTGAATGGAGACTTGAAAGAGTTTGAGTCCTGTTACTGTTGTTATCATAAAGAATTTGGCTTTTGTTTCTGGTTGTGAGAGGGAGCCTCTAAATCCTTGGAATTCCCCACATAACAGGTGTGGTTTGTTATTCATGAGCCTCTTGGATCACACCTGAGTTTATACCAAGAGATGAGGTGATTCAGGATGGGGCTGGTCACCTGGAAGACCAGTCATGGAATTAGAGGGTTGGGTTTTGGGCAAGTCTGAACTCTAGGGGTGGGAAGGAGCCTGGAGATTGAGTTCAAACCTGATCAATGAGTGGATCCATCGTGCCTATGCAATGAAACCCCAGTGGAAAGCTCTGGACATTGAGATGGAGTGGTGCATGCTGGTTGGTGAATGTATCATTGTGCTAGGAGGGTGACCCACCTGATTCCATGGGGAGAGAGCACAGAATTCTTGCATCCGGAACCTCTCAGACCTTGGCCTGTATGTATATTCACTTGGCTGGTCCCAATTTGTATCTTTTATAACAAAACTGTAATTCTAGGGATAGCATTTTCCTGAGTTCAGTGAGGTACTCTAATGAGTTATCAAACCTGAAGGGGCCACAGGAATGCTTGAATCTGAAGCCAGTCAGTCGGTCAGAAGTGCAGGTAGCCTGGGAACCCCTGAGGCATGTCTGGTGTCCAAAGCAAGGGCAGTCCCGTGGAGGACCGAGCCTTTAGCCTGTGGTAACTGGGGGTGGTTGCATCAGAATTGTATTGTAAGACACCAGCTGGTGTCAGAAAAGTTACCACAAAAGCAAAGTTTCACACTCACAAATGAGACCCAAGTACCTCATAGGTTGGGTTTCAAGAAGCTGAGGCAAGTACAGCAGTTTTCCCAGTGCTTGGGATATAGAAGCTCCTTGGTAAGTGTCTAGTTTTATTGTTTTACTATTAATATAGTTTTTGGGCAAACTCTTGGTGACTCTTTCCTCAGGTAAATTTGAGTTCTTTTGTTGTACCATGTCCACTTCCTTTTCCCAGTGAGATATGGAGGGGGATGGGAGACAGGAAAGATTCTTGAAAGATTTATCTTCAGGGGTGCCTGGGTGGCTCAGTCAGTTAATTGTCTGCCTCTTGATTTTGGCTCAGGTCATGATCTCAGGGTGGTGAGATCGAGCCCTGAGTGGTGCTCCACGTGCAGCACAGAGTCTGCTTGGGATTCTCTCTCCCTCTGCTCCTCCCCCCATTTGTGCCAAACAAACAAACAAACAAATAAATAAATAACTTAAAAAAAGATTCAACATCCTAAGCCCTTGGGATTTAAAAGTTACTGTCTTCCCAGTGCTCACCTACTTACTGCGTGTCAGGCATGGGGAGGGGAGACCGACTGTAGACAATACACATGATATCCTAGGTAAGAAGGGGATAAGTGTTAATGGGGTAAAATGGTGCAGTGTCCAGGGGATGGGAGTGCTGGGTGGAGGTGACTATTTTAAATGGGAGAGGTTGAGAAAGCATGTCCTGAGTGAAGAGGGAGGGGGGTGAGGCAGTGAGTCATGAGGATGTCCTGGGATGCGTGCTCCAGGCAGGAAAGAGCCCTGGTGCTTTTGAGGAACATAGGAAGCTGGTGTTCAGGGAGCAGAGGCAGCTGGGGGATAGTTGTAGGTCCCAGATGAGGTTCAAAAGGGACTAGGGATGGGGTGTGGACAGGGGCAGATACTGTAAGGCTTCGGGGCATTGCGAAGACTTTGGCTTTGACTCTGAATGCTACAGGGGAAACCCTGGAGGGCTCAGAGCAGAACTTACTTGACCAGACAAGGTTTTTTTTTTTTTATAAATTCATTTTTTATTGGTGTTCAATTTGCCAACATATAGAATAACACCCAGTGCTCATCCTATCAAGTGCCCTCCTCAGTGCCTGTCACCCAGTCACCCCCACCCCCCGCCCACCTCCCCTTCCATCACCCCTAATTCGTTTCCCAGAGTTAGGAGTCTCTCATGTCCAGACAAGGTTTTTAAGGAAGACCAGACTGTGCCTGGGAGACCAGGTGACATGACTCTAAGAGTCTGGACACCTGGTGGCACCAGCAGAGCTTGTGGCAGTGGGGGTATAAGAAGTGATCATATTCTGGATACACTTTGAAGTTGAGGATTTGGTGGCAGTTGATACAAGGTAAGAGAGAGGAGTCAAAGGTGTCTCCAGGTTTGGGCCTGAGACACAGCTGCCCCCCACTGAGAAGGGAAAGACCACAGCGACCTTTTAGGGACCATCTGCTAGTCCTGTGAAGTCTCTGTCCGCTCTGTCGTCCCCAAGTGAGCTTATCACTTTTTATTTCTGCCAGAATTGCCCCATCTCTTCTGGCCTTTGGTAGAACTTCCCATGAAGAGCTCTGGCTTTCATCTTACAGACAAATCCTCTGCTTTTGGAAGGACATGTTCTATTTCTCTGCAGAGAGCTCCCTCAGAGGTCATTCGTTTGGGTGCCTGCTTAAGAAAGAGAGAAACTAGATTTAGAAAAGGGTGGGAGATGGTGAATATCCTCGAATGCACAGCTAGATCTAGATTTTTCTGAAAAGAATGCTGGGAAAACCATTGTTTATTTATACTGACAACCTTTCAATACAACAGGGCACGTTAAATTTGGGGACATGGGGGGGGGTGTTCAATGGTTTTATGACCTTGGTTACATTATGTGGCCTTCCCATGCTTCTGTTTCCACAGCTATAAAATGGGGGTAATACCAGTCACTCTCTGAGGGAGTGATTATGAGGATTTTGTGAATAATTTGTCATTTTTCTCAGTCAATGGTCCTTATAACAGGCAAAATAATATTATTTTATGTGACTCTTTCTGCCTTTCCCTGGAAAGTGGCTGCTCCCTTTCATGTGTAAGTGTATGTATATACACACACAGGTACACATGTATTTACACATGCATATACACCTATACATACTTTTAACATATACATTAAATATCTATGTAGACACTACTTTTAATTTTCCATTCTTCAGAGTTGAGTTCTCTCCTTTTACATTGATTCTATTTCAGTGATAAATATGTGCTGTTTTTTCTTTTTTTAATTGAAATACATTTGACATATAACATGGCATAAGTTTAAGGTATACAACACGTTGATTTGATACATTTATTTATTCATTTTAAAATTTATTTTATTTTTGAGAGAGCGCAGTGGTAGAGGGGGAGAGAATCTCAAGCAGATTCTGAGCTGAGCTGGGAGCCTAATGCAGAGCTGGATCCCAGAACCCGTGAGATCACGACCTGAGCTGAAACCAAGAGTCAGTTGTTTCAACCAACTGAGCCACCTAGGGGCCCCAGATCTGATATATTTATATATGGCAATATGATTGCCATCATAGTGTTAGCTAACACCTTTATCGGACCACATATTTATCATTTTTTTTTTGGTGGGAATAATGCAGTCCAGTCTCTTAGCAAGTTTGATGTTTAGAATACAATATTATTATCCACCATCACTCTGCTGTGGGTTATATTTCCAGCACGTATTTATCTGCAAGTTGCAAGTTCGTACCCTTAACCGACAACTCTCCTATTTCCCCACCCCCTGTCACTGGGAACTATTTTTCTCTTAATTCTATCCCTCCTAACTCCAAAAATATTGTATTCGTTGCACTGGATTTCCAAGGTCATTTTGGAATGCATTTAGAAATACAGTCTCAGCATTTGTGAAATGGTTTTGCTTGCTCAAATCCCAGGCTAAAGACGGGTTGTGTGACATTGCTATATGCTCCCTTTTGGAAATCTGATGACCCCTTTAACAGGACAACCCGAGTCTTTGAGAGAGCATTTGGGAGCCCACTAAAATGCCCAGGCACACTGACTTATTTTACTATTTCAGATCATTGGCACTTATTTGGATACTATTTGCATAGTAAATATTTAGAGACTGAATTGTCTTTTGAGATTACAATCAAGGTTAGAATTTCCAGACACTTTAAAGTTGTTTTTATAATAACGGAATTTCCAAATCGCACAGAAAAGACGTAGGCTGAAAACCATAACAGGTGGTCAAAGCTGAAAGCATCCTACAGACCCAACATGGAAGATGTTCCTTAACACTAACTCAGCATCCCTGAAAGCAAGAGCATCTGCATTTACTCTTCCTGCATGACTTCTTGAAGAAATGGAACTTTGCTGGAAATTGGTTGTGTCTCCTGTTATCCTTGTTTCTGAGAACAATTTTCCAAGAGGGCTTAATTATTTCCCACAGTGTGCAGCCACAGATGGAAGCCCTGTCTTTAGGATTGTTGTTTTTTCTCTTTCTCTTTTTAATCAGTAGAAGAAATCGTTGAAATAGTAATGGAACTTAAAATTACTCACTTTTGATGGCTTGAAGTTTATATTTCCAGAATATCAGGGAAGCAGCAAAGAACATTTTTGAACATGGGTGCTATGCATAGGATGATTCCTCGGCTGGGAGATGTGGGTGAGCGGGTGCCTGGGCATTTTAGTGGGCTCCCAAATGCTCTCTCAAAGACTCAGGTTGTCCTGTTAAAGAGGTCATCAGCAGGTTTCCAAAAGGAAGCATATAGCAGTATCACACAAGCCATCTTTAGCTTGGGATTTGAGCATCTGTGGCCTCAAAGGGTATGACACCAACCTCGTGAATTGTGTGCTTAAATTTTTTTCTAAAATTTCTATTTCCTTCCAATTAAATTTTTCCTGGGGCCAGGTAAAATATATTTAAGTATACACAAAATAGTGGAAAATTTCAAATATATTTTTGAAATTTAGCTTCAAAAGTAGAACAGTTTTATGCATTCCTATGTTCCCATTGGCCAGCTCCAATACAAAGTCTTTTATCCATAAATACTTTGTATGGAAAAGACACACACAACACACACACAACACACACGCACGAGATAGGACAAAGGCAATGTATTTTGGATCCTGGCTTGTAGACTGATGCTAATTCCGGCATTATTTTGTCACTCACTGTTGACTTGCTTCTTGGGAGATGCTTGCGCCATTCCGTTAAAGTGGATACATTACCTATTGTTTGTAAAATCTAGGGCTATGAGATTTATTTAATCAACAAAAATTTACTAATTCCTACAATGAGCTACAAATGTGCTATGTATGCCCTGAGGACTCAGAGGCAGAACACTCCAAGCTGGAAGAGAATCATGCAAATCAGCCTTGATATGCTCCCTGGCAGAGGTGTGTATGTTGCTTTGTGTCTGGGAGTATCTTGCTCACAATTTAAAAATGCACCTTGAGGGCACCTGAGTGGCTCAGTGGCTGAGCATCTACCTTTGGTCATGATCCGGGGTCCTGGGATCGAGTCCCACATCGGGCTCCTCGCAGGGAGCTTGCTCCTCCCTCTGCCTGTGTCTCTGCCTGTCTCTCTGTGTCTCTCATGAATAAATAAAATCTTAAAAAAAATGCACCTTGATCCTGGTCAAATTTCAAGTGTTGATTATAACCTAACTGACATACATACTATACAGCCCATTTCCCATGTCTACAGGGTAATCACACACACACACACACACACACACACACACACACACACACACACACACGAGACCAAAGATGTCTGTCTTGACGCATGCAACTCCAATGAAAAGGCTTGAACTATTTCCCTTTAGGTTCCTCCCCAAATAGCATACATGTTGTCTCTGGTTTGGTTGTAGAAACCCTGAAAATGAATTCTGTTCTTGGAAGTGAGGGAAGAGCCAGAGAGGGAACACAGGGAGGAAGGCTGAGAGGATGAGAGGAGGCAGGGTAGATACCAGTGGGGCCTCCCTGAGTAGTGGGGTGTGGAGGGTGGTGCCAGCAGCCCCCTTCGGCAGAGCTCCCTGGCTCTGGCCCCTCTATCCCTCCCCTCTATTCCTTCCCCTCTGTTCCTCCCCCAGGGTCCCTGGCACCTGTGGAATAAGACCACATGCTGGTTAGAAGCTCCTGCTCCTGGAGCACCTGGGTGGCTCAGTGGTTGAGCCTTCAGCTCAGGTGATGGTCCTGGGGTCCTGGGATCGAGTCCTGCATTGGGTTCCCCACAGGGAGCCCACTTCTCCCTCTGCCTGTGTCTTTGCCTCTCTCTCTGTGTCTCTTATGAATAAATAAAGAAAATCTTTAAAAAAAAAAAAAAAAGAGCTGCTGTTCCCTGGGCTGGGGAATGGAGAGATGACCTATTCCTGGGGCTTCTCCTTTCCCTCCTCCTCCTCCTTTTCTCTGGGCTGGGGTCTCAGGGCTTGGTGGGCTCCTGCCTGTGTGCAGCTGCATGTGCTCAGCCCCCAGGGGCCTCGGGCAATATGCTTGGGCCCAGGGCCCTGTGCTGCTGAGCCCGTTAATTAGCGCTGGTACCCACAAAGCCCCATCTGTTCCCAGCACATTGTGCTACCCCGCTCCTCCACCTCCCCGACTCCCAGACCAGGCGGGATTCCTGTCATCCCAACCCATGGGCCCTGGAGATGTTCCCTCCCCAGGTGCCTTATGGTGGGGCCACAATCAGCTGTCACAAGGCTAGGTAAATCCTGCTCTCTAGCCTGCCTGTGGGACAGGTAGGACAGGTAGGGTGGCTGGGGAGGGACAAAGGGAGACTCATCTCTCCCTGGTGATTGCTGGACCCTCTCTAGGCTGCCTGCAGATCCTGTGTCTACTTCCCTCCTTTCAGGAGCAGATGGAGCCCCCAAAGGGACAGTTTTATGGCAATCCCATTGTCTTAGTTAGGTTTCCTCAAGGCAGAGCCTGAGTCAAGGGCTTGGGTGTAGGTGGTTTATTTGGGGTGGAGGGAGGGAGTCCAGGAAGCAGGGGTGAAGAGAAAGGGGTTGAGAGAAACAGAAGGGAGAGGTCAGCTACTGAGATTGTTGCGGTTGGCAGCAGGTATCCTGCATGCGAGGAGGTGGTCTTTAAGAAAGTCATTTCCCAGGTGGGTTCAAAATGTGTGAAGTCTCTCTGGGCCCACCCATCATCATCCAGAGGGACAGGTGAGGACAGGTGAGGGCCGGGGGGACAGCAGGGAAACCCTAAGTTGCATCATGACGGATTCTGATACAGACAGTGGGTCTAGATTCTCTTCCCTAAAGTGACCTAAACTCGTCTAATTTAGCAAATATTGGTTGAACAGCTCCCAACCCTATTTAACGGAATCTTAGGGGATCTGTAAGGCATGCTGTTATTTTAAGAAGCACTAAGATAAAAGCTGCCAATTAAACCATGTTACCCTATCAAATGTAAGATGCTTGCCTAGTTCGGAGATGAGAGAGTTATGTAAAGAAAGCACTGTGGGATTGGCACAGTGTCCACTACACCTTCGTAGGAGGGGGGATCGTGAAACAGAAACTGCCTTTGCGGGGATCCCTGGGTGGCTCAGTGGTTTGGTGCCACGCCTTTGGCCCAGGGCGCAATCCTGGAGTCCTGGGATCGAGTCCTGCGTCGGGCTCCTGCATGGAACCTGCTTCTCCCTCTGCCTGTGTCTCTACCTCTCTCTCTCTATGTCTATCATGAGTGAATAAATAAAATCTTAAAAAAAAAAAAAAAAAGAAACTGCCTTTGCTCCAGGGGTGGGGGAAAGACACCCCGTACCATCCAGGAGGATAGCAATAATAGTGATCGAATAGGAGGAGGGGAACAAATCAAGTGCCTCAGAGGGAGAGTAATTCTGGTGGGGAGGAGTCAGGGAGGCCTTCCTGGAAGAGGTGGTAGTGTGAGCAGGGCTCACTTTGCCCCAGAGGGCCCCCAGGGGATCTAGTGGCAACCTGCCCAATGACACCTCCTAGAGCTGAGTCCTCCTCTCTTCTCCCCAGCACCGCCCCCACCCATAGCTGTTCCTGGGATCACTTCCTAAACTGTGCGCACAGGAAGTGCTTGTCACAGGCCCTGATTCTGGTGGGGATTCAAGTCGGACCTCAAATGAGCCTCAAACCCCTCCTCTCCATCCACCACACTCCCTCAGTCCCGGCCTCGCCGTGGCTCCTGGGACTGTGCTACAGTGACCCCACTCCCATTCTATTTCAGTCCAGCCTCCACATTTTAGCCAGAATGATCTATGTTGAGTGAGGATCTGTCTTTGTTGCTCCTCTGCTTTAAGTCCTTGAGAAACATCCCGATGTCCGGGGACGAAATTCTAGGCTTGGTCGCCCGGCCTTGCCACTCCGGCCCTGCGTCTTCTCTTCCTTCTCTTTGCCAGTCTGCTAATTCCAAGCTGCTTTTAGTTGTCCTGCAGGTGCCACGCTGTGTCACACCTCGGTGCTTTTGCTCCTGTGCTTGCCTGGATCTGCCTTCTCTAGCTTGGCTGCTCTGACCACGTTCTTTGGGACTCGGCTGTCACTTGCGGCCAGGCTGCACAGGGCCCTCTGCTCGTCCCCTCCGCAGGGCAGGGCTGTTTCTCTGAGTTCCTTCACAGGAGGAGCCACCTCTATTTGCCTTTAAATCGTTCCTGCTAACACTGTGTCTGGCATACAGCAGGTGCCCACAAAATTACCTTTTTTGGACTAAATTCTAAATGGAATCACCGCTGAGGGGCGCACCTGGGTGACTCAGTCAGGTAAGCCTCTGCCTTCGGCTCAGGTCATGATCTCGGGGTCCTGGGATCCAGCCCTGAGTAGGGCTTCTTGCTCTGTGAGGAGCCTGCTTCTCCTTCTCCCCGCACTGATCCCCTGCTTGTGCTCTCTCTCTCTCTCCCTCATAAATAAATAAATAAATAAATAAATAAATAAATAAATAAAATCTTTAAAAATAACATCACTGTTGATACAAACTTCACATCGTCGGTACTTCCCCTAGTCATTGGTCCCATGGGCCATCAGGCTGCTGGATGGAAAATGGTGGGAGGAAATGCTGGAAGGGAAGGTGTCCTCAGCTGCCAGGGCAGGGAGGAGATTGCACCTCCCCTATGCATTGCTTTGCAAGAACACTGCCTTCATCACCCAGGGTGCTTGTCTCCCAGGCTCCTCTCTTCCTTTTCAAAAAGACACACCCCCCTCCCCAGTACCAAAATGGGGGATTAGTTTTGCCATCACAAAGTACCACCAACTGAGCGACTTCAAATGACAAAAATTTATGATCTCCCCTTCTAGGAGGCTAAAGGTCTGAAATCAAGGTGTTGGCAGGGCCATGCTCCCTCCAGAGGGTTTAGGGGAGGATTTTTCCTTGCCTCTTCTGGCTTCTGATGGTGGCCAGCAATCCTTCGGGTCCCTTGGCTTGTAGTTTTATCTTTCTAATCTCTACTTTTATCGTCATGTGGCCTTCTTCCTTTTCTGTGTCTATGTGTCTTCAACTTGCCTTTTCTTTATAAGGGCACCCACCTTTTGATTTAGGATCCACCCTACTCCAGTAGGACCTCATTTTAACTCGATTATATCTACAATGATCCTATTGCCAAATAAGATCACATAGAAGCCAGGGTTAGGACTTTAACAACATGTCTTGTTGGAGGGACACCACTCAACCCACAACTACGATTCTCTGAGCATCTTTTAAAACTCAGGGATTGAGATCCCGGGGTGGCTCAGTGGTTTAGCACCTGCCTTTGGCCCAGGGTATGATCCTGGAGTCCCAGGACGGAGTCACAAATCGGGCTCCCTGCATGGAGCCTGCTCCTTCCTTGGTCTGTGTCTCTGTCTCTCTCTCTCTCTCTTTCTCTCTCTCTGTCTCTCATGAATAAATAAATAAAACATCTTTAAAACTCAGGGATTGTTTTAGGTGTATTGCCCATGGACTCATGTTTGAGAGCCCCCACAACCCTTGTGTGAGGCCATATTACCACCCCAATTCCTGTGCAAGGAGACTGATGCTCAGAGAGGCCACCCAGCTAGTTAAAAAATAAGACCACCCTGTGATGTGTGTCATACATCGGCAGCTCCATGAGCACCGTGAACGTGATGGTTTGCAGGGGGATACAGAGAAAAGAGTCCAGGGCTTTATCTTCAGCAAGCTTAAATTTGATGGAGTCAGGATCCAAAAATCTGAAGAAAAAGAGACAATCTGTATGAGGAAAGTAGATTGGCAATTACGAATCACGTATCTTAGAATCAGATGTTGAATGAAGCTACTTTTATTTTCTGAAGCTCCTAACATATTAGGGAGGGGAAAGGATGTCAACGCGGGGTTACATAAAGCTTGGGACATTTTAAACGTTTACATTGAACAATTGGTCATTTGTCATGTCAAAAACACAATGTGAGAGTGTTCAGCCTCAATTGGAGGTGACATCAAAAGCTTGAGGAGTGAGGCCTTCTGGGAACGTGAGTTTCCTTCTGGTTTGGGGCAGCACATGGGGCCACAGAGAGGAGAACGTGTAGGTCATGCAATGAGCTAGGGTAAGCATCGCTAGGCATCATTCTGCTGGAAGAACAGAAAATCTCTCACCGCACAATGACCAGCAGGGACAGGCTAGACATGTGAAGGTCAGGAAGGGGAGGGGTCCATATAGAGCAGGCCAGCAGAGCAGTTGGTGACCCGATTTCCCTAGCTTTCAGCCAAAGATGTCCCAGATGTCCTGGGAGAGCCGTTGGATGCTCTCAGTTCTGGGTTTTCATGCCTCTGCCCACTTAGCACCAGGCAGTGGTCTTTATCCAACAAAAATTTTCCAGAGAAAACATTGTCCTGGGGGACCTAAAGCTTATGCATTCAGAATTAATCCAGGAAAAGATCCCTGTTGTGAGCGGGAAGAGCCGCCAGGCATCTGAAGATTGGATTCAAGCAAAAGTGGTACATTCGATTCTGCTTCCTGATCTTCCTGGGATGGATTTGTCCACCTGCAATCAGTCATACCTGGTTCCCATCTAAACCCACTGGACCAGAATGTGGGTGGAGGCAGGGAGCGGCCAGGGTATTGTGGGTGATTGTTATATATACCGGTTCATGTGTATAATCCATCACCCTAAGTTTGGGGTATAGGGAGGCTGGGGAAGATGGTGTAAGTTGCCCATTCTTGAGTAGCAGGGGAGCCAGTTCAAGTGGCCAGGAAGGAGGAGGCCCATATGCTAGAATGGGTGGAGGGTGTGCCATTGTGCGAGTGGCTATTTGGGGAAGACAGCCCGGCACCATCCCTTGAGCCTCCATTACTAAACATCTGGCCCTGATGCCAACCTGTTGTCTTGCCATTTAGGGTTACCATTGCTGAGCAGCCAATCACCCCAAAACCGAGTGGTTTCAACAACAGTCATTTTATTTTCTCTCACAGTTTCTGTGGGTCATGAATTCAAGAAAAGTTCAGCTGGGTGGTTTTGTCTTGGGGTCACTCACGTATTCGTCATCGGGTGGTGGTGAGAGCTGGAAACTCAGGCATCTGGAACGGTTGGGAGCAGTGTTTCCACCCCTTTCTGTCTCTGAGTGTTTTCACATGCTCCTCCGGGAGCTCTTTCTGTGTGAGACTGTTTGGGCTTCCTTACAAAACGGCCACCTCATGGGTCTTTCCACAGCATGGTGGCTCAGGGCCTGTGCGAGGGTTCCGGGGGACAGAGTGGAGGAGGCATACCTTTTATGACTCAGCCTTCTGTCACATTCCATTGCTTACAAGTGAGTTACAAGCCAGTTTGGATTCAAGGAGAGTGAGCACAGACTCCTGCCCCATGATGCAAGAACTATCAACGTCCCAGGCCATAGAGGAATAACAGCAGGTCGTGTGGGTTGGGAGGCACTCTTGCAGCCATCTTGGAAATTTTACGTATATAAAATATGCCACACCGTGAATCAAAATATTGGTTTAAAAATAGAAAGTTCATCCATCAATCAGTCTGTCAGTGAAGCTGCCTAAGGAGTCAGAGCCTTTTATTGTGAAAATGAGGAGGTGGAAAATCTCTCTTCTGGAAATATGTCAAGTGATCTTTGAGGCCTAAGCCATTAAATAGTGTTTCCTCAGATAGCACTTTAAAAATTTGCTCGTTTGAGTGTGGATGGGGGCCTAAGAAACACTTCCTCCCATTTAATTGTTGAGGAGACTGAGGTTCAGGGAAGAGACTCAAGGTCCAACGTAACAGCAGTGAGCCTAAGCAGGATCAAGAATTTCTGGTTTCCGTGCGAAGGTTCCATGTGAACACTAACACGACTGAACACTACACTTAAAAATGGCGAAGGTGGCAAATTTAATGTTATTTTTTTTTTTACCACAATAAAGAAAAGAACTTCTCGTTCCCATTACTGAAACCTCCATCAGGATCAGGTGACTTCACAGGTGTGGGGAAGCCGTTTGCAATTTTTCAGGAGCCATTTTGCTGTTGACACTTCAAAGCTCAAATGAGCCTGAGAGCAGTCTGCTCCCTCACTCAGACCTCCTCAGTGGCTCCCAGGGCCCACAGATCAGGTCCAGATATTTCTGCAGGATGTCCCTGGCCCTCCGTCATCTGAAGTACTCCCATCAGTGTCTGCCTGTGAAGGGGGAGACCCCAGCAGGAGGACTGGGTACCCAGCCAACCTCCCACACCTTCCATAAAACCAGGGGCAGGGGACAAAATGGTCAGGTTTCCCCTAGGTATCGATTCTCCAAAATAATGCATGCTAGTGGGGGCTGCGAGGCATTGCATAAAAATGACAGTTTCTGGAAAATCTACTGCCTCATTGTTCCCCCCTGCCCGCTGCCCCCCTGGCCCCCTCCCCCTGGGCACCCACCCACTCTTCCTCAAAGAGCTCTTGCAGGGGTTAACAAAGGAGAGAGACCCACTTTGAAATTTCTTTTGTTCCGTGTGAGGCATGAAGCTGAAAGAAAATCAGCTTCACCGTCTGGACTGACAGAGGAGTGAGGGGGTGGGGGCAACGGGCTACAGAGGAGGCTGGAGAAGTCTTGGGGAAGTTTCCATATGCCAAGGAGCTGGCGAAAGAACCTGAAGCCAACAGCGCTCTTTTGAACAGTGCTTGTTCTGCACTGATCCAATATGTCTCTAGTGGCCCATAAAAATTTTACTACATTTTGTCCACCCGTGGATACTGTGACCTAATGTGACCCAATCAGAAATCTGTTTTGGCAATGTTTTCAGAGGGGATTGGAGCTGGCCGGGCTGCGGCCGAATTGACAGTGTTTGCTTTTATCAGGAATGATGGCTTCTGGTGCGAGCGGAAGGCAGGTGGTATGGGGAGCCGTGAACTTTGTCACAGAGCAGTGACTTCTGTGAAATTCACGGCAGTTCCTTCCAATTCTGTCTGAATGAGCTGGAGCGACCACAAACGTGTCCTGTGGGCTTCAAGAAATGAGGCGAGTGGAGTCTTCTTTCAGTCTTGAACTCGTGCGACAGAAAGCTTAAATGTGTGGAACATGGACTGTTTTAATTGTGTGAAAGTATTTCACCCTATTCCTTTATGCTAATAACTCAGATTAAATACATGCAAATACATGAAAAAAAAATATGAGCCCTATTTTTCCAGGCTATGACAGTTCATCTATTTGGGAAATGTGTCTTCTAAATTGTCACTGAAACTCCATGGTTGGCTAAGATGTCCCCAAGGAATAGAGGGGCCATGAGTAAATGCCTGGCCTCCAAAATGATGACTGGTTACACTTTGCAGTCCCTAAATACTTTGAGAATTTTCTCTGTGTTTCTCATAAATGTGAGATAGTAGTATCAACACGTTCCTCTGGATTATTATCCATTTGATTCAACACTGGGGTACCTTTGAGCCAGCATAGGATGGTCTGTTTTTATGACTGGTTCTGGTATTATCTTGGCCAGCCACTTTAAACTTTATGCTTCTTAGATGTTGTCAATTTCTTGTTAACCTGTCAGGCGAGGTTGCCCCACACCAGAAATCACAGCCATGTTAACAATACCGTTTCTGGCAAGAGTACCATAATCTTGAGGAATTCCACCTAATTTTAGGTGAGTTGATGTGACCTGGACAGAAATGGAGGCGAATAAAAAATTAGCGGTTTTGATGAAAATAGATGAGGTGCAAACCCTCAAAGTGGTAGAAGAGCTTTGTAAACATAAGAATATTTGAAACAAAAAGGAAATCCCTACTGTCACCACCACTGCCACTGTGACCATCACTATCATTGGAACCCTGAGTCATGAACATCTGGAAATACTGATCCTGCAATGAGCCAGGACACTAAAGCAGCTCTGGCCAGCTTAGTAGTGGCTTTGGTTTTTCCTGATTTTATCATGTTTGCAGAGCTATGGCCTTGGCAAACATGGCTCTTCTAAGGCTGCCTTCTGCCTTCATAAAGTTTGTTTCAAAGCTACAGCAAAAAATAAGACAGGTGGCTACATAAAAATTCACCAGAAATCAAAAGCACAATAATCACCAGAAAATTTGAATGCAAAAATTTAATTTGGGCAGGCTTAATGGCATTTGGGCATGGAACCAAAACAGATTTGACTTTCCCTTAGAGCTGTGGTTCCTACCATCATGGGACTGTGACCCTCACTTATTGGCTATTCAGTTTGGTGTCCCGAATTTTAAAAAAGGGCCATTATAATTATATATTATACACTATACACACACACACACATATATAATGTGTATGTGTGTGTTGATGCATGTGTATATTTCACTTTAATCAACATGGATGTAATTTTCTTTTGAAATGTCTTATTCATTTTATTATGCTGCTTAAGGAATTTCGGGGATGCTTGGGTTTTATAAAGATAAGGCTGAGAATGGCCATTCCAGATAGATCAGCCTAACGATTCCAGCACCTGTCAAATTACTTTCCCCAATCCCAGAGTTTGGGAAACTTGGCTCCGTGCTGGTTTTGGTTGGCTGTGGTAAATCAGAAGCTGGGATTTGGAGGATGAAGGCTGAGCTGTCACTCTGCCCATTTTAATTGTTCCCCCTTAACAGGCACTTTCCTGATCACATTGACAGTGGTTGTAAGTTGCCATGCCCAAAAGCTTTCTTTTCTTCTTAGAATTCCTGACTCCCAGAGGGTACCTGATTGCTGGAATTAAGACTATTTCCACCTTCTCTTGCTGATAAGCGTGGTCATATGACTAAATTTCTGGCTCATTGGTCAGGATATCAATGGAAGAGATGGAAGCTTCTAAGAATGTTACTTAAGAGGTAACTAGAGCCTCATCCCATCTTCCCTTTTCTTCCCACCATGAAGATGATGTCCCTAAAATGGCAGAGTAGGAAATTGGGAGAAGCTACATCAGTACTGGGATGTCTGAATCCAGAGTATCACATGAGAGAAAGAAACTGGTATCTCTTCTAAGTCATTTTTCCTCAGACTTCTTACTGGGAACTAAACTTAATTTTAATTTATAAGTTCATTTTATCCTTTCAAAATTTACCTGCTTGTATTAATTGCCCCACACCAGAGCCATTCTTTCTGCTAGGTGGTGGCTACCCAACACATTCAACTAATTCAAAGTTTACTGGAGACTTCAATCTCCTGAACCAGCAGTTTAAAAAGATCTCTTTCAAAAGAAATGCAGTGCCTTTCTCATAATTTCTGAGGATTCCTGGTGTGTGTGTATGTGATGGAGTGGGGAAAAGCTTAGATCCTACTGGCCAATGCCCATCACCTCTTTCTCTGCCATGGCCCGTTTTTTTTTTTTTTTTTTTCTCTCCATCATGTCTGATGGTTCCCTCACTCTGTCTACTGCCTTCTCTCCATAGTTCTCCCGAAGTATGGGCATAGCCCACTTCCTTAATTTCTCATCTCTAACATAATGCTAATGAACTTTTACTGTATAATGGATTTTTATTGAAGTTTGGGACTGCTACAGCGTAATTACAGCACAGACAAATGGAAAACTTAAAACTGGATTTCCATCATCACTATTGTTGGAGTTCTTCACTTATACCCACTCAATGTTAGGGTGGGTGGCTTGAATGCTGTGGGCTGGCATCATCTGAAAGCTCATTCCTGTACTGGCCATCACTCCTGGATTCCTGGGATTGTTCTCCCAGTGAGCTCCCTGTCTACCTTCACTATTCTCATATTATTCCTCTCAATAAACTTCCATCATTTGTACCAATTCAGAGAAACCTGAAAGCACACACTTTTTTATTATTATGCAGAACCATTGGCCAGCTCTGCCCTTGGCCTTACCTTTCAAAACCAGGAGGTTCTTTAGAGTATTTCTTAAAACTGAAGACTGGTTCTCTTCTGAAGTAAAATGGGCATAAATAGCAGATACTTTAAAAAAATAGTATTTTTCTTTCTCCGTCATACATCCCCGGCCTTTTTAGACACTGATCCTAATGTGTAGTTAATGACTCTGAGGGAGTCAAGGGAGAGCAGGAGGGGGTTTGTAATAGGTAGAACAGATGAGATTCTTATTTTACCATTTATTAACTGTGTGCTCTTGGGCAAGTTACTTAGCTGTTTTTGTCTTTGTTTCTTCACCTGTAAAAATAAGAATAATATTTTCCACACTATAGGGTGGCTGTGAGAATTAATGTGATGGTGTGTGAGGAGGGCTTAGCACTACCGCGAGGGTCTCAAAAGTGAAAGCTCTGGATCTTGAGGCAGGGGCGGGGGTTGAGAGAAGGGGATAAAAAGTTTGGTAAGTTCCTAATTTATAATAAATCCCCAAAGGGATATCCTTTCGAATGCACACTTATTAAAAATTTATCAACAGGGGAAAACTTCTTAGGAGAGAAATGGAATAATTTTTAGCATAAAGCCGATTTTCTAATATTTGAGCAAAATTTAGAAGGATGGGTAGGTAGGAAACAATTTCTCATCCAGGGACTCAAGGAAGGTCCTACTATCTTGATGAGGCTCCGTCTCATTCATTTGTGAAATGAAGAGTACCCACCACCCTCTGAAATTCAATATACCTTGACATCTGTGCCTTTTATGGTATACTATAAATAAAAGCATTTTTACTAGATGTTTGCTTAGTATAGGTTATATTTGACACATATATTTACATATTTTTTCTTGCCTGAATGTCACTACGTGAGAGTAGGCTGGAATTATGTTGGGGCCAACAGCTTTTCTTGGTGGGCTGTTTTCTTGGTGGTCTTTAGACCAAAGCTCTCATTTTACCACAAGTGGTCTGTCCTAGCAGTTTCCCAAAGCACAGGAGGTGTCCTTGGTGCTGAATCGCAGGCGGAGAGTCCAGTAATCAACACCCAAGATGAACATCTCTGCTTCTGATGGGGGAGGAGGGGGGGAGAAAGGGCAGAAATTAGGCACATGACACATTTCCTGGGTTGTTCATTTTGTTTTGTTTTGTTTTGTTTTGTTTTTGGAGGGAGTGGGGGAGGGAAGGTGATGATCAGAGAGAGTCTTAGAAAGAACGAGATTCTTAAAAATAAAGCTGTGGTGATGCCCATGGGGTGTGTGCTGCCCAGAGCTTTTCAGGGCCTCCTTGTGTTGTCATGGGGATTAATTAGTCAGTGTTTGTGCATTATTTTGGAGTCACTCTGAGCTAAGCATATGTGGGGAGCTATGACTCAGACGCTAAACTATTTTTTTTTATGAACTATTTTTGAAAGGAGAAGTACTATGTTAGGATCTCTCGGGGGGGGGGCATGCATGTGATATCACACCTCGAGAGCACTCTTTTGAACTATATGAATGACATTTTGCCAAAATATATTGACTATTTTTTGCTAAAACATTTTAAGCTAAAATTAAATTTGCAAAGTGACATTTCGAAGAATACTTTGGAAATGCAGGGAGAATTGGAGTCAGTAGAATCTTTAGGAACATTCTCTTCTGTTTTTGTCTTTTCTCTCTTCTTTTCCTACAACTCTACTTTCTTACACTAAGAAAAATTGACCTTTCCATGATAAAAGTCTTTATTGGTAGGTTAAGCAGATTGTTTATTCAACCATTATTTATTCCATATCTTCTTCATCCAAAACAGTAGATGTGACTTATTTATCTTTGTAATAATCAGAGCAGCAGAATTGCATTGCAATCATTCATTCAACAAACATTTACTGGGTACAGAGTTAATGTCTTGAGGAGCTTGGATTCAATGCTTCCATGTAGTAGGAGCCCCCGCCATACCAGTGGATTGGTTTCTTGAATCAAAAAATGTAAAATAAAAAAACAAAAAAAAAAGTAAAATTCTTAGATTCATTTATATGCACCAGATACATGCATCTGGTTTTGTTCATTATTTTTTAAGACTTTATTTATTTATGAGAGACACAGAGACACAGGCAGAGGGAGAAGCAGGCTCCATGCAGGGAGCCTGATGTGGGACTCGATCCCGGGTCTCCAGGATCATGCCCTGGGCTGAAGGCAGGCACTAAACCCCTAAGCCACCCAGGGACCCCCTGTTTTTGTTAATTCGAAGTAGATCTTGATGATCATCAATTATTTCTGTTTATATGTAATACAAATGATCTTGCCCTTGTTTTTGGTTCGGTTTTGCATTTTAGTTCAATCTTTCCTAGGAAGCAGAGATGCTTCCTTGTCTTCCCATCTTGCCTGGAGAAGGAGATTTGTTTCCCGGTTGAGGCTGGTTCCAGATAATCATCAATGCATTTTCCAGTAGTCCATTGAAGATGCTATTGGTCATTTAAAAAGTTCCCAGGTCTGAAGGAAGACTTGGAGGTTAAAAAATAATACCTACACTGAGTATTTAAAATTACTATTATTACTGAGTACCATACTAGAGTCTAGTTAGGAAAACGACATCACATAAAATGCTTATAAATTGGTTTGTATGCGCTCAAATATATTAATCCATACACCTCTTTAATTCATGAGCACTTAGGGGTTTTGTATGTACTCCATGGATAATAAATATTATTTGAATATTTGGGTTATACATTTGGTCTTTGGATCTTTTTTGTTTTCTGTGGCATGCATAGCAGTTCTTAGGTATCTTGAAGGATTACACATGGCAAAGCATAATACTATACTTGACATTCATATTTAGGCAACTGCTTAGTTACACATGAATTGTTTTTCAAAACCCCATTCATTAAATCACCACCTGGCATTCACAGCATATTTCTCAACAGAAATACAACTATGTCCATTTTCTACAAATGCCAGAAAGCTTATTGGGGGCAGGGACAGAGTCATTTTTGGGTCTCCAGCACCCATCACCATGTTTGCTTGTGGTACGTGCTTGGGAGTGGAAAGAATGACCCATACTCTGTCTTTCCAAATGTCCCCTTCCATCCCTCCACCTCCCATTTTCCTTTGAATTCATCAAGATTCAGTTCACATATTATCATCTCAGCAAAGCCTTCCTCCAGTGACCCCAGCAGAATTTACTGGCTCCCTTCTCCGTATCTCATAATGCCACTTTCAACAGGTGCCTCCTATCACATTTCATTGCCATGAATTGGTGACATTTTTCTGGTGCCCCTGTGAGCTTTTTGAGGTCAGAGGCCCTGATTCACCTACCCGTGTATGCCTAACACCTAGTCTAGTACTGGAGCCTGGTTGCGTCTCGATACAACTTAGTTGAACAAATCCATATTTGTTAGAGTTGCACACCACCCCAGGAAAAGTTAGTATAGCCCGTGATGTCACTGAGCTCAAGTGGCCATAAAACCTACCACTGTGGGCGATTAATTTCTAGGCAAAAACTTTTTCTGAAATTCTATGTTGGAAAGAGAAATGTCCAGATGGGGGGTAGCTGGGGGGATAGAAGGGATATAGGTGAGGGAGGAATGAGAAGAGGAGACAAATCCCAAACACTTCCAAGAGTAATAACAGTGACCAAGGGAAAGGGCTTCAGGACCCAGGGTGAAGATGTGTGTCCTTTAAAAAGACAACCATTGACATGTGAGGGACAAGTACATTTGGAAACCTGAGTGCTTGTCAGTGAAAACCTCCCTGGTCTCCCTCTCTGCTGGGTGTGTGGCATTTTGAGGAGCCAGAGAGGGGTGGGCTGGGTCTCCTGTGCTCATGCTCCTATGAGCTTGGGGGACTCCAGGGCTCCAACCTGACTCCGTGGGGCTGCAGGGCGAGCAGTACTTGAGGCAGCCACTGGACACTTGGCTTGCTCTGTGCCCCGGGGACAGATGACCCTGTGTGCTCCGTTCACCAAGCCAAGAAAGGATGCCCAGACATTCCTCTGTGGGAGTCACATGCCTTAGGGTGGGTGAGAGAACAGGGGTGACAAATGTGCCCAGGATGACTTATTCCCGGTGCAAAACCAACCCCATCTCAAGGGCCTTTAAGAAACAGCAGCTGGCTGCTGACTTCAAATCCGTGGCTGTTTCTTGCAGCCTCTGACCTATAGCATCGAGAGGTCAGTTTTGCAGAAAAGGCCGAGCGCCGGCATCCAGAGTTGGCTCTGCGGTGTATTATCCTGGAACAAGCACAGCGAAGTGTGCAGCAGGAAGTCGTGGTGCAGCAGAGCAGGGGTGCTGGCAGCGTCCCGGCTGGACCTCCGGCCACTTCACGTTGTCCTGCCCCTGCTAGGAACCTACATCCTCCTGCTTAGCCCTTTATTCGGCTTTGTTCGACCGGGTCAAACTTGAAAGAGAGAACTACCCCTTCTGGGCATTTGGGGGGAGGGTGTGTGGAAACAGAAAGGGGTGGAAGAAAGACTCTATGGAAAGACAAGATCGCGGAGACAGATGAAGTCCAGTGATGGCTGGCGGCTCTGTCTTGCTGCCGTCCGGCAGAAGGCCGGGAGGAGGGGAAGCATAAACAGAGGCATCTGGTCCCCCAGCATGGAGCGGCGGGTCCGTGAACCGTGGCAGATGCAGCCTCAGCTGTGATTGGGCACCAGGCATCGGTGTCCAAGCCTGGGTCACGCGCAGGGCCCGTTTTAACTGTGACAGTGCAGTGTCAAACTGCCATTCTTTCTTTCTTGGGTGTTTTTTTTTCCTCTGAAACCTGCCAGCTCTGAAGCAGCATAGACTAGGCCCCTCGGGTTCACAGGCTGGAGGAAGCGGACGGGGACAGGCAGTGAGTGACATCCAGAGAGGGACGCTGGAGGGGGAGCGGCAAAGCCAGCAGCAAGCGGGGAAAGACAGGGAAGGGGGGGCTCTCTGGCTTTGGCACCGTGGGCAGAATTAAGTGTGGACGAGGCACGAGTGCGTGATGAGCAGATCGTGCCGAAGGACGTTTTAAGGCTTTGGCTGTGAGGTGTAAGCCCGCAATCCGGGAAGACTGCAAATGTTCTTTAACAAAACTTAGGCCGGAAACCAGCAGTATCACGTTTCTGGAAAATCGCTTGATGTGTTCACGAAGGCAACCAAAAGAATCAGTATGTTTGAGTTAAGAGTCTGTGTTTTGGCAAAACTGCAACTTTGCTCTCCCAGCAATTCGGGGTGTTAATAAATAATGACTGCCTTCACCCCCGATGTTTGTCTGGGGCTGAAGTCGAAATGGACCCTTCTCTGAAGGTGGTGCCTCTGCCGCTAACAATTCTAAGACCTCTCTGGAAGATAATCCTAATACCCCTCCCTTCCGGGTTTGCTCAGTTTCTCTCTCTCTCTCTCCTTAGAAAGGAGAGAATTATTATTATTATTTTAAAAGATTAGTTATTTGTTTATTTGTCTATTCGAGGAAGAGTAGGGAGAGGAGCAGAGAGAGGGGCCCAAGCAAACTCTAAGCCTGGTGCGGAGCCTGATGCGGGGATCGATCCCTTGACCCTAGGATCATGGCCTGAGCCGAAACCAAGAGTTGGGTGCATAACCGCTGCCCCACCCAGGTTCCTCAGAAGGAGAGAATTAATGATCTAACTTTGTTTATTAAGACGATGACAACGACAACAACAACCCCATGCGACCAGGTTAGGTTGCTTCCCATTTGTTTCTGAAAGCCTGGAAATGGGGGTGCTGGGTGAGGAGACTTTGCCGCAGTCTGGTTCTTAGAGGAATATTTTTTATCAGTTGGCAGAGTCTGTGTTGGTTGAAGGCCACGTATCTCACTGACCCTTCCATTCCACACTCGAGGCTTTTGTATTTCATTTCTCCTGTTTTCCTTCCCTTCCCCCCTTTAGTGTCATGTCCCTTGTGGGGTTCCTTCTGGGTTTTTCTTATTTCCTCATCCAACAGGGAGAGAATAATAAGACAGACATGTGTTAGAAATCTCTAGGCAAAAACGACTTCCCAGGTCTGGATGGGGAGACCTAACAAACACCCCGCTGCTGGGACATCCCGAGGGGCCTCGTCTCAGGCCCCCGGGGACGTGTGCTCGGGTGGGGTTTACAGCTGAAGAACAAACAAGCAAACAAACAAACGAAACTCTACTTCTGTGTCTTGCCGTAGTCTGATTTCTGTTCGGCCCAGATTGATTCCTTACAGATGTGAATTCCTGGGCCCCCAAATCCTAGAATTTCCTGTAGTGACGGCACCTTCCGCCTTTCCTTTCTTCTGATTTTTTCTATTTATATGCAGTCCCCGCATCCTCTGTCTCAGACAAGGTCTCCATCTGTATTCCGTATCTAGTCCAAAATCCTGTCCAGCTCTTCAGCTCGAGGATGCTTTTCCCCATCTCTCCTTCTGGTCCTGTCGTGTCTCCTTCCCTACTTCTCTATTGCCAAGGGGGCTGGATCAGCTTTGGGCACTCCCTTCTGACCCATTTTCCACTCAAACTCTTTGAAAAATGGGACATGGGACAGTGCTCTGACACCCTAGACATTTCTTGGTTTCTCAATAGGAGAAAGCACACAAATGCACGGGCTCAAATTGTGCGTGGACGGGCATCCCTGTTTGTAAATGCGGTGTCAGCGGGTGCCTGGGCCATTTGTTTTTAATTGAGTTTGTGCCTGTCTAGATGAGGGCTTTTATTTGCCCTAAGTGAAGTCTCCCGGAGAAGGCCGTCTCTACACATTTTATCCCAGGGAGTATAATAAACAGCAAACTTTCACACCGTTGTTGGCGCAAGGTGCCTTTCGTCCCCACACATCTGGCCCCTTGATAAATTGTTACAGTGCTCCTGGACCAGCACGGAGCCTGCACGCGCTGCTCGGGATCTGTTCTCAAGTTGTTGCAGGGACCCCGCCGTATGATGACAATTAGGAGCTGTTAGTGTGCAGATGAGGTCCACGAGTGGCAGGTGGCGGGAACGGGCCTCAATTAACTAACAGGCACCAAATCCCTTCCTAATGAGGCTGGGCCACCCAGATGAGCCAGGAGGCATGTGTCAGTGACAGCAACAGAGGATTTGAACTGGATGCGGGGGGGGGGGTGCTGTGGGAGAGGCTGGTCAACAGGTACCAGGCTCAGCCACAGAAACAGCCCTTTTGGTTTTGTGGCTCAGAAGGATGAGCTGCCCGAGACCAGCTAGGGTCACTGGAAGGCTGGGAGCAGGAGCTGGGGGTGGGGTGCAGGGTGGGCTCAGTTTTGTACCTTTCATCTCCCTGGGTGGCCCCTGGGCAGCTCAACTCCTAGATGGATAAGGGTAAAGAATTAGTCCATCCCCCAAGATAAGCAAGCGGTGCATGAGATATGGCCGGCCAGCGAGCAAGGTAGTGACTGTCAGAAACTTAATAAAGGGCCATTGTCGTGAGTGGCATTTGAATCCCAAATCAGACACTGTAGTAATAATGCTGTGAGCGTCACACTGGATTCTGTAGTTAAGGACCAGGTGCCACTTCCATTGCAAATCTTCTGGGGTTTCGTGCGGATGCATCATCTGCGCTTATAGAGGATTGAAACTTGCCTGGCTTACTGCGAACTTTTAAGAATTAAAAAAAGAAGAAGAAAATAAACTTTCAGGAACATTCGAAGTGTTAACAGGGTGGCATCATTGGAAGAATTCTGTGCTTCTCGGTTGCTCCGATCCCTTATCTTAAACGACTCACCAGAAACTTTTGAGACGTACAGGAGCACAATCCATGGCCCCGGAGTATGCATCTCCCCAGTTTTTTTTTTTTTTCCAGAACCTGAAACAAATCTCTCACTGGTTGTGCATTCGTTGTTCAGCTGAGGTGTGAAGGGCTGCGCTCACAACACGTGTGTTTTCCTGGGGCCGCAGCTTATGTCCTGGGAGTCTTGAGAGGGGCCTCTTTGTATGTGCACAGTGCCCCTAATCATAAAGCCAGATTCTGGAGGGTGGGTTAGAACTGTGTTTGAAACTGGTTATTTGCAATTCTTCCCTCCTCTTTTCATCTTGTGCAGCACAAAAGTAGTGTTGAAAGGGGTGATGGCACCTTAAAAGTAAGACACAGACTCGGAATTGGGGCTACGGCTGCCCCGTTGTGTTTGGATCATTTGATGGACCATATGTGCTGGGCTGCAGAGCCCAGAGACAATAGGGGTAAACCCAGAACCCACCCGGGACCACCACACATTCCCCTCCTACTGTCGTTTCCCATCCAAACAGTATTTGATTGAGCATTTCTGTTCTTTCTCTAGTTTTGCTGTTATAACAGCATATGTTTCAAAAGAGGATTCTTCTAAAGAAGGGAGAGTTTTTCAACCTTTATACATCCGGTTGATTTTATCTTAATGTGTTTGTAACTCTGTGACTTGGACAACTGAAGACCCTGTTTAAATTCCAGGGCATAGGTGACTCTGTCGGGTTATAAGAAAGCAGAGGGTACAAATTTCATTTTCTTTCTCCTTTCTTTTTTTTTTAATAATAAATTTATTTTTTATTGGTGTTCAATTTGCCAACATACAGAATAACACCCAATGCTCATCCCGTCAAGTGCCCCCTCAGTGCCTGCCACACAGTCACCCCTACTTCCTGCCCTCCTCCCCTTCCACCACCCCTAGTTCGTTTCCCAGAGTTAGGAGTCTTCATGTTCTGTCTCCCTTTCTGATATTTCCTACCCATTTCTTCTCCCTTCCCCTCTATTCCCTTTCACTATTATTTATATTCCCCAAATGAATGAGAACATATAATGTTTGTCCTTCT
Source organism: Canis lupus baileyi (assembly GCF_048164855.1). Lineage (NCBI taxonomy): Eukaryota > Metazoa > Chordata > Mammalia > Carnivora > Canidae > Canis > Canis lupus. Next base: position 31,851,239 of record NC_132867.1, on the reverse strand, counting down.
CCGATTGACTTACTTCACTCAGCATAATACCCTCCAGTTCCATCCATGTTGAAGCAAATGGTGGGTATTTGTCGTTTCTAATAGCTGAGTAATATTCCATTGTATACATAAACCACATCTTCTTTATCCATTCATCTTTCTATGGACACCGAGGCTCCTTCCACAGTTTGGCTATTGTGGACATTGCTGCTAGAAACATCGGGGTGCAGGTGTCCCGGCGTTTCACTGCATCTGTATCTTTGGGGTAAATCCCCAGCAGTGCAATTGCTGGGTCTTAGGGCAGGTCTATTTTTAACTCTTCGAGGAACCTCCACACAGTTTTCCAGAGTGGCTGCACCAGTTCACATTCCCACCAAGAGTGTAAGAGGGTTCCCTTTTCTCCGCATCCTCTCCAACATTTGTGGTTTCCTGTCTTGTTAATTTTCCCCATTCTCACTGGTGTGAGTTCTTTCTCCTTTCTGCCTGTCTTCCTCTCTCTTTGGGGCGAGATGCAACCCCAGAACCACTTTCCATCAAATATATCTTCGCTCTTGCAGAAACTCTGTAGGAAATGAAATCCCTCCTTCTGAGCAACACCTAATGTCTTCCAAGGCAACATGAGACTCCTGCAGTGTCTGCTCTGACTTCTCTTCAGCCCCCAAGCTTCTCTGATCTGCGAGTACCACCCCTGCGTCATTCACATGAGAGGGGCAGGGGCCGGTCAGCCTTATGTGTACCCACTTTATGGAGGAGAAAAGCAAGCCTCAGACAGGCTCAGCAATTTGCTTAAAGCTTCACAGCACAATTTTAGAATCCCAATGTTTTTCATTTGGATTCCTCTAGAAGCAGACTCAGAGACAGAGAGATTTGAGGCCAATAGTTAATTTGGGAGATGATCCCGAGAAATGCTGCAGGAGAGTGGGGACCAGAGTATGGGGAAAGAGAAGAAAGCCAGTTAAAAATGCATTATTCGGTGACTTACCGCAGGGTGGCGGGGGGGGGGAGGCAGTCCAACCCTCTGGGGGCAGGGAAGAAGATGTCCCCAGAGTTATTCCAACCCCAGAGTCTTCACTGGTTGAACCTGCTTCTGGAGCATCATGCTCTGGCACATGCTGGCCAAGTGCAGCTTCAAAGGCAGAAAAAGCCTTCCATGAATGGAGAAATCTTCAGAATAGGGAATATTGGTGGAAGGCTCCTGCCACACCTGCCTTCTGGATTCCTCACCCAGTTTTGTTCCCCATCATACCCTGTGGTGTGCATTGCAAGTGTTAGAGGCCAGAAGAGGGGAGGTAGAGGCGGAGATAGTGGAGAGGAAGCAGGCTTTGGCACCGTTTTTAAAAAAAGATTTATTTATTTGAGAGAGAAGGAGGGAGGAGCAGAGGAAGAGGGAGAGGGCTCCATCTCACGACCCTGAGATCACGACCTGAGCTGAAACTAAGAATTGGACACTTACTCGACTGCACCATGCAGGTGCCCCTTTGACACATTTTCTTGGTATGATGCACAATGCTTACAAAGAGACATCGCATATCACCATCTCCAAACTTTGATTTGATGAATGAATAAAGCCAGATTATTTTTGTTAGAGAGGCTTGTGGACAGATGAGCGGTGTGGCCTATGGGTTTGCTCGTGTAGTGTTAGTTAATTTTCCATGTATGGATGTATATCATCAGAATCATAAATTTTAGTGCTGGAGGGGAACTCAGAAAATGCCTGGTTCTGAAATAAGACAGAGCTCACCCTCATGTTTTTTTAAAGATTTTATTTATTTATTCATGAGACACACACACACACAGAGACAGAGAGAGAGAGAGAGAGAGAGAGAGGAGGTAGAGACACAAGCAGAGGGAGAAGCAGGCTCCATGCAAGGAGCCCGATGCGGGACTCGATCCTGGGTCCAGGATCACGCCCTGGGCTGAAGGCAGGCGCCTAACCGCTGAGCCACCCAGGGATTCCACTTACCCTCATTTTACAGATGATGCTCTGAAACCTAGAAAAGTTATCTCTCTAGAGCCCGTTGCACGTGGCGTCCGTATGTCATTCTGTCCATATTCTAGGTTCCAAACAGTAGAGCCAAGGGAAATTTCCCGCCAAATGCCCAAGCTATCCTTAGGTTTGCTTTTCTCTCTGCATCTTAGGCTCTATGTTTGCTCCCTTCTCTTGCCCTCTGAACCCTAACTTGATTGACCTAGAACTCAGTAATCAAAGACTCCCAAGCTAAAATTTCCTTTCAGCTGGTGATGTGCAGTAAAGGTTTAATATTGCCTTTCCAGGGGTGGGAGTAGAGAGAGCCCAAATTTTTAGCATTTATTGATCTCTGTGGTACAAATACTCCTACCATGGAATTTTTTTTTTTTTTTTGAGCCTCCAATAGAATGTCACTCAGTACAGAGTTGGGAAAAGATGCTCGCAATTGGTGCTGGTGCAAGCCGGCTCCACATATCCTTACCTCAGTCCCCAAAACGTTGAAATGGCCACCAGATTGGGAAATCTTCCAGCCCCAAACATCAGCCCTCCATTGGAATCTACTTCCCTGTGACCTCACTCACCCCAGTCCCCCATTTCCTCCAGCACTTCTAGATCAGGACTTGATCCCTTCAAAGAGTCCACCTAGGACAGCTGCCCAGGGAGAGGGGAGTGGAGGAGGCATTCCCCAACCTTCCTCTTACTGTGTGGTACCTGATGGGTCTGCGGGTCAGGTTTCTCTCTCATCCTATTAGGTTCTGCAGAGTTGCCTTAACCTCCCTCTGGATCTTTCTGCAAGTCTTTGTTCATTGAGACAACACTGGGACAGGAGTAGGATGCAAAGCTGACACAACTCACATTTCCTACGTACCTATGCTTGCTTATTTAGGGCCAGGACCGTGCCCAGGACTACTCCTCAGGGCAGCCTTCTGTGACTTCCCCAGGGTAATTTCTCTATTGTTGCTGTCACAGCCCCAGATTCTTTTCCTCTGAACCCCTTTGGTCATTCTTCAATGTGATTACATAGTTGTTCCTCTCCTGCACTAAGCTCTGTGAGAGAAGAGTCTATTTTGGCTGACTGCGGTGTCACCAGTCCCCAGCACAGTGCCTGGCACATAGTACCAATGGATGTTCGTGTCACGACAAAAGAGCACATGAACAGAAGGAATGGGACCACGGAGCCACTGCTCAGGAAGAGCCACTGTTCCTGCCCCTGGTTGCACATTGGCACCATTGGGGCGCTTTCAAGAAATAATATGCTGGAGGGTCTCTGACTCTGGTAGTTTCAGAAAGCTCTGGACATGATTCCCATGGGCACTCAGGGATGAGAACCACCATTCTTCAGGAAGGGCTTGGAAGAGTCTTTATGAGTGTGCTTTTCAAACTCAACAGCATCTTGCTGCCCTGATGCCAAGACTGTGCCCCAGAACAGAGTCTCTGAGGTGGAACCAACACATTCGTAATTGTAAAACTCTGGGTGATTCCAACATGCAGGCAAAGTTGAGAACTACTGCAACACATCTTGTTTCTATTAAGCTTCCTTCTCTCTCTCACTGTGATGGATTAGATCAGAAATCTACTGTTGAGGGGCATCTAGGTGGCTCAGTTGGTTAAATGTCTGACTTTGGCTCAGGTCTTGATCCCAGGATCCTGGGATCCAACCCTGCATCCGGCTCTCTGCTCAACAGGAAGCCTTCTTCTCCCTCTCCCTCTGCCTGCTGCTCTGTCTGCTTGTGCTCTCTTTCTCTGTGCTAAATAAATAAACAAAATCAAGAAGGAAGGAAAGAAAGAAGGAATGAAGGAAGGAAGGAAGGAAGGAAGGAAGGAAGGAAAGAAAGAAAGAGAAAGAAAGAAAGAAAGAAAGAAAGAAAGAAAGAAAAGAAAGAAAGAAAAGAAAGAAAGAAAAAAAGAAAGAAAGAAAGTTGAGCAATATTAACCCCCTTCCCCCACCTCCACGGTCACCCCACCCTTTGGTGGTAGGTCTGACAGTGTAAGGGGCCTTGTGACTTTGGCCGTGGGACGTTGGTGGACCTAAAGCAACCAAGGGCTTTGAAAAGCCCTTGCAATATTGAGCTTGCTCCTTTGTGCTTTTGTGAAGAGTAAAAAAAACAAACAAGCAAACAAAAGAACAACCCATGCAAAACAATCGTAAAAATGATGACACTAGTAAGAAGACGTGTGGCCAGCCTCTTGGTTCAAGGAAGCTAAGGGACAGAGGGACCCGTAGAGCAGAGCCACTTTCACCAAACCCCAGACCTGCAGTGGGACACAGAGTCACCCCAGCTGCTGCTGCACGACTCAACCGCCCAGGTGAGCCAACCCAGATCAGCCAAACTCAACCGACCCAGACACAGGCAGGCAGGTAGGTGATAATAAATGATGGTGTTTAGGGGATCCCTGGGTGGCGCAGCGGTTTGGCGCCTGCCTTTGGCCCAGGGCGCGGTCCTGGAGACCCGGGATCGAATCCCATGTCGGGCTCCCGGGGCATGGAGCCTGCTTCTCCCTCTGCCTGTGTCTCTGCCTCTCTCTCTCTCTCTATCATGAATAAATAAACAAAAATTAAAAAAAAATGATGGTGTTTAGGGGCATCTTGGTAGCTCATATGGTTAAGCATCTGCCTTCGGCTTGGGTAATGATCCCAGGGTCCTGGAACTGAGCCCCAGGTCATGCTCCCTGCTCCTTGGGAAGCCCGCTTTTCCTTTTCCCTTTCCCTTTCCCTCTTCCTCCTGCTCCCTCAGCTTGTGCTCTCAATCTGTTAAATGAATGAATAAAATCATAAAAAAAGAAAGATGATCAATAGGTAGACTTGCAACTGGTTTATAAAGTTGCACTATGTATGCATCTCATAAGTCCTATGGGTTGGTCGCCCTCAGTTAAGTTCCCTGCTGGGGGCTGTGTGACCTGAGGCAGAGGATTAGAGGATTATAGAATCACACTCTCCAAGTGAGATAGGACTGTGATCACACCAGCACTTCACGTCATCAGAGCTCCCCAAGGTCCTCGATATGGCCTCAATGTGTTGAAAAAGTAAGCCCCCCTTCTTCCTGTCAGAGCTAATCACTCATATGTTCATACTCTACCCCTTCCCCAAACTAAAGGGCAGGGTTTAAGAGGATGTTCGTTGATCTTGTTGCAGTACATTTATCTGAAAATTGTCGACAAATAAAGTATTTTAAATGTCACCATAAGCGAGAAGATATTCATAATTCCTTGACCCCAAATACGAGTAGAATGAAATAAAAGGCTGTGAGTCACAGACAGATACTTTTCTCCTTACATCCCTGGTGACATCAAGGTACAAAGTCCTTTGCCTTCCATTGTGAGCCCCAGACTGAGCAGAGGTGTTCTCATGTCCAACTGGAGCTTGGGCTTGGTCTTCGCAAAGACGTTTTTTTGTGGAAGTAGTGTCTTCTAGACAAACTGGGCTTGCGTATCTCAGCTCCATAATGGGGTAAACCCAACTTGGGGTCTACAGAGAACCCCATGGAAGAGTTCTGGGGTGGGGTGCCATGAATTCCCTGAGGTTGAAGGCAAAAGTGTGTGCACGCACACATACATAGATTCTTAAAGAGATCAGTGGCTTCCTAACATGTGGAGAACCATCACCCTAGTGGAAAGTCCAGTGCAAAGGAGTGTCTGACCCTCTAAGCAATTATCCTTCAACGTCTGTAGTTCCAGGGGCACTGAGGATGAAGCATGATAGTGGTAGGAGCATTTGCCGGGTGTTACTGTGTGCTGGGCATGTTTAGTGCTGCATGTGTGTTATGACTGCAATAAGAACATTTTACGGATGGACCTTGTGATAGAAATGAGGACAGTCTGACTTGAAGCTCACGCTCTTCACCATTGTGCATTAAGTCTCCTGCAGAAGTGCCTCAGAACACACGAGGCCGCCCCCCACCCCAAGGGTCACACAACCAACTGAAACACGGCAACAACTTGCAGCCTAAATACCAATCTCCCTTATTCAATGGCGCTTTCCCAAATAAAAAGGAAAAGGAATTTGCTAGGAGGACTCCATAGGTTTAAGATTTTTGGTCCAAGAACATCAATGCCTGGTCCATCTGTGAACCAGGAATTCCAGAGGAGGATTTCTCACGGCGGCACTCAGACACTCCATCACGAAGACCCTGTGTGCAGGGAAACATCCAGCACTGTGTAGCCGCTCCCCTTCCTGAAGGTGCCATCTGAACCTCTCCCATGTGCGCTGGCCAGGTGTCAGTCTCAGGTAACCACCTGCCCAGGTCCCAGCTGCGTTTCAGCCCCTGTAAATTGCTGCCTCTCGTGCTCCTTTTGCAGCCCTTCCAGCATTTTCTCTTGTCTCCTTTTGATGTTGCCATCTGATTTTGCCCTTGGCGTCGATCCAGCTTCCAAGTACACTTTGGAGTCAAGAACCACATGGAGAACCCGGGCCCCTCGCCAAGCAAGCCTCCCGCCCTCCTACTTCTGGTGGATTCCGTCTCTTGCCCTTCTTTTGCACTGCTCCTGCTACAGTCGGCAACCATGTCAAAGTCCTCCTTGGAAGGAGGTTGGTGTGAATAAATTCAACAAATAAATGAAAGTAATCCCAGGTAGGATTCTAAGACTATAAGCACCGGGCTGTTGTTTATGGCTCTGTGATCACGTTACTCTTGCCTTAGGTTTCTTTGGGTCAAGGTAACCCCTAAATTCCAGAGGTTTCCTATTTTCTCCGCTTTTAGCAGCTGCAAGACGTCTTTGAAAAGTGTGGGATGTGGAGTACTTTTGAATAGAGCTTCTCAGGCTATGCCCTCAGGAAAGCAAAATTCATTCATTCGTTCAGTCAATCAACAAACATTAATGAAGTGCCTACTATGTGCCAGGCGCTGTGACAGACATCGGATGTAAAGAGGATTAGAAGAGGTAATTCATGCCCCAGAGGATTCCCAATTTGGTTGGGGAAATGCCCCTTCCTCTGGGGTTCAAACTCCCATGGAGTCTGCTGAAGCGCATGTGGGTTAGTGACGTACAGAGAAGGCCTTGCTGCTTGCCTCTGACACCTAGTAACTGAGTTACCTTGGCCAAGTCACTTCATCTCTTTGAACCCAGTTTTCTCATCTGGTAAGCAAGGGGCCTAGAGCTTACTTCAGAAACACATGGATCCCGGGGTGCCTGGGTGGCTGAGTAGTTGAGTGTCTGCCTTTGGCTCAGGTCGTAATCCCGGGGTCTGGGGATCGAGTCCCACATCGGGCTCCCCTCAGGAAGCCTGCTTCTCCCTCTGCCTGTGTCTCTGCCTTTCTTTGTGTGTCTCTCATGAATAAATAAATAAAATCTTAAAAGAGAGAGAGAGAGAGAGAGAGAGAGAAACACATGGACCAAATGTGTGCAAAGCTCTTGTCACCACACCCCACAGGGTGGGTGACTAAAGATGACCAATGCCCCATGAACCTCTCCACTTTGTTAGGGTCTGTTTTCTTAGTTTCAGAGACCCCGTGCTTCACAGTCCTCACGCAGCCACAAGGGCTTGTTCTTTGGTGTCTGGGGGTCCAATCCCATTTTCCAGGCTCCTGGGACACAAGGGGGCCCTGTTCCCTCAAAGGGTGGGCCGGGAGAAGACTTGGAGCTTCTGCTGTCTCTGGTCTGGGGTACTTGCAGACCCTGGGGAGCCTCTGTGTGGCCCCCCAACACAACAATCCATACAAACAGCTGCAGAGCACCTGCGGCCAGCCAGCGGAGGGCTCCCCAAACCGTCCTACCTACCAGGCGGCTGTCTCTCTGGAACCTTCACAGAGTCTACTCCTCAGGCACTGGAGGCCTCCAAGTGCTCTTTCCCAGTGAGAATGACCAAAGCTTACTATAGGGTAACACTTCCTATTTTTTGAAAGGATTTTATTTATTCACGAGAGACACAGAGAGAGAAGTAGAGACATAGGCAGAGGGAGAAGCAGGCTCCCTGTGGGGAGCCCAATGCAGGACTCAATCCCAGGACTCCGGGATCATGACCTGAGCCGAAGGCAGACGCTCAACCACTGAGCCACTCGAGCATCCTGGGAATCAAGGTTTTAGCTCTAGAGTCACATAGCTGGCTTCAAATCCCATCCCTACGCTCACTGGCTGCACGAGTCCAGAAAAGCATCACCTCTCTGGGTCTCGGTTTCTCCATTACTGGGAACAGCAAGAACTCCTGTCTTGGGGTCGCCAGGAGGGTGGACGGTGTGACAAAGGGTTTTGCAAGCAGTTAAAAGCACCATGTGTACGCTCTTTGTTTGATCACCAAGGAGAGCTTTCTCCTTAAGTTTTGAGAAAGACTAAATGTGGAATCCATCCTTTTAAATGCCCTTGCACCCACATTTTCTGCCCAAGAGGTTGGGTTTCATCCCCGATGTCGTCTTTCCTTCTATTCCTAGCCTCTTGTTTTGGTTGCATAATCAATTCCGGGGAAGACCACAGTCACCACAATTTTTAAACAACATCTGCGAGGCCGTTGTGACATTCCTGGCATCCAAACAGAGACATTGTGCTTAATTGCTGGGCTGAGGCCCGATTTTGACACTTACAATACCTGGTTCAAGTCGCCGCTAGCCAAAAGTCACCCACAAAACATGTTTCCTTAAACACGGCTGATAAATTGTTACCTTCCAGCTTCTGCTGCTAATTAGACAACATGAGTCAAAGTTAATTTGGTGGAAAACATTTCTCAACCTAATGACATTTATGGACAATTAGGCACGTGTGGCAGGGGCGCACATTTATATGTCAGCCTATTTCCAGGGCTTAACAAGAGATCTCCTCTTTCCCGGTTGGAGATTTCTCATTCTCAGAGGAATATGTTTGGTACAGACTCCATGGGTCCCCTTGTTATGCTAGAAACCGGCAATTGTTTGCACAAAACAAGCTAGCACACAGTAATGAGGTGCAGACAGAGTGAGGCTCAGTGAAGGCTTTTGTGTGGTTTAGACTCGGGTCTCGCAGCAAGAAGTTGCGAGCTGTGTGCATGGTGAAAACCACGGCCCCAGGCTCACATGGCTGGTAAACGTGGGCCACGTTCCTATTTCTCAGCCCGTTGTTGGAAACAGCTTCTATTATCGATGTCAGCCTGTTTGAAAAGTGGCCAGCGTGTAAGAAATAGTGTTCCTATTTTTAAGATTTTTTAGATCCTGTGCCTTTGCTGCTGGGTCTTTTTTTAGGTCAGTGAAATCTTCGCGATGGGTCGTTTTATTGTAATGAGTTGACACAACCCTTTGCCTGCACTCCACTGTGTGCAAATCCAGCATGGGCAGGAGCTGAAAAGCACAGGCCTGGGCGCTTGGCCACGTTGATCCTGGCTCAGCTCCTGGACACCATGGTGCCAGCCTGCACCTGCCTCAGTCAGCATCCACCCTCACCTGGCTTCTGTCTTCTCTCCAGAAAACACTTTAATTAAATTCATGAGGATTGGGGCACCTGGGTGGCTCAGTGGTTTAGTGTCTGCCTTCGGCTCAGGTCATGATCCTGGGGTCCTGAGACTGAGTCCCACATCAGGCTCCACACGGGGGGCCTGCTTCTCCCTCTGCCTGTGTCTCTGCCTTTTTCTCTGTCTCTCATGAATAAATAAATAAAATCATTAAAAAAATTTGTAAAATTCTCATACTTCACTTAAATATCTAAAAATTTTAATTTTGTTTACTGTACAACATACATAGACATTGTATAGCCAAACATTAAACAAAATCATTTGCTGGGTGGTTTAAGGGTTGGATTAAGTTTTCCATAACAACCAATAATGATAACTTTGGAGAAGCTTTACTCTATACCGAAGCTGTTATACACCAAGGTGAAACAAAACAAAATCCTCTAAAATGTTGTATTAATTATATTTTAATATATAAATATTATTATATAAGTATATATGTAAGCTATAAATATAATATTAAAATAAGAGGAAGGTACAAAACAAAATACTGATCAGGTTAAAACCTTTAAAATCAACCAACTACAAATAAATAAATAAAATCTTAAAAATTAAAAAAAATGGGGTGCTTGGGTGGCTCAGTTGGGTAAGTGTCTACCTGTGGCTCAGGTCATGATCTCAGGGTCCTGGGATCCAGGGGTCCAGGTCCCTGGTGGACTCTGCTCAGCGGGGAGTCTGCTTCTCCCTCTGTCCCTCCCTCTGCTTGTTCTGTCTCTCTCTCTCTCTCTCTCTCACTTTCTCTCTCTCAAATAAGTAAAATTAAAAAAAAAGGGGGGGGAGAATAAAATGAACCAGCTAAATTGGACTCTCTTTTAATAAAATTTTCCAGAAGACTGCTGTGATTTTCTGCTGGCCTGTGTTTCTATGGAGAAGATTACAATTTAATTAGACCCAAATGTCCCAAAGAACCAATGTGGTGATGCAATCTGCCCCACCTCAGGTGGAGGCCTGGGGGCAGGTCTTGGTGGGCACTGCAGACCGGAATCCGTGGTTCAGAGGACTGGGCAATGCTGGCTTGGGCCTCCAGGTGCCCACTGGAGTAGCTGCTTGGGGCTGCCAGAAAAAGGACTTTCCCGTGGAGAATGTCCTTGTGTGGGGTCTCTGTTAGATTGCCAGGTGCTTGGTGGAAGCCTTGCAGGCTGTCTTTTTGGGGCAAGTTACTATTCCTAGCTCTTTCTTCATCTGCAAATGAAGATAAAAGTGATACCGAAAAAAAAAAAGTGATACCAACACAGTATTGTGGGTGTGGAGATGAAATGAGCTTGCAAATGTAAACAGCTTCCAACAGCACCAGGCACATCACGGTGGCAGTAGTAATAATAGTAATAATAGTAATAATAATAATAAGAATGCTGACAATAGAGCTAAAGGTTAGCTCTTGTTAGTAGCTTGTGGATGCCAGTTGTGCTAAGAATGGCAAATGGGGAAGTCAGGAGAGCCCGATTTAAGTCCTGGCTAGCTGCTCCATGTTCACCAAAAGCCACATGGCTGCCTTGAGCTTTGGTCTCCTGTCTATAAAACGGAGCTAACAACACCAGCCTCGCCAAGTTGTTGCAACAAGAGTGTGCATACTGAAGGCCGTGTGGAGCTGACCCCTCTTGGAGTCGGGGCGGCGGGGGGGGGGTCAAGAAGGAAGTGCAGCTCTCACTTGCCTTCTCCTTCGGACTTGGAGTTGACTCAACCTCCTCTGGGCATTGCCTCAGACCACACGCTGCTCTCCTGGCTTCCCCTCCCTACCCCCCCCCCCCCCCCCCCGCCTCCTCCTCGTCCCCATCACAACATGCCTAACGGGTGTCCTTCTCTGCAGGATCCTGCTTCCTGCCAGGTGACAGCAAAATAATCCAGCCATACGTCTTGCTAATGGGGATTAAGGTGCTAATGGATTCTCCCTCTGGGTTGACATATGTACGTGCACACAGAGGCCTTCTGGAGATGATGCTTTTGCCAGAGAAAAGACTCTCTTGGATGGAGTTTGCAGGCAGTGAGAAGGACCCTTGCAGGGCGGTCACTTACAGACTCTGTCAGCGGCCCCCTATTTACCTCGACACAAAAGTCCAGCCCAAACTCTTCCAACAAATCCATTCCTCTACTCCATTCCCCACTCACGAAACTCAGAAAGCTTTCCTTGGAGAACAAAAAAAATATATATCTCTTAATGAATTAATAAATGCTCCAATTTATCCAACGTTTCCCGAGCACCTTGTGAAATTGTAATGATCATTGTCACTTATTAAGCACCTTGTATGTACTGAAACTTGTACTCACTGTTTTACGTATATTATTTGATTCAATATCACCACCACCTTATGAGTGGAGAGAAGTTTCTTTTTAATTGTGGCAAAATGCACGTAAAATAATATTTATCATCTTGACCATTTTAAGGGGAGGGCTCATTGATACTGAGTATGTTCGCACTGTTGTGGGAGCATCACCACCATCCATCCACAGAGCTCTGTTCGTCTTGCAAAACTGAAACTCCATCCCCACTAAACACTAACTCCCCATTCTGCTCCCTTGCCAGCCCCTGGCAATCACCATTCTACTTTTTTGTCTTTATGAATTTAACTAATCTAGGTGCCTCATATCAGAGGAATCATACAGTCTTTTGTGTCCGGCTTATTTCACTTCACATCATGTCCTTAAGGTTCATCCATGTTGTAGCACATGTCAGGATTCCCTGCTTTTTAAAGGCTGAATAATAGAATATGGATATATATCTCACATTTTATTTATCCGTTCATCCATGGATGGTCACTTGGGTTGCCTCCACCATTTGGCTGTCACAAATAATGCTGCTCTGAACGTGGGTGTACAAATATATCTTTGGATCCCTGCTTTCAATTCTTTGGGGTATACACACAAAAGTGGAATTGCTGAATCATATAGAAACTCTATTTTTGATTTTTTGAGAAACCGCCCACTCATCCACAGCCACTGAACCATTTTACATTCCCTTCTACAGAGCACAAGGATTTCAATTTTTCCACACCCTCGCCTGCACTTGTTATATTTTATTTTGTTCTTTTTTTTAAAATAGTACCCCTACTAGCGGGCATGGAGGAGAAAGTGTTTGACGGGGTGCTGTAGGGGATGTAAAGCAGTCTGGTCCTTAGGATATAGTGAAGCATGTCCAGAGGCTGCTGTACTGACACATTTGATGCAGAGAGCAATAAGTAACCACAAGCGTAAGAAGGGCTGGGTTGTATCCAGAGCCCAGTATCAAGGAATCAAAGGGATCTCCCGTGAGTGGTCATGGGACCCAGTGAGGGTCGTGGAGAGGGTGGGTGGAAGCTCATTGGAAGACTGGGGAATGTGTTCTAGGAGAGGGAGCAACAGAAACAAAGGCCCAGCGATGGCAATCAGTCCATATCAAAGATGCCTCTGATGACGTTACATGTAGTCAACTATGTTTCAGGGCTACAGACACCATGTCAAAGGAGGCCAATATGGAAACCAGATTTTTCACTGTGGAAGAAGGTAGCTACACACTTTGAAAGGGAAACCCAGAAGAAGCCCCTTTGGTGTTGGGCTGCAACTGGAGCTATCTGTTAAAGTCAGTGTAAACACATATAAATAGATTCTAGCTCTGTCCACTGAGAGGGCCTGGGAGCAGGGCCACTGAGTAACAGATGACACATTTAGTGCTCAGATCTTGGTTCCTAAAAATCTTAACTAAAAGGAACCCTAGCTCTTTGGGAGAATGGCTGATTCCAAGGCTGGGGCAGGGAATGTACATGATGAGGTTGGAATATCTTGTGCCAGAAAGCAAAGAAGGGCCCGAGAATGATGGGAACATGTTAAGAGAACACAGAAGCCAGTAGGAAGGAGTTCCTCGTGCCCAAACCTAGGACAGTTTGGGCCAAAAGTCAATAATAATAGTAGTTTATTATAACCTGTTAGATAAAATAAGAACCCACATATTCTCTTCTTTTTCAGAGATTTATTTATTTATTTTAGAGAGGTTGGAGGGGAGGGGCATAGGGAGAGGGAGGGAGAGAATCCCAAGCAGATTCCCTGCTGAGCTCCCTGCTGAGCCCCGTATGGGGCTCCATCCCAGGACCCTGAAATCATGACCTGAGCCAAAATAAAAAAATCAGACTCTTAACCAATTGAACCACCCAGGTGCCCCAGGAACCCACGTGTTCTTACTGATATACATGAACAGATGAATAAGTCAATGGAAAAAGTAAAAGCTTTCCCTTAAAGTAGAATTCCAACTAATAAATATAGAAGGGATGATGAAATTAGAAAATCATATAGCTGGCCACCGTCATAGTGATTATTAATCCAACCAAGAAACATCGGTGGATGTTTTAAAAAAAAAATGAGTGCAAGTTTGATGGGGAATGGGATATTTGCATAGTCGCAGAGTACCTCCCAAAATGTATCTTATTAATTACAAAAGGGGAAAGGCAACCTTACAGGGGAGACACATGGAACATATCATGGTAATCATTTGGTTTATGTTGAAATCAGAAGTATTGGGGTAAATTAAAGTCATGTGCTACTTGGCCAGAGGCAATGGGAAGAACCCAGCATCGCTTCTGTGACATTTCTGTCAGAGATATATAGCCTGGATCTAATAATGAGGAACCATCTAAAAAATGAGGGACGTTCTACAAAATAACTGGCCTGAAATCTTCCTTAAAGACAAAAACTGTTCCAGATCAAAGGAAATTGAGTTCGATGAGTAAGCCTAGACCGGGTCCTTTTGCTATAAAGGTCATTACTGGAGAGATTTGAATGGTATCTGAGGATCCAAGGGTAGTATGGATCAGTGTTAATTTCCTCATTTTGATGGTTGTATTTGGATTATGACAGAGTGTCTTGGTTTGTAGGAAATAGACACTAATGTATTTTAGGGTGAGGGACGTATCATGTATGTCAGCAATTTATTTGCAAATAAATTAGGAACGAAAATTCTCCATACCCTTCTTGCAACTTTCCTGTGATTTTGATCTACTTTTAAATACAAGAGAAAATAATTTTTTTTTGGAAAATCTGCAAGTTAACACGCGACACCAGAATCTGGGTCCCAGTCAGTGATCAGTAATGGATCAAGCAAAGCACATCCCCTAGAGAATCTCTCGGAGGAGGCACATCCCCTGGAGAGTGAGTAGACCTATTAGTGTTCCAGCCTTCTAGCCCGACATTGAAGGACAGCCCTCCTCTGCTTCGTTTCCCATTTGGATACCTTTTCCTAACAAGGGGCATAGTTTTCTCTTCTTCCTATTAAGTGAATGACTGTATGGTTTTGCCCAACAGTCCAGAACTGAGGCTGTGTCCCTGGCTATTGGATAAGCAGAAGCAGGTGGACGGGGGAAGCCACTCGCCGATCTACCTGCAGATGGTATGTGTTGAAAAAATACTACTCAAAGCTGAAATAAAAGACAGCGTGTGGAGTCCATGGGGTTCAATATGCTTTATTAGATAACAGCAAGATTGTTTGATTACGGAATGTTGCTCTCCTTTCATCTATTAGAGTATTAATGAAGGGTGTTTTGGATGAGGGCAGAGGAAATCAGACTTGACGGAACAAGCCCGGGAAGTCACTGCGACTCCTACATAGGGTTCAACATATTGATAATGGCATTGGGAGGGATTAAGAAGTCTGGCTCAGAGCAGTCAGCTAGGCTAACCCTCTATTTCCAAAGGGGGAAGGGTGGGCATTATAAAATTATTTTGATTCAACACGCATGGATTCAGAATGAATGAGTGAATGAATGGCTTTGGATTGTTGTGAGAATTCAGTGAATTAACACGTGTATAATCACAGCACGGTGCCTGGAACAATAAATCCCGCCTACACAGACATAATGAGCCCCCAGACAAGAGCTGGGCATATGAGAAACAGCTTCCCCCAAACGCCTAAAAGCCTTCCTTGACCCCATGAGCTGAAAACCTGAGTCCGAAGCCACGGCACTGGTCACTCTTCTCCACCAACATGAGCACCGTGACCCCTTTATTTTATTTGCAATGGTGCTTTCCCTCTGAGGAGTTCCAGGGTTCTTTACAAACTTTAAATTACCCAAGGGGGACGAATCCTCACAAGCAAGAAAGCAAAATAAAGCTCTTCAACCAAAATAAATTCCCCCCGTCTCTCTGCCTTCCCGAGCGCCAACCCCCTCCCCTAAATAAGCAGGGCCGGCTCTCCCCACGCCTGCCCAGCTGCTGCCTCTGCCATCCAGAAGGCTCTCCCGTGATCAGCTGACCCGCTGCATGTTGCTAATGAACCTTGTGTACTTGGATCCGGAGGGTTTCTTTGGGGAACCTCAGCGAGGTGCCTGTCCCTCTCCTTTCTAACCGGAGAGGCCTCTGACACCGACCACTTAGAATTCAAATCCATCCTGCTCACGGGGAACACGGATTCTCCCACCACTGGGTTTGATACCGATGAAAGCTTCTTGATGCTTCAAGCTGCTATGATCATATACAGTGTTTGTGGTTATTGGCCTCCTGGGAGAAGCAGCTCCCCTGATGATAAAACTCCCGCAGATAAACCTGACTTTGCCGAGACCAGGGTTCAAGACAGAGGGGGTAGTCAGGAGCCCGGAGCTGGGATTTCTCAGGTGCTGGTGCACCTGTGCCCCAAATACTATAAATAGGGATGAAATAAATATGCCAGCTCCCAGGTAGCAAATAGTCATCCGAGGAGCCCCGGGACCTCCTGGATTTGCAACCCACTGGCCAGTAAGGGGCGCTGTTGATTGAGAGACTGGCTGGAAGCCTGGGAGAGAAGTGACCCGTGGAGGTTTTTTGTGTGTTCCCTGGCCCTTAGAGGTCTCCCTCTTTGGGAGGCGATCTGCTTAGAGCTGGAAAACTCAAAACAAGTGGGCTTCTACCTCTGCAGCCTCGCTGCTGTGCATGTCTGGACAGACAGCAATCCCCGTGGGTGGGTGGGGGGCAGGTTGCCCTGCCAAGTCTTCCCTGGTCCCCCATCCCCTTGTCCCCTTTATCCAGCCACATCTCCATCCTCGACAGCTGGAGGGCTCCAGACCGGCCACATGCCAGCTTGCTGGGATCCCTGGGGCTGTAAACTTGCTCCGTCCACTTACCTTTTCCACTACTGTGCATTTATTGATCTCTGAAGACAATCGAGGTTGAATCTAGGGCTTTCTTGCACTCATTGCCGGAAGCCCCCCACACGCTGAAGTGGACTGAGCGCTTTGCTGGGTAGGCCACTAAGACTGTTGACCCAAGTCCTCAAATTAGGGATGGAGATGGGGCGCCTGGGTGGCTCAGTGGTTGAGCATCTGCCTTCAGCTCAGGTCATCCCGGGATCCCACATCGGGCTCCCTGCATGGAGCCTGCTTCTCCCTCTGCCTGTGTCTCTGCCTCTCTCTCTGTGTCTCTCATGAATAAATAAATAAAATCTTTTTTAAAAAGAGAGAGAACAGAATCCAATGCCTGGCATTGCCTCTCTCCTACGTGTGATGGGACCATCCTTGCAACTGGATAATATATTTGCTACGTAGCCTCTTTTAAAAACTCCCCCGGCCCCATTTAGCCTGGGTTTAATGACCCTGTGCTCCTGGCATCAAGACAGGAACCGGAGCTGCGACCCAAGGCTGGAGGCTCACCGGGCGGGCGGCGGCAGGCTCGCTCCTTCCCCAGGCCTGTGTTCATTGGGAGGGCACTTAGGGGCCCCCTCGAGAAAGGGCTATACAAGTGCAAATTATTAATAGTCATTATCCCAGGGATGCTCACTTCAAACCCCCGTTGGCAGCAGATGAAACAGTCGAGGCCTCTTGCCATTCGCTTGGGTTTCTCCTGCTGTTCCTCCTCAACAGAGAGGACAGCACCAAGCATGAGATGTTTGAACACTCAGGGTATCCGCATCGTTTTGTTTTTCCCGGTCAAGGGAGGGAACCTGGGTTTTGCAGGAAAGGTGAGCTCTCCCTTGAGCTGGCAACGAACCAGTTAAACGCACGCACACCGCTCCCCGCCCCCAACCCCGCCTTTTTTTTTTTTTTTTTATTCTTGTTGAGGTTATATTTGAGGATGAAAGTGCTCCTATTAACATGCAGATTTGGGTGTCCATTTGCAAAGAACAGAGTTATTTCAGATGCTGTATGGGAATCCTTTCTTATTTGGGGGTGGAAAGTCCAGCTGCCTCTTCTGAGATTGCCTATAACTCTTCAGACGTCAACAAATCATTGAAAGGTGTCAGAATGAGGGAAATGAAAGATCATTATTCCAGCCGTGGAGAGCTACTTTGAAAGTGAATAGAATCTGTCAGATTGTCTTTTGAAAACAGCGGTTGGCTGCTTGTCTTGGCCATATTAAATGGATATATCTAGAGCCCAGCGAGGTTGTTTGAGATGGCGGTAATCAGCTTAAGTTGGTTTTGGTGGCGGGAGAAAAGGCACTTAGAAACAGGGCAATTACTGACTTGGCGTGGAACAGCCGCCCTGATATGGTGACGAGGGGGCTTCTATTCAATTCTCTAAAAAAAAAAAAAAAAAAAAACCAAAAAAAAAACGGAATCTTCCATTCTTTGTGAATGAATGAAGAGCAAAGTCTATGAGGACTTGGTAATTTCCAGATGGGGTGGGTGTGGGGCAGCAGAGGAGATTTCAAGGGGATCCTGTGGCCTGAGGTGAGTGCAGCTCGGCCTCTGCTCAGGGCACCTCCACCCGGCTCAGGGTGAAGGGGCAGGTGGGTGCTACCACGTGCTTACAAAAATGGGAACGAAGTCTCCATTAGACGTAGGTGACAAGACAACTAGGAAGCGATTGTAGACAAATGCTAGGGATGATATAGAAGCCAGGGTTGTTTTTGCTTCTCTTACCCCAAAGCCAGGTTCTGAGAAGCTTTAACCTCCATGGTTGGGGCGGTGGGGGTGGGGGGTAAAGGAAGATCCAACAAAGATCCAGGCTGGGACAGGCGATGCCTGGGCCTCCCACCCAGACTTTGGGCTCTTGGAACAAGGCCCCGTCCCCGAGGATGGCTGGCTGAGAGAAGTACAACTTGCCCTTGGCCCCGACAGTGGGCCACCCCGAAGTGCACCATGGAAGAAGTTTTTTCGAACCACATAGTTCTTCTGTGGGTAGTGTAACTGTTTACACGTGTGATTTCTCTGCTAAAAGTGCATGTTTAAGGAAGTGACGATTTGTCCCTGTTTCAATATCTCATCATTTGTCAACAGAATGGGAGCCCCCGGTGGTCTGGGTGATGCTGGTCTTGAGAATGGGGCAAACCAGGCTTTCTGCACAGGAGCTTGGGCCACATGGTTCGGTGGCCTTGCAGGCTGTGGGCGGGGCTCCGTGGCTCCCCCTCTTCTCATAGTTGGGGGAGTCCGCTGAGGAGGACCCTTCTTACCCCATGTGAACCGTGCCCTCTGGCATGGTGAGGTTGCAAGGTCCTGTCATGCATGGGGTCAGGCACCAGGGGGGTCCCTCTCCTGTGTCTCCTTGACCTCTCTCTCCTTAGCCTCTGACATTTTTATATGTAGAAGGCCCGCCTCCAGCAGGGAGCTCTTCAGGATGGGAGAGCTCGTGTGCTGCAGGGAAGCTGCCTCTCTGGTGTGTCTCTGCAGAAACTCATGCCATCCGGGGGCATAGTTTTGACCAGAGACCTTCAACCTCTTGCCATAACTGGTGACCACTTGTGCAGGCAAAAGCACCTTCTCAGAATTCCAGAGGCCTGGGAGGAGGTTTAGCCCGGGGGGTGGGGGGGTGTCCCTGTAACCCCCTGGGAAATTTCTTTACCAACACAGATCGCTCATTGTCTTTCTACCTCCTAAGGGGAGGGGAGGCCTGTAAAATTCTTCTGATTCAACACACATGGGGGTGAGGATTAATTCTTATGCACACATTTGTAGGCCCCTGACACATTGGCTTGATCCCATTATTTTTCTTCTGTTGTATTTTCCTGCAGGACCCAGGCTTCAGAAGGAACTCAAAAAAAAAAAAAAAAAAAAGATTCTGAGTGCCAGTAACCAGTCTTAGAAAGGTGAGTGAGCCCCGCTCTGATAATTTCTGCATCTCAGCTCTTGTCTTGTTAAGGTGACATCATCAGAGGTGAGTGACATATTGGGTGCTGGCTTTATCAGGGCACTGGGCTTTGCTCCAAGTGTCCAGAGACCCAGGTTCAGCAGCAGTTAGCTGCCTGTCCTTGGGCAAATCGTTTGCCTTCAATGACTTCAGGGTAATTTTGAAGAAGAAAATAGATTTCTCTCTTGTGATCTTTTCAGAAAAGCATGTCTATACACATGCGTTCGTTTACATGGCAAGGCTGGCCCGGTTTGGTCATTCTCTGGCAAACTGCCACCCAGTGACAAGTTTCAGAGTCATAAAAATGTGTCCAAAAGCAAGAATATGGGCCCAGACTCCCACTAGGTCACCATGTGCAAGATGTATGAGCATTTCTACAGGTTTTTTGCTACCTGGGGAGGACAGAGTCTAAAGGCAGTTTGTGCACTGCTTTTGCTCAAAGGCCAGAGCAAAGCAGATGCCCTCCATTAAGAAGTGGGAACCCAGCGGGGGAGCCCTTCCCATTGTGCACAGACTAGGGAGGAGGCAGAGATAGGGTCCCCAGGGTGCTGGACTCTGTGTGCAGTCGAGGTATATGACTGCCAGCCTCCGGTATCATGACTGGACTCTATAGGAGAAGAAATTGTGTGGGACGCTTTTCCCTCCCTGACAGGCCCATCTAACAAGTTTCTTTGGTAGGCCCATAGATCCATCCTCAGTTTTCGTTAAGAAATTTTACTCTTGTATTTGTGGGAGATTTTGTTTTTTACTTTATCTTGATTCTTATGGGGAAAAGGATTTCCAAAATGTTAAACAGAGAGCAGGGGAAAAGTGAGATCTAGTTCTTTCCGGAATTATTTTTCTGGAGATTCCGCAAAATGTTCATAAACGAGTAAGGAAGACTAAGCCGAGAGTATGCAAAGGTAGTTTCTGGCCCCAGTTTCACTTTGGGCAAATTACTCAACCTCTCCAAGGGGCATCCTCCTCTTCTGTTGAATGAAGAAAATCCCCCCTTGGATTATATGCAAATACACTAACATAGGTGAAGAGGGTCTATACAAGGTGAAGGACTGCACGTCCATAAAGCACTAGTATCAGTAGTAAAAATAATATAATCTGATAAAAATGACTTGTGTCATCATTGCTGTGAGTTACATCTGAGAATAACATAGCTATGGGGAAAGGGTCTTGTGCTTTCTGGATCACACACACACACACACACACACACACACACACACACACACAGTTGTTTTTAGTTGCAGAAAAGACAGCCAAGGTTTCCACTGGCTCCTGTGGGCCCTCTGCACCTGTTCGTAGGAGAAGAGGTTCTCCTCTGGACCAATTAGAAGAGAGGAGTCTCTTTTCTAGCTTTTATTGGTTAGTTGAGGTGTCAATCATTGTCTGCCCACCCATAACTCCTTAATAGGCTTCAATGGTCATTGTCCACGCCACCTGACCTGTGCCCAGAGTTTCTGACTCCTGGCTGAGAAAGAGGAGTGGGAACCTTTCATTGCTGGAATTGGAAGTGAGAGAATTAGGTGAGGACAGGTGAAGCAACAAAAACAGCATGTGGGGTTCAGGGTTCAGTGGCCAGTGAGGACCATATGCAGGTGGCAGGAACAAAGTCCCACCTCTAGTACACGGCACAGCTGACTGTATTCTGACCCCAGAAATCTGGACTCCTGACTATTACACGGTATGACCTGCTTTGATGTCACAGAATCAACAATACATAACGACAGACCATTAGAACCCTGCAGCTGGGTTCCTTCGCAGCGCATGTTCTAGCCACAGACCGATTATGCTCCGTAAGCCCTTTAGGGAAAGAGATTATAGTTTTCCTCTTTGGCTGTGACTCCCTCAGCCTTTGGCATTGACCCCCTTCTCACAGCGGGTGTCCAGGAAGCTTTGCTGGCCAACTCTCCTTCCCTTCTCCCTCATGAATTTGATGTCCCCACACCATGCAGAGGTATATCAGCAGCCCAGCAGTGAGCTGTTACTAGGAAACATATATATATATATATTTTTTTTGTATTATTTTTAAATTTATTTTATTTATTTGTTTATTTATTTATTTATTTATTTATTTATTTTGCATTACTTTTTTAAAGTACAAAAGGATTGTGTGTTCCGGGTTGAAAAAAAATGTGAGTAGCACAAAAGGGCGTGATGCGAAAACGAAAAGACCTCCATTTTCCATCTTCTGAACGTCTCACTGTGCATTTTTTTTAATTTCATAGATTGATACGGGTGCAGACACCGATGTAGAGCACGCTTTACGAACGGCTCCCCTTCATTCTTTGTATTGGATGCACTGTATGTTGTTTAGTAAGACCCCCATGTAGGAAATTTAGGTCATTTCCAATTTTTTTTCACTTTTTTTATTTTTACAGAAGCATCGATTTATTTTAGAGAGAGAGAGTGGACAGGGCAGACAGAGGGGGAGAGAATCTTAAGCAGACTCTGCACAGAGAGAAGAGCCTGACACGGGGCTCCATCTCACGACCCTGAAATCATGACCTGAACCAAAATCAAGAGTCGGTTGCTTAAAAGACTGTACACCACCCCCATGTCCCCCATTTTTTTTTTTTTACTTTTGCAAATAGTATTATACTTAAACTCTTTGTACATATGTTCTGGCACACGTGAGTGAGTAGCTCTGTAGGAATCAGTCCTAGAAGTGGAGTTTCTGGATCCAAGGGTGTAAGCCATTTTACATGTTGGTAGAGATTGTTCCAACTCACACTGCCACCCACGATATACTCAGTCCTGACTCCCAACCCAAAGATATACTTTATTTTATTTTATTTTATTTTATTTTATTTTATTTTATTTTATTTTATTTTATTTTATTTTATTTATGAGAGACACACACAGAGAGAGGCAGAGACACAGGCAGAGGGAGAAGCAGGCTTCATGCAGGGAGCCCAATGTGGGACTCGATCCCGGGTCTCCAGGATCACTGCTTGAGCCAAAGGCAGGTGCTTAACCACTGAGCCACCCAGGTGTCCCCAAAGATATACTTCTAAGTTTAATTTCATTAGTAGTTGTCCTCAGCTTGACTTCTTAGGGGCCCAGGGTTCCTAGGTCAGTGTTCATTTATCTGGTTGACTGTTATCCTGGGAAGACTTTTCCTACTGAAACTAACCAGGTTCATAGGGATAACACCACCTGCACCACAGCTTCCACATTTTAAACGTTAAAAAACAAGCAAGCAAGCAAGCAAAATCCCTACCAAACTGAGGTGTACATTGGTACGTATTTACTGAATACCTTACACTCACCCTTCTTAGAGATATAAGGTCTGGAAGGTTTTCCATATGGAAATTTTTTTTAAAAATTTTTATTTATTTATGATAGTCACACAGAGAGAGAGAGAGAGGCAGAGACACAGGCAGAGGGAGAAGCAGGCTCCATGCACCGAGAGCCCGATGTGGGATTCAATCCTGGGTCTCCAGAATCGCGCCCTGGGCCAAAGGCAGGCTCCAAACCACTGCGCCACCCAGGGATCCCTCCATATGGAAATTTTAACTTGCTTTGATGTTCTGGGAACACATTAAATTTCTATTGAAAATGTCTAGTGGAGTCATATAGATGGTAGCTGGAGTTATAGTGATATCCTGCTAAGTTGATTTAATACCCGTTACTAAAGGGCCCAGAATAAATTTATTGTTGGTCAAATATAGCATTTGTGGTCATTTTTATGAAGAATTATTCCCTAGACACTGGATCAGGATTGTGTCCTCTCAAGGAACCGACTGTCTGAGAAAAATCAGCCTTCATAATTTCAATCAAATGGCTTCATTTCTAGAAATCAACTCATCATAAATGAAAAGATTATTCTTAAATTAATTGCAAAATCTTGGGATTGATTCGAAGTAAAGCAAAAGTAAATAAAATCCTTTTACGATATCAAGCCAATACCAGTGACTTTATACCCAACATAGGGCTGCTGTGTGTGTGCTTTCTCATTATTTTTAAAAATAATTATCCTTGAGTCTCACAAGGATAATTTAATACACAATTTGGACTGTCTTCATGCTGCATGCAGAAAAGTCTATCTCAGAAATAGGAAAGAGGACAAGCCCACTAGTATTACGGTAGACAAAACAACTTTGCCGAATTATTTGGGTTTATGGCAGACAATAGTGGTAATAATAAATGTCACTATTATCAGGGATCGGGGTGCCTGGCTGGCTGAGTAGTAGAGCCTGCAACTCTTGATCTCAGGGTTGTGAGTTTAAGCCCCATGCTGGGCATAGAGCTAACTTAAAAAAAAATGTATTATCAAGGGTGCATTTAAATGGATGACTGGTACCCTGGAAGCTGTGTTTCTCCTGAAGGTACCCAGGAACATAAAGACACTGACCCCATTACCCGCTGTCATTATTTTTCTGGCTACCATTTATTAAATAACCCCTTACTACCATACACATGCCAGGCATCAGGTTAAGCATTTGTCATACATCTTCCAAATAGAGTTCCCGTGAAAAAGAAAATATCCCCTTTTATAACTGAGAATCAGCACCAAGAAGTTAGCTAATTGGCCAAAGATGACAGG
Organism: Canis lupus baileyi; assembly: GCF_048164855.1. Lineage (NCBI taxonomy): Eukaryota > Metazoa > Chordata > Mammalia > Carnivora > Canidae > Canis > Canis lupus. The sequence goes on along the minus strand of NC_132867.1, from coordinate 31,827,351 downwards.
GCTGGTGAATGTTCACATAGGAATTCAGTCCTCTGTTCATTACCAGACATCACCTTGACCTATCCCTCAGGTGGGTCTGGCTGCAAAATGGGCTAATGCTTCCTTGCATTTGGGACGCATTTAGAGACCTGATCTTATGAAGCATTCTCTGTGCAGAAGGTTTCACACGCAGGAGCGGATCGGGGTTTCTTTCTTGCGAAAACAAAACAAAACAAAAGTAACAGGAGTTGGAACAGGTGGAACGCTCACGCCAATCCAGCTTTTGGGTCTGTGCTTCATCGTGCAGCAGTTTCGGTAATGAAAATTTTCCCACCAAACGGAGACACAAATGTCTTGCTTGTGAAGCCCGAGTCGGATCCTTTCCGGAGAATGACACTTCTCCCATTGAAACGGCCCCTTTCTTGGATGGGGAGATGGGGAGTATGTGTGTACTGTTGGCCTAGTGAAGCGGGCATTCAGGTGGCGCAATGCTGCGGGTGACTCGGGCTGTTTGTGAAGAAGCTGGCAAACGTGGGCCTGCTCCCTGGCAGGGAGGAGAAAGGGCTGCTTGTTTCTGAAATATCGGAGAAAAGGCTGGTGCAGGTGGGGCCCCCATCAGTGAAATGTTGGAAGCCGTGGCTGCAGGTGCTGCCCCTGGACACGGATGAACGTGTGCTTCCTGGGGCGGGCTAGGGAGAAAGAGGACTGCCAATCCCCAAATAGAACCGCACTGTTGTCCCAAGGGTGAATGAGAAAGATGTTTCAGTGCTGTGGACGGATCTGGATGGTTTGCCACGGAGGACAAAAAGTCTCCTATAAAATTCCATTTACATAGTGCTATCTCACTTGGGCTTTTGGTGACCAGATTCAATTGTGCTGGTGTCCCCTGTGCAGTGTGATATCATAGCTTCAGAGGAAGGCTTTATTTAGAGGTCACACTAGTTTGTCCTGGGGATGTAGTCATTTTTTGTGTCACAGACAATGTTTTACTGTGGAGATATGAGCCAGATGGCTCAGCCACTTGCAGTCCAGAGCTAAACAGAGTCTGTATTGTTGGCGAATAAACAGCATCTATTGTGTGCTGCTCGTGAAACTCTAGTGCCCACCACTGTTTAGAGATGAAGTATTTAATAAATTGTTAGGTCTCGCTTAAAGAATCTGAAACAACATCTCAGAGAGGATGCGGGCCTCCCAAAATATAAATCTCCCGTGTTCTTAAAAGCCCCTGCCACCACCTTCCTGCCGGGCTTCCTTCCCCGCCCCTCCACCTCGTGAGGCCCTTTTTACAGTAGCGAGGCTCTGATTTTTGCTTCTTTCCCACCGCAATCCATATGCTAATATGATCTGTAATCCTCGGGCAGCAGCAGCGGGGACCAGGAAACAACATGAGCCTGTGCTCAGCCTCCTCCAACTTTCTCACCCGCTCCGCAGCCAGAAGCCGGGTGCACAGAGCACAGTGCAGACTTGCAGGGGACCGACTGAGCGTGCTACAGAAACGCCCTTTTAGGATTTGTTTCTCGGCCCTTCGGCCTGAGATGACTCCAGAGGCCCAAGATAGGACTCAGGATAGGAGGTCTGGTGACTTGGCCGGCCCCCTGTTGTAGGCAGACTTGGCCTCGCACAGCTGGGGAAGGGGGGAAGCCAGGGAGGGTCCTCTGGCTCACCCCAAAGCACCACCAGGCCACACAAGCAAGCCAGCACAGCAACACAGAAGGGTGACAGACTCGTTTCCTCTCGCTCGAGAATGTGTGTGGAGGGTCACTTGCGGAGCATTTAACCACTCTTGGCCTCCCTTTCTTTGTTTTCTGTTTTTGTTTTTGTTTTTGTTTCTCCAGGCTGCAGCTCTTCTTCCTAACCCAAGCACACTCTTCCGTTTAGCTTCGCCCAGCTGTGGCGGGGTATATTGCAATGTCAGAAGTACGCGTTTCCCGCTTTAATTGCCGCCCAGGCCAACCTTGACTGGCAAGGAGAAAGCCACTGACAGGTTTGGGCTGTGTCCAGACCTCCTCAGACTTTCTGTCAGCCAACTGTTTGACAGTCTATGCAAATGCATGCAAATGCAGGGACACTGGCCTAACACCTGCAGAAAGTGACCATCCCCGCTTGGGCTCTGCCTCCCGGTAACTGGGGGTTTTGAAATGCTGCTTGGTGGTTCTCTGTCAGTTTATTATGCATTTGTCAGCAGAACGTTGGGCTGATAAAAAACGCTCCTCTTTGTCCTGAAGAGCCGCAGAGCTCCATGTGGAACTGCAAGTGCCAGGGATTGTAAGATGGCTCGTGGCCAGCCCTTGTGAGTCCTCCCTCCGTCTCCAGGACCCGAGTGGCAGCATCTGAACTCTTGTGGGCTCGCCTGCCTCGAGGAAGGCCTTCTGTTTCCCTGGGTGGACAGACATAATGTTGGTGGTGAGGCAGCAGAGCGAAAGGCCAGCTCTCTAGCAGCTGGAACTTGGCGACTCTGAGCCATAGTGTGTCTCGGATTTTCAAAAGCCAAAGAAAAATCTGCCCGGGCTGTCAGGGAATTGGAAAGGGGGAGAGGGCCCGCCACCTCGAGTGGGAAGCGAATTGCCAGCCACACACACACCACCTCCCGCCTGTGGGAAGACTGCCAGGCGGTGTGACTCTTGTAGCCACTGCCGCCCGGCCACGGCGGCTCCCATCTGCTCGGCCTCTGCTGGCCTCCGACAGCCCCTCTCTCTAAGACGTGCGGGGACCAGCCAGTCAGCTGTTCCTGCAGAGTTGTGTGTGGGGACTGCGTAGTTTTGAATCTGGCCTTTCTTGGAGGTAAGGCGAGGGACCCCGCCAGCACGACCCCACAGCTGAAGACTGGTGGAGAAGTTTCTGGGGCCTCCCTTGGAGCCATCGTGGAGGGAGGAGAAGGCCTGGGACGCTGCCGACCAGAGGTCTATGTGGTCCTTAAACATCCGCCAAACAGAGCCGGGGAAAGCACTTTGCATTTTTGGGGTGTGTGGCTGGCAATTCGCTTCCCAACTCGCTTCTGGCTATTCACTTTGGTTCTCCAGAAGAACAGGTCATTTTGGGGGTGGCTGTACCAACCAGAACTTCGAAATCCGCCTCCACTCTCTTTGTAACATTGAAAGGACCTTGATAGATGGGTGTCTTGTGTAATTTTGGATACCTGAATACACACAACCTAAATATAGGGCCATGGTGTCCTGGGTAGAGCTCTATAACCAACTCTGGCGGTGTCTGGGGAGTAAGCAGGTACCGCTCGTAATGAACAGGTCCCTGATGGCAGTGTCGACTGCTGATCTAAACCATTTAGGCTCCAGAGTAGCTTCTTTTTTTTCCTTAAAGAGTCATTTCACCTTTAACGCAACTTCAACCAATCACATAATTGCCCATTCCTTTTCATTTATGAAGAGAAGGGCAGAACCCTTAAGATGTTTGACTAGCAAGACATTTTCCTCCAGAAGGAAAAAGGAAAAAAAAAAAGCCTACCTTTGGGCTTCCCAAAAGCTACCGTTCTGGAACCTGGTGGGAAATTCAAGTGCATGTCTTCAAGGCAAAGATAAGGGTGTCTGCGTGTGCAAAGATGCCTCTGGCGGCCCCGCACAAAACATGATGCATGAGCAAGGGACCCAACAGATTGGTGAGAGCCAGGCCTTCGCAACTGGTGAACATCTTGGTATTGATATCAGCACAACGATGGTGCTGAGGGCTTGTGGGGCCAGTGGGTTCTCCGCATACAGATTTATTTGGAGGGAGAAAGTTAAGCCCGAAAAGGCATAGCAGGGGCCTGCTGACTACCTGGCATTGGGCATCTGCTGCTATGGATAAACGGAGGCACAAAAGCATGGATGAGAACTCCCTCGGTCATATAGTAGAACCCGCAAATCATTAACAGGACCCCCAGAGCCCCAGTGCAAGTCCCACACACATATCTTCTGATAATTGGATCACCCAGTACACGCAAGAAGGAAAACTCGCGGTGGGACCAGATGTCCACAGAATGGAGAGGGATATGCATGGGAAAGATGAAGGTGATCTAAATTAGAAGCTTCCTACATTCTAATTAGATGATGAGAGCCTCCTCCGATCAGGTCCTCAGTCCCTTTGAATATCCATGAGACTGATATTGTTTGTGGTTGTCATAACATCAGCCAGGAACGAAAGCCGGAATCTCATCAGCTGGGAGGTAGTGGGTGGATTTTTTTTTTCCCCCAGCCCCGACGCTTGGCATGAAGGTGACTGGGTCCTCCTCCTCTGCCCGGAAAGCCAGGGCCAGGGCATCAGTTTTAGTTTTACCGTTCGGAAAGGGAGTTTTTTCATCATACCAGCTGGAATTCATAATGGACGGGCACCTCTTATTGAAATGAGCCCTCTGTGTGCCTTAAAGGAAAAAAAAAAAAAAGGCCAGAAAGAAATAAAATGCCACATAAATGAGACCGTTTCGTTTCTCTCTCTTGCACGCATTTTCTCTCTCTCTCTCTCTCTCTCTCTTTTAAAAATAAACGTTAGAACCCAAGGTAGTTGTATTTAAGCAGCTTTAATTTCCTTTCAGGGCTGTGCGCTGGGTTGTGGTCACTCAGGCAGCAGTAACTTTGAAAAAATGACCCGTCTACACCCAAACAATAACAGAATCTCCCTTTTTATGTTGGAAACGCCCACGGCTTTCTCTGTATCTGCAGACTCCCCACGTAGATGCAACTGTTTGACCAGCCTTCTACTGAACAACTTAATTAAGCAAAAGAAAACGTGTCAGTTTCTGCCAACCTCACAAAAACAGAGCTGTGGGGGTATAAAGGGTCGGCCGAATTAACCCACATTCCTGAACGGGTTCACTAAAGCGAGGCCTGGCTTTGCAGCAATGCCAAGGGGAACCGTGCGCTGGATTGCCATTCAGATTTATCAAGACATATTGTTTGGTAGATCATACTGAACACAATTAAAGCGGCAATACCTCGGGCAGGGCGGGGGCTACAGCTCGGGTGTGAGCTGAGGTTTATTTAAAAAAAAAAAAAAATCTTGTCACGACACGGTGCCACGGTTGACGGTCTGCCCAGTTAGGGAGACAAAGCTGTTTTATCCCACCATATGAAAACAGCAAGTTGTTTTTAGTTTTGTTCCCCTGGTCAGTATCCTGCCCTCCCTCCGGCCCTCTGTTCCCTGGCCATGAAAGCACAGGCGATATGCAAAGCAACTGTATACTCTGCATGCAATTTGTACTAGCCAGACCAAACCCCGAATTTAATCCTTTTTTTTTTTTTTTTTATCCCCAGGGTGGAGGGGCAGGCGGGTGGTGGGGGGAGCGGGGAGTGCCCCTGCCTAAATCCTTCTCTGGAAGCCCAGAAAGCATAGGCCCCAGGAATCCTGTTTCCTAGCCAATTAAATGTAGGTTTTTTTTTTCCCCCAAGGCTTGGGTTTTGATTTTGCTTCCTTTATGTGAAGCCAGGATGGAGCTTAGAGCCCAGTGCTCTCCCTGTCTCCCTGCCCCCACTCCACCACCCCTCGACCCACCGGATCGGAGAACCCTGCAGTGCTCAGGAAAAGCAGGGGCTTTCGAGGGGCAGACAGAGTGAATTCAGAAACATCACCGTGCATCTGGGGAGAAACCGGATGGGCACCAGTTTGGCTCCTAGGCCATGAGATTGTGGGGTTTTTATTCTGGATGGGGAGACCGACACCGCGCAGGTCAACCTTTACTTCCTAATCTTGCAGGGAAGCCCATACACCAGTGTTTGTAGCGTGGCCGCCTCCAAGCCTCACATCAGAAACAAACAGGCTCTCTGATCAGCTGAAGCACCCATGCTTTCCTGTGGGTGCTGCCTTTCTGAACCCCCTGTGATGCAAAGAGCCATTTGGTGAAGAGGTATTTGTGCTTGATGTCTACTGCAGGCGTCCTCCGCGTGGAGATGTCTCCTAAAGATTCAAGTGTCGCTCAATGGACGGAAGACCATATAGGCAGCTTTTGTTTGCTCTGCCGCTTGGAGGAAATGCATCAAAGTTTTGCTACATAAGGCAGGCAGAAGCTTGCCAGTTCAGCAAGGCTGGGCAGACAGAAACCAGAGGAACCAGAATGGCCTGGAAGACTAACAGGCCTCTGTGCAGAAGGCCAAGGCCACAGTGGCAAGGAGCGCGCGCTCTTTGGGGCGCAGCGCACCGCAAGCCACTATGATTTTTTTTTTCCTTGGGATCTTAAGGTGGCTTCACTCTTGAGCTTGACACCCCACGTAAAGTGGATCCTCGAAGAGGCTTGACAAGGCTTCCAGTGCAGAAATGCACACGGTTGAGACACACCTAAAACATGCTGGTGGAGGAGAGCAGAGAACAGCAGTGGTGAAATACGATCGGGAGTTTTTATCCAATAATTATCCAGATAGTTCATCTCTAAAGAAGGGTTTTGGCCCCGAGTACACGGATGCTTCAGGCAAAGGCCATCAAGACTCAACACCCATGGCAAGAATAGCTTACGCTTTGAAGGTTTCCTTATACAGACAGGAAGTGGTCCACATGTGGCAACAGGGTGCCCTCATTTCTGGGACTGGCCTCTATTGCTAACATTTTTTTTTCTCAAATAATTCAGGCCCCAGAGGAGATTTTTCTTTTTGGTCTGAAAGGTGAAGTTTGGTTGGTATGTTTCATCTCCCCAGAGGTCTCTGCGCTGTCCTCAAATGGTTCTTCTGGGGCCTGATGGAAAATCTGAGCCAAAGAGCCTCAAGTAGGCAGAGTGCCCCAAGGATGCACCCTCTCCTTGAGGGCAGGCTTGCCAGCCAGCGGCCCCTCGCCCTGCCTGCGGCCCCCTCTCTGGAATGCCTCGAATGTCTCACTGCATCCGTCCCGTGTCGTCTCCACAGAGGGCCTGTGGCCTCTGTCCCTGCCTCTCGCTATTTGCATGGACCAGCATGGAGCCTGGAGCTGGCTACAAGGTTCTAGTCCCTGTCTGTTTCAACTGCAGGATGTCTTTAGGCAGAGTACTTAGTGTCCCTCTACCTCAGTTTACCCATCTGTAAAACTATAAGCTAATGATAGTCTCCACCTCAAGGGGCTGGTGTGAAGCTTGAGTTCATCTATGTAAAGGGTTCAGGGTTCGAACAGTGCCTGGTGTGTAAGAGGGACTGTTAGTCTTCTAGCTCCTTCTGGGCTCGAGCATCACCTTACCTATCGGAACACTTCCAGGAGGCAGTCGGCAAAATGCCGGGAGTGGATATCTCCAGTTCTGCTTCCCCTGTTTGGACAGGGGCGATTTGGCTTGAACACCCTCCTTGCGTTGACGTGGGCTGGACGTTTTGCAGCTGAGCCAGAGAGAGGGCCAGTGCCTGGAACGGTTTCCCTTGAGCAAATGGCAGCAAGATGAAGGTTGGATGTGGTCAGAGCGGGACCGCACAGAGGAGGGTGGGCAACCTCCCCAACCTCCCCGAGGCTCTTGGGGACCCAACCTCCCCGAGGCTCTTGGGTCCCAAAGGGACCCAGCCATCCAGCACTGGCCTGCCAAGAACTCTCTCACTTCACTGCTGGGAATGGAGGTCAGAGGCCCAGGGTGACTGGCCCAGGGTCCCACAGCAGGGCTGGGACGAGAAGCTGTCCTGACAGCCTGCGGCTGTATGTTTTTGCTGGGCACTATCATCTCATTCAGACAGGGACGTGATAGTAGTGCAGCGGTCAACACATTCTAGTCACGCAAAGATTTCCTTTCGGGAGCACGTGGCCTCACCTTCAGGCTGGAAGCCATCCAGAGGGAGTTTAACAGGCGGGTCTCTCCAATCTAAAGAGAAACTCCACTTCTGTCCCTCCCAAAAGTATTCCTGGGCCTCCAAAGAGAGTCACCAATGCTGGGAGGCAGAGGGACACACAGGCCCTCTCTCTCTTTCACAGATAGGGCTCTGAGCACAAGGACCCTCAACAGCTCTGCCCCCCCCAGCACCCCCCCCCCCCAACGCCTGGATTCGTGGCTGGGAGGTTCCCTGACACGCCTGAGCTTGATGGGAGCCTCTTGTTGGGTGAAATTTATGACCAGGCACTTCCTCGGGGGAGACTTCCCACGTCGAATTGTCCAACATTTCTGACCTTACAGCCCCAAACAAGGCAAGGGTGGGGAAGGGAGGGGCTGGAGGGCGGAGGAAGTAGGCAGAGGGCGGTGCCACTGGGCCAGATGTCCCGGAGGGGGGAACGCGCAGATGCCCTAGTGACACCCTGCGTGGCCAGGGGGCGCGGGGACCGGGGGTCACTAGGGCACCCGGCTGGCGGGCGGGGCTGCGAGCACTCTGCTGTCCCTCCACCTGAGTGACAATCGGTGGCCCCGGGGAACCTCACAGATGGGCCCTGAGTCTGGAGGGGGTGGGGAAGTGAGGACCAGCCCCGGCCCAGCTCCTCCCACCTGTGCCTTATCCCAGGACACCCCTAAAAATGCCCTGGAGGGAGAGAAAGAATTGCTCAAGGTGACAGAGACTGGGGGGGGGTGGCTTGCTGGTTATCTACCTTTGGGGTGTTTGTTTTGTAGATGCTGCATCTGCAGATTCTGTTGGGATAGTCTTTCACCATCTAGTCCCTTTTTTTTTTTTTTTTAAGATTTTATCTATTTATTCATGAGAGACAGAGAGAGGCAGAGACACAGGCAGAGGGAGAAACTGTGGGGAGCCCGATGCGGGACTCAATCCCAGGACCTCAGGATCTCGCCCTGAGTGGAAGGCAGATGCTCAACCACTGAGCCACCCAGGTGTTCCCAGCTCACCCCTTCTTTGGGGACAAGAAAGTCGCGAATCCTTTGAGGGGGCTGTCACTGCCACTCTTTCTTTCCTCCCACTGAGTGGGGAGTATAGAATCATCTAGAAGAGCCCCTTACGGATGGCAGCTTCTCAAATGTGGCTGCCCACTGGAATCACCTGGGGAGTTAAAATAAAATACTGATGCCAGCTCCCCCATCCCATCCCCCAAGAGTCTGATCTAACTGGTCTGGGACAGGCCCAGCGCCTGGGTTTTAGAAGCTCTCCGGGTGCTCTAATGTGAGGCAGAGTTTGAGAGGTGCCAGCTCAGTTCCTCACCGTGGGCCCCGTGTGACAGTTAGGGTCTCCCCTCCTCCAGCGGGGAGCATTTGGAAAGTGGGCTCACCTCCAGCCTTCTGTGTGCAGATTTCAAGATGAAATGGGAAGGAGACAAGGTTGCTTGCGGTGGGGAGAGGGATGGATAGTGAACAGATACGACAGTGTTTTGACAAGTGACCCATGTAAAGCCGGGCAAACCATTTACTAAAATAAAATTGAGCTGACCCTAATGTTTTTTATTTTGTGGGGTTTTTATTTATTTTTATTTTGTGAGGAAGTGGGGGGGCAGTTGCAGTTCCCCATGGGCATTTACTCAGATGCACCAACCAACCAGCTTTGGGTTCTGGCTCCGTGGCCCCACTGATTTTGGGATAAAGACGCACATCCTGCCCTGCGATGAGCGACCCTGACTCCCTCACCATTCCCACCTGCGGAGCTACAGTCTCTGCTCCTTCTTGTTTCAGGGCTGGGTACAGCTGTACCCTCTGCATGGAATGCCTTTAAAAATTTTTTTATTTATTCATGAGAGACACACAGAGAGAGGCAGAGACATAGGCAGAGGGAGAAGCAGGCTCCCTGGGGGGACTTGATCCCAGGACCCCAGGATCATGACCTGAGCCAAAGGCAGACACTCAACCACTGAACCACCCAGGTGCCCTGCTTTAGTTTTTTTTAGGTTTATTTATTTATTTTAGAGTGAGTTGGGGGAGGGGCAGAGGAAGAGGGAGAGAGAGAATCCCAAGCAGACTCCTCACTGAGCACAGAGCCTGATCCCAGGACCCTGAGATCATGACCTGAGTGGAAATCCAAGAGTCAGCCGCTGAACCGACTGAGGCACCCAGGCACCCTGTGCGTGGAATGCTTTTACACACCCTCCATCCCACACACCCCAACATGCAGAGCACACGCACTTCACCTAGTTAATGCCTACCTGTTCTTCATCATTTATGTCAGACATCGCCTCCCCAGAGCACACCCCAGACCTCCCAGACCCTGTTATGTGTGCTCACCATCCTGGCAGCTTGCCTTCAGCAATTATCATATAAAAATGCAGTTAAAATTAACTGTTTAACTAGTTGTTCTATATTTCTCTCCCCTGCTAAGATGTAGGCCCCATGAGACAGGAAGTATGCTTTTCTTCACATTGCTGCCTTTCTAGGTCTGTAGTAAGACCGCAATAAATATTGATCAAATGATAAAGATGGGCTACCCTGTCACTTAAAAAAAAAATCATTGGGCTCAGTCTTGCATTCACTTGGCTTTTGTCTAAATGTAGGGGCTGGTGGTTCAGATGTTCTGGCAAATGAGTTTGGCTCACTGGAGCGTCCTGCTGCATATGCGGTGGCTGTTTTGTTGTTAATGGCGATGAGTCCTTTATATATTGCTTTGTGCCTCAGTTTACTCAACTATAAAGCCAGCAGGGATTAGAGAAAACCCGGAGGATCTCAGAGAACGGGCATGCTACCGCGGTGAAATGCTGTGAACACAGAGTTTCTTGCAAATAATAGAAGTTTTAATGACCCCCTTCATTATGGACATTTCTTAGCACATTTTCGATGTTATAATTAAAATATTTACAAGAGGGATGATTAAAGTTTATATACTCTGTTCAAAGAGAAATTTAAGAAGGAAACATATTGACAATATGCCAAGTACTTTGTGTATTTGATGCCACTTGATCCTAAAAATACACCTATGATGTAGGTCTAATTATTACCATTCTACAGATGAAGAAATGAAAATTCAGAGAGGTTCAGAAACTTGCCCAGGGTCACATAGCTAGGGAAGGTGGAGGAGAAGATGAACTTTGCAAATAAAAATCCCACACCTATGACCTCAAAACTACATGCTTTCTAAAAAAAACAGAATGACCATCCTGGGTTAATGGAGCTCTAGACTCTTTGTCATTTGGAGATGATTACCTACATTTTGGCTACCTCTCGGTTGCAGAGATAAACCGACTCTGGAAAAATCTCCAAGGGTGATCCTGACATTTGAACCCTTGACCAAACACCCAGATCTTATTCTCTTTGAAATTCTCTTTTCAGTAAGCTTAGGAACTCAGTGCTCGAATCCAGGCCAAACAGAGAGTTTTCTCTGGAGCTGAGGGAGTGGTAGGTCTTCAGACCAGAGCCCCTTGAGATTAATAGACTCAGTCAGAGATAACCTAGCAAGGTATAAATTTTACTTGGTTAGTCCATTTAGGATGAAGCTGACATCTACATTCTTCTTACTTTATTCTTCTGGGGACTCAGCACAGCATCCCTGGGAATGTAAGCGTCCTCAGTGAGCCTGGTTCTTTTAGAAAACACAACACAAAGGACAAGACGCTGCCCGGTGTCTCTCAAGGACAGGATTTTGCTTCAGGGCCAATGTTCTCCCCAAAAGGGACCAAGGATGGACTTGACTTCTCATTGATCACCCTGTCCTCTCCAACTCCAGGACACTTAAATCTCTCTCCTCCAAGAGAACTGGGGATACTTCATGCTTAGCTTTGCGGTGTGGTTTAAATATTGCGCCCCGAGGTAAAATTTTCAGAGACTCCTAGTTCCTGTGATGCATGGGGCCCAGGTATGCCCAGAAATCGGCTCCTCTTGGCTGCAGTGATCACCTTGTCCTGGCGTGCCTGGGCCTGTCCTGGTTTAGTTCTCAGCTGCAGGCAACCCGGCAGGTGTGGGTGCTGGGCATTATTATAATTTTCCACATGCTCTATGGCATGGGGAGGAAACACCCAACCTTAACCTTAACCTCTATCCCCTTTTCATTTTGAAAAAGGCACATTTCAAAAAAAAAAAAAAGAAAGAAAGAAAGAAAAGAAAAGAAAAAGGCACATTTCTGTTGGAGGGGAGACCCTTCCCTTTGCGTTGGTGTTGTCCCTCTCCTGGCCCATCTCTAGGGCTCTGGAAGGCAGCTGTGAAGAGCTTTCTTAAAAAAAAAAAAAAAAAAAAAAAAAAAAAAAAGTTTTGCCTTTTTCCATTGTGATAACAATCCATCATCATGGCAGACCTTCCAGACAACAAAGGAAACGGAAAGAAAGAAATTAAATTCACCAAGAATCCTGCCACCCAGTGATGCTGGTGATGGCGATGGTGATAATTAGCCTTTATTGAGAGCTTGCATGTCTGGCACTATTCTAAGCTTGTTACATATATTTGCACATCGAATCTTCCAAACAAGCCCCCTTTACAGATGAGGCAAGGGAAGCAGTGAGTATTGAAAATGCTGTTGGTCTCAAAATTGCTGCTTGATTTTCACGCCCACATTGTAAAGAACCACACTGTCATGCCTCGAAGTAGCAGAGAACCACCTTGGGTCTTGGCCTGCAGCAGCTCCCAAATTAATGTCCCCTTGGGGCACTGGTGTCCTTTGGGCTACACTCGAGTGTCCTAATGAAGAGTGAACGCCAGTGGTCCTCGCCCCTGACTCGCTGCTGATTGGGCAAGCAAAGAGCACTTTTTTCCTTGTTCAGTTTTACATCTCCACCCCCCGGTTTTCTTCTTAAATCTTTGCCACGTTTATATGCTCAAATATGACATGAAGTGGGATCGGATGTGATGACACATAGTAGATATAGTATGTTTCAGGGTTCCTGAAAGTGTGCTTCATGGGGTTCCACACGGTACTTCCCGGCTATTCTCCCCGTGTCTATTCCCCCAGCAGGAGGGTCACGGATGGGGGCCTCATCTCAGGGCCTGGAGCGCCCCTGGGCTGGTCCTCCTGCTTCCTTTCAGGCCACCCTGCCACCTGCCAGGCCCGGGGAAGAGGAGGAGAGCTGTCGGCCTCCCAGCAGAATTATGGAGGCCTGAGCATCTTTGCCTCCCTGGCCCGCCCGCTCCTAACCAGGCCACAGGCCGAGGTTAAGGACCCGCCCCTGTTCTGTTGTTCTCTGTGGGGCACTGTCTCTGGGCCCCCTCCCTGGCCCAGATGACGGTACTTAGTGACCTTTCACACAAGCACTTCAAGCCTTTGTGCTGAGCAATTGGTCCCCCTGCTCCTTCTGTGGGAGGACACAGATGAGGACATTACAACTGTCAGCCCGCCTGGCGCAGCAGGAGTGATGAGCCGACGGGGACAGACAGCTCTCAAGAGGAGGCTGCAGCAAGAGGGGCCCTTCTTCCCAATCTCCAGGGTGACCACAGCCTTCTATTATGTGTACGTGTGTGCGCATGTGCATGTGTGCATGTGTGTGGGGGGTGAGTGTTACCTGCCTCTGACCCAGGGAAGGTCCTGCTTCCCGAGGTGATTGGTCCCCACGTACGCAGGGGAGACTCGGTCCTGCTCCTGGGTATGACTTGACCATGTGACTCCAAGAAGTCACCCCAACTCTTAAGACAACCTCAGCTGTCTCTTTCTCCTTATCCCCAGGCCCATTAGGAAAGTGAATTAAAAATACTTTCAGCTGCCTGGAGAAGAGTCCTGGGCATCATCCACCCTGTAAGAAATTAGAAGGGCACCTAGGTGGCTCAGTCGGTTAGGCGTCTGCCTTTTGTTCTGGGCAGGGCATGGCCCCAGGGTCCTGGGATCAAGTACCGCATCCAGGCTCCCTGCTCAGTGGGCAGCCTGCTTCTCCCTCTCCCTCTGCCTGCAGCTCCCCCTGCTTGTGCTCTCTCTCTGTCAAATAAATAGATAAAATCTTCAAAAAAAATAGAAGCTATAGGATTGTCACTATCTCACTACCATTACTATTTCTAGAACTTCTCAGAGCACTGCATCTGAGTAATATAGACCACATGATCCCAGCTTTGTCAGAAATAAAGGTAGAGGGACACCTGGGTGGCTCAGTGGTTGAGCATCTGCCTTTGGCTCAGGGTGTGATCCCGGGGTTGAGTCCCATATCGGGCTCCTTGCATGGAGCCTGCTTCTCCCTCTGCCCGTGTCTCTGCCTCTCTGTGTGTCTCTTGTGAATAGATAAATAAAATCTTAAAAAAAAAAGAAATAAAAGTAGATGTTCTAATTATATATACATAAAAAGCAAGCAGAAGGAAATACATCTAAATGTAAATGATGGTTGTCTCTGGACAAGCGGTGGGATTGCACGCGCTCCATATTTTTGTTTTCTCTTGATTTCAGTATTTGTACCGCATGCGGACCTACATAATCAGGTTATAATCAGAAAGAAACACTAAATATTGTTTTTTTAAGAAATGCTCATCTAAAAAAAAATGCTCATCTATATTCTGCGTGAGTTCTAACGACCCCAGTCATGTTCTCTCCTCCTATTCTGTTTGAAAATGGAACAATTGCCGCTTTTCAGGAACCCCAGGAATGGATTTTTGGAGAGGGTGTTTCCTACCTGACATCCCCTCTGGCTTCAGGTGACTTCAGAAAGGCCTGAGAAAGGACCTGGAGTTGGCTGTCCCACCACCCAAGGTGATCAAAGGGAGGGAGCTCATGCTCCGTTTGCCTCATTCTGCCTCTCAATAATCTAGCAAATTTGTTTTGGTTTGCCACCCACCCTGGCAAATTTTAGCTTGGTGCTCTGTGCTAGAAAATGGGCAGATGAGGTCCCCAGGCTAGTGTAGACGCTGCAGGTTTGTGACACCTTTCGTTGTCATTCTCTTGCCCCCAAGTCCGGTTGGTCCAATTGTGCCACGGCCAGAATTGCACTTTTGCTCAAAAGCACACAGGAAAGGCCTGTGGGGGGCATCAGGTTAGGTCACTTCCATGTCTGGTGAAGAAGCCACATTCCCTGGCTGCTGTAGCAAACAGCCCTTAGAAACCTGACATGTGGGACACCTGGGTGGCTCAGTGTTTGAGCATCTACCTTCAGCTCAGGTGGTGATCCTGAGGTCCTGGGATTGAGTCCTGCATCGGGCTCCCTGCAGGGTTTCTGCCTCTCTGTCTGCCTATGTCTCTGCCTCTCTCTGTGTCTCTCGTGAATAAAGAAATAAAAATATTAAAAAAAAAAGAAAAAAGAAACCTGGTGTGTGTTTTGTTTGTGTCCTCTTGCACATTCTCCCTCTCTTTCCAAGCAGAGGGGCATCTTGCAATGAACCGGAACCAGAGTCTGACTTGAAGGATCAGAATGAAATGGCCTTTGACAGGTCACTTTGTCCCACTTGGAGGCATTCATTCATAGTGATTGCAGATTGCTCCAAAGTGAGCCCCGCACAATTCCACCCCACTTTATCTAAAGGCCCAGGACTTGGTTAGGCTGCTTGCTCAGAGGCTCACTCCCTGCCAGCCTGTGTCCTAAAGCTTGTTGGGTTGAAGTCAGATTGCAACACATTCACAGATGATTAACCTATCTCCAGGAGGGCAAACCAAACTCTGAGGAAAAGGAGACAAGTCTCCAAAAGCAGAAGTTGGACTTTGAAGGGTATAAGTGGGCAAAGTTGCAGGCATTGGGCTCATCCGCACAGGGGAGGCCACGTCTACCTTAGCCTTGCCTTCATTTTGGCCCCAGGAAACTGCATGATCTGTCCCTTAAAATCACTTCCAAAATGTTTGCATCCTCTCAAAAACATAATTCTTTCTCAAAAATAAGTTTTTTTCCTGATTGTAAAAGTAATTCTTGTTAATTGTTTAAAAAAAAAATCAGTAAGTCCTGGAGCGCCTGGCCAGCTCAGTTGGTAGAGCTTGTGGCTTTTGATCTTGGGGGACATGGGTTCGAGCCCCACACTGGGTGTAGAGATGACAAAAATAAGAAAGCGACCGATAAGTGCCAAGAAAAAAATAAAACAACCCAAATCCCACCACCCAGAGATAAACACAGTTAATATTTTCTCCAGGTATTACCCTTACTCCATAAACACAATTAGATATACTTAAACTCATGTTATACAAGAATTCTATAAACTGTTCAGCAATATATTATGGCATCTTTCTCTGACTCTCTCTCTCTAATGAACTAAAGCTCCAGATTGTCATTTCAGATCATTCAGATTATTTCAGACTTAGGTCATTAAAATGGCTGTGTAGTATTTTATTGTAAGTCCATAACAAAATTTGTGAAACTCATCTCATAAGGAGGACCATTTTGGTCAATTCCTATTTGGTTTTAATATTCAATGCAACTCTGTGGTGAATATCTTGAGACATAAATCATTAAGCCCTTTATGCTATGTCTATTTAGAGTAAAATTCTTTGAAGAAAACTTCCTTGCTCAAGGGGTGAGGTCATTAATGATTTATATAACATAAAAGTTAAATATATAAATGTACATTATATAATATATAATATATTACAGTATAATTGTATATATAAATTGTACAGGATTATTTTTCACATAAAATTTATATGAAATTATTTTACAAACATGTATACAATTATATGTAACACAATACAAATAATTACATATAATAATGCAATATAGTAAGTATAATAAAATATAAATATATATATTTATATTTATATAATATATGTAATTTGCTAGGGACTTTAGGAACCCAGAAGGGTTAGATGTGCTCAATCCCTGAGCAGTGAAGACAGGTAATCATGTCTTTTAGACACTATACTTAATTTTTTCACTCAAATTTCACTTGAAATTCTCCAGGGACCCGCTAATGAAAAATGACTCTACACCCTGCAACAGGTTTCTATCCCCCCAAACCTCTTACAAGAACCTCCTTTCAGATGGGGAGCAAGTAAGCAAGCGAGACTTCCATAACAAAGAAGGAAGGAGGGACTAGCTTATATTGAAAAATAACTTGTTTGGACTCCACGATGGTAACACAAATCTATACCTGAGCAGGGAGGAAGCTGCCTTTCACATGACACTGGATTATTCTCTCTGAGATTGTTTTGTTTCTTCTTCTCCTTCTTTTTCTCCGCCTCCCCCTCCTCCTCCTTCTTATTTTGATACCAATCGGATTATAACTACGCTGTTCTTATGACCTTTTGCACCTTTTGTTTCATAATTCGAAAGAATCAAAAATTCTAGCGTCCATGAATAAATCCAACTCTTAGCTCCTTCTTGCTGACTAAATGCAATGGGGGAATAAATACAGTGAGTGTTCACAAAAACAGTGAAGAATAGAAAATTGTTTAAGTGGCCAAAGAAACTTTATCCTATTGTGCGGCGGGCCAAGCTATGCCAGCTATATGTAAATGTAAGCAGTGGTCTGTGTTCATGCGTCCACTTTGAAATTGCCATCTGAATTTAATTCTGCCTTTGTGATTAAATCAGGCCATTACGTTTAATCTCACTTAATAGTAAGAAACGTCCTTTGTTGTTTTCTATAGGCAACATATTCCGCCCCTAACATATACAGCTTGGCATTCACACTTTGCTATTAATCCCCGATGGCTGATAATTGCTTCATCTCCAGGCCCTCTGTCCAATTCACAAGGGGCTGATTGCAACTATTCTTCCCCTATACATTAATGCACTGTTTGGGTCTTGCTTCTTTGGCTCAGTGAACCCCATCAAGCTGTCCACATTTTCTGGGCATGTGGGCGTATTGTGAGATGTTAAATTAAATTCCGTGTTGACCCCCCTACACACCAGAATCTATTAGCTCCTGCAACTTAGCTGATTGACAAGTGGGACTATTTTTCCACTCAAAATCCTGCGATTAAACAACCACCACCACCACCAGAGGCGGGCTATTTTGTTTTTAGGCAAAGACAGGGGTTTTCTTACTGCTGTCTTGCTATGTACATTTTCTGACCACCGCAAGAGCAATTGCATTATTGCCACGATGCTGCTTCATTGATCTGCCACTTGTCTGTCTTGTGATTTCTCTGGGAAAAATGATCAGACCTCACAGGAGTACCATTCATGGCTTCAGGGTTCGAAATTCTTTTCACCTTGATTTCATTCCCCACCCCCACAAATGTTGTTTTAGGTGATGAGAATTAAGGCTCTTTCCACTTGTCATATATCCCATGAACTGCTCAGGCATAGAGCAAAATACCAGTCGGTGGAACAGCCTTCTGTCTTTCCTTTTTGCATGAAAGGTAACAGATAGGGCTAATTTTAATGTTAAGCTTTGCAAAGCAGAGAGGCTTTCTTTTCTGTCACCCATTCATTAGCTGGGCAATAGTGGCTAAGCTTTTCATTGTGCTAATTTAGGAATACTATCATTATCAAGTTGACTTTGTGGTTCCGAAATTAGTATTAGCTACTTGTGTTTAATTCATATTAAGTGCATACGGTTTCCTAAAGTTTGAACAGTGGCTACGGCATCTATATAACCTTCTGGTTCTGCGAATAGTTTTGCTGGGCTTTATACAATTTCAGCTTCATTGCTGCTCTTGGGAGTCTTAGAAACTCCATATATCCCTGTTGAAAACTTTGTTTTCTGATTATGAGCGACCCCATAAAAGTAATTTTATTTTTGTGTAACATATAACTCTCTCTATATATGCATAGCATTATATAGCATATACTTATATGAGTCATAATTACATAAAATTATTTATATATTCATCACAGATAAATCTTAAAAGTTTAGAAAAACTAAAGAAAAAGTAAAAACCATTCCAAATCCCGCAGACACAGACTGTTCTCAGTTTGGCTTCTTTGCTAGATACATTTTTCATCTGTGACTTACTTGTGTGAATAGACTCAAAGTTTCTAAAAATACAAACACATAATTTTTTTAAATTTCCAAAGGATTTTGTCATAGCAAATGTTACATAATTGAAGCATGGAGGAATGTGTGCCACAAAGTGAAGAAGTTATCTTATTTGTTAAATAAACATTTCATTTTGAAATCATTTTAATTAATTAATTTTCATTGAAGAATCACTGATAATGCAGTATCATGGTATACAATGTATTTGATATTTACATACATATCTTATTTATGTGCATATACATTATATATGGTCACTGCAATGAGTCCTGCTGTCATGTAGAATAATTTTAGATTTATAGAGAAGTTGCAAAGATAGTGGAGAGCTCTCTAATAATCCTGGCCCGGTTTCTTGCTTGTTAGCATTATATATAACTATGGTACATTTGGCACAACCAAGAAACACACATAACTTTTAAAAATACAGTGAGAAGCTTACAGTTTCTTAATCTGCTCCGTTTATCATGTAAATAAATAATCCTCTTTTGTTATTATCCATTTACCATATGAATAAATATTCTCCTATGTTATTATTCGTTTACCATATAAATATTCTTCGGCATCACCATTCTTAGAAAATGTCAGTTTAGGATCATCCTTTTTTTAAAAGAGGAAACTAAGGTAGTAAGTGTGATTATTCAATGAGTTAGATTCTAGCTAAAATTTTGATAGTGTGTGATCAGAAAGCTGCTTCCAGAACAGCTCCTGTGATGGAGGTGAGGGGTGGGTTGGAGAGCATCCTGTGGTGAGGAGCTTTACCCAGGAGCACCGTACCCTCCAACCTCTAATGGACCCTGGTACTCTCGGCAGATTCTGCTTGATGCTTGAAGAAGCATCAGCAGTGGGTCCTGGGGCCGGCCTCTGCAAAGGAGATTGTTTGTGCAAGCACAAGGAGTCCAAGTGTCATCATTTCTAGCTTTTGCTTTTCCAATGACATGGGAATACATTCTCACAAGAGAAATTTTAGAAAAGATACATTTTAAAAAGCAAATAAAAGCTCTAACATAGCCTCACAGAGATGACCACCACCAAGTGGACGCGTATTTGGGATTACACTGCTTTGCAATCTGCTTTTTTACTTCTGTCATGACCATTTTCCCTTATTATTCAATATTCTTCTAAAAAAAATTCCCCATTGGCTTCATGGAATTCTATTCCAGAACTTTGTTGCAATTATTTAACCCCATCTCATATTTTAGGGCATTTTAAGGTGTTTCCAGCTTTTTCTTATCATAAAGGGCACCGGGATCTTTTTTTCTATGACACGATGTTTCCTATTCTTTCCTATTTACATTTTCCTATTGTATTTTTTTCCCTCAAATATCAGTGTAACATAATATAAGGATGGAGTGTAACTAAGTAACACGTCATTTTCTTTCCTCAGGAAAAATCATCAAAAGCAGAATTAATGAGTGAGATCAAGGTTGCCCAGTTGCACCTTTTCCAAGTGGTATTTTGCAAGAGCCACAGAGAAAAAAAAAAGAACACACTGAATTTCACTGCTTTTGGTGGGGAACCCACTGTGGAAGTACGATTCTCAGAAGAAAAGGGGAAACCCTCACCATGGTTTTGGTGATTCACTGATTAGAAGTTACTGTTTAGTCAATTGTGTAGCTACCCAAGGGCTCCCACACAAGGAGATAGGTGTGTATACAAATGAGGCGCTGAACATGAACGCTGACACCCGAGCAACTGCCCAGGACCTGGCCAAAGGGAGATTAAAATAAATGCAAGGAGGTAAGAAGGATTAATGGCAAATTGTCATTTGGTGGGTCAACAGTCATATCGCTATCGTGTACAGGAAGCATGAGTGCAAGATAGAGCGGTTATAAGTAGCATTAAACTGTTCACCTCCTCATGCAGAAGTGGGATTCGGCACTGCAGATAATACTGCTGTGTTGCTAGCTCGTAATTTCAGTAGGGTTTTGAGCTGGATGCCTGTGTGAGCTTATTATGATTGGTTTTATCTACGTTGCCCATAAGTGACAATGACAATGGTCTCTCATTGAGTGGGAGTTGGTGTTTCTGTTTTAGTTTACTTTACACTAAGTAAGATGGGGGATTAGATATGTGATTTAAAAAAAAAAAAAGAGAGAGAGAGATTCCTAAAGCATGTATCAGGTATTTTTTTTAAAAAGACTTTTTAAAAAGTTAAGCTGGAAAATAGAAAAAAGAAGCTAAAAATATCTCAGCTTCCAATGGACTTATTCTAACACTGGGTCAATTAAAAATAAAATTTACCAGCTCTATAAAACAACAGCCGCCTGTACTTGGAGTTGATTTTAAGCCGATTGAGTGGTGCAAGCTCCGTGATCTTTTTAGCTATCACCTCTCATTTCTGGAAGGAAGAAGCCAAACAGCAAAGGTCTTGGGGGTAAATGGAAATAGGTGCCAGGAAAACAGAACAGCTAATGACAAGCTCATGCAATGTGAAGACGAGAACTCTCTGGGGGCCCCACGTGGCCCTGTGGAACTAACTGGCCCTTCTGTGTTTGAAGCATGAGTGCTTCTCGTTTCTTCTGCGTTCTGTAGCCCAGGGGTGTTCCTAAGCAATATCCTAACCTCATTTCTTTATTTCAGAGCATCAAATCAGTAGCCAGAGGAGCTATGGGTATTGGGCTCAACAATTAAATTCCAGCAGAGAGATTCCTTTGCAAACTGGGAAATTATTTAATTTCTGGCATGATTTTGTCTTTATTTGTACACGCGATCAGAGTGTTAGGTGGGGATTGCATTTTGTTCCTCCACCCTCCAAGCTTCCCGGCCTCTCTTTCTCTGCCCACCTCTGTCCCGCTTTCCTCTCCTTGTCCCCTTCTCATGTTCTTCCAGGGTTTGTCCTGCAAAAGGCACGGAGAAGGAGGGCAGACAGATCTGGGCGGGAGGAATGGCAAAGGAATGTGTCTGAGCAAACGAGAGAGGTGGTAGGGAGGAAGCCCGTGCACTTGAGCCAAGTCCTGAAGGGTTTGTAGGGTTGTGGCAGACGGATGAGGGCAGCGACACAGAGGGTGACAGGCTGGTGGGAGGAAGTGGCCAGGATGTGGGTGGAGGGGAGGGAGGAGTGATTGGCGAGGCTGGTACCTAAAGATGAGTGGGGGGTGGGAAGAGCACTCCGAGGAGCTGGGAATCCTGTGCTTTTGGCACTCTAGCCTGCAGGGATGTGGATCATCCGCCTGACAAATGTTAATGAAAAGCTCTCAGCAGAAGTGAAGCGTGTATTGGCCAATATGTTTGCATTTCTGAGGCTCTCCCAAGCTTTCTATGGCAGATGGAGAAGCTGCCAACCAGGTGTATGCTTTAGTCGCATGTGTCACCCAAACACAGTCTTGCAGACTTCGGGATAAAACACCTCACTTTTACCCAGCTGGAAGATTTTTTTTTTTTTATAAGATAAACTTTCTCCATCACCAGCCTGTTTATATCATCAAAATGACACCACATGATCTGGTCTGCTTTTGTGATGTAAATCATATCTGCTTCCCTAAAGCAGCCTTGGAGAAGGGACCCCGTGGGGGGCTGGGAATCTCTGAGAAGTGGTGTGACCAGACCCCAAATGGTAGCTGGGGGCCGGATATGAAGGGCCCCTGCACGAGCCCCTCCCACACCTGGTCTGAGCCATGAGATCAGTACCAACAGGCCAACAGTGAGCACTGTTGCGCAGTGTGCAGACCTCAGGAAGCAAAATGAAGGGTGTGAGGCAGGCTGGGTTTGGAAGCCCATCTTTCCCACAAGTGCTACCTCCACAAATTAACCTTTGTACCCACAAACCAAAGCGATTTATTGTTGTCTCCGGAATCCCCATGAATCTCCAGTCCAGATGGGAAAGAAGCACTGGGCTCTCTGATTTAAAGGGAGCCGGCTGGAAACTAAAAATTAGAAACTTGGCACTTAATTTCTCCTTCTTTTTTAGTCTCTAAACCCTGCGGCGAGGCTCTGTGGCTCCCTACCCCACCTGGGAGCATTTTAACTATTGTTGGCTGAACCCGTTATAGATATTCCCAGGGCAATTCCTTGCCTACAGGCTCCCCTCTCAGAAAGCAGCATCCATCCTCACCCTTCTGCATTGAGCTGAGGTCATTGCCTAGGGGTTTGGGGGAGCCCCCAGTTGTGCTTTGTGAAAAAGAAGGATCCATGATTTTTATATGCATTCTCTTAACCAAATCTCCCTCAACCTGCCTCACCTTCTGCAAGCCACAGGATAGCTAGGCATCCCAGATTACTTTGAAATGGATGCCTCATTTACTGAGACCCAAGACTGGCTTTATGACTTTGATTCAATACTGAAGGGTGTTAAGTCAGGAAAGAAAGAAGAAGAGTAAAGAAAAAAGAAAAAGAAGAAGAAGAAGAAGAAGAAGAAGAAGAAGAAGAAGAAAAAGAAGAAGAAGAAAAAGAAAAAGAAAGAAAGAAAGACAGACTGAGTTTATTTTTTAAAAACATTTTACTGATTGATTTGTCAGAGAGAGAGGGTGTGCACAAGCAGGGGGAGTGCAGGCAAAGAGAGAAACAGGCTCCTTGCTCCCTACTGAGCAAGGAGCCTGATGCAGGACTCGATCCCGGGATCCTGGGATCATGACCTGAGCAGAAGGCAGATGCTAAACTGTCTGAGCCACCCAGGTGTCCCTTAAAACAAAAACAAACAAACAAAAAACAACCACAAAAAAGATTTTATTTATTTGTCACAGAGGGAGAGGGAGAGAGAGAGGGCGAGAGAAACTGAATTTAAATGTTGCAGAAACAGTTCAAAGTTTATGGTTTAGCAAAATAGTCCGGAGCATCAGTAAGAAGGTTAAAGTGAGGACTGATCACTTGGGCTTTTGTAGCACCTGCTTATCTATGAACATGATGTCATAAACTGAAGACAGAGGCACAGGGATTGCTCTTCTCAGCTCCAATTAGCTTGCTCATTTGGAGTGTGGGTGGCGAGCCCAATGACCTCCAAGACCAGGTGAGGGGCCGGGGTAGCTGGAAGGGGTTGTGGAGACCCTGGCCTCAGCTCTAACTCACGGGGCCATGCAGAAGGATGAAGATCTGGATTTGTATGTAAAGTCTCCAGCTTTTCAAATGCTGGCAATTACGAATTCATTTAAAACAGACAAGCAAGCAAAATAAATAAAATAAAATAAAATAAAATAAAATAAAATAAAATAAAATAAAATAAAATAAAATAAAATCACCTGGCAGATAAGGAATTAGCTAAGGGAGATTGGCTAGCTCATCAAATCAATGGGGAGGCTGAGAAACTGGATTCAGGGATAACTGAGACAAGCAAGAGCCTGCCACACGAGCAGTCTACTTTGGATGCTACCACTGTCACCACTGCCACTGGACACTTGCTGCTGTCCCAACTGGATGCCCCCACTGGACTCTCCCCCAGAAGATCCCAGCCTCCACACCACTGAATGCTTGAGTTGGCTGTGGCCACAGCAAATACTCCCTAACAAGCCCCCGGCCTGTCTATTGCAGCCCCCAGATGAGACATCCAGGGCAGGGGCAGCTGATTGACCTTGCTTACACCATAAACCCAAGTTCTGGGTACCCAGGAGCCAGGTAGAAGGAATATATGGGACCTGGGCTGTCCTGAGTGGCATTGGGAGCCCTACCCTCCCCATGGCTGGAAACTGAGCCCAAATAGGAAGAGGATTCATAATCGGTGCTAAGGTTGAGCTTATCAGAACACGCCCAGGTTCAGGGACATCTCAAGGGCAGCTTGGAATGAGCCACGGTGGGAGTATTTACACTACAGAACGGAACAAACACAACAAATCAGGGCTTTGTTTTCTTTTTTTCTTTTTTCCTCAGAGGGCCAGTTTAAGAGCATACCAATGGTTTGTATACCAGATAGCCAAAGTGACACATGTCAGCTATCCAGGGAAAGGAAGTAATGATTTCCACAAATTCGATCCCTGAACTGAATGGAAGAAAGACAGAGAGCGTGAGCAAGTGTGCGAGTGCACACAAGTCTAGATGTGTATTTGCAGGTGTAAAGACAGCTGAGAACAGTGCCATTCAATAGAAATATAATTCAAGCTACATATGGGTATGGAATCTTTCTTTCTGGGCACCTGGGTGGCTCAATGGGTTAAGTGTCTGCCTTCGGCTCAGGTCATGATCCCAGAGTGCTGGGATGAAGCCTGCATTGGGCTCTCTGCTCGACGGAGATCCTGCTTCTCTCTCTACCTCTGTCCCTCCCTCCTCATGTCGTGTCCCCCCGCCCCCTTAAATAAAGAAATAAATAAAATCTTTGGAAAAAAAAGATTTTTTTCTTTCATTTATTTTTATTTATTTATTTTAAAGAAAGAGATGCAGGACTGGCCAGTGGGGGCGATTAAAAGCTCAAAGGCACATCACTTGTCCTCATTCATTTGATTTTCCAAATGTGTCCTGTGCATTCAGCCTAAACCCTATCTTTTAACCTAGGCCTACCCTTATACTTTTTATATATTCAAATCCCCAACTGAATCTTTATGTTTTTCACTTTCTTCTCTACGTGTGTAGATAATGTAATGCTAAATTCTCTACAAGTCACACTAAAAATGAAAAGAAATAGGTAAAATTAATTTTACTAATATATTTTATTTAACCAATGTGTCCAGAAGATTTCTGTTTGAGTGTATAATCAATATAAAATCCTTAATGGAATAGTTTACATGTTTTTCTTTATACTAAGTCGTCAAAATCCAGTGTGCATTTTACACCTGCAGCACATCTCAATTCAGTGCTCGACAGTGACACGGGGGCTTGTTTCCAGGACCCTGAGAATCATGACCTGAGCCAAAGGTGGGCGTTAACCCACTGAGCCACCCAGGCACCCCTTTTAACACGGTTTCAGTTGCTGTGGATCAGGGCGGGTCATTGACCTCGAATGGCCAAGTAGAACTGACAAATTCTCAAAAGAGGGTTCTTACCCATTTCTGTGTGCATGTGCATTTTAACTTAAAAATGAACTTATCCTAGTTTTCTTGGCTGGGGAGGATTGTCCTGGCTGAAGGGGCTACTGAGGGTTATCAGTTATTCCTGCACACACTAGAACCAAGCATGCTCTTCTGAAAGCCACAGCAAATGCTTTTCAAATGAATATATTGATTTTTAAGAACCTGACACAAAGACTCGCAGACAACCAGCACATGAGAGATCGGTTGCCCGTCCCTTGTCTTGGGGAACCGTCTCCCAGGGTTAAGATTTTGGTGTGAGGAGCAGCCATGTGTGAACATCAAGCCTTGCCTGGAAGACACAACTTCTTTATTTTATCCAATTAAGCACTGGGGTGATGTGGGATCATGCTCCAAGATTCCTTATGTTTAATTTTCAAATGTGCTTTCATATGGCCACCCCAGTCTCCTTGCCCAGAGTCACCAGGCTTCCAGGACCAAGTGACAGCCCTCCACCGGGTGAGGGGCGGGGGGAGAAAGCCAGGACTGACGACCTGGGCCTGGCAAAGGCCCCCGTAGGGCTTCAGACATTGAGGCTGGAAGTTGGGCTCAGCAGGGCTGACTGCAGGGCCCTGCCAGGTCCAGCCGCACCCCTGCCTTCCTTCTCGTTGGTGTGATTCCCTCTGCTGTGCTCCACTGTTGACCCCAAGCCCTTAGTACAGACCTGGCATCAAACAGGTCCAATAAAATGCTCAGTAAGGGTGCTGTTGTCACAGCCACCACTGCTGCTACCCACCACCTCTATTTTTAGAGTTTACTTAAAGAAACACAAACCACTCCATCTGGCACCAGCATGTTCTCTATCGTGGGTTCTTCCAAAGTAAGTCCATCGGCCTGTGCTCCAAAGGGGAGGAAGACGAGAAGCGTATGTGGGCATATCAATGGTAATAAGGGTGCCGGGAGCTTTCCTGAGTGCTCATGAGCATCACTGACTCCTAGAAGGGAGGCATCATTATTGCTTGCTCCCATTTTGCAGATGGGGATAGAAAGCCTTAAAGAACTTATGTGTAAACCTGCATAAGGGAACAGCAGCAGAGGATGGAGTTGGGGTTGGTGTGGGGGGTTGTGGGGCCCCTTATGCCCCTGTTACCCTGCGCCGCCCTGGAATCCAGGCCAGGGACAACCCTGTGACCTCATGTGTAACATGGGAATGGCCTTTGCCAGCCGGGAGGGCGGTCAGAGGCCTTGCCTGCATTGCCGGGCTGGGGTCTGGGGACAATGAAATCAGCGACGCTGCTCCTGTCTGGATTTAAACTTCTAGTATTTTGTTCATTGCATATTTTTGCATCCATTCTGATTTTAGAAGCTATTGCATTCAAATGTTATTTATCAAAAAACAAAAAACAGAAAACAAATATTATTTATCATGCTGAGTTTTTTGGTGCCCCCCCCCCCAAAGCGTTCTTTCAAAGAAAGCATGTCACTGGCCTCATCCTGGCCTGGCTCCACTTGCTTCTTGCTGCCCTGGGTAGTTCCTCCTGAGGCCCGAGTAGCCCAGAGCAGATCTGATCTATTATATTGTACTTTGAGACCCAAGTCTAGTTAATCAGAATATTATTTTCTATCTGTGCATTATTGACAGGTTTAAAGTGGATTAATGTAATATCTAAATATATAAAATATAAATAATTATAATAAATGAGTTTGAAGCAAACATAATTACTATTTAGATCTTTGATATTACTAAGAACTTCCTTCCTTCCTTCCTTCCTTCCTTCCTTCCTTCCTTCCTTCCTTCCTTCCTTCCTTCTTTCCTTCCATCCATCATTCCTTTCTCATTTTAACAAGTGTTTCTGTTGAGGGACATTCCTGAAGCAGGCTGAAATTTGCTCCAGGCACCAGCCCCCCCGAGTTCAGATGCCTACAAACATACGCCCCATCCTGAGAACTGATCAGGTCATCCTGCTGGCCCCCAGCAGCCAGCCACCCAGTAAGTGGTCTTGCCCAGACAAGAGGGACAGATGGCTGAGCCTCATCCCTGTCTCACTGGCAGGGAGAAGCCCAGCACCTTGCCGGGAGCCCCTCCCAGGCCCAACTGAGTTCTCTCCAGCCTCCATGTGCAGAGGATGACTCAGTCAGTGATTTCATTCACCCAGCCTGGTGTTTATGCCACTGACCACAAACCAGTTGATACTGTTTGGAGCCGTCCTGAGCTGATGCCGCGCGGGGGTGGGGTGGGGTGGGGTAGAGAATGTCATCCAGTCAGCTTGTGGCCTCTGTGTCCAAAACAGATGAAATGTTGTGGCTTCTGAGGAACTCATTGTCTGCTAGTCAGTCGGAGAGGAGAAGGAAAATCCTGGTGCCCTCCCTCCCACTGGACCTTAGAGAAGCATTTTGGCCTCCTTGGAGGCTCCATACAATCGTGGTGGGTCTGGGTGAGCTCTGTGAGGCAGCTTGGAAGGATGGAGTTAGTGTAGGACTCTGTAGGGGAAACCACATGAAAGACAGAGTTGGGGGGCACCTAGGTGGCTCAGTT
Organism: Canis lupus baileyi; assembly: GCF_048164855.1. Classification (NCBI taxonomy): domain Eukaryota; kingdom Metazoa; phylum Chordata; class Mammalia; order Carnivora; family Canidae; genus Canis; species Canis lupus. Next base: position 31,799,450 of record NC_132867.1, on the reverse strand, counting down.
GGTTAAGCATCTGCCTCTGGCTCAGGTCCTGATCTCAGGGTCCTGGGATCGAGCCCTGCATCGGGCTCCCCACTCAGTGGGGACCCTGTTTCTCCCTCTCCTTCTGTCTCTGCCCCCTACTCATGCTCTCTCTCTCTCCCTCTCATTCACTCTCTATCTCAAATAAATAAATAAATAAAATCTTAAAAAAAAAAAAGACACCGTTGGGTGCAAGTTAGAGACAGAAGTTTGGGAAGGGGGTATGAGAAGGCAGCTTTGCTTATTTCCAAATGGATTTCTACACAGCACCATCCGATGCTGGCCTTGCAAGAGAAGACTGAGAACATGCCATTGCTTTCTGAACAACCATCAACAGTTTATATAATCATGTAAATAATGCATTTCCAGGCAGTGGAAAAAAAACATATGAGAAGGAAAAGCAACCCCCATTGCAATAGGCGCCGTGCTGACAGTTTCCACATGCTGCCCCGTATACACCGTGTGAGGTGGGTCCTAAGATGACCAGATCTTAGAGATGACCACCCAAGGTCAGGAGGCCAGTGAGTGGAGTGACCGCTTGTGATGTACAACTGAAGGGCAGTGGGCTTCTAAGGCTTCATTCACTGGGCAGAGAGGAAAGGAGGGCAGGAAGGAGGATGGGAGAGGAGATGGGAGTGCGATTGCATTGGAACACAACAATCTCAGGTCCCCAGGAGTGGAGGCCACTGTGGGGTGATTCCCAACAGCACCAGCACCCCATGCCCCCCAACTGGATGGTTCTGTGATCAGAGCTGCCAACTATCCATCTGAGTTACTGTGGGTCTGTGTGAATATGAAATAGCAAAGGGCGTCCTCTGGGGCTCTCACAGCCCCTAGAACCATGGAGTCCCTGGTCATGAGTGGTATCAAAAGTTGTCTATTAAATGGGATGCTGTGGTGTCCTGCACTTATGGTTTTTTTTCTCCACTGGGATTGAGTGCAGTGAGAGTTGTTGGCTTTACTTCCTGCCCAGGACTATCTCTGAGAGAGCAAAAAGCCATGGGGGGGGGGGTGATTGTCATTCCAGGGGGGAAATGATAATCACCAGAACTGCCAGAAGCAAGCAAATGAACAGAATGACAACAGAATATTCCGTCGGGCTGGTAAGTGAGGTAGATAAAACGATAGCAAATGATCCTCAGAAGTTTCCTTTCCTGATTCTTCATCTGCTTGACTGTATTTTTTTAAGATCCGAACTGGAAGATACTTGATGATCACTACCCCGAAAAGCTTTTTTGGGGGTTTGGTTTTTTAATTTTTTGCCTGGATGCTCACAGTGACAGAAGGACCAGGGACACGTACTATCTTGCTCGAAGGGTGCAGGTGATGTGACATCTGCCTCCCGCCCCAAGCACGTCCCTATATCTCATCGCTGTCCCGCCTCGGAGCAGTTGCCACAGGAGCTGGAAACGTTGGAAATCCCTGCGTGCTGGGACACGTGGGGACCTGTCACCTTGAGTAGGACACATTCTGAGGAGCATCAACCAGACCCGAGGCCGGAAGAAGAGGAGGCAGGTGGGGGTACCACAACCTCGTCTGCAGAGGAGGAGGAAGGAAACGTAGGGTCTTCCCTCTTCCGGACAAAGCTCGCTTTCTTTCAGCGCCTGGCTTCTACCACTTTCCTTAACCAGCCTCAGCTTCCTTAGTTTTTGCCTCTTGGTGCTTCTGTGTTGTTGTCTATAAAATGGTGGAATCAGAGTGCCCCCAAATGAAGTGATGCATCTGAAATGCTTAGAGCACTGCTTGGCACCTGGTGTTACCTTTGGTCAACACCGCTATTGTCACCTCTAGTTGTCGAACTCCATCACCTCTACTTCGAGCTGTTCTAAATTCCATCTGCCTGGCCCCGGTGACTTGACTTCTCCTTTTCTCTCTCTCTCTCTCTCTCTCTCTCCATCTCTTTCTTTCTCTCTTTCTCACCCTGTCTCTCTCTGTCCCTCTCTCCCCACCCCCTCTCCCACACACACAGATGAGTGCTCTAAGTTGATCTTGTTATCTCCTGGTTGTACCACTGTACCATGCTCTAAGGAGGTACCTGGATTACTTAGAAGCTTCTGGAACACAATAGCCCTGCTTGACTCCCCACCTACAATGAGCGTTCTCCCCAGGCCCTGTCACCTACCTCTGGCTGGTGCTCCACGTGTAGGGCCCACTGTCAGGGGTGCCTGTGCTCTGTCCCCCGGGCTTGGCGATAGCCAGGGCTTACTCCTGCTGAGCAAGCTTTTGGAAAATCACCCACAGCCATGAAGAACACTTGGCAAAAAGACGCTCACATTGTTGAGAAAATCAGAGTCCATCAGCATCAGAACATCGAGCATCAAGGTGGAAAGGGTGAAAGGTACCGCAGAAGGGAGAGGCCCTATGACGACACTGCTTTCCTCTCCTGCCCAGCGCCCTTGCCCGGCAGGTGTCTGCTCCCTCACCTTCTGCCGGTTGCTTTCTGAAACCCTGATGAAAAACATGCAGCCATCAGAGGTTCTCTCAAAGGGTTTGCTTCACATCTGCTGCTCCCTGTCACCAACCTGGGCCTCCCTCGGGGCTAGGGGGCAAGGCTGCCGGAAAAAGTTCAAGTGGCTGAACCGCAGCTGGTCACCTGGTGGGGGGGACTGGCCCTCAGTCTGCCTTTTCTCGATGCCACTCATAGGGGCAGCCCAAGGGCTGGGCTCTAGAAAGCCTGGAAAAGGCAAAGGTCAGAGATTTTCCAGGAGGCAGGAAGAATGGGTTCATCTCTCGCCACGATTCCTATTTCCAGGACATTCTAGTTCCACCAAGGTAAAGCAAGGAAGCTGATTTGCCTCCCCAAACAGGTACTGGTCCCTGGCCTTGCTGCCTCTGACTACCTGTGTGGCCTTGAACATGTCTCCCAAACAGCCCGGACTTCGGTGCCTTATTCAGTAGGGATGAGGGTAGACAGGTAATCCTTAAATTCTCTTGCCCCATGAGCACTCTGTGGGATTTAGAGATAGGATCTGGCACCTGTGACCTTCGTCCTGGGTGGTGGCCCACCTCCGTGTTCTGTCCTCTGTGGTCATGGACAAAGGCTGAGTGAAGGAGAAACGAACTCCCTTTGCTTTCAATCCAGGTAATGTCCCTCCCTGAGCATCAAGCAGCCTGTAGTGTTTAAGGATGGGGACTATTGACCTGACGGTCCTGGGCTCACAGCCTGACCTCTGGGCGGTCTCTATTAGCCAGATGCGAAGGGGGAAGTTCTCTGATGGAGCAGCTAATCCCTGTGAGCAGTAAGAATTTGGCTTAATTTCTGATCAGGCATTTCAGCTTTTATGCTAGGTTTCCTAAAAAAGGGGAGAATGGAGGGGCACCTGGGTGGCTCAGGGGTTAAGCATCTGCCTTTGGCTCAGGGCATGATCCCAGGGTCTCAGGATAAAGTCCTGATTCAGGGTCCCTGCAGAGAGCCTGCTTCTCCCTCTGCCTGTGTCTCTGCCTCTCTCTGTGTCTCTCATGAATAAATGAATAAAATCTTAAAAAAAAAAAAAAAGGACAGAATGGTTTGGGGAAGTGTTTGAAGTGTTTGAAGAAGTCATTTGCGGCATCTCCATAAAGAATGAGGCTAGTCTGTGTGTGGATTGGGGAATATCTTACTATTTCCTGTTCTCATCTTAAATGTGGTAGGATAAGCTGGATTTGCTTGAAAAAAACCTTTTTTTCCTTACCACTAAAAGCTGCGTGAAAAAAGTGAATGTGTGTTTTAGAAAAGCATGACGCTTCCCAAACTTTTGCTTTATGAAGTCGAGGTGGTCATCTTTTTATGGAATATTTATTGAGTGTGCAGAAATGGAAGGGGTAGCCATGAGCAGGACAACGCCTTCTGGAGGAGATGCACTTTCCCCATAGAGGTGCTCTAAGCCTCTATGGTGGTGAGAAAAGGCATCGATTTAAGGGCACGTCCTAGTGATCACCTGGCCAAGAGAAGAGCCTTTGCTCTTGCTGGTTTTCTTTGTGGCCTGCCTTCCTCAGGCTCCAGGAGGTCTGGCTAGCAGGCTGAGGCTCTAGGATTGGCCATTAACCGGGGTCCAGCCTCTCCTGCATACTAGTCCACATAGACTAGCCCAGTGACCCTGAACCAGAGGGGTGCATGCAAGCGCTATTGTTAATAATCTGACCTTTGGGAATCAAAATACTTTCCAAGCTTGGAGCGGGCCTCTTCCTTGATGGGGACACTTACCTTCGAAGTTACATATTTCACAAGGTTATATTTTCATACCTGGTGTGATCAGTTTCCCTTAGAGGAGAATAGCTGTAAATAGACCATCGCTACGAGCTAGGCAAATCCCATGGTGCCTTTAATCTGCTGTTTACTGATTGCTCACCTGGCCTCCCGTACGTCTAGCAACTTTCTCAGGGGCTCCTGTATTTACCCCTTAGGTTCCATTCGCTCTAATCACCGGGATTGCGCATCAGTGGGTGGCTGGGTGCAGGGATCGTTTGTTTTGGGCAGCGAGTCACATGTTCCTTCTCATCTTGCTCCTGAGGCTTGACGTGCTTTTCTCAAGGGGTCCGACTTATTCCTTCTCTTCTTCCCCAATCCCTTCAAAGACCAGGGTAAATTTTTTTTCTGCAAAAAGCTAGCTCTAGCTAAAATCAAATGAGGTGGGCCCATCAGCTAGCTCCTCTGTACATGTGACACAGCACTGCAGATTGGAAAGAAAAGCTCCACGCTCTACCACGTACGTGTCTGGGCTTAAACACTGCACCTGCCACGTGCACGGCTCTGCCCAGAGGCCTGTGTCGGGAGGTCTAACTTTTGTCATCGACACCAGATAGAATTACCTTTTCGTGGTCGCATCCTACAGGACTATTTTGAGTACCCACTGATGCTATTTTTTTTTATCTTATAAGGAGCCAGTCTGCTAGCCTTGTTTAGTCCAATGGCCAACAGAGGCTACATGCAGACAGATAGCTTAAATATTTCGATGAGACTCAACACAGCCCTACAGATTCTTGTTAAATTCATTCATAATTGGGCAGCCCCGGTAGCCCAGTGGTTTAGCGCCCTCTTCAGCCCGGGGTGTGATTCTGGTGACCCGGGATCGAGTCCCCACATCGGGCTCCCTGCATGGAGCCTGCTTCTCTCTCTCTCTCTCTGTCATAAATAAATAAAATCTTTAAAAAAATTCATTCATAATCTCTAGCAGTTCTGGAAAGCATGACTTTCTAGTTGAGTAAAAGAAAAAATCACATACACTATTACCTTTTCTGTAAGCCAGGGGTATCTGCTCCGATTTATAAGTAGAGACAGGAGGGAGGGAGACCACCCACCCCTTCTCTGCCCTGTACGTTCCTTTTGTCTTTTGGGATGATGGTGGCACTCAGATGATGGAGTTGTGGCTGAGGGAAGCACTATTTATTTCTAGTCTCTTGGAAATAATTATTTTTCAGGGAGGACCTGATTTGATTTTGATTAGTTGTTGATTTTTACTTTGGGTTCCTTGTCAAGATGCAAGGGAAGCAAGAATGGGCATTAAAGAAACAGGAAATCCCGATTCAAATTTACTTATTACAAAAGCCTGTGACTTTTCTGATGGTGGAGTCTGGGAAGAACGAGAAGCTCCTTCCTGAGATGGGTTGGTGCATAGAGCTTCTTTCCCTCACACCCTCTCCCTCCTCCTCCTTGAGGAAATAGACACTTAACCAGCGTGGTGGGGGAGGCAATTCCCTCCTTCTAGCATTCTGTCCCCCACCCCCCACCCCCCACCTCCCGCAACATGTTCCCAACATGAATGCTCACCATCCCTAAGTGCATACATACCTCAGATAAACCAATGTGGATAGAATGAAGTCATCTCAGGTTTTCTTTCATTTTCTGCAGGCTAAAGGGGACACTTTCTCCTCCTTTAACCCCTGCCCTTAAACAGTGGTTGGATTTCATTAATAACTACAAAATATTTACATATTGCATGTGAGTTAAACATTTCAAATTCTTTATAATATTGCCAGTCACACAGAGGAGCTTTCTTCGCCTCTCAGAATGATGTCCAAGGTCATAAGTTCCTCGGAGACGGCTCCAACCTTATGTAAAGAACGGGAGAAAGCTCATGGCGGTATGACACTATTTCACCTTCTGTCCACTAAGAGGGAAAGAGTAGATTTTCGAGAAGGACGTTGACATACCAAATAATTTTATGATCAATGTATTTTTAAACTCATTTTTTAGAGAAGAAAGTAATCAAGAGATCCATCTTGGCTAAGAGCTAATTCCTGAAGTTGCCATCCACTCACTCACCTGCGGTCCTTATATTTCTACCTGGTGCCTGAACTTGACGTGCAGTTGATCAGATCATTTTACAAATTCATTAGATCATTTTACAAATCACGAAACCAGGTTTAAAAACTTTGAACCCTGGTCGTATTTAACTACCAAACATCCCGAGCATCTGAATCCACCAGCGCACCAGGACATTTTTAAAAATTTTAATTTTATGTAGGCTCCGTGCTCAGTCAGGAGCCCCGGCCTGAGGCTTGAACTCAGGACCCTGAGATCAAGACCTCAGCAGAGATCAAGAGCCGGAGGCTTGACGGGCTGAGCCACCCAGGAGCCCCAACCAGGGTATTTTTATTAACAAACAAATCAGAGGAAAACGTTAGGTCTTTAAATGTTTTATTTTGTTGATTCTTCACCGAGCAACGAAACGAAGTTAGAGATAAAATAAAAAGCCAGTTAAATTCGGCTACTACCAACAACCAAAAACCTTAAACAGAGACTTCAAAGCAAGCTGCTGAAAGATCATAAAATAATCTTGGGTGAAGTAATTTGTTAACGTCTGTAACGAATCAAGACCGGTCATCTATGCAGTTCTCCAAACGTCAAGCTGCGGAGAGCGCAGGTCCAAGACCCCTCGCGCAAAGGGACAGCGCAGAAAGCGCCACCGCAGCGGGGACCCGCGAGCCGCCGGAGGGAGTTTTGGGGCTCGGGTCCTCCTCTGCGCCTTTTAATGAGAAAGTTAATTAGCGACCGTGCTTTTCCGACCAGACTGGAGGCGACTGCGAAGTGCCGCTGTTACCTATCTTAGTAAACCAAGAACACCAGCTGCGTCAAAGGGGGGGATGGGGGTGGGTTTCTGTTTTTAAGCGAGCTCCAAGGTTGGCTACGCTACCTCCGGGGAAGGGCAAACAAAACGGTGAATCTCAAGTCCTAAACTGTCTTCTTAAGACCTCAGGATTTAAAAGCGAATAATCTCCGCCACAAAACAAAGATAATCTACTGGTTACGCGACTCTCAAAAATTGCACTCTCGCAGCCAGGGTGGAAGAGCGGCCCAACAGCCCAGCCCGGCCACCCGGGGACCCTGGAGTTATCCACGCCCGCGCCTCCTCCCGCGGCACCGCGATGCGCACCGTCCCGCCGCCGCCGCCGCGGAGGGTCCGTCCGTCTGCTAAGCCTCGGACCATCTGCACCGACTAATTGGTCTTTCTCTGCTTCCTGAGGTCGCGCAGCCTCCTTTGACAGGGCTTGGCTGGTGGGAACAAGGGTGCCTGTGACCTCCCCGGCTGGGGAGAAGGAAAAGCACCCTTCCCCATCCCTAGGAGAGCAGCCGCTTGGTCCCCTGCTTTGGCAGGTGTCGCCTCTTTGAGCCGTGGCGCTGGGACCGGCCTCCCGCCGCACCCAGAGCAAGCAAGCCAAAGCCACCGCGCGGTGCCCTGCAGTGCACGCCACCCCCGCGAAGCGCACGACTCCAGGGACCCGGGAGAGACCGCAGCCCGGCAAGAGCGGGGTTGGCAGCGCGCACTTGCCGCCCGAAGCAGCCGGAATCGACTCAGAACCCGCATCGGCCTCCTCGACGCTCCGTCGAACATCCGCTCGCATCACTCTGATCTCCCCGGGGTGGGGGCGGGAAAGGGGGCGCCCCGCGGTCCCTTCCTCTGGGCGAGAAGGTTGGAAGTGCATCCCGGCCCCCCCTCCCCGCCCCCGCCCCCGTGCTCGTCCGCGAAGGCAAGGCGCGGGAGTGGGGTGGGGAGGGCGCGGAGCAGCGGGGCGGCGGGAGGCCGGGCCTAGGTCGCGCCCCGGGCCCGCGCGGGGCCCCTCACTTGGAAAACTGCGCCTGCACCGCGGCCAGGCCCAGGCCGGCGGGGACCAGGTGCGGGAACTTGCAGACCGCGCAGGTGCACAGGCCCGGGCCGCCCGCGCCGCCGCCCGCGCCGCCGCCGGGGAGCGCGAACTGGCCGCAGGGCGGCTCGTCGAGCGCCAGCGACAGGTACTTGGCGGGGCGCAGCGCGTCGGGGGGCCCCACGGCGCCAGGCGCCAGCAGCACGGAGCCGGGCGCGGCGGCCAGCAGGGGCAGGCCGGCCAGCAGCAGGCGCGGCGCGGCGGGCCCGGCGCCCTCGCCCAGCGCGCGGCGCAGCTCCTGCAGCGAGCTGCCCAGCAGCAGGATGTAGTTGCGGGCGAGCAGCAGCGTGGCGATCTTGGAGAGCTTGCGGCCGGGCGCGCCCTGGCAGTGCGCCGCCGAGTAGGGCAGGATGACCTCGCGCAGCGCGTCCATGGCCAGGTTCAGGTCCTGCATGCGCTTCCGCTCGCGGCTGTTGATCTTGCGCCGCAGCTGCTGTTGCTGCTCCTCTTTGGGGTCCGCCCGGGAGCCGCCGCCCGCGTGCGCGCCGGGCCCCGCTCCCGTGCCCGGGGGCTCGCCGGGCGCCTCCGGCTTCTCGCGCGCCGCCTTGGGGAGGAGGGGGGCCGCCGTGGAGGAGGAGGAGGAGGTGGAGGAGGAGGCGGAGGCGGAGGCGGAGGCGGAGGCGGAGGAGGGCGGCTGCCGGTAGCCCACCAGCTCGTACAGGGAGGCCCCGAGCTGCAAGTCTCCGGGCCGCTGTGGCCGCAGCATGGTCGCGGGGGCCGCGTTCACGCGCGCCTGGGAAAGCGCATAGTACATCTGGGGGGCGGCGGGGGCGGCCGAGGGCGCCCTTCAGGAACGCCCCGGGGTGGGCCCTTCGGCGGCCGCCCCTCCCCGCGGACCTGCGCGCGGGGAGCCGATGGCCGGGCAGCGGCGCGCCGCCGACCCCTTTAAACCCGGCTTGGGAACCTGCGGGGCCGCGGGCCGCCGGGCGCAGCCAATGGGGGCGCGAGGCCGGGGCCAGGCGCGCGCTCATTGGCCGCCCCGCCTCGGGCCGGCGCGGAGGTGCCGCTGGCAGCGCTCAAGAAGGTTATTGTGAGGGTCACAGGACCGGCCCGGCCCGGAGGGGGGGCGACGGCGCCTCTCGGGGTGAGACGGGGTTGTTCCTGGAGGCCTGCTGGCTCGGCTGCGGCTGCCTGCTCCTCTCCGCCTCTACCTTTTGTACACGTGTGCGTATTGTAAATTGTAGCCCAGTGCAAGGAACCGGGCACTGCCGTCTTAACCGTCTTAATGCACGCAGGTAGTGCTAAGTGACAGCCCGCGCTCGCTCGTACAGCCAATGACAGATCCCCTCACCGCGCAGGATGCGAACCCCGTGCGCACCAGTGATTCCCAGCCCGCCCCTGAGCAGCGCTGGGCCACCGCCCTTCTTCTGTCCATGCGTTTGACTGCTCTACCCACCTCCTTCCAGTGGGATCATAGGGCATTGATTCGTCTTTTAGTGACTGGCTGACTTAGTACAGTGGCCTCAAGGTTCATCCATGTTGTGGCCCTTGTCACAGGCTGAGTGGCACCCCGTGGTGCGTGTTCACCGTATTTTGTTTGCCCATTTCTCCAGAGTCGGACACCTGGGTTGATTCCACCTTTTGACTTCTTTTGTGAATAATGCTGCAATGAATATGGCAGTGCTGCAATGGGTGTAACGGGTTTTGTCTTTGTTTGTTTGTTTTTGTGTTTGTGTTTGTTTTAAATATGTGATTTCTTGCCAGGTTTTCAGGACTGAATTTCTAGGCTCAAGGGCTAGTCGTATTAGAATGGTTACACCAGGGAGATCCCTGGGGTGGCTCAGGGGTTTAGCGCCTGCCTTTGACCCAGGGCTTGATTCTGGAGTCCTGGGATCGAGTCCGACGTCGGGCTCCCTGCTGCATAGAGCTTGCTTCTCCCTCTGCCTGTGTCTCTGCCTCTCTCTCTTTGTGTCTCTCATGAATAAATAAAATCTTAAAAAAAAAAAAAGAATGGTTACACCTGGCCACTGTCTCCCCTCCCACTGGTTGAAAGGTCTTTAAGGGACTTAGGAGCTTTGGGGGTCCTAGGTACCTTTCCTCCCCAAAAGGGACATGTATCCATTCTATCAGTGACTCTACTCTGGTTTAAGCAAAAACCACATAGAAACTGGCCGTTTATTAGAAACAAGCAAACAAACAAAAATCCACCCACTGGCTCATATCTGTTGAGGGTGGGACTGTATTTCCTCTTCCCCAAATGACATCATGTGGAGGCTATAGAAGTTTTCTACCCCAGGGCCTGGGCCTAGTACTGCAGCCTGTCATCATAGCATGGCAAAGGGGCATGCGGAAGAGGGCACTGGCATCTAAACTTCTACCATCCACTAGTCCACCTGTGGCTAATAAAATCTAATAATTAAAATAAAATTAAGTTGGAATTTAGTTCCCAAGTTGCACTAGCATTGTTTGAGCATTTAGGAGTTCTAGGTGGCTAGAAGCCATCTATTGGACAGCACAGAGAACATAACCTTTGTCACAGAAAGTCCTGTTGGACAGCGTGATGTCAAGGGTCACAGAAAGAAAATGAGCTTTTCCATCTTGGTCCTCCTTGGGATAAGAAGAGAGACGTTTGTCCGCCATGGAAACTGATCTCAGCTCTAGAAACCTGGGCTTGCAGATTTCAAGGCTGCTTGGTTCTCGTTTTCTCCCACCAACATTGGCTCCATAGGCTCATTCTGATCTCTGCTTCTGACCTGTGACATCCTGCCCGTCCCTCTGTTCAATACTACTTTCTTCTTGAAGCCTCGATGAAATCTCATCTCTCTCTCCCACCCCCATCATGTTTGACAAACCACTGAGAGCTTGCCCCTGTGGCCTCAATTGTGTTATGTGGAGATCATCTCCGCATTTGGACGTGATTGTTTTGAGGACGGGGACCACCCATTCACTCCTGTATCCTTCCAAAGTTCAGAATGGAGCTTTGCCCCTACTGTGTGTCCGGGGGATGTCTAGGAATTGGTCTGAAATCTCTAGCTCACAGGCTCACCCCTTGAGATGTTCAAACTCCCAATTTGCTGTAATCCAGGAGTTTCCTGTCGGTCGCACAGAGAGGGGAGGAACCAGGTAGGACCCTCTGGGCCCCAGGAGGCCTTGACTTGACAAAGTGTTGGAGAGGTCGCTTAGGAAGAGAGATGAAGCCTAGGTGGGCAGGAGCTAAGTCTCCAAGCAGAAATGTACTGGACAGGAAGGAAAGAGACCAAGCAAATTGACCTCAGAAGTTCCAAGCAGGTAAGCGGCTCGCTGCTCATTTGAAAACAGTTCTTCTTTTCAAAATATTTTTACAGACATCTGGTTTTTACTAGAACCCTGTGAGCTGGGTATTTTTAAAAATCCCTGCTGTAGATGATGTAACTGAGGCTCCTGGAGAGTAGTGGGTTTCTGGAGTTGACGGGGTGCCGTCAGACAGGAGAGGCAGAGCTGTACCATCAGTGGCTGGCTTCTAGAAGTCCCTCCAGCTGGACCAGGCTTCCAGCAAGCCAAGAGGAGGCCATGATGAGGAGGGTTGGCGGCTGGGGGAAGGAATGGAGGGACCAGCCGAGGCCAAGCCAGTAGCAATGAGTTGATGGGTTCCAGCCAAGTCCAGAAGAGAGGGCTCTCGGGGTCCCACCTCGGCAAACCCTGCACCAGCCCACGCTGGTAGTGCCCACCTTCACCCTGAGGCCCCCTCTGTCCTACAGCTGGGGTACCATATTGGGGCATTCCTCTTGTGTCCCCATGCTAGGCAGGGGCCCTGGGGCCTTACCCTGCCAGCAGGAAGAGGAAGTGAGTGAGAAAGACAGAAGCTAATGCCTAGGATAGAGTGGCCAAAGGGCACCCCCATATGTTTCCCACCCACGAGGCGGGGGAGGCGCCCCAGGAATCCATGAGATGGAAAGACACACACTGCTCTCCCCCCTTGAAGGGCCCCTCTTTACCAGGGATGTCCCTAAGGGTTCCCTTTAGCTCTTGATCTCACCACATTTCTGTCTTGGGAAGGAGAACTCCATTCCCCTGGCCCTGGACACAGTCAGGAGGACATGCTGGTCAGTGTGCATTGAAGTGTTCTCCTTGGAGCCCTCCAAGAGGGTTCTGGGTGGCCGTACGGGCCCAGCATGGGCACAGGATTTGGCGCTTGTTGAAACTGGTGACTTGGATGGCCCCTTCTGCTGGACCGGAGCTCCAGTGGCATGCAAAGTGTGACAGCTGGCAAGGGCCAGCGAGTCATTATAGCTCCTGGCAGGGGCCCCGTGGGCTGTCTCAAGGGGAGGCAGCTGCTGTGGCCTCCCACATTCAGGACATACTTGGAGAGCTACTTGTGTCCCCCATAACAACCACTCTTGTCTTTGCCTAAAGGGTCTTGTGTGAGTGTGCTAGTGACTCCTTTCACCCCCAGGAGATGTGTCAGGCTTCCTTTCCCCTGTATAGAAACCTAGAGCTTCTCCCACCCGTTCCTCCAACCCTGCTGGCCACCCTTGCTTTGGGTCAAGAAGCTCAAATCTTTGAAATGGCAGACAGTGGGGACCCAAAGCCCCAGCCAGTGTGTGAGGGGAAATGTGTGCTTGGGATGTAGCCCCATCCACCTCCCCATAATCACAGACAGACCATGCCTCTGTGAAGCCTGCCCACCACTCAGAGCCCTCTGTTGGCACTTGAGAGACTGCCTCTTGAGGAAGGTCAGCTAAATGGGGAAAAAGTTGTCTTTGTCAAAACGTGCTGTTCAAACTGGCCAGAGCCTGACCGATAATCAAATAATAGAGGTTGCTTTTTAAAGTGCTACTTTCTTCTAAGATGGGCAAAATTCTTCGGAAAGTTTAAGGGATGTGTGAGGTGTTGAAACTTATAATTCACTCTGAGAAGTGACAGCCGCACCTAAGGTTTGCCCTTTAATGAGGTTCCATCCCAGGACAACCCTGCCTGGAACACAGAACACAGGGAAGGCGTCGCAGGGAGAGGGGTGCTCAGCATCTTTCTGGGTGCAGGCGAGCAGTAGTGAGTAGCAGGGAGATAGAGAGCACGGGCAGGAGAAGGCGGGTCGCCCTTTGGTAAGTGTTCTTGGATGGAGCAGAGCTCCTTAGAGACATTGCTGTCCCTCTCCCCTGGGGACCACCTTGGCACAATCTAAGTCACACTTAGACATGGTTCAGGTTAAGAAAAAATTCCTGCTGGGCAAATTGGAAAGAATATGATTTTTGTTCACTTTCAGAAGGGAACAGCTCAAGGTAATTGAGTTGTTAAGAGCTGCCAGGATGTTCACAGGGACTTACGATGTTATTTCAAAGCTATGTCATTGTCACAGTTGTCCTTTACGTCTGGTGTGGAAGCGCACGGGCAGTGATGCAGTGTACTCCGTTCTGGTTCAAACGCTACCGATGATCAAAATAGTGGGTGTGTTTCATAATTATTATAGGGAGGTTTATTTTATTTTTATTTCTTATTTTTTTAAAGATTTTATTTATTTATTCATGAGAGACACAGAGAGAGAGTCAGGGACGCTGGCAGAGGGAGAAGCAGGCTCCCTGCAAGGAGCTGGAGGCGGGACTCGATCCCGGACCTCAGGGTCCCAACCTGAGCCGAAGGCAGACACTCAACGGCTGAGCCACCCAGGCGTCCCTATTGTATTTTTTAATAAATGTCATTTGGATCTGATTTTAATAAACTTGACTACTTAAGAGTATTTCCAAGTCCACATTTGTCTTCTGACTCTTTTTGTGTGCGTGGAGAAATGTAGAAAGAAAAAAAAAGGAAACAAAAATCAGAGGGCATCTGAGTATTTTTCAGATTCCTTTTTACTAATAAAAGGTTGATTAGGCTATTGGCGACAGAGCTCAAACAGACTGGGTGTTTGGGTTTTTGTTTTTTTTTTTTTTTCAAACTCAGGGTGATCTAACAGAAATACATTCTCACTGCTTCCGTGAGGACCAAATGCTGAAATTCTACATGTCCCTGGAGCTCTAGAAGAACACATTTTAATACCTCTCCCCGCATATCCTGAAAGAACTCTTCTTTAAAAGAAATTTCAAGTCATCCTTGTGGAAAGCGGTGTAAAGGAGAGAAGTAACATCTTTTTTTAAGAACAACCGGAGAGCCTGTCCCATCAACACCTAAAAGCACGTTTGCAGAATTTGAGGCAGGGACATGGAATGTCACGCACAGAGGTCCTCCGGGTCAGCGTGATAAGGGTAACTGCGAATTAAAGATACATACGTTATTAGTACATGTGACTCGATGCCTGAAGGGGTTGGTTTGGGGCAGAACAAAAATATTCTCTGCGTCTCCCTAAAGTCAGTAGCTGAAGCCAAATGTTCCAAAGGCTTCCATTGATACAATGAAAAGAGACAATTTGCTTGGAAGGCTGTGGCTAATTTATAACACAATGTCCAATGTCATGGTTAGTTTTGTTGCAAAAATTTGGCAGTTTAATCTAGAGTCTCAGGCAGCCTGAAAAGATGCGAGCGATTCTGGCTACAGCCATCCCTCGCTCGCTAGATGTTCCAAATGGTTCAAACAAGCCCTTTCATAGAGACGCAGGGCCAAGTGTGCTCAAAGGAATGAGGGGAAACAAAGGTGGCTCTGAAGTCATTTCCCCGCACTGGGTCCAGCCATCCGGTTTCACTCTTTCCCCATTGAATGTGCAGAATGCAACAGGAAGAGCAGGGATAAAGAGAACAAATAGGCCGATGTGTTTGGGGAGAGAATGGGGGAGAGGCCGGGGCGCTGAGCTGCTATACTTTCATTCTAGGGTTTCAGAAAGGAGTGAATGATGAATTATAGAAACCTGAAAGGTAATAAAATATGGGTCACTGAAGCGCTGAGGCCAAGTTCCTAAAACACCTGCAGAGACAGAAGGTTCTGGAAGTCACTGCGGCCCTGCGGTCGCCCGGGCAGACACCCTGCCTGGGGCACAGAAGGGGACTGTTCAGAAGCTCACCTGTTGTTTTCCTGTTGGCTCGCAGTCCTTCCCCGGCTGTAGGAGCCAGCGGCTGGATCTGACTCCAGATTAGACCACCGGGGGAAAAGAAAGGCAGTGTGAAGACTTCCCAGGGTGCACTTAAGGAGACCGGAGCTGGGAGGCCGCCGCCTTCCTCCCCAGAAGGCGCTCTGACCTGGAAATATGAACTTGGATGCGGAGGCCTGGCCACGTGGTACATGCAAATCTCCTCTGCTGTAATATTCGGAGGCTTCTCTGCTCAGAGTCTCGGCCTGTTTTATGTCTTACAAAGAAGAGTCCTGGGCCCTGGGCTGGGGATAAGAGCTGGCCTGTTGCCTTTGCTCTTCGAGCTAAGTTTTACTCACTGGGGCCTCTGTTTCCTCGTCTATAATAAAATGGGACTAATCGTATTTTTAAAAAAGATTTATCCATTTTTATTTGAGAGAGAGAGAGCACACGTGCATGAGAGAGTGAGCGCAGGAGGGGTTCAGAGGGAGAGAATCTCAAGCAGACTCCTGAGCATGGAGCCGATGCTGATGCCGGGCTCGATCTCACGACCCTGAGATCACCGCCTGAGCCAAAACCAAGCGTCGGATGCTTAACCGACTGAGCCACACAGATGCCCCTGGGAATAATAGTATTTATCTCCTAGGGTGGTTATAAGCCTTAGAAGGAAATATAAGTCAGGTGCCTTGCCCAGAGCCCGGCACATAGTAGCTGCTTAATGAAATAGCAACAGTGGCTAACATTTCCTGGGCACCTGCTGCCTGCTAGGCACCACCAGAAACACTTAGTTTATGGTTTTCCTTCAGACTAAGGTGGCATTCCTGTTTTGTTTGCTTTAAGTGCATGTTTTCTCTGCATGAAGGGTCCTCGCGCTTGCCGAACACCATGGATCTTCTACTAGACCATATAGCTCGGTTTCAGAGACACTGTCCTGGACACACCAAGCCAAAACCCAGCAACAATTTACTAACGAAGTGATATAATTGAGGGGCGCCTGGGTGGCTTAGTGGTTGAGCGTCTGCCTTCAGCTCAGGTCATGATCCCGGGGTCCTGGGATCGAGTCTCGCATCGGGCTCCCCTCGGGGAGCCTGTGTCTCCCTCTGCCTGTGTCTCTGTCTCTCATGAATAAATAAATAAAATCTTTGTTTTAAAAGAAAGAGATGATATAAACGTGATATCAGTATCCTCCCAGACCACCCACCACATCAGATGGAGGAGTCACACCAGAGATGGTGCTTTTAACTCTGGTGCTATAACAAAGTACTGCACATGGGGCATGTGACATGAACCATCTGAGAGGGCTGTAGGACACATTTTGAGGCCGTACAACCTGGGCCTGACTTGCGTGACTTAGGATAAGACACATTACCTGGCAGTGGCCCAGTTTCTTCCATCTGTAAAACGAGGAGACTAGAACTTCCAGGGTCATGATGAGGACTGAGTGAGCTGACACCAACCAGTACAGGCACAGAGTCAGCTGGTACTGTCTTTTTGTCAACCTCCGTGATGGGTTGACTGTGTCCTCCTAACGTCACATCTCAGTCCTCATCCCTGTACCTCGAATGTGACTTCATGTGGAAATAGGGTCATTGCAGATACAATGAGTTAAAACAAGGTCATGCAGGTGGGCCCTGATGCAATATGACTGGTGTCCTTAGGAAAGGCGGAGAGATTTGGACACAGACACATGTGAAGATGAAGGCAGAGATCCCGGCGATGCTTCTAGAAGCCAAGAAATGCTAGAGACTGCCAGCAGATCACCAGAAGATGGGGTGAGGGATGGGACAGCCTCTCCCTCACAGCCTCGGAAGGATCCAACCCTACCGACAGCTGGACTTCTGGCCTCCAGAACTGGGAGGCAGCACATGTCATACACCCCAGCGTGTAGTACTCTGTTCCAGCACCAGAGCTAACCGCACAATCTCCGAGAGGACTCCTCGTATGCCGTGGTGGGTGGTCAGAGGCCAGGCCCTATAGTCAGACCCATGGGTGCTCACACTCAGCCTCCCACTTCCAGGCCTCTGGGCAGGCTGCTTAACCTCCCTGTGCCCTGTGAAGCTCACAATTATGCTTCTGTTCACAGGCGTGCTTTAGACCGTGAGTTAGATGGTTGCCTGCCTCACGTAATGTGAGCTGTTCTACGTGGCTTGTTTGGTAGTTTCCAGAGATCACTGGAGTTTGGAGGCGAAACTCTGCTCTGGACCGGATTACCTCGGGGTCTTGTTAAAACTACAGATTCTGGTTGGGTAGGTTTGGGTAGAGCCTGAGATTCTGTGTTTCCAATAAGCTCCCAGATGGGGGTGATGCCCGTTGGAAGACCACACTTTGAGCAGCGTGTAGTGAGGGCCAGGATGGCTTCACCTCGTCCCAACCAGGAAGAGGAGACTGACTATTCCAGAAGAGAGTTATTAAAAGAAGCCCTGTTTCCTTATCCCTGTCACTTGGGCACATGGATATTTGATGAGGTCTCAACCATGTTTAAAGCGAGAGCAAAGTTGGCTCTGGAGAAAGGGATGGGCAAATGGGCATGCCTGTGGCTACCCGACAGTGAGGAAGGCCTGCACATTGGCCAGGCACACAGGCACAGACGGGTGGACACAGGCCTGGGATTTGTCCTTCTCCGAGAAGCTGGTGGTGGACAGATGAGACGTGGTGGGGGGAGGCTGTGGTCACCTGGGATCGGGCAGGGTAGACAGGACCCATGGGGAAACATGAGTCAGGCCCTCCCCTCTGTGGGACCCTAGCCCTCCCCACTTCCCTCCATCTAGAAGCCTCAGCCCATGCCTTCCTGTCACTGGGCTCTTGGTGTAGATATGTGAACTCCTAAGGAGACCTTCTCAGACCATCCATCCTAATGGGGCCACCTCCCCACTGGCCACTGTCACTCCTGCCAGCTTTATTTTCTTCATGGCACTTGCCAGCAACTCAAATGGCCTCATCAATTACTTACCTACTTACATGCATGTCTTACCTGCTTATTTATTTCTTCCACGCTTGAGGGGAGGCTCTGCAGGAGCAGTGGTCTCCTCTGTATCCTGGGGCCTTGAATGGGGGTGGGCCCCCAGCAAACATGTGAACGAATGAGGACACAGGCCACATCTAGACAGACTGGCCAAGTTCACTGGATGTCTGCGTGCAGAGCCCTGTGTCTGGTCCTCTCAAAAGTGTGGGCACCGTGCCTTCTAGTGATTTGTAATCCACCTGAGGATATGAAGTTCATGTGTGAACACCTGCCTGGCAGTATCAGGTGACAAAATATGGGGAGGCCTGCCTCTTGGGGCCAGGTAATCAGAGCCTGGGAAGCACCCAGGGTCTTGTTAAAGTGGAGAGCCCGGGTCAGTGAGCCTGGGTAGCACCCGGGGTGCTTCTTTGGGACCCTGGGTGGAGCTTTATTGTGATCTAGCGCCCAGTTGATGCTGCCGCAGCTGGTCTTAGGGCCACGGTTTTTAGGACTCCAAGGCTTTGCTTTAGCTTCTGAGAAGATGGAGAGGTTGCTTACAGCGGAAGCCTCTTGGAGGAGGGTCTGGGAAGCAGAAGGGGACAAGGAATGTGCCCTGATGGCTGGAATGGTGAATGGAACCAGGATGGAGAGATAAACCAGGAAGGTTGGGGGAATGGGGGGTATGACAAGCGAAAGCCCCCCAGCCCCTGCCACACCATGGCACACACCCTCCTTCTGCAATCTTGTTTTTCGAAGCAGTTCCTAGAAGAGTTGAGATATGGTGCCCTGCCTTCCTCTGGTCTGTCAATCAGTGAAAACATGTTTTCAGAAATGTTACAACCTGAGATTGCCCAACACGGTCTTGTGGAGGTGGCAGGACAAGCTCTGTGGCAGATGTTGCCAAGGCCCAGGTTTGCAGGCAGGTGCTGTGCGGCGGTGGCAGTTCTTTTTTTTCTTTTTCTTTTTCTTTTTTAAGATTGTATTTATTTATTCATGAGACACACAGAGAGAAGCAGAGACATAGGCAGGGGGAGAAGCAGGCTCCCCGGAGGGAGCCCAATGCGGGACTTGACCCCAGGACTCCAGGATCACGCCCTGAGCCGAAGGCAGATGCTCAACCGCTGAGCCACCCAGGCGTCCCCTGGCCAGTTCTAACCAGCTGGGAAGGGTATGTTAGCGTCCCAGGAATACCCTTGCACTTATTTCTTTACAAACCACATCTGTTAACTCATTTTAGCCTTACCGTAGCCCCATGAAGTCGAGAGAGCAAGGGCCCATGTTGCGGTTTGGGCCACGAAGGCCCAGAGAGAGTCAGGGCCAGCTCAGTGTCATGGAAGCTGAGCCCAGACTAAGACAATCAGGGAAAAATTGTCCTTTCTTTCTCTTGCCTCCATGCTCATGGATGTGAACATGTCTCTTCCACCAGGGAAAGCCCTCCCTGGAAGCTGTGGAGTGATGGTGTCTTGGTCAGCAGAGTTCTCTTGCTGTGATGAGACCTACTCTTACCAAATGGTTGCTGGAATGCCGGAATATTCGAGAATATTCTAGAATTTCCGGGGGTGTGTGTGTGTGTGTGTGTGGCCTCCATCAGCTCCCTCCACACACACCCCCACAGGAGAGAAAGGGGTACAGCTGTGGAAACTGGCACTGCTTCCCACATTGCCTGGAGACTAAGGTCAGGGCCAATTTCATGCTCCTTTGTCCCCTATTATGACCTTTATTTTCCCGGCACATGGCAGCTGCTTGTGTCCAAATGGGGAGATCGGAAGTATTATATTGTTAATAGGGCTCGAGAAGAGCGATGACACCCTCTCCACTGACTTGATTCTCCCCAACTTTAACAGTGGGGCCGCTGAAAGTGCTGTCGGGCATTTGGGGCAAGGTTTCAATGGCTTTGATAGAACAGGGACTTGCCTGCATTTCTGGATTTTTGCATACTCGGCAATAAGGCAGGGCTGAGGGCTTTTTATCAAAGGGGACAATCGAGGCAGCGCCTCTCACCCTTCACATCTCAGATGCCGTTAGCTCCCCGCGCTGGCCGTGGCTCCAGCTAGCCGGGCTGCTTCTCCACGCCTCCGTTGCACGCTTGCTCGGAGCTGGTGTAACAAATTCGAGGCAGAGGGGCCTGCTCACTGCTGCTGCAGTGTCCCCCTGGGACGCCCCCCGGGGCACCCTTCCACTCTGCTGCCTTTCCGCCTTTATAGTATTCCTGGGCTGCCGCAGTAGTGTGGCTTTAGGATATGCTCACGGAGCTCCAAAGGGTTGCCCCATGCGTACCAGCAGCAAACAGTCCAGACCCCATCAGCCACTTCTCTTCGCCGACATCTGCTAGCAACTTTAATTCTTTGCTCTCCTCCTACCCTTTCCTTTCCAATCTCTCCAGCTTCTCTGCCCATTACTGCACCTGGTTCCAGCCCAGGTCCTAAACTTGCGTCCCAAAGCCGTCCCTCTGCCCTCTGACTAGCAGGACTCACCCTCTTCAGAAGATTTTCTCCTCTGCGTGTACCCTGGCAACCCATCGCCGTGTGTCACCAGGTCAAAAGCAGCACTCTCTCTGGATTTTGGTGAATGAAATTCTCTTTGTCTTACTACCCCAATAATAGATGTCGACTGTAGTACCAAGCAAGAGAGGCATCGTGAGCCGGGTGAGATAGCCCAAAGTGTGTCCCTGTCCTTTTTTTTTTTTTTTTTGTTTTTTTTTTTTTTTGATGTCTATCTACCTTCCCGCTGTCACCTTGGCTATTCTCACTTGTCTCTTGTCTGTCACTGGAACTTGGACAGGTGGAGGCAGCGAAGGCATGAGGGGTCCCGCTTTGGGTCTCAAGCTATGTGGCCTCAAAACACAGCCTCTTCTAAAATCAGTGCAAGAGGACTGTCTGCAAACAGATTCTTGGCCCTGACCAGGAGCCCTGGGTGGGATTCCGTGTTTGTCCCCCTGGCGTCACTCCCCTGTTCCTTCTGCTGCGATGCCGTGTGGATGTTGGAAACATCCCCCCACGCCGAGGCTACACCATGGCTGGACATCTGTGGGAGGCTCTGTGCTGAGGACAAGGTGCTATCTTTTGGGGGATTAATTCATCATCCATATTGTGGCCTGATGATCAAATCTTGATGCTTCTGGTTCCCTGCGGTCATGGTCTGAACCTGAATTGCCTCTGAATGCTCAGACTCAGGCAGCTTGCTCTGAGCCCAGGCTTGAGGGGCCCCACTCCAGTCCTGCTCTGGCTGTGTCCCTCGCCATGGGGAGAGGAGTGCCTGGGGCCAAGGGGATGTGTCCTCCCAGAGCTCGCCCCATCCCATGCATGTGCTTGAGGCCTGTAGCCGGGGGAGGGGAGAGAAAGGAATGGGGCCAAGAAGGCCATGGGGGCTTTTTTCTCCTCTTCCTCTTGGCTGCCCCCATGTTAGGAGTGGCTCCATCTGAGCCTTTATTTTTTATTTTTATTTTTTATTGTTTTAAATTTTATTCATTTATTTGAGAGAGTGAGGGAGAGAGCGTGCAAGCATGAGAGGGGTGGGAAGAAGCAGAGGAAGAGGGAGAAGCAGACCCCACACTGAGCAGGGAGCCCGATGTAGGGCTTGATCTCGGGATCCTGAGATCATGACCTGAGCTGAAGGCAGACACTTCACTGACTGAGCCACCTGGATGCCCCCCGTCTGAGTCTTCAGTCTTTACTTTCTTGTGGATAAATGACCAACACCCAAGCTTCCTCCAGTGAACATCTGGAGACTACCCCAGTTCTTTTTTTTTTTTTTTTAAGATTTTATTTATTTATTCATGAGAGACTCAGAGGAGAGAGAGAGGCAGAGACATAGGCAGAGGGAGGAGAAGCAGGCTCCATGCAGGAGGCCAACGTGGGACTCGATCCCGGGGCTCCAGGATCATGTCCTGAGCCAAAGGCAGATGCTCAACCGCTGAGCCACCCAGGCGTCCCAACTACCCCAGTTCTTAATAAAGAGTAGGTCAGTGGGGTCAGGTCCATCCTCACTCAAAGCTTTTTCTGACATACTCAGCTGAATCCAGGGACCCAAAGGCTCCACCCAGTCCTGCCTCTGAGCTTTTGTGCTTGGAACCTGGCTGCCATTTTTGAAACCCAACATCTTTGTTAGAGAGCCATGTGGAGAGAGAGGCCGTGCGAGTACCTGTGGCTCTGTGGGCCCCTCAGACTCCCCTCCTGCCTCCCTCCATGCCCTGTGCTGCTGCCCCTCAGCTACTGTGCTGACCACAAAGGCCCCCGGGGACCTTTCAGCAACACCCAGCCTCATCCCTGCCTCACACCATTGCTCTCGCAGTTTCCTCTCCCTGGCGCACCCACTGAGCGGCAGGCGATTCACACTTCTGCAGGTCCTCTTAGCCCAGCTGCCTCTCCTGACCTCTAACCTTATAATGACCACACCCCTTTACCTGTGAGCTTTGTTTTCTTCCCTATATAAAATTATATCACAAAAATTTTGTTCTCAGAGCCTAGAACTGTGCCTGGGACATACAATGTTCCAAGTAAATACTTTTAGACTGGATGGATGGATGGATGGATGGATAGATGGATGGATGGATGGATGGATGGATGGACGGATGAATGAATCCCAGCCCTCTTGTTCCTTCATCACCTTCACACTGTTTTGCTGCAAAAACAAACATCTCTGCCACGCATCTTTTTACAGATACCTTCTCAAATTTGGGGAAACTAAGCGTCCATGGTGGATATGGTAACCGGCCCCTGTTCCCATTCTCTGCTTCTTGTTTTCCCATTTGGGAGAGAGGAAGCTCCCATTGACGGCCATCTGTCTTTCCTAGATTACGGCACAGCTTCAGACGGACAGACCTTGCCTGCAGCCAGCTTCCCTGTATCACTGGATGCAAATCCTGTGGGATTGGATTCCAGGCTGCTGTGAGGGGAGTCAAAGCCTTCACTTTCCTCTGTTGGGCATGTGTGAGGCCCCACTGAGAGCACACAAAACAGCCTCCCATTTCTCATTTCAGACTTCCCCCTAGGCCTGTTATCAGGCTTGAGCAATTGCTTTCATGCTGCAAACTGCTATTGTTCACTTTTGTACCAGGGAGAATTTTCCATTCGTGGCTGGATGGTGCTGTCAATGTGCGTCCACTGCCAGTGCTCCTGGGTGCTGGAGAACAAATTACTAACCTTCAGAATTTTGAGAAATAATGAAATGGTAGTTTCAAGCTGCCCTGTGTGGAGGTAGTTTATTCTATCACAATATGTAATTGAAACAACCCCAACCCTTGTTGGCACGTAACTCTTGTCGGCATTTTCTACTTAGGAAAAATGTTTCCCTGGGCCTGACCCACCCCTGACCACATAAAACAAGAAGAACTTTGTTCCCCCTTTGGGCAGAGGATTTTTATCAGTATTAGTTTCCCCTGAACAAAATGGAAAACACAAAATAATAGTAGCTGAAATAAGATATATTCCCCACCCCTTGTAAAAGAAATCTGGGGATAGCCAGTGCCAGGGCTGCTCTGTGCATCCCTCTAGCTTTTTTGCCCTACCATCTTAGTGTTTGGCTTCTACCCTTAAGATCACCTCACAGTCCAGGATGGGTGCTGCAGCTCCAGCCATGAGACCTGCTTCCAAGTGGTAGGGGAACAAAATGACAGAGGGCAAAGAAGCACACCACCCAGCCAAATCAGCATCCTTTACATAGTCTTTGGTCTTATTAACCGGAACATATTGATCACATAGGTGCAAGGGATGCGGGGGGAATGCAATCATACATCTCAGCCCATTATAATCCTAAATAAAACCAAGGTTCTGATGCCAAAGGAGAAGGGGTGCTAATAGGTGACCAAGTGAGGGTGAAGTTCTGATACAGCTGAAGAAGAAAAAGAATGGCAGCGAAGAGGGGGTCTTGTCGCAGCCAGCTGCAGAAATAAGCTAGAACCTTGAGGTGATAGCTCTCTGCTCTCTCCCGCTCTGTGGGCTCCCTCTGCCAAGCTCCCCCCGCCCTCCCCCCGGTCTGCTTGCTTCCTTCTCAACCATGTCCCCCAGGAACTTTCTGCCACCCTACCTACACTCAGGGAAGAAGTTGTTGCTCTCTGGGGCTCTTGCTCCTATAGGCCATGCTGCCTCTTTGTCTTGGGTACAGGTCAGCCTCTCGGCTGCACCCTACAAAAAGGAAAGGGGCCCCACCCTTGTAATAGGCCCTCTACTGAATGGCTTTGATGCGTGTGTGTGTGCGTGTGTGTGTGTGTGTGTGTGTGTGTTGGGATCCTTGTGTTATATTCTGTTGTGTTGTCTAAAGAAACCATGAGATAAGGCCACAGCCCTGGAGAGATCCCCCTGAGGGGGTTACTCTCCCATTCTTAATCTTCTGGGGGTGTTACTTCTTAGACAGGACCCTAGGAGCCAAGACGTGGCTTTGGGCAGGAGAGGGTCTCTCTCACTTGCTCTCTCTGGACCTTGTTCCCTTAGTTGTTGAGGGACCTCTATGGGCAGGAAGAGGCTCCTGGATGAAGGAAGAAGTTTCTACTTTCACCCCCAGAGGTGAAAGCCTCTCGTGAAAGGTGAAAGCTGCCTCGTGGCAGCCAGGAAGACACCTTCTGCAGGAACCCACATAGAATATGATAAACTATATTCTGTTTATTTTCTTTTTTCCTTCTGGCATCCTCAGGCTTCCAGTAAAGTCTGGTTTAAATGCTCCAAACTGGTCTCTGCCATTGGGTGAGGATGGACAGAAGACCGAGGAGCCCTCAGCCAGGCAAACGTGTGAGCAGAGGACGATGTGGTCTCCACTCTTGCTCCCAGCCTCTCTGGGTCATGAGCCGAGGGAGGGCGAGGCTTTGCTCTTGCTGCCCAGCTGCCTATCCCTGTGAGGACCACCTGTTCCCCAGGTCTTTGCCACCCACGGCTTGACCCCAAGGCCAGTCCCTCCCTCACCAAGCATGTGTGGAGGGCCTGCCCCTCATGGGCCAGCCCATGGCTCTAAGTGTACATAGAGGGACGAGGTGGCAGGGGAGGGGAAGCAGACATGCTCATGGGACAGATGGCTAGCTGGGGGGCTGGGGGTGCCAGTTCAGCCTGGGGGGAGGGGCAGCGAGGGTCCTCAGAGAAGATGGCTCTGGGGCTCGGAGTTCTAGTCTGTGTCTCTGTTTTAACGGAGCTAGGATCATGCTGTACCTGGAACAATCAGCTTGGCCTACACCTTGCATGTTTCACGTGGCCATTTCTCGGTCCCCCTTGCAACACGGCACACACAGCTCTAACTCGATTTTGTCTGTCACCCCATGTGTATCGCTGTTTAGTCTGCTCTGTCTTGTACCCAACAGTCTAGGCTCTAGATGTGCTTCCGTGCATGATCTTACATCAATGCCATGGAACCTTACTTGCGGGGGATCTGTGGGGCCATTGCTCATTCCACAAAATTAAGGTCATATGAATTAACACTTTTTGCATCTGCCTTTCTCACTCACTCCGCTAGAATCTGACCAAGTCAGGGGCAGAGCTGGGACTCACAGACTTGAGTCATGTGGCAGTTGGTCACCTGAAAGGGAGGAAGAAAATGAAGGGAGAGGTGGCCATTCCAAGAAGACAGATTCTTTCCATGGGCTAACTCCACACATGCAGGAAGGGAATTGCCAGAAGGCTCATCAAGCCCAGGGGCCTCTACCAAAATCCAGAAAAGGGAAGGGGTGGAGGCTGCACCTCATGCTGTTCTGGGGGTGTGTTTGCGTGCAGAGGGC
Source organism: Canis lupus baileyi (assembly GCF_048164855.1). Lineage (NCBI taxonomy): Eukaryota > Metazoa > Chordata > Mammalia > Carnivora > Canidae > Canis > Canis lupus. The sequence continues at coordinate 31,773,761 of NC_132867.1, read as the reverse complement.
TGGAGGCAGCTGCGGGCTGCTCTTTGTGACCATCACGAGGCCAAGGACTGCCCCATTTTCAGGGACATCTCTGGCTGCTGATTGCCTATGGGACAGTCCACCTTCTCAGAGCCAGCAGCACCACTGATTCCCCTAGAGGCACAAGGCCAGACCTGTGGGATGGCCAGGACCACCAAGGGTCATGGCAGCCTCTGCCCAGACACGAATGGATAGAGAGTGACCCATCGAGAGAACAAAATCTCCCTCACTTTGCTACGGAATATTTCAGGGAAACCAGTGTATCTGCGAGTGGTGATTTAACCTAAATGCCAACTTCGGTTGCTAGAAAGATAGAAGTCATGGGGCATGTGGGTGGGTGGGGGGCACGAGTGAACATGTTAGCTGAGCAGTTAGACCCAACCAGGCCCTGTTCTAAGCCTTTTACCCAAGTGGCCCCATTTCATTTAATAACCCCATGAGGTTGGTGGCGGTATTTTTATTCTTCCTTCCTCAAGTGGGGAAACTGAGTCTCAGAGAAGAGATTTGTCCCCAGCCAGCCTGACTCACCAGCAGGACTTGATTTTTTTTTTAACAGTATCTTCCACATCCCAGGCCATAGCTGGGGCCCACTGCCATGAGGTCCCCCACCCCTTTCCTAGAAAGATGCCCAGGGAGGGACCTTGTTTTCTGGAAACAGCATCAAACTCAAAGTGATGAGACTGTCTCCAGCAATGTCTTGCCAGGGACCCCTCTGGGCCTCAGTTTCCCTATGTATGAAGTGATCCCTGCCCTGTGATCCCTTACGGATCTTTCTCTTTGATGGATCTCTAATAAATTCATTCACACAGAGGTGATGACTAAGGAGGCTCCTTGTATTTCTTTTTCCTACAAATATTTGCATTTCAGTTCTATGGATATTTGAGACAAATAAGGAAATAAAGATTTGGGAAGCTATCAGTTGGGAAGTAGATGGATGGAGGCCCTTCAGATAACCCTGAAGTAAGGATACATGGGGAGCTGCTTGGCTTCCTTTCTTGTGTCTGAGAGACTTGTAGCCATTACTAAGGCTAAACATGGCCAGAAGACGATCACTCTTATTAACAGTAAAGGCAAAATGGCTTTACAAATTTCTTAGACATTTGGAATATACCTGAAACTGAATGGCACAATTTTTCCAGTATCCCTGCTTTGGGCCCCAAGGCGCAGATAAGGCAGTGTAGAATAGTGTAGAACTAACTGTGTGGAAGAGTAGAGAACAGAGTAGAACAGTGTAGAACACTCTGGAACAGTCTGGAACAGTAGAGAGGATGGGTCCAATGCAGTGGCTGAGGCTCCTGTCCTGCTCTTGGCTCTGCCATGTGACTCTGGGAATCTCTTGACCCCATGAGCCTTGATTTTTTTTCCACTGCATACTGGAGCGATGGTGACCTGACCTGCTGACTTCATGGAGACAAAGGTAACAATGATGAGGAACGGTGACAGAGCATTCAGAAAGATTCATGTTCTCAAAAATGGAAACCGAATCCTCATTACCCACTGGGGGTTTCTTCTAGGATAATTATTTAATTCACCAGAAACTTCTCAATAGAAATTAGTACATGTATTGGCAGTCCATCTATTTTCTTTTGTCCTAGGAGAGTGGCTTTCCAAGGCTGACGTATCCAAGACAGGAAGCTCATTGGAGTCACCAACATTCTCAAATTGTTGTCGTTGGTAGATTCTGACAGTTTATGACCTGTGGGAGTAGAGTAAGGTGGTATCTGGGAGAAAGAAAACATATCCTCCACACGCCTCTCTTGACGGCTACTTTATGGTTTATTCATTCTCTGAAATAACTTTAGATGAAATGAAAATCAAGTTTTGGTTTGTTTTCATGTGTTTAAAAACCACTTCTTCATGGGTTCACCATGCAACAGACTTCCCATCCATGGATTCACCTAGGAAGAATACTTAATAAAAATGACCCTTCTTAAGGTCAATTCTGTGTTGGTTATTTATGAAGGAATGCATATGCATTATGGGTGCTCATCCATATGGCACCTAGGAGAGAGGTAGGAATTTTCTAGAAGTCAGGATATAAGTAGCGGGTGCCAGGTATACAACTGGCAGGTGGTGGTGCTGGGATTCGGACTGCCATCTGCCTGATTCTAGGATCCAAGCGCTTATTCTTACTGCTAAGTTGGAATCAGAGTATCAACCCTCGGCTGACAGTGGACCTCTCCTGGGTGCCTTCATTCCAAAGCTGTCCAGTTACTAGAAGCATTGTCCAGATGCTGGCTGATAATATGTGTTTCTTCAGAGCTCCAGACTGGAGATTCCTGGATTTCCTACAACCTCTTCTAAAAGAGGGAAGGAAACCTGCCAGGGATGTGTAGGAGCTCTCCAGCCTCCATGGGGCTGAACTGAGGAGTGACCCTCACAAGCCAGCCTGGAGCTGTCTTACTGCTCAGAGAGCCATCCTAGAAGTTGCGTGCCGCCTCTCCAACACTACCTTGTTAGAGTACTGGGTTGGCCCCTGGGGCCCTGGATTCCAGACTTTGGTCTGCCAGTTGCTAGGTGGGTGCCCCAGGCCATCACACTTGTTGGGTCCATGCTCAAAGGGGTTCAGCTCTCCCCTTAGGAGGGTCAAGTTCTGACTCTTTGGAATAGAATTGGCATATGTTTGAAGACTCTGGGTTCCACCAGATTAGACCCTGTGTAAAATAGTAGGAGATGAAAAACAGAGCATGCCCCTCTCCAAGTGAAATTGAATTATTTCACAGTATCTTAGAGGTCATTGTGATACTTGCGGGGGGGCGGGGGGGCACCTACAAGATGGCTCTGCTCTTTGGCAGCTGATGGGAAATCAGAGAGTTTCATATTTTCACCCTGTCCACGAACTCCAATATCATGTCAGTCCCGGGGTGGGGGTGGAGAGGTTAGAGTAAATGGTGCTTCTTATTATCCCTTAAACAATGTGTTATGAATTGAACTGTGTCCCACCAAAAATGATATGTTGAAGTCCTAACCCCCACTCCCTCAGACTATGACCTTATTTGGAGATTGTGTCTTTACAGATGTAGGCAAATGAAAAGGGGGTCATTGTGACGGGCTCTAATGCAATGTGACTGTGTCCTTACCAAAATGGGGAGTTGGGACTCAGAGACACACATGAAGGGCAGACAAAGTGAAGACACAGGAGGAAGCCAACCATCCACCAGGCTAAGGGAGAGATCTGGAACAGACAGACTCTCCCCCGCAGCCCTCAGAGGGCACCAACCCTGCCGACACCATCATCTCAGACTTCTGGCCTCCAGGACTGTGAAGCTCCCCACTTTGTGGTGCTTTGTTATGGCAGCCCTAGCACACTAATACACAGGGTGAAATGGTCAGCTAAAAGGAATCAGACTTGGTTCTAAGACGGCGGTAGAGGCCCAGACTCCTGAGGCGAAGGCGGAGTATAGGGGGTACAGAGCACTGGGGACCCAGTTTTCATTTCTTGCTGTTTCCAAAGGGAAGGTCTCCCCCCCATTTGGTCCTGCCTCCCTCTTTCATGAATTCAAAGTTATATTTAAAAATGGAAATGATAAGAATTTAAGTTGACTTTAAAATTGCCCAAGTCTCATGCAGCCGAAAATTGCTTGAACCCGGTGGGGAACTGTCTAGATCTGCCCAGAAGATCATCTGCTTTTCCACTGCTGAAGTTTGTGACTCCCCAGATACATTGTTCTTTGTGCTCCCAATGAGGGTGCATCCGGCCCAGCAGACCCAGACCCAGGCTCCTCCCTGTTCCCCGAAGAGAAAGCCAGCTCTAGGCTGGCGGTTGCAGGTGACGGTCCTGACCGGTCCAGGAGCTGATGAGAAGTTCATAGGCTGTTAATAAACTGGAACCAATCGGTGAATGCAAGCTGATCGTGCTGGGGCCGGCTGGGGCCGCAGGTCCTTGGGAGAGCTTGCACTTGTGCTGCTTTTATCTGCATGGAGCAGGAGCATGAAAGCGCCCGGCCGCTCTTGGTGTTTGTTACAGTGAATAGACATATGTCCCTCACACTAGCATGGGGAATAGCTAATTAAGCGACACAATGATTGCTTATGCCCGGGGCTGTCACAAACGAGGCCCTGTCACTCTCCTCGGGAGATCCACAAAATGGGAATTCACTTTTAGTGCATGATAATGAATATATTCGAAATATATTAAAATTGATTTAGATGCCACACTCCTACCCTTGAAAAAAAAATCAAGAGCAAATGCTATTTTCACAAAAGTATTTTGAAGCCCACAAGGGGCATGGGGCTTGGAGTGTGGGGGTGAGAGAAGCCTCCTGTTAAACGTTGGCTGGTTGAGGACGGTGTTCAGCATTGGCTCTCCGGTCGCATTGCATGAATGAGTTAGGGTCTTAGGGGTGCAGTAGCTATTCTTTGCGCAACATTAAAAGAAATGGTTGCATAGACTACCTGGAAGCCACAATCTTTCAGAGTTTTAAGGGTTGAATTATGTTTTTCTTAGGTGAGTCCTCCCTTCTCTTCCTTTGCTATAGATGGGACTCATGGGGGAAATTCGTTTCCTTCAAAGCTGAATCATTTTAGCACATCAAACAGAAGTACTGTATCCTATTTAAGACTCACGCCACTACTTTATTTCTTTCTCTCTCTCTTTTTAAAGATTTTATTTTTTTATTCACGTGAGACACACAGAGAGAGGCAGAGACATAGGCCTTCCACTGTCAGGACCAGGAAGGAATCAGGCTGGGGAAGTGGGAACAGTTTGAAAGGTCACATGGCTAGAATATGGAAAACTTGAAACCCACCTCAAAGTGTCTTTTGTTACCAAGAGCAGGACTGGCTACCTAATTTGCCAGTCCTGGTGCAAAATGAAAACAGGGGGACCCTTTGTTTAAAAATCATTAAGGATTTCAGGGCACCTGGGTGGCTCAGTCAGTTAAGCATCTGCCTTCGGCTCAGGTCATGATTCCGGGGTCCTGGGATGGAGCTCCACATCAGGCTCCCTGCTTAGTGGGGAGCCTGCTTCTCCCTGTCCCTCTGTCCCTACTCCTGCTTATGCTCCCTTGCTCTCTGTCAAATAGAAAAAAAATCATTTTTTTAAAATTTTTTTTAATTTTTATTTATTTATGATAGTCACAGAGAGAGAGAGAGAGAGAGAGGCAGAGACACAGGCAGAGGGAGAAGCAGGCTCCATGCACCGGGAGCCTGACATGGGATTCGATCCCGGGTCTCCAGGATCGCGCCCTGGGCCAAAGGCAGGCGCCAAACCGCTGCGCCACCCAGGGATCCCTAGAAAAAAAATCATTAAGGATTTCCAGACAGTGACAGCAGAGCCTTAAACCAAGTGGGGGACTCTTCTGAGCCCAGGCCCCGTGGGACTGATGACATGCGTGGCACACCCATGAAACTGGTTCTGGCAAGAGCCATTTTTTGGTCTCCAATAAGACGAAGGGGAAAAGAAGGATGTCCGGGTGGCTTAGTGGTTGAGCATCTCCCTTTGGCTCAGGTCATGATCCCAGGGTCCCGGAATCGAGTCCTGCATCGGGCTCCCCACAGGGAGCCTGCTTCTCCCTCTGCCTATGTCTCTGCCTCTGTCTGTATCTCTCATGAATGAATGAATGAATGAATGAATGAATGAATAAATAAAATCTTTAAAAAAAGAAGAAGAAAGGAAAAGAGAAGTAGGAGACAAGAGGAGATATTAAGTCCTAATTTTTTATACAGTCCATGAGCCCACAGAAGGTCGTCTGCTGAGAAGAAATGGAAAATGAAGCCCCAATTAATTTTGCTCATCCTCATCAGTTGAATGTGAAGAGTACTGCAAAACTGCCCACGGAGATGTCTGTGTACTTTTCTTTCTCCAGGTGTGACAGGCTTTTTCTTTCCACTCCAGATTCTATCAGTTCAGAGAACTTGATCCTCATAAGAACTACACCTTTGACGGACCAATCAGAATTTGGGGGAAGAGAAGCAAAGACGGAGAAGTCCTGCCTTCTGCACTACGATGCACAAAATCAAAGTCTTTTTCTTTTTTTTTAAATCAAAGTCTTGATTAGTATTCATCCAGATGTTGAGAGCCCTGGCTGCAACCGACTCTTGCTGGGCTGAGCGGGTGGGGTGGCTTGTGGCTTGTCTGGCTCTTGTTGGCTGTGTCCCTATGACACGCACACAGATGAGTCTGCCTCAAGGTCCCTGCTCCCCTGCCTTGGACCCCTGCCCACCCCCACTCTTTGTGGGTTCCTTTATGCTGGGAAATGACCCCTTCTTGGCTCCACCCACGAGCCAATGTCCATGGGAAAATTGCAGGGGAGGGCTGTTGGAAGAAACCTGTCACATGTTTTTTTAAAATTGTGGTAAAAAACACAAATTTTACTCTCTTAACCACGTTTCAGTATAGAGTTCAGGTGTGTTAACTCTATTCATATTGTACAACAGATCGCTAGAACTTTTCCACATCTGTTGGGTTTTTATGCTTGTCCCCGTGACCCTGCAGGCCTCGCACTGCAGACACCCAAAGGAGAGGAAAAACCCAGCACTAATTAATATCCTTAAAAGAGTGGGACCTTGTTTATGACCAAGCCAATTCCCTGGGCCCCAAAGTTTGTGACATGATTTTATTGTCTCCTAATCATTGGCTATTAAAAAAAAAAAAAAAAGGATCTGTTGGTCACTTGGATTCTTTGATTTGTTTTTTCAGGCAACTCTGAACTTGATTTCCAAATCATCTCCTAATCATGTCATACTGAACCTTAAAATTCACGAACTTGCAGCTAGCCCAGGGCTTAGTTCGGTGCGTATGAGAGATGCTTCAGGGATGCCTGGGTGGTTCAGTGGGTTAAGTGTCTGACTCGATTTCGGCTCAGGTCATGATCTCAGGGTGGTGAGATCGAGCCCCCCACTAGCTCAGCACTGAGTGGGCAGTCTGCTTGAGATTCTCCCCGTCTGCTCCTCCCGCTGCTCCTGCACATGCAGGCTTTCTTTCAAATAAAGCAAGAAGTCTTTTTAAAAAAATGAGTCATAAATATTTGATGAGTGAATGAGTGATGGAATGGATTTTCCATATGAACGAGGAGGAGGAAGGATAAAGGAGATAAATGTGTGTGATTTCTAAACCTCACCTACGCCAGTGGCCTCAGTCTCTCACCAGAGATCTTTGTCCAAGCAAATCTTATGGGGTGTCAGGGCAATGGGCAGGGACAGAGGGGAGAACACAGGGCCAGGTGACCAGAGGACCCTCATCTGGGAGGATTCACCTTTGGAATGAAAGGCAAGCAACTCTTTGGAAATGGATCAGGTGGGACGGCCTGGAGAGGAACCGAGATGAGGGTGAGCCGGCTGGTGAGAAGGCCAGCACTGTTTAAAAGCAGCCGAAGGTCGATCTGAAGGCTGCCTGTAGGGGTGCCTGATGAGGAAGGAGGTTGGGTAACAGGTTCGGGCGGGGCTAGCAGGAGCTGCAAAACCTCTTCGGAGGAAGTGTTGCAGGGAGAGCAGAAATCAACAGTGGCCTGGCTTGGGGATCCAAAAGCATCTGGAAAGAACTCTGGAGATGGGGCATTATGAGAAAAGCAGGGAGAGGCACTAGAACATCTGGAACATGAGACTGTTTGGCTGTTTGGACTGAAATAGAGCAGGATTTGTATGTTTATATGTGTCCTTTCCAAAAATAGGAATAGAGCCTAAAAGCATTTGCAAGGGACCCCTAGGATGGCAGCCTAGAAGGAATGAGGTTTGGGCTAAGTAGCAAGAAAGCACCCCTCACTTACTCAGAGACAGTGTGTCTGCAGTGTCCTCTGAGGCTGAGGCCAAACGCGATACAGGAAAAGGCAAAACTCTAACATCAGCAAATGGGTGGTGGGCACTGAGGGGGGCACTTGGCGGGATGAGCACTGGGTGTTAGGCTATATGTTGGCAAATTGAACTCAATTAAAAAAAATAAATAAAATTAATTAATCATGTATCTCACTTAAAATAAAAATAAAAAACAAAGACATTATATTATATACAAATGGATGAAATACTCTAAAAGCAGAAACTGTCATATTGTATCAAAAAAAATTGATGTTTTGTTTTACCATTCTCTGCTTCACTAAGGACAAATGGTCCAGTTCCAGTGGTAGAACAGAAGCTGTTGCTTTCCCCTTTAGATGAATAGGTTGTTATCAATGAAGTGACTCACAAGGCAAGGAAGCCTCATTGCATCCTTACATCCCCCAGGATACAGTGAAGGAGACAGGACCCAGCCAAGGAGAGGTATTAGGGTCACACATGCTTGCCACTGCAGTGGGGTTTCAGAGTGCACCACCGGTGAAAAAGGGTTGGAAGAACCACTGGAAATGCACCTGCTAAATGAATCCACAATATGTGCCCATGGGCAAAACGTGTCCTGTCCTGGGCCTCAGTTTCTTCGTCTTTGGGATGGGGTCACTGGAGTAACCCACTAGATCAGAATCACCTGGCGATCACAAACATACACATTCCTGGAAACCAGCCCCTGGACATGCCAACTTGTTAGGTGGGGGTCAGGCCCTAGTATGGATGTCAAGAGCCAACCAACCAACCACCAAGATAGTTTTGATGCACAGCCAGGTTTGCAAGGGATGACAGTAGGGTGCAGGTCCTACTCTGTACCATGAGTTGACTTTGCTCTTTTTATAGTCACAAAGATGCCAGAGATCTGTGAGCAGAGCAAACCCAAGAGTGCACTCATACCATCCCCCAATTCCATGCTCAAATCTAACTTGCAGGCTAGTTCACATTCCCACCCTTCCCGACATCTCCCTCACCTTCTGGACTCCTGGCCTGTTCTTTCTCTTTCCGTCTCCCAGAACATCCGTAACACATCAGTTGGCTCATGTGTGTAGAACAGCATTATTTGGTGTCATCATGCACCCTGCTGTCTCTTGAGCTGACCTTCCCAGAAGGGCACGAACCTTTGAGGGGGACCCTTGTCTGCCTCCTGCCCCAACACTGTGATTGCTGACTTAAGTTGGGCTGCTCGGAGCTGGTGGTGGCCGGGTCAGCCAGCCGTTGTAGGACAGCTAATCATCACTTGGTTTGTGTCAGTGCAGCTAAGTTAGCATCTGCGCTTCCACCCATTCCAGGGGTCATGGGAGACTTTATTAATTTTAGTCACCTTCATGCAAATCTCCTGTGCCCCTCTTCCTTGTGATTTCATTAGCCTGAAGGTCAGGGTGAGGTTCATTCCGTGACTCACTAGATTTCTCAAATTGTAGGTGTTTTGGGGACCTTTTGGCTTTGATTTGGAAAAGACTCTGCAAGATCCACTCTCCTGGGTAACAGTCATGCTTTTCTTACCCATTGTTAATTATATACACCCATCCCAGGGAAAAAAAAAAAAAAAGGAAAGGAATTAACACTCTAAATTAGGAACATACATATGGAGAAAGGCGGGGATGGAGTTGGGGGTGTGTGTGGGGGGGGAGTAGTGCCATATGCCAGATGGAGAACGCCTGCTCCTACTGTATCATGTTTCCTTGTTTTCCAGTCTCCTCATCTCTGTCTTCTCCCCTGTTATTGTTTTATTGTCCTTTTAAAAAAAATCACAGTAAGCACCAGTTATTACGTTGATATTATGGGGCAGGAGAAATGCCTGCCTGAGAAATTTTAGAGAGAGAAATATGCTGTATGTCACCTCGCATGTTTCGGACTCTACGTGCCTCTGACCCTTGCTTTGTAAAGAACTGTGCTGAATTTTCAAGTGATTGAGTTAGGTTTAAGTAAAAGTTTTCTATCCATTGACTCTGATAAGGTGCATTCTGGATGTTTATGGTGCGGATTAAAAGCAACCGAGCTCTCTCCAATTCAGAAGTGAGGCTTTTTCAGTTTGTTGGCAGCTCTGAAATAGCATGAGGCACGACTCTTCAATCTGCACAGATGCGCCTCTGCAGAGACTCCTTCACTGTTTTCATTCTCACTTCTCCCTTTAACTCTCAGTAACTCCATAGCATAGGTCACAGTGCAAAATAGAGTACATCCTCCTAAGGAGATTTTAAGGTGGGTCTCTTGTCACTTGGTAAAATGGATCCATCCCTGCTCCGAGCAGCCTTTGTGGCACTGCTTTCTCTTTGTATCCTTTTTCAGGGGAGCTGTCATCTGCTGTGCTTTAATTATGTGTCCCTTAGGATGTGTCAGGCCTTTTCCACTCTCAGGGATTTTAATACTTCCTCCCAGTGTACCGTGCTCATCTGATTTCCCCCCTAATCTCATGAATCTCCTTCCACCAAATATTAATCCAGTGGTGATTAGCTTTCTCAGCGTCCACCTTTCACAACAGTGGAATTTTTGTATAATGTGTTCCATGGGAGCAGTGCCTATAACTGCTTTGAGCAAGTCTGTGGTCGATACTATTAAAAATAATCATCAACTAAGTGCGATGTGGTATCCTCGGTTGGATACCTCTACTCTTTGGAAGAGACAAAGGGCATTAGTGGAAAAACAGATGAAACTCCAACAGAATCTGTGGCTCAGTTAAAATCAGTGTAACAGCGTTAATTTCTTAGTTATGCCGAATGCTCCGAGGGAATATAAGATAATAATGTCCAAGGAAGTGGAGTGAAGGGCAGATAGGAACTCTCTGCACCATCATGGCAGCTTTTCTGTCCATCTAAAATTATTCCAGGGGCGACTTGGTGGCTCAGTCAGTTAAGCATCTGCCTTTGGCTCAGGTCATGATCTCAGAGTCCTGGAATGGAGACCTGCATTGGTCTTTCTGCTCATTGGAGAGTCTGCTTCTCCCTCTCCCTCTGTTCTCTCTTTCTCTCTCAAATAAATAAATAAATAATCTTTAAAAAAATAAAATTATGCCAAAGTGAAAAGTCAACTTAATCAGTATTTTCTGCAGAACAGAAAATTTAGCAGGAATATGTGGACTTCTTAACATGCCAATAGAGCATCATTTCTATAAGCCTGGGATCTGAAATTCCACCTCTGCATCTCACTGACTATATGATCTCTGGGCTTCTGTTTCCTCATGAGTAAAATAGGTGTACAAATAGTCCTTGAATCAGTGCACCTGAATGATGCCTAGCGCATGGTTAGAACCTAATCAATGTGAACTTTTCTTTTTTTCAATTTAATTTTATTTATTTATTCATGTGAGACAGAGAGAGAGAGAGAGAGAGAGAGAGAGAGGCAGAGACATAGGCAGAGGGAGAAGCAGGCTCCCTATGGGGAGCCCCATGCAGGACTCGATCCAGGGACTCTGGGATCATGACCTGAGCCAAAGGCAGACGCTCAACCGCTGAGCCACCCAGGTGTCCCGTGAACTTTTTTTTTTCCGTGAACTTTTCTTACTGATGTTTCACTAAATTCAGTCTCTCCTTGGTGAGTCACATCATTGTGGGCAGTCTCTTAATTTTAAACGGTTCCATGTAGGAAACCAAACAAATCAAGCTCCTTACATTTTCGGATCTACCTTTCTTGGCTCCAAAAAGTGTTCCAGAGTATCTAAGCAAAGTCAATCTTTCAATCTTCTCATTTCTCATAGTTCAAGGGCAAAGTCTGTCACTAATGGAACTTCTAAAGAAGAAAGAAGTTTAGCATAATGAAAGATTCAGATCAAAAGCCTTGGGTAGCTTTTTCCTCCTCTGATTTGCTGAGCTCTCAGTGAGAGTACTAAATGGAAAAAGAGCATGAGTTCCCAACTGAGGGCACAGTTTTGTGCCCCAGGGGACATTTGGCAATGTCTGGAGGCATTTTTAGTTGTCCAACTCAGTGTAGAGTACTATTGGCATCTAGTGAGTAGAGGCCACCAATACTAATGAACATTCTACAATGGACAAGACAGCTACCCATGACAAATAATTATCCAGCCCAAAGTGTAATAGCAGTCCATGGAGAGACCCTGAATAGAGTAGCCAACCATTTTGTTACCCAATTGCACTTTTCCAGTTGAGATTGTATGAAGTGTGTCTTCCCTATACAAAGAATGTGTTTATCTGCAATAGATCTTGGGAAAATTAAAGAACCTTCCAGATGGTCATCAAAGACCATGGACAAGTTTTTGTTGATGGTAGGTATTCCTTCTAAAGAAAGACTTTGGAATTCAGGTCTTCTCACGTTTGAGTGAGGGAAGAAATATGGGCAACTCGATGGGTCATCGGCAAAGGAAACATTATATGAGCTTTTCTTGACTATTCATAAGATAGTTCTCTAGAGATTTAGGTGGAAGGCTAAAAATGAAGAGAGAAGTGAGTTTTATGAAGAGGATGGAGAAAACCAATAGAATCGTGGGTGTGGTAGGTGGGCTTGGGAGGAAGTAAAGGATGAAGCATGGCAATACCAGATGGAGGTCTTGAATGTCTATAACAGATTGGCCAACGTTGCCAGCTCTGCAATCTTTCCAGAGTCTGATCATCTTGAGTGGCACTGAATGGTGGTTTTCTTTGCTAACAGAATCAATGAAAATAATGTTTTAGGTAAAAGGCATACTTCTGACTTTGAGGAAACTCTCTGCAGTTTGGGCCCGGCCAGATTATGTGAGTCTAGTAGTGGAAATATGTGAGATGATGTACTGAGTGAAGCCTAACTACTAGAACATTCTGTGGCTACTTTCTAGAGCTATACTTTCCAGGACAGTAGCCACGAGCCACAGTGTGGCTATTTAAGTTAAAGTGAATTAAAATTAAATAAAATTAAGTACAATTTAAAATCCATTTTGAGTGCTCAATGGCCACATGTGGCTGGCAGCTACTGTACTGGACAACATAGCTATAGAACATTTCCATAGTTTCAGAAAGTTCTAGACAGAGCTGCTGGAATCTAGCACCTTCCTACTGCTTGTCTGGATGTTCCATCGGGACAGGAACAGGGCACAATGGAGCAGCGGGCCATCAACAGAATGTATTTTAATACACCAGGAAAGCCCTGATCTGGAAATTCAAGAAGCATTGAGAAATGACTGATGGGAAATTAATTTTTAGGCAAAACAAAACTTATAAAGGTAAATCTAAAAAGAGGAATGAGCGAGGGCAGAGAGACAAAGAGTGTGAATCAGGAAAGAGGGAGCACATTTTAAATTTTTATTAGGCAGGGGCACCTGGCTGGCTCAGTTGGTAGACCGTGTCACTCTTGGTCTTGGGATCATGACTTCATTGCCCCCATGTTGGACATAGAGATCACTTGAGAAAAAATTATTAGGCGGAACTAGAAGAGTTCTAGGTCATCAGTGATTCAGGCAAATAGAAATTTTGGGGTGCTTGGCACATCTAGTCATCATAATTCAAGCTCTGCGCCTAGCTTCCACTGTCATGGGTTTAGGGAGATTGGATTCCACTGGATTCAGTGTGCCTGATGTGGGTTATGGGCTTCTTTCTTTTTTTTTCTTTCTAACATACCAGAAGCAAAGGGCCATGTGGACTTTCAGTGGGTGACAGGCCATGTGGGTAAGCTGAAAGAAAAACACGTGTTCCATAATGAGCTCCAAATAGGCTGTCTGGTTGAGTCTGCACGGCTCCTCTAGTGCAGGGACCAGAGGCACCAAGGCCGAGGGGGTAGCTTCTCAAAGGCTGGGCATGAACAGGGTCCTTATAACATGTTAGTTTGCAGATGAGTTGCTCTGTAGGGATGGGAGCTTGTCCAGTCCCCCTAGTGGGGTGAAGAGAGTCACTTACAGACCTCTGGGCTCTGCTCCTTAATATTGTGTGAGCACAGGAAGCCCGAGGGCTCACCTGTGAAGTGGATAACGTGCATTTTAAATGAGGTAATGAATGTAAAATGCAAAAGGTCCTACCAACCTGAAAGGGCTATCAAAATCTACATTTTTTATATTTATTTATTTATTTATTTATTTATTTATTTATTTATTTATTTAAGAGAGAGAGAGAGCATTAGTGGGGGAGAGAGAGAAGTAGACTCCTTGCCGAGCACAGAGCTCGATGATGAGGGGCTCAATCCCGGGACATTGCGATCAAGACCCGAGCCAAAGGCAGATGCTTAACCAACTAAGCCACCAGGCACCCCAATATCTACATTTTTAAAAGTTTTCCTCACCACTCATGTGGAAATTCATTCCCTTTCCTTTAGAAAATGGATTTCAGCCTACCATACCTAACCTGTATCCTAAATATTACAGACTTCAGTGCCCCTCCCCAAAGCCTACTTCTGACCCTCATGGCACTGGCCCTGTGAGCCTCATGTTCCCTCACTTCCAGGCCTCCCCTCAAATTCTCCCAACATAGAATTTCCTTGTTCAGGACTCTCAGGATCCTCCTTGGTGGTATCAACAATCTGGTATAGACTGACCTGAGTGAACAGCTCAGAGTATCCCCTCCCAGGCAGTGGAGACATCACACTGACCCCAAACAGCGGCATTAACAGGAGGGATGCTGAGCAGCACATACAGCTGGTGGGGAGACAGTGGGATCCACACCAGCTTCCCAGGGCTCCCCTTGAATACCACGAAGCTTAGATGGATTCTGAAGACCAAGGTGCTGGGGGGGACGCCTCCTTGTCTGTTGCAGAGTCAGATTAGAGGGGTTTGCAGGCCTCTCTGGGGTGTGGATCTGGGGTGACATCCCTGAGGCGCTGCCCTCCGTGTACTACTGTCATCCCAGGAGTCTTGCTCCAAGTGAGTCCCAGCACCCAGCTCTGGGGACAGGAGCAAGGGGAGTCCACGGGTTTGCCTGGGGAGCTCTGTGGGTGGGGAAAGATACAGACAGTAGCTGACACCCCGTCCCCTCTCCCAGGACCCAAGCTGCTGGCCCAGCCCCACCTGGCCACACCTCTGTTTCAAAGAGGGGGTGGGAAGAGCAAAGGGGTGGCTCTCTGGGGTGTGGGGGGGTGTTTCTTCTCATTTGTAGAGAAGCAGGGATGGATGTTCAAGGAGACCAGGTGCATTCCACTTAGCTACAGGCTTCCAGAGGAATTTCTCCAGAGCCTTACTTTATAGTTGCCAAAAGCTGGGTTTTGTTTTCTTTGTGTTTTGTTTTGCTTTGGGGGGGTGGGGCACGGAGCTACTTTCTCTCCGCAGTGATTCACTGAGATTCGGGGAAGAGCCAGAAGACAGACCCTCAGAGGGGAGGGTCTGGGAAACTTAAAATGCAAAGATTAAAATTGTGAGCCACGCACTTGAGCTAACTCCCGGGAACAATCCAGCGGGTGTCTCCCCGTTTCTGACTTTCCAAGGCATGAAAATCACTTCTCAATTCTGTGGCACGGTACAAACAACCAAAAGCCCCAATAATTATTCCTTCACACCTCTGCTCTCATATCACACCCCGTATGTGCCCAAGGGGCAGGGCCCACCTCCCCCCTGGACAGCCATCATCTCTCCATAGAGAAGCAGTGTTTTGATAACTGGGCCGAACTGGGAAGCACTGGGCTCTGCGTCCTGACCCAGGCAGGCGCGGCTGAGTGTTCTCACAGCCATCTGTTGCGGCCTGTAATGCATGAGCACATTAGCACATGGCCCGCCAGCAGACTCGACATTGTTCTCTTGGCTCAGACCTCAACAAAGGGGACACTTTTGCATTCGGGATAAATACAACCACTGAGGGTTTTTTTTTTTTTCCTTAGGATATTTAATGTTAAGGTTTATGCTGGCTGTCTGATTTGAAAAGTTGCAGCCACCCTCCCCCCAGCTCCAACATTTTCTTGTGACAGTGATGGGGATGGTTTGTGGGAGCTGCAAATTTGCCAGGAAATACTTTTCCTCTTCTAGATATGCTCCCATTGGAATGACTCAGCAATTGGAGTATTGGCCTTTTTTTTTTTTTTTTTAACCCAAGGGGTTTGCTTCCCAAAGGATTAGAACAAATTGTCCAACTATGAATCTGTTTAATTTTTTAAACAATTTTTAAAGTTTTTAAAAAAATTTTATTTATTCATGAGAGACACAGAGAGAGGCAGAGACATAAGCAGAGGGAGAGGCAGGCTCCCTGTGGGGATCCCAATGCGGGACTGGATCAGGCCCTGAGCCGAAGGCAGATGCTCAACCACTGAGCCACCCAGGTGTCCCTGTATCTATTTAATTTAAGAGTTGGCCTTAAGCCTCAAGATCTGGACCCTAGCTCTGCTCAGAACTAGCCCAAAGAACTCAAGGAAGCAGTAGAGAATGTTACAGTTTTAGTACGTTTGTTAATCCTAACTGATGAATTATTTCAGAAAATCCCTTTTTTGATGCCCACCCGAGGACCAATAGAAGACCAACCTCCAAGACTTGGCTGTTTTTAGAACAGCATTTTGGGGAAGGCAAATAGAGTCCAACAATGCACCTTGACAGGATCAGATTCTGCTGGTGTTTTCTTCTGTGGGAATCCCAGTGACGCTTCATGTCTCTTCCCTTCTAGTTAGGAAATGGTTTGGCGGCAAAACATCATCTGTGTGCATCCATTCCATTCCAACAAATATTTACTGAGTACTTACTTTGTGCTGGGCAGAGTTCTACATCAGGCATCAGCATGAGCAAAGATCTCTGCCTCGTGGAGCTTCTATTCCACAGACAAAGACAGACAATAAACAATGAATTTAGTAAATAAAAATTATCGTATGGGGGAAAGGCAAGTGAGCAGAGTAAGGGGATTGGAAATGCCAGGGTACGGTTCGAGTATTAAAAAGGAAGAAGGTAAAACCATTATTTCAATTTACTGAGCTTCCATATTCCATTTATTTATTCATGAGAGACAGAGAGAGGCAGAGACACAGGCAGAGAGAGAAGCAGGCTCCCTGTGGGGAGCCCGATGCGGGACTCGATCCCCAGACCCCAGGATCATGACCTGAGCCGAAGGCAGACACTCAACCACTGAGCCACCCAGGGGCCCCAGTGAGCTTCCATATTCCGAAAATAAATGTAAAACATCCTTGAGATAATGATACCTTCCCCACATTAAAGTGCCTCCACCTCCAAGCTCAATTCACTGGGAGAGGAGCAGCTGACTACTCCCCAACAATCGGGGTAGGTCTCAAAGCTCTTAGATGCTAAGAAAGGGCATATTTCTTAAATCTGTTTCTCTGTATGTTTCCAACCTGCCCAAAGCAGGAGATGGGGTAACAGGACCGTGAATGTACATGGAATAAAAGTCAGTTGGGATATCAAATCGTATACTTCCCTGATGTTGAATCCTTTTCACTTAGCTTGGTGTCCACTTCCTAAGCAGGTATGATGAAAACCTCCGTGTGCTCCAAGTTGGCCATTTCATCTCTAAATCACAATTGCTGAGAGTCTGGCTGGATACTCAGTCAAGAAGGGAATAACTCACAAGACACAACCCACCGCAGCTATGCTTCTCACGAAGATTTGGCCTCTTGGGACGCCTGGGTGGCTCAGTGGTTGAGCATCTGCCTTTGGCTCAGGGTGTGATCCTGTGATCTCTGCCTCTCTCTCTGTGTCTCTTATGAATATATAAATAAAATCTTAAAAAAAAAAGAATAGTGTTCTAAAAAAAAAAAAAGATTTGGCCTCTTTAAGATCCAAAGGTACAGATGGAAAGGGGGCCCAATCCACGGGGGGGCACAGTGCAAACCTCAGGGCCTGTTGTAATGGGGTCCTTGACACAGGATTGTGGCTGGCAGAAAAGGCATTGGGATCCTTTCTATGAGTGCCAGGGAGCACTTCACAGTTGCAAAAAGTCACAGAGGATTGTAACGTGAAATGGTCCTTGCCAAACTTTTCACTTTATAGATGAGTAGACTGGGGCCCAGAAAGGTCAATCCACTTGCCTTAGAACACCCAGCCTGCTCAGAGACCGAGCTTACGAAACTCCTAGCCCACACCTCTTTGCACCATGAGACCTTGCAGCAAGGACCTGAGGTGTTACTCAGAACTAAGTGAAACTGTGAACAGAGGAATAGATACACAAAATGTGGTCCATACACACAGAGGGGTATCACTCAGCCTGAAGACGGGATGAAATACTGACGTGTGCCATAGCATGGATGAACCCCGAAACGTGCTAAGTGGAAGAAACCAGATAAAAAAGGTCACAAAGTGTGTGATTCCATTTATACGAAATATCCAGAATAGGTCAATCTATAGAGACAAAAGGCAGACCTGTGGTTGCTTGGGGTAGGATGGGGCAGAGAGGCCAGTGACTCCTTGATGGAGTCAAGCATTTTACGTCAGAGTGACAAAAATTTCTGGAGCTAGATGGGGGTGGGGGTTGTGCCACACTGTGAATGCCACTGAGTTGTTCACTTTAAAAATGGTTATTTTTGAGGCGCCTGGCTGGCTCTGTTGGTTGTTTAGTGTCTGACTTCAGCTCAGGTCATGATCTTGGGGTTCTGGGATCAAGGCCCGCATCAGGCTCCCTGCTCAGGGGTCAGTCTGCTGGTCTCTTGCCCTCTCCTCCTCCCCCAGCTCATGCACACACTCTCTCGCAAATAAATAAACACAATCTTAAAAAAAATAATAAAATGGTTAATTTTATGGTTAATTTTATAGAAATTCCACCTCGATGAAGGCAAACAGAAAGAGGCGAATGAGTAGGAGAAGCTGGTGGGTGAAACCAAAAATGTGGGCATCCTGACCGAGCCACTGTTACCCTTGTGTCCTCATAGCAGTATTGGTCTGAAGAGCTGAGTGATGGGGAGCCCCTGGCCCAACTCCCAAGAGGCCCCAGCACTGTTCTCCCTGTGGCTCCTGGCTGTGACTCTGGAACAGCGAGAATCCTGAGCCTTCCAGCTGACCCCTGCAGGGCACAGGGAGGGACCAGGCTCTGAGGAAGAGGAAGGGAAGGGACAGACAGTGAGGCTGGTGCCTCTGCTTCACAGGCAACCTTCCCTTCAGTGAATTCCTCTCTGATCCTGGCTTCTGCCCTTAAAAGAACCCGATTCTGGTTTCTCCAGGGAGTGTAGGTCCTTCTCCACTGTGCAACGCTAAGACTATTCAGTGAGGACCAACTGAGTGCCAGGCCCTGTTGGGACCTGTGGGGGCCTTGCCCTGCACTGGGGGGATTTAGAATCGGATTCTGTCTATAGAGCTCAAAGAAACTCTAGGCCTTCGCTGGGGTCCTGAGGCTTACAGCGCCACCCCCTTACCCACTATGCTTCAGGACAGGTCATATGACCAAGACTAACAGGAATTTTACCTCTGAAGATCTCCCAGAAGCTTCCATGAGGTGACACCCCAGCAGCCCTGCACACTTCCGCCTCATCGGTCATGCCCTGTATGCCAGGCCTAGGCCCAGGTTCTCCTTTTCAACATCCATTCTTGTCTGGGGCCAGGGAGGAGGTGACACAGTTGTCCCCAGACTAGTAGGCATTATTCAATTTCTGTAAGAAGAGACAGAGGCTTTAGGAGGTCTTGTAACGTGGCTCCCTGGGGTGTTGGGGCCTAAGTCTGAACACAAATGCCCTGGGTCAAAACGAAGATGCCCATCAGTCTCTAGGTCTCAAAGTCCTCTAGCAGTGCTTGATTCTCAAGTGGTTTGCACTCCGGTCTCAGATCTACACTCTAGAAATCTCTTCCTTCCCTGCATCCTCTGTTGACTCGCATTATTCAGAGGCTCCCATCTAGCAGGCACATCTAGAGACAAGGCCTCCAAACTAGTTTCTACCTCGGAGGAGCCTCACAATCAAGGACGGTAGACATTTCCAGAATTGTCTACACTCTGCTGAAGCAGAGGCTACAGATTCCATGGGCACACGCAGAACACCAAAAATAGTTGTTGTCACCCCTGACGCTGTCCCTGTGGGCCAGAGCTTCCCAGGGCCTCTGCCAGCAGGTGAAGGTGGACCAGGTGACCCAGAGAGCTTTGGCATCTGAGTCGGACCCTGACCTGCCACAGAGCTTTGGTGATCATTCAACCTGACTCGATTCTCCAGGGAGGAAACCCGCCAGGAGAGCATGCACACAGCTTCTGAGAGGCCACTCCAGCCCGGCTCTGCAAGACAGCTTCCACCGCCAAGAAGATTTTAGGATGAGTGAATGGCTCGAGGTCCTGACTGTGGCCCCTGGGCGCATTTCTGCGTGGCTCTTGCGCTGGGCTCCAGGAGTTGAGCCTTGAGGCCCCAGGACTCAGAGGGCCCGGGTGGTGTTGGAGGGAAGGTCGGTGGGCCGGGCCTGGGAGACCTAGAACCCCGACTGGGACAGATTTCAGTTCTCGGGCCAGTCAAGGAGGGAAGAGGTAAACAGAGCTGCCCTGGCCCAGGACCTCGTTCACCCAGCATCCGGAGCTCAGGGGGCCGCGGGCTTCCAGCCTCTGAGGCCGCTGCTTCAGAGCTCCGGGCTCGCGGCTCTAGGACGCCCGGGAGACAGCGAACTCGCGTGCAGGAGCCTGCGCGCTCGGACTCGGGTGCACGGCCGCGGGTGTGTGCGCCCCGCCGGTGGCCGTGTTCGTGCGCCCGGGGACTCCCCCGCCACGCTGTCTGGCCCCCACGTGGGATCTGCTTGGCTCCCTCTGGGGGGGGGGACCCCAACTCCTCCCACAACCAGGCACTCAGAGGCGTGCGGCCGCCTGGGAAGAAAAGCTCCCAAACGAAAGCCGCGCGCGATCCAAAGCAGTGACTTCAACCCGGCGGGTGTGGACGGCGCTGGGGCAGCGGGCGGGCGGGGCGGGCCTGCGGAGGCGGGGTGCGCGCCTACCCGTGTGATTTGCGCCACATCCGCCAGATCCGGGAGATCCGAGAAGGGGCGGAGGGGCCGCGGGCGCACCGGGCGCACGGGGCGCGGCGGGGGGGCGGGGGGGGACCCCAGGTCAAGACGCAGCCTGCAAAGCCAGCGCCCGGCTGGGAGGTCCTGGTTAACCGCGCCACGTCCGGGGGTTACACACGGAGCCCGTGGGCGATTTCGGCCCACTTGCTTGTCTCTGGGGTCCTCGGCCAGCTCTAAAGTGGGGTCCGGAGCCCCCCGGGAGGAGGGCGCGCGCCCCCAGCTCGCCCAGGCGCTTCCTCGGGTCGTCCCGCAGCCCGGCCGCCGCGCAGGTGTGGGCCTGGCCCCCCGCGGGCATTTCAGGTTGCGACTCCTTTCCGAATAACCACACGCGGTGTGGACTGCACAACGGAGCCAGGGGTGCAGCAGCAGCTGTCTGGGCGCGACGCACGGGGGCCGCCTCGGCTCACCTGCTGCGGCCCTTCCTCGCCCGCGCCACCTCGCGCGCCCTAATCATAAAGCCTTTCGGCACCGCCTGCCGCCCAGATGGGGGACACGGGGCGGGGGGGGGGGGGGCAGAAGGGTCCAGACATGAAGAGGGAGCACCAGGAGCGTCACCTAAGGGGGCTGGAGGGGGCGGGAGCTCGGAGGATCTTGGGGGGGGCTGCAGAGCGAGGGGCCTGGGTACGGCTGGGACGACCTCGTGGCCGTGGCGGTGGGCTCTGGAGCGACTCTCGAATGACAACTTTGCCACCTGCATTTATTTCCTGGCTATGCCCCTGAGCCATTCACTTACCCTTTCTGTGCCTCAGTGTCCTCGCCTGTAAAATGTAATAATAATAGCACGATCCTCAAAGGGCTATGGTGAGAACTGAATGAATTAATACGCTAAAGCTCTCAGCGCCCTGCTCTATACCAAGGAGCCTTTAATGCGTGTTGGCACCTCCTCTTCCAGCCTCCTGCTATTATTAGTACCCTCAACTCCCCAGGGATGCCTCCCGTGGCCTCCTTGCTCCCAGATAGGCCTCATATGTTGTTCATTGCAGCGCCCCAGTCCTCCCATGAACCTGGGCAGTCGTCGGAGCCCTCTAGCAGTGAGGCTGCCCATGAAGAGAATGATGAGGAAATAGGGATGTGAGCTCCAGGAATCCTCAGAGCTTGGACGCCCTCCTCCCTGCCCCATCCCTATCCTGCTGGGAGTGGCCCTTACTCAGACAGGGAGCCCCAGGGATCTAGCCTATGGGTGTCTCCAGCCTCCAAACCCAGGAGAGGCATGTTCCACAGGCCCTTCCCAACCAGGGTGGGATTCAATGCAGCAACGGTTTATCCTAAGAGCCATCAGGCCTGTTTCTGGTCTCTCTTATGGTTTTTTTAGAGACATGACTGAAGGGGCCTGGCACCAGCCAAGGGTCTTGCGACCCTTGGTGTAAGGTCCCTGTCAAAGACTGCCACCCCCTATAATCCCTACTGGTACTATGAAGCATCTGTGTGGGGCCCAGGAACTTGGCCTAAAGTCTGTACTAAGAGAGGGTGTAAAATAAGACATGGGGCTTGTATAGAAGATCCTTTGGCTTAGATGAACTTCTAGGGGGCACGAAGGTGTTCACTTACTAGAGGGAGTTCAGGAAGATTATTAGGTCCATTCTGCCTTCAGGGGAAGCAGACAGACAATTCTCCAGCACTTAGATTATCGAGAGGGCTTTAAAACCCAATGCAGTGGCCCCAGAACTCTTCATTGATTCTGGTCTGGGAATGAGAAGGACAGGTCCTACCTGCAGGGCTGCCCCTGCCCCAGATTGCCCTGTGAGTCCCTGTCACTTAGGTCTTTCCATAGCCTCATTGGGAGGGACATCTTGTGTCTCAGTAACACCTTCCCAGACTGAGATGAACGTTAGGTCTGAGAGTTTGCTTTGTCCCTGGGCTCACTGTCCCAGAAATGGAGAGGACAGGGCCCTGGAGCACAGAGGCGGTGGAGAAGGCTCTGCCCATCAATCTCAGGCTGAACTCTTGTAGGAGATTGGGGAGCATCTCCGAGACCTTGAGGTCTGGTGACAGAAGTCCCTGATTCTGCAGCTGAGAGCCGGGAAACCAGGGGGCTACGTGGCAGGTGGGGAAGCTGAGCTGAGGCTCAGGGCTGGAGAGGACCTCTGGACTAATGCTCTCAGAGAGGGGATCTCCCCTGCACACCGGGCCAGGCCTGGACTGTTACTCTACTTCCTTGTCCTTTCCCCTTTCCCTCGGTGGGGACCCCACCCCCAGGTAAGGACCCTCGGGAGTCTGAGAGTTTGCATAACTTCTCCCGCTCTACTCAGAAGCCTAGCGGTGGTTCTGAGTCCCCCACCTCACCCCCCCCCCCACTCCAGTCTGGGGCCACCCTCCTGCCGGGAGCCACCTGCCCTGGGCAGCTGTGCAGGCTGCTGTGTGCCTGTGCGTCTCCACAGCGGCAGTGGCCGAGGGTGCGCCTCGGTCACACATGGTGGCCGCGATCCCGGCTGGGCGCGCAGTTCAGGCGGTTGACTCCTCCGGGAGGCTGGGATCCTGGTTGGATCCAGCCCCTCCTTCCTTGGAGGCAGACGTCTAGAGTGGCTGGCGGCTGGACTCTGGTGGAGAGCTGGGGTGTGAGGGGGGCGGGGAGGGGAAGACTTGGTTTATTTTCTTTCCTTTTATGCTCCCCTCTCTGTACACTCTGCACACCAGGAGCCCGCGCGGGCACCCGCCGCCGAGGCTTCCAGTGGGTGAAGGAAGCTGCTACTGCAACCGAGCTCCCAACTCCGTTCTCCTGGGTTCTGAGCTCCCCCCGCCACCCCGGTCCGAATTCCAGCCTCTTTGCGTCCCTGTCCCTCCGTAGGTGTTTGCCGCCAGAACCTGACCCAGTTTTGAGTTCTTAACAAATTTCGTTTCAGATGGGATTTCAAAATGGAAGCTACTAGATCCTGCCCTACCTTCTTCTTGGATTTGCATGGGGAGGCTCAGGTCCCTGTGGGGACTGCTTGGCCTCCTCTGGCCTTTGGTGAAAAGCAGAGCCTCCAAAAGGAGGCCTACAGCACGAGGGACCTCCAAGCGCCTGCCGTTCTGGCCAGCACAGCTCAATACACCTGCAGGGCATCTGGAAACACCTGTCCCCAAGCTAGGGGATGGAGCCACCCTCAGTCCTGAAAAGGGAGAACTCGCCTGGGCCACGATCAGGGGTCTCAAAAAATGAGGTTAGGACCAAAGAAACCTTCTCCACTCCCAGGTGTCCCAGGTACGCAGGGACCTTCTGCCAGCAGCCACCAAAGGGGTTGTGGGCAACAAGGACCAGGGCTGGGGAACTGTCCCCTGTGCCCACATCAATCTTGGCTTTCAAGGGAGTGTGTTCTCCTTCAAGCCCTGCAGGCTAAGAAACTACCACAGGGTCTGTCCTCCTTGACCAGAAAGGCCGAAGCTTTTCTATTTTTACCCAGAACCTCTTTATTTTTTTTTTTTATCCGAGTCCTAAATGTGCGCTGCAATTCTGGACTGTGAGGAACCCAGTGACCGTGAGAAGAGAGAGGCGGCCCGTGGGGGGGAAGAGCGCCGAGGCCGAGAGCGCGGTGCAGGAGAGCCTCGCTCCAGGCTGGCCGTTCCCAGCACCTAAGGCTTTGCAGTTCCAGGCCAGTGTGGGCGCCCGGGGAGGGTCGTGCCCAGGGTGCGAAAAAGAGAGAAGGGTTAGCGGATTCCGCACCTGACACTCCAGAGGCGCTCTGCCCAGAGCGTGCACCAGGGCCGCGGGCCTCGGGGGCTCCAAGTGGCCGGTCCTTAGCTGAAGCCTGAGGGTGCCACCTCAGCGGGATGGGGGTGGACCGCTGCTCCTGAGCCCAAAGGGGAAAAGAAAAAAAATCCCGGTAGGACTAGAGGCCTGAGTGTCTGGACCCCCAGCAGAAGGCAGGATCCTCGCCCTGGAGGCCACCAATTCCGGGCGCAGGGAGGGCAATTTTCACTTTCAACCAACTCAGTCCTCAACGAAAGGGCAAAGGAGTTCCGGATTAGGCGTTGTTGGAAAAATCAAAGTAACAAGAGAGCTTTGAGAAATACAACATTCCGAAGATGTGCTCAGAGCACGCTTTAAAGACAACGTAAGTGTGTTTGTTGGCGTGAGGGGGTGGAGATTGGCAGGAGAAGAGTCAAACCCCTCTTCTTCCAGGGTGAAACCGAGGGAATGGTCCCCAGCTCCGGCTCCAAGGGATAGAGTCCTGCACCCCCTTCCCTAGGCGGCTCCCGGTACCTCTTTCCACCCGCACGGCTGGAAAACACCCGACTTACTTTACGTTTTATTTAAAATCTCCACACTTGATCATTTATTTCGTTTTTGCAACCAAACAAGTAATAAATATTATTTAGCACTTTTTTTCTTTTTACAAAAATAAAACAGATGATACACTCTCTGCAAGGGACAGCGGTCAGAGGAGGGATGTTATGTGGCAGACGCTGTGAAACCCATGTTGCGACGCTGGTAGCGCAGCGCCAGTTTGCCAGGACGCAGGAAGCACGTGGAAAAAGTTTGTCATTTGTGTTAAACGTGGCAAAAAGAAACCAACATAGAGGGAACCCGGCTTAGATTCCGGAGGGGCCGGCAGTCACGTGAGCAAACAGCTTAGCAGCACGCACTTACCTCATTATGGATCATATATTTACACATCCAAGAAAGAAAAAAAAATTAAAAAGCCAACAGAACTCCCAGAGAACCCAAACTATATTCACAGCAACAGCCTCTGAGCTCCGTCAAACCCTCAGGTATCCGACTGGCTGCCCCCCATCGGGTAATAAATCCAGTCACGTTGTGCTTAGAGACGGAAAGAAGGGGAAGGAGGGGGAAAGAGTCTATTTTAAAATAACTAACAAAACAAAAAACAAAACAAAACAAAAACAAAAACCCGCCCCCAAAGTCGACAGTTTTAGATTATCCCAATCCACAAGTGGGTTCTATTCTGACCTTCTATAAAGCTTGCTGGCACTGTTGACAAAGGAACATAGATTTATTAGAAAACCGCAAAACCCCCCAAACCGAGAGGAGCGACAGGGAGGAGCGGCAAGAGTTCTCAGACAGCGGCGGCTTTACCCAGGTTGGACACGACCGACTGTAAGTGCTCCTGGTACCGAATGACAGCTTCCAACGAAGTCGCAGCCGCTGGCCCTGGGCCAGGGACGACCCTGGAGGCCCAGGCCTGCCGGCCTCCCCGGAGGCAGTCCCCCCACGCCTCCTCCCGCCCTCCTCCCCCCTGTAACGAAGTGCAGCCCGGGCCTCGGGAAACTCTCATTTTTCTTTCCTTTTCTTTTTTTTTTCTTTTTCTTTCTTTCTTTCTTTCTTTTTTTTTTTTTTTTGGAGAGTGGTGGGGGACGTCGAGGGAGGGATGCACTTAGCAGCGCCTTCTTATAAAACGGTGTCTCTGGGAGCAGCAGCGCCCTTTAAAGCCTGGAGAGGGCCGAACCGGGTCCCAGGGCGGACGCCCCCGCGCTCCCAGCGGCGCCGCGCCGGGGTCCTCCCCGGGCCCCCCCCCACCCCCAGGCCCCGGGCTCCGCGGGGGCGGGGCTGAGCTCCCGACTCGCTCTCCCGCGGCCTCGGGTCCCTCGGCTCGCCACGTCGCGCCGGCGCGCGGGCCGCTCACTTGGCGTCGGAGGCGAGGCGCGGCAGGCTGCCCGCGCCCATGGCCGGCACGTGGTGGTGCGGCGGCGGCACCTGGCACATGCTGCAGGGGCAGGGCATCCCGCCCCAGTGCTGGAAGCCGCCGCCGCCGCCCCCGCCGCCGCCGCCGCCGCCCAGCGGGGCCGCCGCCGCCGCCGCCGCCGCCGCCGACGGGGACTTGAGCAGGCCGTGCGGGGGCCGAATGGAGCCGACCGACGACAGCCCGGAGCCCGGCAGCGAGGCGCTGGACACGGCGGCGGCGGCGGCGGCGGCGGCCGCGGCGGCGGCGGCGGGGGGCAGGATGGGGTGGTGGACCGCCGGGTGGTGCGCGGCGTGCGCGGCGGCCGCGGGATGCGCCGTGGCGGCGGGCAGGGGCGCCGAGTGCGCCAGGCCGCCGCAGGCCGACGGGTGGAAGCCCGCGTGGTGGCCGCCGTAGATCTCGCTCACCAGCCGCTTCATCTCCTCCAGCGAGTTGGTGAGCATGAGGATGTAGTTGCGCGCCAGCAGCAGCGTGGCGATCTTGGAGAGCTTGCGCACCGACGGGCCGTGCGCGTAAGGCATGACCTCGCGCAGCCCGTCCATGGCGATGTTGAGGTCGTGCATGCGCTTGCGCTCGCGGCTGTTGATCTTGAGGCGGAGCTGCTGCAGCTCGGGCTCCGTCATCTGCTTCTTGTCCTTCTTGGTGGACGACGCGGCCGCCGACGAAGCGGACGACGAGGTGCTGGACGAGGAGGACTTGAAGCCGCCGCCGCCCAGCTTGTCCCCGGGGTGCGCGCCCGCCGCGCCCATGGCGCCGCGCAGCTCTGCGCTCAGCTCCGGCGGGCAGTCGCTCGGCGTGGACGAGGACACGGTGCCTCCCGTGAAGCCGCCGCCACCGCTGCCTTTGCTCCGGGCCGGCAGAAACAGGTCATCGGGCTCTGGCGACGACGGGCGACTGGACACCAGGCTGGCGTCCGAGTCCATGGCCCCCGGGGATAGTCGCAGCTTTGGCAGGGTCCTCCCTCCCTCCCTGGGCCCTCGGAGCTTTACGCACGCCTCCTGCGAAAGAGGAGAAGAGACAGGAGAGAGAGATCGCGATGGAGCGTGAGACAGACAGACAGAGAGACAGAGAGAGAAGCTGTTCCCGCCTGCACCGCAGCGCGAGGTCCAGGGCCGGTGGCCGGTCGCTCCGTGACCACCTCGCTGTGTCCGGCCTTCGGTCAACGGCACCCAGGTACGCACGAAATGACCCCCCTCATCCCTCCCATCACCACCTCCTCCGCTCTCATCCACAGGTTGTTTTATTCCAGGGAGCACTGGCTGCCCCTCGGTGAGGGTGGCACTCTGGAAGCTTTATGCCTGCAACTGGGAACCGGGAGGCTGAATCCCCAGGGATGGAATGGCAAGTGAGGGAGGTTTTTGGGGGGTGGGGTGGGGTGGGGGGAATAGAGAGGCTCTAAATAGAGAAATATTTATTTGGTTTCTCAAACGCATCGACCTTATCTCCATCGACACCGCGCAGCAAACACCCGCAGGCTCCCAGCGCCCGCGAGCCTAGATAACACGCGCTGCGTCCGGGGGGCCGCGGGGAGCTTTGCCAGCTGACCGAGACTTGGGCAGAAGGAGCTGTGGTCGCCCCGACTTCTCGCTTTGGGGCGAAGGGGATGCTGCGGGGAGAGCCGGGGCAGCGAAACCGCTCGGGGGAACTGGCGGGCAGGGCCGGGATCGGGGCCCTCTGTAACGAAGCTTCCCTGGGTCGCAGGCCAGTTGAGGGGCGTCTGTCCCCGGGATGTAGACTGGGGCTGCTGGGGGCGGGGACACTTACTGTGGATGCAATTAGAGGAGCTGGTTCCCGAAAGCCGCAGCGGAGAACCGGGCTCCGGGCGCCGAGGTCTCGCTGGTCTATAATAAGCATCCGCACCTTTCGGGGCTCGGTCGGTTTTTATAGCCCGGTGGCGGCGGCGGCCGCGGCGGCGGTGGCCGAGGCGGGGGCGGGGAACAATGTGCGGGTCCTGGAGGGGCCGCCGCGCCAATGAGCTGGGCCCGCCCGGGGGGCTGGGAAGCTGATGTCATCCCGGCTAATTCCGCTCAATGAAACTCGCCCGGCCCGCACACGCCTCCTCCCCGCGCACAGCCAATGGGCGCCGGCGGCCGGGAGATTCTTGGGGAGGGACTGGAGGAGGAACCCGCGGAGGGGGTGTGAGAGGCGAGGGGGAGGAGGAGGGCGGGCTCGCCGGGGAAGTACCGCGGCCAGCAGAGAATGCAGCTGAGACGGGGAGAGAGGGAGTGTTGTCAAATTGCTGTAAAAATGCGGTGACCGCAGAGTCAGGCTGGGGGCTGGGGTGGCCCGGGGGTGTCTGCAGACAGAAAACTAAGCTGACACCCAGCGCGACCCGAGCTTTGGGGATGCGCGCGAGTAACCCCGGCCCTGCAGGCAGCTGGGGCTGGAGTCTCCTGCGTTTTGCATTTCATCTCCCTCTCTGTTCTCGTGGCCTGTCCCCGTCTCAAGGGTCTCATCCACACGTGGGCATTTTGAACCCCAAATGTAAAGGACAGCCCAGGCACAAAGCCCCTACTTTCTTCCCAAGCTAAGCGCGCCTCCGGGAGCTGGCGGTTCGGCTCCTCGGCGGAGGGCTGGTAGCGCCCCCAGCTGGGGGCAGGGCCTTGCGAGGCGGAGGGGACCTACTCCTGAAGCGTGTTTTGAAAGAAATCACTACCGCTCCTAAAGTTGAGAATGGGGTAGACACAGGGACGAGGTATTTCCCCCCACGGGAGCCGCACTAACGGAAGGCAGAGTCTGGAGTCCAAAGTTAAGAGCCCTCCCGTCCCCTCATTTATTAGCTCTGGAGCCGATGACGGTATTTTCAGCATCATCCTTGTGGTCCTGACCACGCTGTGGGGTAGGAGGGAGACGCTAGTTAGTCTGGGGGGTGGGAAAAAAACCGTTTAAGGGCCAGACAGCAAGATCCAGCTACTTGCAGCGGTACTCAGACACCTTTTTACCAATCTCAGCTTGGCCACTAAACCCCGAAACTCCTGCCCATCAGGGATTTTATTTATTTATTTATTTATTTATTTATTTATTTATTTATTTATTTATTTTTAAATTTTTATTTATGATAGTCACACACAGAGAGAGAGAGAGGCAGAGACATAGGCAGAGGGAGAAGCAGGCTCCATGCACCGGGAGCCGGACATGGGATTCAATCCCGGGTCTCCAGGATCGCGCCCTGGGCCAAAGGCAGGCGCCAAACTGCTGTGCCACCCAGGGATCCCCCCCCCATCAGGGATTAAACTTGATCTTAGAGAAGCGGCTAACTGAGATAGTTTAGTGGTCCTGACACATCCAACCCATTTTACAGACGGGAAAATCAAGAGACCATGTCTATAGCAAACCTACAGAAAACACTGCTAACCCTTTACGGCACAGATGGCTGCGCTGGCAGTTCCTTAGAGTAGTGGCAGCCGGGTATCTCTAACCTCTTCCCCGAGCTGGATTCCTTACGTCCATACCTTTCGAATACAGAAGCTTGGTTCTGCAGATCCCGGATCCTAGCCCTTTATATTGCACAGACACATACACAAGCACACCCTAGCCCTCCTTCTTCTGTTTATGTGGTTGTTTGGGAAATTTTACTTTCCCTGTACTGCGTCAAAAACAAAGTAATTTTTGTTTGTCCTACTTTCAAATTGGGAAAGTACAAAATAAATACAAAAATAAGCCCACCGTATTGCTCCCAATGACCGAGTAAGACTATGAGAGAAAATCTAGTGGGTTCTCGCCTTCGCCTCTCCTCTCGTGCTTTCTGGAGCATAATTTTTCAACCGGTGTGTTTCCTGGTTGGCTCCACAGCCACCCATTAAATGTGTGCTTCAAGCATGAAGAACTGAAGTGTGGGGATATGTCGTCCAACGGTTATGGAAGATGGCCCATAACCGTGGATTTAGGAGAATCTGTCACAAGGTGGAAGGCAGGGGGCTGGAGTGGGGAGCGAGAGTAACTGGAATAGGTATTAGACAATGGTTCCTTTGGGCCTCCCCGACCACAGGCAGTGAAGACATTCGTGGGAATGTGAGCCGTGGGGCCACCAGCCCACTTGTGCGCACCCCTGTGTATCTAATAACACCGGCTGGCGCGCCCTGCGAGCGCCTGGGTTACAGACGCTGAGGTTAGTCCAGAGGGCGGCACGTGTCCTGGAGCCCTGGTTCCTTCTTTTGTTGCCTGCCACCGGCAACTGTCCTGCGTCCTTCGGTCCCTGAGAGTGTCTGGGGTTCTTTAAGCGCTCCTTGCAGAGGCTGGAGTTGGAAGCAGGGGCGAAGGTTGAGGGGCTCATTGTGGCACCTTGCGTATTTAAAGCCTGGGAAGGCAGAGTGCAGCGGGCCGGAGAGCTGGCTTCTTCGCCAGGTTCTCTCGTGAACGCCCGTATGGATACTCCCCAGGCCCCAAACCCGTGCCACTGAGCCAGGGGCAGTGGTGGCTGTTCTGGGCTGTGCAGCGGCACCTCGCGGTTCTCACTCCCCAAGCCCGGAGCTCAGCTGCCCGGCAGCTCTGGGCTGGAGACCCCTTCTCCCCCCAGCATCCTCCAACATTCTGTGGTTGTCAGAAAGTCGCTCTGGGAGGTAGGGGTGGTCTGTGTCCCCCTGGGCTAAGGGAGCCCAGGTCGCTGGACTCCTCTCTCTGGGTCTTTGAGCCCTCCTACCCCCGCTCCAGGAATAATCAAAAACTTGAGCCAGCCGCTGGCGCCTGCCCTCGTGCGTCCCAGAGGCGTCCTGGCATTTGCCCTGTTCTTGAGCCGGGCGCCTGGTGTGCACGTCCTGGGTGGGTCCTGGGCAACGCCGCAGCCCCTTCCCGTGAAACGGAGACTTGCCGAGGCTAATCAGCCGGGCTCTGGGAGTTCCTGGCTGGCCCAGGCATCCAGAAGCTGTCGGCCTCCTCCGTCAAAACGGAAGACGTGTTTTTCCCTCTCCTTTGTGTTTCCCTCCCACAAAAGGCCGGGTGCGCGTCGAGGCCGGCCTTTGCTCAGTCGCCTGGCGGCCGGGAGGAGCTTGTGCCAA
Organism: Canis lupus baileyi; assembly: GCF_048164855.1. NCBI lineage: Eukaryota > Metazoa > Chordata > Mammalia > Carnivora > Canidae > Canis > Canis lupus. The sequence continues at coordinate 31,742,580 of NC_132867.1, read as the reverse complement.
ATAGGCCCGGGGCGGGCTCGCGCGGGGCTCCGAGGGCTCAGACCTCCCACTGCTTCCCGGGTTCCTCCCCGGGCCATTCTTTCCCGTTCTCGCCTTTCCCTTCCCCAAGTTCCTGCACACATTCAAGCAGCCGCCCGGCCAGACTGCCAAGGAGAGCAGCGTCCTTGCTCGGGGGCGAGCCAGGGCTGACAGCAGGATGCGAGGCTGGGGGCACCGGAACGGAAAGCAAAGAAGAAAGCGTTTCAGCAATCGCTCCAGATCCGGAAACCAGAAGGCTTGCGGAGGGGCAGCGTTTGGCGCCCAAACCTGAGCGATAAGACCCCTCGGGAGAGCTCTGCAAACAAATGGCATCTGTCTTCCTTGTAAGGCTTAGCTTCCAGAGCTGTCCAGGGTCATCCCGATCTGGGACCCGGCGCTGAGCACAGGGCCTGACACGTGGAGGGTGCTTGGTAAATACTACTGAATGCACACGCGTGCAGGTGTGCCCACGGGCTGGTGTGAAACGTGACTGCTAAAATACATGTAATATTCCGTGCACACAGTAAACCATGAAATCTGTAATCTGGGCTGCCGCAATATGGGAGCCTTTAGAATGACAAGGGTAGTGGCTTCTATCCAATGGCCGGTTACGCTGTGCCAGACACTTAGTGGGTCTTGGCAGAAATTATCTCATCTAATCTCTCATGACCCTAGGTGGGTCATTTACTTCGCTTACTCCCATTTGCAGGCTGGGAAACTGCCCCTCAGGAAAGGTGTGGGCATCTGTTCAAGGTCCTGGGAGCAGAGAAGCAGGTCCAGGGAGGCAGCATGACGGTGGGCATCAGAGCCTGAGCCGTCTTGAGTTGTCTGCTTTCGGCCTTATATTCTTGTTCCTAAAATGATGGTTTCTAGAAGCTACTGTGACCTCTAAGCGTGTGTCTGTTGCAAGATTTCAGGGGGTGTGGGGAGGAGTCGAATGACATCCTCACTTGGCAGTTTCTCTAATCTGTCGATACTCAAGTTGTTTGAATGTGAGGGCCTGAGAATGGAGGGGTCCCAACCTTTCGGCAGAGGCTCACCCCGGGAGCAGAATCGGGAAGGAATCCCCAGGGGCTTGGAAGGTGGGGTGATGCGCTGGGATAGCTAACGGGAAATGACAAACAAAAAAAGCCCCTAGAGAAGCCCCAGAGCTAATAGCCCCTTCTCCGCTGTCAGCTCCTCTCTCTAAATCACCCACCTCCACTGAGCTAGCACTCAGCTGCCACCTGCCCTGAAGGATCAACGCGGCTGAAGTCCACCTGGGCCCTCAGGTTCACCAGGGAACAAAGTTGGGAGAGGACTGAGGGGTGATTGGAAATTAACTTTATAGATCTCATCTCACAGTTGTCTCACCCCAGTTGGGCAACAGCCCTTCGGGTGTTGGAGGAGGCGCATTGTTCCCGTTTTACAGATGAACATATGGAAGATTAGAAGTCAGGGTTCTTGGGATCCTGTTCCCTCTGGATTAGTCTGCATGCTGGGACAGGGGGTGGGGACAGTGTGAGAAAGGGGAGGCCCCTAGAGTCGTTCGGGGGAGATCCGGTGGGCAGGATCAAGGTGAAAAGGTTGGGGAGCACGGGTTCCAGTCCTTGGTGGGTGGCCCCTTGGGTATAGGGTGGCGGGGACAGAAGGGACCGAGAAACCGATGATCCGGTCTGGGCTGAGGTCCTGGGTATGAGGAAGCACGGGAGAGAGTCTTCAGGCCACCGTGACCACAGGGAGGCAGGAGGTGCGTTCGCTCCCCACACTGGGCCCGGCGCCCGGTGCCCCGACGACATGGGGCACAGCCGGCCGCTGCACCCGTGGAGGGCGCGGAGCGTCTCGCCTCCGAGGGCCTGTTGCAGCTGAGCCCCAAACACGGGTTGGATGACCTGGCTTGCTGCATCGGGAAAATGGGGCAATATGACCCCGCCCGGTGGGCCTCAGGATCCAGTCCCAGCCCTTTAACGGGACCCGCTGCGAGGGCGGGTCCTGACCCGATCCCAGCCGGCTTCTCCCGGTCCCCGGCTCCCTTTTTCCTTTTGCAGGAGCCGGAGCACTCGGCGGCTCTGCACCTTCCTCCACCTTCGCCCACGTGTCCCCCTGCATGAGCCCCTCGGCACCCACAGCTCTCCCCGCCCCCATCGGGGTTCACCCCGGGGCGAGGGTCTGGCTCCCTCCCCGCAGAGGGAGCGCCTCGAGGGGTCCTCACTTTGCTGGAACTTGCTTTGCATCTCCGGGCGGAGCAGGGCAAGTCCAGAGAGCTCAAAAAACCGAAGTTAGGGCCGCAAAGACAGTTACCCGAAGAGTTTGATTTGAGTTGCCACACAGCACAGAGGACCACAAAACAATAGGTCAGGGGTACAATCCCCCCCCAACCGCCTCATTAAACCGGGTTCAAAAATGCCGGGTGCAGACAGCGCCCCTCACTCCGGGCCCTAGGAGGGCGCAGACACTCCTCCCCCTCCAGGCACACAGGTCGTCTCGGAAGTGCGGGGCGGGAGATGGGCCCAGGCCTCCGCTCTTGGGGAGGGAGGGGCGCGGGGCGACAGGTGCCGCGGGGTCCCGGACCGGCAGGGCGCTCCGACGCCCGGAGCCCTGCTCCCGCTCAGCCCGAACGCGCGGCCCGCGGGGGACTCCCCAACCCGGGCTCCCGGGCCCGAGCCCCCAGCTGCGGGCGGCTCCTGGGCACGCGGGGAGCAGGGACCCTCCACCCACCGCCCCCCCCCCCCACCCCCGGGCCTGGCCCACGCCTCACACAGGCCACCGCCCTGGACCCGCATCTCGAACCTTCCTCCGGGTGAGCACCGGCAGCAGTGCCCAGGCGCAGTCCCCCTCTGGGGTTTGGAGAAAGTGGCGGAAAACAGGAGCTGGGCACGTTCTGCTTCTCTTCCTTTTTGCCTTTGCGCCGTCTTCCATGCATCTGGTAGCCTCTTCTCCCTTCTGCTTTCTCCCTCCCCTCCCGTATGTATATGTGAGTCTTTTTTTTTTTTTTTTTAAATTCTCCCTCTTTGCTGAAATGGCACATGCCAGGCCCCTGAGAGCCAAGAACTTCAGGGGGACTCCCGACCCCCTGCTGCCTCTCTCCTGCGTCCTGGGACCAGCTGCCCCAGAATTTACAGGGGCACTGGTTGGAAATCCAGAATCTTGGGTCCATCCAGACCTAGTGAGACAGAAACTCCAAGAACCAAGGCGATGTGTGGCACATTCGAGTTTGAGAAGCATTGTTCTAGGTTCTTTTGGAGGCTTATCCTTAGGTATGTGCCTCTTCTTCCCCCAAGGTCCTTGGGCCTTCCAGTCCCTGACACACACCCTTTCTGGGGCTGACAAAGCTATTTCCTGGAGCTTCCAGAACACCTCCCAGCCATTTACATTGTGCTCACTCTTATCCCCTTGGCCTCTGTTAAATAAAATTTAGTACACACTTTAAGAAATGCATGCCCATTATAAAACAAACAAAAATAACTTGGAAATAACGCAGAATGCAAAAGTCGCCAGTAGTCCAACCTTATTCCCCTGCAACAAGTCTCTATCAAAAATTTTGGTGAAGTTCTTCCAGACTTTATTAGGTTTTGTAATCAGCTGCTTTCATTTCTTAGCGCCTCTTGGGCATCTTTTCACATCAGTAGAAGATTCACCTGACCCCTTTAACAGTATAAATGTGCACCAATCCATCCCCATTAGGTTCTCCCTTCCGTTGCCTGTTCAGCTTTGAACAGCTGGTCAGAACTGGATCCCCTGAAAACATACCTGTTGTGTGTGTCCTTGTGGTAGGAGGATCACAGAGTTAGGCTCCTGCCTGGCAAGGCAAGGTAGGGACTCCCCGCCTGGCCCCCCCTGGGCTCTCTGCAGTGGCAAGTTCTTGTCTGAGGAGTCGCTCCCTCCTGGCAGGTGTGGTGAGAAGAACTGTTTCCACGGTTTGCCTATAGTTAGATGTGCAGGGAAACGGAACCCACGCTTCTGAGACTTGGATGGGTTCAAAGGACGATGTTCAGTCATCCTGAGCAGAGCATTCCTGCTCTGGCACCATGACCAGGTCAGAACTTGAGATCTGTGATTTTGGAGGATGCAGGAGGTTTTTTGTTTTTAAGATTTTATTTATTTATCCATGAGAGACACACACACGGTGGGGGGGGCGGGCAGAGACACAAGCAGAGGGAGAAGCAGGCTCCCTGCCGGGAGCTGGACACAGGACTCAATCCCATGACCCCGGGATCACAACCTGGGCGTGAAGGCAGGCGCTAAACCACCGAGCCACCCGGGCTGCCCAATGCAGGAGTTTTATAAGACACTCAGTTTCCTTATTCATTTGCAACCAGAAAGATCATCCACTTCTGGGTTGACTCTAAGGCTAGGTCTAAGCAAAGAGGCCATTCTTCGTGGACAGTATTTACAGTTTTGACTAAATGAAGAAGGTGGCAAAGGAGGTGGGGAGGGAGAAGGGGAGAGGAAGACAAAAGGAAAAAAAAAGAAACCACATTCTCTCTCTCTTTAATTCTCTCTTCTTTAAAACATATTTTGAATAGGTTCTCTGTAGCACTTGCCTAAAATAAAACTCAAATCCTATAAAGAGTATTTGATTAAAACTAAGGCTCAGTGGTCAAGGGCCTCCCTTTGGCCCAGGGCGTGATCCTGGAGTCCTAGGATAGAGTCCCACATCGGGCTCCCTGCATGGAGCCTGCTTCTCCCTCTGCCTATGTCTCTGCCTCACTCTATGTCTCTCATGAATAAATAAACTCTTTAAAAAAACCCTAAGTCTCCCTGGTACAACTGACCTCCTTCCCCCAGGTCCCCAGAGGCAACTACTGCTACAGTTTCTTATGTATTCCAGAAATACACACACACACACACACACACACACACACACAGAGGCCAACCCACCAACAGTATACATATTTATAATACACCTTCTCAAACACCCTCACCAGGGTGGTCAGAAGTGCAAGGAGCCTCTCCTAATCTAAATGAAGGCAGTTATCCCCACTCAAAAGCAAGCATCACAACATGAGAATCTGAGCACACCATCCTGATGGTATTTTTCCCATTCCCCTTGGTCATAGAGAAGCTAGGATAATCCGAACCCCAGGTGGTGAGAGATGGAGGAGCTTTCTGCACTGAGTCCGCTTCTCCAAAGTTTCCCCAAGATAGGACTTTTAGCCACTGCCCAAAACTTGCAGGTGAGTCTGTTTCTTTTTTATATTATAATTGCAAAATGAATAGTATATCTTCCTTCCTATCAGGAGGGCCATTGTACTTTAAAGAGTATATGTAAGACCATGAGATGAAGCTAATTAGTTATTGTTATTTTTCCTTATTCGTTGACCAGGTAATATTTGACATAGTTCAGAATTTCAAAAATATAACGAAAAGGTTCCCACCTCTGTCCCCCCAGCCACTCGGTTCCCTTGCTTAGCCACCACCTATCATTTCAGAGATATTCTCTGCATATCCAAGCAACTATATATATTTATTCTTTGTTTATACAAATGGTAACAGACTATACATACTGTTTCCCCGCCTTGCTTTTTTTTTCAGTTAACATCTAGCAGATTACTTCTTTTCGTTGTATTAAAAGCTCCTTCCTTAAAAAAAGACATCCTTCCGTAATATGGATGTACTATAATTTATTTAGCTATCGGCCCATTGGAAGACATTTAGATTGTTTCCAATTTTTTACTATTACAAACAATGCTGTAAAGAAATACTTTGTAAATTGTCATTTGCATATATGCTCTAAGGATAAATCCTTAGAATTAGCATTATTAAGTCACAAGCCTGTGCATTTGTAATTTTGGTAGATGCTACCTAATTGTTACCTAGGTAGTGTCCAAATCTGTGTTGCAATGTAGAAGAGCTGCTACCTGGTTGACAGTTAATTTAGATGCTCAGTTTTTATTTTCCTGAGTCCAGGGAAAATGTGATCTCTAATTTGGATGTCAGAATAGGTGACGGGCTGACCACTGTGACTCTGCAGGATAGAATAATAAAATGTTGTTTTCCCCTTTTAAAACACCAAGCTACAAATTCTAATAGATTTCAGCATCTGGTACCATTTCCAGTCCTTCTCGAGATTTACTAATGACTTTTTCCACGTACTTGGGTAGAATGGTCCAAGTGTGCAGATGCATTATATCGGCTGAGGAAGATTTATGTTTCGAGCATCACAATTCAACAGTTATTTACTGGGCTCCTTTCCTGTGCCATGAACAGTCTTGTGCCAGGGGTCCAGCAGTGAACAAAACAGACAGCACCTCTGCTCTCAAACATGTTAACAAGAATAATACTATCATGATTATTAGTATAATTTATTTTTATTCTCTTAATAGCCTTGTAAGGTGGTTGGAGTAAGGTGTACGTGATTAACCCACTGCCTCCCACCCAAGTCACATGGCAAACACTGCTGGTGGTTCTTCCAAATCTGTTCCACTTTCTATATAGAACTTCTGGTTGGATCCATGGCCACCGAGAGTAAAGGCAGCATTTGCCAGCCCCCTTTGTGACCAAGTTCGGGCCAGGAGGCTATAAACAGAAGTGGTGTTTGCAATTTCCAGAGGCATCCTCCAAGTGAGGGAGCATGTCTTTCTCATTTCATCTTGACTTCCTGCTGTCTGGAATCCTGACATGATGGTCAGGGCTGGAAGAGCCACTGGGGTCATGAGGTGGCCATGAGGCCACATATGAAAGAGCATTAGGAGAGAAGGTGCCTGGGTTCCTGATATTATGGGTGCTGGACATGCCCAGGACCCATTCCCTGGTCTCAGATGAGAGGGCAAAAACCCTCTGCTTTGTTAACTCCATCTTTTCTGACACAGCTAAACTGAATCCTAATCAAGGGTAAGGGACTTGTGAATGCTAAATGAGGTGTTTTGGGATGTCAGAAGAGGCATCTCCCCTCTGCAGGCGTCTTTGTTATATCAGTTGAGCCTGAATCCTCACTAATTTGCAGGGCTAATTCTCATCATAACAAGGCTGGAGACTTGCAGTGTTATGAGGCCACCCCCTCTGTAGAGGAGGCTCTAAGAAAGGGGGAATGAGCACCTCTGGTCTCGTGCTGTGTCATTCAGGAAGTGGTGGTGCTGATGGTCGGACCTCACTGGGCAACCTCTCTAGTGGATGGTGTGGATCCTGGTGGTCCCTTCACTCTTCCTTGTTGGGCCTTTTCATTATATGCTATTTGCCTTTGAATTTTGATGAAGCAAAGTCTCCTGTGGCAGTTAATGTTGATGCTTGCCCAGATCCCTTTCTAGGGTTTCTACACCCTTCAGGCTGGGGCGAGCTTTCACTTTCAATGACCAGCACATCCGACTCATCTTCGCAAGACTGTCCTCAGATGCCTGGAGCTGATCTGCCAAATGTGGAGAGGGCTGAGGTGTAGTCATGGTGCATGATGTAGTTTTGGAATATAGGTGGTGTGTGTGGGGGTGGGGGGGGGCGAGCCACCAATATAGGCTTGGTGGGGTGAGGTCCAGAGCCGACGGCCAAGGAAGAATTCTTATGACATCTTTGGTGCAGAATGGTGGTTTTATGAAAGCACTGGGACAGGACCCGTGGACAGGAAAAGGTGCTGTGAGTGGAGGCTGATTATATCCTTGGGAATTGGGGGTAAGGAAAAAGGAGATTTTTCAAAAGAATTTTTGTATGCTAAAGAGGACCTACAAGATATTGGAGGCCTTGCCAATTGTCGGGTTAAGGTTGGTTTTCCCTCTAGTAAAGCATTAACATTGAGACAGTTGGGAGTTTCCTTCTGGAAGTTAGGTTATTGCTAAGAATGGTCTTTTTTCTCGTGTATATCACTAAGACATTTTGTAAACTGAGAGAGACTCGTGTCTTGCCGGTGTGTAATCTCTATAAGTTGACCATTTGTTTTGCCTTCCCTCAGCTTTAGGGCAGCCAGGAGTGCCTGAGGACTGTCACCTGTATCCTGCCTGGGAGGGAGGAGGCAGGTTGCAAGGTGTCAGCTTCTGCTTCATCCTCAGCTTGCCTTCTGCTCCCTCATCGGTGCAGACTTTCCTCATTTTGTCTTGAGGTGACTCTGTGGCATAGCTTCTACCCCAAGGACCCCTTATAGGTTCAGGCCGAAGCCCACTCACTTTAGAACTTTTGCCTGAGATCTTTTCTTGGCTTTCTCCTCTGGCCTGGCTTCCCCATGCCCTTACCAGCCTCCCTGGGTCAGTGGGGGGACTGCTTTGGTTAATCACTGAGCCACAAACACCCATCTCAGTATAACCCAGCAGCCCTGACATGGGGGGAATTGCAGTTCTATCTCAAGGGGCTGTCCCTGTATAGCATCCCTCCGTGGAGATGGCTGCTCCAGGCCTTCTTATCTTGCTGCTTTGTCACGCTCTCTTCTGTTGCATTCCCTCTTTTGTGTTGATGGCAGCCCTGGCTCCATCATATCTGCATTCTCATCAGCAGGAAGGAGAGGGAAAAGTGGAGGCCTCACCACCTCCCTCAAAAGTCAGGCCCAAGTGCTGCAATTGGGACTTCTGCTCACAGCCCATTGGCCTCTCATAGTCACATGGTTACCCCTAAAGGCAAGTGAAGCTGGAAATGTTGTCTTCAGGTGAGGGGCCAGGAGGGCACCAATTACAGCCACCCAGGAGCTTTCAAACTAACCAAAATAGAAGAGAATGGATTTCGGGGACCCTAGCTGTTGTTGTCACACCTAGGAATCACCATCTTAAATGCTAGGAACTAAAATGTTTCTAATGCTACTGATGTTTAACTTACACCAAAAATTTCTTTTTACAGATTTTATTTATTTATTCATGAGAGAAACATAGAGAGAGGCTGAGACATAGGCAGAGGGAGAAGCAGGCTCCCCGCAGGGAGCCCGAAGCAAGACTCGATCCTGGGACTCCAGGATCACGCCCTGAGCTGAAGGAGACACTCAACCACTAAGCCACCCAGGCGTCCCGACGTACACCAAAATTATACCTTTAGCTGCTATGACCAATTCCAAGGCAGCTAGCTGTGAATGCCCTGAAGTACTGTTTCTGGAAAAGACCTGAGAAGTCCTCTTCATCACCTCCAGCATAGTTACTGGGGCCCTGGACACAGAGGTGGCAGCTGAGACCAACACAATGGGAGGGGTAGAGTGTAGACAGAGCTTTTGGCAGAAAGCTGATGTAAAGTGGGTGGCACAGGTTTCCTGGAAATGGGCATCCCTGGTAAGAAAAGGAATGAACTCAGGGCATGAGAAAGTCAGTGGAGGCCAACCTTGGGTTAAATAGTGCTCCCCTCCCCCATATATATTCTTGTCCAAATTGCTGGAATTTATGACTGTGGCTTTACTTGGAAAAAACATCTTTGCAGATGTAATTAAGAATCTTGCAATCATTGTGGACTAGTCAGTCAGCTCGGCCCTAAATCCCATGACAAGTGTGCATATAAAAGCAAAGCAGAGGAAGATCTGAGACAGACAGAAGAGAAGACAGAGGAGAAGGCCATGTGAAGAGGGAGACAGAGACAGGAGGGATGTGGCCACCAGCCATGGAAGACCCAAAGCCATTGGAAGCTGGATGAGGAGAGGAAGGGTCCTTCTGTAGAGCCTTCGAATGAAGCACAGTCCTCCTGACACCTTGATTTCAGACTACTGACCTCCAGAACCATGAGACAATAAACTGTCTGCTGTTTTAAGCCACCAAGTGTGTGGTAAGTTGTATGGCAGCCTCAGGAAATGCTTCCAAAGTAGACACAGATATTGGGTTGGAGGGAGGAGACCATGCTGCAGGCCGGTGAGGGTGGGAAGGTAACCAGTCTTTGCCTCTCTAGGTACGCTCTCAGCTACCTCCACCCTGGTCTCTGCTCCTCACTTCCTCTGGTTGGGCTGGGCTGGGGGTGGGGGTTGGAGAAGAACCTGAGGCATTTATCTCCCTGGCTGGCTCTCTTGGAGGTCTCCTGGGGCTGGCTCTGGTCCTACAGCGGGAGGCCACTCTGCACTACTTTCTTTCCTCTGCATCCTGGTAACCTCTCTCTCCCTTGTCCTTTTGGGCCAAAGGGTGGGGACACAACACAAATACTGCTAGCTCAGGTCTTGCACTATCTCGTGAGGTCCCCCTTACTCCCTGGCCTCATTGTTGGAATTCCCTTTCTAAGTTAACTTTCCTCAACGTATCCTTACTTGGCTGTGCTCTTTCCCATTGGGACCCCTGGCTGAAAAAGCCCACCAGGAGGCTCCATCTCCCATTCTTGTCGTGGGTGGGAGTCGGGCACAGACAGGTGGAACCTCAGGAAGTAGGAGGGTGGGTTTCCTGAGGTCCAGAATCCTGCAAGGGGGAGATCTAGGCTTCTGAAAGGGTAGGAGGGGAAGGCTTCAAACATGGGGCTCTGCAGAGGTACCTCAGCCCTACACCATGCTCTGAGGGCTTTCTCTCCATCTCAGAGGCTGGGTGCAGTCTCCACTTCCAGAGGGTCATGCCTGCTGCCCCGCTGGAGTCTAGAGGTGGTGCTTTTGTCCCCCTGGAGGTCTGGGAGCTCAGCCACAGTGACGTACCACCTGCCTGGCAAAGCCTGGGGAACTGGAATAAGGGTGGACACGGGGAGGATCACGTGCCCCCGCTTCCTCCCCAGGAAGGACAAAGCTTTTCTAAATTGCCAAATTAGGGTAAAAATCCACAAAATCCAGTATGTGTATGGAAGAACGGAAGCCCGTGTTTGGTTTCAAAAATGGGTCTCAGTGTTTCCTGACAATGTCTGAATCCTGACCCACTGCCCCATTTGGGACATTACTCTTCGCTCTCCAGTCATTCTGTTGCCTATTAACTGGAGCATGTGAGATCCAGGAAAGGGGGGTCCCAAACCAAAATCCGGATGAGCCTCCAGCTGATGTGCCAGCCTGTAGAAGGGAAAGGTAAGAGGAGAGTCCAGAGGTGAGGCCGTGGGATGGCAAATGGAGGCTCGTGACAGGAGAGGAGAGGTTTCAAGCAGGATGCAGAGAGCATCCCCAGAGCCTTCCTTGGTGAAAGGGAGACCACCACAGTTTTCTTCCAAATAATTCATTGATCATTAATGAATTGATAATTCATTAATTATTTTTTTTCTGATAGAGAAGGAATACCTGGTCCTCGTTAGAAAATTTGGAAACTCCAGGGCCTGACAGCTATAGACACCCTGGAAAAGGCAGGGTTTTAGGGTAGTGCAGGCGAGAGATGAATAAGGACCCTATTATGGGCTGAATTGTGTCCTCTCCCCTCCCAAATTCCTATATTGAAGTGCTAACTGCCAGGATCTCAGAACAGGACTGTGTGTAGACAGAGAATCTCATTAGTTTTCCAAGCTTGGGTGGCTTGGATGGGTGTTGCCACAACGCAACAAAATGGAAAGTCCATGAGGAAGAGTTGGTGTTTGGACAGGTTGAGTTGGAAGTGGGTCCCAGGGGGATGTCTAGTGGCCACCTGGGGTATGCCGTTCGGGGCCTGAGCCAGAGTGCCCAAGGGAAGCACAGTGACACATGGCATGAGTGGAAATCATCCCGCAAGTAGAGGGGCTGCCCAGGCCCAGAGCCGCTGGCGGAGGACAGACCCTGGGGAGGCCAACATTTATTTTCATCTGCGAGGAAGAGCCCATCATTTATTGTGCTGATGGTCTGTATCGCAGCTGTTCACGTTTATTAGGTTGATTCCAAAATATTGTCTGCCTCCCCTAATTTCTCTTTCAATCCATTGTTTAAAAAAATTCCCAAGATAGGCACAGAGAGACTACTCCCCAAATACTAAATTGGTCAAATTAGGGGGAAGGCTGTCTGTTTAACCTACCCCTGTGATTATTTGGTACATATGGTGCTTAGCATGCTGGCTTCCAGGCTCCACCATATGTGCAGGTAAGTGTGGAGCTGGGTGGGCAAACAATGGGCTGTAGAGCTTTTAGCGATAAACGCTCTTCCCTCTTTGTACGCCACCGGCCTCCATTCTTTAAAAATTTTCTCATTTGAAAAGATGCATATTAGCGTGCATTGAAATGTGTACAGATGGAACTGTCTCTTCTAAGAATAACGATGCTGTTCCTGTGATGATGATTACCGTATTCGTGGTTATAGCTGGCATCTATTACAGGATTGCCATACGTCAGGCACTACACGGCCTGGTCTCTGAGGTTATATGGCTTTCTAATTAGATTGGTGGTTCCTAAACTACGGAGAATTCAAAATTCAACTTTGTTTTGTTGAAAAGTGCAGGCTCTGGCTTCAGGCTGCCTGGGTTAGAATTCTGATTTCCTCACTTAGTAAGCTGAGGCCATCCTGGGCAAAGCTACTTAGCCTTTGTGTCTCAGTTTCTTTATCTGTAGTAGATCTTCCTCACAAGGTTACTGGGAGGGATAATTTAATAATATATGGAAAGCGCTTAGAACAGAGCCTGGAGCATAGTAGAAGTTCAATAAATGTGAGCTGTAAGGACTCCCGATCTATGAGCATTCCAGGATTTTTTATAGGCCTCATGATTGTTGTTGGTAAATAAAAACAAAAATATCTTTATGATTTTTTTTGTTTTTTTTAATGATTGATTTAGTTGATTTTTTTTTTTGGATTGATTAATAGGGAGAGAGAAAGAGTACGAGTAGCATGGAGCCCGACGTTGGGGCTCAATATTGTGACCCTGAGATCACAACACAGATCATGACCTGAGCTGAAATCAAGGATCAGATGCTTAACCAACTGAGCCACGCAGGCAACCCAACAAAAATAACTTTGTAATCAAGAACCAACATGATTGTCCTTGGGCCTCAGTTGTTCATCTAAACCCAAAGTTTTTGGGACATCTGGGTGGCTCAGCGGTTGAGCGTCTGCCTTTGGCTAAGGGCATGATCTGAGAGTCCTGGGATCAAGTCCTGGGATCGAGTCCTGGGATCGAGTCCCACATCAGGCTCCCTTCAAGGAGCCTGCTTCTTCTTCTGCCTACGTCTCTGCGTCTCTCTCTGTGTCTCTTGTGAATAAATAAATAAAATTTAAAAAAAATCAACCCAAAGTTTTCATATTTGTCTAATACTCTACAAAACATCTGCACCAGCTAACTCCCCTGTGCCTTTCTGTGTACATCTCTACAGCCACCATTCTGCATGAAGGCTAGGTCAATGGCCACATGTTTCTGTTTGAAGAATTGTCCCCTCCTTTGAAAAAAGACAACATGCCTAGGCCGTGTCCTTCCCACGACATGTTTGGGGTCCCTTGTTTGGGTTCGGGTAACCATCTCAAATGGGACGGTTACCTTTCTTTCCACTTTTAAGCCAAAGTACTCAGTCTCACTCTTTCAAAAGTTCTTCAGAATCCCTTACCAAGGCAGAAGATGTCAGTCACCCTCCTGCTTGACATTTTATTAAGAATTAAAAATAATGAAGCCAGCGGAGATACAGAGGGAGAGAATTTAGAAACTTGGTGTGATTGCTGTTCATTTATTGACAATGTGGTGTTCCTGGGGGAAGGAAGATGGCCAGGAGGGAGAGGGCAAGGTCTGGCACCACCATGCTCCACCGGGCTTTGCGTTAATGGAGTAACAGCTGAACTAAGTGTTCAGACGGAGAACATGAAAGACCAGAGTCTTTGAGATACCATTTCTTCTATCCCAGGATGTCAAAGGTGGCTGCAAACATATCCAGTGCTTTCTGGGTGGCATTGTTTAAGAGGCTGGGCCCAGCAGATGGCCCCCAAATGCACCTCAGCCTGATAGAGCGAGGACCACATATGATGGTATAGTCTTCTCATTAGCAAACAGATACAAAAAAAAAAAAAAAAAGGCAAGGAGCAGAAAGGAGAGAGATGAAAAGAATACACAAAGACATTTACATATTTACATTGTCTCCCTCGCATTTCAAATTCCCCTTTAGCTGAGGCAGTCAGTGGGCTTGCTTTTCCCCTTCTGTTTGTATGTTTACTCGTGCTAAATAGATTATGGTAATCAGGCACATAAATGCATGCAACTGTTATTATGGCATTTTAATCACAGAGTTTTTCACGGGAAGCCTTCATTAGAATTCTCATAATCTTACTTGTTAGTGTAACAAACAGTAATAAATGCCAAGGAGCTTGGATTAAGGCAGAGGCATTCAGACTTGAAAAGAGGAATATGGAAATGTTGTCAAATCTCTGCATTACTTATTGAAATGTCACATAAACAGTTCGGACTCTAAATATCTTACTCATTATAAGGATAGGGAACCAGGCAACCCGAAGATAGTAATTATGCCTTTCTGCTGAGCACTACAAACATATGCCTTCCATAGAGTCTTCTTAACTCCCTGAAATCGCCGGATGGCTCGATACACAGCTCTCTGGTCATATTTTATTATTGTTAAAATCAGAGCAGTTTTATTATTATCAATTGTGTTTATTTTATGCTTAGTGGTAAGTATGTGTGAGCACAAGCATGGATCAAAACTCCCTAATTGTCACTAGCTTTCAGTTTTGTATGATTATTTGGCAAGTTGGTAGGAAAAACTGCAGTGGTTTTTTGTTTTGGGTTTTTTTTTTTTTTTCATAGTAAGCAATAACATAGCTATCTGCAGCACAATAAACCACTCTTTCTGGAAATAGTGCGGTCTTGCATACAGCTCTAAGCATGGGAACACAATAGATGATCATCCTGGTTTTGCTCAGGCTCCGAATTTAGATGTGACCTGTAAGGTCTGTGGGAAAGCCTCCTTCAGTTATCCATTGAGCGTGATGGATGCCCAAGAATTAGTGACTTCAAACAATAACAGTGCGTTGTTTGTGTGATTTTGTGGGCTTGTCGGGTACTTCTGCTAAAACTTGGTGCTGGCTGAGATGTTGGGATGGCTGGAAGGTCCAATATGGATGCTTCTCTGGGCCTGCTTGGCCAGGCCTCCATCCCACTCTACTGGGCCACCTCCATGTAGCTGCTTTGACTTCCTCACAGCATGGCAGCATGGTTCCAAAAGAAGCATCCCAAGCGGGGAACAGTGAAGCCACAGTTCCCTTAAGGCTCAACCTCACCAGTTACACTATGTCATGTCCTCTGCATGGTGCTGGTAAAGTGAGCCCGAGGCCAATCCAGACTCCGTGTGAGTGTGGCCTACATAAAGGCATGACTCCTGGGAGCCATGGTTCGTTGGGAGCCATCTTTGGACACCAGCTTCCACACACCCACCTGGTGGCTCTCCTGGCTGGCTTCCCCATCACCCACAGTTTTATGTCTAAGTGTTTCTTATCTACATGTGAGAGCAAAAAAAGAGGAGCTTTCTCCTCAGAGACTGTGTGCCATGGAGCCACTTCCTCTCATTCCCCAATGCACTCTCCCCTCACCCTGTCTCTTGAGGTCCAGCTCACAGTCACCTCACTGGCACAGATGTCCTTCCCAGGAATGCTGCATGTAATAGAATTCCCCACTATCAGCCACCACAGTGGGAGGTGGTTGGAGATACAATCTCAGATGACCCAGCTTGCATGTCCCAGAGGTACCAAGCAAAATGGTGCTCCTGTCTCTCCCTGTCCTTGCTGGACAGGCCTCTCATCAAGGTTTATTATTTTCAGAGCCATATTTCTTAGACTGGTGCATGGCCCAGTCACCAGTATCAGGAGCGGTATGAGGAGCTTGCCAAAAAATGGAGGTTCCTGGGACCCACTCCAGATGGACCGAACCAGAGCCTCTTGGTGTCAATCCTGGGAACCTTTCCTTTTAACAAGCTCTCAAGTTGATTTGGCTGTGCTCGAAAGATTGAGAATTGGTATTCTAGGCAGACTTTTGTCTAGTTCATGTACCCTTGGGTCAGGGCTCCAGATCCCTGGAGATCTGGGATCTTCTTAGGCCATGGGTTCAACCACTTTTTTACCTTTAGGTTAAAACTGGTGCCCAGGAACCACCTGATGCATTTCCTCCGTGGTGCTGGCTGGAAGCTTCCCATAGCAGCTCCCAGGAGGTCTCCTCTCGCTGGCCCCACTGTCTTCACCATGCCAGGCTGTCCTCTGCACTACACACCTCCAGTGTGTACTGCTGGATTTGTTGGTTGCTCAATGGTTGGTGTTACCATTGTGTGTATAATCAGCTATGTCTTCCTTGGCTCGGTGTGCCCGGGCTAGAAGAACCTCAGCAATCAACTAGAACCCAGCTGCCCTCCTTTCAAATTGGAAGCTGACATCCCAGGAAGTGAAGGATCTGGTGTGAAGCCCCACAGTTAGCTAGTGGCAGAGCCAGGACTTCGTGCATTTCTCAGACCTTCCTCCCAACTGCCCTACCCTGCCGCCTCCTGTTTCAGCCAAAGGCAAAAGCTCTCCACCCCCTTGATAGTTCTGTCCACACCTTCATCACCAGCCTTCCCTCCTGGTCTATTTAAGTTCAAGGGTCACTGTATTCCCTTCTTATTAATTCAGAATCAAAAGCAATTCTCACCTTATTCTAGGAGTTTTCTCATGAGTGTTCCGTAAACATTATTGTTCCTTTAAAATATGTTTAAAAGATCTTGCAAAAAAAAAAAAAAAAAAAAAAAAAGATCTTGCAGCGTTCACACACACCTCTGGGTCACTGTGACCCTCAGCTGTTTTTAGAGAATGGGTTGGGGCTTGGGATCAGGGGACTGACCATGACTCTTAGGAGAGTCATCGGTAGCACTCTGCTTTACTACTATTCTATCTGAAAAGTGAGAACAGGGGGAAATGTAAACTGTTTATTATGGACAATTTCAAACCTACAAAAGTTGAAAGAATCATACAGGGAAGTTCAGATGCCCATCACCTGGCTTCAGCAATTATCAATTTGTGATCAGTCCACCCTCAGCCCCGTTACCCTCACCTCAGATTATTTTGAAGCAAGTTCCAGGCACAAGACCAGGGTTAGCAATCTAGGGGTGCAGTGGTGATAAAATTTTCAGGTGGCTCCCTCCTCTAGGGGCTTGGGCTAGTCCTGACTTCCTATTTTCTTGAAGGAGTCTTTGTCACACCCTCCAGCAGGGGACCTACTACCCTTTTCTTAGAAGTTTTGCTGATCTATTGGTGCCAGAGGAGGCTGGCCTGCCTTAAAGAACCAATCAAGGGCATCTTTTCCCATTCCACATTCAGTGACATCATGTGGGTCATTCGAAATCAGCTAGGATGGTAGCATCTACACCATGGAAATTGTCAGGACTTTTTTCCCTTGGAGAGTTAGTTGTTGAACATTTGCCAGCATACCCACTGCCTTGGACTGATGAAACATGCCTGGACAACTTCACCACATCATACTAGGATCTTTCCCACGATTGTTCTCAGCCCGGGATGTATCCATTTCACCCAAGGAGCCTGTGCATGCTGCAGCTATTCACTCTCTCTCCTTCTGTAGCTTAGAATCATACTTTCTGGGGCATGGCAGGAACCCAATAAATGCTTCTTGAGGGACTGAATGAACATGCCTATAAGGTAGTATCATTTCTGTTACACAGATGAGGAAACTTGAGAGTTTCCTCATAAGAGGGAGAGTTGTTAAGAAAGTGACAAAGCTAGTGGCTAATGGAACCAGGATTCAGATGCAGATCCGAGATGGAAAGCCACAAATGCACACAGTGGACTGGAATAGTGAAGGTGATGGCCCCACAGAGTCCTAGGGCTGGGATGTCATCACCAGCCACTTCAGGCCAGCTGTGACGATGCCCCGGGTAACCTCTTCCCTGGGCTCAGGGCGGTGAACTTTATGCACGTGAGCCAACTCTATGACTATGGCTTAACCATGCAGCAAGCACAGCTGTGAGGCAGGGTTACATGAGATTTGAGAGCATGGCTTTGGAGTCCAAAGGCCCTGGGTTCAAATGCCAGCTCAGCCATCTCAGTTTCCTCATATGCAAAAAGGGGCTTATTCTAAGGGTGGTTCATTCAAGCACTTAAGAAATATTGTGCAGCATCTCCTAAGTGCCATGCACTGAGCTGGTTGCCAGGAGTATCATGGCAGGCAAAACAGGCTCCATGGTCCCTGTCCTCATGCAGCTTAAGGAACTCTGAAGAGGACAAAATCAAAATTCCTTTTTTTAGTAAATGACAGATTCCCAATCAAAGCAACTGAAGCAAAAGGCAGGATTTGTGGGCTCACAATAGGACAGCTTAGCTGTCCTTCCAGACATGGCTGGACCCCTGCTAGTGCCAGGATCCTGGGAGTCTGACTTCTTGTTTCTGTTTGCCTTTGTGTTGCTTTTTGGCTGGCAGCTCCAAGCTCCCACCCCACCAGCCCAGCTGCCCCAGGAGAAAGAGAATTTTCCCTTCCAAAGCGTCCCAGGGCTGACTCCTACTGGCCAGATCAGGACACATGCTTGTTTTAGACCTGCTGCTGGGATCAAACATCCACTCCTGGGGGTGGTGGGCAGATGTCCAGCCCTGCTGGGCCCAAATGGACTGAGAGTGGGGAGCAGTGTTGCCCTAGTTCTCCCTCCCCATCAAGGAGTTATTACCAGGATGAGGAGGAAGGGACGATGGGTGGTAGTTAGGATTAACACAATATAGTATAGAGAGAGTTACTTCATGCAGCTGGTGAGTTCTTCTCTTACAGGATGCAGAGGCTCACCATCGGGCATGCCCTTGTACTTGAGGGGGTTGTAACAATACACTGGGGTGTGGCATCATCAGGAAGTACACATCTGAGGCACCACTGCCCTCTCCCAGGTGTGGAACCAGAGTGCCATGAGGAAGTACACAGACAGGGAGTGAGGAAGTACACAGACAGGGAGATCTCACCGTATCACCACCATTCCCACCTTCGTAAACCCTGCCTGGGGTAGTGTCAGACAGAGACTCGGGCACCAGGTCATCCCTCTGTCTCTAAGAGAGGCTGCTCTGAGCCTGTGAGAGAAGCAGAAGAAGGGGGACAGCTGGTGCCACCTGTCCCCCCCTCCATGGTCTCAAGCAGGCCAGTGGTGGCATAAACACTGGGGTAGAACATGGGGGTTAATTGTGAGGCTCAGAGCTAGACCCCCCTGGGCTCAATTGCCAGCAGGGCCACCCACTTCCTAGAGTCATCAAGTTTGCACAAGGCCGTGGATGTGGCCACAATGAGCACTCAGTTCATCGTTGGTGATGACAAATGATGAAGATGATGGTGGTGACCACAAATCTCATATGGTGAAGGCTCTTCAGTTCACTGGCCTGGTCCTGACTGGAACTCCATTTTTCCAACATTTAAAGGTACTCTGGTTCTCACTCAGGGTGCAAGTGATTTCTCAAAGGGCTCCCTCCAGCACTACAGAATTCTTTCTGGGAGGAGCTCTGGTAGGGGCATTCCACTGATACTTGGGAAGTGCAGCTGGCCTACACCTGGCACGGGCCTTCACCTGGCAGGGCCTCAGGCCACTCACCTGTATCCCCATCCCTCGGATGCGTAGGGAGCTGACCTCTCACCCGGCATTTCTGCTCCCTGCTGGGGTTTCCTGAAGACACAATTGCTAGGTGCCATGGGCTCAGAGAGCCTGTTAAAGATGTCTCTCTAGCTTGTTTTACAGAACATCCGCCGCACGCAAGGCACCTCCTAAGAAACACAGTGGGAAGTATTGCTTTCCCCATTCCCTTCTTAGAGATTCCCAACACCCAGTAGCAGCAAATTGACTAAAGGCTCTGAGAAGTCCTGCAATAAAGCTGCCCATTTCACTCCGTTTAACCCAGCATTTCCCAGATTTAGGTGTCCACAAGTCATATACCTACTAATATTTTGAGAATCTAAAGCATGGTGTTGGAAACTACCGTAGTGGAAGCATTGATGTCCTTCTATAATCATACAAAAATAGATCCAGAAGGACACCTGGGTAGCTCAGCGGTTGGACGTCTGCCTTCAGCTTGGGGCCCCGGGATCGAATCCCACATCAGGCTCCCCACAGGGCGCCTGCTTCTCCCTCTGCCTGTGTCTCTGCCTCTCTCTCTGTGTGTGTCTCTCATGAATAAATAAATAATAGCAAACAAACAAAAATAGATCCAGAAGAAAAAATACAATAAATCCTGCACAACTTGATGTCACCGCACCTAAGGGGAACTAGTCACTCTCGTGGTACATGAGGAGGATCAGGGATATTTCATGCTGCCTGTATAATGATTATTGATTGTGGCTAAGCACATCACACATGCCAAGGAGAAGATGGCATTTTCTAAGCCTCAGGTGCCTTTCACTTGAGTCGTGGGGTGTGTCTGCTTGTTTTAGAGGTGTGATTTTCACCATGTGTCAGCATGGCTTTCTGTTCACGTGACAGAAGAGTGTGCTCAATACACATGTGCCGTGCAGACACTGTAGGTGCTACGGGGTCAGTGTGACAGATGCTGTTGGTTGGTTCCCCTAACCCCACTCCTTCTGTCCTCCCTGCTAACTGAGGCTCAGTTTTGTTCAGGTATCCATCCCTTAAGGAAGGAGACCTGATATTCTGCTGGGAGTAAATTCTGAATCATGTAAGCCAATCATGATGACCCCATTTCTTCCCTGCATGTTGATGTTATTCATGCGGTCCACATATGGCCAATGGTCAGGAAGGAACCACTGAAGTAGATTTCTTGATCCTTAAAAAGATCCAACTCTACGAGGCAGCTCCTGGTCTTCAGCAGGATGTTCTGGGGTCTGGAACTGTACCAGCTATCCTGCTAACAGTCTAAGGATGAAGCCAGCTCATGGCAGAGGGCTGAATCCACAGAAAACCTGAGAAAGAGAAACAGAGCACTGATGTACCCAACGTGGAGCCCACTCTGCCTAAGGACTTCATGTCATGGGACCAAATCTATCCTCTTGCTGCATGAGTCACTGAGGGGTGTCAAAAGTTCAGCTGAGCTGAGAGCTGTCAGGTGTCAGAGTAGTCAATTAAAGCAACAAGCCAAAAATGAAAGAGTTAAGCCTTTAACCACTTACTGCAAGGGTATGAGACAGTACAAGCAAGAGTCTAAACCAGAGGAAGCACTGGCTGACCCTGTTTTATGTTTCCCATGGACAGTGAGCCTGACAGGTGGATCTTGCAGATATGAGGTTCTATCACTGTTTAGGAAGCCTAGAACAAAAGGCTCCAAAAGTTTTATGGACCCTGAGGTGGGGGCTGAAGGACAAAGAGGAAGATCTAAGATTGGAGAAGTACTGGGGACTGAGTCAGAGTGAGGTTAATATCTTCAGGGTTTCCCCTCCCCGGCCATAAGGAGGTCTCAGCAAAGGAGGCTGGAGAGCCCGCCCTAGAAGCCGAGGAGCAAAGGCACCAGGGTGGGGATGCAGATGCATGACCCCCGTCAGAGACTGCAGGACCCCAGCTGTCACCATGTCTGGTACAGAGAGGATAGCTTTCTCCTTCCATGGGGCCTGCTGTATAAATCTTGTGTAACTGTCTACAGTCAAGGTTTAAAAATTACACATAGACTTTTTTCACCAGGAACTACTCAAGTGGGAGATTCTGTTACTTGCCATAGAAAACATTAAAACTAACACAATTTGGAATGCTTTAGCAACCAGGGACAGAAAACCCAATTTAGACTAGTTTAAAAAATAAAGGACACTCAATTAAAAAATGGGCGAGGGACTTGAGTCGACATTTCTTCAAAGTTGATCTCAAATGTCAAGCATATGAAAAGATGCTCAACATCATTAATCATCAGAGAAATGGAAATCAAAACCACAATGAGGTATCACCTCACACCCAGTAGGATGGCTGCTATAAAAAAAAAAAATAAACAGCGAGCGTTGGTGAGGATGTGGAGAAGTTGGAACACTCGCGCACTCTTGGTAGGAATGTAAAATGGTACAACTGCTATGGAAAACAGTATGGCAGTTCTTCAAAAAATTGAGAACAGAACTACCATATGATCCAGCAATCCTACTTCTGGGTATACACCCTAAAGAATTATTAGTAGGGTCTTGAAAAAGATATTTGTACTCCTATGTTCACAATGGCAGTACTCATAATAGGCAAGAGGTGGAAGCAACCCAAAGGTCCATCAGTGGCTGAATGGATTGGTACATACATCCAATGGCACACAATTCAGCCTTAAAAAGGGATGAGGGACGCCTGGATGCTCAGTGGTTAAGCTCTGCTTTCATGATCAGGGCGTGATCCTGGAGTTCAGGGATCGAGGCCCACATCGGGCTCCCTGAGGGGAGCCTACTTCTCCCTCTGCCTATCTCTCTCTCTCTCTCTCTCTCTCATGAATAAATAAATAAAATCTTTTTAAAAAAGTATGAAATCCTGTCATAGGATAAACATGTATGAACTTTTAGGAGATTATGTTAAGTGAAATAAGCTAGTTATGAAAAGACACATACTTTCTGAATCCACTGATATATCTAAAGATATCTAAAGTAGTCAAATTCATAGAAATAGAAAGTAGAATGGTGGTTACCAGGGGCTGGAGAGAGAGAAAAAAGGAGAATTGTTTAATGGCTATAGAGTTTCAATTGTGCAAGATGAAAAGTTCTGGAGATCTCTTTCACAACAGTGTAGATATGCTTAACACTACAAAATAGTCAAGATGGTAAACTTCATGATATATGGCTTTTAACCACAATTAAAAAAAAAAGTAAGGAGAATTTATTAGCTGAGAAAAGTCAAAACCCAGAGGAGGAGTGAACTTCAGGTTAGGCTTGATCCTGTGGCTCAATTACAGGAAAGACCCTGTTTCTTTCTATTTCATCTCTGTCTTCCACTGAGGCTGCCTGCTTCCTGTTAGGGCTGCCTTCTGTTGGGTTGTAAAATGGCCACCAATAGCTTCTTTATTCATAGTGAGCAACAAGAGAGAATGTTTCTCCGGGTAGTTTTATGGGAAGAGCAAGAACACTTTTCCTCCTGGGTTCCTAGTAAACTGCTCCCAGTCTCCCATGAGCTCAATTTAGGTTATGTTTCATGAGCCATTCACAGTGGCCAAGAGGATGGGATATGCTGTTTGAATTCACCGGCCAGGGCTTGCTCTTGAAGCTGAGAGCCAGGCCCACTTTCTCCAGAGCACATGGTCTGTGCAGGAAAAGGTAATATACTCGGAAGAAAAAGGAGGTACAGGCAACTAGAAGAAATAGATGCTGGGCAGGCTACAAGATGCAACTGCGAATTGCCTTGTGGCATATGGGTATTTAAAAAGTTCAAATTATTTTGGGGTAGAAAGTACCTTTAGGGGCAGCCCAGGTGGGTCAGCGATTTAGCGCCACCTTCAGCCCAGGGCCTGATCCTGGAGACCTGGGATCGAGTCCCACGTCAGGTTCCCTGCATGGGGCCTGCTTCTCCCTCTGCCTGTGTCTTAGCCTCTGTGTGTGTGTGTGTGCCTCTCATGAATAAATAAATAAAATAAAATCTTAAAAAAAGAAAAGGAAGTACCTGCAGCTTTCCCTGTGTTCAGCCAGACTGGCAGCCTTTCCACTAAGGCAATGACGGTTGACAAGGACATGAGATGAGTTGAGATGACGTGGCTTCTCTCAATATGTTAGCCACTCCCTGGTTGTAAGTCAGTAGCTAGAGGTCTGACAATTGGTATTAAAATTTTCTGGTCCATGTGATGCTCCTCTTCTTTCCTGCCCTTTGTGGGATCAGGGTGTGAGTCAGGAGAAGACAAGTGGAAGGAGTGGGCTTGAGAAATATACGTGACCTGGCATCATCCCGGTTCCTGGGAAAGCTAATGTTCTGCTTCTGTGACTTACTAACACTGTGAACTTGGGCAAGTTTGTGAATCTCTCTGATTCAGCTTTATTTATAGGACTGGAGGAAAGTGGCATCTGGGAGGCTCAGTCGGTTAAGCGTCCAACCCTTGATTTTGGCCCAGGTCATGATCTCAGGTTTGTGAGACTGAGTCCCATGTCAGGCTCCGTGCTCAGCATGGGGTCCCCTCGAGATTCTCCTTCTCCCTTTGCCCCTCCTTCCTGCGTGCACGCTGTCTCTCTCTGACCCCACCTCAAAAAAGCAAGTAAGTCTTTAAAAAAACCCCAAACCTGGAGTAAAGATGTAATCAAATCGACAGGGTTCAGACAAAAATTAAATGGTATTCAACAAGCTGGCAGGTAGAGGTACTCAATAAATGGCAGTTACTTTTCGTATTAATTTTTATTAGTGTGCTTGTATGTTCCCAGTACTATGCCATGTGCTAGAAATATGGGATGCTATTTAATTTTTCCAACAGGTTTATGAGATAGGATTTTATTCCACATTTTACAGATGTAGAAACTGAAGCTCATAAAGATTATGTACTTTTATTTTTCATGACAGTCAATTAAATGGATTCAAACAGGTACATCTGCTGCCTCAGATTGTATTTTAACTGCTATGCTATCTTGCCTCCTATAGTATAGATGAAAAGCCACATGTTCAATGGAGACTCATTAGCCCCTAAGGTCGTCTGTAAATGAGTTTCAGGGATTCTTTGAAGCCTCTTAAATTATATATAAACTTATGCATATAAAACCATTTTTCTGGAAAGAGTCTATAGCTTCCTCCTGAAACAGGAATTTTTGTAAGGAGTCATATAATGTAGAAGGGTTTCATTCTGTGTCTATCCATCCACCCATCCATCCAATATTTAACAAGGTCATTGTTAAAGAGATGCCACTAAATTAGATGTCAGAGCTACCTTTGAAAGATAATCTCTAATTAGATAAAAAATTTTTTTACATGAGGAAAACTTACTTCCCTTGATGAGTTGGTCTGTTTGCCTCCGGGTAACGACCAGTATGTAAATTATCACAAATTTCCTTTGTACTTTGGTGGTCAGGAAGCTCAAAGTGAGAGGTGGGGGGAGAGAGAGAGAGAAAGAGAGAAAGGGGGAGGGCGTGAAATCAGCTTGTTAATTTTTATTTTTAAGAAACGGCTAAGATTTTGATTAGGATTGTGTGGAATCTATAGATCAATTTGGGAGAATTTATATCTTAACAATCTTAAGTCTTCTGATCCATGAATATGGTATATCTCCACTTATTTTAGACTTCTTTAATTTCTCTCAGCAATTTTTGTAGTTTTCAGTGTACAGGTCTTACACATATTTTGTCATATATATCCCCAAACATTTACTTTTTTTGATGATATTGTAGATGGTATTCTTCTTTTAATTTCCAATTATTTGTTGCTAATACATAGAAATGAAGTAGATTTTTGCACACTGACCTTACATATTATAAACTTGCCAAATTCACTTGTTAATTCTAGTAGCCTTTTGTAGATTTCTTAGGATGTTCTTTGTAGATGATCATGTCATCTGTAAGAACATGATTTTTTTCTTTCTAGTATGAATGCTTTTTACTTCTTTTTCTTGCCTTAATATTCTGGGCAAAATCTCCCAGAGATTCTTACGTTAAATAAGAGTGGTGAAAATAGGGGGATCCCTGGGTGGCGCAGCGGTTTGGCGCCTGCCTTTGGCCCAGGGCCTGATCCTGGAGACCTGGGATCGAATCCCACGTCGGGCTCCCGGTGCATGGAGCCTGCTTCTCCCTCTGCCTGTGTCTCTGCCTCTCTCTCTCTCTCTGTGACTATCATAAATAAATAAAATTAAAAAAAAATAAAAAAAAAGAGTGGTGAAAATAGACATCCTTGCCTGTTTCCTGATTTTAGAGAGAAAGTATTTATTCTCTCACCATTAAATATATGTTTAGCTCTATTTTTTTGTAAATTCCATTTATCATTGGAGACACTTATCTTCTATTCTTCTATGTGCTGAGAGTTTCCACCAAGAATGTATGTTGTATTTTTTCAAATGCCTTTTCTGCATCTCTTAAAATAATCAAGTTTTTTTTTTTTCTTTTTAATCTGTTAACATGGAGAATTACACCACTTTCTTTTCAAAAGTGAAACTAATCTTGTATTCCTGGAATATTCCTCACTTGGTTATGATGTGTTATCTTTTTTATATATTATTGGATTCAATTTTCTAAGATGTTGGTAAGATCTTTTTTGTCAGGAGGAATATAAGTCTGTAGAGAGATATTATTAACTCTATTTCATTGTTAAGAAAATTGAAGCTTGAAATGATTAATAGATAAGTGAATAGTTGACTTTGAGTAGGCCAGGATTGGAACTTGGGTCTATTTTGAAAAATGTCATGCTTTTACCACAACTTACAGTTTCTCAACTGAAAAGAAGGATTACATTTAATTTTTAAATAACCTCATGGATGAAATAAATCAAATATCAATGTAAGTAAATAACATATAAATTTACATTTATTCATTCCCATCAATTACCACATATATAATGCTACATTTTAAGTAATGCCTATTGGCTGAATACTGGATATTAGCTACCCTGCAAAGTGGAAGCAATCACCATGTATAGTCCTCAGTCCTTTTGCACTCTGTGACACCTTCAGCAGCTCAGCAGCTGCCCAAAGGCTCCATGGTTACAAAGTCAGACATTATTTATCTCACACTTTGGAGGTCAATTCAGGAGTTAACCCAAGCTTAGGTCCTTCCTCCTTCGTCCAAGAAAAGATACAGATGTGATAGTTAGAACCTGGAATGACACACTAGAATTAGGCATGGCGATTCATTCAATTAACCAACAAATATTTACTGAAGATCTACTATGTATTAGGTAGTGTTCTAAATCTTGGGATTAGGGGGATCCCTGGATGGCTCAGCGGTTTAGCACCTACCTTCAGCCCGGGCGTGATCCTGGAGACCCAGGATCGAGTCCCACATCAGGCTCCATGCATGGAGCCTGCTTCTCCCTCTGCCTGTGTCTCTGCCTCTCTCTCTCTCTCTGTGTCTCCCATGAATAAATAAATAAAATATTTTAAAAATAAATAAATAAATAAATCTTGGGGTTACAATAGCAATAAAGTTGTCAAAATCCGTGCCCTTGTAGACTTTACATTCTAGTAAGTGATGGAGTAACACCTCCAGGTCAATTTAGGGATGAATACACTGCAAAACTTGAACTGGAAGAAAGTCTGAAGGAGCAGGTTATAAAGTGGATTTGTACCTGTTGAAACCCGCTACAGATGGCACAGCCTTCCGGACAGAACCATGGGTATTCCTGCCTGGTTGGTGTGTGGTAAGCTCTAAGGTTTTCTTTATCATTTGTTTGTTCACTAAACTTTGTACTATGGTAATAGTCATGTATATAAAAATGAAGAGTATAATACAAAGAATTATGAAGTTCTCTTCAGCCAGCTTCAGCATACATCCATGCAGGATAGTCTTATTTCATCTATACATTTACCTGCTCCCCTTCTTCCAGAATAATTTTGCAGCGAGCTCAGACATGAAGTACCTTTATTTGTAAACATTTCAGTATATACCTCTAATAGATAATCATTATTAAAAAAAACCCATAGTAGTATTTTATCATAGCTAAACAACACATTAATTCATATCCTTGAATTTTATAGGGTTTTTTTTTTATGATAGTCACACACACAGAGAGAGAGAGAGAGAGGCAGAGACACAGGCAGAGGGAGAAGCAGGCTCCATGCACCGGGAGCCTGACGTGGGATTCGATCCCAGGTCTCCAGGATTGCGCCCTGGGCCAAAGGCAGGCGCCAAACCACTGCGCCACCCAGGGATCCCTGAAATATTTTCTAAGCATTTCTTCCTAGCATGCTTTCATTGTGTGTAGGAACTTAAGTCTAACTTTTTTCTCTTAGGTTAACTTTTTTTTGTGGGTTTTCACTGAAGTGGGAAAGATGTTAGGGTTCGAAGCCAACGGTCAAGAAAGAATTCTTGAGACATCTTTGGTGCAAAAGGGTAGCTTTATTAAAACATGGGGACAGGACCTTTGGGCAGGAAGAGCTGCACTAGGGTCATGAGGAGTGGCCCAACTTTCAGGTTGGGAGGGGTTAGGGACAGAGTAAGCATCCCAGTTTTTTTGGAAACAAGGTTTCCAGGATCCTGAGGAGACTAGTGATTGTTAGGAAAGGTAATTTATTACTGTTTAGTAAACCCTCAGTCATGAGACCCTTGAGATGTGTATTGGTGGGCCATATGTTTGGGGGATGTTTGCTAACATGTATCATGAGGGGGATAGAGATAAGGGAAGTTTCCAAAGGAAATATATTTTTTAAAGATTGTATTTATTTATTTATTCATGAGAGACACAGAGTGAGAGGCAGAGACATAGGCAGAAGGAGAAACAAGATCCCCATGGGGGGCCTGATGTGGGACTTGATCCTAGGACCCTGGGATCATGACCTGAGTCAAAGACAGATACTCAACCACTGAGCCACCCAGGTGCCCTCCAGAGGAATTTTTATCTTCAGGTAGACTTACAGGATCCTGGTGGTTGGACTAAGACTGCCTTTTGCCATTAGCAAAGTATCATCATCAAGGCAGCTGAGTCCCTAGAGGAAGGTCACTCTGCCTGTTTCAAGGACTTGTCAGTGGACTGTAGGGAGTAAGGGAATTTAATAATTTTTCTTCTGTCCTGTTTCCCACATCATTCACCACAGTGCTTTTCTGTTGTTCATTTTTTAAATGAAACTGATGTTTCTGTACTTCAAGGAGCAAAGGGTATGCCAGGACAGCCTCTCTAGTTTATAGGCTCTAGAGCTCTCTCTTCTGTTGTACTGACAAGAAATAAACAAAAATCTGTTGAGAGCTACATGTTGAGAGCTACGTCCTTTGTTCCTCTCCTCCCCCCAGCCAATTTATCTGGTTCTTCTTCCCTTTCCATATTCTTCTGCTAAGATATTTCTCAGTACAAGGCGTTGTATGAGTAGGGAGTTTATTCACTTTGAGAGTGCATGGGGCCCAAATCGCTCCAGCACCATCAAATCTTATTGCACTGTGGTCCCATTGCACTTGACCATGTCTTGGGTTTGCAGAACCCTCTCCTTGTTTCAGCTGTTGTACTCAGATTGACTTGCTGAGCCCTCCAGTGAACCCCTACTGATTTTGTGATTTCCCCCCATACTCAGCATCTTCAAAACTACATCTTCTTCTCTACTCTCTCTTGGTGTGCATGGATGCTGCTGCCACACATATCTTCAACTGTAGATGCTTTATCTAGGCCTGTTAGTATCTGGTGCTTGGAAGATTGCCTCATCACCGAGTTTTGTGGTAGATACTGTCCATGGCTTTTATCTTTGCTGTTTTAGCTGTTCTATTTTATGGGGAGATTTGGGAAGATTTGAAAACTACTTAGCCATTTCCATCCCCTTTTTACTTCCTCTTGGTTCCATGTGATATGCCACGAGAGTAGATGAGTGACTGGGTTGGATTATTTAGAAGTTTAACTCAGTGAAATACTCCAACTCAGGGATGGGTTTTCTCCCAGGCCTTGGATCATTTGGTGCTTTCTGGAAAGCAAATAGGGCAAGAAAAAGTGGACAGAGAGAATGCCAAGGGATAGCATTTGTGTTTGGCTTAGGCATGAGAGCCTGCCTAAGGGTCAAAATACTGAGTTGAATTTCTGACACCTCTTCTCCCCTATACTGGCCAGTTTCTCAAGGTGAGAAAGAAATCACACAGGAAGTAAAAGGAAAACAGTGCTAAAAACAAAAATTCTAGCGAACTGCCTGGGAATTCCCCAATATCAAACATCCCCAGATTTGCATTTGACTCCAGCTTTGTATTGTAGGGGGAAAACCACACAGCTTCTCTCCCAGCCGCCCCTCCCTCTCCTCCACCCCCTCTCTCCCCTCCCCCACCTCTGCCTTCACTCACTCCATTTTCTTGTGCTTCCTGGGTGGTGCAGGGTTGTGATGTCTTGAATACCAAGAGTGAGGCTGAACATATGTGAACCTTTCCTAATCCTGCTAATCTTTCTTCAAAAACCTTTCTCAAAGTATAGGCAACATCCAGATTGTAAAAAGAGAGCAGAGCAAGCCTGAGCATTTTAATGACAAATAATCTTTGTCCGAAGGGGAGGGAGCGGCTAGCTCAGCTGGAGATGGAGCTGATGAACTACAGCAGGTAGAAATAACTGCCGTATTACCTCATGTAATCTCCACCATTCAGGGGCAGCTGAGGGCTGAATGCAGGAAGAAATCAACTTTGCTTTTAAACTGGAGACTTTGCACCCACGACGGCTATTAGGCGGTAATTAGTTGTGACACAGAATTACCAGCCCCACAATGGTAGAGGCAGCCTTACGAGGCCTTTGAAGCTGATTAGAGAAACTGAATGGATGCTACTTGCGATTTAAAAAATCTGTTTGGATGTGAGCGTGAGTGAGAACGTCCCTCCTTTCTGTTCCTTGCTCTCTCCCTACCCACTCTACAATGAACTTCTCCAGAGAATAGCTCTCTGCAGTTGGACACATGTTTTTCCTGAGGCTAATGTTCCTTAAGATGGATCAGATACCGACCCATTGGTTTTTGGATTTTACCAAACAGAAGGGAGGTGACTTTGTAGATTCCATTGACAGAGAAGATTCAGGGAGATTTACCAGGTCTACAAAAAAAAAAAAAAAAAAAGGAAAGGGATTTGGGGCCAACTGAAGCAGCCAATCACACATGGCTCTGAGAGGTACTCAGAGCTCATGGAAATCAGTCTGTCAAGAGGCCAACATCCAGGGCTGGGAGAATAAGACATAATCTCATAGAGATGGATGTGCCAGGTATGTGGCTTGCTTGGATGGAGACTCTGGTTCCCTAGACTCAAACCCCTACGGGGAAGGATGTGTCTGCTGCTGCTCTGCCCACTGAAGTACCCTCTAGATGACCCCTGACAGCAAAACATCATCCCCTTTGGAGGTTTACAGGTCCAGGTGGTGGAGGTATTTCCCAGCAAATTGTTCATGTCTGCCTTTTCGGAGGTCTCTGCCAGATGAGAATGAAGGCTCCCAGGAAAGGAGTTAGGGGTTGTGAGCTTACTAGCTGGGTTCCTTTGCTAAAGAAGCCAGGCTGGGAGACAAAGTCAAGAAACTCCGCGGGTCGTTCCATTTCAGGGGGCTGTTTCAAATAGCTGTGGAATCTGTATATCCGTGTCCCTGGCTACATCTGTCCTACTCTGTAGCTAAATATAGCTAGATGATAGATAATTACATAATACACATGTAAGTTCTAAATATAGTTCATATATATTTAGAGGGGGTTGCTATAATTAATTTAGGATATATGTATAAAGTTAAGTCAACTTCTCTCTGTTCTTTAAACAAAATGGCCTCCTTCGCCCAGGTGATGGGCTTTTACTACCTGGTACTGCCCCTTGAGCCACAGAAGAATGCAGCTTCTCTGTTTGGTAATCGATTTGCTGTGTAACTGGAGAAAGAACCACAGTGCAATCATTTTGTAGCGGAAATGATTCCAACGTGGGAATTAGGCCATATGTATAAAAAATGTGGACTTGCAATACATTTGTAATTTCAGAAGGTGAGAAAGTATAGGCACTTTCAGGGCTGGATACTGATCTCATCTTTGTATCTGCAGCACTCAATGCAGCACCTGGATTTTATACATGCTTAATAAATATTTGTAGAAAGGAAGGAGGGGGAGAGCGAGTGAGAGAGAGAAATGGAACAGCTTTGATGCCCAATCTCTGTGGGCTTTAGATAAATAGCTCTTTAGTTTTTAAAGAATGTGAAAAAAAAAAAAACAAAAATTCTGTAGGAACAAAAGCCCTAAATGAATACCAAATTAAATGGTATTAATCATTTTTAATGATTAATTAAACCATCATTCCAAATGAAAAATTCTCTTCGTTGATAAATATCATGTATTTTTATAGTTGTGAATAGTTTATCTGTACTTTCCCATTTTACTCATTTTTAATTGTGAAAATAATTTATTAAAAAGAAAACCCAACCAATTAGAAGGTATATAAAACAAAAGTGGAAGTTCCCTTTCTCCCACCACTGGATTCCGAACTCCTCCCTTTGGGAAAACTCTGCTAACAGTTTGATAAGTAAAATACCTTTTTATTGGCTTTATCATTTACTGCTCATCTTGTACCTGCTTCCAAAAAGAGGAGTTGAAGGGGCTTATGAGGAGTATACCTAGGGAATAAAAAGGGAAATAAAAAGTGGGAAGTTCTGAATGGAGGGAGAAACAAATAATAATATACTCTAGGTGAATGTAATTAACATTTGTTGTCATTCATTCATATCATTCATTCAATGCATGTTCTGACCTATGCACTGGGTCCTTGGATTATTGTGGTAAACAAAATAGAACTCTAGAAGGGGAGTCAAATGTCAAACCACATATAGGGACAGACTCTGATAAATGCTCAGGGAGATTGTTTCTAGATGGATGACGGATGCTGTTCAAAGACCTCCCAGGGAAATAACATCCTGGCCACGCCCTGAAAGATGGGTTGGTGTTAGTCACACAAAAAGATGTAGAGAAGACTTGGTATACTGGAGGCACAAAGAAAAAGATCTGTGAGGCTGGAGGTCAGTAGAACCCAACAAACAAAGGGAGATCCAAGATTGGAGAGGTAGGTAGGAGGCAGGCAGTGCATGGATTTGTGGGCTATTGTATGGCTTGAATTGTATCCCCCCAAAAAAGATATGTTAGAGTCCTAACCCCCAGTACCTCGAAGTGTGGCCTTATTTGGACATAGAGTTTCCAGAGGCAATCAAATTAAAATGAGGTCATTAGCGTGGACTCCAATCCAGTATGACTGGTGTCTTCA
The DNA here is from genome assembly GCF_048164855.1 of Canis lupus baileyi. NCBI lineage: Eukaryota > Metazoa > Chordata > Mammalia > Carnivora > Canidae > Canis > Canis lupus. The sequence continues at coordinate 31,710,187 of NC_132867.1, read as the reverse complement.
TAAGCAGGGAGAATTTGGTCATGGAGAGGTGTGCATAGAGAGAACACCATGTGTAGAGACACCTATAAACCATGGAGAGAGGCCTGGAACATACTTCCCCTCACAGCCCTCAGAAGGAACCAACCCTACTGACAACCCTACTGACATCTTGATTGCAGACTTCTAGCCTCCAGAACCGAGAGAGAACAAATGTAAGTTGTTCGAAGCCATCCAACATGTGGTACTTGGTTACGGTAGCCCTAGCAAACCGGCACAGCCATGCTGAAGCATCTGTGATTTACTCTAAGGGCAGTGAGACAACTTTAGAGTTTCAACTGAGGAGTGACATAGGGTCACAAAGGTCACAGGAGCTACTGGGTGAAGAACACAGGATTGGCAGAGGCTAGGGCAGATCTGTTTTGTTGCCCCTGAAGGCAAAAAAGAAAGCATTCATCATTTACATCATTTTTTTTTTGTAGCTCACTAAACATATAAGGTTTGAAAGAAAATATTTTTTTTTCCTTTAGACTAAAATTGAAAAGAAATTTTCACGTAGTACTCCCATGCAAAGATATATGAACAATATAAACTCTACATTTTTACCAAAACAGAAAACCATTCTTCTCACATTGCTGTTTCTTATACTGTTCCTTGGTCAGAACCCCAGAACCCAAAGTGAAAGCATCCCTTCCTTGGGGTGGTTTGGGGTGTTGTGCGGGGGTTGGAGGATGCTCTCTGTTCTTTCAGGACCCACATTTTTGTTGTTGTAAGGCTGGTCAACGGTTAATCAAATTTAAGTGCTTTTATGTTTAGGTAATACTTCTCAAACCGTTCGTTTTGTTTTTCATTTATGTTTTCTTTCCTTGATTGGTTTCCTCAGTTTTGTTTTGTTTTTTTAATTTCTAGTCATCTACTTTCTTAGCCTTTGGTTTTTAAAAATGTCACACTTCCAAGGACACCTGGGTGGCTCAGTCGTTGAGGGTCTGTCTGCCTTTGGCTCAGGGCCTGATCCTAGAGTCCTGGGATTGAGTCCTGTATGGGGCTCTCCACAGGGAACCTACTTCTCCCTTTTCCTATGTCTTTCTCTCTCTCATGAATAGATAAAAATCTTAAAAAAAATTTTTTTTTAGAAAGTCACACTTCCAAAAAAGTGGCAAACACAGCATTATAGACTTCTACATATCCTTCATTCAGGTTCCCCAATATTCACATGTGGCCATGCTTGCTTAACTAGTCTACTTCTTTCTCTCTCTTTAAATATATTCTGAAGCCTTTGATGGATGCGTGGGTGGCTCAGTCAGTTAAGCATCTGCCTTCAGCACAGGTCATGATCTCAGGGTCCTGGGATCCAGCTCTGTATTGGGCCCTGCACTCAGCAGGGAGTCTGCTTCTCCACTCTCTGCCTCTCTTCCCTCCCCCCTTTCCCCCTTTTTGTGATCTCTCTCAAATAAATAAATAAATAAAATATTTAAAAATAAATAACTATATTCTGAACCCTTTTAGAGTAAGTTACGTGTACTTTATCCTGACAATATTTTTATCTGGTTATTGTGTTCAGAAGTTCCTTTGTTACTCAGGTAGTATGTTTAAATTGCTTTAATTTCTGACACACTTTAAGTTTGTCATTTGGGTTCCTGGGTGGCTCAGTCGGTTAAGCATCTGCCTTTGGCTCAGGTCATGAGTCCAGAGTCCTAGGACTGATGCCAGCTTTGGGCTCCCTGCTCAGTGGGGAGTCTACTTCTCTGTTTCCCCTGCTCATGCTCTCTCTCTCTCTCTCATGCACTCTCTCTCGCCTCTCTCTCAAATAAATAAATAAATAAATAAATAAGTCTTAAAAAAACAGTTTGCAATTTGATTGCTTTGAGGTTAAATATGACATACAGAATTCCTACCTTTTGAAATTGACTATTTACTTATTTTTTTTAAGATTTTATTTATTTATTTGAGAGACAGAGAGTGGAGTGCATGAGAGAAAGAGAGAGAGAGAGCACAAGTAGAGGGGGGGAGGGAGAGGGAGAAGCAGACTCCCTGCTAAGCAGGAAGCCTGATGTAGAACTCGATCCCAGGACCCTGGGGATCTTGACCTGAGCCCAAGACAGATGTTTAACCAACTGAGCCACCCAGGTGCCTGACTAAATATTTATTTAAATGGAAGAATGTTCTGAAAGCTTTTTTTTTTTTTCTAATAAGATTAAGGGAAATATGTGTTTCCTTATTCTCCCAATTGGTTTTTTTACATGTGCTAATTTTGTCTTACTCTCTATGATTGCTAAATTGTCTAATTTTTTTTCTTCTGATAATGTTTCATCAATTATAGGCATATTACAGTCTATATTTTTCCTTATATCTATTTTGTTTTTCCTTTTATGTGTCTTGCTATTCTGCTGTCTGGCACAGAATAAATGAAATATTTTGATGCTTCTGATGTCGAATGTATGTTGACTTTTACTTAGTGTTCTTGTTTTCTGTGAAAGATACTTTATTTGACTCCATTATAGCAGCTATTGCAGCACATGGTGTTTCCTGTGTTATCCCTAATCAACTTTATCAAATTGCGAATCCTGGGCATTCAGAGAAAAATCTCAAAACATAGAGAAGGAGTGACTGGGTTTCCTGGAGGGGTCATCTTTCCAAATGGCACCCTGAAATGTACATCTGTCCTCTTCAGAGACACAACATGTTCTCCACAGAGGGAGACAACAGCACCAAGAAAGTTGATGCTTAAACCAACTTGCAGGATGTTCTGTTACTAGAGCTCCTGTACACAAATCACTTGGGGCAGAGGGGGCTTCCAGTAAATGGCAGATATTCTTGGTTCTCACAGCAATCCTGTGAGATGCAGACTATCACCCCCAATTTACATATGAGAAGACTTAAGTTTACATTAGCCAGTGAAAAACTGGAGGATCCAGGATTCAAATTCACATCTTTTTTACTCCTGTTCCACAATCTTACCACTGCCCTATATGGCCTCTTGGTGTGGTGCCTTCTCCCCTTTTTAAAGATTTTTAAATTTTTTATTTATTTTTTAAAGATTTTTAAAAAAGATTTTAAATTATTTATTTATGAGAGACAGAGAGAGAGGCAGAGACATAGGCAGAGGGAGAAGCAGGCTCCCTTCGGGGAGCCTGATGTGGGACTCAGTCTCAGGCCCCTGGGATCATGATCTGAGCCAAAGGCAGATGATCAACCACTGGACCATCCAGGCATCCCCGTTATGTAAATTTCATGTCAATAAATAAATCAGAAAACAAACAAACTAAAGGGCATAGCCTTTCCATGGGATCAACCGGGAAGCTACCTATATTCCTTACAAATTCTTCTTTATAAACAGCTTCCAAGCCTTTGAAGAGGTGAGACTTCCCTTTTCAGGAAAGCTTGCACTGTGGGTTGAACTGTGGACACCCCTCAAGCCCCCAAAAGATATGTTGAAGTCCTAATCCTCCAATACCTCTGAAGGTGATCTTATTTGGAAATACAGTTTTTGCAGGTGATCAAATTAAGATGAAGTCATACTGAATTAGGGTAGACCCTAATCCAATGTGACTGGTGTCCTGGTAATGGCAGGAGAGACAAACAAAGATGAAGGGAGAAGAAGGCCATGTGCCAATGGAAGCAGAGATTGGAGTTATACAGTGGCAAGCCAGAGAACACCAAGGATTGTCAGCTGATATGGACTGAATGTTTGTGTGTCCCCCAAATTCATCTGTTGAAGCCCTCAACTCTGATGTGATGCTTTTGTTTCTTTTTTTTTCTTTTTAAAAAAGATTTTTATTTATTTATTCATGAAAGACAGAGAGAGAGAGGCAGAGACACAGGCAGAGGGAGAAGCAGGCCCCGTGCATGGAGCCTGATGTGGGACTTAATTCCAGGTCTCCAGGACCATGCCCCGGGCTGAAGATGCACTAAACCGCTGAGCCACCCGGGCTGCCTGATGTGATGGTTTTGGACGTAGGGTCTTTGGGAGGTAGTTAGGTTTAGGTGAGGTCATGAGGGTGGAGCCCATGCTAAGATTAGTGGCCTTATATGAAGAGGAAGAGAGACTATATCTCTCCCTATCTCTTTCTATGTACCACATACAGACATAGTAAGAAGGAGGCCATCTGCAAATCAGGAAGAGAGCCCTCACCCAGTAACCAAATCATTTGGCACCTTGGTCTTAGACTTCACAGCTCCAGAACTATGGGAAATAAATATCTGCCTTTAAGCCACATGCCAGTCTATGGCATTTTGTTATAGCAGCCTGAGCTGACTAAGACACTGGTAAACCCCAGAACAGAGAAGAGACAAGGAAAGAATCTCCTCTCTGGGTTGTAGAGAGAGCATGGCTCTTTGGACACCTTTACCTTGGACTTCTGGCCTCCAGAATGGTGAGAGAAGAGATTTCGTTGTTCTAAGTCACCCAGTTTGTGGTACTTTGTTATGGCAGCCCTAGGGAAAAAAAAAGAGTAAGTATACTACTCCTGGTAACAGAAAGGATTTAAGATGATTTAAAAGAATCTGGTAAATATGATAAGAAAAAAAAATAAAGATGGCAATGAATGGTAGTCCCAGGAATATAACATTGTAACTTCATGTTTTAAAGGCCCTTCAATTCTATGCCATTCCAAATATACAGAAGTGATAACGGGGAAAAAACTCAAGAAGAGAAAGACATCATTGAAATCAATATTAGGTAAGTAACATGTCCTTGGACCAGAAATGAGAGAACCCAACATGGAAGCAGGGCTGAGTGCTCAGATGTGTGCTGGCCTCTGGGTTCAGATATAGGGGAGGCAGTTCCAAGATTAACTCCTGTGCTCGAAGAGGGACTCAGGGTGTACCAGCTGTGATGGGGGACCACTGGGCTGGAGCTTCCCCAGCTGTACAGGAGACTTGAAGAATGTTGCCACAGCTGTCTGGGGCCAGTGCTTTCAGCTAACTCTAAGCCCAGGGAGGTGGGAGGAAGCAGAGGGACCTCCTGGCCATGTCTGCAGAGCCCCAACTGTCGTATAGCCTTTGGCTCTGGCCCTGGGCCCCCGAGACCTGTGGGCTGAGTGGGTGAGTGATGGTGAGTGAGCACAGAAAACAAGGAGGAGAAGTCTCCACTTAAGATGACTCTGCAGACTAAAATTTCAACTGAAGAAAATGAATGCTAAGAAAAAGCAAAAAAAAAAAAATTGTAAATCAACAACCAGGAAAATGAATCCTTTTTTGAGATTGTATTTCTTTGAGAGAGAGAGTGAGAAACACAGATGAGAACAAGTCGGGGGAGAGGCAGAAGGAGAAGCAGACTCTTCATTGAGCAGGGAGCCTGACATGGGGACCCCCGGGATCATGACCTGAGCTAAAGGCAGATCCTTAAAGACTGAGCCACCCAGGCGCCCCTGATAAATGAATTCTTAAAGAAATGAAAATAATAACAAAATCTGAACATGGCTTTCAAATAATATGGTTTGGGGCCTCCCAGAGACATAGGATGAGAAATTAGCAGACAAGCAGTGGCAGAGACTGGAAGTACAGGTGGATAGGAAAAAAAAAAAAAGGTTTCAAGTTCTTGGAATGAAAAATATGATCACCAAAATACAGAACTCAGGAGATGGGATTAAACTCTGCACTGGAAGCAACTGAGAAGAGAAATGGTTAACTGCATTGAAGGATTTACCCGGGATGCATCTTCAAGAGATAAACAGAATAAAAACTGTGAGAGCAGTTAAGAAACTTAAAAAACTGATGGAAGAGCTCCACCACATACCTCATAGATGGTTGAGAATGAGATTGGTGGCAAATTCAGGTGAGGATGTTCCAGGTTAAGGAGAGACACAAATCCTCCACTAGGAAGTGCACCGCAGATGCCATACTAGGTCAACGAGTACTAATCAATCCCTAATAAAACAGAGGTTTAAAAAGCCAGTCTTTAGTAAGAACACAAGTACAAACAAATGAAACTTGGGCTGAGAATAGATGTCACATTAGCAGAAATGGACATAGGAGGTAGTGGAGGTGTTTTCCAAGGCTCCATTTGCTCCAAGAATGTTCCATCCCGATCATACTACTTTGGAGGAGTTAGCTTAAACCCGAGCTTATGTCAGTTCCATGGTACCAACCAGTTTAGGACACTCACAGTTACCAGTCCCTTCCCACCAACCTGAGAACCCTAGAGACCTACATCTCCCAACAAAGGACGAGGTGGGTGGGAGGCTACAGATGTTACTGGAAGAGCCACTCAGAGAACATCAGTGACAGGTGTGGGGAGGATGGGCAGACAGTGAGGGGAGTGAACCCTGGAGGTCCTGTGGGACCTTTGAACTGGTCTTCCCAGCCAAGGAGTTAGGATTTTAGCTCAGGTCAAGACCATGCATAATACCCTGTAATCCTAGTACATGGTTGACAATCAGCAGACCCTACTGCAGACGACAATAATTGCTAGAATGGCTACATCCAGAGCTTTGTGGTAGTGGTAATGAACTTGGGTTCTCCAGCAAGCTGACCTGGCTCAGAATCTTGGCTCCTAGGATGCCCGGGTGGCTTAGCGGTTGAGCACCTGCCTTCAGCCTAGGGCATGATCCCGGGATTCCGGGATCAAGTCCCACATCAGGCTCCCTGCAGGGAGCCTGCTTCTCCCTCAGCCTGTGTCTCTGCCTGTCTCATGAATAAATAAGTAAATAAATCTTAAAAAAAAAAAAAAAGAATCTTGGTTCCCTCACTCATTAGCTGTGTGACCTTGGCCAAGTTTCTAATTCTCTCTGAACCTGCAGCTAAATATCTGTGAAACAAGTGTGGTAAGTGTACCCATCCCTTGGGATGATGTGTATGGAGTGCTTGGCACAGTGATTGCTACTTATCAAGCAGGCTATCAATAATAGCTGTGATTACTTTTTTAAAAGGGGGGACTGGGCAGATGTGTTAGATTTCCACAGTCGGAGAGAGAACCAGCATCTGAATAGGCTGTCGCCACCATTACTAATCACTGATTTTCCTTCTGTACTTTCTCTCCATTTCTAGTTGCTTCTCTTTCCATTCAGATTTCTCTTATCTCCCTTTCCAAAAAAATTCCCAACAGGGGCGCCTGGGTGGCTCAGTGGTTGAGCATCTGCCTTTGGCTCAGGTCCTGATCCCGGGGTCCTGGGATCGAGTTCCACATCGGGCTCCCCATGGGGAACCTGCTTCTCCTTCTGCCCATGTCTCTGCCTCTCTCTGTGTGTCACTCATGAATAAATAAAAGTCTTTTTAAAAATGTTAAAAAAAATTCTCAACACTCAGGAGAGGCTCTGTTATCAGTCATTTACACAGTAGTGTGAACTAATCACTATTACTTCCTTTATTTGGGGCAGGAGAGGATTGCATCTGGAGTCTTATCTCTAACCTTGGGCTGAAGGTACAGTATCACCTTGGAAAGAGCTTCAGGCAACACTGAGTAAGCACCTGGGGTGTATGGTGGACTCAGCATCCTTGCTGTAAGTATTAGTGCTGTGTTAGAGTCTTAAAAAATAAACCTTTCTTTTCATTACACTGCTTGCTTGTCTTCTCCATCTTCTTCCTCTTTGACCCTCTCTCTGTCTCTGTCTCTGTGTCTCTCTCACACACACATACAGCCATTATCATTAGTCTTTATTCCGAGCCATTTGAAAGCAAGCCACACACCCAACTCTCCTAAATTCTCCTGTATGTGCCTCCTCCCAAAACAACAACCCTTTCCTGCATGACCACAGCACAGCTTTCCCAGGCAGGGAATCACCACGGACACGCCATATCTTTCAATCTACAGACTCTACTCAAACTCCTCCACTGTCCTGGTGACATCCCTTCTTCGTTGCCGGTCCAAGACCCCATCCAGGAACATGCATTTTATGTAGTTGTTGTCTCATGCGTCTGCCTTGATCTGTCTTTCCTTGTTTCTCATGTCTTTATCAGTTTGAAAGTACATGCTTTTCATTTTGTAGGATAACCTTAGCCAGGGTCTGTCCAGTGTTTCTTTTGACCAGATTCAGGCCAATCTGAATCAATGCTTGGCAGGGGGACGCCCCCTGGATGGTGCTGTGTTCTCTCCGTGTATCTCAGCAGGTGGCACATGGCATCCACCCACCCCCACCACCATGAACCCTAATTACCTGGCCAAATTGGTATCTGCCACGACTCTCAACTGTGTAGTCATCATTTTCCCTGCATATATAATTAGTATTTTGTGGGGAGGTCTCTGAGATTATATCTTGTTCTACCTCCTGTCCAATCAATTGCAGCTAGGATGATTGCTAAATGGTGATAAACTATTTCTATAATTCCTTCTGGAATTATAATAAAAAACAGCTTTGGTGTGATGCAATTCATAAATCATATAATTCATGTGCTTCCAGTGTACAATTCAGTGCCTTTCTGTATATTCCCAGAACTGTGCACCCATTTCCTCAATCAACTTTAGAACATTTTCATTACCGTCAAAAGGAACCCCACACCTCTTAGCTGGCACCTCCAGGATCCTCCAACATCTACAGCCCTGGGCACTGATTTCCATTCAGTCTCTGTGGATTTGCCTGTTCCAGACATTTCATATAAATGGACTGGTACAGTATGGGGTCTCTTGTGATTGGCTTTCTTTCATTTGGCATAATGTTTTCAAAGATATCCATGTTTTATAGTTCATTTATCAGTTCATATATATTAAAAAAATAATAAATAACCCTCACCTGTAAGGCTGCAAAAACCAATATGTAGATAAAACACTAAGTACCACGCTGTATGCTGGGTAAGTGCGAAACGAGGGACAATATCGTTGTTGCTATGCTGACCTCTCAGTGAAATGCAGATATGAGGGTGAGGGAAGGTGGAACACAGGGAGCAGGGTCTGGAGTTTGTGTACTTAAGAAAATATTCTCAGCTAATAAGGCTAATCCAGCCCCCAAGAGCTGAGACTCAGGATTTAAGTCTTCTGGAGCTCACCGTCTAGCTACCTTATAATATAGAACCACACCAGGAAAACTGGAAATAAACCAACTGAAATTAAAAACCTTCCCATTGTACAAAATACAAGCACCGAAACGCATGCCTGCTATTCATCAGAAAATGCTTTCATTTCTTAATGTTAAATTATCATTTTAATATTAATTCATAATTATTGTGTGTTTACTATACTCCAGGCCCTGCCCTGAGCATTTGCCACATATCACTCCGTGTAATCTTTTCAACAGCACCCCCAAAGTAAATGTGTTCCCATTTCTACCTTAGAGATGAAGAAATGGAGGGACAGGAGAGTGAAATAATTTGTCCAGGGTCACAGAGCTAGAGTTTTGACACTTACTCAGGGACCCGTTGACAGGCGTTGTTATCCGATTTCACAAGCCAACAGAGAGAGCAAAACAGAATGAAGGCAAGGTGCTCCTGCAAGCAAAAGTGACGGCTACAGGACACAGGGAAGCTGTAAAAAGCAGACAGGAAATGTCCCAACCGTCGTGGCTCAGAGCCCACAGTGTGGGGAAGAGGAGGAGGAGGAGTGGCCCAGAGCTTCATTGTCCTGTGGTCTACAGAGCACTTGCACACTTGTTTCATTGGACCCTGAGTGAATAAAGACAGTTCAATCCAATTTGGTATCTTCTGCTTAAAAACAAGGATGCGTGCAACCCAACTGAGGAGGAGAGGTTCTTATTTTTGAAAAGTTGTTCCTTTAAAAGAGTGGAAAAAATATCTATTACTTTGAAAGTTAATTGAGGTAAATAACATAACGTACCAGGTTATGAAGTGCCTGACGCAGACAAGGAGATGTCATTCCTGGTTGATGGCTAGCGCCAATTTGGTATTTCGATGTTTTGTATAAGGCTCACTTCTTTTTTTAGTTCAAAGATTCATTTCTTTATGAGAGAGAGAGAGAGAGGGCGGTGGGGAAGGGGCAGAGGGAGAGAGAGGGAGAGAGAATCTCAAGCAGACTCCGCACTGAGCGGGGAGCCTGACGCAGGGCTCGACCTCACAACCTGTGAGGTCATGACCTGAGCCAAAACCAAGAGTCGATGCTTAGACTGAGTCACCCAGGTGTCCCTAAAGTTCGCTTCTCCAGATTTTATTCAAGTCGAGGGTGATGAACTCATTTTTCATAAAAATCACTCTGCTCCTCCCTCATTCTTAGCTGTGAATGGTGACTTCTTTTCTTTTCTTTTCTTTTCTTTTTTTCTTTTCTTTTTTCTTTTCTTTTCTTTCTTTTCTTTTCTTTTCTTTTCTTCTTTTCTTTTCTTTTCTTTTTCTTTTCTTTTCTTTTCTTCTTTTCTTTTCCTTTCCTTTCCTTTCCTTTCTTTTCTCTTTCTTTTCTTTTCTTTTCTTTTCTTTTTTTTCTTTCTTTTCTTTTCCCTTTCCTTTCCTTTCCTTTCCTTTCCTTTCCTTTCCTTTCCTCCCTTCCTCTCTCCTTCCCTCTCTCCTCTCTTTTCCTCTTCATTTGGTGGCGCTAAAGACCGGAGGCTGGCAGGTGGAGGAGGTGCAGAAAGAGGTGGCCGCGAAGCCACACGGCATCTGAGCTCAGTGACTTCGCAGGGGTGTGAGATGTTGGCTTGCACCTCCCTCCCTCCTGCCTCTCCTTGAAGGCAAACCATGGAACCCTCTTGGGGGCTCCAGCCCATAGGCTCAGACTCCTGATTTCCCCCATAGCCCTTCCCAGATCTGGAGGGGAGGGACCCTGGGGCACCCAGTCCCTCTTGAGCTGCATCCCCCCCACACCCCCCTCACCCCGCCTTCCAGCTGTGATTTATTGGAGGGGTCCTGGAGCAGAGGAGGCGTTGTCTGTTTTTGTTTTAATGGTAATTTACAGCTCGGCCTGCCCTCATGGTCACCTTCCCCTCTGCTCAAGTAGGTGAACACAATGTCTCCGTCTTGGTCGCCGCAGAAAGGGGGCTTTCTCCGAGGGTGCCATGAATTGGCCGCGGCTGCGCCCCTGACAGCCGGGCAGGGGGCGATTAGCCGGCACAGATGAGGGCCATTAGCCAAATGGAGTGTGCCATCTTCACAGCACAAATATTTTCCCCGGCCATAATACCCTCTTAAGGAGACCTCAAGTGGCCCGGCCTTGTCACCAGCTCTTCCAGGCACACCACCAATCGTTTTTACTGCTGCTGGCGTTTGCCGGGAGGAGAGGGCAAGAGGAAGGCAGGGCCTGAGAGCATCCCAAGAGATCTTGGCCCTTGTGGCCCTATTGTACTTTCTCTTGAAGACAAAGAACGCCCAAGCCTTTCTCCAGAGAGTCGCTTAAGCTTCATCGATAAATCAGAGTCCAGCTCTAGCTATTCAGACGAGGCCGAGAGATCCTGAGGGCCCCGGCGATGGATTTGCCCTTCTGGGGTATGTAGGACAGGAGAGATTTTGAGCCTAACGCATTTTGTTTGAATTCTCTCTCCCCCCCACCCACCCCTTTTCTTTGTGGCTTTTCTCTTTTCTGTCCGGCTCCGTGTGGAACAGAAGATGCGTTTGTAGGCCTGAATCAGGGGGATTGTTTCCATCATCAGACCATTCACGCCTGCCCCTCCCCTGTTGTAAAACACCAGGCCCGCCGAGGAACAGCGGCCCCATTGTGTGGCGCCCCATACCACCCAGATTTCACCTCAGCCTGTGCCGAGCCCCTTTTTTGTTCCCAGTCAAAAGAAAGCATTTGCTCAGGGGAGGGGAGGGGTGTTCCTATTGCTTCCACTAACACGGAGGTTAAAGGGAAGATTGATGGGAGAAAGTTCACCTAGAAAACCAGGATAAATTTCTTGCCGGCCAAGGCCAGTTGTTTCATTGTCCTGGGGCCATGTTTTTTGTTAATTATCTCTCACTCTCTCCTTTTATCCAGGAGAAAAGTAGCAAAGCAGGGAGAAAGGAACAGGATATAGGGGTCAGGGGTCCCATTGGGCCACCTAGGTATTCCATTGGGAAGGCCAGGGTGGGTAAGGCCCAGGGCGAGTCTTGCACAGCTTGTGGGTGGAGAAGACTGGTGACCATCTCGATCATAACGAATTTGATGCTGTCGTTTACGTTGAAAACTTCCCACCGCTCGCCCCTTGCTCTGGCCCCCCGTACCCTTCCTCCAGTTCCCAGAGTTTTATCTTTTTTCCAATCCCTTGCTCATTGCCCCCAACTCTCCCTCTCTCTCTCTCTCTCTCTCTCTCTCTCTCTCTCTCTCTCTCTCTCACACACACACACACACACACACACTTTTTCCTTTTTTAATTTTAAGCCCCATGAAACTGTAGGGCGGATTTCAGAAAGGGAAGGGGGAAAAGAAAAAAGAAAAGAAAAGAAAAAGAAAAAGAAAAAAAACACACCGAGAGAAAGACTAAGAAAGTTGGTCCAAACAAGAACATGTTGTCAAGGAAATAAACCTTGGTGAGGGTAGGCATGAGACCACAGCTGCTGGATTTGGCCAGCCTCAGACGCTGGTGGTAATGACAATGATTCTCAATGGCAGTGTCCCAGCTCCGAACATAAATAGGGCTCAGCCTGAAAGGGGAGGAAATGGAACAAAACATTTCCTTGGGTACCACTGGCAAAGAAATAACATCAATTTCAGTTTGGGGGAAAAAAAAGCCAAAGAATCTCCCTGTTTCCCCACATTAGCAAAGGCAAATTCATAACTCGCCAACAAAGTACCTTTGAAATGCAGCTGCACTCCACGAACACACTGCCTTTTTCCACCCAGAGAGACAACCCTGTCTTGACCAGAAAGAAAGGAGAAAGAAAAAAAGCACACACTATTGAAAACCCACCAGAGAGGGTGAAGGAAGAGGGGAGGCGGGGGTGCTGGGGGCTGGAGGCGGGAGGGAGGGGAAATGCGTGGATCTTGGCAGATGCCAACGATAAGCTTTACCTAGTATAATGCAACCTTCTTTGCCTTTCCAAGAGGAGGCCTGTGATGAATGGCCACACAGATCCTCGGGAGAGGGGCTGCACGCAGGCAGCTGTTGGCCAGGAAGGAAGGCCGCTGGGCAGGCCCTGGCTCCCAGGTACTGGGCTGTCGGATCCCAGCGCCTCTGAGGACCTAGCAGCTGCTGCCCCCCAGGGGAAGAGGGGTTCTGGGACTGGCTCCTGCCAGACGGCCTGGGGCCTGAGCCAGGGCCCCAGCGGCCCAGGGATGGGTCTGTATGACAGCACTTTAGAATACAGTACAAAGCTGGAATTCTGGTGTGCGCTTCCTCCGGGCCCTCCAGGATGAGCAATGACTGTGGGCTTGGCAGATCCAGCTTCAGAGATAAGAAAAAGACTGTAAAATATGAATACGATATTAGCCGTGAATATGATTCTTTGTTTAGAGTGAGAAAAGAAATCCCAACAACTTACACAAGTTAAAGGCTGGTGAATACCATAAATGTCACAAAAATCCAGAAATAGAATATGACTTGTCTCTCTCTCTCTATAGCACACGTATTACATATATAAAATATTTACGTATTTCTTTTTTTAAAAAAATTAACTGCTGGACACATCTCTATGACACGTCTCTACAGACTGCTTCTCAGTCTACACAATTCAGCCCTTGTTTCCCCTCTACCTTTTTTTTTATATACCTTTAAATAAAAATACTTTATTCATTCCTGACAGGTTATCAAAACGTACATTGTTAACCAAGTAAAAACGGTACTTTGAAATAGCTGACTAGGGCATATTTGGAGGATTTTTGGTTAATTTCAGAAAAGTAAAAATCATTTCCAATCTTCCTTTCCACACATTCCTAACAAGCTTGCACTCTATATGCTCAAAAGTGAACGCATAAACAATCATATGGGCCCCAGTTCATTATAGAACACATATTTTCATTTACACTTAAAATAAATGGAAGTTACATTTGAGTTAGCTTCCTTTGCCAAAAACATTCAGTCTTACTCTATATTGTGAAGATTTGTAAATTACAAAACGAATATATCACGACTTGTATTAATCTAAATGCGCACGCGCGTGCGCGTGCACACACACACACACACAATTCGGGGGCTGAACACCAACGGATGTGTCTATATCGCCTTATGATTTCTGACTTGCCAGTCTTGTGACCTCTTGTCTCTGTGCTGGGGGACTCCACACCGTGTGCGGCAGGGCTACTGCTGGCACCCATTTTTTACACCCTGATGGCTAGTGGCCACTTCACTGTAGAGAAGTGGCTGCAAAGCACACAGGTAAATGCCAGCAAATTAAATGTACCCCCACCACTGTGCGTGGTTAAACTGCCCTTGGCTGCATCCCAAAATGCTCTGAGTCACTGCAACGCCTCCAGATGCAGGAAGAGTGGAAAAGGAGCCGTCGGCGTGGAGACAGGGGTCTTACTTAGTCCATTGTGGTTAAAACATCTAACAAGTGCACATGAAAACATATGACTGTGTGAACAAGTTGGTAGGACCCTTCCCAAGCCTTGAAAGGGTTGGTGCAAATGAAGGTCCTTTAAGGATAAGTTTTGTTAGATTCACCATTAAGCAGCCTCTGCCCACGCGGGTTACTTGGTCAACGTCAGTATCTATAAAGCTGGGTCTTGATCATTTGCACGGTAGACTTCCTCTGTGAAGGCTTCCCTCATATCCCTGGGAAGAAACCCCTGGATCTCACTAGGATACTTTGAACCTTCTGCACTGCTCATCCTTGCTGGTTCCCAGGGACTATAAGTTGCTCAGGACGTGGACTGTGTCTTATTCCCACAGGAGCACCCATAACAACACTCCCAGCATGTGGTTCTCAATAAATATGTGTTGAGACAACAAGAGAACAGATGCATGACACCAGGTAAAGCCCCAAGGTTAGCTGGCTCACGTGGAGAAGGTTTGCACTTCCCCACCTTGCTTCTGGGCGTAGCACGAAAGGGACTCAAAATGAAAAGTCAGTGTTAGAGAGAGACCAACTGCTATAACCAGGTGGCATCCATAGTGCTTCTCAAGGTGGAGAAAAAAAACAAAACAAAACTTCATCCCAAAGTGGCCAGCGACTCTGTCCACCCTTAACCCTGTGTCACCCACAGTGCCTGAGAAGCGCTGGGTAGGTGGAGTTGTATTTTACTGAGTGGGTTATCTGTTTGTTCCTGTGCTAAGGGCTGGGAATTACACAGTGAACGAAGGACTACATTCTGTAAGCATTTTGTAGAAGCTCATGTGGTCCATTCAAAAACCCAACGAGGCAGACTCATTATGGATGAGGAAACAAGGGTCTCAGAGAAGCGAATGACTTGTTCTTATAGCTATAAGAAGACCAGACTTGGGGTGGGAACCCAGGTCTACCTGAATAAGCTAATAGGCTCACTGCCCAGCTGGGAAGACAGTGCAGAAATCAATTAGCATATAGTGGGGGTGAACATTCAGCAGAGGTGTGTGCATGTGCTGTCAGAGGGTAGAGGATGGAATATGGCTGCTTTTGCTGGAGGGGGATGGGAAAAGTGGATTTGGGGGATGGGAAGCTTCCCTTCACCTTCAGCCTTCCCCTCATCCAGGGCCATAGCTTCGGGGCTGGATGACTTTCCAGCCAACTGTACACGTCAGCTTCACATGGATTCCAACCCAGTTTGGAGGAGAACCGCTTGGAAACTTAAGTCTTGCTTGCCAGATGGTGATCTCTCAGGCCAGGCTGCTTCTGCATTCATTTTTTCCTGGATTTTATTTTTCAGGGTAACAAGGGAGAGGGCTGGGAATGAAAAAGTTTTGTAGGGAGAGAGAGAAAGAGAGAGAGAGAGAGAGATGAGGAGAGATGGGGTGAGGAGGAATGGAAATCATCGGGCTGCCATGTTCTGAATTGGCCACTGACACTGATGGATCTTCTCCTTGGAGATGAACAAGCAATTTACCAGCCCGCAGGCCCTCACTCACACAATTCCTCACTCTAAATGAAGGGTCCACTCTGGCAGATTACCATGCCTTCCTCTCATTCCTTCTTCTCCGTACTTGACCTTCCCACTCTCCCACTAACTCAGCCCTCGTGTGCCTGGAGGCACAACTCCCAAGCAGGGCTGGAGGACACCAGCTGGATCCCAACCTTTCCCCAACTGGGGGTCACATCAATGACATAGCCTGGCTGCATGCAAGACTGTGGCAGTTCACAGCCAGGTGGAAGTCAGCAGTGTCCCGGTCCAGACATGAGAGCTCATGCTGATCCATTCGCCCTTGGATCTAATGGGGAATAAAAATGGTCCTCCCTGCTCTGATGACTCCAGGCCCATTTCTGGCTCTTCTCTTTCCCCTGGGAGGCTGTGATGGGACGTGGGGATGGATATAACTGACGAATGTTAGATGAGCTAACCCCCATGCTTCCTGGTTTATATTTTTCCATGATCAATATGTGCAAGGCCTTAAAATATTGAATCTGCATGGTCTTGTTTCTCACGGCCTCCTAGCTACAAACACCAAGCTCCTGTGACGTGGTGGGGCTGAGGAGAGAAGGAATGCCCACCCAGCTGAAGCAGGCTCACTCCCTGAATAACAACGGGTATGCTTCCATGATACAGGTCCATTTTTCTAGACCTTCCACCACATGCATAAGTGGTCTATAAACTGGACACATTCGATTCAATCATGGATTTTAATAATATGTCTACTCTGTATGAGCCACCTTGTCACCAAAATCCTAAGGCATATATATTTTTTTAAGATTTTACTTATTTACTCATGAGAGACACAAAGAGAGAGGCAGAGACATAGGCAGAGAGAGAAGCAGGCTCCATGCAGGGAGCCTGACGTGGGACTCGATCCCAGAACCTTGGGATCATGCCTTGGGCCGAAGGCAGACGCTTAACCACTAAGACACCCCTGCATCCCCTAAGGCATATTTTTTAAGAAGGAACGATATTGAGCTGGGTTGGTCCCAACAAGGAATTTGGGGATGTTCAGTGATTTTTCTTTTTAACTTTGCCAAAGGGCACCGACACAGATGAGTCACTCATTTCTATGTGTGCATAGTATTTCCATAAACCAGAGCCAGGCCTAATGCAAAATTTATAACAGATGAGAGACTCTTGTCCTTGTCATTTTGCTTTCCCTCCTTTATCTTTTCTGTCCCTATTCAAGCTAGCTCCAGACACGGGAAAAACAGAAAAGCCACTGGGAAATAATTGGAAGTCTTTGCAAGAGGTCACATAGAGCAAAATCTCTGCTGCTCGACATCGGTGCTTGAGGCATTGATAAAATAAGTGAACGTCCATTTCCCTTAGTCCTGATCTTAAGCAAAGTTTAGGGCTTTGTGAATGTGTGAATGTGTTTATAAAATGAAAACGAGCTTATCTGGCTGCTGTACCGATGTGATTCTAGCTGTTTCAAGACCAATTTCTTTCTTTCTTTTTTTTTTTCAAGGCCAATTTCTTTGTTGTCAGTAGTGAAGCTTAGCCGTGCTCACAGATATTCAATATACAAAGGCATTTAGCACCACGAAGCAAGTCTTTGATTCTGTTTTTTTTTTTTAATGTTTTCTCTTCCTTTCTGTCATATCCTCAACATTATTAAGCAGTCAGTGACTGATATAGCTACTTACGACACTACTCCCATGGGCATATTATTTAATCTCAATCAATTGAGATTGAGGAAATAAAAATACAGGAACATCCTATAACTCAATGCTGATGAGACCATGGGGGAAGCAGATATTTCTCTCTTTGAGAACTGGTACAATGCCTTTTGAGGGCATTTGGCAATCAATGCAGGCCAAAGGTCATCAAAATGCTTGTACTCTCTGACCCCGTAATCTCATTCTCTGGAATTTATTTCAAGGAAGTAATTTAAAAAAAGAAATGGCGTATGTATTGACATGTTTATAGCGGTGTTATTTATGGTAGGGAAAAACTGCAAATAACCTGAACGTTTAGCAACGTAAGGCAGATGAAAAGATCGTGCGATGTTGATATAATAGAATATTACCTATTTACTAAAAGATGGCAAAATTGATACGCAATCAGAAACGTGGAAAAGAATACAATGTCATAGTCATAGGATTATCAGCATGATTTAAAACATCACATACATAAACAGCAATCCAACGGGGACGTGGAGAAATGAAGCACTTGTTACACAGGATAGCAGAAATGTGGGCAAAATTTGCTTAAATCGAAAATGGCCCTTTTTTATGTTTTAACTTTTGCTAACAAACAAATGATAGCTTTCATTTGGGAGGCAGCTTCTATGACATTGCTCGGGCGTTCAGAATTTCGACATGATTGCTTGTCTGCTTATCGTAATCTTTCTCCTTCCTCAAGTAACTTGAATTACTCATTTTAAAGGAAATAATTATTTTAACAATTATTTTAATAAGGAGATTCCAATCAGAAGAACATAGGGGTGAGAATCTGTGTAAAAACATTTCAACTCAATATTAAAGGGGCCATCAACTCAGGTGAAGGCAGTGAAAAGCCATCCCCAACCAGTCCTCCATCTAAACTCAGACAGTGACACATCCTGGCAGCCTGATGACTTCTCTGACTGGCTCGCTTGACCCAGGAAAGGGGCTATGGGTCTTGGCTTTTAAAATTCCCTAATAAGCTTTCTTGGAGAGCAAGAAGCACCAGCCATCAGACTTAGAACCAACAAAACCCATCAAAATAATATTCCTGTTCCCTCCTCGGCATACCGAATGGGGACTGTGTTCAGTCTGTGTATGTGAGTGACTCCTACTGCTCTCAAAATTAATATTTGAGTCGTTCACAGAGGACAGGACTGGGCCTTGTATGTGGCAGGGCCAGGACACTGAACATCTTTATATCACAGACAATACCGGGGTTGTGTAAGAGAAAGAAAAGGCGTCGCATGTTGGTGGGATACTGCTTCTTGCCCCCAAACTGATTGGCCACCTTTATCCTTTGGCTCTGTGCAAGGAACCGTTTGGCTCCCAGACGCAGGGTCTGTTCTCGAGAGTTCTTCATCAATCACGCATTCTGTTTGCCCCACACTGGCTGATTGGATCCAGCCCACCAGCTGCTGTAGCGATGTCTGTGTGGGTGCCTGCAAAGTGGGGGGCGCAGATGTGTGCGTGGGGGCGGGGCGTGATGCTACCGGGAGCCTCTTCTAACAGTGTGCTTCCAACTAGCCCATCTGCGGAAAAAAATTTCCCCAAATTTGCTTCCCTAAGTAGTGAGGACCCCCCTTTTGGTCAGTGGGGTTATTTACGTGGACTTTGTGGGGGAACTCAAAATCATACCTGATTAAATGACATAATAAAGCAAAAGGGGGTTCATATTACTTACATTTCTAAATTCCTAATTTACTTATTTTCTATGGTGTCAAAGTTTGCTTTAAAGCTAACACTTTTTTAGAAAAAAAGATTTATTTATTTATTTATTTATTTATTCATGAGAGACACAGAGAGAGAGGCAGACACACAGGCAGAGGGAGAAGCAGGCTCCCTGCAGGGAGCCCGATGTGGGACTCGATCCCAGGACCCCGGGATCACGACCTGAATCAAAGGCAGACGCTCAACCACTGAGCCACCCAGGTGCCCCTAAAACTAACACTTTTGAGCAAAAATTACTTTTTAGTTTGTGCCTGTCCCTGACTTCCTAAATAGAGTTTTATAAACACAGATTCAACTTTTCCTGATGTTCTTCATTAGAATTTTAAACTTCCCTGTTAATATGTGAAAAGCCTGATTTTTGTTTTATGGAATAATTTTTTTCCTGTTTTATACTCCCCTCTCTCATTATCACCTATCACCTATCACCTATCACTTACCTTTTTATATATTCAGAAGAAAAATCCTGCCTTTTATTTTCTCAAAAGCAACAATGTGTATTGAAACCGTAAGTCAAAGACTTGGGTATAATGGGAGCCCTTAACCGTAAAGAGAACGCGCAAAAATTGATTATTTCCTTTAACTCCCCAGGATGGATTGGCTGGGAAGTCATAGCTGGACCTCATTGCTCAGATTCTTGGAGGCCATGAAAGCCAGCTACGGGATAAAGAGCAACTCTAGTTGGATGCTCTCGCCTGACCCGCCTTCTGGAATGCATGTTTTATTCTTGAGCAGAGAAATGCACTCAGCAAATGTGGTAAGGCTGGTCTGGCACAAGTGAAAGGCAGATATCAGAGAGGGAGACCATAACAAGGTTTTATTAGTATCATGATGTGTATAGGATTTTGTATTGCCACCTTCTGTACAAGTATCTATTTATTTTTCTAAATTGGGACTGTCCATTCCTCTGCTTCTTACTTCTCCACCTTGTCATCAGATTCTAGCTGGGTCCTCCTCCTAAATAAGGATATGACCATATACACAGACCTGCAAGACTCAATTCTGAGGCTAAATAGAAGGTACTGGAGGCACCTCAGTGGGTCAGTTAAGTGTCTGCCTTCGGCTCTGGTCGTGATTCCAGACTCCTGGGGCCCTGGGATCGAGTGTCGAGCTCCCTACTCAGCAGGGAGTCTGCTTCTCCCTCTCCCTCTCTCTCTGCTGTGCTCTCTCTCTCTTGCTTATTCTCTCTCAAATAAATAAAATCTTTTATTTTTATTTTTAAAAGATTTTATTTATTTATTGATGAGAGAAACGTGGCGGGGGGCAGAGACACAGGCAGAGGGAGAAGCAGGCACTAAACCACTGAGCTACCCAGGGATCCCGCAAATAAATAAAATCTTAAAAAAAAAAAAGAAAATACGGATTCTTTTGTAGATGAGAAAGAAGGCTACCTCTGAAAGAACTTGAAAAAGATGATTATGTTGTCACAAAATAGAAAAATCAGGGACAGCCCCGGTGGCTTAGTGGTTTAGTGCTGCCTTCAGCGCAGGGTGTGATCCCAGAGACCCGGGATCGAGTCCCACGTCAGGCTCCCTGCATGGAGCCTGCTTCTCCCTCTGCTTGTGTCTCTGCCTCTCTCTCTCTCTGTGTGTGTCTCTCATGAATAAATAAATTAAAAACCTTTAAAAAAAAGAATTAAAAAAAATCAAGGAGAAAGAGGGAAGAGCATCTTTCCTATTTGTTTCTCTCCTTATATGGACCTCAGACAAAGGAGCTTCTCAGGACGGGTACCATTGGCCACCAGTCAAATATTCATTGGGGAATTGGGTCCCTCATTTTCCCCATTTGGCTTAATTTTCCTCATCCTTGATTTCTAATTTGAGTCCATTGAAAATATACTTATTTTTAGAAAGAAACAAAAACAAAAGGAGAAAATATATTTAGGCAGTGGAAATCCCCAACCACCTTTTTTTGTTTTGTTTTGTTTTGTTTTTCAGTAGCAGATCTATTTTATAATGAAATCTTCAGGAATGTCTATAGACATCAGTATCTGTGACTGTCAAAGAGCAACAGCAATCTCAGCTTTGAATACTGTTCATTTCCTTACTTAGACTCACATCTTCCTCTCCAGCAATTACATGTTACTCCTTTTTTTTTTTTTTTTTTTTTTTTACATGTTACTCTTAAATCGCATGGAACGTGGCTGTGATTCTGGGAAGAGCGTCAGGGCAGGCTGTGATAAAAAACAGGGTCCCACTCCTGACTCTGAAGACCCCAGGGCTCGGTGTCCAGCTGTCAGACAGCTGGTAGAGGAAATCAGCCAGCCTCGTCCTAGGATCCTGGGCTTCTGGAACTGAATGGCTGTGAGGCTCCTGAGCCCACCACAAACTCCAGGGTCCTTTACTGATGTCTTCTTGACATTTAGCTGAGGCTAAACGATTGCTTTGGAGGACAAAAGTACTGCTGGGAATGTTCAAGCAGAAATAAGAAATTTGCCTAGCCTCAAAGTATTTGATAAGCACCAAAGGAAAAATAGTAAGTGGACAGTTGAGAGCCTGGCAGATATCACCTTGGCCAAGTGTCAAGGTGCCCTGAGGACACTCAATACACTCGAAGTTTCACTCCCTGTAATGCACAGTCCCAGCGTAATCACGAGAAACACAACAGATAAACCCAAAGTGAGGCGTGCTATGGATTGAATGTTTGCCTACGCCACACACAGTCCCAAAAAACTCCTATGTCGAAGCCCTAATTCCCAACATAATGGTATTGGGAGATGGGGCCTTTGGGAAGTAATTTGGTCCTGAAGTTGGAGCCCTCAGGAATGGGATTAGTGCCCTTAGAAGAAATAGGAGAGAGATGATGTCTACACATGAGGGATCCAGGAAGGCAATGCCTGTAAAGCAGGTAGAGGGTCCCGGCCAACAACTTCTAGCCTCCAGAACTGAGAGAGATAAACCTTTGTTGGTGAAGCCACTGAGTCTACGGCACTCTGTTACACAGCCCAAACTGAGACAGGGCGCATTCCACAAAATAACTGACCAGTATTCTTCCAAATGTCAAGGCCATCAAATCACAGAAAGACTATGGAGCTGTCATAGATGGGAGGAGGCTCCCAAGACATGAGAGACTAAATGTGACGTGGTCTCATGGGTTGGACCCTGGAACAGAAGAAAAGGGCATTAGTGGAAAGCTGATGACGTGTGAATAACATCTGTTCTTTGGTGGATTGGATCCCGCCAAGGTTAATTTCTCAGTTTTGACAAATGCTCCATGCTTACGTAAGAGATGCTAACAAAGGGGAAACTGAGTGAAGGGCATAAAGGAACGCTCTGCACCGCTTTTGCAAGTCTCGTGTTAAGTTAAAATTATGAAAGGTATTTTAAAAAAAGGGCTGCTGTGATTCATAACGGTCAAGTGCAACTGGAAATGTCTCTCAGCATTTTTGGGGAGCAAGGAAACAAAACTACGCTGAGCTTCTAAGAAAGAAAATTGGTTCTTTCAGGAAGGAGCTGCCAAGAAGCCTTCACGAATATTAGGCAGGCTTAGCGCCCTCGATGTGGGAAAGAAACCAATAAATTATCCAGGCAGCTAAGGAGATTATCAATGGTTCTTACTCCCCGATCCTGTTTACATCTCCCCGCTCATTAGAAGTAATGAGGATGTGCAGGTTGAGACTCAGTCTTAATTCAGTGTTCCCGTTTTGTTTACCGTCCTGTAAAACTTCCAAAAGCTTGGCTTTACCTTTAATTCAATAGCAAGAACCAAATTGAAGTAATCAAATCAAGCTACTGTTATTATGTAAAGCTATTTTCTTGGACTCCCTGCTCTGAGTAAATGATTCCTATTAACATGCGGATTTGCTGGGGATTACCAGAAAGTCTCTCAAAATAATCATCAGAAGATGCCTTTCTAAAGAATACTTTTCTCTCTGATTTGGACCACGATTCAGTCCATAAATCTCTTCCTTCTTCTACCGAGGGACAATTTGGGACAGCTCCTCCGTGACCAGGATGGGAAAATGAGGACTCCTAATTTAGAGTTGATTGAAACTGAAAACACAGACCCCAGCCTTTCCCTGCATGTTCTGCTGATTCAAATTTCTGTCACAGGCCAGTCAGAGGAATAGAAATGCAAGGGCACCAGGGCACGTGTGCACACATGTGCATGTGTGTACGTGTGTGTGTACAGAGAAGACAGGTGGAAGGTGTGAAGTGTCAGAATTCACGTAATAGTGAGAGGCAGCACCATAAAGCAGTAGAGAAGGGCTCCAATTGGGACTGGGGTTTGCAGCATCTGCTCCCTCTGCTCCCCCCTGCTGCCCCCTACCCCCACCACCCCAACACCGAGTGAGTAACTTGAACTCTCTGAGCCTCGGTCACCCTAGCTGTGAAATAAGGACATTAGTTTTATGTACATTTTAGGGCTGTTGTCAAGTTGAAACGAGCAAATCCATATAAGAGCTAACTCATAAGAGGAGGACTATTGCAAACTAAGAATATTCCCATCTTACTTAAAAAGTAAATATATTCACACACATACTACTTCTGCACATACATGTATATATAATCTTCACTTTACTTATTTGGAATAGGAAAAATCAGAAGCAACGTCAATGCCAAAGGGAAGCAGAATATGCTCCCCTGGAATACGGCTGTCGGAGTTCAGGACACGCCAGCCCAACATACACCACTTTGGTACATTGATTATTTTGAGCAGAAGGCACTGGAAAGCAGCAGATGCAGGAGAACCTCTCAGATCTCACTCCTTTGCCTGAAGACAGCTCCTCCAAAGGACATTGGGGGTCATCATCAATCCCCTTCTGGGAGTGTCTTCAGCAGGGAAAACGGACCCTTATCACAGGAGACGTGACCAGAAGTCGGCACCGCACCCAGACACACTCTGTCTCAAACCATCAGAACCCTCCTCCCCCATTGAGTCTTCTGAGGGCCCCTTTAGTTTTCCTAAAAACCTTTTGCTGTTCCCCCAAGAGACCTGCATCCCCTTTCCTTCCCCTATGAAGATGGCACTTAATCCTGAGTTCTAAACCACCTCAGAGAGTTATTCCTAGCTCCCTGGATATCTCCCACCTCTACCCAAGGCAGATGTGTTAATAAACTTCTGTTTGACTCAGTTATAAAAAAAGGGTGAGATCCTGCCATTTGCGACAATGTGGATGGACCTAAAGGGTACTGTGCTGAGGGAAATAAGACAGAAAAAAACAAATACCATATGGTTTCACTTACATGTAATCTTTTTAAGATTTATTTATTTATTCATGAGTGATGCAGAAGAGAGAAAGACGCAGAGACATAGGCAGAGGGAGAAGCAGCCTCCTCACAGGGAGCCCGATGTGGGACTCAATCCCGGATCCTGGGATCACTACCTGAGCTGAAGGCAGGTGCCCAACCGCTGATCCACTCCAGCGTTCCTTACATGTGGAATCTAAAAAACAAAACAAATGAAGAAGCAAACAGGGACCCATGAACGCAGAGAACAAACTGATGGTTGTTGGAGGGGCAGGGGTGGGGGTGGGCAAAATGGGTGAAGGGGAGTGGGAAGTACAGGTTTCTGGTTTCAGAATGAATGTCATGGGGATAAAAGGCACAGCATGGGGAATATAGTCTGTGACATTGTAATAGTGTGGTACGGTGACAGATGGCAGCTGCACTTGTGGTGAACAAACTCAAGACTTGTTGTACCTGAAACCAATGTAATATTATGTGTCAACCATACTTCAATAGACACAAAAGCAAATTACATGATACTAAACAAACAAACAATTAGTTTTTCTCTTGTTAATCTTTTATTATAGGGTCTCGGTCAAGAACCCAAAAGGGTAGAGGGACGATCACTTTTCCACCTCTACAATGCCCAACCATAGGGAAATGGCCATAAGATAGTACATCCACTCAATAAAACATTATGCTTTCCTTAAAATAATTACCCTGAAGCAACCTGGCAATATTCAGGGAGAACGTAGATCACAAACAGCTATGCAGGTTATACTTACAACTGTAAAAATACAAATGTTATCTGGGCAAACAAGTGAGAGGGAGTAGAGAAATAGTAAGATAGTTCTATTTGAGTTGTGCCATTATGGCCAATTTTTGCTCCTCTGTTTTTCAGTTTTTTAAATAATGATTCTTTAGGTTTTTTTTTTTTTTCAAAAGTGAAAAGGTTTTAAATGAAGAATAATAGTGGAATAAGAATTTAGCAGCTGCTTTCATCAGGATATCCTAACTTCTTTTTTTTTTTTTTTAAGATTTTATTCATTTACTTGAGAGAGATCGAGAGCTACAGAGATAGAACAGAGGGAGAAGGAGAAGCAGACTCCTTGCTGAACAGAGAGCCTGATGTAGGGCTCGATCCTAGGATCCCTACCTAGATCATGACCTGAGCTAAAGGCAGACACCTTAACCAATGGAGCCATCCAGGCACCCCGGGATATCCCAACTTCCCATGGCTCCCCCACTTCCACCTATGCTGGGGCCTTGACTCTGTCTACAAGTGACCTTTGCTTGCTTCCTCAAGAGATTCCCAGTTTCTTCCCAGAAAGGGGGCTGTCTGTACGTGGAAGCTGTCTTGCTGAGACTGAGTGGCAGTGAGATCCGAACCCTGTTCTCAGGCCAAGGATTTGATTCAAAGTTTTGGGAGGATAGTTCCCCCCTGAACGTTTTAGGAATTTGGTTTTTGGTACTTCTTATGGTGACATAAATATTTGGGCCCATTTTGTTTACAAAACAGACTTCATACACAGGCAAATTCTGTCACTGATCTATTTTAAATAGTAAGTGGTAAAATTAAATACAAAACTCAGAAAGAAGATGTGATATTATACATTTCATTCCCACAGCTATTAATTATAATTGATGCTTCACTATTCTCCCGGTTAATGGTTTCTATCCTATCTTCCTTGAAGAATGCATGTGCTAGAGATTTGGAAGCAGGCTGTGGATGCAAATTTAAACAGGATGCATGTTAAACATATGTGTATTTTCATCCCCAACCAAGAAAACAACCACCAAGAAAATGGACTTTTGTAGTTATGTGTTAGAGTCACTTAGCAATTCTATCTTGGAAAGCATCCTTTCTAAAAAAGCAGTGAAAAGCATTTAGACAAAGTCAGGGTGGAAGCAAGTATGAGTCTAGAGAAAATGTTTTCTTCTCAACTTTGCCAAAGTTCTACTCAAATGTATGAGAAAGGTGCGCAATTTTTATTTACTTTACAACAGCAGCAAAAGGGTTTGTCTAAGGAATATCACAAGTTCCCCGATTTCTGATTGCAAGATTGCCTTAATCCTGAGCACATGTGCATCTTGCTATTTATAACCCTCAGCACCCCGCTCATCAAAGCCAAAGCCTTGGGGACATTTCTGAGCCCCAGGGGACAAGGCTTGTTCATTTCCTCCTCCTTTGCCAGTCCTTGGCTTCTCCCAAGAGGACAGTCAATCGGTTGGATGGAAGTCCTTGCCCCCACTCTATGCACCTTCCCCCACATTTCAGGCACGGTTTTTGATGGCCTATGGAGGTAATTTGCACTTTCTGTTTTTTTTATTATTATTATAATAATATCAGAAGATGTTAGGGAAGAAAGAGAAGAATCTAGAGGCAGCCCACTAGATTATGAAATCTTTGAGGATGGGACCAATCTCCATCCATCTCTGTGTCTCCATAGTCCATCCCAGCACCTGATGGAAAGCGATAATAATAAAACAAAATAACTCATATTTACTCGATTCTTACTGTGTGCCAAGCACTCTTTAAATTCATCAACTCATTTAATCCTCACAGTGATCCTAGAAGTATCTACTGTGATAGTTTTTCTTATAGAGTTAAGGTAACGAGGCTCACAGAGGTAAGTAACCTGCCCACAGAAAAAAGCCAGAGCTACAATTCAGGTCTTGAGGCCAAATCCTCTGCCCTTAACCACTGGGCAACATTGCTTCAGAGCTCATGGTAGGTGCTCCACAGATGTTGGCTACATGAATGAAAGAACGCCATTGTAGAAGTATTTCTAGCCTATGTTGTGAAAGAAATTCAGACTTATCTTGTAATCTGCACTTCCTTCTTTGCCAGAACTGGCGTGAAGACTTTCAGGGCCAGACCCCAGCTGTTCCCACTGAGACGCTTACTGTTAGGACTGGCGTTGTGCTAGGAGGATGCTCAGTGCTCCCTTGGAGCGTGTCAAGTGCAATTCAAATGTTATGTATTTATTTATTGCCTGGGTTACTGGAGGAAACTCAGTATTACAGGGAATAAGGCAATCTCATTCCATAAGGAGAACAGATACTTTATCTGCAAGTTCCTAAAACAGAAGACTCCCCTTTATGCAGAATTTGTGGGCAGACAACATTCTAGAAGTCTGGGTGCAATTCCTTTGGATTGAGTTCTTCCCCTGTTATGTCAAAACTAAGTCCCCCCAGTTTTAAAGGCAAGACCCAGAATGATATGTTTGCATGTAGTTATCAACTCAAAGCCAAAACCAAACAATGCTTTATGTTGTTCCTGGGTACATATAAAAGTCCTACAGACGTGGTGTACGTACCCCCAGAAAGGAGCACGGGGGGGGGGGCAATGGAGCTGGGGTGATGAGAAAGGGGTCTTTCTTTAAAAGAAGAAAACACTGAAAAAATATTTTAAAAAATTTAAGCAACACTGAAAATATGAAAATATGTTAACAGTTGTCCATTCTGGATGATTACATGTAATTCTGTGCACTTTTCTGTGTCTTTAAAATTGACAAAATAAAAAAAAAAAAACGACACAGTGACCTGATTTACATAATTTCTCTAAGTGAACAAAAGGACACAGGGCAGTTTCTAGCAGCTGGTCCTGCACAGCAATCCAATCGGCTCCCTGTGAGTGGTGAGCTTTCATTAACCCTGGCAAACAGAAGTCGCACAACTATATGGCAGGGACATGTATTCAACAGAGAGGAAAATCCTAGATTTGGAGGGAGGACCATCCTAGGACAGTGTTTTGCAAACTTGTGTCCAGAGTAAGAAAGAAGTTTTGTATCATGATCCTGCATGGGAGTGCACGCGTGCATGCTCACAAACTCCTAAAATAAAATATCATCAAACTCATCCTAGTTACAGATCGAACATTCTGATATTTCTATTTTTTTAATTGCTAGTGGAGACCCATTAAATTGATTTCAGGATCTATGAATGGTTGGTGCCTCTCAGTTTGAAAAGTACCAAAGGGATGACCTTGAAAGGTCCTGGGGGTCAAATGCTCTGTGCTTCCTTTCAGATAGTTTGGTCTCCTCACCCCTCTGACCCTTGCCTGAAGCTGACCTACCCATTCTTCAGGCTTCTGGTCAAATCCCCTGACTTCCAAAAAGACTCCCTGATACTCTAAGGCAAAATGAATTTCTCCCTCTTCCAGGCTTCTGTTCACTTTGTGCTCTGTATAACATTTTTTTTCACATTTATTCATTCATTCAACAAGGTGGGTTTGTTTGTTTGTTTGTTTGTTTGTTTGTTTTGACATTTATTGTGTGCTAGGCGCTGAGACTATAGTGGTAAACAAAGCTTTGCTCTCATGCTGCTTTCATATACATGGAGATGTACAACAAAGGAATAGTTATGTGGCTATCTCAGATGGTGATGTAGATTAGTAAGCTTTTTTTTTTTAATTTTAAGATTTTATTTATTTTTATATTCATTAAAGAGGTAGAGACACGGGCAGAGGGAGAAGTAGGCTCCTTGCGGGAAGCCCAAGGTGGGACTTGATGACCATGACCTGAGCCAAAGGCAGTTGCTCAACCACTGAGTCACCCAGGCATTCCAGCCAGTAAGTTTTAAAAATTACTGGATGTAGGGATTTCTGGGTGGCTCAATGGTTGAGCGTCTGCCTTTGGCTCAGGTGGTGATCCTGGGGTCTGGGATTGAGTCCCACATCGGGCTCCTCACAGGGAGCCTGCTTCTCCCTCTGCCTAAGTCTCTGCCTCTCTCTCTCTCTCTCTCTCTGTGCCTCTCATAAATAAATAAATAAATAAATAAATAAATAAATAAATAAATAAATCTTTTAAAAAACAAAACAAAAATGGATATAAAAGCTGGCTTCTATCCCATCATGTACCCAGACATCCAATTCACAGCTCAGCTGCTCCCCCTCTATTTTTTTTTAATTTTTTAAAAAAGATTTTATTTATTCATGAGAAACAAAGAGAGAAGAGATAGCGAGAGAGAGAGAGAGAGAGAGAGGCAGAGACACAGGCAGAGGGAGAAGCAGGCTCCAAGCAGGGAGCCTGACGTGGGATTCGATCCGGGGTCTCCAGGATCACGCCCTGGGCTGAAGGTGGCGCTAAACTGCTGAGCCTCCCAGGCTGCCCATGCTCCCCCTTTAAATACAGATTGGCCTGCCAAAACCATCAAGCATCTGAAGAAAAGTCTGATGGAAAAGATGAAGACAAAAAGAGGTAAAGATGAACCCAGAAGAAGTAGAGACAATTCAGTACACATTTCAACAAGGATACACTTTAAAAAAATGAATTTCTCAGAAATATAAAAGATATTCATTCATGAAACAAGAACAGGAAGATATAAAAATGGATCAGAGAACCAGAAATCTTGAAAATTAAAAAAGGAATACCTTAAGAAATAAAAGCTTTAAATAACAGTGTTGGAAAATGTAATCAAGGAAATCTCCTAGGAACACATCAGCTAGCAATATGGAGTGGCAAACTCCAAGAAAAAAAGAAAACCAGATAAAATAGGCGAAATGAGATTTCATCAGGGGAGTGAACGTGAGATTCTAGAGGTGGAGCAGAAAACTGTTTATTCCTTATAATGCATTTCAGTACGACTTGGTTTCCAAAGGACAGCATATATGTTGATAAGAAATAAAAGTTACCTTATCAAAGTGCTGACATATCTTTCAAGACTCTATTAAACACATGACAAAAAGTTTAATAGACCTTAAGGGAAACACAAACTTATTATATGTGCTTTGGGGGCCTGATACCCATCAATGACACTGAATATTAAAATTCTTATTTTGATCCAAGCTGTTGAGGGACACGGTCCAAAAATTTTGTGAATTTTCCTAAAAGGCAGGATGTAGTCTAATTGGGTTGGCTGGTGGGTGAGGGGGTGGCTCGCCCTTGGACAATGGCAGGGAAGCTATTCAGGACGCTAAGCTTTTATTTCCCTAATGACCTTTTCAGATTCCTGCATTCTTCTCCCTGGGGCTGCCCAAGACTTGCACAGCCAGGGCTTTCACACAACTCCTTTAAGGGACAGAAAGATTATATGGCAAAAAATACTTGATCCCCGAAATAAGCCAACGGCTGGTGGAATCACTGGGTCCCCACTGGTATCAGGAGGAAAGGACAGTAGTCGGATTTCTCCATCTTACATCAGAAAATGAGGCAGGTGGGGGGTGGGGGGTGGAGAGGGCACACCACACACGGAGAGAAGGGGAAGGACAGCATGATTTAGGGGCATTGTTCCTCACACTTACATTACTTCTCTCCAGGAGAGGCTGGATGAGTGGGTCTCTGGGCTGTCTTGGGGCTAGATCTGAGGATTTCCAGCAACTTTGCCGATTTCCCCCTGTCACTTTGTTCGTGCCATTGAGACATCCCTCCTCAGCAGTTGTGGGCAAGTCACACTGTTCCATCCTGGGGTTAATGGCCCATGGTGGCGTTCTGGAGATGGCAGTTTGTAATGTAAAGAGGCTGAATTGTTTGTTTAACAGTCAAGTGACAAATTATTTAATTAACACATATGCCATTTGTCTCCACAGCTGTGATCATTGGTACTAATTGCAAAGCAGTCTTAATTTATTGTAGATATATTGCTCCGTGATGCTAATGTGGTCATTACGAGCGGTCATTATGCTTCGGTATCATGTTTGGAAATGAGCGCGATCCCTCCACGTGGGGAAAAGCACACTTTCGGTGCCCGCCAATACGTGCAGTCGCTGCTGTCCCCAGTCACAGGAATTGCAAAAGAGCAGGGCTCCTTGGGAAATGTCTTCAGTAAACTTTTGAGGCTCAGAGCTTGGACCCGGTGAAGGCAGAGAGCCCCCAGATTTTAAGGCTACTCCTGCTTCCACCGACCCACCTGCAGAACGAAGGCAGCACGGGCCCCGGCACCTGCCAACCAAGAGATTTGCCCTCCCTCAACTGCCCTCACTCCCAAGGGTGACCTCTTCCCTTCTCTCTGCCCTTAATCAGAGAGGCTTCCTGGAGCCATGTACGAGAAAGTCAAAGCAGGGTGCCCATCTCAGGACAAATCCTGGAGGCCAATTGGCCTTTAGTGGCTTATGGACAAACACCAATGGGCAAGGACAGCAATCCGGTATCCCTGCTACTGCAGGCCAAGGATGTGGCCAGAATGGGGGGGGCGGGGGGGCAGTGGTGGAACCAGGGCAGGTGAAGAGTGAGCACGGACTCAGTGGAGGAGGAGGTGGCTTTCTCCCTGCATCTTCCATTAAACACTCCATCTGCCTCTAGTACAGGCAGTGGGGGTTAGATTGGGGAGTTTGGTCTAGTTTGGAATGCGGTCCAAATAAAATGATGCAAAACCCATTGAAGGACAGGCTGTGGGGAGTGGGGCGGGGCAGGGGGGCGGGTAAGGACACCCAGCTCCGTCTAGTGGTCACTGGTGACGTCGCCTGGTACAAGCTGCAAGTTAAGAGGAGACTCTCAGCACAGCTGGGGCATGGGAACCACATGTTAACCAGCCAGGCTAAGTCATGACCTTTCTGGAAAGCAGCTATCCATCTATTTCCTCATTATCCCCTTAATACTCTGAGATGCAGGCAGAGGCTGCCTCCCAGACCAGTGGGGGCGGGGGTGCTGGGGGTGGCTTGGTGCCCTGGTGCCAGATTAAGTAGAGGACGCCCGGTTCAGTTTGGACTTCAGGTAAATAACGTCCTTTTTAAGTACTCATTGTTGACCTGAAATCCAAATTTCAAGGGGCATCTTTCATCCTTAGTTGCTACATCAGGGTGAAAGGAAGACGGAGCAGGGGATCAAGGCCAGGACATCTCTTTCTGAAATCTTTGGGTTGGGGACCCAGGGTGTCAACCTAATACCCCTGCCTGCTTCCAGCCCCAAGCCCCAGGAGAAGCCTCCAGCCTGGGAGGCCCTCTGTGAGGCCCCCGCATCCACCGGGCAGCTGGGCATCAACCCAGATGCCACCGAGGCTCCAGGAAATGCCTCCCTGCAGAGCGGGGGCCTCTCCCGGCCGGTGGCAGCAGGACCCTGCTCCCCTGGGCACGTTTCCCCAGTCACTATCCTGGATAAAAGGCTTTATTAAATCAGGCAAACGTCAGCCCCGCAGCTCAGTGGTAAGTTAACCAGACAGCCGGGGGGGTGGGGGGGTGGGATGAAAGTCCTCCCAGTAGCACTGGCATAAAAGGGGACCTCGGGGGTGGTGGTGGGGGGGCACAGTGAGCAGGCCCCCGGCCCTACTTTTCAGGTGGCCACCGGTCGGAACTCTGTCAGCTGTGCCCATGTCCCCCCCACCCCCCAGCCCAGACTACAAATTAAAAACAGCAAATGTAGCTCTATTCTTGATTATCTTCCCCCGGCTCCCGCTCCCCCTCTTTCTTCTTCTCCTTCTTTTTTTTCTACACCCCCCCTCTTTTTTCTTTTTCTTGTCAATGTGGAATACAAGGCCACTGCCAAAAACATATCCCACACAATCAAACATCAGATGGTGACTCCTTTCCCACAGCTTGTGTGAGTGAAAACAGTGAAATTATACCCATGTTTCGGCGACGAATCCCCTGGTGTTCTAGCAGAGGCCGGCCCCGCACCGGCTCTTGTTCGCGGCTTTTTGTTCGGACGTCCGCAGTGTTTTTAGCGCCGGACACCATTCAGGCCGCATTCAGCATTGTATGTCCCTTCACATATGGTTCATCCGCTCCAAATGTGTGCATGTACCCAGAAAATGCAGCTTTTCATTATGTATTCTCTATGTAACAGAAAAGATTAAGATATAAGCCTGGTGAATGCGGCAGGAATTAGTCGGACAGATGAATAAGGGAAAAATGAATCTGGAATGATGGTGGATTTGGTCTAATGATTGTGGGAGGGCGTTAAGAACTTGCTGGTAGGTTTCAGCCCTTTTAATCCCAGGCTGTGTGTGTATTTTGGCAGGAGCAATGCTCCTTCAGAACTCCTCGAAGGGTTCAGTGAAAGACACAGGCGCGCGCACACACAGACACACACAGACACACAGACACGCAGACACGCACAGAAACACACAGACACACACAGACACGTAGACACACACACGAACACACAGACACACACACAGACACGCACAGACACACCTAGATGCACACATGCACAGAGATGCACAGACACACACAGACATCCACACACACAGACACACAAACATGCACAGACACACACAGACACGCGCACACACACGGACACACAGACACAGACATACACATACATGCACAGACACAGACACACACAGACATGCACAGACACACACATGCATAGACACGCACAGATACACAGACACCCACAGACATGCACAGACACACACAGACACCCCTCAACCCGCCGCAGACCAGAGTCTCCCCGGGAGGCGGGCTCCCCGGACCTCGGTGTCCGCCACCTTTTCTGCAGAGCTTCGGGGGGCCTCCACGTTCCAATGCCCCACTTTTTAAGTAAAATAAAAATGGGGAGCCGCCATGCCATTGGTGATGCCCCCCCCTTTGTATTTTGTTTCATTTCATTTATCTGGACAGTTTCACCAAAGGATCCAGGCCGAGGAGGGCAAACTCTCGAAAACAGATTTGAAGCCGAGGCGTCGACAAAAGCTAAAATGTTCTTAGATGCTTTTTCCCTCGGGTGCCCAAATTAGAAAAAAGGAGGGAAGGGGGGAAAAAAAGCTGTGGTCATTTACAATGCATAAACTCCGTGCCCTTTGAGACAAAAACCGGGGTTGGTTACAAGTGTCGGTTGACACAGTTGTTTTCCATCAGCACTTGCAAAAGAAGTTGTGCGCCTTTAACGTCATCTGTTTTATGGCTCCATAGGAAGCCAGAAGGGAGAAAATTGGAGGGGTAGGTTTATTGGCTTCCTACAACAGTTTCCAGGGAAAGATTTTTTTCCCCAGCTAATTTTGATTGAAAAATCAAGATTTGCATCACAATAGGGATATTTCAAACGTGTAAATACAAAAGCCTACAACTTCAGAGACCTCTTGGTCGGATGTGCTGGTTCTAGCACATCATCTCATAAAAGCTTCGGGAAGGGTCTGTTTTGGGATTCATACCACAGGAGGCTCTGTTCACTGCTGATTGTAAAATTCACACTGCCGACTTCTAGAAACGCCTGCGTGACTATTTAATGCTCGGAGAGAAGAGTATATTGACACTGCAGCTTTTAAGGAAACTGTTTACATAAATTAATTCACATCATTTTTGGTGGGTGGGAAGGGAGCATATTCATTAGACCGTTTGACTAATTCGCATCAGAAATAAACCTTTTAGAGTTTAGCAGAATCAGACAAACGCTGCCTCCTTGCGTTGCTGCATATTTTACACGTTTTGGTATTCCCTTGCGTAATCGTGGTCCAAAATTTAGACGAATTCCTTTATTGGAGTAAAAAGCATGCATATTTTGAAGCCACCCCTTACCTATGAAAAATTGTATCAATATCTTCCTCTTTGAATTTAGACGAATCCATTTCCAATTTTTACTCATGATGTGATCAATATTTTGGTGATACTGCTGTCAGGTTTACAGCAGTCTCATAAAACTGTTAACAGCCTCAGTTTCTTTTGCATAACTAAAAATGCAAGATTTGTCTAGAGTTTCCCCATCCTGCCATCTTGTCACTTGCATGCATGACAACTATTTTTTTTAAAGATTTTATTTATTTATTCAAGACACACACACACACACACACACACACACAGGCAGAGACACAGGTAGAGAGAGAAGCAGGCTTCCTGCAGGACTCGATCCCAGAACCCCCAGATCACGACCTTTGGCTCAACCACTGAACCACGCAGGCGCCCCCCTATTTTATGTTAAGACTGAATCCATCAGGGCCAATTTCCTCCTTGGCTCTTGGTTGGAAAGGAAGGGCCGTGGGTTCTGAACATTCCAGTGCAAGCTGGGCCACGCAGAGCAGAGGCCGCCATCCCCACGTCCTGGTTTAGCAGTTTATTTTCAGACAATTCCAGGGGGATCCTTTTCTCTCGGGTCCCTCGCAAGTAGCACAGTGAGGCATAAAATCTCTCCTTCAGCCTAGATAATCTGGTATAATTTTCCACCATGCTTTTCCTTTTTTTCACAATGGGAGTTGTGTTTCCATTTCCAACAGTTTACATCTACATAATAAACACATGCTCACTCTCTCTCTCTCTTTCTTATCCCAGAAAATTTAATTGCATTTTAGAATCTCAATAAACAGGCGGGCGTTGCAATAAACGATCCCCAAAAAGAGGTGTTGGCAAAAAACTCCGATCACAATTTGCCTGATGCAACAAAACGGCCAGGCCTTCTGCATTGTCCCGGTGGATATTTGGGGTTGTTATCGGTGTCCTGGCTTCTGAAGTGTCTTTCTGTGCTAAATACAGGGCTGGACCGTGGAAAATCAAAAAACAAACTGGCATTTGGAAGGGCAATAACTCTTCCCGGAGAAGGGAGGAATCTACCATTTGCCTATTATTTCAGACTTACTTCTGGTTCTCTACAGCTTCCAAGGTAACAAATGAAGACGGGTCGCCCACCTTCAGTCCTGCCGCCCGAAGAAAGCAGCAGAAGCCTTCTCTCCAGGAATTAGAAAGGGAAACCTGTTTGCTTTTAAGGTTTCGAAGTCCTCCCATAGAGATGAAAGGGAAATTAAAGTGAGTTACCTCTGTGGAATCGCCAAAGTAAAAACGGGTCGCTTTATCTGGGCTCTTCAGAGCTCTTTAAGATGTGAAGGTTTGGAATGAAATCCCTATAATACTTTCATTCACCAAGTCAAGATTAATAGCACTGGTGTTGTGTCCTTGGAGGGGAGCCTCCAGAAGGCATTTGGAAATAGAGATTGTCTCGCTTTGAAACACTTCCTCCGCAGAACACATCAGAAAAAAGTGGATTTGATTTTATTCCCCAGTAAAGATTCCTTTGGCATCTGATTTAAATTCATTAAATCTTTTCACCCATGCAGCCACATTTTTCTTTCTTTCTTTCTTTCTTTCTTTCTTTCTTTCTTTCTTTCTTTCTTTCTTTCTTTCTTTCCTTTTTTTTTTTTAAATATTTTATTTAATCATTCATGAGAGACGCAGAGAGAGAAGCAGAGACACAGGCAGAGGGAGCAGCAGGCTCCATGCAGGGAGCACAATGTGGGACTCGATCCCAGGACTCCAGGATCACACCCTGGGCTGAAGGTAGCGCTAAACCGCTGAGCCACCCAGGCGTCCCCAGCCACATTTTTCCATATCCGATTTTTACATCTCAAATATTCCTCATTCTCACTCTCACTCTGCTCCCCAGAGTTAACTTATAAAAACAGTCATTGGGGACTCCTAGGTGGCTCAGGGGTTAAGCACCTGCCTTCAGCCCAGGGTGTGATGCTGGAGTCCTGGGATCAAGTCTCACATCAGGCTCCCTGCATGGAGCCTGCTTCTCCCTCTGCCTGTGTCTCTACCTCTCTCTGTCTCTCTCTCTCTCTGTGTGTGTCTTTCATGAATAAATAAATAAAATTTTAAAAAATTAAAAAATAATAAGAAAAACAGTCACTGGTGGCTGATGTTAGGCCCTCACTTCTTAGGCACCTTATATGGCAGCCTGGCTCTTGCCTTTCCATGCTGACCCCCCACCCCCCACCCCCCACCCACTCTTGTGCCCCCCCCACCTCCCCCCTTTCCACCCCCCCCTTCAGATTTTGGAATCCCTGTACTTGGAACCAGATGTAATCTAAGTTTGCTTTCCTTCTCACACGTGTTTTCAAATAAGATCAGGGAAAAATCACTTGGGATTAAAGTAGATTTACAACAAAGTTATTAGCACAAATGTGATATTATTTGCTTTCTGTATCACCCTAGAAAATAGAGCGAAGTAAGAAGTGAAGTAGGACTGGAACCATTGCCGAGTGAAGCAAGTGGCCCGGGGCAGGTGGAAAAGTGAGCCGAGCCTGGGTGATGATCTGCAAAACTCACACCGTCTGTATCCAGCATAATGCTCTCTCTAGACTCCTGGGATCCTCCCAAGTGAAATGTCAGACTTCCGTCTTCCTTTCGCTGGCTTGCACTCTTTCTCTGCATCTGTGGTTCATTTTCAGTGATTGCTTTTTGCACGTTGGGCAGATTTTACTTTTCAAAAGCCAAAAAACTAAAGGCAGGGCCGGGTGGCTTGTCTTAACCCCATAGTCTGCTGGGCAGTGCACTGGGCGATGAATCCTGGGGAAACAGCTTAATCCCATAGAAGCCTCGCTGCAAATTCTGTCCCTGGCATTGTGTCCCTTGACCCGCTCGGGTGAATACCACATTGATCCTAAAAACATGCAGGGTCTCAGCTCGCCAAGTGCTCCTTTTATAGATCCCAGACGGCCAGCACTTCGGGGCAGGTATAGCATTTTAGGGCAGAGGAAGGAACAAGGTGAGGCCTTCAGAGAAATATGTGTGTCCGTTGGTTTGGTATTTCTGTCAGCTGTTTTACTGGTGTCTGATTAATCCTTGTGGTCGCCAGGGGCCAGCCAGGATTTCATCGGATCTAGGAACAAAACTTTTCCTCTCTTGGACAGAAGGTGGTCTGTCCAGGTCAGGGTATGGGTCATTGGAAGGGCAGCCATAGGAAGCCTGGTTTTCACAGCAACCACTTGTTACAATTAGTTATAAAAAAAAAAAAAAAAAAAAGCTAACATACGGCGCATTGACACTTTTGTGGGTGCCTGAGTCTAGATAGTGCGATTGTTCTGGAAAACAGTGCCAGCATCCTTGTTTGAAAGTGGAGAGCACCACCGTATTTCAAGTAGCAAAATCACTGCACTCTGAGACATTTGGGGGTTTCATTTCCTTCAATTGTCTAGAACTCTCTTCTATTGCTCTGTGTTAAATCCAAGTATATGAAGTAAAAATGCAGAAATGAAGAAAGGGTAAATTGAGCAAGGCAGCATCTGCGGGGTGTCCTAGCCAGCTCTCCGATGGGGCTGACAAATCATTTGCAGAATTGAAACTGGAAGCAGATGCCCTGAGTCTTGGGTCAGAGTGCCCGTGGACTCTGGCAGAGAAGCCTAGACATCCCTACCATCCGTTCTGTTCGGCTTCCTTCACCATAGAGACCCCAGTGTGGGTCTGCCTGAAAGAACGACACTATACTTCACAGAACTGGAAGTCGTGACTCAGTTCTAGTAAACGCTAGAAAGGTAGAAATGGTGTATACCTTCTGGAAAGTGTCTTTATTTTTTTATTTTTTGGAAAGTGTCTTTAAAGGGAAAGAGCTTCCCTTCGTTGCTTCCTTCCCTTCCTTCTGGAATGCAGATGTGATGGCTGGATTCCTGACACTATAGGAATGTGTGCCAAGGAGGCAAAGCAGCTGCCCATGACAGTGGAAGAGAGCCATCTCACCAGCCCTGGGCACACTAGAGAGAAATAATCTTCGGTCT
Source organism: Canis lupus baileyi (assembly GCF_048164855.1). Classification (NCBI taxonomy): domain Eukaryota; kingdom Metazoa; phylum Chordata; class Mammalia; order Carnivora; family Canidae; genus Canis; species Canis lupus. Next base: position 31,671,518 of record NC_132867.1, on the reverse strand, counting down.
TTTTCAAGTGACTTTTATTTGGGTTTCGGATAGATGAACCTAATTCTAAGAAATGCAGGCACTCAAGGGATTCTCATTTAGTCCTATCAAGTCCAGATCAAAGTTCTAAAATGTTCATTTCAATGTGAGTCTCTGGACCCGACCGGAAATACAAAGTAAAAGGATAAAACCCAGGGAATCCAGCCCTAGGTGACAAGCTGGTCAGATCCCAAGCTCTTGTGGGAAAAAACTGCCTCTGTAGGAATCAAATCACCCAGTAATGCAGTCCCTTCAGGCTAAGTGTATAGATAAGGGACACTGATTCTCAACTAATGTGTTTCATTTTCCACTGGGTTTTGTAGCTTTGTGTGGATTCTTCACCTGGCTAGACAGGCCCCAGAAATATTAGGAAGGGAGATAATTCAAATGCATAAATAAATAAATAAATAAATAAATAAATAAATAAATAAAGCTAGAGGCCTCCAAAACTAAATGCTCAGTGGTGAATTATTTGAGCCTCAACACTTTTCCTTTGTAAAGTAGAAATGATACACATTTAAGAGTTTTGGTTTCTAATTTTATGTTTTCTAACACAATTAAAGCAAGGCCTGGACCAATAAGGCAAATCTGTATAAACCATTGGACCAATGAGATCTTTAGTCCCTCTATGTACCTGGTTGCTAATGTCCAGCAGAGGTAAGCAGGGAGCAAATGGATGCCACTTCTGGTGAGATAATCCAGATTATCACCAGTGGATATCCTCATGCAAAAGACTGAAATTGGACCCCTACCTCACACCATTCACAGGTTTAATTTAGAATGGGTTACAGGCCTAAATAGAAGAGCTAAAACTATGAAGCTTTTAGAAGAAAACACAGGAGTAAATCTTTGTGACTTTGAATCAGGCCATGATTTCTTAGATGAGACACCCAAAGCACAAACAACCAAAAGGAAAAAAAGATAGATAAATAACTGTACGCATTGAAGTTAGGAGTTTTGAAAATAATGCCTTCAAGAAAATAGAAAGATAGCCCACGGGGTAGGAGAAGATATTTGCAAATCTGAGAAGGGATGAGTATCCAGAATGCATAAGAAACTCTTACAACTTAATAATAAAAAAGACAAATAACCAATTAAAAACTGGACAAAAGATCTGAATAGACATTTCTACAAAGTAGCTATACAAAGGGCCAATAAGCACATGAGAAAATGACCAATATTATTAGCCAGGAGGGCAATGCAAATCAAAACCACAATACTGCCTCATACCCATTACAACAGACTGAAAAAAAAAAAAAAAAAACCAAACCCTAATCATAAGTGTTGGTGAGGATTTGAAAAAATTGGAACCCTTATCCACTGCTGGTTAAAATGTAATGGTGCAGCTGTTTTGGGGAACAGTTTGGCAGTTCCTCAAAAGCTTAAAAATAGAGGTTCCATGTGACCCATTAATTTCATCCCTTGGTATTTAGCCAAGAGAAATTAAAACATACATCCAAACAAGCACTTATACGCAAATGCTCATAGCAACAGTGTGCATAATAGCTAAAAGGTGGAAACAACCTAAATGTCCATCAATCAGAGGATGGATTAAAAAAAAAGTGGTATGTACATATGGTGGAATATTATTCAGCAATTAAAAGGAACATAGTATGGAGACATCTCCAACACAGATAAACCTTGGAAACAGTATGCTAGGTGTAAGAAGCCAGTCATAGAAGTCTGCATAGTGTATAATTCCATTCATATGAGATATCCAGAATGGGCAAATCTATGAAAACAAACAAACAAAAAAACAGATTAGTGGTTGCTAGTTGTTGGTGGGAAGTGAGAATGGGTTGTGACTGCTAATGGGCTTTTATTCAGGGTGATGAAAATATTCTAAACTTATATTGTGGTGATGGTTATACAACTTAGTGAATATATCAAAGTCATTGAACTGAATACTTTATTTATTTTTTTTAAAGATTTATTTATTTATTCATGAGAGACACACACAGAGAGAGAGAGGCAGAGACACAGGCAGAGGGAGAAGCAGGCTCCATGCAGGGAGCCTGATGTGGGTCTCCAGGATCACGCCCTGGGCTGAAGGCGGCCCTAAACCGCTGAGCCACCTGGGCTGCCCTGAACTGAATACTTTAAATGAGGGAATTTATGACATTCAAATTTTATCTCAATTAAGATTTTTTTTTTAATGGAAGTAGAATTGACCCAGCCTCCAAAATTGGGCCCAGCCTCCATATGGGCCCAAGGACAGAGAGCCTGTGCTCACAATCTGGGGTTTTCAGCCCACACTGGAGGGCTCATGTTGCTAACTGCCTCGACTCCAGGGTCTGGGTCCAGACGGCCTACTTCAGTCTGTGCTTGATGTCTGAGCCTTCCTGCCTGGGCCAGACCTCCCCGTACTCTGGTATGTGTCCTGTTTAGCCCATGCACGACATGAGCCCCTTTCTGCTTAGCTAGTGCCAGATCTCACTGTTTCCCAGGCAGCCCGACCCCTCAAATCCTGGGTGGGTATTCCTGGTGTAAGCACTCTGCACCCGTGTAGTAACAGTTGTCCCAGACTGAGCACCTACTATACACCAGATGATGCTTTAAGTGCTCCACATGTTGTGATTCATTTGATTCTCAGGACAACTTTCTTCAAAATAAGTTCTACTATTAATGACAATTTTACACTGGATATGGAAAATATCCATAAAATATCATCAAAGAGATGACCAAGTTCACACAGCAGGTAGATGGAAGAGGGTTGAAATCGAACTCGAGAGATGATCCTTGACCATCTACCACTTGCCTCAGCTGGCCCTTGCTGACAGTAGGTAGGTGGAAGCCAAGACTTTGACCTCTAGGTCTTATCTTCTGGGACAAAGTCCCATTGATGTAGAGGGACTGCACTGTGGGAGCCCTTCTCCTTTGAGACCTCCTTGGATCCCTTCTACTCTTTTGTTCTACTTCTAATAGCCCAGCAAGGCCTGTGCACCCCCCCTCCACCCCTTGAACTACTAGATCCCCACTTTGCTCAAAGACATAGATCTGGAAGTTCTTGGGAACGTATATTCCCCCAATGTGACTCGTCCTCTAATAATAAATGTTATGTAATCCAAAAGCACCACCCTCCTTGCCTCCACTGGGGACAACTCCAAGATATAACTGACATTCCACTGTCCCCTACACAAACTGGTGGAAGTTACCTGTGGGCAATTTTTTCCGAAATCACGCCTTTGATTAATTTCCTTATCTTCATTATCCTGCTAGTTTCCTTATCTTCATTATCCTGCCTCCTCACTTCCTTACCTGTTTACCCTGGGTGTGTTTCCTCAATAAATCACTCACACATGAGCTTTTGTTTCTGGGTCTCCCGGGAAACCCAACCTAGGACGGAACATGTGTCAAGTACTTAGCACAGCCCAGAGCACATAGTATGTGCTCATTAAATGACCATGGTTCTAGTGATCATAGCTTCAAGATCGCAGATCAAGCATCTGAAGGCTGCTTCTCCTACTTGGCCCTACAGCTTTAGCACTAATTCTTGAATTGTGAGAAAGGGGAAGGGAGAAGAGTTGAAAGCTGGAGGTCAGAGGTCAGTCTTGGATCTCACCCTTTTCTGCTTCTCTTAATAGCAACCCAGCCTTTATTCCAGGCAGTCCCTGTTCGCATGATGTCACAACATTCACAGCTGGCCTTGGATGTGCTACTTGATATTTAAAAATTATTTTTATGAACACTGGGTGGCTAAGCAGTTGAATGTCTGCCTTTGGGTCAGGTCATGATGCAGGGATCCTGGGATCGAGTCTCACATCGGGCTCCCCGCAGGGAGTCTGTTTCTCCCTTTGCTTGTGTCTCTACCTCTCTCTCTCTCTCTCTCTGTCTCTCATAAATAAATAAATCAAATCTTTAAAAAATGAAAAATAAAAAAATTCTTTTTAAAGGTTTGATAGAGGGATCCCTGGGTGGCACAGTGGTTTAGCGCCTGCCTTTGGCCCAGGGCGCGATCCTGGAGACTCGGGATCGAATCCCATGTCAGGCTCCCGGTGCATGGAGCCTGCTTCTCCCTCTGCCTATGTCTCTGCCTCTCTCTCTCTCTCTCTGTGTGACTATCATAAATAAATAAAAATTTAAAAAAAATAAAGGTTTGATAGAAGTTGGACAATTTAGGCCTCTAAGTAAATCGCTTCCAGTGTTTCCCAGCCCCATCCCTTAAAAATAAAAATCAAATATCTATTGAGAGTTTGATGTGTAAGTATAAAAAACTCTTGTAATAAAATTAAAATATCAAATTTTTATAATCTTTGTTGTATACCATAGTCTGTTTGTCCTTTCTTTCTTTCTTTCTTTCTTTCTTTCTTTCTTTCTTTCTTTCTTTCTTTCTTCTTCTTCTTTCTTTCTTTCTTTCTTCTTTCTTTTTCTTCTTTTTTTTTTTGTAGAGAGGGGAGGGAGACATTAAAGGAAAGGGAGGGAGTGGGGAGGAGCAGAGGAAAAGAGAGAGAGACAGAATCTTAAGCAGCCTCCACGCCTAGTGTGGAGCCTGACCCAGGACTTGATCCTAGGTCCCTGAGGTCGTGACTGTAGCCGAAATCAAGAGTTGATCACCCGACCAACAGAGCCACCCAGGTGTGCCCCAAAACCTTTCCTAAGTCCCTTATGTGCATTTCACCTCCTCAAGCAAGTGCTTGAAGAAACAAGCACAGAGAGGTTAAGTAACTTGCCCGAGCCCACCCAGGCAGGTTTGACCTTGAGCCATATGACCCTGAAGTCCATGTTCATAACTGTGAGGCTAGCCCATCTCCCTGTCATAGAATAGATAGTGCGTCTTACAAGAAAACAAAGGGAGCCGTCACATGTTCTCCAAGGCCCTGCCAGGTGGGGAAGTCCAATTGCCTAGAAGAATCCCAGCCGTCACGTGTGCACACCTACACACATACACACTTATTCACACAGGCCTTCCACCAGGGCCTGACATCACCACTACCTCGTTAAGCCTCCAGGTCTCTGTTAGGGCTGCCATCACTGGGCGAATCTACCCATGATCACCAAGACCCTCTGATACCCTTGGATGGGCTCCTCTTACTGCGTTGCTCAGCAGTTCTCCAACAAAGCCATGACCCAGTCTTTTCTACAGCATCTCCTTTGTTGAAGGTGGAAAGTATGCGGTGGGATTCTGTGTGTTTCATAGCACCTCAAAGGTTTCCTCCTGCAGAGCAGCTCAGAAAGCCTTTGGAGGGTACCTAATGGAGAGAGAAGGGAAGAACCAGCAAATGGTTTTCAAATTGTGTTCCGAGGAGCCCAAGGGTTCCCTGGAGGTACTGCAAGGCAAGCTCTGGGGGACCTAGAGAAAGACGGCGCGAGGACAACACCAAGAGGGGTCCTTCTCCCCACCCTCTCTGCCCCTCTGATTTTTCTATCTTTAAATGAGCGTACTGCTCAAACAATATTTGAAACCCCCTTTTCAAGGAGAGGAGAAAGGACTACCCCGTCCGTGCCCCCACTGCTCAGCCCACAGTGGGCATGCGGACTCCGAGACATTCCCACTTTCCATCGCACTTCAGACCCTCATCTCATGCCTTGATGATGTGTGCAGCATGGGCCTTGGCCCTTCCTGGAAGGCCTGTCCCCGTTACACTCTCCTGAACCGGCCAGACGTGAACCAGGGGAGAATGTGTCTGTTTTTAGGTCATCCATGGTGACCTGTGACCGGGTCATTTTCTGGGGGCATGTGTCTCCTTGCTTCTAGGGGAGGGATGGTAAACTCAGGCCCGCAGTGTGGACCCGGTAAGTTTGGTGAAACCTTTGTTGGGAGATCCTTAGGAGGTGCTGATTGTCACTCTTCCCCATGCCCCTTATTACAGAGCACAGTGCTTCTCCACCTGCAGTCCCCAGACAGCAGAGCGGCATCACCTGGGAACTTGTTAGAAAAGCAAATTCTCAGTCCCCACCCCAGACCTACTGAATCGGGAACTCTGGAATGAGCCCAGCAGTCTGTGTTTTGACAAGCTTTCCAGGTGGTTCTCCTGCTTGTGGGGGTTTGAGCACCCCTCTGCAGGTCCCTGAACCAGCAGTGGCCACCCGGCTCTCTAACGTATCCCTCTGCAAAAATGTGGACAAGTGGGCCCCACGCCTTAGAGCTGAAAACAGTTCAGGTGGGGCCCATGGTGAACACACGTATTTGTATATTAGTATTTGAGGAACTTGTTCAGACTGAATGGAGGTGTGTGAAAACCAGTAACCCATGTGTTTCCCATTCTGGAAAAAACCCTTGGAGCCTTCACATATGGAGGTCTTGCAGGAAAGGAAACACCAGACAGGTTTCCTTTTAGTTCTACCAAAAAAAAAAAAAAAAGTCAGTAATCCTGGAGTTTGGGGGGAAACACTGAAAAGTCAAATGATGTCTCAGGGCCCCCAAACCACCAAACAGGATGGAAGCAGAGTAAGCAGGTTTGGGGAATCGTCCCTCTTTCCACCTGCTGGAGTGAATTCCTAGTCATGTGATACTCGGAAAAGCTCGTTTCCTTTTCAAAATAAGTCCTTTGTGGGGCACTTGGGTGGCTCAGTGCTTGAGCATCTGCCTTCGGCTCAGGTCATGATCTCGGGGTCCTGGGATCGAGTCTCGCATTGGGCTCCCCGCAGGAGGCCTGTTTCTCCCTCTGCCTCTGTGTCTCTCATGAATAAATAAATAAAATCTTAAAAAGAAAAAAAGTTTCTCGTTTTTACTGGCAGGTGAAAAGGAAGGAATACTTTAAACTGTACCGTGGGCTCTGGAAATGCTGTGCAGGGAACAGCTCCTGGAGAAGGTTGCTCTACAGCGCATTTCTGACATTTATCAAGCCGTAGGAATTGCATTTCTATGAGGTGCTTGTCTATCTCCGAGAGCATGCCATGCCTCCGAGAACATTCAATTCTCTCTGGTCATTTTTTTTTTTTCCTCTCTCTGGTCATTTTTCTAAATGCAAAGCAAGTCTTCTAAGATATTTAATTAGGTTATCATGCTCTTCGGGCGGTGTCTGCAAACTCCTTTAGCCTTTTTTTTTTTCTTTTTCCCCCTGGAGGCTCTCTTTCCAAAAGAGTACAGTAATAATCCTACCTTCCCCCCCCATCACTTCTATGAAAACATACTAGTTTGTGAGTGCATGATGGAGGGAAATCACTTTCAGAAAGACACCCGACCCTCAGCTTTGAATTGTGTTATTTTTATAGAGCAGCAAAGAACAAATGCATTTCTCAATTATGAAACCCATCTGTGAGGTGCCTTTCAAAGCGCACAGTGATGCAGCCAGTCATTTGATCAAATTCTTAAATCATCTTGAAACAGTAGTTGCCCCCTGCCCCACACTGCACGCTTGCTTGTGCAATATGATAGCGCTGTGTTTCGCTTTTTAAGTCAAACACGTTTTCCATTTATTCTAACCGGCACCAAAATGAGTCTGAAACACCGAGGGTGGCAATAAGCAGTGGGAACAGCCCCTTGGGAAGACTTTTCACCAATGAACTTTAACATTCCAGCTGCTGAGCTGGAGTTGGTTTTTCCCTGGCTGAAAAAAAATACACCCCTCCCTCCTGGGAAGCACTCACTGGGTGCATCGCTAGCACCGCGTGGAGTCAGTCCTGTTCTCGAAAACTCCATGCTCATGATGTCAAAAGCCCAGAAGAGATTTTAGAAGCCATCTGTTATGGGTTGACCTATACGCCTCCGAAATTTGTTGAGGTCCTAAATCACCTGCAAACGTGGCCTTCTTTGGAAATGGAGCCTTGCCAGATGATCAGGTTACGATGGGGTTAGGGCCGTGATCCAGATGACGAATGTTCTTAGAAAAAGGTGAAATTTGGGGATCCCTGGATGGCTCAGCGGTTTAGCGCCTTGCCTTCAGCCCAGGGCATGATCCTGGAGTCCGGGGGTCGAGTCCCACGTCGGGCTCCCTGCATGGAGCCTGCTTCTCCCTCTGCCTGTGTCTCTGCCTCTCTCTCTCTCTCTCTCTCTCTGTCTATCATAAATTTTTTTAAAAAAATCTTAAAAAAGATGAAATTTGTACACAGAGACACACATGCACACAGGGAACCCCTTTGTGAAGATGAAGGTAGGGGTTGGGGGGATATATCTACGAGCCAAGAGATGCCAAAGATTGCCAGCAACCACTAGAAGCCAGGAGAGGGGTGGAACAGATTCTCCCCCACAGCCCTCCAAGGGAACCAATCCTGCCACCCCTGTGATCCTGGACTTCCAGCCTCTGGAAGTGTGAGAAAATGAATTTCTGTTGGGTGAGCCCCCAGTCCGTGGCACTTTGTTACAGTACCTCTGGGAAATTGATATACCACCCACCCCACCAAGTCTACAGGTGAGCCTCTGGGTCCCAAGAGAACCATCTCACTAGGGAGTTAGGGTACACCTGAGTTTTCTGAGAACCTGCCTTAGAGCCCACCACCTCTGCATTACTGTACTAACCTTACTGCCACAGGAAATGATTGTAAGCCTTGCCTCGAGAGGTCACTATAGCATCACTCTGCAATAGGGTAGTAATAATTATTTATTTGAGAGAGAGAGAGAGAGAGAGAGAGAATAAGCAGGGGAGAGGGGGAGAGAAACCCAAGCAGACTCCAGGGTGAGCGCATAGTGTCACACGGGGCCCGATCTCACAACCCTGAGATCACAACCCGAGCCGAAACCAAGAGTCAGCCACCTAACCGATCTTGCCACCTGGGTGCCCCTAGACACTTGTTTTGAAATTGAAATCTCCGTGTCAAGCACCAAGGGGCTGAGAATAGGAAGGTGCCCAACATTCAGCCCCTGTGCCAGCAGGGCTCCCTGTGGCAAAGCTCATTTAGCTGTGACGTCAGGAAGTTTTGCTGAGTCTCTTTGAGCAAAAGAAAGGGAGGACCCCACGTTGGTTCATGAGGAGCTGAGAGGAAAGGGAAAAGATTGGCTCCCTAGCTTCTCCCCCCAGGCCCTGGGATGCACCATCAGAAGACAAACGCGGGACACCTTGGTGTCACCTGGTGGCGTCCTCCTCTCTTGAGCGCCCTCTGGTGTTCTCAAGTAATGACAACAGTAGCTCATCCTACAGCTGGAAAGGTGCTGGAAGTAACTAGCCAGTGGTTCTTCACTCAAACAGGAGATCTCTGGGAAAACTCACTTGCTGTGTGTGGTATCCAACCAGCGTCCGAGCTCAGAGTTTAGATTATTACCTCCTCACTGTTCTCACTGCTCTTTTCAACCTCAGAGTTTGCTACTGTACATGGGTTCTCTGTCCAGGGTCCCCTAGCTGTTCCCACACCCTCACGTCAACCCAGTCTGAGGAAGAGGAATGAGAATCCGGTCCCGCTCCTCTGGGTCCATCTGGAGAGTTAAGAGAATCTCTAAAGCTGTTTCTCAACCTTGGCCTGGTTGACATTTGACCCTGATCATTCTGTGTGTGTGTGTGTGGAGGGGGCTGTCCTGTGTCTTAAGGATGTTGGCTTCAGGCCATTAGATGCTGGTAGCATTTCCTTCCCGACTGTGACAGTCAAAGATGTTTCTAGATCTCATCATACATCCTGTAGGGGGTAAAATTCCCCTAGACTGAGTTAATGCTCCTTAAGCTAAAAGCAAACAAACAAACCAACAAGAAGTATCTTTCACTCCATGAAAATAGAGTCACCATTTATAAAGCTCTCTTTGATTTTTGGATGTCATACATAACCTATTTTTATATTTTTGGTTAATCTGATGCTAACTTATTGTGATACAACTGGTCCAATTAATAGAACTGAATATTCCAACCATAGGTTGGAATATAAACATCTGAAATATATGGCAAACACACATATATGCACATTTAACATACATGTTACATATATAATATACATAATATTTTATGTATATTTTAATTGTTTGATATACATATGTCTAATGCTACAAAATCACTATATTCAAAAATTTTTTTCAGGACCTTTACTTTATTCCAGAATATTCTTTCATATGTTTTCTTATTAAATTCTCAAAATAGGCTTTTAGGCTGGGCTTATTTTCCTCCGTATTTCTATTTTAGAGGGACCAAATCACCTGATTGAAGTCACACAATGGGAAGATCTTGTTGGTGATGGAGTCCATTTCCACAATTCAAAACCATGTTTGTGACACTTCACCAGCTGCCACCTTGAGCTTAGCAAACAGCCATGTGGTCCATTGTCTTCCTCTGTGACACTGGGACTGTCTGGGATAAACATGAAGATTGTTATGATTAATAATTAGTGGTATTGCAGCCCAAGTGCCCATTGATAGATGAATGAATAAAGAAGATATGGTATATATATGGCATGGACTATTATACTGCCATGAAAAAGAATGAAATCTTGCCATTTGCAATGGCATGAATGGAGCTAGAGAGTTAAGTGTTAAGTGAAATAAGCCAATCATAGAAAGACAAATACCATGTGATTTCACTCATATGTGGACTTTAAGAAACAAAACAAACAAGCAAAGGAGGGGAGAGGAGAGAGAGACAAACCAAGAGATAGACCCTTAACTATAGAGAACAAACCAAACCAATGGTCACCAGAAGAGAGGTGGGTGGAGGGATGGGGTGAAATAGGTGAGGGGGATTAAGAGTACACTTTTTTTTTTAAAGATTTATGTATTTATTTATTTGAGAGAAAGCACAAGCAGGAACAGGGGCAGAGGTAGAGGGAGAAATAGACTCCCTACTGAGCAACAGAGTACACTTCTGTTGAGCACTGAGTAATGTATAGAATTGTTGAATCACTATATGGTACACCTGAAACTAATATAACACTGTAAGTTAACTATGCTGGAATTAAAATAAAAACCATAAAATAATAAAAATAAGAATTAATACCGTTGGTAAGTAGAAGTAGCAGCCAACGTTGCTTGAGTGCATCCTCTGTCCCAGGCATGATGCTAAGCTCCATCTCATGTTGTCCTTTCAACGGTGTCGTGAAGCAGGAATCATTACCAATGTTCACAGCTTTGGAGATGCAAGCGCAAAAGGCTACCACCTACCCAGGCCACAGTGGCTGATGGGCAGGAAACCAGGCCTCCCCCCAACCACCTGGGCATGCCCCCTCCCCGCTTTTCTCCCTGGGGGGGCTCTGCTTCTCTATTCCTTGCTTAATAGCCACGCATTGTTTGAAGAGCATCGGTTTCCATATTTGCTTTGGTTCCTCAAAATATCATATAATTATTCTTTATACAGATCTTGTGTAGTTTCTCTTTAAGCCATCATGTGGCTTCATTAGTGTGAAAACCCAGTTTGGGGACCAAAATAATTTTATTTCCCTGACTGATAAGCATTGTATGGTAGTAGTAATAGTAAAATTCACAGGAGCAGCAGCAACAATCCCAGGAAAATTAATAGTCAAAGTTAGGAAACTCTAGTTCATTTCATTGAAAATGCTTGAAATGGAAAGAGAAGCCAAGTCATTGTGGTGGTGGAGAGTTAGGTTCATACGGCTGCCATAACAAAGTGCCACAAACGGGGGACATCACACAGCACACATGGATTACCTTCCAGTTCTTGAGGCCAGAAATCTGAAATCAAGGTGCTGGCAGGCGCATACTTCCCTCAACGTCTCTACAGGAGGGTCCTTCCTGCCTCTTCCAGCTCCTGCTGACACCCACATTCCTTGCTTGCAGCTGCACTACTCCAATCTCTGCCTCTCTTTCCCCGTGACTTCTCCCTGTGTCTGCCAGTCTTCTCAGAAGGACACCAGCTACAGAGGACGGAGGGCCCACCTCACTCCAGAAAGAGCTCATCCTAACTAACTACAACAGCAATGACTCTGTTTCCAAATAAGGTCACATTCTGAGGTCCCGGAGGTAAGGACTTCAATGTGTCTTTTTGAGGAGGGGGCGGAGACACACAATTCACCATAGCAGGTCATACCAAGGCTCACCCCTAAATCTAACAGATCGTGACCGGGGTTTGTACAGTATTTGGTGTTGTTTCAGGATGATTACCAGCAGTTGGGATACATCTGAAATTGGCCTCACCCTATAAACATTCAAGAGGGAAACAAGAAATGAACAGAAGTGTCCCTTGTTCCTTGTCTCTCTGGGGGAGCAGGATGGGAAGACAGGTTTGGTTGGTAAGAAAACTGGCATAAATGTTACAAGAATGCAGATGAGGCAAGGAGTCCCATGATATACTTTCTTATGCCCATGAGTCAGGGAGATTTTTTTTTTTAAGATTTATGTATTTATTTATTTGAGAGAAAGCACAAGCAGGAACAGGGGCAGAGGTAGAGGGAGAAATAGACTCCCTACTGAGCAGGGAGCCCAACACAGGCCTCGATCCCAGGACCCTGGGATCATCCCCTGAGCCGAAGGCAGCCGCCTCCCAGATGGCCCCCAGCGATTCTCACCTCTTGTATTCATACTCTTTCTGGTACCCTTCCATCTAAGTCGGGCTGACCTGTGGAACCAGTAGGTATGATGGTGTGTGATTTCTGAGGGTAACTTATAAAAGTCCTGGCCTTGCTCCCTCTTGGGTCACCACCTCTGGGGGAAACCAGCCACCAGGCTGTGAGGGTGCTCATTCGGCCATGGAGGGAGAAACTGAGGCCTCCCTCCACCAACTAGCACCAACTTGCCAGGCTTGTGAGGGAGCCACGTTGGAAGCAGATCCAACCCCAGTCAAGCCTTCAGATGGCGGCCTCTTCACTTGACATCTTGACTGCAACCACGTGGAACACGCTGAGCCTAACAGAACCACCCAGCCAAGCTGCTTCTGAATTGCTGACCCACTGGAGCTGTGAGATAAAAAATGTTTGTGTTAAAAAAAAAATGTTTGTGTTGTTTTAAGCTGCTGAGAGTTTTGTTACATGGCAATGGGTAGCTAATAGGATGGGTCTTCCACACAAACCCATAAGGCAGGCAGGACAGATTTCATAAGGGAGGAAATACCCTTCATGGCTGTAATTGGAATCCAATATGTCCCTTTCCATCCAAGGACTACAACGGAGCGGAATCCCTTCACCACAAGGCTGTGAGGTTTAGGTGGTAAATACCTGAAGCAATAAGCCAATTCTTTAAGTTCCAGCATGTACCTGGCCAACTGCAACCTCTTAGCTAAGGAAGCTGTGCTTGCGCCCATGTAGGGAGCTGTGACCCCATGTGACGTTCATGTATTCAGAGGCACATTGTGAGGTTCGTGACAAATGCTTGTTATGTCTCTACTGAAGTTCTCCAACAGATGACAGCAGTAAACTGCAGCAAGAGACCTTTTGGGGAAGACTCGTTGGCTGCCTGGCAGGTGGGCAGCATGGATCCCATCACGGAGGCTGGGGTGGATCTGCCTCCAGGATGAGATGGACTCGAAGCTGGCAGGGAGCTTTGCTGAAAGGCTGTCTTGAGTTCTTGATGCTCCTCCGCACACTATAGATCATATCAGCTGCATGAGGGGAGGGGCAGAAACAGACTGAATTTGTGAATTTGTCTTTTAAATAAATGGTTCTTCACATGTGACAATATATCCCCCATTAATGAACTCTGTGCTGTGAGCGCTTTGTCTACTGACTTGGTCCTCGAAATTAACTATGCATTAGAATCATTCTGGGAATCTATCAAAAATGCAGCCTTCAGAGACCACCTCAAGGAGCTCTTAGCTAGGTCCCAAAAGATGGTTCTTGGTTTTCTAAACTGCTCCCATTATTTTAATTTGTAAACAGGTTTGGGAACCAACCTGGGCCCAAGATGGGCTACTTGAGCTATCTGCCTTTGGGCATCTTATCTAACCTGGCTAAGCCTTGGTTTCCTGTCTGCAAAACAGGAGTTGTATGGTGTGCCTGAGTGGCTCAGTAGTTGAGCATCTGCCTTTGGCTCAGATCATAATCTCAGGGTCCTGGGATCGAGTCCCACATCAGGATCCCCACTGGAAGCTTGCTTCTTCCTCTGCCTATATCTCTGCCTCTCTCTTTGTATCTCTCATGAACAAATAAGTAGTCTTTAAAAAAAAAAAAAAAAACAGGAGTTGTATCAGTTTGCCAGGGCTGCCATAAAAAAATCAAAACTGGGTGGTTTAAATAATGTGAATTATTTTCTCCCAGTCCTGGAGGACAGAAGTTCAAGATCAAGGGGTTGACAGGGTTTCTTCTGAGGCCTCACTCCGTGGCTTGTGAATGGCCATCATCTCCCTGTGTCCTCCCTTGGCCTTCCCTCTATGGGGGTCTATGTCCTAATCTCCTTGTCTTGTCATATTGGTTTGGGATCCACCCTAATGACCTCATTGTAACTTAATTACCTTTTAAAAAGCCCCATCTCCAAATATAGTCACATCCTAAGGTACTGGGGGTTAGGGCTTCAACATAGGAATTTTGGAGGGGACACAGGTCAGCCCTTGTCCTCATTGGGAGGATTACATAAGATCAGGTGCTTAAAGCCTCCAGGTGCGGGGGGCGAGGTTTATATGCAAATCAGAAGATACAAAATCTTATTTTCCATTCCCTCCATTTTGGTGGCACTATGTGGGAAAATTGCCTTTAAGACATGAGTGACACACAGGAAAACTGGACTTGTCTTTTAGGCGATAATCCCCTTAAAACATCTGGTCTGCTCCACCCCCACCGTCAGAGCTGGTGCAAATCCACCGGCCATGAAATGGTGGCCCTGAAATCCTTGAAATCCGAGCAGCTGCAGTGGAGGGGCCTGGTTCCTGGAATCTGAGCTTAGCACTTAAGACTGAGTTTCTTTTCAAAAGAGCTGGAGGCTCAAACACTTGTTGCACATAATCCTTTTTTCAGAGGAAAGGGAGGCACTTTAATGCCACTATAGAGTCCCCACTGTGGGTTTGCAGAGGGCTCCAGTAGATTTTCACACTCGTCCTCACCCGCCTCCCTGTCAGGCCCGGAACCAAAGGCAAGGCCAGCAACGTCACACATGGGACCATCTGACAGGGCAAAGGAGAGAGACCAGGGCTCCATAGGGCCTGTGGGAATGCCCTGCCCTCAGCCCAATTCCTGCCCCTTGAGTGCCACCTGCCCTGAGAGGCTGCTGCACTCTGAAGTCGTCACCATCCACTGCAAAGGAATCTAGGGTTCCTAGTGCCCCCTGTTGCAAACGTTGGGTAAATGGTGGGTCCCTTTACTTCCTCATTATTGATTATGGTGTTAAGGTGGAAGGAAGGGGGGATTCTTGGAGTTCCCAAAGCAGGTAGATGTAAGCATACAACCGCAAAACTGAACCATCTCTATCTAGGGTAACGCCATCACCTGAACCATCTCTACCTAGGGTAACCCCATCACCTGGAGTAGAATGAACAACACCCTCTTGTCCATACTCCGTGCTTTGGGGCTTGAAGCCTCCTTCCATAGGATGGGTAGATGGGGGTAGAACCTGGATATGATTTTTGGAGAAGTGAGCAAGAAACACTCCATCTCTGGATCTCCAATTCTTCATCTGTTGGATCAATTACCTTGCTAGACTTGACCCTCTGACCCTCTTGACCCTTAGCAGTCAAGCACTGGGTGTGAAAGGTGACATTTGTCCTTGAAAGGACACAGAGACAGAAAGCAGCAGGCTGTCCCAGGAACCAAGCTTGAAGAACCATAACTCTGTCCAGAATCACGAGTATCCATGAGCTGTCCCGAATCACTTGGGGGAATAGATCAGAACCGATCCTCAGGACCCATCCTGGGCTGTTTGAGTCAATAGATCTCAGGCAAGGTCCAAGCATCTTTATTTTTCACACACCAAGTAATTTGAAAGCTCACCGAAGTGTGAAGGCTGTTGCTTTAGACCATCTGCCGCTGGCCCGACCTCCTTCATCCTGCCTTGTTCCAGACCTTGAGAACCTCGATCTGAGAAAAGTCATTACTGCCTTTATAAAGTGCGTCGAACTAGCCTTTGTCTAGATCCTTCCATCAACAGAGCATCACAGAGTAAGATGATGGCCCCGGAACCACAGGATCTGTATTGCCATACATGTTCTGAATCTCAGCAGAAGGGGCAGCAGGGTCTGCTGCAATGTGGTTCTGGGGTCTGGTTCTGCTTGACGCTGTCTCTAGCCTCTACTGTGGTGGAGAGTCTCTGTGCCCCTGTGCCAGGCATGGAGTCGGCACTCAGTGCCTCCTGGGGGCAGGGCCAGCACAGACAGAAGTCCCTGAGCTGGGTCCTTCTGAGGGTCTACCTTCCGAGCTGAGGACACTGGGGAAGTAGGGTTGCCAGATTAATGCAGGAAGCACAGCTAAATTTGAATTTCTGAAGGTAAATAATTTTTTAGTTAGTATGCCCCAAATACTACCCTGAGAACTGGGTATGATTATTATTATCCCTATTGTATGAATGAGGAATCCAAGGCACAGAGAGGTTAAGTGACTTGCCTAAGGTTACACAGCTGGGATGGTGCAGAGCTGGGACTTAAACTCAGGTAGTTCAGCACCAGAGCTGTCCCCTTATCCCCACTCCAGCAGCTTCACGGCATGGAAGCAGGTGTGATGCCCTCTAGCACTAATCCGTTGATCCAGACTCTGGGGTCTCCAGAAGAACTTGGTGTGTTCCCAAGGCCACCTTTACCACAAGTCCCCAAAAGGAAGGACCAGGTTTGTCTCTTGTCATTGTATTCCAGCACCCAGGGTAGAGTCTGACTCATAGAAGGCACTCCGTAAATATTTGTTGAATACCTGAGTGCATGAACAATAAAAATAATAGGTATTCTTTGCAGAGAACGTGAAAAATATGAAAACGTATTTTTTAAAGATTTATTTATTTACTTAAGAGAGAGACAAAGAGTGAGCTGGAGGAAGGGCAGAGGGAGAAGGAGAATCCTCAAGAAGACTCTCTGCTGAACACGGAGCCTGACGTGGGGCTTGATCCCAGGACCCCTGAGATCATGACCTGAGCCAAAATCAAGAGCTGGCCACTTACTGACTGAGCCACCCAGGTGCTCCATGAAAAAGTATTTTTAAAACACCCAACTTTAATCCCACCACCTGGAGAAGCCCCTGCTGATGAAAAAGTATTTTTAAAACACCCAACTTTAATCCCACCACCTGGAGAAGCCCCTGCTGAAGCCACCTGGCCTCAAATATTTTGAGTAGATAATTTTTATGGTCAGGGCCCTCGTCCTGGAAGTCCTGCACTTTCCCTCAGCTTCTGCTCTGGTTCCTCTGGAGTGTCTAAGCAGGTTCTTTCTCAGAAAAGGATGTCACACTCATTCACACTGAGGTATAATCGAATAATAACAGCTGAAACTACTACCTTTACTAGACAACTCATATTTTTCTTTTTTTTTTAAGGTTGTATTTATTTATTCATGAGAGACACAGAGAGAGGCAGAGACACCAGTAGAAGGTGAAGCAGGCTCCCTGTAGGGAGCCCAATGCAAGACTCGATCCCAGGACCCTGGGATCATGCCCTGAGCTGAAGGCAGGCGCTCAACCACTGAGCCACCCAGCAATTGCCCCAGCATTTCATATTTTTAAGAAGACTTAAAACTTTCAGATGAAAGGATAAAGCAGCCGGCATTCCTTCCCCTCCCTCTCCTCTACCTGAGATGTTCCAGAGTCAGCTACACTGAGAGTTACTGAATCTGAGGTCTGGGCCCAGCACTGTCACTAATCAGCCACGTTGTGATGTTGGGCAAGTCATTAACTCCTCTCACACTCCTCTGTAAGGTAAAGGAGGTTGAGCTGGGAAACAATAAAGCACCAAGGTCCAACAATCTTCCATTATAATTCGTATAAATCATACATGTACATATTTACTGTTTTATGATAAAATTTTGAATTTTATGATAAAAATTAGAGGAAATGATTAGATTATTATCATCTAATAATGATGATTATTAGAGATAAATAAATTACCTCTATTTACTCATCATCCAGCTACAAAAAGCATCAATTCCTGGACTTTGGTTTCCTTAAAACCACCACCTCTTTCCTTTCAAGCACTGGGTTAATTTGAAGCAAATCCCAAACATCATTACAGTTTCATGTGTAAATATTTGGTGTGAATCTCTTAAAGATAAAGATTCTTTTATTTAAAGGAAGCTCTATGCCCAACATGGGGCTTGAACTCACGACTCCAAGATCAAGAGTCACATGCTCCATTGACCAGCCAGCCAGGCTCTCCAAAGATAAGGAGTCTTTAGTAAAAGAAGATGATTATCATGCCTGAAAAACATGAAGAACAAATTCAGTTTCATCAAACGTAACTACTCGGTAGAACTGAATGTGTGTGTGTTGGTGTTGGTGTCTTCAGGATTTCATTTTATTTTGTGGGGTTTCAGGAATTAAATCTACAAGTTCCAGTTGAGCTTTTCCTTTTGCAGTTAGGGGCTAGATGCAAGGTATGATTTGGTGCCTTGTCCTCAGACGGTGCTTGGAAAAATAGAATAAACGAATTCAGAGCAGCAGGTGCTCAGTGCATTGCTAAGAAGGGCTCTGGCCACCTTGCAAGAAGAGAGCCAGACAGAACAATGAAAACATCCTTGCTCAGAAAGACTTCCTGGAGAAGGTGAGGCACAACCTGGGGCTTGAATATAGCAGGATGTGAGAAGTCCCGTGGGGAAAAGCAAAAGGAAATACTCAATTCATTTAATTTCAAAAGCCAGTTTCTGCATCAGCTGGAGGTGGGATTCATCTCTCACTCTTCTACTTGTCACACTTGCACAAATGTGCATATTGCTCTGAGCTGTCATGTGTGTCGTCTGGGGGCAGGTGGCATAGGAGAGGAGACACAAAGTTGGAACGGCTCATTGAGAAGCAAGCCACTCAACACTGGCAGAGGGTGGGGCCAAGAAGCTAGTGTTATGTGATGAATCTGAACAATTTTTATGTTGTTCATGAAGCAGAGTGTCCCCTATTAAGGACAGACCTAGGATAGAGGCAGACGGTAGCATTGAGGGTGGCCCAATCTTAGAATCGGCTCTTTGCCAAGAAGTGGCCTGCTGGCCCCTGGAGGTTTTGAGCGAGTCTCATTCTCCTAGACCTACTCTGTAACTCTGGGCCATTGATCTCTTTCTTTTATTTCACAGTTGTTTTAATTCAGTTTTTTAAAATCAAAGTTATAAATCCACAGAATTTAGTGGGTCAGATAGGTTTGAAAAACTTGCAGTGAATGGCAATTCCTCAACTCTCCATGCCCCTCTGCCATTTCCTAATCCGGAGGCGGTCGCTTGTGTTTTAACAGATTCTCTTGATAGTTACAATATCAGGCAAAAAAGTCTGTAGGAACACATCTAATTGCTATTTCTTGATGTTTGGTTTTTGACATTGACTACGGACTTCAGCCACAGAGGAAGGGATTTTTACTCTTTCATATAACACACAACATGTACACGCACACGGTCACATACACATGTGTGCGCACACACATCCCCACACAGATGTTTTTCCTGTATCCTCCCTCTATGGTTTAATTGAAATTTTGGAGATTAAGTGGAATGGGAAGTATAGGCTTCCAGTTAGGGAATGAAGAAGTCACCGAGATTAAAAAAAAAACAGCATATAGGGAACAAAGTCAATAATAGTGTGGTGAACATAGCATAATATAGAGAGATGTTGAATCACTATGTTGCAGACCTGTGTGTCAACTGCCCTCAAATTAAAAAAAAAAGGGGGGGGATTCCTGGGTGGCGCAGCGGTTTGGCGCCTGCCTTTGGCCCGGGGCGCGATCCTGGAGACCTGGGATCGAATCCCACATCGGGCTCCCTGCATGGAGCCTGCTTCTCCCTCTGCCTGTGTCTCTGCCTCTCTGTCTCTCTCTGTGTAACTATCATGAATAAATAAATAAAATCTTAAAAAAAATAAAAATAAAAAAAAAGAAATTTTGGAGATTAATATGAAAGTTTTTACATTACTCTAATTCTGCCAATGCTGTGAATAGCTGAGCCCTGAATGCTGTGCTTATTTTTTCATCCCTAAACAACTGCTCTTGCTAACATTCACAATTGCTTTATTTTTTTTGTTGATCTGTTCTAGTAATTTATCCCTCAACTCTGCCCTCTTCTCAATGTGTTCACAATAATTTCATCTTTTTGAAGAAGTCCTCCCAGAACTTGACTGGTTACCTCTTTTTTTGTGCTGTAACCCGTTTCCCAGACCCTGCATCTTCCTCTTTTGAAAAAATTCGGCTCCTTTTTTGATTAAAAAAAAAAAAAAGCTCCAGGAGCCTCCTTATAAGGCCCTTGCATATCTAAAAATGTATTTATCACACCTTCACATTTGATTAACAGCTTTGTTAGGTATAGAATTCTACCTTTGGAAATATTTTTTCTTTAGGATTTTGAAACATTTCCCAATTGTCTTCTTGCATATTGTTAAAAAGTCCAATGCAGGGGTGCCTGCGTGGCTCAGTTCGTTGGGCATCTGACTCTTGGTTTTCGGCTGGGATGGTGATCTTGGTGATCTTGGCATTTAGGATCCAACCCCATGCCAGCCTCCGTGCTGTGCAGGGACCCTGTTTGGGATCCTATCCCTTTCCCTTTCCCCGCCCTGCACTGCGCTTGCCGCCCCCCACACACACACCTTGTGCACTCTCTCTCTGTCTAGGATGAACAAATAAATCTTAAAAAAAAAAAAAGTCCAATGCCATTCTGATTCTTGATCCTTTGTATAATGCATGTTTTCTTTTTTTTTGTTTTCTCTTTAAAAACATTTAGTAACTTCTGTTTATCCCGTGTGATAAAATTGCACAGTGCTGTGTCTTGGGGAGTCCATTTCTGCCCATGGTGTTGGATATAATTGTGAAATTCAGGAACTTAATATCTGGGAAGTTTTCTTGCATTATTTCTTTGGGTAATTTCCTCCCATTGTGTCTGGACCTGCTTCCCATATTTGGACTTCAATGTTCTGGTATGGTCCTATCATTTTACACTTTTCTCTCTTATTTTCTCTTTGTGTTTTTGCTAAACATTCTCAGTGATGTCCTTAACTTTTTT
This sequence comes from Canis lupus baileyi, assembly GCF_048164855.1. Lineage (NCBI taxonomy): Eukaryota > Metazoa > Chordata > Mammalia > Carnivora > Canidae > Canis > Canis lupus. Next base: position 31,650,675 of record NC_132867.1, on the reverse strand, counting down.
TATTTCTGCTCTTTCCAAGCACTTTTGTTCTCTGATTTTTTTATCAGAATCCTATTCTTTTTGCACAGTTTTATTGAGATATAATTGACATAGACTGCTGTATAAGTTTAAGATATACTACACACTAGAATCCTATTCTTTTAAAACTTATTTTTGTTTTATTTTTTTAATTTAAATTCAATTTGCCAACATAGAGTATAACACTAGTGCTCATCTCATCATGTGCCCTTCTTAATGCCAGTCACTCAGTTACCCCATCCCCCCACCCACCTCCCCTTCCACAACCCTTTGTTTGTTTCCCAGAGTTAGGAGTCTCTCATGGTTTGTCCTCCTCTTTAATTTCCCCCCATTCAGTTTCCCTCCTTTCCCTTGTAGTCCCTTTCACTATTTCTTATATTCTACAGATAAGTGAAATCATATGATAGTTGTCTTTCTCTGATTGACTTATTTCACTCAGCATAAAACTCTTAGGTTCCATACACGTTGATGTAAATAGTAGGTATTCATCCTTTCTGACGGCTGGGTAATATTCCATTGTACATATATATCGCATCTTCTTTACCCCTTCATCTGTCAGACGACATCTCAGCTCCTTTCTCAGTTTGGCTGTTGTGGACATTGCTGCTATGAACATTGGGGTGCAGTTGTTCCATCATTTCACTACATCTGTATCTTTGGGGTAAATATCCAGTAGTGCAATTACTGGGTCATAGGGTAGCTCTATTTTTAACTTCTTGAGGAACATCCACACTGTTTTCCAGAGTGGCTGTGCCAATTTGCATTCCCACCAACAGTGCAAGAGGGTTTCTTTCCCCTTTCTCCACATCCTTATCAACATGTGTTGTTTCCTGTCTTGTTCATTTTAGCCATTCTCATCAGTATAAAGTGATATCTCATTGTGGTTTTGATTTGCATTCCCCTGAAGACAAGTGATGTGGAGCATTTTTTCATGTGCTTGTTGGCCACGTGTATGTCTTCTTTGGAGAAATGTCTGTTCATGTCTTCTGCCCATTTCATGACTGGATTGTTTGTTTTTGGGTGTTGAGTTTGATAAGTTCTTTGTTTATCTTGAATACTAGTCCTTTATCTGATATGCCATTTGCAAAAATCTTCTCCCATTCTGTAGGTTGTCTTTTAGTTTTGTGTAGTTTGTGTAAAAGCTTTTTATCTTGATGAAGTCCCAATAGTTCATTATTGCCTTTGTTTCCTTTGCCTTTACAGATGTGCCTTGCAAGAATTGCTGTGGCTGAGTTCAAACAGGTTGCTGCCTGTGTTCTCCTCTAGGATTTTGATGGATTCCTGTCTCACATTTAGATCTTTCATCCATTTTGAGTTTATCTTTGTGTCTGATGTAAGAGAGTGGTCCAGTTTTATTCTTCTGTATGTGACTGTCCAATTTTCCCAACACCATTTGTTGAAGACATTGTCTTCTTTCCACTGGGTATTCTTTCCTACTTTGTCAAAGATTAGTTGAGCATAGAGAACCATTTCTGGGTTCTCTATTCTGTTCCATTGATCTATGTGTCTGTTTTTTGTGCCAGTACCATATTATCTTGATTATCACAGCTTTGTAATATAGCTCAAAGTCAGGCACTGTGATGCCCCCAGCTTTGTTTTTCTTTTTCAACATTCTTCTGAATATTCTGGGTGTTTTCTGGTTCCATACAAATCTTAGGATTATTTGTACCAACTCTGTGAAGGAAATCCATGGTATTTTTATAGGGATTGCTTTGAATGTGAAATTTCTCTGGGTAGCATAGTCATTTTCACAGTGTTTATTCTTTCAATCCATGAGCATGGAATGTTTTCCCATCTCTTTGTGTCTTCCTTAAGGTCTTTCATAAGTGTTCTGTAGTTTTTGGAGTACAGATCCTTTGCCTCTTTGGTTACAGAATCCTATTTTTATTTCATGGATGCAGTGTTTTCTCTTTACTCTCTGAGAATGTTATTATCCTTATTTTTTAAAAAATTTTTAAAGATTTTATTTTTTATTTATTCATGAGAGACACAGGGAGAGAGAGAGAGGCAGAGACACAGGCAGAGGAGAAGCAGGCTCCATGCAGGGAGCCCAACGTGGGACTTGATCCCGGGTCTCCAGGATCAGGCCCTGGGCTGAAGGCGGCGCTAATCTGCTGAGCCACCCGGGCTGCCCAGAATGTTAATAATAATTTTTAAACATGTATCCCTACATAACTTCTATAGCTTCTGTTGCTTCCAAGTTACTTTCCCTTCCTCTCTGGTTCTGGCTTTTCTGTTAGAGGCTGTTCTCAAACATCAAATGACCCTTAAATGTCTCTTCATATTCACAAGTGAGGCACTAAAAGCTGATGTTAACCTCTGTACATATGCATAGGACTTGGCAACTAGGAGTTCTGTTCAGTGATGTCTCTGGGCCATTTTCCTGGGGAACTTTGGCTACCATTATCTTTGAGTCTTTCCTCTTGTATTGTTGGAAGAGCTACAGTGAAGCCCCTTAGAATCTCTCATGTGGAAAGTATAGTCCTTGCTATCGTTATTATGGAAACAAGATCAGGAAAACAACTGGAAATCTCAGCATTCAGAATGTGAACATTTGTCTGACCTGACTTTATAGAACAGAAGAAGAAGATTGGAGCTCCAACTGCTTCTTTCATGGACTTTGAGTCAGCCATTCTGCTAGGTCCCATTTCCATAGGTCCCTAATGTCACCAATTCCTGAGCAACTTGATTGCTGTTTGCTGTCCCCATTGGGGGCTTATGATTCAGCTTTCTCAACTCTCTCACATCAGTTACCAAGCATACCTCTGCTTTCCAGCTTCCCATCTTATTGTAACTATCATCGCTTCTGTTCTGTTCATCTTGTAGGTTTGTGTCTTCTCCAAAATACCTCCTCTGCTGCTGTTTTAGGAAGGTTTCAGGAGGAACTGGAGACTAAGCCCTGCATTCAACTCGCCATCTTTGAATAGAAGTTCCCCCTTCCCCCATCTCTGCTCAGTGGTCTTGGCTTTAGAACTTTTCTCTTCCTGTCTCCATCATATAGCAACAATCAAATAAGCAAACAAAAACAAAACTGAAGCCCATTCGGTATTCATTGTCATCTTACTAACTTTGCTTTATCATACAAAGAAAAATGTGCTTCTCCACTTGTTTTAGATCATCTAACACAGCAACGAAGGAAAGAAGAGAGGGAAAGGACTCTGAAGTAGAACTTAAATGGCTCTTCCCATTCCCTGGAAAAACAGTAGCCAGGCAGGCCCAAGAGATCCTGCTGTGTGCTAGTGATCTTGCACATGCACTGCCCCCTGGTGGGCGAGCTGGTGTTGCTTTTAGGGTTCTCCAAGTTTTCCAAGATGGTGATGTCTGAAAAGAATCCAAAGACCGTACTTTCAGGGATCATTTCTATACTTAAGGGAAGTCCAGTTATTATTGCCAGAGGTGAGACTTGAACTCACACCAGAGGAGAAGAGGTGGAAAAATGCTCTAAATTTAAAGTGTTTTTTTCATTTCCTACCAAGCAGTACCTCCATGCCAGCGTCAATCAATATACCCACCATGTGTGGCCTTGAACTATCATTGGGAATTTAGCATTGCTGAGGGAACAGCTATTTCCCCCAACTCCTAGGGTGTCATCACCCTATGCAGAAAGTACAGGCTTTAAGAAAGAAGACATATTATTCCACATGAAAGTCACCACCATCCCATCCCACCTTCTATGCTACACTCTTCCAATGTGGTAGCCACAAGTGACATGGGACTGTTCAAATTTCAGTTGATTAGAATTAAAAATTCAGTTTTTCAGTCACTCTAGCTATGTTTCAGGTGCTTAATGGCCCCATGTGGGTGTCATATTGGACAGCATAGATAGAGAACATTTCTATCACTGCAGAAAGTTCTATTGAATAGCACTGGTCTAGAGCTCCTAATGGTGCCAGGAACTTTCTTTGATTATTACACACAGAATTAATCACAGCCTCATCTATGTTCCTACAAGTCTTTGTTCCCTCCCCTGCCACCCCCTTTAATACAGTCTGGCTCGAAATGCAGTTAGTTAAGTAATAGGTCTGTCTCTCCCACTTGACCATAAACTCATGAGGGCTAGGACCAAGCTTGTGTCATTTGCCATTATTCCTAGCACCTAGGGCAGAGACTAGCAAGCAGAAGTTCGTGAATTGAATGAACGACTGAACTGTAAACTCCTTCATGGCAGGAATGAAATGTTCTCATTTTTGTATTCCCCACACTTCCCTGAGCAAAGAGGGAACCTCAGTGAATGTCTGTTGGATTGTTGCATGTTGTTACACCTGCCAGCCTTAGGATGTACCTTAGCATCACTAAGACAAAAAGCCATATTGCTGTGTCCCTCAAACCACCAAATTCACTAAGCTCCCTCTCACCTCGTCTTTGCACATTATCTCCTGTGGCTTTGCCACATCCTACCCCATGTCTCTCTGCTTGGTAGCCCCACCTTGCCTCCATGAGGCAGGTTTCTTCATGTACTGCCTAACCCATACACACGTACACACACACACACACACACACACACACACGTGTGTATGAGCAAACACATGTGCACTTCATGCTTGTCCTTTGGCAACCTTTCTCCTCACACCTGGAAAAGTAGTCTCCAGACTGTGGCGTGTGCATCCCTATGAGTTGTTTAATATGATCCTCTGGAGGGCAGAGAAAAAATGTTTGGACTTCTGGAATTTTTTTTTAATCTCACTATTTAAAATCACCTTATTCTGCTATTTAGTTTCATATGTTAATCATATATTAGTGTAGTAATATATGCTTTTTAATAAAATAAATACTCATGTTTGGAATGCGATCTAACTTATTTTTATTGGTAGGAGCTTGTGCGAAGAAAGGCAACTGCCCTGGCCTACCTCCTGCGTGTCCTTCCACCTCCTGGTCTTGCATCTCAAAGACCAGCAGGATCCCCTTCCTCTCTGCCTGCTCCAGTCTACTCTGGCTCAGCAGATTTTCAGGGAACTGACATAGAGCGCTTACCAATCCCTGAGGTCTTCCATCTATGAATTCTTATTGTGCTTCCTGGTAGCACACTGTACTTGCTGTTGAGTTCTTTGGATTGTTTTCTATGACTACCTTTGTCTTTCTAACCAAATGGCAAATTGCATGAGCATCTTACACTTATTTTGTACCAGAGACACTCTCAGAATGGAAGGGCGGAGACAATACCGAGTCCAATCACATTTTATACATAAGGAAACAGAGTCAGAGAGGTAAAGTGACCTGCTCAGGGACACACAAGTAAAAGCTTGCCCCAGTCATACATGGTCATACCCTGGGACCATGGGTTTGGACAGAGGTAGCTCAACAAATGTGGGAAAAACTATGCTTCCAAGGGTCTCTGCTCCAGCCCCATAAAAGCAGCCCTGAAAGCCAAGGTTATGTGTTTCCTGCCTGCCTTCAGCTTGCTGGGCTCATGAGGAACAGCACCTCTGTGAGGCTTGAAGAAAGTCTACACACAGAGGAGGTGTCAGCTGCTACTTGACAAAAGATGAGAGCCAAGGTCATGACCTTCTAATGGCAAACCAGCCTATTAGTTTAGCATTATGTGTCTCCAACATCGGAGCCAGGCCTGGTGGAGATTTGATTTTTTTATTATTCAGGAAGCCCCTTACTTGAAAATGAGAGCAACCTCTAGCAACTGCTGGAAATCCCTTCTTTTAAAATAATAAGAAGAATCTTCACCTAAGAAACTTGGCTCCATGCTCTTTTACACTCAGCCGTGCCCTTAAAGCCGGTGGAGGAGCAGAGAAGGCAAATGATTCGAACCTGTGGGCTTTAAAAAAAAAAAAAAAAAAAAAGATGCCAATCAAATGTAAATGATGATCGCATTAAATAATGATTTTCATTCAAACTCAACCAAACAAATTTCTCGGACTTTGTGATTAGTCCTGTGTCAAACCTGCGCTCTTAATTTTTTTTTTTTTTTTTTTTTTTTTTACCAGTTCATTTGTGATATTCTGCGATCATTTTAGGTTTGGGGGTTGGATTTTTTTTTTTTTTTTTTTTTTTTTTTTGTTAAGTACTGACCAAAAAAATCTTGCTGCATTCAGTCTCCTGAGAATGTTGGGTCGAGTTTTTTGATCCCTGTGGCTCATTGATTTGCGGGCTGATGTAGTGCGAGGGGTCCTTATTAGTGGCGTCTGTCCCTGCTGTAATGTTTTTGTTATTTTTCCTCATTTGTTCACTCTGACATCATGTCATTACAGAATGGTGCTGTTCAGGCCCTGCCTGGGCTGTTCGTTAGCGTGTGTTTAATGAGCAGCTTAATTGAGCTGTCTAGGAGGCCACCTGTCGCCCTCCGGACTTATTAACATACTAATGGCCTGACATTGTATTCTCTGACAGGCAACAGGGCTTACTGATTTGATGTCTGGACATGAGGATTTGATGCAGGAATGAGAGCGGGCATTGGGAAGGAGGTTTAAAAAACGCAAATTAACTCTTTGGTATCTCTGTGTTTATGGCTCTCTTGTGGGGCTGGGGCGGGGGTGGGGGGAGGAAAAAAAAGTTCAACCCCTTGCAGGCCAGGAAAGCATGTCCTGGGGAGCAAGGCTTGCCCCTGTTGTGGTTCTCCGGAGAGAAAATCTGCTCCCCCTGAGAAGAGCGGGCTTCGTTTAGGTTTACGTTATTCTTGTCGGGCTTCAAAGGGGAGATCGGCAACCCCCAGGGAAAGTTTTGTGCCTGGACTGCTTCTCTGCTTGGGGCTGAACAAATGAAAAGCAGCAATGCTCCGTCTCAGGGCCTTGAGTGTGGTCTGCTGCCCCTGCCTTTTGAATCCAGCAGGGGCCAGGATGGTGAACACTGGGCTCCAGGGGAAGGCCTTGGAGAGATGGCCAGAGCTCGCACAGATGCGTTGGCCAGGGACACCTGTTCTGTTTGTGTTTTACGTCTGTGCAGTTGCCTCCCTTCTGCACCCCGGCCTCCCTCCTAGAGGCAGGAGGAAGATCTTCTGTCCTGGGAAATTTCAGGGGAGTGAGGCCTAGAGGGCGGGACAGCACTCCTTCAGGGGGCTGGATGTTGCTCTTCTATCCTCTCATCTTCTCTCCCTAACCATCCCTTCCTCCTCCAATAAATGCCTCCACACAGAATAAGCATAAAAAGAAAAACCTCCTTTAAGATGTCAGGAAGGGGTCATGACTAAGGGCTGAGCAGAGTGAGCCAAATCCCTGAAGTAGCTTGGAGATGGGGTGGGAGCCCCTGTGGGAGAGCCCCATCCGGTGGCTGGGGTTGGCCACAGCGACACCTGCCCCCTCGCCACCAGCCCTGGGGCAGACGTTCAAGTCTATAGAAGCTATAGGAGCTACAGAAGGCTGGCTCGGCCGAGGGAGCCAGAACGTGTTCTGGATGTGGCTGCCTGGAAGCAGCATCCCAGAACTTGGCATGTTGAACCTACAGCCTGCAGACCTTCTTTAGGGGAGGTCAGGAGTGGTTCCCTCCTCCTGGGTTCTGAGCACAGGAATGCTGCCAGTGGAGCAGTCACATTTCCTCTCCTTGCTAGTACCCAGCCATATGGGGAGGAGGAAGAGAAGAAGGAGGGGGCAGGGGGAAGAGTGGGGAGGAGAAGAGCAGAAACCTACATACTGTCTGTGCACTTTCCTGTGATGATGATAATGATGATGATGATGATGAGAGAAGCCTTATTTTTATTCCTTAAGCCAAGCCTTTCATAAACATGATTTCATTTAAGTTTTCAACCCTAGAGTTTCTCCACTTCAGCACAATTGACCCTTTAAGTCACATTGTTCTTTGCTGTGGGGGACTGCCCTGTGCCCTGCAGAAAGATGGGGTGCCTCCCTAAACTCCACCTACTAGATGCCAGTAGCAGAATCCCAAATGGACTCTGACCATCAAAAATGTCTCGAGACAGATGAACATAGGGGAAGGGAAGGAAAAATAAAATAAGATAAAAAACAGAGAGGGAGGCAAACCATAAGAGACTCTTAACTCTAGGAAACAAACTGGAGGGGAGGTGGGTGGGAAGATGGCCTAACTGGGTGATGGGCATTAAGGAGGACACATGATGGAAAGAGCACTGGGTGTATATGCAACTGATGAGTCACTAAATTCTACCCCTGAAACTAATACTACACTATATGTTGACTAAATTGAATTTAAATTAAAAAGAAATGTCTCTAGACATTGCCAAACGTCACTAGTGTTGGAGGGGGAGTTGCCCCCAGTTCAGAAACACTGCTCTAGAGGGAGATGTACTGCCCTCAGTTGGCAGATGGGAAGCAAACAGAGTGTAAAGGGGAGACTCACTTGCAGCTAATATGCAGGAGGCAGCGGGGTTCAGACCCAAGTGTGTTGGATCTCATATCCTGGATCCCTCCTTTGCACAATCCTCCCTACGCATGATGAGGATGGATCTAGCTGTGACCAGAGATGGGTCAACTGTCTGCATCCCCAGCACTGACCATTGGAGAACTAGTAGAGATTGGGTATTTTGCTAAGGATTTCATATATTACCTTTTAAAATTTTCTCCATAGGGCAGCCCGGGTGGCTCAGCGGTTCAGTGCCTGTCTTCAGCCCAGGGCATGGCCCTGGAGACCTGGGATCGAGTCCCATGTCGGGCTCCCTGCATGGAGCCTGCTTCTCCCTCTGCCTGTGTCTCTGCATCTCTGTCTCTCTCTCTCTGTGTGTCTCTTGTGAATAAATAAATAAAATCTTTTTAAAAAAATGCAATCTTAATGATGTCAAACATCTCATAATGTTGCCCATTCAGACAACTTATCCCCCTGTGCTACTTTCTGGGTGAATTCCTCTCTAATCATCTTCCAGTTCATCAATTCTCTCTTTAGCCATCCAATGTAGAGTTTCTCTTGCCCTATTAAGCTTTCTTAAATTTCAGTGATAAGCTGCTTTATCTCCAGGATTTCTACATGGTTCTTTTTCATACCCATCTGTTCATTTTCTATTTCTGCTCGGCTCAAGTCCTTACTTTTTTATTTTTTCATTTTGTTACTTCTTCCTTTAACTCTTGGAAGATTTCAGCATAGTCATTTTAAAAATCTTTTTTAAATTGCACATTATTTTTATTTTCTCTAAAGTGATTTCATTTCCTGGCTGGTGATTTTGCTGATTTGATGTGAGCTTGTCAAGAATGAGTTTATTTTTGTTTTGTTTCATTTTGTTGTAGCTGCACTGGCTCTATACTCACTATTCCCTTTTGGGTAAAGGGAGGAGAGAGCGGGTTGTTGTTTTCGTTTCCCCCCTGTTCAGAACCACATCTTCTGGTGGGTTTTCAGAGTGCATCCTAAGGAGATAACTGAGGGCATGGTAATCACTGAGCCATTTGGTAAAACACCCAGATTCTGGCTGCAAGGCTTTGCTTTTCCTCATTTTAATAGGTGTGCATTTTCAATGTAGACAGTGGTGGATGGAAGCATGTTTTATCCTCTCTTTAAGGGGGAGCTGCACCTCTTCCCTGACTCCATCCCCTGCTTTGCACCAGCCATTTAGAATTTCAACCAATAAGCTCCGGCTTCCTCTAACTGCTTCCAGCAGGCTGGTAGCTTCAGTCTTGCTTTCTGTTTTGTGTTTCTGGATCATGGTGATGTTATCTCTTTGGAGCATAGCAATTAAAAAAAAAAAAAAAAACCAATCATGACTCTGTGTTGCTGCCAATGAAAGGCTCAAAGCATGAATCTTGGCGGAGTTTAACGTCCCCTGCTGTATACGTGTCTTATCACTAGTCCACGATATCATATCAAAAAATCTCCCTAACAGGGAAGAGTTGTCTGCTTGCTATCTTGGCTTACAAAATGCTCAAAAGTTGTGGGCAAAGTCAGCCTGTTTGGGTTCAAATCCCAGATCTACTACTTCCAGTTATGGAAACTTAGGACCACATTGTCTAAGGCTTTAAGCCGTATTTTCCTCATCATGAAATATATCAGTAGTATAACTTTCTAAGGTTGTTATGAGGATTAAATAAAATAATTCAAGCAAAAGCACTTCCCACAGATTCTGGCACATGGTCAGCCTTCAGTAAATGTCTGCTGTTATTATGGTGGTTATCACCACTTGGTTTGCATCAAATATCCAACTTCAGAGAATTATTATTTTTCAAAAGGTTCCAGTGGCCTGCAAGGCAGAAGAGAGAAGTGCCAAGAAATATTTTAACTGCCAAGTTTTTTAATCTTTAATTTTTTTTTAAACTTCAAGGTGCTTTCATATCCGTTATCCATAGTCCCACAATAAATCTCTGCTTTGTTTCTCCCATTTTATGGATGAGAAAATTGAACCACAAGATTAATGCACACTTTTTTTTTTATTACTGCACACTTTTGACTAACAAGGCCCATGAATGAAAAGTAACACTTAGCTCACACTCTCAGGGGCACCAGTGATACCACCATTTTTGGAAAGGGATTGGGAAGTAGCCCTGGTTTCTCCCTGGAAAGTGGTATTCCCCATTTCCCAGATCTGTCAAAGTTGCTATGCCATTGGTAGTCCTGGACACTGAGATTACACCTGGATATATACTCCATCTTTTATTCTGGGAAACTGAGTGGCTGTTTCTGCCTCCATATCCTCTTCATGTCACCTCTACTCTGCTCTGGGTCCTGCATCCACATGGTTTATATCCACAGGCTCCCCTGACCTCTGGCTCCTGGCTGGTTTGGCCAATAGGCAGGGTGACTAGCCCTTGAGAAAGTCAGCCTGGGACACGGCACATAAGAGTGAACCAGAATCACTACCCATAGTACCCTAACATATAACAAATACTCAGATACAGGTGTGTTATTCCTTTAACATAAAAATATGAAAAATAGGAGAGCTTGGATGTCTCATTTGGTTGAGCAGCAGACTCTTGATTTCAGCTCAACTCATGATCTCAGGGTTATAGGATTGAGCCCTGCGCCAGACTCGGTGCTCCTCGAGGAGCCTGCCTGAGGATGCTCTCTCTCCCTCTGTCCCTCCCTCTGCTCCTTCTCTCTTTAAAATAAATAAACAAATCTTTAAAAAGAAAATATGAAAAATAAAAAGGTACATCAAAGGGAATGTAATCAACGATATTATAGTAGCATTGTATGGTGACAGATGGTAGCCATGCTTGCTGTGAGCACAGCATAACATATAGACTTGTTGAATCACTATGCTGTATACCTGAAACCAATGTAACATGGTAACATTGTGCATCATCTGTACTTCAATAAAAAAAAAAAAACAGAAAAGGGGGAAAATATGAAAAGTAACTGAAATTATATATTATTCTATATTACCCACTTTCCTGTTACATAACGTTATTATGTGAACAAAACAATGGGGACGCTTGGGTGGCTCAGTGGTTGAGCATCTGCCTTGGGCTCAGGGTGTGATCCCAGAATGCCTGGATCGAGTCCCACATCGGGCTCCCTGCAAGGAGCCTGCTTCTCTCTCTGCCTGTGTCTCTGCCTCTCTCTCTGGGTCTCTCATGAATAAACAAATAAAGCCTTAAAAAAAAAAAAAAACAATGATTGGACTAGTGAATTAGTTGTAATTAGTAGTGGGATAATTAAACAAATAATATATCTGAGAAAATATAACAATACTTTGATCATGTTTCTTTCTGTCCTCTAACACAGCAGTTTAACTCCTTATTGGATCTTTAAATTTTGCAGGCTATGTGAAGATACATGAATGTAAGATATTTAGAAGGAAAATATAAACACAATAGGACTACTTCAGTATTTATATTTAATAAAATGTGGCGATGATGTGTGTCTTTCTGTCCAGTGATACAGTAGGGATATTGTTGCCCTTGCTGTTTCCTCCTCTGCTAATACCTCTCTGAACTGCCCACAGCCTTTAGGACATCCTTCTTTTTCTCGTATGTGGTGATAACGCTGAACATAGTCAAAGGAAAATTCACTTTGAATTTATGGCTCTTCTCTCCTTTTATTTATTTATTTGAGACAGACAGAGAGAGCACAAGCTGGGAGGAGGGATAGAAGGAGAAGTAGACTCCCTACTGAGCACAGAGCCCCATGCGCGGCTCAATCCCAGGACCTTGAGATCATGACCTAAGCAGAAGGCAGATGCTTAACCGAATGAGCCACCCAAGCATCCTCTTACAGCTCTTCTCTTATGGGGCCCCCATTATATTGATGCCTGACGTCAGTCCAAAGTGATGACATTGAGCTATCTTCTCAACAAAAGCATTTGAACATAGAAAGCTTCCTTGCTGGACACAGAGGTTAATTTTATATGTATCTTGGCTAGGCTGGGGGGCCCAGTTGCCTGGTCAAACAGCAGTCTAAATGTTTCTCTGAAGCTATCTATGTTTCAGATGTGATTAACACTTTTCAGTAGGCTTTGAGTGAAGCAGATGACCTTCTATAATATAGGTGGGCCTCATCCAATCAGTTGAAGGCCCGAAGAGCAAAGACTAAAGTTTCCTGAAGAAGAAGGAATTTTCCTCAAGACTGAACACCCTGCCTGAGTTTTCAGGCTATAGGCCTGTCTCACAGGTTTTGGACTCAGGACTACAACATCGTTCTTATCTGAGTTTCCAGCCTGCCAGCCCAACTACAAAGTTCAGACTTGCCACAGTCATGTGAGCCAATTCCTCAAAATCTCTCTCTGTCTCTCTGTATGTCTCTGTCTCTCCTCTGTTTCTGTAGAGAGCTCTGTTTAATAAACTATCAACAGCAAGTTTTTAGACTTGCAAGAACTTGTTTCCAGCTCTGCAAAACTGCCCATCCACTCTGTACCCACAGGCTTGTTTTTGTAGGCTGCTATTTCTCACTCAGGACCTTTGCATCATTAAACTCGTTATGTGGGGGCCCATGTCCAAGATGCCCATCATTTTAAGCACTCTGAAGCAGACGGCACCAGTTAAACCTCTCTTTCTCAGGGATAATGATTTTAAAACATAGGAAGAGTTTTAACTTTGGAGATTTTAAGTTAGAGTACAAATAAGTCACAGATTTAGTAAAACAAAGAGAGAGAGAATCCAGTTGCCCTTTCTAGTGATTTTAAAATTTTCTCCAGTCTTTAAAAAATAGTTTTTTTTAAAAAAATATGAGCTAGTGGGTCACCTCCGGGTGGCTCAGTTGGTGAAGTGCCTGGCTCTTGATCTCAGCTCAGGTCTTGATCTCAGAATCATGAGTTTAAGCCCATATTGGGCTCCACACTGGGCATGGACCCTACTTAAAACAAACAGGAGCACCTAAATGGCTTAGTGGTTAAGCGTCTGCCTTCCACTCCAGTCATGATCCCGGGGTCCTGGGATCGAGTCCCCCATCGGGCTTCCAACAGGGAGCCTGCTTCTCCCTCTGCCTATGTCTCTGTCTCTCTCTCTGGGTCTCTCAGGAATAAATAAATAAAATCTTTTAAAAAAATAAAACAAAATTAAAGCATGAACTTTTGTCATAACCCCCACCTTCCATCGAACAACTCAAGGACAGTTGGTTGGTCCTTTGCTAAGCTTTTTGTGACCCCTTCAAAGACCGTTAGACAGTGTTTGGTAAAGAATATATTCATTCTCTTTTGCTCTCAGCCTTTTCCCCATTCTCATCCTTAATGTCTCCCCAAATCAGAGAAGCGCATTCTTTTCGCCCCAAACTGTGAATATATGTTTTTGCAGCAGGTCAGCATCTTTCTCACGGGGGCCAAGAAAGACAGCCACGTTACAGGCACAGGGCTCAGGGGGCTGGCTCCTTCCATCTCTATCAAGTGGGAAGTCTCCCGAAGTGCTTCTACATGTTTTGGGGAAACCAAAAGTTGACCATGAACTTTCACTACAAAAGTGTCAATATCCCCAGTAGGAAAATCACACCTCATAAATGCAGGACGATTTCGTTTTCTTTGGTAAGAAAGTCGCAGATGGAAAGGGACGCTTGCTGAAGTTCACATTTGCACCGTCAGCCAAATCTGTGCCGCTAGATTGACAGAGTTTAGTGTTTATTTGAGCAAAGGATTAATGATCTATATTTTCTGCAGTTTCATAAAACGCTTCATGGAATCCAAGAAGATGATCTGAAACTCTCTTTGGGGAATGTAAGTCCTTACGAGCTGGGGAGAACATTTTTTGGTTTGCTGTGATTTGGTGCATCATTTGACATACTGCAGAAAGCATGACTGTTGGTAAGAGATGAAAAAAATAAATCAGCTCTACCGTGTAAGAGACCGACATATCTCTTATCAAAATTTTCCCCTTTTGTACGCCTGTGTTTGTGGGGGAAAATAGTGTGGCAATAGGCTAATGCCCAAATACCACATCGCTCAAAGTTTCTGGCTTGATAGAAGAATGTGGTGGCCTGCTGAAGCCTGGGGGACAGTGCTAGCCGAAAGGGGACATGCTAGAGGTCCCAGTACTGTCTGCACCTGCCTTACACACCTTCAAAAGGAGCCACTACATGGGCCCATCTTCCCCTGAGCCAGAATGCATTGGGCTGGGAAGCAAGGAGGTGGAGATGAGAGCACCCCTCCCACTGTTATACAATATAACCCTCTCATCTTGGAATTGGAGGGTTCAGAATTTGTCAGGGCCTGTCATGGTCAGTGTGATGTGTCAATCTGTCCAGTCTCTAGCCCCCTTACCTAATCAAACACAAACCTAGGTGCTGCTGTGTGTTCTGTAGATGGGATTAACATCTACAATCAGCTCACTTCTGGTAAAGGAGATTATCCTCAGTAATCTGGGTGGGCCTGAGCCGATCAGTCGAGGGCCTTAAGAGCCCAGCTGAGATGTTCCTGCGGGAGAAGAAACTCCCCTGTGAACTGCAGCATTAGCTCTTGCCCAAGAGTTCCAGATTGCCCTTCCTGCCGGCCTGCCCGGTTGGCCTCCACACTCAGGCAGCCAATTTCTTGAAATAAATCTCTTAATGTTACAACCCACTTGCTCTGTTATTCTGGTGGGGTTCTGACTGCATCCAAGAAGGAAATAATTCACCCCGGGAGCCAAGGCATAGCTGTTCTTAGGGATCCTCACGCTGCCTAATCAACAGCGAAGGGGGTCACCGTGTTGACCAGGGTGATTGATTCCAATAACCATCGGGCAAATCACCTCATGTGGTTGCGTGTGTGGGTCCCAAGACATTCACTAGGATACTTCTTGCTATTTCTTTATCCAATAGTCCAGGACAATGGAAAGAGAACCACCAAGGACCCAGATCCTTCCAGAATGAAGATTCAGGTGATCCTTCTAAGTAAAGAACTCAACCTAGTTGACATCGGCATAGGATGGGGGGAACACAGAAGGACGAGGGCAGAGGGCAGTTATGGTTAGCACCTTGGATTTATGACCTATTACAATCACGAATCATGTCGGTTATATAAATTAACCATTCCCTGCCTTTCTTTTCCTCATTATCAAATATAAAGAGCCCTGGTGGTAGCTAATATTTTAGATTTTAGGTGGGAGTTTGGCTGAATTGATAGCACTGAATTGAACAATACAATAACTGATGGGATTCTATGTGACTCTCTCTGTTGGGGATAAACATTTTTTTCAACTGGACAAAGGACAAGAGCAAAAAGTAGGGGCTGGAGGGGTGGCCTGGGCAGGATATCTTCCGTCTGCATCCCCGACTGTGCTCCCCATCCCCATCTTCTTGCTCTGCACCCAAAATGTCGAGCTGGGAGGGTCACATCGAGGGGCTCTCATGCTCTCTGACTCCTCGTGGCCCTTGACCAATGGGGCCAGAGGTGAGAGAAGCTAGAGGTGAGAGGTCAGACCTCTCTGGGGATCACTGCGGGCTGGCCAAGCCCCTCCAGACCTGCCAGGGTCGGATGTCACCGCCACCCAGCCCTGGCTCCATTCAGCACCTGTAGGCCTGAGGGTGGTGACAGCATCCGCCACTCCCCCAGCCCAGGAACAGGCTCCTGTCCTTATAGTGCCTTTCCCCCAGTGCAGCCCACACCCCATAAGGTGGCCCCGACTGACCTTCCCCCAGATTCCACCATGTGCCTGTTCTGTTTCTCATTTGCACCCTGAATCTTACAGGGCTTCTGCAAGCTCTCCAAGGATTTCTCCAAATATTATCAAAGACTGGCAGACAGGGAAGGGTTGGGACCGCATTCTTCCCACAGATGAGACAAATGGAGGCCCATGGGGTGAAGTGATAAATCCCAGCTCAGCCAGCCACACAGAGGCCCATCCAGACCTCATGGCCTCTCCTTCCTTCGGCCTCTGGCTCTGTGAGTTAGGAACCCTTTGTAAATTCTTCTGAGATGAAGGAAGTAAGCACAAAGGAGAAACCCAGGAGATGAAAGACCTGGGGGAGGGAGAGAATGCTGGCTTTCCAAGGGCCTTCAAACCACACAGGAAGTAGCACTCATAGAAGCAAAAATCAGCAACCCATGTCAGCGAGGGGCAGCTTTTGGGGCCCCGGCCAGAGCATGAGGAGAGAAGTTTATCTATCACCCATCCCATCCTCAGTTTACGTCCTTGTCCTCGCCTTCCTTGGTTCCCACCAGCTGCCACTCACATGCCTCATTCTCAGGAACCCCTGCTCAGACTGACCAGGCAACTGAGGAGTTAACAGATTTTTCTAGGGCATTAGCCAAGCAGTTCACAACAGGGGAGAGAACTCTCTTCAGTGTGGGCTTCCAGGAGTAATTATGCTTGGAGACTGTGAAGAAATAGCAGTTTCCCCCAGCTGGCACCACCTCCTTCTCCTGGGCCAGCAATGGAAACCCACCGAGGGGACACGGGGATCTGTGGCCTCTTGCCATTCCTTTGAATATTTAGCAGTAATTTCCTTCCCTAGATAAAAGTTCCCTTGGATAGGGACACCTGGGTCACTCAGAGGTTGAGCATCTGTCTTTGGCTCAGGGCGTGATCCTGGGGTCCTGGGATCGAGTCCCACATCGGGCTCCCCACAGGGAGCCTGCTTCTCCCTCTGCCTGTGTCTCTGCCTCTCTCTGTGTCTCTGTCATGAATAAATAAAATCTTAAAAAAAAAAAAAGTTCCCTTGGATAAAAGTTTCTGCAGGCCCAGGAGCTGGACAGATGCTGTTTCATTTCGGGTATTACAACGTCCATGTCATATACTGGCCACAATTCCAGCCATGATGTTAAGCCTTCTCAGCTTCAGCTCAGTCCTGCTTCAGGTCGGAAGCCACACCGGGCAGATGAACTGGGTTCGTTTCTTTTCTTTTTCTCCTCCTGTTGCTTTTATGCCTCCCGGTCCTGCCTCCCTGCTTCCCAGTTTCTGCTGTGTCCAGAGTGGGAGCAGCACAGCAGGGAGGAGGCTATAAGGGGATCGCTACAGAAAGACCCCAGGAACTTTCCAGATTAACAGACAGGAAGGACACATGGCAACCAAATGCAATACAGGGTTAGGATGGAGTTTGGGGACGCCTGGGTGGCTCAGTGGTTGAGCATCTGCCTTCTGTTCAGGTCGTGATCCCAGGGTCCTGGGATCATGTCCTGCGTCTGGCTCCCTGTAGAAAGCCTGCTTCTCCCTGTGTCTCTGCCTCTCTCTGTGTCTCTCATGAATAAATAAATAAAATTTTTTAAAAATGAAATGTTTAAACCAATTTTTGCTTGTGGCACCACAGAAGAAAAGAGAGATGAATGTCTGCTGAATTCTTCAGAAGTTACCTTTTCCTGGTCACCTGGGACTGCCTCACCTGGATCATTCTACCCAGACTCCATTCTTCAGAGAGAGAAAAGTTTCCTGACCTAGAAGAACTCCTTACCTTCCCAATCCCCCACAAGAGGTGTGTGCTGTTCTTCAGCCACACGCAGTGGGGCTTCTGTCCCTTTCCTAGGTCACCCTCCCCACCACCCCCAACTGGTCTGACTCGGTCTAGAGCTCACCACATGATATTCACTGTCCTGACTGCACAGTGAGATCCCCAACCCATGACATGCACACAATATGTATATGGTGTCCATGTGTCACGTGGGAGCTGGGAGAGGGTAGGGGAGTAGCCATCTGGTAACCAAGGAGTCAAGCTAAGAATTTAATACAAAGAGCTGTTAAGTAGGTGTAAAATTATTTAAACAGTAACTGGAGCTGGCACTCCTCACAGGAGGAACAGAAGCTCATCTCAGAGGGCTGGTGTTTCTGGGCTCATAAGAGGGACCCCGTGGGTTGGAAATGCAGCTCTGGGAGGGGGGCACTCCTGCCAGAGGGGGCAGGGAGCTGATTTTGTAACTGTTGGAAACACCACCCCCTGGAAGCATCTCCTAATTCAGGAAGAAGCCTGCTTGGATGGCCCCTCCAGGGAGAGGAAGCCACAGGAGGAGCTGGTCCCTCTTTTCCACTCCAGCCTCATAGTGTTTCCTTATCACCTGACTGGCAAAGCCTGTGAGGGACCCTGCAGGGAAAGTAGAAATGGGATCTGCAAAGCCCCAGGGCAATCCAACAGCATATTGGCAGATTGGAGAGGGTGAGCTGGAATGGAAGGACCACAAAGCCTGAGACATCTCCACATTTAAAATGATGGGGTCCATCAAAAAGATAGAACACATGTGGATTTACAGGAGATGGCCCCCTGGTAAGAAAATGGTCTCCTAAAATGGTAATAGTTGGATTTTCTCTGCAACCACTCCAGTCAGTATGCCCCATCTAAACAGAGACCAGGACAGCTTTGGACAAGTTGAATGTGCCCTGGTGTTGCCCAAGCTTCTAGATGAGCGGCTTTGGCAGGAGGGCAGGGGAGGGGAGGGGAATTGGGGCTGAGGACAGCATGAGTCGTATCAAAAGGTAATTAGGTGTGGGCCATCTGGGTGGCTCAGCCGGTTAAATGTCTGCCTTCAGCTCAGATCATGATCCCAGGGTACTGGGATTGAGTCCCACATCTGGCTCACTGCTCAGCGGGAAGTCTGCTTCTCCTTCTCCCTCTGCCTCTCCCTCTGACTCCTGCTCCCTCTCTCTCTCTCTCTCTCTCTCTCTATCAAATAAATAAATAAAATATTTTTAAATAATTACATGGAAATAATCCAAGTGTCCATCAACAGAAGAATAGATAAACAAAATATAGTCTATTCATACGCAGACTATTACCCAGCCATTGAAAGGAATGGAGTTCTGGTACATGTCACAACGTGGATGAAACTTTAAAACTTTATGCCAAAACATTCAAACAATAAGCTAGACATAAAAGGACAAATATTATATGATTGTATGACTTCACTTATATGAAGTATCTAGAATAACTGGGTTCCTAGAGATGGAAAGTAGATGAGAGGTTGCCAGGGGCTGGAAGAGGAGAAATGGGAAGTTAACCATGAATGGGTGCACAGTTTCTGTTTGGGATGATGGAAACGTTTTGGAAATAAATAATGGTGATGGTTGTACAACATTGTGAATGTAATTAGTACCACCAAACTATGCAGTTAAAAGTGGGTTAATGGCAAATTTTATGCTATCTAAACAATTTTTAAAATTAATGTAATGTGTGAAAACTATTTTGGTATATACTGTGTTTTTTAATTTTTTAAAATTCGATTATAGATGACACACAGTGTTACATTAAATGCAGGTGTACAACTTCTCTATATGAATAGTGAATCAACTTCCCTATATGTTATGTAGGCTCACCAGTGTAGCTGCCATCTGTCACCATACAACACTATTATAATATCATTGACTATAATTCTTATGCTGTGCCTTTTATTCCCACTATTTACTCATTCCATAAGGGGAAGCTTGTATCATTCATTGTAGTGTATACTTTAAATGGGTATATTGCACAGCTTGTGAATTATATCTCAATAAAGCTGTTTAGAAGACATGCACGCACACAATCACAGCTCCTAAGTCAATTTTTCAAACACAGTGCAGCCACTATTGGCTATCATAGCCCATGGAGCCCCCCAGGAAGCCTGCCTTGAAGTAACTCCAACTCACGCTTTCATCTCCCTTGATGGATCCAACAGTTTTTTTTTTAATTTTTATTTATTTATGATAGTCACAGAGAGAGAGAGAGAGGCAGAGACATAGGCAGAGGGAGAAGCAGGCTCCATGCACCAGGAGCCCAACGTGGGATTCGATCCCGGGTCTCCAGGATCACGCCCTGGGCCAAAGGCAGGCGCCAAACCGCTGCGCCACCCAGGGATCCCAGGATCCAACAGTTTGAGGTGAAATTCCCCCCATTCATCCTATCATCTCATTTCACAGAAGAGTAAGAATGGGTATGTGATGAGAGTGAGGTGCAAGCTGTTGTCTGCTCAACATAACCACAGAGCCTTTGCACAGCCCCGAGAAGTGTTTGCCTGCAAATGAATCAGTGATCAAAGAGAAATAGAAACAGTCCTTCCTTCAATCTTTAAAAAATTAAATTACTCTATTTTCATTATTTAACATATAGAGACAGCTACATTGAGATACAACCTCATATTCATTTGGATAGCTATTATGAAGAAACAGGAAATAACCAGTGTGGGTGAGAATGTGGAGAGAGTGGAAGTCTGGTGCATTGTTAGCAGGAATGTAAGATGGTGGAAAACAATCTGGTTATTCTCAAAAAAAAAAATTAAACCTAGAATTAACATATGTTCCAGTAATTCTATTTCTAAATCTATAGACCCAAACAAATATTGGTACACCAACATTCATAGCAGTATTATACACAATAGCAAAAAGATTGAAAGAACCCAAACACCCATCAGTGGATAAAAGGATAAACAAAATGTAGTATATACTTGCAGGTGGAATATTATACAGCCTTAAACAGGAAGGAAATTCTGACAGGTGCTACAACATGGATGTCCCTTGATGATGTTATGTTAAATATGTTAAAGACAAAAGGACAGTACTGTATTATTCCACTTAGAATAAAATAGTCAAATTCTAGGTACCTCATAGAGGCAAAGTAGAATAGAGGTTGCCAGAGGCTTGAGAGAGAGGGAATGGGGAGTTATTATTTAATGGGTACAGAGTTCCAATCTCAGAAGATGAAAAATTCTGGAGATGGATGGTGGTGTTGGTTGCACAGCAACGTGAATGTACTTATTGTCACTTAATTGTACATTTAAAAATGGTTAAAATTGTAAATTTTTAAAGAAAACAAATAACCATTATCTGAATCAAAAAAAAAATTGTGAATTTTTGTTATAGCTTACCACTATAAAAAATGTCGAAATGAGACAAGGAAAAAATAAAGATTGCCAATAGTTCTCTACCCAAAGTCAGTTGCTAATAGCAGCAGTCAAAATCATTGCAAACTAGTTCTGGGAACATGGGTTAGATTAAGCAATGGCTGAGAAAAATTGAGCTCCAATGGTAAATATATCAAATTTGTACCTCAGGCATTGTTTTAATTCATCCATGCACTTATTCATTTGTCAAAGACATTGATTTTAGTTGTTAGAAACACAGAAAGAGAATATGGGTTGTCCAGTGGCACAAAGATAAGATGTGGTCCTTCCTGTGGGCATTTACAATCTTTTGGAAAATATGAGACCTTAACAAACCACATGACCACAAGGGGAAGATTAATGATCTTGATACATAAGAGAGGTAGAAAGTTTCTAGAAAAAGAGCTCCCTTATAGCACAGTGTCATGGGAAGCATCATGGAAGAACCAGTATTTGAACTGAGCCTTGAAATGTGAGAAGGGGAAAGATTCTCAGGTAGGAAGATTCTCATGTCTTGACCAAAGTGTGGGCATTAGGAAGGTGAGTCTATTTTCAGGAATTTGACCACAGGACTCAGTAAGTGTCACACTGTGAGTAAAAATAACTGAGGGTCAAACTAGAGGAGAGTACATGAATTTAATAGAGTCCTTGGAGATATGACATGACTTGTGCTTTAGTAAATTTAATCTGACTTCCAAGACTGTGTACATGTAGCTCTGAGGAGAGTAGGTTTTAATAGGGTTTAGTAATAGTCTGTAAGGATGGGTATTTTATAAAAATTACATTATTTTCTAAAAATCAGTTTAAAATTTGTTTTACTTCTAAGAACATGTGCCCTCAGTGCAGAACATTAGTCTGAGCTGTACACTACTACCACCTGTTGGCGACACCTCTAATTGCAGGCAAAATACTAGCAAGTGTGTGTGTGTGTGTGTGTGTGTGTGTGTGTGTGTTTGGAGGGTATGTGAAGGGTGAGGAGAAATATTCCAATAGTGAATTTATAAACCAAAACACATGGTATAATAACATATTAGCACAGGCGATTTTTATTTTGACGAGAGAAATTAAAATCGCAATACCATACTACTGACCATAAGGGGAAGCACAGCTAGAACAGAACGTATTAATTCTGAACTACAGAGAGTGCTTTTTAACTTTGTGAGGAGCAAAAGAGAAAATGCACAGGTCCCCTTATAGTAAGACATGTAGCACCTTTTGGGCTAACTTCACTCCAAATCATACCTGCAAATAATGGAAATAAAAGTTGGCAAGAGAGACTGTCTATCCCCTTGCTTCAATACCTGTTAGAAATTGGCATCCTTTCCAACCATTAAAAGAGACAGCCAGCTGCCCTAACATCCATATTTTTGTTGCTCCAGCTTAGAAGGGGCACAGGCACATATTTGCCCAGCTAAACAACATTCTCCAGCCTCTCCTGCAGTTAACTGTGGCTGTCAGACTATGTTTTTTCTAATGAGACACAAACAAAAATGCTGCTGCTGCTGCTGCTGCTTCCAGGCCCATCCACAAAAACTTTTCATACACGTTCTTCCATGCTATGTCCTTCTTCAAGTTGACCAAGATGATGAACACCAGGACAACCTTGGAAGTCCCATGTTGAGGATGGTCCCTGCATGACTGTGTGGAGTAGGGTTGCCACTGACTTGCCCCCTGCCCTGGACAATCAGCTGAAGAATAAACTTTGTATTCTTTGTTTTTAAAAGATTTCATGGATTTACTTGGGAGAGAAAGAGAGAGAGTGTGTGACAGAACAAGGGTAGGGGGAGAGGGACAAGCAGACTCCACCCCAGCATAAAGCCCAATACAGGGCTCAATCCCATGACCCCAAGACCACAACCTGAGCTGAAATCAAGAGGCAGATGCTCAACTGACTGAGCCACCTGGGTGGCTTTTATTCTTAAAGGCACTGAATGTTGGGAGTCCATTTGTTACCATAGTTCAGACTATCCTCCCCCATCCTTTTTCGATGCCTCCACAAATTCAGAAACTGGAAGTCTTAAGCTGCATTTCCCAGACCCTGTCCCACAAGGGAGCTAGAGACAATTAGATCCTGCCGATCAGATGCACTTGCACAAGATTTGCAAGTTAGAGGTGAGGCAGAGCTGTACTTGCTATGGTGAAGGTGTCCAATGGGTAGGGTCCACCAGACACAAAGCACTGCAGCGGCCAGATTTGCTGTTTTGCTCTGGCATTGGCTTTGTGGACCAGTGTTCAGATGGTGATGGATACTTCTCCCTTCTGGATACAGCTGCTGTGATGTGACCTTGGCACCTGGTAAATGCCTTCTGCCTTCTACTTCTCTAGCCCTTCTACGCTAATGGAAGCATAATTCCCTATATTAAATACCTTTCTGCATTTAAGTGTTCTACACTGATACTGGCCTCCACTCTAGGGGGAGAGTAACATTTCTCACCCTTATAAATGAATTCACTGTATCCACAACAATTCAGCCTTTTACTTTATTTGCCTTTCTCGGAGACTCATCTTCCCATGCATCTCCCTGGTTCAAACATTTGTCTAGTAGTTATTCAATATTGTCTTCTGAGCCTTAACTACAATATCTATAAAATGGGAATAATAATTCCTGACCAATAGAATTGTTCCGAAGAGAAAATGAGACAATATTGGATGGGAAAACCATCAGACAGATTGGATCATGACATATTAGATCCAGGAAAAAAATGATTGAGTATTATTTCCATGAGTTGGTAGGGGAAGAAACTGTAGCATTTGCCTATTATTTGAAAGAAATTCACTTTTTGAAGTATTGACATAAATGCTATGTCTCTGCATTTATATTTTCAAAATATATGTACAGGAACATGTATTAGGCTCTAGACATTCTAAGGACGGGTTGATTGCTTAAATGTGAAATTTAAGTCATGACACAGGAGCTGCAAAGTGTGGCCCTAATTATGTAAAACATCTTGAATCATTCAATATTTATTTTCTAAAAGTAATTCTTTTTACTGTGACCATCAATGACCAACTGAAAAACTTTTTAGATTCAAGATAAAGTGTCTGTGCCCAAGTCCACCCTCTGATCAGCAGCTACTCTCTCATTAACTCTTGTGGCCTCGTTGATTTTTGCTCTCATTTGTGCTGCGCGAAGGGCCTCTGACAGCTTCCTTCCCTCTCTGTTCAAACAAACAATAGCCTATAAAACAAAGAAGGAAATTTGTAGCAGGTGAAAGTTTAGTTTTAATGATCCAGAGACCGAATTGTTTTTAAACCTGAAATATCTAAAAGACTCCAAGTCCCTTTAATTTCTCATTTCTCACAATTATCCATTACAGTTTACCAAATCCCTTACTTTGAATCACAGAATCTTTGAAAGAAATTCAGAAACTAACCCTTTGCACATACGTAGCTTATTAGCAACAGGAAAAATTGCTTTTCTCTCTGTGAACTTTCTCTCCGCAGGATGGAGAAGCAGTGGCCAGTGAAACTTTCATATTTCCTTGGGGAAAGAAAATCGAGGCTAGAGAGGGTAAAAAAGCATATGCTTGGTCATTTGCATCCACATGTAGCAAAGGAGCTATCGGGCACTGATGAGTTGCTCAGATCAATACACCCACGGCTGTTGGCAGTTCTCTTCATGCCCTGCAATCCTTGAATCAGAACATTCTAATTGGTGTGTAAAAAGTCACCTTAACAAGGTTCACCATCACCTTTCTGGCAAATCTTCATGACAAAGGATTTGTGAAAACTTTTCTAAACAAACATGATCTCGCTAACATTCAGCTATAGAGAAAGGAGAAATGTCTACTTTCACATACAAGGTCATTCCCACTCCTTGAGAGCTCTTGCCCACCAATATCCAGAGGTAGCATTGAGGATGGAGGGACCAGATATGAACAGGTGGGGGTGGCAACAGGTGTATTAGTCAGACTCAGTTATACAAGCTGCTGGGTCAAAGGGTAGATACACCTGCTGTTTTGATAACTGTTGTCCAACAGCCCTCCAGGGATTGTACCCATTTGCATTCCCACCACCCTTACATAACATAAGGATGCCTTGTTTCCTCCCAGTCTGCCAAGCAGAGTGTGCTACCAAATTTATGGAATTTGTCTTCAATCTGCTAAATGAAAAAAAAAAACCAGCTGATATCAAAATTTCTGAAAATCTAGTGTAGGATATTTCTTCTCTGTCTTTCTTTGGATTTTTTTTTTACTATAATAACATAAAAGTTACCATTTTAATTATGTTTAAGTGTAAAATTCAGTGGTATTAAGTACATTCACACTATTGCACAGCCATCACCACCACTCACCTCCAGAACTTTTTCATCATCCCAAATTGAAACATTAGCCAGGTAAACACTAACTCCCCACTCCCTCTCCTTCCACCTCTTGTAACCTCTATTCTACTTCTGTCTCTATGAATTTGTCTATTCCAGATTCCAGGAGGTTCACGGAAGTGAAATCATATGATATTTGTCCGTTTGTGTCTGGCCTCTCTCACCTAGCATGTTTTCAAGGCTCAGGAATGTTGTAGCATGTGCCAGGATGTCATTCCTTATTAAGGCTGAGTAATATTCCACTGTATGGATAGACTATGTTCGGTTCATCTGTCAAAGGACACTTGGGTTGTCCCCAGATACCTTTTGGCTATTGTGAATAATACTGCTATAAACATGGTATAAATATCTGCTTAAGTCTCTGCTTTCAGTTCTTTTGAAGTGGCATCTCTGGATCATATGATAATTCTATGTTTAATTTTCTGAGGAACTGCTAGACTGTTCTAGTAATGACCTCATCATATTGCTTCCATTAATTTAAATCCAAATAACTGATGTTTATACAATCACTTAGAGTCTGTCAAGTGATCTTTCCTTAAAGAATCTCCTAAAATCCTTGTGAAAATACCATGAGGTGAGTGTTATCTCAATCCTCATTTTGCATGTGAGGAAATTAATATAGGCAGAGAGTAGGATCCCAGAGATCTAGCTGGGGTCCTTTGTTCTTTTTTAAGGAAAGTAGGGTTCATACCAGCGTGGAGTCCAATATAGGACTTGAACTCACATCTCTGAGATCAAGGCCTGAGCTGAGATCAAGAGTTGGACCCTTAACCAACTGAGCCACCCAGGCGCCCCTAAGTGGGGTTCTTACAACAAATAGCAGAATCTACTCCAGCTAGCTTAGGAAGAAAAGTTTCTTGTCAAAAGGTTCCATAGGGAGTTCATAGTTTTTAGGAGGGCCAGAAGATCAGAAGCCAAGAAACCCAGTCACACTGGAGAGCAAAGATCCCATGACTGCCCCACCGGGCACAGACATGGCACCATGTGTTCATGGTGGTTGCTGGACTTGGGATTTCTGTCACTGATGCCCCCAAAGCCAGATGCCTCCCTCATCACCCTCACTAGAGACATGGTTTGCTGTGACGCCTGTTTCCTCGTGCTACCTTACTCCAAAATCCATATATAGACACCTGCTGCCTGCAAATCAAAGCTCCGAGTTGGTGCTGTCCCTTCAAAGAGGTAGGCTTGAGAGGCTTTGTGTATGTTTATTTCAACAGGCTGGCATCTAATTGACTTAAAGCAGTGTGGGGCTCCTATCTCTAAATTCTCCTCAGAGCCAAAGGCACACTCTTTTGATTATAATCAGTAGGGGTAAATCAGTGCTTTAGATTCCTCATCCATAAAATAGAGATAACAATCGCTCATTCTTCTTAATGTTCTTGAGAGCGTTAAATGATGCAAAGTGCTCAGCACAGTGCCTGGCACATGGAAGAGCTTAATAAAAGTTAGCTATTACAAGTGTTATGATTGAATCTTGGTAGGGACCAATCTGAGCTATGGTATTTGGGGTCCTAAGTGAGACATGCTTATAATGAGTATGTGGAGCTTCCCTGCAGGACCATGGACCAGAAAGTTTGCTGAGCAGGATGAGCGCGCTCATCCTAATGAACATTAATCATTAATGAACATCCTTCATTGTGTGTGCTAACCACCTCCTACCTGAAGCATGCGAGTGGGCACCTCCTTCCTTACTGCTAAGTCCTCCTGTCTTCTCTCCAGTTACTGCAGAGATAGAGTTTCTGCAACACAGAGGGGTCTGTTACACACTTTCCCTGCATTGTTGAAAGCAGCTCCCTCCCACTGACTGGCCAGATGACGGTGCCCTGGGCAGTGACCTGACCCTCAGAACAGGTGAAAAGATCATCTCAGAAAATCCATATAGACATCTCCCGCTGCTGCTCATCCTCGAAAATCTTTAAGGGTCTCTGTGTTAACATATGTACTCTTAACTCAGCCCTTGTTCTGAAAAAGGCACTGTGCTTTGCCAGGTAACTCGATGCCCTCTTTGAACAAGGGTCAAGGCTCAGACCTGGTAGGCTCAGTGAACTCTGTTGGAGGTCATGCCCTTACTGTGCAGGAAGGCTTCCATGAATGGGCATTATCTGGACCCCTGGGAGGAAATGTTCCCCTGAGAAGCTGCCCTTAGCATCTCACAGGAGCCTGGTCCCATCTTCAGAGTGACCACTCCCCAGAACAGATGTTAGAAAGTGAAGGGCAGATGGCCTGATGTCACCCCTCATCCCCATGGTCATTGCGTCACAGGGGGACTCAAGATCTGAGAAGCCCAAAGTTCCCTTTTACCAGCTTTTAATCTTTACTGTCTCTATCAACAGATACAGGATAGACAGATGATCGATCGAGGGTCGATGATGATGATAGATGGTAGATAGGTGGATACTATGTAGTGCAATGTAATAATAGCTGAATTTGTGTTATTCTTTAATCCTCTCTCAATACCTCATAAATCTGTGAAACAAATAGGTCATCAGTAAATAGCCATTACTTTTACTGTTGTTATCATTTTTACTAGTATATGTGCACTATTCTTCTTTGAATAAATATTGAGTACCTAATACATGCCAAGGACCCTGTATAGCCTGACTCCTATCCAACCATCCAGACTTTCCTTGGGTCACCACCTGCTGGGTGCCCTGAGGTCTCTACATGGAATTACTCACCAATTCTCTACCCAGTAGAACTCACTGCTCTTTCACCTCCTGCCACTCCTTCTGCCTAAAATAGCCTTTCTTTTTCTGTATCTGGCAAAGCTCAGTAATACCTTGGGACCCTTATCGGATGTTACCTCCTCTCCAAAGCCTACCCTGATTGGCTTCCCCTCTTTTTATACTTATCGGATTATATCCTAATTATTGGCTCACGTGTGTGATTATCTCTCTAGACTGTAAGCTCCCCTTGGTCACTTTATTCTTTCTACCCAGTGCAGGGCCTCCAGGAGGGTCCTTGACATATATTTGGTCCTCAGTTCATGTTTGGTAAATGAAGGAGCATGTCAACACTGATAGGAGGTATCAAGAGGGGAATGAAGGAAGCCCAGAAGACAGACATTGCCTACTTCCCAACGTGTGTTGTATGAGCCTCCTTACCACTTAGGCACCAAGACAATTTGCTCCCTCTTTACATGGGGCTTGACCTGCTTCCTCTAGCACCTTATAGCTTTAGAATGGGTTAATCAGGGTAATAATTTAGCTTTTCCCCATAATGCCTACTCCCAGCGACTGCAGATGATTTTTGTAGAGACAGACCACACTGTGATGGGTCCATGAGCTCTGTGTGGTCCTGCTTCTGGCATGCTGGTCAACCAGAGAATCCAGGTAGCATTCCATTTACTGTTAAGGAGCAGGAGGAAAAGTGGATTTCGGGAAACTGATTAGCATAAACTCCCACTATCAGCCTTTTTGTCTCAGAGCATTTGGTACATGTGGGTTTGTTCCTCTGCTCAGACTGTGAGATCTCATGCTTTTCCAGAGACTAACAACCAACAGGCTGAAAACAGGCACAGGGTCGGCTGGCTGCCTGCTCCAACTAATACTCCCTTGTATTGTCATCTCTTTGGCTCCATCTAAGAGAGAGACCTTTGGGTGTTTGTGGTGACCTGTCTGCTCTGATCTTGCTGAGAAGCCATTAGTTAAACTTCTGTATAAAGAGCAGCAACTTCCCTGGGAGAAGAACAAGAGTCATTAAAACTTTCTCCGTGAAATGAGAGCAAATATTAGGTACAGACATAGAAAAAGTTCTGTGAAAGATGCTTATCAAATCCTGAGGAATGTTAAAATCTGCAAATGAAAAATACTTCGTGTTAACATACCTTATTCAACAGCTTGCCTCAAACGGGGTTTGTTTTTTTTTTTTTCTGGTGGAGTTGTTAATCACTCTTAGGGGTCCTTAAAAGGTGATGTGTACAATCAGTAAGCCCCAGTATACGTTCTAAAGATCCTATTGGAATTTGTAATAATGTGTGGATGTCTTGTCTTACCTACCCGCCCCCCACACACACACCTTGTTTTATAAGTCCTGAAGGGAGACGGCTATTTCTTGGTCCACCCCAAACTCCTATTTTTCTGCCTCCCCTATCTGCCAGCCTCAGATGTCTGTTCTTGGGTTGGTTCGTGACCCAAGTGAACCAGTGCTTCGTTGCCCCAGGATGTGTAGAACTGGGATGTAGAGTGAACTCTGCAAGTCTTCATGGTCATGGTGATGAGACATGAGGCTTCATTGCAATCAGGAATCATGTTTCCTCCATGAAGAAAACTATAGCTAGAGAGAAGGAAGATGCAGAGACAAGAGGCAGAGAGATTTAGGGGACCTGTGGAGTCCCTGGGGGCAGTCGTTCCTAAAGCCAAGCTGTCTTCCTTCCTGCCTCTTGGCTAGGAAACAACTCCTTAGACTATGTGAGCCCTCCCAAGATCCACTGCCTATTTTTGTATGGCCTGTAGACTAAGAATTTACATTTATTAAATGGTTCAATATAAAATATTTTGTGAAAATTAAATGAAATCCAAATAAAGTTTTATTGGAATATAGCCACATTCATTTGCTGTGGCTGCTCTGGTGCTACAGTGGCATAATTGAGTACTGGTGACCAAGCCCCCAAACCATAAAATAATTCCTTTTTGGTTCTTTACAGAAAAAAAGGACTTATGCTAGTCAGAAACAATGGAGCATCTTTTAAGAAGTCATGAAATTAGATCAACTTTTAAGAATGCTACTCATAGTGCAGCCACTAGAGAAAACAGTACAGAGTTTCCTCAAAAAATTAAAAACAGAACTACCACATAATCCACTAATTCCACCTCTGATTATATATCTGAAGAACAAATTACTGTCTCAAAGAAGTATCTACACACACATCCTGTGTTCACTGTAGCATTAGTTATAATAGCTAATGGAAACAATCTAAATGTCCATTGACAGATGAATGGATAAAGAAAATGTCACACACACACACATAAAATCACACGATAGAATTTTTTTCAGCTACAAAAAAAGAAGGAAATACTGCCATTTGTGACAACATAGAGGGAGCTAGAAGCATTATATGAAGTGAAATAAGTCAGACAGAGAAAGACAAATAATGTATGACCTCATTCGCTTATATGTGGAATCTAAAAATACTGAACTCAGGGGGTGCCTGGTGACTCAGTTGGTTAAGTGTGCAACTCTTGATTTTGGCTCAGGTCATGATCTCAAGGTCATGTCAGGCTCCGCACTGGGCAAGGAGTCTGCTTAAGATTCGCTCTCCCTCTCTCTCTGCTCCTCCTCCTACCTCTCTCTCTCTTTCTAAAAAATAAAAAAAAATAATAAAACACTGAATACAGAGATTCAGAGAATTGGTGGTGGTTAGAGGTAGGAAGGAGTTGGGGTGAGGCAAGTAGGTAAAAATGGTCAAAGTAATACAAAATGGAAGGTGGAGTAGGTTGAGTAGTGTCCTCCCAAAATTCATGTCCACCCAGGACCTCAGAATGTGACTTATTTGGAAGTAGAGTCTTTGTGTGTATAATTAGTTGAGTATCTTGATATTTGTTGTCCTTATAGGAAGAGGAAAAGTCAGGGCCCCTGGGTGCCTCAGTTGGTTGAATGTATGACTCTTGATTTTGACTCAGGTCATGACTCATGGATTGTGAGATCAAGTCCCACATAGGACTTCACATTCAGCTTGAAGATTCTCTCCCAGTACCCTCCCCAACCCCCTAATCCCTGCAAATAATTTTTAAAAATTTTTTAAAGATTCTTATTTATATATTCATGAAAGACACACACAGAGAAAGAGAGAGAGAGAGAAGCAGAGACACAGGCAGAGGGAGAAGTAGGCTCCATGCAGGGAGCCCGACGTGGGACTCGATCTGATCACACCCTGGGCCGAAGGCAGGCGCCAAACCACTGAACCACCCAGGGATCCCCCTACTTTTTTTTTAAAGAAGAGGAGAAGACACAAAGAAGTCTTGTCAAGAGGGAGGCAGAGGATGGAGTTATGTTTCCACAAACTAAGGAATCTCAAGGCCACCAGAAGCTGAGCGAAGCAAGAAAAGATTCTCCCCAGAGCCTCTGGAGGGAGTATGGCCCTGCCAACAACGGATTTGAGACTTCTGGCCTCTAGAACAAAAGACAGAAAATTCCTGTTGTTTTCAGCCACCAAGTTTGTGGTACTTTGTAATGGCAGCCCTAGAAAACTCATCTGGAGTGGCTTGAGTTTCCATAGGGTATGCTGATAGGTTAGGTAAGAGACAGGGACTGAGGCAATTATTCACACAGGACCGTTGCTACTGCCCCTTCCATAGCCAGGTCCTACCCTCTCATTTCTACCCTTCTGTTAGACCCCAACATTCAGCCTTCTTCCTCGGACTCAAGAAAGACAACCCAACGCATGAAGACCTGGCCTCTTAGTTGTCTTCACTGAACCTCTTAGTTGGCCTTCATTGGCCTCTTTGTTGTTTTCTCCTGTTTTGAAACTTTCTGTTTGTAATCCTATTTCCTAATTTGTGTTTTCTGTATCACTCTTTTCACATTTGTAAAATTCCAACTTTCTTATCACCACCATCTCTTTTGTCCTTAGGGAAATTCCCTGCAGGTATCATCAGTTCGATGCACAGGTGAACACCAACTTTTCTCCTAGAAACTCCATAGTGGCTCAGGGGAGCAAGAAGGGTTGGGGATTCATCTAAATCCTGAATACTTCTAATTGTGGCCAATGCATCATGAATAAGCAGAACAAAGCTCTTAAAGCATTCTTATTTCTTTTAATTCCCAAAGCATAAATATACCCTGTCTCTTACAAATCATATACTCTAAAGGTACAGTTGACCCTTGAATAACATGGGTTTAAATTGTACGGGTCCACTAACATGCATGGTTTTATATTTTTTTATTATTTATTTATTTTTTTAAATGCATGTTTTTAAAATAAAAATGGTACAGTACTATAAATATATTTTCTCTTCCTTATGACTCTCTCAATAGTATTTTATTTTCTCTAGCTTACTTTATTGTAAGAGTATGGTATATAGTGCATATAGTACACAAAGTATATGTTAATTGACTGTGTTATCGTAAGGCTTCCTTCCGGTCAGTGGTAGACTATTAGTAGTTAAGTGTTGGGGGCGTGGGACTCAAAAGTTATATGTGGATTTTCAACTGTGTGTGGGGTTTGGTATTCCTCCCCCTGTACAAAGGGGGAGGAACTGTAGTTCTTTTGCTACTTCTGTTCAAATGCTTGAAGTCTACTCTAAAAAAAAAAAAATTGATCATATACACTCTTGAAATTTATGCTCTTGGAATGTAGTCAGACCATTTTTTAAATATTTTTTAAATTTATTTATGAGAGACACAGAGGGGTAGAGACATAGGCAGAGGGAGAAGCAAGCTCCCCACAGGGAACCCAATGGGGGACTCAATCCCAGGACCCCAGGACTACCCCTGAGCTGAAGGTAGACACTCAACCACTGAGCCATCCAGGTGCCCCCAGATCTTTTTTTTTTTTTTTTTTTTGATGAGGAAGGAAAATAATATCGATACTAAGGCCTATCTTCCCCAAAGTTATGTATTCATCAAGACTGTTGTTCTTCATAGCATAAGGACATGCTGACAATGAATATCTGAAATTTTCATTCGGTAACTTTTCACATGTTCTCAAAGCAGGTGAAAAACCAAATATTTACCCTTGGTTGCAAATAGGTCACTAGGCTACAGTCAGTGGAACATTAGATTAAGACCAGATCTTCTCTTCTTGGCTCATTTATGTCCTTTAGAAAGTCACACCAGCTCTCCAGTGTTTTGCTCTGTTCTGTTCTGTTGAAGGCAGGCTGGATGAAATCCTCTTCAAGGTCATTTGTGGCTCTAAGACTCTACTCCTAGGGTGGTTCTTTCTGTTATTCTGTGTTGTTGGGGGGACTTGCATTTGTAATCAGCCTACATGCATGGAGCATAAGCACAGTCAGGGGGAGACATAAAGCTGGTGAAGCCAGATTCTGTTCCAACCCACTTCAGCAAAGCTGGTGCTTGGTACTTGCCCCCTCCTCTGTGGCATTTGTCTACATAGCGAAAATCTAGCTTTCAGAAACGATGCTGCATCCTGCAGATGCTTGTCTCTGGGACTCATCAGGGGGACAAAGACAGAGCCACCCAGCGCTCATTAATCCATGTGGAAATAAAAAAGATTAAACAGCACAGACACTGTGACCACTGAGAAAATGACAGAAATAAA
This sequence comes from Canis lupus baileyi, assembly GCF_048164855.1. Taxonomy (NCBI): domain Eukaryota; kingdom Metazoa; phylum Chordata; class Mammalia; order Carnivora; family Canidae; genus Canis; species Canis lupus. The sequence goes on along the minus strand of NC_132867.1, from coordinate 31,617,105 downwards.
GATCATTACACGCATCTGGTTTTCCAGGGGGAAGAAATGGAGATAAAGCGTTAAGTCTTTAATAAGGCTAGAAATTAAAACCAGGATTAACGACAACGAGAAGCATTTCTAAGAAGCTGTACATGACATCCCTGCCTAAGTTCTGCTGGCCTGATATCCAGAACATTTTCTGTTGTTATATTTATCATCATCTTCTTTTCTGGTTGAAAAAATAGTCACTGGCCATTTGGTTTCAGGTCCACAGCCTTTTTGTAGATCCGCTCGATCTGCTTTAGGGCTGTATTTCTTTAAAAGTCATCATTTAGCATCATTTCCATGAGGTTTCTGCAGAGATGGAAATTTCAGTAAAGCTTTGAGGTCTGGGCTCACTCTGTGATACCTGGAGAACACAGCCCCCTTGAGAAGTGACTGAGGGTCTGGTGTCTTGGGCGGTGGGGGCTGGGGAGGGCAGGAAGGGAAGACAGGCTCCCTCCCACGTTCAGATTCTCCTGCCAGAGCCACAGTGGATATCTAGAAGCCTGTGTTAAAATGAAATTCTTCCACTTGGCTGACCAACTGTTAGTGGGTTGAAATGGGCGCCCCACAAATATATGCTGAAGGCTGGGGGTGGGGGTTTGGGGGAGTCAAAAGTTATATGTGAGCTTTCTTTTTTTTAATTGTTATTTATTTATGATAGTCAGAGAGAGAAGGGGGGGGAGAGAGAGAGGCAGAGACATAGGCAGAAGCAGGCTCCATGCACTGGGAGCCCGATGTGGGATTCGATCCCGGGTCTCCAGGATCGCGCCCTGGGCCAAAGGCAGGGGCCAAACCGCTGCGCCACCCAGGGATACCTATATGTGGGCTTTCAATTGTTGGGGGGTCAGTGCTCCTCACTCCAGCATTGTTCAAGGGTTAACTGTAGTTCTTTTGCTTCTTCTCTGTTCAAATCCTTGAAGTCCAGGATGCCCAGGGGGCTCAGTGGTTGAGAGTCTGCCTTCCACTCTGGTCATGACCCCAGGGTCCTGGGGTCGAGTCCCACATCAGGCTCCCCGCAGGGAGCCTGCTTCTCCCTCTGCCTATGTCTCTGCCTCTCTCTCTCTCTCTCTCTCTCTTTGTGTCTCTCATAAACTCATGAATAAATAAAATCTTTAAAAAGAATGTTCTAGGGAGAAGATATTTGCAAATGACAGATAAAGGGCTAGTATCCAAGATCTATAAAGAACTTATTAAACTCAACAGCAAAGAAACAAACAATCCAATCATGAAATGGGCAAAAGACATGAACAGAAATCTCACAGAGGAAGACATAGACATGGCCAACAAGCACATGAGAAAATGCTCCACATCACTGGCCATCAGGGGAATACAAATCAAAACCACAATGAGATCCCACCTCACACCAGTGAGAATGGGGAAAATTAACAAGGCAGGAAACCACAAATGTTGGAGAGGATGCGGAGAAAAGGGAACCCTCTTACACTGTTGGTGGGAATGTGAACTGGTGCAGCCACTCTGGAAAACTGTGTGGAGGTTCCTCAAAGAGTTAAAAATAGACCTGCCCTACGACCCAGCAATTGCACTGCTGGGGATTTACGCCAAAGATACAGATGCAATGAAACGCCGGGACACCTGCACCCCGATGTTTCTAGCAGCAATGGCCACAATAGCCCAACTGTGGGAGGAGCCTCGGTGTCCATCGAAAGATGAATGGATAAAGAAGATGTGGTTTATGTATACAATGGAATATTCCTCAGCCATTAGAAACGATAAATACCCACCATTTGCTTTGACGTCGATGGAACTGGAGGGTATTATGCTGAGTGAAATAAGTCAATTGGAGAAGGACAAACATTATATGGTCTCATTCATTTGGGGCATATAAAAATTAGTGAAAGGGAATAAAGGGGAAAGGAGAGAAAATGAGTGAAAATATCAGTGAGGGTGACAAAACATGAGAGACACCTAACTCTGGGAAATGAACGAGGTGTAGTAGAAAGGGAGGTGGGTGGGGGGTTGGGGTGACTAGGTGATGGGCGCTGAGGAGGGTTCTTGATGGGATGAGCACTGGGTGTTATGCTATATGTTGGCAAATTGAACTCCAATTAAAAAAATAATAATAAATAAAAATAAATAAAAAGAATGCTCGAAGTCCATTTGAGGTTCAAAATGGGGGTTACCCCAGTACCTTGGAATGTGACCTTATTTAGAAACATGAAGTGAAAATGGGGATCATAATGGTGGGCCCTAATCCAAAGTGACTAGTTTCCTTATAAAAAAGGAAAATATGGACAGAGAGACAGACATACACAGAGGGAAGTTCACACGAAGAAACTCAGTGGAAGGCCATGTGAAGGTGGAGATTGCAGTGATGGACAATCTACAAGCCAAGGAACACCAAAGATCTATGGCGAACCAGCAAGTCTAAGAGAGCAGATTGTCCTTCACGGCCATCAGAAGCAGCCAACCCTCCAGTTCCATGAGGGTATTATGCTGAGTGAAGTAAGTCAGTCGGAGAAGGACAAACATTATATGTTCTCATTCATTTGGGGAATATAAATAATAGTGAAAGGGAATATAAGGGAAGGGGGAAGAAATGTGTGGGAAATATCAGAAAGGGAGACAGAACGTAAAGACTGCTAACTCTGGGAAACGAACTAGGGGTGGTGGAAGGGGAGGAGGGCGGGGGGTGGGAGTGAATGGGTGACGGGCACTGGGTGTTATTCTGTATGTTAGTAAATTGAACACCAATTAAAAAAAAAATTAAAAAAAAAAAAAAAAAAAAAAAAAAAAAAAAAAAAGAAGCAGCCAACCCTGCCCACACCTGGATCTCTGACTTCCAGCCTCCAGAACTAGACAACACATTTCTGCTCTTTAAGTCACTCAATTTGTGACACTTTGTTACATTAGCCCTAGGAAACTAATACACCAACACTGCAACCAAGTAGAAATTATTAGTGCTTTAGCTATTGTCACCTAGCAAATAGCAGCATTTTAAAGGAACGGACAGGGGCCTGGATGGCTCAGTCAGATGCATGTCTGACTCTTGGTTTCGGCTCAGGTCACGATCTCAGGGTCGTGAGGTCAAGCCCCATGTGGGGCTCTGCACTCGGCTCAGTATCTGCTTGAGATTCTCTCTCCTGCCTCTCCCTCTGCCCCTCCTCCCCATCTCTCTCTCTCTCTCTCTCTCTCTCTCTCTCTCTTTCTCAAATAAATCTTTAGAAAATTTTAAAGGAATGGAAAATGTGTTTGAGAGGGAAGGCCTAGAAGATCCAGAAGAGGGATTGGTGCAAGCAAAGAGCACAGCAGAGGGCATGTTGCCACAAAGGCCATAGCATCCCCAAGCGCTAACCTAAGGTCACTGGGAGCCTCAGAAAGTTAGGGATGGAGCCTGAACTGAAGGTCAGGAAGGTGTGAAAGATAAGCTCTCCTACACTGACTTTGCTGAGGCTTTGACCACTAGGTTTTATCTATAACCTGAAATAACCAAATGGCAATGCAAGTAGTATATTAGTTCAGTGCAGGCTAACTAACCATCGCGAGCAAGTGCAGACTGCATGGCTTAAACTGAAGGCTGGAAACCCAAGATCAGGGTGCCAGTAAAGTAGATTTTATCCTGAGGTCTCCTCTCTTGGCTTCCAGAATGCCACCATCTCTGTATGCTCATATGACCTCTCTGTACACATGGGAGAGAGAAAAAAACTCCCTGGTGTCCCTTCTTATAAGGACATCGGTCAGTCAGATGAGGGTCATACCCATATGACCACATTTAACCTTAATGTTTTCCTACTCCAAATATAGCCATACTGGGGGGTTAGGGCTTTAGTATTTGAAATCGGGGGGATACAAGCATTCAGCCCAAGACAGCAAATTTAAGTGTTTTCTCCTACCATGTTAGGCTTAAGATCAAGTTTATTTCCATTTTAGGGAAATAAACTAAATTTCTCTCTTTGCATCTGAGTGTGTGACCTGTAAAACTCGGGCCATCCGTATAACATGTAACTATCATGTATCTTGTATCTAAGCATGAATATATAAACTTCTAGAGGATTTATATAAAATATTAGCATTGGGTAGCATTTGGAAATGGCCTTAGATGAGTAAAATGCTATTTTTTCTCATGAACAAGAAGACCGAGGGCTGGGGACTGATTGACAACGTCATCAAGGGGACCAGCTCTTCTGTTGTCCTGACCCAACATCCTTAGCGTGGCCTTCATCCTGAGGTCACAAGATGCCTGATGCGCTGCGGGTATGTGTGTGCCCACTCTCCAACCCGTGAATTCTTCACAACCATCGATTTTGTTTCCATGGATTCGTGGAGACTTTGTCTCTACCGTGGTGGGCAGAGAGCAGCTGAAAATGGCAGTCTTCCTTTCTTCCCCCACCCCCTTCTTTTTAAAGAAATATCAGGCTTCCGGGATTAGTAGTAAGAGCTGCTGATTGACACATCGCCTAGAGTCACCCAACATTTTTTACCCAAATCTGATGTCATTTTCTCTGGAGAGATTACAGGCCCGTCTGCTTCCCCTTGCGGCCACAACAGCAGCAACTACAATTGAATAATCGTGGTTATCCCAGGGTTCAGCCGTATGCAGTCCTTCCTTAAAAACGAAACAAAACCAAAGGAAATATCCAATATGTTTGCAATTTTGTTCCTTGCTGGGAAGGGCCCGGTAAACTGCCTCTTGCGGCATAGCTGGAACAGAAGAGAAACCCATCAAAGGCGGGAGAGGCTGAGGGGGTGCAGACACAATTATCTCCCAGCCATTTGGGCTTTCAAGTTAAGGAAGCCGATTGTAGCAAGTGACTCCTTTACAGAACTGCCAACTTATTAGAGCTGCAGCCAGGGACCTGGAGCTTAGGGAGGCGGGCCCGAATGCTGCAAACTTCTGGCGCTGACTTGAATTTAGAATCAAGTTCCAGGAGTTTTTACCCCAGTGAGAATCAGTATTCCCTAGTTTACTTTTGAAAAGAAAGTTTAAGTCCTCTAGGAACCCAAAGGCATAGGATAGAGACCTAGCAGTGTACTGCTTACACTTATAATCTGAGGGGGGAAAGAGCTGTTTTCTTTTTCTGTTACTTGATGAATGCAAGAGCCACTGCTCCTGGAATATAATTCTCTCTCTTTCCCTTTGTCTCTCTCTCTTTCTTCTATGCTGACAGTACTACTTTGCAATGTAAAATGCCCACATCTTATTTCTTTTTCTTTTTAATTTTTATTTATTTATGATAGTCACACACAGAGAGAGAGAGGCAGAGACACAGGCAGAGGAAGAAGCAGGCTCCATGCACCGGGAGCCCGACGTGGGATTCGATCCCGGGTCTCCAGGATCACGCCCTGGGCCAAAGGCAGGCGCTAAACCGCTGCGCCACCCAGGGATTCCCTTATTTGTACTGCTCTTTGAATTTTGACAAATGTGACCCCATATAACTATCATCCAGTGCAAGATATAGAACATTTCCGTCATCCAAGAATATTCCCCAGTGCCTTTTTCCTGTCAACCAGCACTATTCCAATTTCTATTACCATGGATTAGTTCTTGAACTTTGTATTAATGGACTCATAAAATATGTATTCTTTTGTGTTGGCTTTTCGTGCTCAACATAACGTTTTTCAGATTCATCCATGATCACCTGTATCAATAGTTTGCTCCTTTTGATTGAGGAGTAGAATTCCATCATAAAAACATATCATAGTTTATCCATTTTCTTGTTGGTGATTCCAGTTATTATAAATAAACCACCAAGAACATTCTTGGACATATGTTTTGGTGGAATATGTGTTCATTTCCTTTTGTTGTTGTTTAGAAGTGGGAAGGGGCAGAGGGAGAGGGAGAGAGAGAATCTTAAGAAGGCTCCAGGCCCAGCATGGAGCCCGATGTGGGGCTCGATCGCACAATCCTGAGATCATGACCCGAGCAGAAATCAAGAGTTGGACACTTAACCAACTGAACTACCCAGGCACCTCTATGTGTTCATTTCTGTTGGGTATATATATCCAGAGGTGGATATTCTGGATTATAAGGTACATGTTTAACTGAGATTATACTATTTTTATATCTGCCATCAACAATGTATGGTTGTTAACACTTGATATTATCAGTCTTATGATTTTGGACATTCTGATGAGTGTGCTACAGTGTCTGAGGTTTTAATTTGCATTCCTTGTTGCCTAATGATATTGAACTCTTCATGTATTTCTTGGCCACTCAGGTATCTTCCTTTTCAAAGTGCTTATTAGAGATTTTTGTCCACTTTTATGGATTCTTTAAAAAGTATTGATTTATAAGAATTCTTTATATATCACAGAGAAAGTCCTTTTCAGATGTAAGTTCCTTGAATATTTCCTCTCAATCAGTAGCTTGACTTTTCTCTCATTTTTATTCTTCTGTGTGAAAATTATCAAAGTAAAACTGAGTGGAACTTACCACTGCACAAATAAAGGTGTATAGATTGTGGACATGTTCTGTGAAATCGGAATCTTATAAAAGCTACAACAAAACCAATTCTATGTCTGTGAACCTAAAGGTTCTCTTAAAAATAAAGTTCATTGACTTTTAAGAGAAGAGGAATGCCAAAAACAAAGAGAAAAACAATTCTACTTAAAACAGAAAAGAGAGACCCAAAACCAAATCCTATAATCACTATAATTGGTGAATATTGAGGAATTTGGTTCTCTGTTCCCTGCAGCACTGCTTGTCTTCAACAACTACTAATAATACAAAAATCCTAAAATGCACATTTTTATCCTGGGGTTAAGAATTTATCCCTTTATAATCCGGAAACCAAAATTGTCTATGAAATGTGTAACCTGAGTTTGAGGAACAGAGGAAGGCTCCCTGAGAAGCCCTGTCTCATGTCACCTGCCTCTCACCACCTCCAAGTTCTGTCCCAATTCCAGCATCCCTCAAGTCCTTTGGCCGCTGAGCTAACCCAGGGATCTACTATGTGTGAGGGTGGACTCATCCCAGGCCAACTTCCTGAGCTAAAGTGGGGTCCCATGTCCCGTGCTGGGGGACACCAGCTGCACCAGGTCTTAACAACTATCTCCTTAGAGCCTCTTTTCCCAAGCATGCCCTTCCTCACGGTTTGACTTGGAACAAAATTGGGTAAAGATTCCTTTTTGCAGGGGATTCCTGGGTGGCTCAGCAGTTTGGCACCGCCTTCAGCCCAAGGCCTGACCCTGGAGACCCGGGATCGAGTCCCATGTCAGGCTCCCTGCATGGAACCTGCTTCTCCCTCTGCCTGTGTCTCTGCCTCTCTCTCTTTCTCTCTATGTCTATCATGAATAAATAAATTTCAAAAATCTTAAAAAAAAAGAAAATTCCTTTTTGCAGAGCCCCAAAGTAACCTACCTCAGGAAACCAACTCTTCATAAACTGTCAGAGCAAGCCACACCTCCCACCGGGAATCAGGAAGTCTTGGTTCCATAGTCAAAACTCTCTTCCAGCCTGCCCTGGGGTGGTACCTGCTCTCAGGTAACCCATGTGCAAAGCGTAATGCTCCACATCCATCCTGCCAAGCCCTTTGGCATGCCTCCCTTCAGGTTCTGTGTGGCAGAGAAGGTAGCCTCTGTACCTCACCAAGCTCCATTGCTGGTTCCTACAGCCTCTCCTGACTTGGTTCTGAGAGATATTCCTTTTTTTTTTATTTTAATTTTTTTATTGGAGTTCAATTTGCCAACATATAGCATAACACCCAGTGCTCATCACGCCAAGTGCCCCCCTCAGTGCCCATTACCCAGTCACCCCAACCCCCGCCCACCTCCTCTTCCACTACCCCTTGTTCATTTCCCAGAGTTAGGTGTCTCTGAGAGATATTCCTGATTCCTCCCAATCAACCACCCTACCACACACAGCCTTTTTGTCTTCTTTTTTCCTTTAAGATTTTATTTATTTATTCGTGAGAGACACACAGAGAGAGAGAGAAAGAGAGAGGCAGAGACATAAGCAGAGGGAGAAGCAGGCTCCATGCAGGGAGCCCGATGTAGGACTCGATCCCAGAACCCTGGGATCATGCCCTGAGCCAAAGGCAGATGTGCAACTGCTGAGCCACCCAGGCGTCCCCTCTTTTGTCTTCTTATGGTCATTTGAGTCGGTTTCGGGTACCTGTCACCAAAATAACCTTGACTTGGTTCAGGGGACGCCAACATGTATGAAAGTGGGGAAACAGAAGCATTGGCCGTGCCCTGCATGAAGCCCCATGGTGGACATACCAAGAGAAACATGGGATGGTGAGTCAAGACCTCCTGACAAGCTGACCCCACCATCTGCACGGGAGCAGGGAAACATCTCCAGAACACAGAGCCGGAGGAGGGTGCCCTTGAAAACACAATTCCAAACCATGCAGTGGGGCTGAGAAATGCAGGGCGCCAGGGCTGGCCAGTCCCCCCCAAAGGACAGCATGAAGAGATGTGTGTTTCCAGATGTGCTGGGGCAACAGTAACCAAAGAGCAAAGCCTAGACACAGGCTTTCCAAGTGCAGAGTCAAGAGAGGTTTGCTGGTTAGTCCAGGCTTGTTCCAGCCCATGGATGAAAATGCCACCAGGACCCACCAACTACTCCACATTCCAGCTCTGGTTGTGGCTGGAGCTACCCCCTTTTGTTCTCATGCCAGGCCGGGTCTTAGGTACTTCAGATTCATCAGTGAAAGGACCGAGCGCCCTGCCCTCAGCGAGTTCACATTCTATTTACTGAGCATCTATGGGACGCTGAGCAATCGTCAAAGCTCTTCACCGCGTTCATTCAATCCTCAGAGCAGCCCACTGAGGCAGGCACTGTTCTGAGCTGTACTATACAGTTGTTGAAACAAGGCTCAGATTGATGAGGAAAGTGACCCAAGGGTGCACAGTTGGCAAGTGGCAGAGGTAGGACCAAGCAGACAGCCTTGTTCCAGGACCAGAGGCCTTGACTTCCATCTAGGTAGAATTGGCAACCTAGGCCTATTTCCCCTGCTCCTCACACGCATGAACCATTCAGCTGGAATCCTCTAGGCACCGGGATACAATGGGAGAGGAACCCTCGGTCCGGTGAGAGGTGCGGCCTTGTTTGGTCTTGGCCAGTAGGAGCTCTAAAGAAGGAGCCATTCGTGCCACAGGATGTGGGATCACAAGGAGGAGCAGTCTCCAGAGAGGACACCTCAAAGACAGGGTGGGGGGAAGAGTGAGGGGGGGCCTCGGGGGATGACAAGGGATCTGGTATGGCTCTGAGACCAGTCCCTTGTGGTAGGGGTTGGGGAGGGACAGTGAGGGAGAGATGAGGAGGGTCAATGGGAAGTGGGTGGGAGGGAGTGGCGGGATGTCCAGTGCCTGTCACCTCAGAGGAAGGAAAGGAGGAAGAAAAGAGTAAAAAACCAAGGAGGGACTGGTTATGAAAGACAGTGTTCCATTAAAAAGTTTGGGCTTGGGCAGCCCGGGGGGCTCAGTGGTTTAGCGCCACTTTCGGCCCAGAGCCCAACCTGGAGACCAGGGATCGAGTCCTACGTCGGGCTCCCTGCATGGACGTCAGGTTCCCTGCATGGAGCCTGCTTCTTCCTCTGCCTGTGTCTCTGCCTCTCTCTCTCTCTCTCTGTCTCTCTCTCTCTGTGTTTCATGAATAAATAAATAAAATCTTAAAAAAAAAAGTTTGGGCTTTCTTTTATCAACATGGAGTCAGGAATGGTTTAATTGGGAGGGGATAAGCGGTATTTGACAACATTTGTGTTTCCATGCTAGATAAATAGAGGTGATAGAGATAGATAGACATAGAGATGGATGAGGCGGGCCAGAGGTGAGGAGAGATGCAGGAGGAGATGGGAATGACTTGGATGTGGGGTGGTGACAGCGACAGGGATAGGGGGCGTATATCCTTTCCCCTGGGGTGGGTGGAGGAGTAGAGGGACAGGGCTGGGCAGAAGCTGGATTACTTGTTCCATTTCTCCTCCTGCCATCGCCTCAGTGCAAGGAGTCCTCTGCTCCTGGTTGGCTGGTGGCCGGTGGCTGGGGCTGGGACTGGTGGCTGGTGGCTGGTGGCTGGGGCTGGGACTGGGACTGGTGGCTGGGGCTGGTGGCTGGTGGCCGGTGGCTGGTGGCTGGGGCTGGGACTGGTGGTTGGAGCTGGTGGCTGGTGGCTGGGGCTGGGACTGGTGGCTGGTGGCTGGTGGCCTGTGTCCGCAAGAAGCAAGCACCGGGCTGGAACAGCCACTTCCCCTATCAGTCGCCCGCCACGGGGCTTCAGATCGGCAGGACGCCCCAGCAGACCTGCGGAGAATGTAGCTGCTAATCGCCGCTGAAAAGGTCCCTCCTTAGAAACCAGGGGGTTCGTGCTTGTATTTTGCCATCAGCAGCCCGGTCCACGCCGGCCTCGGTGTCCAGCCCTCCCTGCCACTGCCTTCGGGCCTGCACATTCTGAGGAGGGGACAGATCCCCGCAGGTAGCTGCCACCTCGCCCACAAAGGCAGCCTCGGAGGGAGCCGGCCCCCGGCGGCGAGGGGCCGAGCCAGCCTGGGAGGGAAGTGACCAAGGTCAATGTTGGGGACGCAGCATCTGCAGCAAAGGCTCCGGCCCATTCTCCTCCTGTGGTCATTGTTACTTTCCACTGACCAGCTGCCTGCAGGCTCCGGGCGAAGACAAAATGGGTAACACAGCCACCATTCAGGGGAGATTAATGCCTGAAATGAGCCACACCTCCGAACAATTGCTTCCTAGAAGAGGGACAGCGCTGAATGGCCGGGGAGCCCCATTGACGGCTGCTATAAAAGAGGGGACGGGAAAGAAAAGTTTCACCCCGCCCCTCAAACCCAGCTCCGGTTCTTCCGTGTCGCCGTCCTTTTCCCTTCTGACTGCCCATTTTCCTACGTCGCCCTAATCCAGAACCTTCTTTTGATCGGGCCTCGGGCTGCACGCTTAAAATTCACGGGTTTGCTACTGTAAGTCATATCGGCGCGGCTGCGCGCTGATCGCATTAGTACCATTATCTCTGCAACTTTCCGACTTGACAATTAGTTACTATCATTCACGCTGTGCAATCAGCTGTTAAATCCTCATTTATGCTAATTTGAATACGAATGTGCTGTTCAATAACACGTTAGATTGCCATGTTTACAAATATACTCCAGGTATTTGGAAATTTAGATGATGCAGAACATACTGTTTAACTTGTGCTCGGTGCCAGTTTAAATAACTTAAGCCTATTTACCAGCCACTTAGCAATTCTTTTCACATACTTCTGTTTTCCCCTGTCCTACCCTTCTCAACCCAAACGAAAATATGCTCTTTGGGGTTTGTTTGCGTGGTGGCCGTATTAAACTAATAATCTTCAAGATGAGACTTAATTAGCAGTCACCTCTACGTGGGCCTCCTTTCCTGATTCCTGCTGATCTAATTTCTCACCCCCCTCCCCCACGTTTAGAGGCGGATGAGACTGTAAAAGGGGAACCAGGCAGCTGCAGCGTTAAATATCAAGTCCCCGAAAGCAAGTGACCTGTACGTAGCACAAAAAAAGGAAAGAAGAGCAAATCTCTGAATGTAGTTACAACCTCAGAGAGCAAGATGCATCTGCTCGTCAACTTCTGGAAGAGCAAGCAAGGTGTCCTGGAGAGCAGGGTGTTCTCAAACTTTAACGTGCAGTTGAACCGCTTGGAGGTTCCCTACGACTTGCAGACGCTGGTTCATTAAGTGAGGCTGGGGCTGACATAGAGGGTGTCTAACCACCTCCCAGGTGCTGCTGACCGGGTACCACACGAGGAGGCAAGACTGGAGAGCAGATGTAATGCGCCCACCTCCAACTATTAGCTTTACACGAAGAACACGCTTTTCCATTGGAGATTCCAAAGTCAAGCCTGACAATTCCACTTCTGGGTATATAGGCAAAAGAATTGAAAGCAGGGACTCGAACAGCTATTTATGCACCAATGTTTATAGCAGTGCTATTCTCAATAGTCAAGAAGTGGAAGCAGCCCAAGTGTCCATCCATGGATGAATGGATAAACAAAATGTGGTTCATACATACAATGGAATGTTATTCAGCCTGGAAAAGAAAGGAAGTTCTGACACATGCTACGACATGGATGAACCTTGAGGACATTATGTTAAGTGAAATAAGCCAGACACGAAAGAATAAATACTGTATGATTCTACTTCTAGGAGGCATCTAGAGTAGTTAAATCCACAGAAACAGAGGTAAAATGTTAGAGGGAGGAGGAAATGGGAAATGGTTGAATGGACATGTAATTTGGCAAAATGAAAAAGTTCTGGAGGTTGATTGCACAATGTGAATGTACATGACACAAACTATGTACTTAAAAATGGTTAAGATGGTAAATTTTATGTTATGTGTATCTTACCATGATTTAAGTTTTTTAAATACGAAAACAATCATTCTTGGTTTTAGGGACATCATGAAGAAGGTTTACTTCTACCAAGAAATCTATATTTCAACGGATTCATAATCAATTCTTCAACGAGCTGGCCAGATTTCACCAGCCCAGATACCAGCCCGGAAAGAATAAATCGATTTTTCTCCCACACTCCTATGTCCTTTGATCAAAATTCTATTCCAGCAATTATTGCATTCTGATCAATGTTCAAATTCTGTGTGTATCTCCATCCCTCCCAGCCCCAGAGTGTGAGGTTTTCAGGGTGGTTTGCCCTACAGTGATGGAGCAGGTGCTATCTAGCCTTCAGACACTCCTCTCCCCCATCCTGACACAATCCTGATTTTGTTCAAGTGTCTCTCCTTCTCAACTTTGTCTATGTGCTTTGGAGGAGGCCACGGCCCTAGAACATGGACCACGAAAAGTCTAAATCAGTTGTGAGGGCTCCATTCCCCCTTCCAATGACTGATTCCAACCTAGTGGTGGGTCAAGTTTGTGGTCATTGAGCTATGAGGGAGCCCTGTGGAAAGGTTTCCTTGCTTTTATGAAGAGATACAGGAAGACACTGTTTCTCTATTTATGAGGGACGTGGTCTGGATGAGACACGTGGAGAGAAGTTGGCCGTCTTGACAGCTGCCTGATTAAGCCAGCACTAGAAGGTGACAGAGCCAAAGGACTCCAGAAAGGCGGAGCCAGAGCCAGAGCCACCCTACCTTTGGATCTCTCGCCATGTCAAAACCAGAGAGCTTCCTAGTTTAAGCTGATTGAGGAGGAATTTTCTGTCCCTTGCAGCCAAAACAAATCTAATTGATAACATCTTGTGAGTAGGAGATATTCTGATATTTGATGGATTAAATTAAAGTAGGAAGATTGGGTTGGTTCACTGCCCTTAAGGGACTCCTCAGGCAGGGTGACAACTGTTCCTGTGCTAAGCAACCTCATGTGTGAAATGGATTTTCCAACTAGAAAGATTAACAGGGTATTATTGTTTGTTTTGCTTGTTTTATTCACAGATTCTCCTTGGGCTACCTTTCCTGGGATAACATGTAAAATGTCATTCCATTTATAAAGTTTCATTAAATTTTTACCTTTTGACAGATCTGTGTCTTACAAGAGCAAACTTCAGGAAGGGTCATTGTAATGGCTGATGTTCATCTAGCATTTATGCGCCAGGCCTTACGCGCAGTTAATCCCCAGATTGATTCTATGATCACCCTCCTTTCACAAATAAAGAAACAGAGGCACAGAGAGCTCCATTCACTTGCCCAAGGCCACACAGCTAATCATGGGCAGAGGATGGGATTCGAACCAACTCTTAGGCGTGTTGTGGCTTTCCTCAATTTGGATCACTGTCATCCATTCCCTACAGCATGATCAGAAAGACCTTAAAACTATTAAAATCTCCTTAGAACTCAGACCATGTTAACCTCCAACTCCGTGCCCCTCAGTGGATTCCCGTGGATGTCCCAGATAGCATCCGAAGTGCTGACACAGCTCACAGGCTCCACCTGTGTTGGTCTTCACCACAGTGTCATCTCCAGGCCTGTTTCCCTCCCCTGGCCACTCTGGCCACTGGTCAGCCTCTTTAACACCTTCTTTGGCACGTGTTATTCATTCTGCCTGAGTGCAACACCTTCTAACCAACACACACGCACACACACACACACACACACACAAACACACACACCTGCCTCCTGGAGAACTTCCGCTCATCCTTCAAGTCTCAGTTGAAACATTTTACTTAGAGAGTTCTCTGCTGACCTATCAATCTAATTTGTCTCACGGTTATTCCCTCCCTGTCACCTTTGGCACAGCATTTCTCAGAATTTATAATTGTATTAGTCTGTGTGATTTTCTGCTGTGTCTCTGTCCTCCCAGAGGAGAGGGTCAGCTCCACTTGTGCAGTATCATGCCCGTGTTGTCTGCACCTTATCCAAGTGATGGGCACGCCACAACAAGAGTGGGGAAATACTCGGGGACAAGAGGGAGAAAGGAGGTTGAAAGGCAAAGAAAAGACTGGAAGGAAGGGAGGTGGGATTGAGGGAACACTGGCAGGAAGAAAAGGACCGTGAGGCTCCACAAGTCGCCAAGTATTTGAAAATGTTTACCACGGTAACATTCTCTCCCCAGATAAGCCAGGGGCACGGCTCAGCAATAGCTAGCTTCTTTCTTTCTTTCTTTTTTCCTTCCCTCCTTTTTCTTTCTTTCCTCCTTCCCTTCCTTATTTATTTATTTATTTATTTATTTATTTATTTATTTATTTATTTATTATAGACATAGAGAGAGACAGAGACACAGGAGGAGGGAGAAGCAGGCTCCATGCCGGGAGCCCAACGTGGGACTCGATCTCAGGACTTCAGGATCGCACCCTGGGCCAAAGGCAGGCACTAAACTGCTGAGCCACCCAGGGATCCCCTTCCTCTCTCTTTCTATACCTGTTTTCCCTTTTCATTTTATTTTTTAAAAGATTTATTTATTTGAGAGAGAAAGTGAGAGTGTGAGCGAGGGAGAGGCCGGAGAAAATCTCAAGCCGACTCCATGCCCAGCTCAGAGCTCGACATCAGCTCAAACCCAGGACCCTGAGACCATGACCTGAGTGGAAATCAAGAGCCAGCCACTTAAGTGACTGAGCTACCCAGGCTCCCTCTGTTTCCCCTTTTTAAAAAAATCTCCCTAAAACAAAAGTAAATGACCAGCATTTAAAATTAAATCATCTAGGGCACCGGGGTGGCTCAGTCAGTTAAGCATCTGCCTTTGGCTCAGGTCATGATCTTGGGGTCCTGGGATTGAGCCCCGCATGCCTGCTTCTCTCTCTCTTCCCCCACTCATGCTCTCTCTATCTCTGTCACTATCTCTGTCTCTCTCTCTCTCAAATAAATAAAATCTTTAAAAATAAATAATAAATAAAATTTACATCAAATTTTACATCAAATTATATCATGGGGTCATGAGATTTACTGCTCAGACATGTTCCTTTAATGAGTTCAGAAATAACTAGTGAGAAAAAATATAATGACATGAAAACACTGAACGATGAGAGCCCCTAAAACAGAATAATCTGTGCACAGCAATAGAATTTCTAGCACTTAAAAAAAAAGAATTTCTAGCACTTTAATTCATTTTAAAATAGATGAAATAAATTTATTCCAGAACAAATCCAGCTACCTATGACATATGATGATACTCACTATATTGTTTTAAATTTTATTTTTCAGAGTACTGAGTTATTATAACTAAGGTGGTATTGACTAAGAAATTCTAGCTATCCCACTTAAGCCATACATTTCCCTAGGTTTGAAAGTACGAAGTATTGTACTTTGTATGGAGTAACTGAAAAATGGCTTCTTTCTTTTGTTTGTTGGAGTCATTTTTAAATTCATTTTATTCAGAGTGCTGATTCATCAATGAATCACCTGGGGTAGCAAAGAAAACCAAAGAGAGGGAGGGAGAAAGAAGGAGGAAGGAGGGAGGGGGAGAGAGGGAACCTATGCATCCAAATTAATATTATCCTTCTACTGTGTTACCCTGAGATTACACATTCATTCTTCTGTACCTCCGTTCCCAAATATTTGGGGGAAATTTCTATCTGGAACATATATATATATATATTTTTTTAATTTTTTGTAGCAGTCTTTCCTGGCAGTAGGTCTAGCATGGGCTAGACCATCACTGATGCATCTATATCACACATCATGATAAAGGTTTAATCCTGGAAGGGACTTTAGAAGTCATCAAGTGTGTATCTTTAGATAAGAAAACTGGAATTCTGAAAGTTCAAGACACTTGACAAAGTCACAGAGCTCTCATTTACTTAAAAAATCAATGAGAGGGTAAGAAAGGGGATTTGAATCACTGCCACATTGAATTATTCAAAGTATATCATTCTTTTTCATTGGATTTTCTCTTTCATTCATGCCACAAATATTTACTGCGAGCCTTGTGTGTTGGGGGCACTGCCAGGGATATAGCAGTGAACAAATAGACAAAACATTCCACACGTTCATGGAGTTCATGTTCCAGGGATTCAATGTGATTTAAATTCTTGATTCTACTTTCCAATTCAGAGGTGGCTATTTTAACGATTTTCAGGAACCACCTAATTAGAATCAAAGATGCTGAACAAATTCTCTATTGACACAACTTGGTGAGTGTAGGAATTGCAAATATGAGTCAACTATTGATTACAAAGAGGAAACGGTGTACACACAAGTTTTTTAGGGAGAAATAATTAAGCCCCATGAAAAAACAGGGCTCCAACATGACATTCAGATTCAGCCGCCACATCTAAAACACAGGGAAGGACTGTTGGAAATAAGAGAAAACTAAGCATTTTTAAAGGCTTTACATCCGAGATAAGAAGACATTAAACTTTTGGCAAGCATCCTGGCAGCTAGCAGAATGGAACCACACACTGCCTGCAAGTGTTTAGCCCACAGCTGTTGGAAATGAAGAATGTCAAAATACCCAAAAGCAAGAATCCATGCACACACATCAAAGAAGCAACGCTCTGGGGGACACCCAGTGTCGAGTGGATGATTCCTGGAGCACCAGAGGAAAGGCAGGAAGGGGAGGTGCTGGACAACATAGAAGATGGACCAATCTTGATATCACATCTCTAACTTCAGCTGTGTTCATCCCCCCTGTACCACCGTGGAAAGTTGTCCCAGACATTTGAAAATTCATTTACTAGGACCCAAAGCCTGTTGCTGTTACTTCATTCTGCAAAAGGTGTGTTGTTTACTCCATGATGGCATCATGAAAACTCAGGCTGGGGTCCCTTTTCTCTTTTTCTAAAAGTTCTGCTCTTTTCTTTTCTTTTTTCTTTTCTTTTCTTTTCTTTTTTTCTTTTTTTCTTTTCTTCTTTCTTTCTTTCTTTCGTCTTTCCTTCTTTTTTTCTTTCTTTCTAGAGTGGTGGGGAGGGGCAGAGGGAGATAGAGAATCTTAAGCAGGCTCCATGCCCAGTGTGAGCTTGACGTGGGACTTGATCTCACAATCCTGAGATCATGACCTGAGCATAAATCAAGAGTTGGGTGCTTAACCAAATGAGCCACCCAGGTACCCTCTTTTTTCTCATATTTACTGCACCAGTAGAAATAGTTATTTTTTAACCCTTAAATTAACCTTATATTATAAAGAGAAAACATTGTTTATTTTGAGAAGCCAATGTTCTGAAAGTTCACAAATCTATAGCTGTAGTTCTTTGGTTTAAGATGAAACATCACATTCTAGCCACAAGAGAGCAGCAGCTTCACAAAGGGGGCAAACATTTGTGTGACTTTCTAGAGGACAGTTTGAAGATTATGTCACTCAAAGCAGTATGGTACTGGCACAAAACTATAGACATAGATCAAAGAAGATTATGTCACAACTTGGAGAAATGGTGGGGTTATTTTTCTATTTTTCTATCTTTATGGAATTAGACAATGTTGGTTTTATAATTTCAATAAATATTTTCTACGAAATAAAACGGAGTGAATCTCTACTACAGCTTAGAATATGTGGCATGTGCCAAGCTACAGCCTTTCACATAAAATGACAAAGGAAAGTGGCAAAGCTGGAGAAAGCAGTGGAGAGATTATCCATGGACCAACTAAATCAGAGGACATATGCAATAGAGAGAGGGAGAAGGTGGTATTTTGTAAATTGCTGAGGAGAACCTAGAGAGAACACAAGACAACTATAGTCACAAGGCATAAGAGCTGCAGGTTGCAAGAGGCTGAATTAATACAGGTCAGCATGGCTTCCCAGCCACCGTGTATCCTGCCCACAAAAAGTCAGCTGGCAGGATTTGTATTATGTAATAAATTCCCAGAGGACAGCTTGACTACATGTGTAAAAACCATCATATTATCCTTTGACCCAATAATTCTACTTTAGTCAGAGAAGTACATACTATATATAATCACAAAAATTATTATATGAAGATGTCCATTTCAGGGTTCTCTATACTATGAACAAAACGGACATACTCTAACTGCCTCACAAAAAAGGGCTTAGTTGGGTAATTAAGTTGTGTCTGGATGATGGACTCTTATGCTCCCTTTAAAAAGGAATGTGCAGACCTAGAGTCAGGGATATGGAAATAATTTCTATAATATTCTGTTGAGCTAAAGCAAGCAGTTTGGGGCCCCTGGGTGGCTCAGTTGGTTAAGCATCTGCCTTTGGCTCAGGTCATGATCTCAGGGTCCTGGGACAGAGCCCCACATGGGGCTCCCAGCTCAATGGGGAGCTTGCTTCTCCCTCTCCCTCTGCCTGTTGCTCCCTCTGCTTGGGTTCTCTCTCTCTCTCTCTCTCTCTCCATCAAATAAATAAAATCTTTAAAAAAAAACAAGCCATTTATAAAATGGTATGTGTGGTATGGCTTAATTTTCACCTAATAAAATGTACAAATGCCAGGGAGACATCTGAGAGAGTGGTCTCCAGTCTGTTGATGGTGGTGACTCTGGGTGGAGAATTTAGGAAGATGTCTACTCTGTTCCTCATCCTGCCCCATGTAGCCTGAACATTCTAGAAGAGTCGGTGTGGTACCAGAAGGAGGCCTCTGGGACAGAGCTGCTGGGAAGTCCTGAGAAACCCCAGGATAACGGTCCATGGAGGCCCTGTGGATGGATTTGAGGGTGGCAGAAAGGCGTCAATGATGTGGAAGCAAAGAGGGATCCAAAGCAGTTTATGGCAAGAGAAAGAACTGTGACCAAGCAGAATTTCCGGGTGATTAGACCTAATTCACTGGGAGGCTGCACGGGATTGCGTGTCCCATTATTATTCATAGAATTCCTGCCATCATAGAACTCAGCGCGCCACTGGCACGGTCAGGCTAACCAGGATTTTTCTCAGTTAGCTTGGGGCTTGTGCAGGGAAAGGAAGTAGCAAAGCTAACTTTCTCAGGAGACACCACAGTCTTTGGAGGTGGGACAGAAATCTTTCCAAGCAACATAGAAATCGTTCCAACCCATCCAGGTCCACAGTAGGCTGAAAACTATCTTGAATGGTGTGTGTCCAGCACTATGAGATATAATAAGTTTTTCTTTCCTAAAAAAGAGGGGACTATCCCTGTAACTATTATACTCAGCTTTAAAGTCCTCATCAATCAAAGATGTGAATAGTTATCTGTTCTAAAATAGACTAGTTTAACGGTATAAACTTTTCTGTGGGGGAGAAGCTTCGGTGGCCCAATTACTAATGTGCCTGATTGAATGTTCTCTTTAGAGTAGGTGGAGCTAGCAACAGAAATGAAAAGCGTTCTCTCCTTAAAGAATTTCCAATACTTCAATAACACAGTTTATATCAGCTAAGTTAAAGGGAAAAAAGGCATTCTAAAAATATAACCTAAGTACACATTAACAGGAAATTATCTGCAAAATTTTTACCCCAAAGAGTTCCAACTTAAATGTCTAGGGAAGTGACATCCTAATTTCTAGAGGGCTTTCCTCCTTGATCATTTTAAAATTTGACTGCCAAAAGAAATAAAAAAGTAAAACCATAAAGCAAGGCCAAGCTGCAACAAAGGATCCTCAAACATTGATCCCATTTAAACATTTAAGAATGTCTCCAAGTGAAAAACAAGCATCTCTGCTCAAACCTAGTTAGAAAATGTTTGATGTTACAACGCAGATTTTCTATCATGCACTTTGCGTTAACACAGAGATACAACTTAATACAATAAGCATGGCTTCTCCCATTTGGGATTCTTAGAACATAAGAAATGTAGCATGCCGGCTATTTATTTGGTTTGAATGAATAGTGATGTACATATGGGATATGATTAAGATCAAGTTAGTCTATGACCATTTGCTGCTTGAAATTTTCCCATTCAGCAGAATCTATACATTGCTGATGTTAAAAATGAGAGGGTTTTTGTGTGTGTGACCCAAAAAAAAAAAAAAAGTATTTGTGTAATCTTCAAAGTGTTTAATTTGTATTAAAGCTAAATCCAGAGGCTCTGAAACCTTAGGGGCTCTCGATGTGGATTTTTGTTCTGGTTCACACACCTTGAGACAAAGGCTCATAGTCAAGATGTGGAGGAAAAAGACGTTTTTTTGTGTGCGAGATGCGGGGCAAATTTATTCCGCAGGCAGCCTGGAATGGGCTTCAGAAAATGGATAGAGTGTCTTCTTGAAGAAAGGGCCTCTAAGTAAACTCGACTGCCATTCAAAAGATTTGCTCTGACACTTAACAAGTAGTGCAGGAAGAAAGGAAAATCTGTTGTCAGGTTTGGGGTGTTTATCAGCCCCCCTCGAGACACTTGACCTAATGCTGTGGCCCCCCTAATCCGCTGATCTGCATGCCGTGGCCTCGCGAGCCTCAGCCCGCAACTGCCAGCAAAATTGCCTGGAACACTTGTTCCAACACATTGATCCCTCAGTATATTGTGTGCGGCTCACCTACTCCCCCTCCTCCCCTCCCACCCTCCTCCTGCGGCTTCCCCTAAATTTAATTCTGCTCACAAATTGTGAAATAAGTTGTTTGGGCTGGATTTGTCGAGTGAATTGTCCCACTAATGAAACAGTCTGTTCATTATACAGTTGTAGGACGGAAGATTTAGCGCTCCCATACCCCGGGACCCGGGCAGGTTAACGTTTTTAGACTGACAGTTGACAAAAGAATGAATAGCTCTCTCCTGTCAAATCAGGCTTACAAACAGCTTGGCATACAAACAGTTACTGCTTGTGTGCATGTGGATTTAGGGTCCCCGCCTGCTAATGCCCCAGATTTGTAAGTACAAATTGGTTAGTCTTCAAACTGTTTGCGAAAGGAATAAAATGACCAAAAATTAGTTTGTTTTAGCCTTTCCCCCTCCCCTCCCCGCTCCTGCAAGTGAAACATTAAAAAAAAAAAAAAAAAAGAAGAAGAAGAAGAAGAAAGAAAGAAAGGAAAGGAAAGGATAAAATAGTGTGTAGTGGTCTCATGGAATATTGTTGGGTTTTTGCTGAAGGCATCAAATTAAGCAGGACCATTGTTTGGCAGGAAACATTTTGTTCTGCTTGGGCACCCTGCTTCTCGGAAAGCAGCTGAAAATCTAATGGAATTAATTTAAGACGTGTGATTTTAAAAGATAGAGCAGAGAGAGTGGAGGGAGAGCTCAAAAACTTTCATCTCATTCATTTTAGTACCTGTTACTTCAAACGGGTTATAATACCTCCCCTCCTTCTAACTGCATTGATCTTTCAAAATGGGTCCTTTGGATTTCTGAATCTTTTCGTAGGCAATTATGTGTAAATTAGCCAAAACCCGTTTTATTTTTCTATGGTAGTTTGAATTGTTTGGTGAATAAGTTAAATTCCTGCAAAATCTTCGAGGATGCTGTATAGGGAGTCAGGTGAAGGTTTTTCTCACGTTATTTATCATCAGTAAGGTGATAGTTTTCATTCTGGATTGGGTTAAAAAAACTCGTTGGTGTATTATGACTATAACAGAATAGTAGATAAGAGTAATATATAGTTCTATCACTTTATAGGAGAAACAAACAAAAAAGGTAACAGACTAAGAATTTTTTTTAGATTTAAGGTTGATCTAACACCTCTGAGTTCAAAACTCTCCCCTTGGTCAGATACAGCCCCAGGATGGCCAACCCTGCAATACTAGGAGCTATCCTTTCATATATCAGGAAGTTCATTATCACATGTTTCCATGTGATAGGCCATTTTTAAAAATCAGACTTCTAGGCAATGTTGCAAGCAGAAGTGATGAGTTAATTCAAACATTCCTTTAAACCTTTTCCCTTATTGGTGCCTAAAACTTGTACTGATATTTTGAAGCATTAAGAGCTTCCAAACTCATGGGGAGTCTGCTTCTCCCTCCGCCTATGTCTCTGCCTCTCTCTCTATCTCTCTCTCTCTCTCTCTCTCTCTGTGTGTGTGTGTGTGTGTGTGTGTGTCTTTCATGAATGAATAAATGAAATATTTAAAAAAAAAGAGTTTACAAACAGTAGGTATGATCATACCTCATTAATGTTCAAAGTCAGTGACAGCTGGCTACTGGCGATCTGAATAAAGCAAAAGCATGAGAGAGAACAGTGGATCAGCCTCCATCCCAAATAGGGTGCAGTCGTTTCATATGAATTCATCCAAGCCTACAGAGTTTGCTGCACATGTGAGCCCTTAAGCCAAAACTGGTCATTTAAATCTGGGGACACGAGTGGCAGAGAAAACTACAAACAGCTCAGAGACAACAAACTACCCTATGGCTGCACATAGAATAGACCTCTTCCCAGTTTCCAACACTCGCTACTATTCCCAGAGCATTGCAAACATCTTTCTGTAGCATCCATCCCTTTTTCTTCAAATGTAAGAATTTTTCCCTACTTCGTCAGGATGTTTTAGGACATTTCAAAGACAGAGGCCATAACTCGTGAAGAATTGGTCTAAAATATATTGCATATGTTGAGTGCAATATTTTTATTTTTTATTTTTATTTTTTAAAGATTTTATTTATTTATTCATGAGAATACACAGAGAGGAGAGAGAGAGAGAGAGAGAGAGAGAGAGAGAGGCAGAGACACAGGCAGAGGCAGAGGGAGAGGGAGAAGCAGGCTCCATGCAGGGAGCCCAATGTAGGGCTCGATCCCCTGTCTCCAGGATAAGGCCCTGGGCTGTAGGCGGTGCTAAACTGCTGAGCCACCCGGGCTGCCCAAGAGCAATATTTTTAGAGAGACATGGCATTTCCCCATGAATTTTGTAATGCAGTGAGCAAGCTATCAGCAAAGGCAAGAAGTTTTAGTCATCAGTCACCTGCTTGGGGCAGGCTTCTCCCTAACAATCCACTGAGATTGAAAAGAACCCAAGGATGATTGAGACCAAAGTTGACCCAAGTTCCATGCAAAGATTGAAGAAAAATGAATCAGTACTTAGGGCTGCTTATTGTCTTAGATACATAAGCTGCTAGCAGAAATATATTTACATAGCTAACAATAGGCTAAAATACAAAGCATTTTTAGTAGTTCTAAAAAGGTGACCCAACGCTAAAAACAGAAAGCTAGATAGTTAGCAGGGAGGGATGGGTGTCGAGTGTGGGTCTCTCTGCTGAAGGAAATGCCATTGAACTACACATGCAATCTTCTGTGGTAGCAAATTGACTCTTCCAAGAGCTTCCCTGCCCGGTTGTAAAGTGGGAAAAGTAGTATCTCACACTGTTGTCGAGTTGAGTAATTTATGTGTAGCACAGTCTTGGTTGCCTGGTCCAGCAATCAAGAAATAGAAATAAAAACATATATTTCTGAGAAATCTCATTTGGCCGAAATAAAGAAATACTAGTGTTGCATGAGACACCCAAAAGATCCAATGGAAAGCAGAGGGCCATGACTATAGCTCATAAGCTAACCTGACTGGTAAACTCACTCGGCTGCTGCATTGCCAGGTAAGACTTAATTCATCGAATGTCAGTTCTGGATGTCTACCTCCTTCATTTCATAGGTGAGGAAACCAAGGTTCAAATTCACAAAACTCCGGCCTCCTGACCCCCAATCTAATAATATTCTTCATGCACATTCATTTAAAAGGAAATGCTGTGAAGGCTGTATCCTGATTTGTCTTTTCAATGCATGATTCCTACTTTGTATGAAATGGAACATTTGGGTGAGTTCAGAGAGTTTTCTGAATTGACATTGTTTGGCTTCCCTTTGCCTGTTAGGTGTGTTTATGGATCTGTAAGAGCTATTTTTAGAAATTAATTACAGTGTCTATTTTTTTTTTTGTCCACTTCACTGCAGAGGTGGTGGTTATTGTTTTGTTACTTGTGAAGCCAAGTTAATAAAGCAAAACAAATCTGTTTGTCATTTAAAATCTTTTAAAAATGTAACATCAGAAATACATTTCTCTCTCTCACACATACACACACACACAAATGTATGTGTGACTTGAGAAAACAGTCCCTAATCATGGCCCCAGGGTGAAATGAATGGTGAACAAGAATGCCAATTAAAACAGGTTGTCTGAGAAATGTACTTGCACAGGTTTTCCAAGATCCTAAGTCCCCCCCGGAAACCTATAAAGGTTTTTGTTTTCTTCTTTGACATTCTCCTTCTGGGAAGGCTGCCAGACCAGCTTCACTGCAAGCACCAATTCAGCATGTAGACACGGCGGCTGAAACAACTACCTCTCAGGGTTCAGGTTAGGCCATCAGCAGTTCCATGCTTGGGCTACCTCTTGCCTTGATTCGACACATTTCTCCCAAAATGCAAGTATTACAAACATCACAGATCGGCAGAGACTGTCTTTCAGAAAGAGAAAGCTAAAGGCCCCAAGACAAATTTCATCATTGGCCTAGTACCAGCCCATGGAAAATCCATGTAAACAGAGACCACTCTTGAACTAAGGATGGGGCCAGGGAATTAAATCTTGAATCAAAAGGAATATAATATAGGGATTGAAAAGAGAAACAAAACCAAAAATCAAGTAGATCGTGCAGAGAACATGGCTTTGAACTTTACTGCTGCTATGGAGAAGCTGTGCGATTTCTCTAGGTTATTTGACGAGCTTGTGCACTGGTTTCTTCGTGGATCAGGTGCGGGTGATAATACCTACCATGAGGCTGAAAGTAAGGATTAAACAAACATGCATAACACAGAAATAAGGTACTTATAAGACAGACTCTAGGGTTAATAAATGTTAACTGCTATTATTGGATAGTCTCAAGATCCTCCAGGGTCTTGCTCTTCAAAGTGCGGTCCTTGGACCTGCAGTATCGATAGCACGTTGCCAGCAATGCAGAATCCCAAGCCCCATCCCAGATCTGCTGAATCAGAATCTGTTTCAGTAAGACACTCTGATGATTCATAGGTACTTAAAATTTTGAGAAATGCTGACTACTTAGTACACACCTCTTTCTACACTTTAAACCCACCCCTTGAGGCTTGGGTTTGTAGAAACGAATGGAAGAGTCTTTGGCTAGGATCCCCTGTTTGCCAGAACACTACCCAGCAGTGGGGGTCATCAGGCTGGTTATTTAATGAGTTTTATGATACATTAAATCTTCTAGACCCCACGGCAATTTGACCATTAAAGAAATAACTTTTTTGAAGGTAGCCCAAAACAAGCCAACTCAAGCGAATAATGGGATTAGCGTGGTGATATTGAAATCAGAGTTGTACCACGTGAGTCTCTCTCCATCAATCACAACCGCTGTCCTCACGGCTGATTATGGCACATTGTTTCATCAAATTAAACACCAAAGGGATGTTGTAAGGACAACATATGGTCCTCTTTCAAAAGTCATTAGCCCGGCATTGCACGAGCGGCCTCATCCTGGCTCCCCTGAAACCTCCCTACATCAACACATTGAGGGTATTTGCTTTGGCAAAACAATGTCTCATAAAAGTGGTCGCTTTTAATGACAGGCTTGCTGTTGGCGGAAGCATGGCCAAGAGGCATGAGAGGTGAGGGAGTGGTGGAATCAGGGTAGGAGGGGAAAATCAGCTGCTCGTCTTTTTCTGGGAGAAAAGATGGGCGGATACCTGTTCTCATTTCTGCCATTCAGATGGGTACTGAGCCGCACGAAATCTATTTTTCACACACCCTGTTACACAGAGCAGACTGGGGATTCGTTTTAGAATCAAAACAGAAGTACCTGCATGTGGCTAAAAGACTGGCTGAGAGGATCAGGGAAATACAAATCAAAACCACAATGAGAGACCACCTCACACCAGTGAGAATGGGGAAAATTAACAAAGCAGGAAACCACAAATGTTGGAGAGGATGCGGAGGAAGGGGAACCCTCTTGCATTGTTGGTGGGAATGTGAACTGGTGCAGCCACTCTGGAAAACTGTGTGGAGGTTCCTCAAAGAAATAGATCTGCCCTACGACCCAGCAATTGCACTGCTGGGGATTTACCCCAAAGATACAGATGCAACGAAACGCCAGGACACCTGCACCCCGATGTTTCTAGCAGCAATGTCCACAAGAGCCAAACTGTGGAAGGAGCCTCGGTGTCCATCGAAAGATGAATGGATAAAGGAGATGTGGTCTCTATATACAGTGGAATATTACTCAGCCATTAGAAACGACAAATACCCACCATTTTCTTCGATGTGGATGGAACTGGGGGTTATTATGCTGAGTGAAATAAGTCAATCAGAGAAGGACAAACATTATATGGCCTCATTCTTTTGGGGAATATAAAAAAAAGCGAAAGGGAATAAAGGGGAAAGGGGAAAAAATGAGTGGGAAATATCAGAAAGGGAGACAGAACATGAGAGACTCCTAACTCTGGGAAATGAACTAGTTGTGTTAGAAAGAGAGGTGGGCGGGGGGTGGGGGTGACTGGGTGATGGGCACTGAGGGGGGCACTTGATGGGATGAGCACTGGGTGTTATTCTATATGTTGGCAAATTGAACACCAATAAAAAATAAATATTATTTAAAAAAAAAAAAGACTGGCTGAGAGGGAGAAGATTTTTCTCTAAGGATCAGGAGACACAGAGGATCATGTTTTGTGGTGGAAAGGCCCAGCCGAAGGGCAGCTTGGGCAGAAACCTTGTGGCTCAGGTGCCACCAAAAGGTGGGACCAGCCCAAGACTGAGTTCCAAGAGAAAAGTCATTAGGCAATATTAGCAGCAATGTTTGGTTGTTATTTTGCATTTATGTGGCTGGCCTTTCCTCCAAGGAGCATGAGCTCTCACCAAGGTGTAATTAGTGAACAGCGAGCTTCACAGCACCCCTGCAACCCAGCGTGGAATGGTGTCAAAGCCACCAGCCACCTTCCTCTCTCTCCCTACTGCAACTCTTTCTGCCACCCTCCCCTAAAAGCGCCCCCAAAGTAAGACGGCTTGGCCAACCCGGGCGCAGGGGTTCCATCAAGTCTGCCGCAGGGTATGTCAAGTCACACTGCCATATATCCTAAGCTTCACAGAGCTAGCTGTATGTCCGTTACATTCCAATAAAACTGGGGAAGATAAAAGATGACCATGGGGCACCTCCTACCTCCTGGTCTGTAGGTAGCCCTTGGTCACGTCTCACCGCACAGCTGCCACCAGCCCCAGGGGGCAGCTCCAAGTCCATAGCCCCTTCTGTGTCTGCTCGGAGGCAAACATACCCAAACACAGAGGGCATCTTTGAATCAGAGCCTGAAAAAAAAATTGTTTTTGCATTATTGAAAAGTGAGACTTGGTTGTTTTTAAAATTTTTCAAAATAAGGGCGCCTGGGTTGCTCAGTCAATTAAGTGGCTGACTCTTGGTTTCAGGTCAGGTCACGATCTCAGGGTCCTGGGATTAAGCCCCGCATCGGACAGGGAATCTGCTTGGGATTGTCTCTTCCTCCCTCTGCCCCTCCCCCTGCTCGCACGCACTTCTCCATTGACTGTCCTTCTCCCTCTGTCCAAGAGCAATGGCTGTTACTGGCGTGTCATGTATTCTGAAAGGGGTCCTGGATGGTGCTCATCAATGTCCTGGTAGATACTGGAATCTCCTCTATGATGCTGAGAATGAGCCAGAATGTGCCTGCTACATCAACCGTGGGGGGAATATCTCACACATACCATAACCTTTTCCCTTGGAAATTCAGAGGTTTGGGTTTTGTCTTGATTTGTTCATTTATTTATTTTTAACCCTGGGAGGATTATACAGTAGGGGTGCTATTTTACCCATCATAAAATGCACGTGATAAAACTCACCACCTTCTTACCAGGGAGGTGGAGAAAGCACTAAATAGATAGGTATCCAAGACAATAAAATCCAAGAGAGTGGTAATTTCCGTGACCTCAACCGATTGGAAATTTTTCAAATAAGCAGACATTGAAAAACAACAGGTAAGGTTGCTATCTGCCAAAGAAGCTATTAATAAAGTAAAAGGGTTCTTTTAACAAAAACAAAACAAAAACTCTCATCCACTGATCTGATTGAAATAGTTCAGCGTGGAGAGATTTCATTCTAAACTGGAGGGAGGGGATCCCTGGGTGGCGCAGCGGTTTGGCGCCTGCCTTTGGCCCAGGGCGCGATCCTGGAGACCCGGGATCGAATCCCACGTCGGGCTCCCGGTGCATGGAGCCTGCTTCTCCCTCTGCCTGTGTCTCTGCCTCTCTCTCTCTCTCTCTCTCTCTCTATCATAAATAAATAAAAATTAAAAAAAAATTCTTCACAATATGTTTAAAAAAATAAAATAAAATAAACTGGAGGGAAACATTGCATTTCTGCTGGGATAACACATGCATCTTAGAGTGGAGAGTGAGCCTTCCAACCCCAGGTTTAGAACACTACACAAATCTATGCCCCCAACTGTGACAGGGGTAGGACCTCGTGACCACGTTGTTCCTGGTGCAGGATTCATGGGAGCTGATGCCTGTGTACAGTCTCTGTCACTCAGCTATAATAATGGATATGCTTAACCAGTTTAAGTGACCTTAATAAAGCTGTAACCCTGGTGTTTTGGCCACTTTGGGATCTACTGTCGCTGAAGCGTAGCAAACAACCAACCTGCTGGGGGAAGGTGCTACTCAAAACTCCCCTGTAACAAGTTATTTTTTGGTATCAATTTAAAGTCCAAACACTGATGCAATTTGGCCCTCTTTCGAGCTGGCCTTCATCAGCCGCTCTCCCCATTAATTAACCTGAGTTGTAAGATGTTGCTAATGGCTACACATCTTGTAAACATGTTGGACTGGGCCTGTCCCTGAAGGCCCCACACTGTTAAGTGATATCTCAGCTGGGGCTGGCAGAGCCAAGATCCCCACCAGGGAACAGCCAAAAGGTGTGCAGCCTCCATTCAGCATCAAAACATCATGCTCCGAGAGCTTCCTTTCTGCTGTTGCTCCCATAGAGGTGACTGCCTTTTGGTAGTAATGAAAGTAATAATGAGGAGAATAAAAATAAAAAGAGAAGAAGGAGGAGGAGAAGAGACTTGCACTTACACTCACTAGGGAATGTTTCTGCCAAGGCTGAGTGTTGGGACTATGGAAATCCTGGTTTCTTCCCACTGGCATGAATAGAGATGTCAAGACTTGCAGAAAAGGAAGTCTGTGACTGTTCCTCAGTCTGCTGAGGTGGCGGTCAGCTGCTTTTATAGGTTGCTACCTATAAAAAGCTAAAATCATAGCAGTGGCTGTTTAGAAACAGGTTTGCAAAACAGCTTTCAGATAGGAAAACTCTAAGCATGAAGAAAGGATGAAGAGGTGAAGGCCCAAGGGCTGCCATTTTGTTTGCTAACTTCATGCTTGAATTCTGCTGCAGGAGTGTGTTCAGTTTGGGGTATTAAGTGGTATATCAGGAAAGGTGATTGTGGATACCAAGCAGGGAGGAAGCCTAGAGTTACTGGAGGTGGACTCACCCAGTTTGCGTGAACTCTGATGGTTTCGGCACTGGAAATCAGGTGTCCAGGGAGACTCTTTGGTCCCAGACAGACCAGAGCAGTTGGTCACTCTACCTGGAGTCATCACCATGCATGGGTGAGAGAGACCCTAAAGACCATCCCGCCCAACTCCTCATCTTACATAAGAGGAAACTGAGACCCAGAGGAGCCCATGAGGCAGCGTAGCATAGGACTTGGGTTTTCTTGATAAATGACGAATATATCTACTGTCTTGTCATATGGGTAAAGTCAACAGACATTACTAAGTACAAACATGGTACAAGACAAAGGACTGGTCTCCAAGTGAGCTGACAGGGATTCTAATCTTGGCTTTGCCATTAAATAGGAACCCCAAGTATGGTAACTCCCACTTGCCTACCACCTTCAACTGACTATTTCATTAACCTGAATGATAGTTCTTTGAGGGAATATTAGAAATGGGTTCAGAAGTCAAGTAACTCACCTAATGTCCCAATAAGACATGAGATCTGAAGGCAAGTTCTTCTGACATCATGGCAGACGTTCTTCCCAGAATGGCACACTGGTACGAAACTGTGGACAACTTCCAATAGCTCATGGCTCCTACCAAATGATTCACCAAACGGGAGTGGCAGTTTGGAAAAGGATTATTTTCTATTTGTGCACTGCAGTTGGAGAGGTGCCCAAATGACTATATACTAAGAACTGCCTACTTCCAAGAAGGATTTAGATTAGCAGGATACATGTATTGACCTGAAATTTCTTTCCCTTTTTTTTTCCTTTGTGACAAACTCAGCATCTGGTAGACTTTTTAAAATGTTAAAGCCACCAGTTTCTTATCTCCATCAGAGTCAGAATCTTAACTTCATGAGGACAAGAATTTTGTTCACGGCAATAACCCCAGGGCACACATGCCTGGCACATAGTGGGGTTTCAGTATATAACTGTTAAATGAAAGAATGAATGTATAAATGAAATTTAAAAGGCAACATAAGAACAGTAAGTAATTTTATTATGCATTTTTATTTTATAATGTACTTCAAGTTTGATCACAAACCTGTTAGGGAGGAGGTTGATATCAAGGAGGCAAAGATATATCTGCCAGAAAAGATTTAACCAAAAAAATTACTGAATGGGATCTTAAATATATGTATGTGTCTTTAATTTCTGTAAATTAAATACTTTTAGTTATACTGAAGGAGCTTGCTATTTAAAGGAAGCATTGTGTGCATATATATGTGTATGTGTGTGTCTCCCATAATGAAGAATCTTTTCAGAAAAGGGACAAAGACCATAAATTAATTTTCTAAAAAACTTTAGGGTTTATACTGGATTTGCTTCCAGTGAGGGGTTTTTTAAATGGTTGAGTTCAGTCTCACTTCTCTTTATGTGGTGACACACATGTAGGGAGCACAAAACTGAATGATGTATTTTATAATTATTTTTGCCTCTTAAATATTTATCAAGCATCTATTGTCAAAACAACATTAAATAATCAGAATTCTCCAAGCTGATTTTTAAAATAAATCTGTAGGTCTTTTCTATATGATTAACATTATTTTTCATTAAAAATCCTACAAACATATACAAGCACCTCTGCTTTTTATTTTTATTTTTTTAAGATCTTATTTATCTATTTGACACACAGAGAGAGAGACTGAGAGAGAGAGAGAGAGAGCACAAGCAGGGGGATCAGGAGAGGAAGAAGCAGGATCACCACTGAGCAGGGATCTTGATGAGGGGCTCAGTCCCAGGACCCTGAGATCATGACTTGAGCCAAAGGCAGATGCTTAGTGAACTGAGCCCCCCAATGCCCCACATCTTTGCCTCTTTTTTTTTTTTTTAAGCATATATGTTATATTCAGGATTCCTCTGATACTCTAGATGAACTGGGTATGCAGCATTAGGGGTTTGGAATTTATGGGTAAAGCTTTCTACCATTTTCCAAGTTCTATGTTCCCTAACTATGAGTGCTTGAAAATGGTAACACATCTTTGAATAATGCATGTTTGACAGTGGACGATAAATAAGAATAAATCACAGAGCTTCAAAAATGTTGTTACCATTGTCTCAGCTCTTAAAGCACATTTTAGATGAAAAAGTAAACTCTTATAGAGAGTTAATCATAATAAAGCAACATGTCAGGTTTGATGGCAGGAGATCAGAAAGTAGGCTTAAATGTAGTATATGGTGTTTGGAGTTTATGTATAAATGTAATGGTCTGAGAAATAACTTTCTGATTGGATTGTACTGCCCTTCTGTGTTAGATGTGCTATTAAGATAATGATGGAACATCTTCTTTCTTTGTGGACACAAGAGGTCTAGTACCATAAAGAATTGATTAAATCTGTGACTTTTTCAAGGCAAACAGTGCATAAAATACCCATACTACAACAAGGAAATGTATCTAAGCCAGGTTAACAGATGCATGAAACCATATGAACTCTGCTTCTTTTGGCTTAGTCTTTATGTCTCCCTAGAACTATGACTAATCCTCTTTATTTGAACAACTTCAAAGAGTCTGATTTGACACACATGGCACACATATAACAGACAAACTTAGTTCCTGCCAGCAGGTAATCAGAAGCAACAAAAAGGTGTGTCTTCATGAAGAATTGCCCTGTTGTCCAAGCCACCACTTCAGTTTCTCTGACAGAAATCTGCCCTGTCACAGCCCACTGCTCAAGGGCAGAAAGAAGCCCAGTTTGCAGAGGCAAAAAAATCAATCTAGTCTATCAGAAAACTTTTTGGAAAGTCATCAATTGCATCTCACGGTATTTCTACAAAATCTTGTTTATAATTCTCACGGTATTTATTTAAAGAAACCTATTAATTTGTGTATAACTATCTTTGTTACCAAGCACCTTACTTAGTTATCTTGTTGTTTCTAATATAATCTGCAAATAATTCCTTTGTCATATTTGTAGAGGTTTTGTTTTTAAGATTTTATTTATTTATTCATGAGAGACACAGAGAGAAAGGCAGAGACATAGGTAGAGGGATAAGCAGGTTCCTCGAAGGGAGCCCAATGTGGGACTTGATCCCAGGACCTGGGATCATGCCCTGAGCCAAAGGCAGATGCTCAACTGCTGAGATATCCAGGCATCCCCAGGATTATTCCTAATTAAAACTTTTAAAATTAAAAAAATGACTTAAATTTTGATGAAAAGCTCTTTTGGCCATCAAGAATATAATCATGGGATTGTTCTCTAAATTATAAATATAGCGAGTTTGGATGTTAGAGTTCATAATATCAAACTATCCTTGCACTCCTGTGATTTTCGCACTTTAATAAACTCCTGAATTCTATATGCTAATGTTTTCCTTCAGAATTGTACCTAAGGATATATAATATAAAAGAATAGGATTATCCCCCTCCATACTGATATTTCGATTCTCTTTGGCACCATAGGCAGGGGGGATGCTAGTAATAACTTTAGAATTTAGAATTGATTTGCTGAAAGCAAGTAATAGTAATAATTGTAGCTCACAGTTAGATAGTGTGTGTTCTGTGGCAGATGCTAGTCTAACAGCTTGGCATGTTTTAATGTTTTCCATCCTCAGAGCAGCCCTATGAGGAAAGCACCGTTGTCTTCATTGTCATGGTCACCATCTCTGCTTCTCAGATGAGGAAATGGAGCTTGAGTCATGTATTCAAGGTCACACAGGTAGTAAGTGACAAAGTCCAGTCAATTTGGCATGAGAGCATATGCTTTGATTCCCTAAGCCACTCATTTACTCCACCTGCAACGTGTATTTACCGAGTGACTCCTATTTTGAAGGCACTACACAATATTTTGCTTTTAAAGAAGCAAGTGAATATTGTGATGGATAGTTGAGTCTAAGTTATGTGTCTAATGCTTGCATCTCTTTTATTCAGGTAATATTTGTTAAAAAAAAAAAAAAAAAAAAAAAACTTGTCTTGCAACATTTCTGTCCTCCCTGATCCCGTGTGTCAGACTGAGGAAATATTAAGTTTAGCCCAAGAGACTAGCTTAGTCTGATGGCATCCTAGCAGATCCTGTGCAGGTATGCCCACAGTAATGAAGGAGAATTAAATATCCACATGAGTTTGATGGAGAGGCTGCAAGCAACACTGCCAGACACAAGACATCTTGTCTGGTAAAACTAGATCTAGTTAGATTAAGATGGACAGCAAGACACACCTGCTTGATCAGGAGAAAGGTAAAACACGGGGAGAAAGTGGTTCTTCCTCTCTGTCCAGAAAATCACTGAGCGCCAGCTCGAGGCAGAGCATGAGTGGGACAGTGTCTGGGAGGTGGCCTTCATCCCATATGTCTTTCCCTGCCTTAGAGCCCCTGTGGCATTTTTGAAGTGTTGGTCTTCGATCCTTCTATTACCTGGTTTTAATTAACCTCCAGAAGCCCCTTTGTCTGGGTGGCAGTGTCAGCTGTGAGGGCAATGAATAGAAGGCACCCCTGTCAATATTTTTTGGAAGGAGCCTTGTGAATGGGCCTGATGAGCCGAGGCTAGGGGGCAGGGCGGGGGAAGGAATGTTTCTTCTTTAATCCGGCATTTAATCACTGGAGCGGAAGACAATGAAGGCTCCTTCAGCCTCCCCGAGCCTGATTCCATTTGGCAAGCCCAGCCCTCTTTTGTCAGCCTCCCAAGGAGGCCCCACCTCCCCATGCTCCACACAAGATTCCCTTCACAAGTGTCATTGAGATGAAACAGCCAGGATATGTGGGGCT
This sequence comes from Canis lupus baileyi, assembly GCF_048164855.1. Taxonomy (NCBI): domain Eukaryota; kingdom Metazoa; phylum Chordata; class Mammalia; order Carnivora; family Canidae; genus Canis; species Canis lupus. The sequence goes on along the minus strand of NC_132867.1, from coordinate 31,582,813 downwards.
TGGGGACTGCCAGGCCCAGCCTCTGCTACCAGTGCTGGCCCATCCTTCACAGGCTTTGTTACTCTCTAGATCCATAATTCTATGAAGGCCATGATTTAATTTCCAGGCCCTTTCCTAGTTAGGGAGTCTCTCGTAGGGAGTGTAGCCCAGTGGGACCATTTTCTCTATATATTATTTTCCCTGAAAATTCTCATTCCACTAAAGGAGCTAAAGATGCCAGCTGGCTCATAGCATTGTGAAATTATAAACACAGTGGTACTAAAATCCAAGGACATCTCTCAACGACTTAAATGTCTGCCTTCCTCTTCCAGTCCTTACCTACTCTGCCTGTCGAGTTCTATATAATAACCACAGCAAGGATGCATCTCTGTTCCTTGTGGGGGTTTTTAGCCAAGCACTTTTTCATATTGCTATGTTGCTTCCATAATGACGATTTCAATGGCTAGATATGTATTTTATCAAGTTCATATTGTTGACCTTTACGCTCCTGCTGGACACATATATGAAGGGACGTTACACTACTGGTGAGGTGGCCTCAGCCCTGGTCTGCCTTTTTCCAACAGTGTAATCTGTGTACTTTTACCACTCTGAACATGAGGCTCTTCATTTATGAAGTGAGGGTAACAACAACACCTACTTCCCAGGGCCACCGTAAAATCAAAGAGATGATGAGCGTGAGAGTTGTTTCTGAAGCAAAGAGCCCATACAAGTGGTAGCTATGGCTAGCTGGTTTCTTTATGCCCCACACTAACAGTAGGATCACACTGAACATTTTCAAACACATACTGTTCAACTTCTTTTTAGTTCTTTGCCTAGGAGAGAGTCCAAGAAGTCTGATGACTGGATCAAACATGAACATTTTTATGATGTGAGATCTCAACCCTGAATCGCTACCTGATTTTCAGAAGACTTGTACCAATTTTCACTATAACCAGCTATATATAGATACAGCATTTTCCAAGGCCTCACCTGCACAGCAAATTTCCATTTTAAAGATTTTATTTATTTATTTATTTATTTATTTATTTATTTATTTATTAGAGAAAGCATACACTCAAGCAGGGGGAGAAGCACAGGGGGAGGAGGAGGGAGGGGAAAGAATCACAGCACAGAGCCCTAGGAGGGGTTAGGGTCCTGAGCCGAAACCAATGTCAGTTGCCCAACCAACTGCATCACCCAGGCGCCCCACAGATTTTCATTTTAAAACATGTTTGTGGGGCCCCTGGGTGGCACAGTCAGTTGGGCGATTTTGGCTCCCATTGTCATCTCAGAGTCATGGGATCAAGCCTCACGATGATCTCCATACTCAGCATAGAGTCTGCTTGAGATTCTCTCTCCCTCTCTCTCTCTCTGCCCCTCCCTCTCATGCTCTCTCTCAAATAAATAAATACATCTTTTTTTTTTGGAAAAGTAAAACATGTCAGCTAATTATAGAAGTAGCTGCCATGTCTGCTGACTACTAGTGAAGTCTGAATTTTTCATGAGTCCCCTTATGAAAAATAATTCCTCCTGTTTGTGATTGCTTAGCCATTTGTCAATAAGTGAGCTTTATTTTATTTTATTTTGTTAGATTTTATTTATTTATTCATGAGAGACACTCAGATAGAGGCAGACACATAGGTAGAGGGAGAAGCAGGCTCCCTGCAGGGAGCCTGATGCGGGACTCAATTCCAGGACCCTGGGATCACCACTTGAGCTGAAGGCAGATGTCCAATCACTGAGCCACCCAGGTGTCCCTATAAGTGAGTTTAATACAGTATTAAGACCATTTTTAAGAGAATGTAAATTCCCCAAGGTTAGTGAGAAAAAGACTATATAAGGTAGAGAAATCCACTTGAACTTTAAAATGTCACTCACAGGGGCACCTGGGTGGCTCATTTGGTTAAGCATCTGCCTTCAGCTCAGTTCATGATTTCAGGTTCCTGGGATTGAGCCTCTCATCCAGCTCCCTGCTCTGCAGGGAATCTGCTTCACCTTCTCCCTCTGTCCCTCCCCACCCTGTTCCCGTTCTCTCTCTCTCTCTCTCTCAAATAAATAAAATCTTAAAAAAAAATGTCACTTACATATAAAAATGTTTGCAATATTCTGCAGGCATGGAGCTCCCAAAACCAAGATTCAATTTTCAACTTCTTTCCTGGCATGCATCCCTCCGCAATGGCTTATCCAGAGGTGGTACCCGACCTGGCATCTTTGGTCCTTTTCTATAGTGTGGGTGTGACCTTGTGAGGAAGGTCAATGACACATTTAGAGTCTGACATTCTACCTGTGAGAAATAGGTCTGGAGGCAGAGGGACTGCACTTTAATTAATGGATTGATCGACAGGATTTATTAAGTGTTTTTAAGCAAGCATTAAAGCGTGGTTTCTACTCTCAAAGGAAACAATACCTGCCCAAACAACAATGGGAAACCATCAGAGAACACTGAACATACTTGGAAGTCCAGTGGTGTTGCCTCTTGGCACCACTGGAGACCAGGAGATAGGGAGACAGTGTAGCCGGAATGAGCAGCAAGTCTTCGGAGAGGAGACAAACATTGCCCTACCTTAGACCAATGACAACAGAAGAACAGACCTGAGGAGCTGGTCCACCTGAAGCATTTCATGGTTGGCCACTGTGTTCAGCTGCCCCTGTCCATGAGGAACTTCATATGGAGGGTAGGACATGGAGTTTGACAGAGACAGGGTTTGGAAATAAATGCAAATCATAAAACAGAGAGATAACTATGACAAAGCTCTGAAGATAGTATTATGGTTATAATACATGAGTGGTAGTTCAATGATATAATATTTGAGCATGGTATTATGATTATAATATCTGAGAATTTGCATTTTTTCATACTATTTGAGTAGAGCCTTACAATATGTGAATATGGGTACTACAGTATAAGATTGGACATGCATTATAGTATGTGGACATTGGGACTATCATAAAGCATTTGAGTATGGTATTAATATGATAACATTTGAGCATTAGTATCTGAGTATAAACATTTAAGGATTTCATTATAATTATAAGATTTGGGTTGCATCCTAGCCGTCTGACTTCACCATAACATACCTGAGTGTGTGTCTTCATTCGTGGGAGTGTAGTATTTCCTTGCTCACCAGGCTGATGTAAGAAAAATATGCATTGAAAGACACGTTTGTAACATTTACTTAATGCATTACCATTTTTTAAAGAGATTTTATTCATTTATTCATGAGAGAGAGGCAGAGACATAGGCAGAGAGAGAAGCAGGCACCCCACAAGGAGCCCGATGTGGGACTCGATCCTGGGACTCCAGGGTCACTCCCTGAGCCAAAGCTGACACTCAATCACTGAGCCACCCAGGCGTCCCCTGTATTGCCATTTACAAAGCACTTCCACTATCCCCTGGCTTGATTGAGCTTTATGTTTCATTTTACAGACTAAAACACTGAGGTTCAAGGAAGTCCTATGATTTGCCTAAGATCATAGGAGCCAGGTTAAACCTACCAGAAGCCTACAAGTCTACATAAAATGGTACTTTATTTTGTATCTACCATGTATGTGCCAAGCACTGTGCCAGCCTTGTTCCTTGCAACCTCATGCAACCCTCCAGCCTCTCTCGATGAGAGTTTGGTCCTGCTCAGCCCTGGTTTGTAGAACAACACCAAGGTTGAGGGAGAGAGAATCAGTTGATGACACAGCAGGAGGAGCTCAGGTCTGTCTGACTTCAAAGCCTGTGCTCGCTTCACAACATAACCAGCCTTCCTGGGAGATGATAAATCATATCTTAGATGAGTGATGCCCAACTGCTGGACTGCATGGGGAGAGCCAGTGGGCTGCCAGGCCCACCTGAGGGAGGGGCTCTCTAGCTCTCTGCAGAAAGAGTGGGCTGGAGACCACAGAGGCCAACAGCATTCAGCTATAGTTCAATCCCAGCAACAGTTTGGCTCTGAAATGTGCGTCCCCACCTACACCACACATCAATGAAAAAGGAGCCAAAACCCTGCTACTTCTCATTTCATTTGGGGCAGACAATAAAGGTGAATCATGACCTAAAAATGTTTTACCATTTGAGCTAATCAATGAAACTAGGTTATTTGTTCAAGGTAATAATTCTATTTCTTTTTTTAAACCTTAAAATACACATACACAAACAAAGTATGATCATTTATGAGTTTACTGCTAAATCAGTTTAACACAAGTTTCCGTTTCTTTGTGTTTGGCTCTCTGACTATGGTGTATTTTGTAAAAGTCTAGCAAAGTAAAGTAGCAGTGAACCAGGTAAAATGTTTTTAGTAAAAATGTAAATGTTCTCACCTTCTTTAAATACAGAAATTGTATCCTTCGGGTTTAGAGTTCTGCTTTTAAAAATGTGTGATTTATTAAGAAGGACTTGTCTTTTCACAGAATTTCATATTAATTTGCATTCCTTCCTTTCTTGGGGGTCATAGCAACATTTTGATTGTATTGATCATCTGAATTAAATATAACATGATTACTGATTTTTGTTTCATTCCTTAGCACGCAGTACAATTTTAGAAAGGCCATGTTTGAGTTATGATAATTGCAAATGACTCTAGGTAAACATTTAATATTTTAAAAACTCAGAATCTTTTTATAAGATTTCTTTTTTTAAAAAATTGCAGTTAAACTACTAGTTCTCCCATATCCAAAGAGAAGCTGTTAAAATGTAATTTGCAGTTACAAGAGGAAATTGAGGGTATACTAAATTAATATCGTATGATACCAAATTAATTTGAAATATATTATCAGTTTTCCTTTTATTTACAATTTACATTTTATTTACAATTTGGTGGCTTTTTAAAATTCTATTTCTCCATGTCTGTTATTACTTGAACCTTACGCAAAGAAATTATAAAATGTCTGTTAAAACCAGAGATGATTTTGAAATAAACTGAAAAAACAATTTGTTTCATGAATTGCTTCATTAAGAAAGTGAGTTTACAAAGCACATTTCAATTTTCATCGGTAGATGATTAGCATCCGTTGAACATGGTAGAGAACAGGTTGCAGAATAAGTTTGCTCTGGGAAAAATACGTTGTGGCACAGCTTTAACACAAATTTCTTGCATTCTCAGCTGCAAGCAGGAAAAGGACGTGCATGGATCACAGAGCCTAGGCCTGTGGCGCTCTGGAAGAGCAAACGGCAGCCCTTTGTAAGTTTTATTTAGTGGCCTAGCAAGTCCATCGGACAAGCACAGGAATATTTAAAATAATTGAAATAGTTGATTTCTTGAGTTTCAGAAACTTTCCCACTGTATTTCAACAGCTATCAAATTACATAGAAAACTATAGTGACATTTTGCACAAAAGCGTGGTCTTATGTGCATAGATTTTTTCCAAATGTACAGTCATTTTTTGCTGGCTGGGTTCAGCTCAGAGTGGGAATATCTGGCTGATGACTAAGGTTCTGAAGGGAAATGTGGAAGCGAGTGTATCTGTGATTGTTTGCTCCCTGTAACCATACTGACAGCACTGGAGCATAATGCTGGTGACAAAAATAAAATACAAGAGAGCTGCGGAAGCCCTTGGGGAGACATCAGAGCCCAGGGAAAGACCATCTCTCCCTGCCAGGCTCTGTCTCTGCCAGGTTCATTAGGACACTGTGCCAAGGGGGTGACGTTTCTTTGCCCATCTTTCCCAGTTCAGCTCCCAAGTTGGGAAGAGAGGGGCCAGAAGTCCATGGTGACAGGCAGGCAGACAAAGTTAGCCCTTATGTTCACGCCAGTCTCAGGATCTGGTGGGAAATGCACCTGTTTGTCTTGAATGCCTATGGCTTCCTCTTTTCTCATTCTTGGCACCCTTTCTTCTTCTTAGCTCTTGGTGAAAGATCTGACACCTTCCTGTTTTAAGTAATTGGGTTACCTCTTCTATTTAAATCCAAAATCCCTATATCCTAAATACATGGGAGGGGGACTAAGCCATTGTCACCCGTGAAAGCATGATGACATGGATGGGGGAGGTAGAGCCACCCACACTGGTGACCAGGCTTGCTCCAGCCCCAGGTCTCAAAGCTGTGGGGGCCTCATGGGGGTCACCTGATTTGGCCTTCAGCTCTCAGCCTTGAGGCAGGCAAGGCGTCCAGGCCTGGTGATGACCTATGTTTGCCTAGTTGGTACCTGTTGGAGGAGCATCAGACCCCAGGCCGCATCTCTTGGTGCGGTGAGCTTTCTCCTTGTAGCTAGCTAACCAGTAATCTCTTCCCACAGACTTGGTGACTTTTAACACTGCTGCACTATGAAGAAACAGTAAAATTCCAGACAGCTGGAATTAGACACCTCCAGACAGGTGGTAATAGAACAGGCCTGGCCTGTGTGGTCCAAATGGAGAGAGTGGATTAAATGACCTCTTGGAACCTCTCAACTCTCCAATTCTGTGATTCTGATAAGCAAGATCTTAATAGTTAGGGTAAATATTGCCTTTAAATGAAGAATGTAGAGATCGCCACCTGGCTTCCTGCCCCCTGGCACCATCCACACTCTAGTTTTGCAGCCAGAAGATATCCACCTCTTTCCCTCTCCAACACTTATGCCCTGTTGTCTCCAACTGTTACTATTTCAAATTCTCTCTCGAGTCTTTAGCTTCTCCTTCCAGTTATTATTCCTTCCACACACCTTCTGTCTCCTCCCCCACCACCTCAGGTCTGCTCTTAGGAGCATTAATATGAGACCAGCTAATCAGCCGAAAATGTCATTGCACTGGGCCACCACTCTGCTCCCCAGCTGGCACCCCTCCTCCTGTCTTGGCCCTCCCCTCTGCTCACCTGTGCTTCTCACTACCCTCCCCAATTCCAGCCAACCCCTCCTCGTCTCTGAGCTCATCATGCTACACTCTGCTTGCTCTGCCTGGCCTTCACTCGTACTGTTTCTCTCCCTGGCAAATCTTTCCCCTTCCTTATACCTTTCCAAGTGTTACAGTTTTAACTGTGTCCCCCTGGAAACCATAGTTTGAAGTCCTAACCCCAGGACCTCAAAGTCTGACTGTATTTTGCCAAAGTGTCTTTCAAGGAGTCATTAACTTAAAATGAGGTCATTTGTGTGGGCCCCAATCCAATATGACTGCTGTCCTTATAAGATGAGATTAGGACACAGATGGGCCCAGAGGGAATGCAGGTGAGGACACAGGGAGAAGGCGGCCATCCTCAAGCCAAGGAATGAGGCCTCAGAAGAAACCAGCCCCGCTGACACCTTGATCTTGGGTGTCTAGTCTCCAGGACAGTGCGAAAATAATTTCTGTTAAGCTCCCCACCTGTGGCACCATGCAGACTAATCCATCAGGTCAGCCATTCATCGGAAGGGCTCAATTCGAGCCCTACATTCTCTAACTACTCTTGTCCACTCTGTTCTTTCCTCTAGATATCGTGTTGGAACCATGTAAGCTGAGCAAAAAGACAAGTGAGGAGAAAACAGTAACACATCAGCAGCAACTAGTACCATAGTTCCAGGTTGGGTCAGAAATCATGGGAGTTGAGTTGATCCAAGGATCGAGATAAGCAAGGAATTGCAGGTACTGGTAATGACAAAGTGTCATGCCCAGTAGCGTGCTTGTCTATCAGCACTTACTACATTGCATGTTTGATCAGTCCCTCAGAGGGGGCTGTTAACAATTCTCTAATTATTCCACTTGTCCGGGCACCTCCCAGCTACCACACTCACTACCCAGTACATAGAAGCCTCCAGCTGGGCAAAGGAAAGGAGATTTGCCAAAGGGCTCATCTATTCAGGGCTACAAGTTGAGGATGAAGGCTGAAAAAGAGAAGTTTAGGGGCACAAGAGGCTAATTTATATCCCAGGGATAGACACTTGGGCATACAGCAGAGCAGAAAAACAATGCCCTCAGAGAGCTTCCCGACTAGCAGGGGGTTGGAAATGCTCCAGGGGCCCCCAAGGACACCACATCTATTCCCACAGAAAAGTAAGGAGAATACACGACACATCCCCAATCCAGCTTGCAAAAGTCTGTTTTAAGGTTAGAGGGGCACCTGGGCAGCTCAGCAGTTGAGCGTCTACCTCAGCTCAGGTCGTGATCCTGGGGTCTTGGGATCAAGTTCCACATGGGGCTCCCCGCAGGACTGCTTCTCCCTCTGCCTGTGTCTCTGCCTCTGTGTGTGTGTGTCTCTTATGAATAAATAAAATCTTTAAAAATAATAAAGTTAGAAATGGGTCAAGTAAACATACATCCTTTATACAACATAACTCTCTGCAGTCATCAAAAACAAAAACCTCGGGATCCCTGGGTGGCGCAGCGGTTTAGCGCCTGCCTTTGGCCCAGGGCGCGATCCTGGAGACCCGGGATCGAATCCCACGTCGGGCTCCCGGTGCATGGAGCCTGCTTCTCCCTCTGCCTATGTCTCTGCCTCTCTCTCTCTCTGTGACTATCATAAATAAATAAAAATTAAAAAAAAAAACCTCAAACCAAAAAACTCTGAGGTACCCTTGAGATAAGAAATTGACTTCAGAAAAGTTAAGAAAGGAACAAGGTACATAACAGTTTGTATAGTATGTTTCCATTATGTAAAAACGGACACACACACACACACACACACACACACTTACATGTGCACTTGCATATTAGAATAATTCTGGAAAGTTACACAAGAAACAGGAAACACTGAGTAACTGAATACACACAGATGTACAAAGAAACTGAAAGACTGGGATAGGATGATAACTTACTTTTATTGTTATTTTTTTACTATTCCATTTTATCGCATATATTACTTTTTCAATTAATAAAAAGTAAATATCCATACTTGGAAGGAATAAAGTCTATTGAACCTTTTTTTAAGTAGGTACCACACCCAGTGTATGCTCAACATAGGACTTGAACTCACAACTCTGAGATCAAGACCTGAACTGACATTAAGAGTTGGACATGTAACCCACTGAGCATCCAGGTGTCCCTGAACTTTTCATCTCATCCTGTATTCGAACCAAATTCCTGATGGATTAAAATTGTTCAATTTTAAAGCACTAAGTACATATTGCAATCTCTAATGAAATCATCAATTCAGGCAAGAATTCTCAGCGGATACTAACGCCAATAGGCAAATTTTGTTAGAGGAACAGAAGCATCACAGTCTCAAAGCATCACCCCACAGATTGCTCTTTAATTGCAGAAGAAAATGTAAACTGATCTCTGGATGAGAAAGAATGCATGCAAGCATAAAAACAAAACGAGAAACCCATCTCTACTACACACACACACACACACATACACACACACACACACAAACATAGAACAGGTCTGACCGCACACAAATACAGATTTTCTTTTTCACAAGAAAATTCCACTGTAAGACCAATTAAAAGCAAATTGCAAAATCTGAAAAGTACTATGACCAGTACAGTAAATCGGTATATGTATTATATAAAAACCTGACACAAACTGACTTGTTACAAAATAAAACAGGGATGCCTGGGTGACTTAGTTGGTTGAGCGTCCAACTCTTGGTTTCCACTCAGGTCATGATCTCAGAGTCACGATCTCAGGGTCATGTGGGGACAGAGCCCCACATCAGTGTCCATTCTCAGTGCAGAGTCAGCTTGAGATTCTCTTTCCCTCTCCCTCTGCCCCTCTCACTCATACTTTCTCTCTCTTTCTAAAATAAATAAATAAATCTTAAAAAAAAATAGAACAACAAGGAAATTGACAAAGGAAAAAAGATATTTCACAGGGCAGATATATGACAAAAGGAACAATTTAAAAAAAATAAGACTTACCCTATCATCAAAGTAAGGCCAAGTGAAATAGAATTGTATGTTTTGCTTTCCGAAGTAGCCAAAATTTAAAAATAATGGTATACTTAGACTCTAAAGAGAATCTAGCCAATGAATTTAAAAATTGGAGCACCTGGGTGGCTCAGTTGGCTAAGTGTATGCTTTCCAGCTCAGGTCATGATCTCAGGGTCCTGGAATCAAGCCCCACATTGGGCTCCCTGCTCAGCAAAGAGTCTGCTTTTCCCTCTCCTTCTACCCCTCCCCCTTCTTTCTCTCTTTCTCTTTCTCTCTCTCTCTCTGCTTCTCTATGTCAGATAAATAAAATCTTTAAAACAAAATGTGAGTTGAAAAAAATTTATTCTAAAAAAAAGAATTTAAAAATAGTTCATATACATCAACTCAATAGTTCCATTTCTATGACACTCATCTAGAGAAATAAGCCAAATGCAGATGAAGCTTTATTATCTAGGATATCCATCGCATCATGTTTATAACAGCTAAAAATTAGAGGGCATTCAAACATCCAGTAATAGGGAAATAGTTCATTGCAATACATCCCTACAAGAGAGTATTTTCCAGCCAATAAAATTAGGATTTTGGTGAGATTATAAGTCAAAAAGCGGCAAACAAAAACCATAGAGTATGATCCCTATTTGGACTTTAAAAAATAAGCATTAAAAGTGTGAATGCTTTGGGGTACTTGACTGGCTCAGTCAGTGGAACATGTGACTCTTGATCTTGGGGTTCTATGTTGAGCCCCACATTGGGTATATGTATAACTTAAAAAAATAAAAATCTTTGGGGCACCTGGGTGACTCAACATCCAAATGTTGTTAAACATCGACTCTTGATTTCACCTGAGGTCATGATCTCAGGATCGTGAGATCGTGCCCCTGTCAGGCTCCTGGCTGGGCATGGAGCCTGCTTAAGATTTTCTCTCTCTCCCTTTCCTTCTGTCCCTCCCCTTGCTCACATGCTCTCTCTTTCTTAAAAAAAAAAAAAAAAAAAAAAAAGAAAAGAAAAGAAAGAAAGAAAGAAAGAAAGAAAGTTAAATTTTAAAAATAAATGTGAAAGGTTAGCAATGATTATCTCCATGTAGTGGGTTTACACATCATTTTTATGTTATTTTACTTCTTTGAATTTTTCAAACTTTTAATATTCGTTTTGTAATAGAAAGGTTTACACAATAATGGTAACAACAACATTAAAAACTAAGTATTGGTCATTTCCTATGTGCCTGTCCCTATGGTAAGCATGTTACCTGTGTTATCTCCTTTATATTAATCCTGTGTCATAGGGATTCTTATTACTTTCACTTTGCAGATAAAGAAACCGGGGTCAGAAATCAATGAGTTCACAGTTTGAAGAATTTTTACTGGTGAAAGGAAATGCTTCTGGTAATTAAAAATTAATGACTGTTTTTTTGTAATGCACAGAGAAAAATATTGACAGTAAAACGTTAACAGTGATCATCTCTGGAGATGGAATTTGGGGGAGAGTCCAGTATTTTCCTTTGTGTTTATATTTTTGATAATAACCATACATTACCCAAATGATAGAGGGAAATGATAAAATGTAGTGATGCTGATGGTTAATTTGGAAAACTAATCATCATGTAAAATGTTAATTAGAAAATGTATTTTGAGTTCCAAATATTTGAAAATTACAGCCCTTCATAGGCAAGGGGCTGATTGGATTATTTTTGATGACCCAGTATGTTTACACGGTAAAATCGTAGTACTTCTTCAGTACATACCAAGTACCTCTTTGTACCTGTCAAAGTGCTAGCACAATTTTTTGAACGTGGACTTCTCTCCATAAAATCTATTGATAAAAGTGGCAATACTAAAAGAAATGTACTGGGAAGGATTTTTTGAACTAGGAGGCACAGTGACATGACAAGGTAAGCATCTTGTAACGTGCGCTGACCCCCAGCTGAGTCATCCTAAGACCTAACTCAGCCTTGCCTATCATTTGGATTCTTTCCAACACCTTGGGTGAAGAAAGCCCATGAATGTGGTACATCAAAGAGAAGGAAACCAAGCTCCCTTCTTAAATCCAAAGCTAGGTCCAAAGATACTTGCTCAGAAGAGCCCCTGCTTCCTATTGTGTTTTCACTGAGATGTTTGCTGTGATGGAGTATCCCCTCTCTTCTCGTTTCTCACTCTCTGTCTACTTTCCCTACTTCTTGGTCACCAGCCTCAGGGGACCAGGGCAACTCTCCTCCCTTGGTCCCCAGAAGCTTGTACCACTTCTAATTTGTCTCCTGGAGTCAGGAGCACTACTGGGAGCCCGCGGGCACCCCCTAGGGGAGTCTACTAGCTTGTCCCAGAGCCTACAAATCTGGTTTGGTTTGCAGAGAAACATTGCCATCTAGTGCAAGAAAAAACAGTGTACCCAATTCTTTTCTTGAGCTATGGGTATGATTGTGGATCGAATGTTTCTAGTGCCATCTCATTTTGGGTTGTTGTTGAGATTTATCTATTTTAGAGAGAGCGCACACTCCAAAGGAGGGGCAGAGGTAGAGGGAGAGAGAAACTCCAAGCTGACTCTGTGCTGAGCTTGGAGCTTAATGTGGGGCTCAACTCAGGTTCCGTCTCATGACCCGGAGATCAGGACCTGAGCCAAAACCAGGAGTCGGAGCCATAACCAACTGTGCCAGCCAGGTGCCCCAAATGCCATCTCACTTTTAGGCTGAATCACATTTAAAATTTTCTAGAAAAAGTTCTGATAATTTTCTTTCCATGTTAAATGTTATACTTCAATGAATTGAAACAAATGTAATTGCTACTTTCCTACAGAAATCTGAGATAGACAGGGAAGGAAATCAGGAGAGAATAAAGGCATTTTTCCTTTATGATCAGTTTGGGATTCCCTTCATTTTTACTGGTACTTTCCCCTTGTCTATGTACATACTGTGATTTCCTTGTCAAAACTCCACTTAGTCTGGCCCCATGGGCTCAGAATACATAGGTGTTGGTGTTAATAAACCTTCCTGGTGTGGTATTCTGGATTGGTGATCCCGTTTTGGAAATATGCTATCAAGAAATTATTGTCGAAATAGAGATGAGTTGATGGGCCCAAATGAAGAGAAAATACTTGAGATTTCTGAAAATCACAAGGGCAATAATGAACATTATCATATGTGTCCCATAGGCCTTGGCAGAGCAAGCCTTAGAAAGTTTTGAGTAAAAACAGAGGGAGGTATAGGCTTCAGTGGAGGGTCACACAATGGAAGGAGCCCAGGTCATTGGGTCACCCTGGAGTTGAGTCATCCCCTTATAGGACCACTTGGATTGAACAGGAGCATGCAGCCTCCGCAGAAAACCCAGGAAATTGTAAGATGCTGTCAATTCCAATTGACTTCTTGTGAGTTGTTAGGATTGGATTCTTGGTCTCTTAGGGGATACTTTTCAGTCCTGGGTCCCTGCCTGCCCACAGTGACCACAAACAAGAAGAAAGGAAACCTCAGAGAAGGAAGATCCCAGGAACTTTGTGGATAGCGCCAGAGTTCCTAAAGCAGAAGGACAATTTAAACCAGAGACTCATCCAGGGGAAGGACCTCCACCATTCTGCCCTGACTTCTCTTGTGCTCATAAAGGGACATGGTCTGGCCCTGCTTTGACCCCATAGGTTTGCAGGAAGGCCACGGGGGCCTAGAATGGTGAGCTCCAGGCTGGGATCGGCCCCTCCAGCCTCCCCCAGTGCTTTCTACTTCAGAGCAGTTAGGGGGGAGCTATTCTCTAGAATGTGGCTGGCCTCCCCTCCCCCAGCCCAGCTGATCTTCTTGTTTGCCAGACACCTGTTACCTTAGAGATAGAACTCTCCATAGGGTTCTGAGTGGTCAGCTGTGGCCCACGGGCTGGCACTCGGAGGCAGAGCTGTGGAGCCCTACGCAGCCATGGAGGGCCCACCTTTGGCCCCCGGATTCTCTTTCCAGTTCATCCTGGAGCTCATGTCACATGTACTTTCTGGAAGCTGGGGACATAGCCCAAGTGTCCCTGTGTTTCCCTGGGGCGATGCTGCTATGTACTGTGGTGCTGGTTTTCCTAGAGAAGAGACAACTCACTCTAAGAAGTGTGAAGGCGCTGGGCAAAAGGTGTTCTTCCCATGGTAAAGCCCGTGGAGGAGGCAGTGAGAACACTGGACAGATGACACCAGCCAATGATGCCCTCAGGCCGCCCGGGGTGGAGGCCAGTCCTCCCACATTGTAAACCTGCTCGTCAGCAATGAATGCAAACCTGAGCAGGCTCTCACTTCGGGACACTGTCAACTTTCTGAAAAAGGCACAGATGGGCCAGCCTCCTAAACTTCCCTAAGTCACTGGTGAAAAAACCCATCTTAAGGGTATCAGAGAAGGATGGAGAACAACTTTGGAAGAAAATAATGGATCATTTGAGTAAAAACACTCATTTTCCAGAAAGTCCAGAACTGCTCAACCAAGGAATTTCAAGATGGAAGCAAAGAGGTCAGGAAAAGGAGGGGGGAAAAAGGCTGGGGCAGTGGACAGCAGGCATGGAGGCGTCCCGAAAGATCCAGCCAGCCAGGGGATCCCTGGGTGGTGCAGCGGTTTGGCGCCTGCCTTTGGCCCAGGGCGCGATCCTGAGGACCCGGTATCGAGTCCCATGTCGGGCTCCCGGTGCATGGAGCCTGCTTCTCCCTCTGCTTGTGTCTCTGCCTCTCTCTCTCTCTCTGTGTGACTATCATAAATAAATAAAAGAAAAAAAAAAAAGATCCAGCCAGTCCCAGCCCACAGGCCCTGGGCTGCAGGCCGCCCCTCGCCTGACCTCCCTGCAGATCATCAGGGTGCCGGGACCTAGGGAGTCCAGCAAAAGTGGGGAGCAGGACACAGCGATCACCCCGCCCATCGGGCACAAGGATGTCACTGATGATGCTGGGATCAGTGTGTCCCTTCAGAGCTCTGACCAGGAACATCAAGAACTAGCCAGACAAGCGTGGGAAGAAAAGCGAAGGGAATGAAGAGCTTAGACGACAAATAAAAAGTCTCCAAACTGAGGAAGCATCTTTGCAGCGTGAAAATTCACAGCTTGAAAGGGAGATTCAGCGGCTAAAGCTGCAGCTTCAAATTCTGCCTGAATTACACCAAGAACACATCCTGCAACTTCAGAGAAAACTGGCGGAGGAGGAAATGCGGCACCTGCACCCGAGAGGAACCTGGCCAGCCTGTGGCGAGGCACGAGCTGCACGCACGTGTCAGATCCGCAGCCTCTGCGGGAGGCCGGCCAAAGACGCAGGCAAGGAGTTGGGGAGGAGCACCTGCCACTGTCGCCAGAGGGCCTCTTCATGAGAAAAGCGGTCCAGAAGGCTGGGTGGCAGCTGTACTGACCCAGAGGGAGCTCAAGGAGCTAAGAAGTGATCGCAACGGGCACCTGCTCGCTGGCCGACGTTGAATCCAAGCAGCACTGAGTCTGCCCCCTGGACAGGTGCACGCGGTGAGGCCTCTGGGCCCCCGAGCTTACATCCTCGCCAGGGCCAGGGCAGGGCAGGGAAAGGAAGGGGGTGTGGAAGAGGAGGAGGAGGAGGAGGGAGATGATGGGGGATGAAAGCTCTCAAGGCCAGCCTGTAGCTGGTTCTTACCGTGGGAGGGACCCTCTGGCGGTGGCCTCAGCAGGGCCTGACCCGTGACCGAGCCTCCCGGCAGCAGCTTCGGAGCCCAGCACGCAGCCAGCGGCCCTGGTGCTGAGGCTGTGGTCCTCGTCCCCTGCTGGCCCTGACGTCCCCACTGGGACTGAGAGGCTGCACTCTGTCGGCTGGCAGGGTGGCCAGAGTGGAAGCTCTGAGCCAGCTTCACCTCTGGAAGCCTCTTGCCTTTTGGCTGCGTGTGATCATTTCCACGTTGGGTCTTCTTTGGTGGCTGGACCAGCATCCTCACTGCTGACCCAGCACAGCCTGGTGGTTCAGAGTCTGACTCCTGGCACCGTCACACGCTGTGTACCCTTGGCCTGGTCACCTAACCTCTCTGTGCCTCAGTTTCTCTTACATAAAATACGATTGCTAATCAATAGTATTCGCTGTGCACAGTTGGTAGGAGGTCAGGCTGTGACCCTGGCTCAGTGCTTAGGACAATGCCTGCTCTGAGCAGATCCCATGTGCTTGTTTTCTTGTTGAGCAAATGGAGCTCTGGTGGTGAGATGAGCCACCCAAGGTGAGGCAAGTGCATGGGGACCCAGCCAGCCGGTAGAGGTACAGGAGGTGCAGCCAGCCTGGTGTGGATGGTTGAGCGGAGTGTGATGGCAGCGCAGGCTGGGTGCTCAGGGAGCTGGGGCAGGTCTGCAAGAGGTAATGGCAGTCATAGGTCACCTGGTGCAAGCTCCCAAGTCACCAGGATTCCCTGAGCCGTGGGACCCGGGGTTCTCCATTTGCCCTTCCTCGGGCTCTCAGGAGTGGGGCAGGGGCTGGGGCATCAGGGTGGCTTAGTCAGTTAAGGGTTTGTCTTGGGCTCAGGTCATGATCTCAGGATCCTGGGATCAAGCCTGGAGTTGGGCTCCCTGCTCAGTGGAAAGTCTGCTTCTCCCTCTGCCCCTCCCACCTCTCATTATCTCTCTCTCTCTCTCTCTCTCTCTCTCTCTCTCTCTCTCCCCCAGCCCTCTCAAATAAATAAAATCTTTTTTAAAAAATTAAAATACTTTATTGATAAAAAAATGCTAACCATCATCCGAGCTTTCAGTGAATCATAATCTTTTTGCTGGAGGATCTTACCTTGATGTTGATGGCTATTGATTGACCAGGGTGGTGGTTGCTGAAGGCTGTGGTGGTTGTGACAATTTTTTACAATAAGAAAACAATGTAGCTTGCCACATCCATTGACTCTTCCTTTCATGAACAATTTAATTTCTCTATAGCATGTGATGCTATTTGAAAGTATCCACAGACCTTCTTTCAATACTGGAGTCATTCTTTCAAACCTTGCCACTGTTTTATCAACTGTTTCTGTAATATTCTTAACCTTTTGTGGTCATTTCAACAATCTTCATAGCATATTCACCAGGAGTAGATTCCATCTCAAGAAACCATTTTCTTTGCTCATCCGTAAGAAGCAAACTCCTCACCTGGTCAAGTTTGATCATGAGACAGCAGCAACCAGTTCCATCTTCAGGCTCCACTTCTAATTCTGTCTCTATTTCCACCACATCCATAGGTACTTCCTCCACTGAAGTCGTGAACCCCTTAAAGTCATCTATGAGCATGGGAATCAGCTTCTTCCAAACTCCTGTTCATGTGGATATTTTGACTTCTTCTCATGAATCATGAATGAGATCTTAATAGCATCTACAATGGTGAATGTTTTCCAGAAGGTTTTCAATTTGCTTTGCTCAGATCCATCAGAGGAATTGCTGTCTATGGTGGCTAGAGCCTTTTAAAATGTATTTCTGAAATAAGACTTGAAAGTCAAAATTACACCTTGGTTCATGGTCTGTAGAGTGGATGCTGTGTTAGCAGGTATGATAACAACATCTCATCCATCTCCATCAGAGCTTTTGGGTGGCCAAGGGCATTGTCAATGAGCAAGTAATATTTTGAAAGGAATCTTTTCTTCCTGAACAGTAGGTCTTAACAGTGGGCTTTAAATAGTAAACCATGTTGTATACAGATGAGCTGTCATCCAGGCTTTGTTGTTCCATTCACAGAGCACTGGGAGAGCATATATAGCATAATTCTGAAGGGCTCTAGGATTTTCAGAATGAAAATCAGCATTGACTTCAACTTAAAGTTACTAGCTGCATTAACCCCTAACAAAAGAGGCAGCCAGGCATTGACTTCTTCTCTCTAGCTATGAAAGTCCTAAATAGAATCTTCTTCCAATGTGAGACTGTTTTGTTTACATTGAAAATCTGTTGCTTAGTGTAGCCACTTCATTGGTTATCTTAGCTAGATGTTCTAGAGAACTTGCTGCAGCTTTTACATCAGCATTTGCTGCCTCATTTTGTACTTTTATGTTACGGAGATGGCTTCTTTCCTTAAACCTCACGAATCAACCTCTACTAGCTTCAGACTTTTCTTCTGCAGCTTCCTCACCTCACTTGGCCTTCACAGAATTGAAGAGTCAGGGCCATGCTCTCAGATCAGGCTTTGGTTTAAGGGAACATTGTGGGTGGCTCTGTCTTCTATCCAGACCATTCAACTGTGGTGCTTTTTTTTTTTTTTTTTTTTTTCATTTGTGTCCTCACTGAAGTAGCACTTTTAATTTCCTTCAAGAACTTTTCCTTTCTATTCACAACTTGGCTAATCAGCACAAAAGGCCTAACTTTCGACCTGTCTTGGCTTTTAACGTGCCTTCCTCACTAGCCTTAATCATTCTAGCTTTTGATTTGCAGGGAGAGATGTGTAACTCTTCCTTTTGCTTGAACACCTAGAGGCCATGGTAGGGTTATTAACTGGCCCAATTTCAACACTGTGTCTCAGTGAATAGGCCAAAGGAAAGGGAGACAGACAGGAACTGCCTGTAGGTGGAGTAGTCAGAACACACAACATTTATACAACTAAGTTCTCTGGTCTGGAATGAGTAGTTTGTGACACCTCAAAACAATTACAATAGTAACACCAAAGATTACTGATAAAGATCACCATAACAAATATGACAATAATGAGAAAACTTGAAATGCCGAGAATTGCCAAAATGTGAAACAGAGATACAAAGTGAACAAACACTTCTGGAAAAATGGTGCCAATAGACTCGATAAACACAGGGTTGCCACAGACATTCAATTTGTAAAAAATGCAGTATCAGGCAGCCTGGGTGGTGGTTTAGTGCTGCCTTCAGCCCAGGGCCTGATCCTGGAGACCCGGAATCAAGTCTCATGTCGGGCTCCCTGCATGGAGCCTGCTTCTCCCTCTGCTGTGTCTCTGCCTCTCTCTCTCTCTCTCTCTCTCTCTCTCTCTCTCTCTCTCTGTCTCTCATGAATAAATAAATAAAATCTTTTTTTAAAAATGCAGTATCTTCAAAACACAATAAAATGAGGTCTTCCTGTAAAATTGGACACCTAGACAAAGAAGAAGAGAGTTACAGACATCATGCTCCCTGATTTCAAACTATATTATAAAGCCATAGTAATCAAACCAAAATGAAAAGGCAAGCTACTAGATGGGAGAAAATATTTGCAAATCATGTATCTAATAAGAAGTTACTATCCAAAACATATAAAGAACTACAACTCAGTAGCTAAAAAACAACCAATCCCATTTTAAATAATTTTAATTCTATTTTTCCAAAGAAGACACACAGATGGTCAACAGATACATGAAAAGGTGATCAACATCACTGATCATCAGGAAAATGCAAATCAAAATCACAATGAGATACCACCTTACACATGTCAGAATGACTATTATCAAAGAGACAAAAAGTAATAAACACTGACAAAGATGTGGGAAAAAAGGGAACCCTTGGTCATTGTTGCTGGAAATGTAAATTAGTGCAGCCACTATGGAAATAATATGGAGGTTACTCAAAAAATCAAAAATAGAACTACTGTATGATTCCACTTCTAGGCATTTATCCAAAGAAAATGAAAACACTAACATGAAAAGATATCTGCACCCTCATGTTCACTGCAGCATTATTTACAATAGCCAAGACATGGAAACAACCTAAATGTCCATCAATGGATGAATGGATAAAGAAGTTGTGATATATATGTGCAATGGAATACCATTCAGCCATGGAAAAAAATAAAAACTTGCTACTTGCAATGATATGGATGGACCTTGAAGACATTAAGCTAAGTGAAATAAATCAAACAGAGAAAGACAAATATATGATGTCCCACTTAAATGTGGAATCTAAAAAAGCAAAATAAAATTGAGCTCATAGAATAAATTGGTAGTTGACTGAGGTGGGGAGTGGGGGGAAGAAATTGGTAAAAGGGATCAAAGGGTACAAACTTCTAGTTATAAAATAAGTCACAGGGATTTAATGTACAGCATGGTGACTATAGTTAGTAATACTCTGTTGCACATTTTTAAGTTTATAAGAGAGTAAACTTTAAAAATTCTCAAATTTGTATGATAATGGATATTAACTACACTTATCATGGAGACCATTTTGAAATACCTACAAACATTGAATCATTATTGTGTTATGCACCTAAAACTAATAACATATGTCAATTATACATCCATTTAAAAAATATCTATATTATGCTCAAAATTAATTATAGGTATGTTTTAAAAAATCACATGTGCAAAGTAAAACTTTAAAATGTTCAGGAGAAAATATAAAAAATAACCTTATAACATCAGATGGGGAAAGGCTCTGGAGCCAGGCTGCGTGAGATCCAATCTGAGCTCCAGGACTCACCAGCAGTCAAGAACCTGGGCAAAGCATCACCTTAATTCCAAAACCAGACAAAGACCCCACCATAAAGGAGAATTACAGACCAATATCCCTGATGAACATGGATACAAAAATTCTCAACAAGATACTAGCCAATAGGATCCAACAGCACATTAAGAAAATTATTCACCATGACCAAGTAGGATTTCTTCCCGGGACACAAGGCTGGTTCAACACTCGTAAAACAATCAATGTGATTCATCATATCAGCAAGAGAAAAACCAAGAACCATATGATCCTCTCATTAGATGCAGAGAAAGCATTTGACAAAATAGAGCATCCATTCCTGATCAAAACTCTTCAGAGTGTAGGGATAGAGGGAACTTTCCTCGACATCTTAAAAGCCATCCACGAAAAGCCCACAGCAAATATCATTCTCAATGGGGAAGCACTGGGAGCCTTTCCCCTAAGATCAGGAACAAGACAGGGATGTCCACTCTCACCACTGCTATTCAACATAGTACTGGAAGTCCTAGCCTCAGCAATCAGGCAACAAAAAGACATTAAAGGCATTCAAATTGGCAAAGAAGAAGTCAAACTCTCCCTCTTCGCCAATGACATGATACTCTACATAGAAAACCCAAAAGCCTCCACCCCAAGATTGCTAGAACTCATACAGCAATTTGGTAGCGTGGCAGGATACAAAATCAATGCCCAGAAGTCAGTGGCATTTCTATACACTAACAATGAGACTGAAGAAAGAGAAATTAAGGAGTCAATCCCATTTACAATTGCACCCAAAAGTATAAGATACCTAGGAATAAACCTAACCAAAGAGGTAAAGGATCTATACCCTAAAAACCACAGAACGCTTCTGAAAGAAATTGAGGAAGACACAAAGAGATGGAAAAATATTCCATGCTCATGGATTGGCAGAATTAATATTGTGAAAATGTCAATGTTACCCAGGGCAATATACACGTTTAATGCAATCCCTATCAAAATACCATGGACTTTCTTCAGAGAGTTAGAAAAAATTATTTTAAGATTTGTGTGGAATCAGAAAAGACCCCTAATAGCTAGGGGAATTTTAAAAAAGAAAACCATATCTGGGGGCATCACAATGCCAGATTTCAGGTTGTACTACAAAGCTGTGGTCATCAAGACAGTGTGGTACTGGCACAAAAACAGACACATAGATCAATGGAACAGAATAGAGAACCCAGAAGTAGACCCTGAACTTTATGGTCAACTAATATTCGATAAAGGAGGAAAGACTATCTCCACTGGAAGAAAGACAGTCTCTTCAATAAATGGTGCTGGCAAAATTGGACATCCACATGCAGAAGAATGAAACTAGACCACTCTCTTTCACCATACACAAAGATAAACTCAAAATGGATGAAAGATCTAAATGTGAGACAAGATGCCATGAAAATCCTAGAGGAGAACACAGGCAACACCCTTTTTGAACTCGGCCACAGTAACTTCTTGCAAGATACATCCACGAAGGCAAAAGAAACAAAAGCAAAAATGAACTATTGGGACTTCATCAAGATAAGAAGCTTTTGCACAGCAAAGGATACAGTCAACAAAACTAAAAGACACCCTACAGAATGGGAGAAGATATTTGCAAATGACGTATCAGATAAAGGGCTAGTTTCCAAGATCTATAAAGAACTTCTTAAACTCAACACCAAAGAAACAAACAATCCAATCATGAAATGGGCAAAAGACATGAAGAGAAATCTCACAGAGGAAGACATAGACATGGCCAACAGGCACATGAGAAAATGCTCTGCATCACTTGCCATCAGGGAAATACAAATCAAAACCACAATGAGATCCCACCTCACACCAGTGAGAATGGGGAAAATTAACAAGGCAGGAAACAACAAATGTTGGAGAGGATGCGGAGAAAAGGGAACCCTCTTACACTGTTGGTGGGAATGTGAACTGGTGCAGCCACTCTGGAAAACTGTGTGGAGGTTCCTCAAAGAGTTAAAAATAGACCTGCCCTACGACCCAGCAATTGCACTGCTGGGGATTTACCCCAAAGATACAGATGCAGTGAAACGCCGGGACACCTGCACCCCGATGTTTCTAGCAGCAATGTCCGCAATAGCCAAACTGTGGAAGGAGCCTCGGTGTCCATCGAAAGATGAATGGATAAAGGAGATGTGGTTTATGTATACAATGGAATATTACTCAGCCATTAGAAATGACAAATACCCACCATTTGCTTCGACGTGGATGGAACTGGAGGGTATTATGCTGAGTGAAGTAAGTCAATCAGAGAAGGACAAACAGTGTATGTTCTCATTCATTTGGGAAATATAAATAATAGTGAAAGGGAATATAAGGGAAGGGAGAAGAAATGTGTGGGAAATATCAGAAAGGGAGACAGAACATAAAGACTCCTAACTCTGGGAAACGAACTAGGAGTAGTGGAAGGGGAGGTGGGCGGGGGGTGGGGGTGAGTGGGTGACGGGCACTGAGGGGGACACTTGACGGGATGAGCACTGGGTGTTATTCTGTATGTTGGTAAATCGAACACCAATAAAAATTAATTTATTAAAAAAAAAAGAACCTGGGCAAGTTACTCTCTGTTCTCTAGTTTCCATATCTGAAAAATCAGAATAATAATAGAAGAATTTGATGAAGTCTTTTTCAGAACTCTCCTCCATTTTGTTTGTAGGTCATAGCAGCAAAGAAGGAATCCAAATAAATCCAGTGGACAAGTTGGAGAACTTCACCACATTAGGTTATAATCCCATGTGTCTGAACTCCTCCCCTGAAAGTTTAAAAAGTTAAAAACTGATGGAATGCAGAATGTTCTACCCTGCACAAGAGCCACCAGGGCTGATCCTGACTTCAAAAGGCAGCAGCAGCGAAGGCGGCTGTAACTGTAGCATTTACTATCTTGCCAAATATAGCCAATAAAATTTAAATCACATGAAGTTCAGTTCAGAATAAATATGTTTCTAATCTAAGTGTTTTCATAGATCCTCACTAATGCTGACATTCTTGACTTGGGAGGCACTTGGAGTCTTCTCTCTGCGAAAGGAAGGCCCCTGAACAAAGTTGAGGAGGCATGTGGCCAAAAAATTTTATGATATGCTAAAATATGATATGTTAAAATGATATAGCTAAAATATGCTATAATTTTATGATATGATAAAAAATTTTATGATAAGCTGCCACAGAGATTTAACTACTTCTGGCAATCCTAAGAGAAAGTAGAGAACAGGAGTAGGAAGTTTAGATTATCTGTGTATAGATACAGTATTTTTAAAAAAGTAATAACAGAACCTACCTCAAAGCATTGTTGAGAAGATTACATGAGCAATATGCATAAAGCATTGAAAACCGCCTGACACTAAGTGCTTTATGGGTTTTTGTTGCTGTTATTGTTTTCTGTTGAAGTAATTACACCCGGTTACAAGAGACAAGTGTGTTCTATTTGGCAAATCTCTGCCTAACAAAGTCCAGAAATTTTAAGAAGGAAGGAAAGGAAAGGCCATTCAATCCTGGAAGGTAACAAAGAAGGAAAAATAACAGAAAAACATAATGGAAGGACAAGAGTTCAAGATCTACTCATCAAAACCAAACAAATATAAATGAGTTGAATTGCTCTATCAATCATTTCAATCAATCATTTTATCTGTGTATGTCCCCCCATCCCACCACCAAACTGCCTCCACCAAGCATAAGCTCCATGAGGTGTGTTTTTGCCTTCTTTCTCTCTGCTACACTTCCATATTATAAAATGTGCGTGCATCATGGGTGTCCAACAAAACTCAGTTGATCAAGGACCAGAATCTGCAACCTTGATGCTGCAAGTATGGCCCAGATGATGTATTCTTTCTCTGCTTGGAGGCACATTTTCTAGTAAGATGCCATAGAAATCAGAAACAGTGAAACAGATTTCTTAGAGGTCCAGCAGACTTTGCAATAAGACTTTCCTTTATACTCCTCGTTTACAAGTATTTATGATTCCTTCGTTTTTAAAAGTAGTTCTTTAATTCCATACTACTTTTATGTCATGTTTTTCAAAGACTGACAAACTGCAATGTACAGGATTACAGTTCACTTGCTAAAACCAGTAACATTGCGTATCTACAACATTTTATGTTTTTGACACAGTAAAGGTGTGGTTTTTCTGTGCTAGTTTTACTATTTTACCATCCTTTTCATTAGAAAATTTATTACTATCATTCTAGCTGTATCAGCCAGTTGAATATATTTTCAGCATTGCCTGCTTTTGCAAGATGGTATTTAAAATACTGAAGAATTGACTTTTTTTTAAATCCTGTGAATTGAACCTGAATTTCATTTCTGACTAACCAACTAGCAATACTGCCTTGTCATCTAAAGTTAGTAGGACTCCAGGAGTTTGTAAAAACATCAGTTTGGACAAGTCACCCAAGTGGGAGTTTAATGATCTGCAAAGTTCTGGGTTTGCTATTTCCTTCTCAGTAAACTTTAAGGATTTATAACAGACAACCAAATCACAGATTTGAAGACTATAAGTTAGAGGAATCAGTTGGAATTAGGACAAGGTTGAATAAGGAGCATAGATGGCCTTTCTTGCCACCTTCTTGACTACTTGAGCTCTTTCCTACCAAGATGAGAAGCTGGATTTTGTTTCTGGTTTCACCCTATCAGTATCTGGTATATAAATAAATTAATCTCTAGGATGCCTGTGTGGCTCAGCGATTGAGCGTCTGCTTTTGGCTCAGGGCGTGATCCTGGAGTCCCAGGATCGGAGTCCCACATTGGGCTTCCTGCATGGCGCCTGCTTCTCCCTCTTACTATGTCTCTGCCTTTCTCTGTGTCTCTCATGAATGAATAAAATATTTTTAATTAATTAATTAATCTCCTATTGCTTCACGGATAATGCCCGTAACAAACATTGATTTTCTTGTCAATAGTTTGAAACTTCTAGTAGTAATAGGATAAAGGGAGTGTGAGCAACCCCTCTAAAATAGGCCTTTCAAGGTAAGTGTTGGTTTGGTCAAGTACTGGGACAGCTGGGTTTAAGATCTCAGTCTATGAGAATCAAGTGTCACCAGTAGGTGGAGTGCTTGGCCAGAAATTCATGGGGGGCTTGGGGATGGGATGTTGGATGGAGAAGGTTGCCAGCTAAGCTATTAAGTGATCCAAGCAGGTCAGAGGATGCTCCTGATCCAGATAGTTTAGCAAATATCAGGAAGTGGGTATTTAACTAGATGAGACCCAAGACTAACTGGAAATGTGGGACATAGTGAAGGATGACACCACTAAACCAGGGCAGTCCTCCACAGAGTTCCAAAGACACCTTCTCTTGGGCAATGGAGTCCTAATCTTTATTGCACACTGTCATAGCCCCCTGAGCCAGGGCGCTCTCCATCTGGCTGGCTGACACCCAGAACACACCATGATGTGGAACTGTGGATTCCAGCCACCTACACTTCAGCAGGTTGCCAACAGATGCCCAGTTCAGCTGAACATACAGGCTTGGTGGGATTCAGGAAGTTAAGGCCAGTGTGTCCTCTAATCACTGGTTCTCCATCTGGTACATAAATCTACACATTCTACTATACTGGTTGTTTAAATATTTGTGCCAGTTTGTCTCCCAAATATCCTAAGAGGCTCCTCCCTCTTGGACATGTGCTTTGCAAGCTGGGATTTTTGCAAAAAAAGTTAATAAACTGTCCATTTCCTTTTCCCTTCTTCCCCGTGCCTCACATTACCTCACCAGGCTTATACACCAGCCCCCTAAGGCTTTGAGTAGCATGAGCTTGTTCCTCAGAGCATGATCAGGTCCACATTCGCTGAAAAAAAAAATTGAGTTTCTTGTAACTCAAAGTTAGATTAGACCCTGAGTGATGATGACCTTCTAAATGGCCAGTCACCCACTTCTGTGGCATCTCTAAAATATGTCTCTATAACCACTGCATAAAGGATGCCATTCCATTTTTATATTCCAATTCTGAGTCTGCTTCCAGTAAGAGGAGGTGATATTGGCTTGGATGAATGTGCCTCTGCAGTTGGCCCTGACAAAAATTGAACAATTGTGCTTGGAGGCTGCTTACTGTCCATTTGTGAATATGCTGTTCCCTGGTTATATTGCTTTGGATAAATTAAACTCCAAGGTAGGCTGGAACATTAATATACCCAGAATTTGAAGATATGACAAGTAGGTTTTAAGAGAATGAAGGTTGACAAAAAATTCTTTTGTGGATAAAGTCATTGAAAGGAAAGTCTCAAGTTTTTTAAACTTAGCCAGTGGTTCAAAAAAATCTTGATGCAAAGTGTAATGGCAAAGATTGTGACCCTACTGTATTTGCTAGGCAAGGTCAAGGTATGACAGGAGCACCTTCCCTTGTTGCTACAGTTCTGAATAAACCAACCATGCATCTCCCAGGGCTCCATTTGGAAACAAAGAACTCAATACAGGTTCTGGCTTGGAGGGAAAGAATCTTGGCTTAGGTAATGGAAATAACAAAGCAGCCAAATCAATGCAACAGGTCAATGTATTGAAACCACTGACAAGTTGGAAAAGCAAAGGAGTTCTACTTGAAAAACTAAAGAATGTTGAATGGATTTGCCAAGAGAATATGGAAGAAGATTGTCCTGTGTTGGGAGTACGGCGTCTTGCTTTTGGGAGGAGCTAAGATGGCAGCATAGTAGGAGGACCCTACGCTGGTCTCATCCCTCAAACACAACTAAATAGACGTCAAATCTCTCTCAATACTCCAGAAATCAACCTGAAGACTGAACAAACAGACTTCACAACTGAAGGGAAGGAGTATGACATCACTGTACCACAGATGAAGCTTTGTGATACCTAATGAAGGCGACCTATGGGAAGAACCAGCGCAGTATTAACAGCCTGAGCCAGCAAAGCAGTAACATCTGAATTCTTCACTCCAAATCTTGGGCTTAATTGTAAAATGCTCTGTGTTATTCTTTGAAGACATGCTGGTTGGTTTCAATAAGCAAAATGCACACTTAAAGTGCCCATTGCAGAAATTTCTTTATTTCTCCAATAAGTTTAAGTTGGGATCATTATTCCTTACCTACAGTATTAATATCCAGTGGATTCACTTTGGAAATGAAGAGTCACATCTTGGGAGTTCACCAGGGGGTTGCTGGACAAGGTGTGTTATGTAGGACACGAAGGTGAAGACTCTAAAAAGAAATGTAAAGACTTGATTCACTGAATTGAAATACGATCCTGTGAAATATGATTACAAAACATTTTAGTGAGTCTTACCATACATAGGTGATAAGGGCAGGGGGGAGAAAGTACAAACAGAATTTTTCAGTTCTTACTTTATTTTAGCTCCCTGCCTTGTGAATAGTGTACACTTCTATCTTATTCAAGAAAGGATTTAGGATAAGATTCATATTTTTGGAATGTAATAAGTTGATACTTTCCTTGCTGACTTCAATTCTTCTTTCAACACTTTTATGGATATAACTCCTATACTTCCTAATACACTCATTTAAAATAATAAATTCAATGTTTTTAGCACATCCATGGAATTGTACAACCAGCCTCATTATCAATTTTAGAACTTTTTTCTTAAGATTTTTTATTTATTTATTCATGAGAGACACACAGAGAGAGGTAGAGACATAGGCAGAGGAAGAAGCAGGCTCCTCGCAGGGAGCCCAATATGGGACCCAATCCCAGACTGGGATCACACCCTGAGCCAAAGGCAGATGCTCAACCGCTGAGCCACCCACGTGTCCCTAATTTCAGAACTTTTTTTTATCACTTTTTTATCCTTGTGGGGTTCCACCCACAACCATTAGCAATCACCCCCGATTTCACTCAACCCCAAGCCCTACACAATCAAGAATGTAGTTTCTGTCTGTATATATTTACCTGCTCTGGATAGTTCATGTCAAGGGAATCATATCATATGTAGTACTTTCAGACTGGCTTCTTTCACTTACATGTCTTCAAAGTTTATCCATTTTGCAGCGTATATTGGTACCTCATTCCTTTTTATTGCCAAATAATATCCTGCCACATGAATATATCACATTTCATTAATCCATTTGTCCACTGATGTTATGCATAATGCTGCCAGGAATGCTCGTGTACAAGTTTTCATGTGAACACGTTTTCATTTCTCTTGGGTATATACTTAGCAATGGAATTGCTTGTGTCATATGGTAGTTCTGCATTTAACATTTCAAGGAACTGCCAGACTCTTTTCCAAAGTGGCTGCACCATCAATACTTCTTATCTTTAAAGTTTCTCAGTGTTCAGAGATTTGATCACTGTTCAAGTAATTTTCCTGTTTTTCTATGGCTTTGTTTTTTAAATCCATTAATCCCATATGGACTTCATCCTATTGTAGTGACCATCTAAATTTGGATTTTCCTCTAAATTCGCAGCCAGCGATTCCAGAATCATTGTTATGTAATCTTTAATTTCTTCATTGATACTTATTGTCTTCTTTTAGATTTCACAGTTATATATTTAATAAACTATAATTCTGCACTGTTTATGATGTTCCATTGATCTATCTGCATACACCCAAGTTAGTACCATACCATTTTTATAACTCTAACTTTGTTTTAATGATTCATATGGCTAATCTCTCCTTATCACTCTTCATTTTTGGAATATTTTTATTATCTCAGTTGAATCTTCAGAATACTCGCACTGACTCTTTTGGAAAAAATGCAGTGGGGATTTTTATCATTATTGCATTATCTTTATAAATTAACTTGAGAGAAGTCATTTTTAGAATATTTCATTCTTTTACCTTGAAATATGCTATTTCTGCAGAAGAAATTTCAAAACAAGACTTGCAGTTGTTTGCTCTTTGGACTGAAGGAGAAGGAAAAATAAAAAATGCTTCTGGGGCATCAAGTCTGAGGGACCAAAGGGAGCTTAGTATGAGACAACAGAGTATTGCAAAGGACTATTAAAAAGAAGAGGGCAGATTTTTTTCAGTGCTGCTTTGGAAGGCAGAGAAACAATATCTCATTACCAGGAGACAGAGTCAACCATATATAACAAACCATTTTACACAGAAGCACTCTCTAGAAATGAAAAAAATCTGCCATGTAAAGAGGTAAGACCTTCATTTCTGGAGGTATTCTCGTTGAGGATGGATTACCAAGTATTAAGAAGATGACCTTCCTGTGTTGAGTCCTGCTGTGTTGGGTTTGTCCTCCAAGTGGGGGTAGCTTTAGGATTATTCAAACAAGGGATTGGAATTCATGAAGAAGAAATGTAAAAGAAGATAGGAAAAAAGTTATGACCTTTAGATAGTGCTGAAAGGAAAGAGAAAGAAGAGCTATAGGGAGAGAAAGAGATGATGTAATTATTAAGTAAACACGAGAGAAAAATCACAGAATCAAGGACCATAGAAGGGTTGGCTAATAGTCAAGAACCACACAGAGCATAAGTAGATTAAGGCCTTGAAAGAGGCCTTTATAAAACCACTTTAGGGGCTTAAGACATCACTTTGGAGTTTCCGGTATTCTATTTTATGGAGACAATTATATACAAGAGAGATCCTCAAAAAAAAATTTTTTTAATTCTACATCTCTTAAAACTATCAAGATTTTACTTACTGGAGGAGGTGAGGATATCACTATAGAAGAAAACCATCTCAGGAAAGGGGAAGGGCTGGTTTTTAGCTCAGAGGAGGAAAAATATTTCAGAATCTGGAAAGAAGAACAAAGGATGTGTCTTAGCCTGGTTTCCTCAGAGACAAGAACATGAGAAAAACACATATCTGCAAATCTTTTGCTAAGATTGTGATCCCAAGAAGCAGCAGTGAAGGAGAGTGACACACTGGGAAGTTCTCTTATTGAGTTGCTTGACCCCACAAAGCACCTGAGAGGCCATTGGACACACATCTCAGGACTGTCTGTGTGGTGTGAGAAAACAGGCAGAATGTGTCTGCACCCTCCACTGGTCAAAGAATACTCCATGAAGCATTAACTCCCCAGCACTTCCAGGTTGTGTTTATGAGGATGCCAAGGGTTGTCTGCCTTGTTCCAAGCCAAAATGACAAGAGAGAAGCCTTAGCATAGAAGGCAAGAGGTGCTTGCAGGTTGCCTTCAGGCACAGCTGGTGGGACCCATGGCAGAACTATTTACCACAGCGGTGACTGGAGTAGAAAACAAGTATGGCTGAAAGAAGGTGGAGTGGTGCATAACAGGTGCCTGCTCCAAGATTTTTGCAGTTTAATAAAACATGTGTTTCTATGAACAGAGTGATTTAAAAATGGAGACCAGGTTCCTGGCTCCTCCCAAGAAAATAAGATGCAAGGACCTCTTCCAAGAATGAGGGCACTGTGGTAGGAATGAATATTCAGTATAAGTAGAGGAGAGTCATCAAAGCCACTGAGCAAGAGCAGACTGGAAGGATGGTCAGATAGTGCAGGGGTCCATTGAAAGCCAAGCATTAATGAACTTCTGGATCTTTGCATTGTCTCCACAAGAGGAGCTGAGAAGGCAGTTGTGGGGGCAATCCAGGTCTGGGCTGGTATGGTGTGTACAGCAAGGGCTGGGTGGGGAGTCATCAGAGTGGTGGGGAAGGCAGCATGGAAGCAGCTGATCACAGAGTCAAGAGTGGGTGAAACAGATGAAGTGAAGCCCAGGCACTGCCCACATAGACATTTCCATGAGGGTAAAGCAGAGCAGGAGTGGGGGGAGAGAAAGAACAAAAAGGAAACAGTGACAACTTGAAGGTGGAACAGAGCCACATGCTGATGACAAGGTCTAGAGCACAATCAGTGCTAACAGATGAGGACACAAGCCTCAGTATCCTGCAGCGGAGTAATAGGGATGTTCTGATTGACATATAAGAACCTGGAATGGAAAGAGAAAACCTGAGATACATCCTGAAGTTGCCCAGGATGGTGTAAATCCTAATAGAAGATACTGGTAATGATCTGGAGGCGGTTATGGAGTGGTAAGACAGACTTTGGATGATAACACGTGGAGAAAGGCTGTTGGACAGAGTGGAGTTAGAGGCTTTGCTTTAAAAGAGTTTAGAGAATGAACATGTTAATTAATAATCAAAGCAGATACTAAAGTTTGAAAACAAAGCAAGATTTGCCTCAACGCAGACTTCTAGCTGGCATTATTTCTGCAGGATAAGTTGGAGAGGTGTGTAGAATTTCACTCTTACTAAGTGCACTGAGTGTTATTTGAATGTGGTATTGGGAGCCTACATCGCTCTTGTGGGAAAGAAAGAGAGAGAGAAGAAAAGAAAAAGAAGAAAGAAAAGGAAAGAAGGAAAGGAAGGAAGGAAAGAAAGAAAATTAGTCAAGGGCAAAACTAGAATTCAAGCCCACAGTGAACAAACACTTGTCCACTACCTTTGACTCCTCAGCTGAACAAAGCAGGCAGCCTAAGGTGGGGTTTTGTTAGTTTTCCCAAACTCATTTTTGCTAAATCCCCTTAAACAGTGTGACATAGGTCACACCAACACTAAATGTTTTATAAGTGAGGGTTTTAGAAAGACAGAGATATAAACCCTGTTGTAAATGTTTAACATGCTACACACACAGATCCAGTCATATTCATCAGCAGCTGTTTGCTTGACCTTCAGGTTTCCAGGGAGGAACCCATCTCCTCACGCTCTGTGTCTTTGTCCCAGTGTCCCCCACTCAGCAAGAGGTCCTGGGAGGTATCGATGTCCTAACAAAGAGTAACACTGACCACAGTCACCATTGTCCATGGCTCCTTTTGTGCACAGCTCATGCTTAATGCTTCATGTAGTTTCTCTTAGTTATAAAATACCTGTGAGCATGTGATGGTATCTTTCTCCTACAGACGGAACAGTCCAGAGCTGCTGTGGGGATTCAGCAATGTCCTCGAGGCACCAAGCTTCCCCATGGTCCTGCTCTGCCCTCCTCAGTGACAGGATCTGCTCCTGCAATCTCTGTCTGTTCACCCAGGAAGAAGCAGCAGAGGAGGCAGTTACCAGCAAACAGCCACTCACCTGGTATTGGCCAGAACTTGTCCCTGGTATGTCATTCAGGGTTCAGGTTGGTTACAGACAACAGAGTCCACTCTAGTTGGTTTTAAAAACAAGGAATTTCTTAAGACATACGGATAGTTCTTGAGTCATGGGGAGGGCTGAACAGGCCCCAGGTAGAACTCAGAAAGTCCCCAGGGAATTAAGCTGTGGAGGGAGCTGCTGCCTCTTCCATAATCAGGAAGTTGAAGTAAGAGGCCACCTTCTACAGCAGGAAGCCAGGACCACAGACATCAACTCCAAGTCATGACACACATCTGCCATGACCAGGAAGCAAGTCTATCAGAAAGCACCAGCTCCTGCATAGGCCAATTCTGCTGAGGCTGATGTCAGCAAAAGACATGCTGAACTCTCTTCTTATTTCCCACTGAACTCAATTCCTAAACAAAGTCCCATGGTCCTCTCTCCATGTGACTTAGTTCCGGATCAAGGAGAAGTGATCAATAAAACTTAAATCCGATCTGGAGCTGCAGCAGCAACGGTAGTGGAAGACTGCAATTTACGTATTTTGCAGATGCAGGCAAGAGAGAAAGGCACTGGGACAGAGGTTCAGTGTGTCATACTCCTGTATTAGCCACAATTATTCTGGAAAGTTGGGACAGCTGGGCTATGCTTGGTCAGCTTTCCCCTCCTCTACTCTCAGGATTCCTAACAACATATATCATCTCATCGAATCCCCACCTCAACCTTTCAATGAAGTATTGCTATCCCTTTTGTAGATTAGGAAACTGAGGCTCATGAATTTTAAACAATAACGTTCCAGAAAGTAGTGGAATCATGATTTGAGCCAAAGTCCATGTCCGTCTGTTCTCACATGGTAGAATTTATATGTTTGCTTTGCTAAAACTAAATGCTGGGGATAGTGGATTCACTCTTCTCAATCCCCTTCCTCCAGACTGATTCACTGGCCTTCAAAGAGCTGAATAGGCTTGGTTCTCTCCCATCTTCAAACCTTTGCTCTAGCAACATTCTTAATTGCTTTAGTAGCTTGGTCCCATGGATCATCTAAGATGCCAGATGACCTGGGTGTCAGGACTATATGGGATAAGGGAGGAGGAAACCTTCATCCATCAGCTCATATCCTCCATTGGCCAAAGATTCACTCTATGAGGCATTATTGTCCTTTTCCTTTATATCCGATTACTCAAATCCTAGCCGTCCTTGAAGGCCCAGATCAAATGCTACCCCTCCTCTACAAAGACATCTTCAATTTCCCTGCCAACAAGCAGCTCCATCTTCCCTGTAACTCCCCTGTATTTTCTTTGTACTTCCCTTCAAACATTTCTCATATCAATTTATATAACTACCCCTTCCATATTATAGCTTCCTTGAAGACAAGAACTATGACATTTCTTTTTTTTTTTTTTAAGGTTTTACTTATTTATTCATGAGAGACAGAGAAAGAGGCAGTGACATAGGCAGAGGGAGAAGCAGGCTCCATGGTGGAAGCCCAATGCAGGACTTGATCCCTGGACTCCAGGATCATGCCCTGAGCTGAAGGCAGACACTCAACCACTGAGCCACCCAGGCGGTCCCAATGACATTTCTTTCCGTTGTACCTTAAAGCTCTTGGCACAGCACGTGTATATGGTAAGGGTTTACTAGATAAATAATACAAAAAAAAATGAATTTCCTTAAAGAAGTGGTCTCTTCTTTAAAATACTGGATAATCAATCTCTGGGTAATTACAAATCAACTGCTTTAGTTTCCCTCGTGTTTTTCATTAGTGAGACATTCCTCCATCACCACCATCCATCTGATTTCTCCAGTATTTACTGACCCCCTCATCAGTAACATATACAGAATATTTTTTACATATTTCCTTGCTTTGTGGCTCTTAAAAAGTGAATGAAAAAAAAAAAAAAGAGGGAGAGAACAGGACATCTTTGGAGTTGAAATGAATTCATTTTCTCTTTGAAACAACCACAAGAGGACAGTTTTTACCCTAGTTCAGGCATTTGCATACATAACAATCCATCAGGCCAAAAAGAGTAGAACAAAGCATGAAAGTAAAAGCATGTAGGAATTTTCATGCTCTACACTTAGCCCATTCGATTCCCGCTACAGTAGAATTTCTTTCATTACTGTCGGCCCTTTGGGGTCAGCACACAGCACCACTCTCCCTATTTTCTTCTGGAAACTTTCCACTGTAGAACCCCAAGACAGTCACCAGCACTCACCAAAGCAGGTTCCGTCCTGCTGTGTGGGTAATGAAGCTGGTGGGCCGGCAGCTTCCTCCTGGTTGCCAGGGGAACGACCAGGGCCATTGGCCCTCTGAAAACGGAAAAGAACAGCAAGTGCAAGACCACGCATTCCATCCTGCCTTGCAGATTAAACCAGCTGTCAAGCCAGAGTGAAGAATCAAGCAGAGGTCTGCCGACTGGAAAAGCAACCCTCACGGTGGAACTCTGAGATGTAAGTACTTCCTCTGTTCTTTTTTGAAAAGCATGTCTAGCATGACGGGTAGTTTTCATAGCTTCAGAATTTTTGCTCCCTGGCAGGCAAGTTCTGTGACCCTGTGAGGAGCCACTTTGGGCAACCCCTTTTTCTCACAGAATTTACATTTCCTGAACATAATGTACACTTACGGGTGGCTTTCACCACGAAACAATTTTTTTTAGGCTTCCAGGCACATGCATTGCTCTTTACTGAGATTTTGCCTTTAAAAGGAAATGTTTTAGTGCCTTCAGCAAAGAGTGAAATGGTCTTCTCATTTAGTCTCTAAGCAGATAAACTCACTTAGGCTAATATTATATAAGAGACATCTTCATGGAACCTGGGCTTCTTGTTTCTATTTAAAATATTTGGCTCTATTTCCCTGTCCATCTTCAATGTGAAATCATAATTACATACGAGATGACCTCTTTCCTTATTGTGATCCCAAACAGAGAAAACTGGGAACTCTCAAAACATCAGTTTATATTGTTCCTTTGCTCTGTTTTTATCTAACAGTATTACATTTATTGCTTTTTTACACACTGCTCACTGGAAAACATAGAAAGATAAGAAGAAAGTATGCTTAGATGAGCATTAGCCATGGATTGGTTAACTTTTTAAAAAATGTGTCCTTTTATTTAAAAGTGAAAAATTTTGATAAATACTGTAGTTGAAGGCAAGAGGATAGGGGTTTTTTTTTTTAGTTCAAACCTATAGCCTTACACAGTCTGCATAAATTTTATTGTTAATAAGCATGTTTCTGGACAGTTTTTTTTTTTTTTAGCAGTAAGTATGTTGGTGTGAACTGAGAAGAGGAAATGTTTCAGAAAAGTTGTGCATAATATCCTATAAAAACCTGTCTTCAAAAACTACCAAAAATATCCAGCCTCATTTGTTTGAAAAATTTGTTAATGAAAACAGCGATCTTTGGGAAGTTTTTAACTTTTATTTTTGGACCAAGTAATGCAATATGTTTGAAGGAATAAAAAAATATTCTCACTAAATTTTTTATAGAAATTGGGCATTTTCTGAAAATAATAAGTTCAATAAAGTGTTTATGGAAATGAGTGCTTTTCCACAGCTGACTTGGATTTCCCAATTTTCTTTTCCATACCAATATTTGTGTTGGTTAAAGCTGGTATACAATCAACTTTTTAAATCCATTGTTCAGCAGATCACATCTCTGTATCAGTGTCGGGAGAACAGACAAGTCACATGGCTTCATGGGTATATGATTAAGGGCACAGACATGGGAGTGTGTGGCATGCTAGGGGTCTGAACCCCAATGATCTGATTAGCTGAGCATAGATCAAGTCATTCAAGGGAAAGGCTTCAAGGGTTTGCAATCACTGGTTAACTAATTCTCACAAGGCCCTGTGTCAAGGACAGAAGTGCAGTAGCTACACATTTTAGTGAAGTCTTCCCATTTGCTCAGTCTCTGAGATAGTTTGTGTCCCACATGCAGAGGCAGCACTCAACTGATGCCCTTATTTTTAAATCTAATTTCTAAATGTTCTTTTTTTAAAAAGTGTTTCTGAAATGTTTGTATCTTTGTTTCCTATTCCTCTAGCATGAGGTTCCTAAATACCTTTTATGTTAAAGGGCACAGAGTCTAGTGATAGAATACGAGGCATTTGAGTAGGGACATGACCCTGGCATGGAAAGTAACCCTGTGATGTCCACCACGACTCCCTAGAGCATATTTGGCTGCCTGGGTTCAAATCTTAGCTGTTTCTTACCAGCACTGTGACCTTGGGCAAGCCATTTAACCTCTGTGTGTCTCCATATTCTGATATAAAAATGGGGCCACAATATCTACCTTTATTATGATTGCAAGGATTAAATGATATAAAACATGTAAAAGTTCTTTGAAGAATACCCAGCACAAGAGAAGCAATCTTTAAATATTATTATAAATCAATAAAACATATGTATAGTTCCTAATTTCAGTCAACTTTCAACACAATGTATTTTCCACGTTTCTTATTTGGAAGTACATCATCTGTTACTAATGTTTTCTATAGTTAGCTGGTTTAGTTGTGTGAACACAAGGCTGAGGGGCAGTAAATGTCGATGTGGTAAAATGTTGATTCGATAACATGTCTTCTCTAACAAGCAGTCTGAACTCTCATGGGAATCAAAAGTTGTGTTAAGTTGAGGTGTCTTGAATATTCTATCAGGTTGAGCTAGCAAGTAAGATGCTGGATATATGAGCATGAAGCTCAGGAACAGTTTGGGAGATGGTTCATCATCAGCATATAGACAATATTGAAGTCCATAGATTAGCATGCAATCAGGAAAGGAGTGGATATACACAGAGAAGGGAGCCAGGCACTGAACCAGAGGCAGCCAACAATGACAAGGAAGAAGGGGGATGCCAAAGAGACTGAGAAGGAGCAACCACTGAGGTAGCAGGAAAAACTGGAGAATATGGTATCAGGGAAGAACAGAAAGTTCTTTGCTCAGAGAGAGAGTAATGGTGGAAAGAGGGCAAGCAAAATTAGATCAGGAAATTAACTACTGGATATGGGCATGTTGGAGGGTGGGAGTCACCAGAAAGATGAGGACAAGGGTTTTAATGGGGTGATACTAATAGAAGCCTGACTGGACTAGCTTAAAAATCTAACACAAACAACATATGGGCTCTCTCTGTACAATTACAGATTTGCTTATAAGAGCTTGTTTTTTAATATCTTTTATGGTAGACTGGTGTAGCCCTATAGGAGAAACAGGTTTGAGGCAGGCAAGAATAGCCATTCATGTCCCTAGCTACTACAGTTTCATGCAACAGGTAGGATTTAAAGATGCTTTGAGACGAGGCTGGTTTTTTAGCAGTTGGGAAATAGAAAACACTCCCAGACACAGGGAAAAACATAAGCCACATGAAGGAAGTCTCTCTCTCTTTCTCTCTCTCTCTCTCACACACACACACACACACACCCCCCAAGCCCTTCCAGGACTTCCTCCCACAATATTTCCTGATGCCTCTCCCTTCCAGTTTTGATCCATTTTCCATAAAAGGATCATTTCCTGTTTGCGTCTCTGAATTGCCTGGCCTCCAAGGTCATCAAGAAAGCCAGGATCTTCTTGTGGCCAAAAGGGCTAAAGAATTCATTTGGAGTCACGCCTATACATCATATCATGGGTACTCAGTTTGGCCCAAATTGTGATGCCCAGATGATCCACTGGAGCTCTGCTGTTGTCACAAAAGTAATCTTCAAGAAGTCAACGAGATAAGGAGGCATTCTTTTTAAAAAAAATATTTTAGGATAGTTTTAGTCTTAGAAAAATTGTGCAGATAGCATAGAGACTATCATGTGCCCCACATCCCGTCTCCCCTGTTGCTACATCTCACCTCATTATGCTACATACATTTGTCACAATTAATGAACTAATATCAGTACATTACTATTATTAACCAATGTACACATTTTTTTTTTCAGATTTCCTTAGAATGCCCTATTTCTCTTCCAGGATCCTTAGCCATAATTCCCAGGAGGCATTTAAAGACCCTTACAAATCTTTTAAGAAAGCAGCAATGTTTGGGGCACCTGGGTGGTTCTGTTGATTGAGTGGCTGACTCTTGGTTTCTGCTCAGGTTGTGATCTCAGGATTGTGGGATTGACCCCTGTGTCAGACTCTGGGCTTGGTGCAGAGTCTGCTTGGGATTCTCTCTTTCTCTTTCTCTCTCTCTCCCTCTGTGCCTCCCCTGCTCACATGCACACTCTCTTTCTCTCTCTAAAGTAAATAAATCTTTTTTAAAAAAAGAAAGCAGCAGGGTTTAAATTGCTTTTGGTTCCAATATTTCTAACTGAAACCACTAAAGGAAATTTAATTCTTACTTTTCTAAAATCAAATTGTTGGAATAGTTGAATACAGATGAAAGGGAAAAGCTTAAGGCTTACGTTGTGAGGAAATAGTTCAAGGCATTTTATGGGACTGTAATAATGTATAACACTAAGTGGAAGAGCTTACTCCTTTTTTATTGTTTTGGAAGCAGGTAATTAAAATATTAAAGGTTTGCAAGCTTTTCTTTTTCCCCCCCTCATCTCTTAGCAAAGGGATTGCTCTGACTCATTCTCCTTGGCAACCTCACACTCATATAATATAGGCCCAGTAATTTCAGCAAAGCTGTTCCAGGATAGTTTTAAAAACTGGGTGCTTAAATGTTGGGTTGTGGGGAAGTTTGCAGTAGGGGTTATTATAACTCCTCAACCGGGAGCAATTAGGGCAATGGCTTCTAATGCTCATGGCTATCTGTGAAATCAATGCTTACAAACTCTGCTCACTCTTCCCATAAGGCCTGGATGGGTGTGTGCAGTGAGGTAGAAGGACAGGGATCTGGGGCCTTGACTTGGGGCTCATAGTCCCCATTCCAGGCGACTGTATTTCACCCTGTGTCTCCATCAGACTTACAGGAAAGTTCCAAGGCAACTGCAAACCTAGGTGGCACTCATTGCTAAAGCCACAGAGGTTGGGGATGTTTCATAGGATTTTTGCCAGGTGTCACTCAATGGCTTTAGCGGGGACTCATAGACAAGGCTTAGGATATCAAGTTCATATTTCCCATCCTCTCACCCATTCACAAAGTCTCAATATGCCTGCTTTGTCACAGCTAGGCCAAACACCAAAATTCCTTCTAAAAAAGATGAATTTTGTTTGCTGATTTGATAATGTGATGCACTCCACAATTCTAGGAGGTGAAAGGTAAAAGAAGAAGCAAAGGATCAACGATATGCATCTTTGGTTTAGCTAATGTAGGGATCCACTTGGGTAATATAAATATTTATGGAATGCCTCTATGTATCTGTGCTAAGGACTGGGGGAAAAACCATAAACAAAACCAGAGTTTTGTCACATCAGAAACCTGACCTACACAGCATACCAACAGCAAGGGGTCCAGCATCCAATTTAGCAAATTAGCAGGTGAAATGAGTACCCGGCTGAGCTCAATGCTTTCAAAACAAAATGCCTGCTTTTCATTTGTTTCAAGGTGGTTCTTAGTCCAATCCAGAAGGTTCTGAGCCCATTTCCATTATTAAATACATTTAATCTCAAAGCAGTAATCCATGGATCTTTGAAGAAATCCTGACTTCAACCAACCAATGAGCACAAATACGGTTAAATGAACATTAACCGCTTGTATTTTCCTGGTCTGTGCTTCCACCTACCTGATACAGGTCCTTGCCTCCTTTCCTACCACTGGTTTGACATAGTAGAGTCCCCAGGAATATCTTACCCGTGCTCAGAAATTACCCTTTCACCTGATTCTGTCGCCACCACAACTGGATGTTGACTGTCCCTTGCCTTAGCCATAGGGCTCCCCACTGATTCACTACTTGAAGCGTAATGACCAGGGGAATCTCCAGTCTGTCCTCCTGGAAAGGCCAAGTGGTGTTGCCTGCCCCTCTTTCTTTATTGTGCCATAGCTCTCTGCACTCCATGCAGAAGTGGGGAGAAGGACTCTACCCCTAGCTCAGTGTCACATTTTGTCACCCAGATAGGGCCACTTGTGCCCCACCTTTCAGAGTTCTTGAGAGCAGTCTGTGCAGCCTCTGCCTACAGCTCCACTGGACTCAGCCCAAGGCCTTAATTAGTCTGGGCTGAGAAAAGACAAGTGCCATCCTGTCCTTCCACTCATCCCTGCCCCAGGCCTTCACACATCATCTTCACGCTTCCTTCTTTCTTCCTTGACAGTTCCACACATGCAAATAACTACTGGATACAGGCCCCCCTGTGAATTCATGAGACATGTCCAGATGCATCTGTTTAGGCTGGGCTGGGTCCAAACAGCATGACGACTCTGGACAGTTTTGAGCTTGGTATTTCAGAAAACAAGTAATGGAGTTGAGGATACAGTTACCCCAAGAGCTTATTTATGATCCAGTTTGGTGAGAGTAATAAGACACAAGAAACAATTAGCAAATACTGTAGGGCTGTAAACAGAGTTGCTAGTGCGTTTGGTCCAAAGGGTGGTGTGATATGGGTGTTTTGTAGTTTCCTCATAACCTCCTTATTAGTTTCCTATTACTACATAACGAATTTCTACAGAGTGGCTTAAAAGAAATTCATTCTCTTATGTTTCTGGATGTCAAAGTCCAAAAGCAGTCTGACTATGCTAACAGTCAAGGTGTCGACAGGGCTTATTCCTTCTGGAGGCTCCAAGGGAGAACCAGTTCCTTGTCTCTTCCAGCTTCTAGTGGTTGCTGGCATTCCTCATCTTGTAGCCATATCACTCTCATCTCTGCTTCTGTTGTCACGTTGCCTTTTTCTTCTCTGTCTCTTCCTGTTTTCTTCTTAGAAAGACCCTTGTGATTACCTTGGGCTCATCCAGATAATCCAGGATCTCCCCATCTCAAGATCCTTGACTTAATCACATTTGCAAAGTCGTTCTTGCTCTGTAAAACAACATTTATAGGTTCTAGGGATTAGGACATGCAACCTTTATGCAGCCCCCACAGTATCTAGCAGGAATAAGAAGAGACCGGAGAGAAATTGTTTTGATCAAAGTCTATACCCTGCTGCTCCTTTAAACATTTACACACATTTAAATTAGCAGAAATCACTGGACACTTCTTTCCATTTACTAGATGTGCTCACTAATGATTTCAAGGCTTCCCATTCCCCAGAATTACAGAAGAATATTTGCAAGTCAGAGTTATTTGTTACAGGAAAAATGGTGCAAAGAGGCATCTTTGCTTTATGTTGAGCCTGTTCTTTATTCAAATTTTTGAATAAGTAGTAAGTAGTGCATTAAAAGAAACATTAACTTTCTATTCCTTTGGGATGGCTTTTGGGATGCCCTGATAGAACATGTTAATTTATCCCTATTATCATTATAATTCTGACATTACAAAATATCATAGCTAATAAGTAGTACTATAATACTATGTATATCATAGTATACTTAGTAGTAATAGTACTTCATGAATAACACTAATAGACTCTATATATTTCCACATGCACCCTGCTTTACTCATATTATATCCTAGTGTGGTAGGGATTATCATCCCCATGGGATGATGGGAGAAATGACTCAAAAAGTCATTTCTGAGTGGCCCACATGCACAGTGAGTTGAACATGAACCATCACAAAAATACTTTAAATTGTGTCCTCTGGAGACCCGAATGGCCTGCTTGATGCTAATTTTGCCTCAATGCCATCTTATGGAGGCATGAACATTTGTTTCCGCCTTTTTCTAGATGAGGAAATAAATCAGATGATAGTAAACAGTTTAGCTCCTACTATATAAATCCAACAAGATACCGATCATCTCAGAATCACGGTGAACTCCACTTTGTACCTCTCACAGTGAACTGTGTCAAGTTCAGTGACAGGGAAGTGCCCTTCATCAACAGAGTGTGCACACGGTGGTACCTCCAGAAGTAGACACTTGGGAAGGCATGTGAAAATTCAGTGGCTCCTAGGGGGTGTGCTGTTGTGGAATGCGAAGAAAGAAAAGACAACCCTTATCACAGTAAGAAAACATTGAGGAGAGACCCAAATCAATGTGGCTTTCAACATTATTAGGATTTCAAATATTAAATGACAAAGCTATCACTCCTCTTTTAAATATCGTCTTTCGCAGTGTTTATCTGTAACCTGCCTTCTGCAGTGTGTTTGTGGGACAGAGACAAAGAAAAGAAAATGCCCCAAATCCTTTTTCTCAAAGAGCTTCTCAAGGTCCTGCACCTAATGGGTCTCCCATGAGCATCTCATCCACCTGAGCCATGAGCCTGCCCTTCCTCCTTGGCCTGCCTGGGAAGGGTGATTGTATAGCCACAGATGAATGGAAACCAGACCTGAGAACAGGAGATCTCTCAGTTCTGGGGTCCTTGAGATGAGTCCCCATCCCACACTCCTCCCCTACTTATTTAATCCTTGCTTTCCCTCTAACAAGGGACAAGTAGAGATAAAGCTCAAAGTGCAAATACCCTTGAGCAAGAACGTGTTTACTTAAATCCATATTAAGGTTTCACCAAGTGCCATTTAGGGCCCTGTATGAGGGTGGGTTTTTTGCACCAGGTATCTGGATGAGCCCTGACCAAGGAATTAAGAGGAAGGCATAGCAAGGGGACCCTGGGGATGGGAAAGCTATTGTATCCACTTCAGAATCTTGCCTAGAACTTGTCTTGCCAGCAGCTGGTCTTACTGCCAGCCTAACAAAACCACCCAGAGGCTCCTGACTCAGAAAATGAACTGTGCCTTTTTCAGGGCTGTCGGGGACAGAATGGGCATCTTCAGGAGTAGAGTCCAAGGCAAGCCATGATGGGATGCTAAGAACGAAACCGAATGCTTGCCAGTGCTGCCCACTTGGGATTTCCTGCTTCCTACACCACCTGTTCCTCCTGAGGAGTTCAGGCAGGTGTCCCCGGCTGCATGCCCACAGCAGGGCAGGAGCTTTGTCCTCACCCCTGCCTGTTGAATCCTCCTCCCTCAGTCCCCTGCCCCATCCCAGGATTCTGGATACCGAAATCGATTTAGCTGGAGAGCCTGGAGTGAGAAGTCAGCAAATGCAGAAAGAAAATACAAAAAAAAAAAAAAAAAAAAAAAAGTTCTGCTATTTAGAACTAATTGTATTCTATCTCTACTCCAATTTCATCTCTGACCAGCGCCTAAATGACCTTCCCTATACAGGGAACTAAACAGGTCTGCCCTGCTTACAAACTTTCAGCACCTCCTTTTTGCCTCTTCCAGGGGCCTCCAAAGGGGGTGTTTGCATCCAAGGGAGCACACAAACCAGGCCAGTGGGGTAGAGCTGAACATCCTCCAGCTTTCACTCATCTCAAATTTTATTTTTTTAAAAGATTTTATTTATGTATTCATGAGAGACACACAGAGAAAGGGGCAGAGACACATACAGGCAGAAGGAGAAGCAGGCCCCATGCAGGGAGCCTGACATGGGACTCGATCCCAGGTCTCCAGGATCAGGAGGCCCT
Organism: Canis lupus baileyi; assembly: GCF_048164855.1. Lineage (NCBI taxonomy): Eukaryota > Metazoa > Chordata > Mammalia > Carnivora > Canidae > Canis > Canis lupus. The sequence goes on along the minus strand of NC_132867.1, from coordinate 31,539,429 downwards.
GGGCTGAAGGCAGTGCTAAACCGCTGTGCCTCATCTCAAATTTTAAAAATTCTACTCTTCATGTATTGCTTACAATGCAGATAATATAGAAATATGGTATTTATAATGTTCTTACAAATAAAAGGTTTCATCTATTGGGGAGGATTTTTTTTAAGTTTTTATTGATGGGGTGAGGATTAGTAGGGTTTGGAGACTAAACCCCTGAGCTTGGCTGGCAAGGTCCTGTGTAACCCTGCCCTGCCCACACTCCAGCCTCATGGGTCCCCAGATGCGCCAAGCACTACAGTCTCTGAGATTTTGCTCAAGTGATCCTTCTATCTGCCCTCTCCTCATGCCTGGCCCTAACAGCACCCATTTGGGGAGTCTTTTCCGGGTCCTTCTGCCTAACGCTTGCTCTGTGACTTTAAAATCACTCATCAATCTCATTGCCCTATAATTAGTTGCCTACTTGTTTGATCCCAGAGTAGCTGCTGAACTCCTGGGGCAATTCAATTCATTGGACCCCTGGGGTGAGTGAGGCCATCTTACTGCTCTCAGGGTTAGCAGCACTGGGCACCTTTGGGATAAAATACACTTCCAGAGTAAGGTGTAGGTCTCACTTTGTGGGATACACCCCAAATTCCAAATTGTCACCTTTCCTGGAATTTCCCTCATTTTCGCTCCCTGAGAATCTTCAACTACTTGCAAAAACACCCTTTGAGAACTGCATTTGGGAGAGACACCATCCTAACCTAGCTCCCCAAGTCGTGGCTTTGAGTGGGTTTCGTGGGGTACGTGGCCACTAGCTGTCTTCTGCCTTTCTTCCCGTGTCTATAGTTCATATTTCTCTTTCAGACCATGTGTTTCTTGCTGGAGCATCTCATTAGTCTATGGTCTTATTTTTCAGCTTCTTCAACAGAGTCTTTTCCCTAAGTGTCTTTCTACCTTTAAAAGTGAAAAATCCTTTTTAATGTCAAATTAAACTTGCTTCTCAATGAAAAACTTGAAATCACTCTTAATTTTTAATTGCAGTTAGAATCTGGAGAATTCCACTCTGTTTTTCCACAATTGTATTTTCTCTCTTTTGTGTTGAGACTACAGAGTTCAAAACATCATGATTCAAGAGGTTTCAAATCTGTTTTGGGCAAATGGTCCAAACAGTATCCTCCCACCGACAGACACACTATCTCCTTACTAGTAATGTCTTCTTATAAACAGAACTAGTGCGGTTTGAAACATTCCTTTTGGAGCCAAGTATAAACATTATCTAAACGTTGGGTGTAATCCTAGATTGGGGAGGAATCTGTGTGGAACTTGTTTTGAAGTAACTGATGTCTGTATCTGCTCAATTCAGAAATCTTTGCTTTTATGCAGCTAATTGCTAGTATTAATTGCTGTTGAGATTTCTGCAGTTGCAGAACAAAACTAATAGTTGAACTGATTCTGAATAGTTGCTGTGGTTTTCCAACATACTCAGTGATTTAAAGGCTCGAAGATTTAATGATCATACATGGTTTTCTGCACCTTGCCTGAAAAATTTAGGTGGGTTGACACCACCTGGTCGTTTGTCATCATTGCATAAAGCCATTTATTATGTCTCACAACCTAGGCAGGTCGTTACTGGCGCCCACCAGTACCCATGCCATCCATCCTCTCCTCTTTTGGCATAATGCTGGACTTCATTTTCAAACTGCCTGCAGAGAGGGGTTGACATGTGCCTGAGTTCTGGTCGGTGAAATGTGAACAAAAATTTCTGTAGAGGATCCAAAGGCCCAGGAGATGATAGAGCTATGGATGAAAGCTTGAGTCCCTGTATGACCATGTGGAGAAGAGCACACCCTCCCCATCCCCACAGCTCCTTAATGCCATTACATCGCCACATAAGGGGCAAATCAACCTTTGCCGTAGGTCCACTATGTATTTTTTCATGTGGGCAGATTCCAGCACAACAGAAGCAGAACAGCACAGACATGTCAAATTGCCCCTGTCCCCTACTAAGCCGCTGCCCATCCTGGGGGTGGGGAGAGGGCTCATCTTAGGACATAGGAGGCAAGTCCTAATGACAGAGCACACAAAAAGCTAGGATGCTGAGAAAATGATGTGTCAGGGCAAGTCACAAGTTTTCACCCCATAGGACTACTTACCTCCCCTCTTGCACCGCCATCCCCACAGCCCATCAATCTCTCTGCCCTACTCCTGGGTTTTCAAATTCTGATCACCCTATGATAATTACATAGGTAACTTTTCCTTTTCTTTTTTCACTTTTACTGCCCTCCTCAGATACTTCCTCTTCCATGAAGCTTATGACACCTTCCATTTCCAGGCAAAGTTAAGGGTAGACTTAACACTCTGTACAAAATGTTATAATGATCGTCACACCATGCTGTGGTTGTTGATTCAGGGGTCTCTTCTACTGGTGTAGAACCCCTGAGGGAGCTCTCATTGCCTTTATTCTCAGTTTCCAGCACAGTGCCCAGTATATAGCAAGTATTCAACAAAGGTTTATTGAATGAATGAAAAAAAAAAGTTTACCAAATGTCAGTGTCTTCTTCGTTGCTTGTTAAAGAAATCCAATTTAGACTGGTTTGAGTAGGAAAAACAAAAACAAAAACAAAAACTTGGTTCATATATTTCAAAAATCAAGGAAGGATGTCAGGCATGGCTTGATCCCAATGCTCAAAAAAGGTTGTTAGCAATGTCTCTTCATTTCTTGTCTGTTCTTCTCTCTGCTAGCTTCATTGTCAGGCAAGCTCACCCCTTCTGGAGATAAGATTCTGGTCACCAGTAGATCAAGATTTCCCTTCTAACAAGATGGGCAACCCCCAGAGGAAAAAGTTTCTTTCCCCATAGTACCACCCCCACAACAGTCAGAGGCCTAGCTAGGGGAGGAAAAGGGTCAGGGTGATGTATCTGTGCCCATTCTCCTTATGCCATACTGGAATCTGCCCACAAATGAGTAAATGCATAGTGAAACTAGGGTGTTCGCAATCCAAATCTAAACAAATTAACAAATCTAAAGAAACAAATCTAAAGAAAGTAGTCCAGGGTAAAGCTGAAGGAGAAAAATCTCCAACTAGCATCTTTTTGGAAACCCCATCAGCTTGTTACCAGGGCCATCTATCCCATTCTGTGCTCTATCAGGAGGCTTCATGTATCTAGCCTCCTGGTTCCAGCCCTGATAACCAGAAGGCAGGGAAAGGCCACCCTGAGGTCCAGCCAGGGCTTTGACTGCAGGGGGTGGGGGGCCCGAGGGGCCCGGGGAACTGCTCACAAGTCCCTTTTATGATCTCCAGCCCCACTCATTTCAGGAAATCAATGTCCATTTCCCTTCCTACCTCTTTTATTCCTCCATGAATGCCTCTGAAAGGTATTAGCACCTGCAAGAATAAAGTAGACATGTTCCTCACCAAGCTCCAGGCTGATGGATAGATTCTCTTCCACCTCCCTGTCCCCTCGGGCTGGGATCAGAGCAAGCTAGGGATATTGCTGACAGCTTTCCTAGTTCTGGGATGAAAGGGTTACCAGGGTATGAAGTCCCAGAAACCTCCAGTGGAATCTGGGACAACTGATCATCTAAAATTATCTTGTAATTAACAAATTAGTCACTGCTCCTTACTAAGTGGGGTAGTCACCACCACATTTTAAAACTATTTAAAACTGTTAAACCCTGTGTTCAGGAAGAAATCTGACCCTATGCATTCCTCAAAGCCCTTCTTTTATTACAAAATGAACCAATGAATATAGCCTTTAAGAAAGCCCTGTGCCGAGTTCAAAATAAACACAAAACTCTATAAAGTACCATGCTCAGCCCCTCAAATGGACTTTAACCTAGCTCTCCGCTACGTCCCTATAACTATTCATTTGTTCAATTGGCCTTTCTCAGTTCCACCTTATTTGTCCCCTTCTGCCGATAAGCCCTTGGAGGGCAAGGGTACGTGTCTTACTTGTCTTTGTTTCTTCTGCTTGCCCTTGGCACATGGCCCATGCTGAATCCTACCTGACTCCTCTACCTTTGCATCCTCTTCCTCCCCACTGCTGCAGCCCCTCAATCCTCACCTGAAAGGCCTGGAGGCAGAATCAACTCCCTTAGAACACAAGTTCCAACAGCTCGTTGTCTTCTGGGCTGTGTCCCCAAGGCTAGCAAGGTGCCTGCTGCCTGAGGAACTCCCCATTAACGTTTGCTGAATGAATGGAGTTATGATTGCTGTGAACCAATATCTCACCTGCTCACATATACCTGGCTCAGCTTATTTTTAGTCTCCCGGCTCTCCAGGCACCTGCTGATGAGCTTGTGCTTGCAGCCCGTCTACCTGACCCCGGCACTTTTAGCTTTACTTCCCTTGACTTCTCTTCACCTTGCTTTGCCACCTCATGGCCTCATCTTGCACCCTAAGTGTAGCATGTCCACCTCGCCCCTTTCCTGCTGTCACCATTCTCTTTGGACACATGTTCAGCTCCTCAGACTGACCCACCTATCCCTCCCCAGCACTTCCTGCGGGGGCCCTGCCACCAACCTTGGACTTTCCAAGTCAGAGGTCTTATTTTAAGTATTTTGCCAAACCCATGGTGCTTTGTACATGCAGATTAATTCAACTATGTCTTTGGTCAATTCAGAGGAACTGAATTGTACCTTTGGTCTTGTATCTCTTGGTCAGGCATCAGCTCACTCAGGGGAAATGTCCTTATTTTTGAAAGACTAAAACCTGACCCTACTTCATAATGTATGTCTCATTCCAAGCTCACCATAAAAGAAGACCATGTATCTATGATATGCCAGGTACTTAGAGCATTTTCCTCCAGATCAGACATTGGCTTTGCTCCTTCAACTATGCATGCGCTCCTACCTTATTTAGATCATTGAACGCTACTGATATATTGCTTAGTTTTGGAGGCCTACACTAAATTATTTGATAAAATCAATTTATAACATTTATTCTGGAGAAGGAGCAGATGAGCAAGTTTCTTGTGATTAATTGGTGCGTGTTAGCGTGTTCATTATCCATCAATACACTTAAAAATCTACTCTGATACTTCACATTTGTAGGAGAGCAGGAAGTATCAATGGACCTCTAAACAGATTAATATGATGGGGGGGCATGTTTGTCTAGTTAGAAATTAAAGTTTATCATTAACTAAATGTTTCACTGGTATTCATGCTATGCTGTTTAACAGGTAGCGCTTGGGGAACTGAATCCAACGCGGAACTGTTTGTGTCCTAAATTCCAGAAAGTCAGATACTGAGGGGGAGGAGGGAATGTGCAGGTTTCAGAGGTTGCCAGGGATTCAGTACAAGGAAGACAATGTTTGGAGAATGTGCACACTCAAAGCACTACAAATCCCTGCCCACAGACAGGGTGCACCGGGTCTTATCTCAGGCACCCTGTCTTGCTTGCTGTTAGTGTGTTAGCCTGTCGGCAGACATCACAAGTTTTATACCTCAGATGAGCAGGTTGTTTGCTGCCTCTCCTGAGGCCCTGAGCAAAGATCATTTCTGCACTTGGGCTCCATGCATTGCCTGCCTTTAATAAAACTATGAGAGAGAAAATTATTGTGGGTTATTTCAGGAGCTCCTTTTTTATCAGTGGCATGTTTCTTAAGTAGTCTCTACACCCAACATGGGGCTCAAATTCACGAGCCCGAGATCAAGAGTTACAGGCTTGAAAAAAAAGAAAGAAAGAAAGAGTCACAGGCTCTCTATGGACTGAGCCAGCCAGGCACCCCATAAGCTGCATATTTTTAATGACAGCCTGTATGCTTTTCTTTCAGGTGAGCTTCAGGGAACTGGCTTGCAAAGAGGAAACACATAGTTGCTGGCCCCCGCTGAGACCAGAATGGCACCACCTTCTGGGCACAGCCTCCTTCTGACCAGTGCACTGGGCATCTTCATACTCCACTGCTTCACACGAGGGCAGAAGAACAGCACACTCATTTTCACAAAGGAAAACATCATTCGGAACTGCAGTTGCTCTGCAGATGTCCAGGACTGTGACTATAGTTTGGCCAACTTGATGTGCAGCTGCAAAACTGTCCTGCCTTTTGCAATAGAGCAAACCAGCTACGATGGCCATCTGACCATCTGGTTCACGGATACATCTGCACTGGGCCTCCTATTGAACTTCACACTGGTCCGGGACCTGAAGCTTTCTCTGTGTGGTACCAACACTCTCCCCACTGAATACCTGGCTATCTGTGGTCTGAAGAGGCTTCGTATCAATGCTGAGGCCAGGGGTCCATCACTGGAGCAGAGCTTACTCATCTACAACAATGGGGAAAGTGAACCCAGAGAGAAGATTATGTTGTTACACAAAGGCTGGCAAACATGTATGTACATCTCCTTCTTGGATATGGCACTTTTCAACAGGAAGTCATCCTTGAAGGCATACAGTATTGAAAACGTTGCCAGCATTGCCAACACTTTTCCTTACTTTTCTTACTTTGAAACTATCCCAATTTTAAGCAACAAAAGCTATGTGGTCACATTCATTTACTAACATTGAAACAGGCTCCAAACACCAAGAACTGTGGCCAACTATGCATAAGGTGAACAAGGAATCTGGAAATAAGGCCTTGGGTACCCTTACCTACAACTTCACCTGTCTGCCCAGCCCTATTCACAACAGAGCCACACCTACAACCAGCCTTCTCTTCTCCACTCTCTGCCCAACCATGGGAGGTGTTTTGAAAACCAAAATTAAAGGAAAGAAACAAACAAAAACTCAGGAAAAAAAAAAAACCAAACCCAAAACAAACAAACAAACAAAACTACTTGAGTCCAGAAGGTCTTAAGAACCAGCCAGAGGCTGTGGAGAAATGTCAGGTCAGAAACAGAGAAAGCAGTGCAGACCAAGGACTCAGCAGAGGGGGATGACCCCCAAGGAAGACATCTTCCTTCAAAACACTGCCTTGATTTTTTTCTGCTTCCTTTCATTACATTGACTAGAATTCCCCTAAGAAGAGAAGGATAGGATTCCAGAGGCTTCAGGACTGTGAGTTCCACAAAATGATTACATTCTCTTAGACTGATATTTTGCTAAAAATCTTGCTAAAAACTTGAGCGCTGTGAAAGGGGAGTTTCGAGAGTGGAACAGGCTGGGTTAGGGTAGGACCTTCACCAAATGAAAGCACTAGGTTTTGAAGAGTGTGATACAGAAATTAAAAGCAGAGAGCACAAAAACCAATGGCATATTGGCACCAAAATTTTGCTTAGGGCAAGCCCTAAACCTGGAGAGTTTCTCTCTTTATCCTTTCTCTTTCATTTATTCATTTTTTGACTTCTTTGTTGTCCCTTCTGTACCATTTCACCTTTCTCCTCATTTTCCTCATCTGCCCTCTCCCCTTTATCCTTCTGCTCCAGAAATAAGAACTTAGATTAACACCATTAGAACTGAATTTAACACTACTAGGGGCTAGCCTGCAGAATCTAAGAATCATTTATAATGTTATTCTTATGGGCAAAAATGCTCATATTACTAACAGATAATTACCAAAAGATCTTTTAGGGCTCTTTTTAGGTTGTGCATCATACAATTTACAAAAGATTTTTTCCATTTGATGTTTAATTCTGGAAAGTTAGGGTACTTTGTATGACATGGTTGACACAAAATGGTCTTAGATGTGATGACAAAAGGAACCAAGGCAACATAGTTAAAAAAAAAAAAAAAAAGGAAACTGACCTTAGTGTACAAAGGAAAATTTTCCTTGCAGAGATTCAATTTACCACCAAGATAGAATGTAAAGAGTCCATGGCAATCATGATACAAATGACCAAACTCACAATGCAAGGAACTAGAAACATAATTGCATTTATAATGTCATAATGGGAAGAAAGATTTTTTATTATAAAGTAACAGGACGTCTTGGGGTTCATGATTTCAGATCACATTTACCACATTTTTCTCTTAACCTTAACATAGGGCACCTGAAATAACCTGAAATATCCACATTCACTTAATTGGTGGGGGATTTGGCCACTCAGGCTAATTAGCATGAGTCCATAATGTCAGTGTTTAAATTAGGCCAAAACTAAGATCAAAGTACGAATTTTAATAGAACAATGCAATGACCTCATTACTGACATTGTATTTGAGAAGTAAGTTTAAAGTGAGAGAAAAAGACAAGGAAAAAGATGATTTGGAAAAGGAAAGGCAAGAAGAATATAAGTGAAAGGATGAATAATAAATATATTTACTATCATTAGTTACTGAAAATGTAAAAAACTGAATTTTAATGGATTTTTATTAATAAAGTATAAAATTAAATGATTTAGAAATTATGAGCATCTTCATATGCATTATCTTCCATTTGGTGGCATTGAATAGTTTCAAAGCTCTTTCACAAATGTTGTAAGTGATTCTTGTAAGAAATAATTGTAGATCAATGGAACTTAAATCAATAGAAGAGGAAAGTTAATTTAGTAATAAATCAAGCTTGCCTGATTTATTTCTGGCCTGAAAATATGGTTCAGGTTTCACTGACAGAGGATAAATAAGGAACAGTGAAAATCCACAGCACATACATGGGGGGAAGGACACTTGGTGCTCAGTGGAGGGTGAGGGCTGGTGAGACACCAGGGAGCAGTGGGGATAGTGGCAAATTGAGAGTATTGCCCACCCTTTGAAGGTCCACAGCACCTCAGCTCTAGCTGTGGGAGCATATAATGGGGCCAGATTCCATCTTTCAAGAAAATTAGGAATCCCAGGTTTTTATGTGAAACCTCACAATTTGTAAATGTTAACACACTATTTTGCCTTTTTGTTTGTTGCTTTCAGGAACACTATGTGGTCACGACCATGTCAATGGTCCCCTTAACCTTGGGGCTAGCCATTTGTCACCTCTGATTAGTGGTATGCTGGTAAGTTTAACCACCAGCTCTCCAGAAAAAAAAAAAAAGTACATAGATAAATATGTACATAAGTTTATTATAAATTTTGCTGATAGAAAGTTTGTGTATCACACAATTTACAAAATGATAATAAAATATACATAATTAATTCCTGAAGAATGCTTTTGGTGATTTTTGGCAAATTCTTGTATCCAAAGCTAACCTAGGGTTGTGACTGATGAGTGCATATAGTTAGTTCTGGCATGAATGCTGGCTGATATTTTTATTTATGTTAGGAGTAAGAGGGAAATTAAAAAAGGTTTTTGTGGGAATATCATTTGCTAGTCAATGATGTAAGCAAATTGCTGAATCAAATAATATTTTTCAAATACTGGAAAGATATTTCCTTAATTTTGAGGACTATTCGAATGTTAAGGCTATTGAAATGATACACTTTTATGTTTAATCTGTATTGTTAACATTTTCTCCAGCACACTCAACATAACAACAAATCAAACCCTGATATGTAGTGTTTTCCAATGTTAATGGTGTAAATACTGACATCATAACCAAGAGAAGCCACTGAGCACAGAATTGAGCAAAGATATGCAGTAGGACATGATTAGATAGCATTTCTACCTACAGATGCAAGAGGCACAAATAATCTCAAGAACATAAATAATAGTAAAATGCAGTAGAATAATGAAGAAGTGGTAAGTTTTGAGGAATATCTTTTTTTATACAATTAGTTTTAAGTTTTTATAATTTAATTTTTAATAATGACTATTTAACAATCAGCTTGCAAAATTCCTGAAAAGTTAACAGTCAGCTCTGGTGAGCGAGTGCAAGAGAGCTCCAGTGCCCCACTGACTGGTAGAAAGAGATGCAGAAGGAATGGAGTGAAGACAATGACCTCAGGGTTGTGGAAGATCACTTGCAGTATTTTTTTAAAGATTTATTTATTATTTTAGATGGACAGAGTGTGCACATGTCCTTAAGAGGATGGTGGGCAGAGGAAGAGAATCTCAAGCAGACTCCCTGCTGGGTGTGGAGCCCTCCCCTGGGCTCAATCTCAGGACCCTGATCTCAATCAGGGCCCTGATCTCAAGACCCTGAGATCATGACCTGAGCTGAAATCAAGAGTTGGATGTCCAAATGACTAAGCGACACAGGCACCCCCTCTTGCAGTATTGATATGCCTCATTTCCTCATCTTTCAGAGCTACAGGTGGGAATTTTAGGAAATTTGCCCTCCCCTCCCATGCAGTAGCTCACTCTTCAACATCTAGAGTCAGGATCCTAAAAGCCCTTAGGTGGGAGATGGGGGGTGGGCGGATAGTGAGGGATCTAAGGCCTTATGAGAAACAAGAGTTCAGGGTTAAAAATCTTGAGTAAACCTATGAAAGGCTCCTGAAAGGAAGGAAGAATAAAAGAATCAAGAAAAGCCATTAATAGCCTTTTACACGTTAAATTAAAAATGGGAGTTGGACAATCAATTTCCATTTCCCAGAGTCCATTAATAACTCCAGGATCTCTTTTTCCAGAATCTACAGAAGGACGTTTATAAATCTGATGGGATTTGTTATAGGAAAAAAAGATGTGAAAACAAAAAGTTGTTTAATGCTGAGCCCTTTTTCTGTTCAAAATTTTTTTAGGGAACCCGGGGTGGCGCAGCAGTTTAGCGCCTGCCTTTGGCCCAGGGTGCGATCCTGGAGACCCAGGATCGAATCCCACATCGGGCTCCCGGTGCATGGAGCCTGCTTCTCCCTCTGCCTATGTCTCTGCCTCTCTCTCTCTCTGTGACTATCATAAATAAATAAAAATTAAAAAAAATTTTTTTAATTTATTTTTTTATTGGTGTTCAATTTGCCAACATATAGAATAACACCCAATGCTCTGTTCAAATTTTTAATGCATTTTAAATTTAACAGAGTCCGTAGTCCCAAGTCACAACTCAGAATGACACATGTGTCACCAGGCTACCTGATGTAGCCTACAGGAAAGCACTGAGGGGGAGCTGGCTCTGCAGGAGCACAATGTATCATAAAGCCTCATTCATTCGTTCATTCATTCATTCAAGACACAGAGAGAGAATCAAAGAGATAGACAAAGGGAGAAGCAGGCTCCTTGCAGGGAGGCTGATGTGGGACTCTATCCCAAAAGCAGGATCACGCCCTTGCCAAAGGCAGACACTCAACAACTGCTAAGCCACCCAGGCGTCTCAAGCCTCACCAATTTAAATGATACAGGCACAACACCACACAGGCGAATAAATAAAGCGGTAAGAACAACTCAAAAACAGATGCCCCGTTTAAAAGAATCAGCACATGTTAAGAATAAAATCACAAATCCATGGGAAAAGAAATTTAATAAATGGTGTGAAGAGGAGAAAAAGGGAAGGAATTTTAATAAATGGTGTGCAGAGGGGTAAAAAGATCAGAAGGATATACACTGGGCCGCCTGGGTGGCTCAGCAGTTGAGTGTCTGCCTTTGGCTCAGGGTGTGATCCTAGGTTCTGGGATCCAGTCCACATCAAGCTCCCCTCCAGGAGCCTGCTTCTCCCTCTGCGTATGTCTCTGCCTCTCTCTCTGTGTCTCTCATGAATAAATAAATAAAATCTAAAAAAAAAAAGTATATACACTAAAATATTAATGGTACTGCGTCTGGGTGATGATATTAAAAGTGATTTTCATTTTCTCCTTCCTGAGTATCTTGATTTTCTAAGCTTCTCTGAATAAACGTAGAATCACTTTTGTAATAGGGAAAACCCAATAAGAGCATTTTTATATAAACAAATGTTAGAACAAGTGCTTAGTACCTAAAGCAAAAGCCTGACCTCCTAAGCAACATCATAATGTTAAGTTGGGTAATACTAAAATGAAACTACAAACAACTCTAAAATATGGGAAAGAAAAAGAAAAGGATTAACATTATATTAAACAGAAATAAATAAATTGGTGATTCACATGACACTCAAATAGCCAATAACTGAGTTAAAAATTACCTCTACTAAAATAACCAAGACAAATGAAATGGGACACTGATATTTCATCTATTTGATTGGCAAAAAAAAAAAAAGCTACTTAATATCAAGTTTTGTCTTACTTGTAGGCAAATAAATATTCTCATATAATTTTGATGGGAGAATAAACTCATACAGCCACTTTAAAGTACAATTTAGGAATGTGTCTTAAAGCACAGACAAGCTAGAAGCCAATTCTACTTCTTTATATCTATCTTATGCACCTTCCCCCACAAATATACAGATATCAACTAGTAAAAATTCATCTAGCCATTCACCTAGAAAGATATGTACCTTTAAAAATCACATTATACTTCAATAAAAAGTTTTTTTCAATAAAAAGTTTTAAAAAGAAAATAATAATATAACTGATACTCATGTAATTATCATCCAGAATTGACAAATGTAAATATTTTGTCAAAATTACCTAAAAAATGTTTAAATATTTGTTTAAAATTTTTTAAACAGGGCAGCCCCAGTGGCGCAGCAGTTTGGTCCCGCCTGCAGCCTGGGTTGTGATCCTGGAGACCCGGGATCCAGTCCTGCATCGGGCTTCCTGCATGGAGCCTGCTTCTCCCTCCGTCTGTGTCTCTGCCTCTCTCTTCGCTCTCTCTGAATGAATAAATAAATCTTTAAAAAAAATTTAAACAAAACATATATAAACAATATTAGTTTTAAAAACTGCAAATACATTATGAATTTTATTTAGAAGGCTTGTTGGTAGTAGTACTGGCATGATTATGAAACCATTTGGTGTGTATTATAGGATTGTGCAAAAGAGTAAATATGTTGAAGATTTGGGAAACCAGAGTTCTAATAATAGGAAATATGAACTAAAGGGAGGAAAAGCAACAACCTGTGTTTGGAAACAAATTAATCACAAACTCAGGGTTTTTAAGATATACATTACATAACTTTATCCACTGAGAGGCCCAAGAAGTAATGACATCCTTGTGGCAAAGAACACATCAATACCTAAATTTTGTTTTCTCAAAACCATTCCTCATTAAAACAAACAAACAAACAAATAACAAAATAGGTCCTTGAAGAAATGGCTGATTCCAGGGGATAGCACAGCAAAAGTATAAGGTAAGTCTGGAATATCTTATTGTGACAGAAATTAAGAAAAGCTCAATAAATTGATGGGAACATATCCAAAAACTACAGAAGTCAGACTAAAGGATTCCACTGGCCATAAGAGGGGCCATCTGAGCATCAATATGATCAATTACAGGAATGGTTTATAGCATATTGATTCGAAAAATATTCCATGAGTCTGTATTATCACAGTGAGAAGGCACAACATTACCTATTTAGTATTCTTGTTAAAAATGTTAAGTCTGCATCTAATTTAGATCCAAATTAAGGCACATTCTGCAAAAATAAAAATGGGGAAAAACTCAGAAAGCTGAACTGGACTCTAAAAATATCAATGTCATGAAAACAAAAAAAAAAGTGAGAGAGAGAGATGGGCTGTTCTAGAACAGTTATGTTCTATGACAACTGAATGTAATACACAATCTTCACTGGATTCTGTATTGGGGAAAAACAACAGCTATAAAAGGTAGGAGAAAATCAATATCACAGCTCAAGCAGAAAATGAATGTCCCAGCGGAAGTAGAGTGTTCTGTTTGGGCCCTCAACAGATTGGATCATGCCCACTCACATTGATAAAGGAGATCTTATCTCTATGGGAGACATTTCACAGATATATCCAGAAATAGTGTTTTATCAGCAATCTGGGCATCCCTTAGCCTAGTCAAGTTGACACATAAAATTAACCGTCACAGGGGAAAAAATCCATGGAATAACATCTCAGTTATCCAATGAGGACAAATTGTTTCCCCTTAATGACTGGAATGGCCTAGTATAATGAAAATGACTGGTCCTCCCAGGGAATGTTTCATATTGGAGGATCAACCTTGGTTTCTGCTGTCAACAGGTTGGGCACTAAATAGATCAGTTTTGGTGAAGGAAGTCCATGTTGTTGAATCCATGCAAAACCTTCATCCTTGACACCATGACTACTTTGTTCCGAAGGCCACTGTAAACTAGTGTAGCTAGAGAAAGAGGTAGACTATATCCATAGAATGAGTCATCTGATCCACCTGATTATTGAGAGCATTCTTTTTGGTGGGGGGACTTTGCATCCCCCCACCAAGTGCTTATTTTGAGTCTATTCATATCATTTGTTCCCATATCACTTTGTCTAATTCTAAGTCACTGACCATTCACTCCAGCCTTTCTTACCCTGGCCTCTGCAAGAGAATTAAACCATACAGAAAATGATCTGAATGGCTATTTTCTTAATTCTCTCAAGATGGAACATACCTAGATGCATACAAGATAAGTTCATTCTAGATGCATAAAAGATAAGCTAATTTAAAACTTAAAAAGGATGCCTTAGGGCAAAGAGGCTAATTTTCTTGAGGAACCCCAGCTGAAGAGTGGAAATTAATCCATTGGTGACTTATATAATGAGTCAGAATAAACCTGTTCTTCTAGCCAGCTTTTCCCTGGCAAAGCAAGCAGCCAGACGAACTGGGATGATATCCTTTCACAGCTTTCTTCATGTCCACTCCTGACTGGGGCTATACCGCTACAAAGCCCACTTTAGGTGGTGTCAGCACATCATGTAGAACCACATGTAAACTAGACTTGAATTTTTTCTTCCTTAATCAGCTGGTCTTTGGGAATACCTCAAGAAGCCATAGGTATGCTTCAAAGGACAGGTAGCAATGCATCAAGAGTACAAGACACAAAGCACAGGGAACAGCGTCTTCAAGATCCGTTAGCATCCAATCACATATGTACTACTTCCACCAAATTTTAGAGGACTGTTTTGCATGTCCAGCTTTATATTTTAGTAGATCAGATAACTTTAGTTCATCAGGGCAGCTAGATCAACATGGTCACTTGGTATCCCATGGTTAGGCATTCAAGTGTCTATTTGGGCTTAGGGCAAACCAGGAGTAATTTCTCAAAAGGTGATTACTTATTTGCCAACTTAACTAAATTCAACTCCTACTATTCACTTCATTCAATTCAACTGGTCCATGTTGGTCACAGGCATAAGGTCATCCTTATTATGATAATAAAGCCATATGATTTAATTCAATTGTCTAACAAGAGAGTTAAAAAAAATGATCTAAGATCAAACAACAAAACAATTGTATACTTAGTGATTACTTACAGGAGATCCTCTAAAGGGCTAGCAAGGTTAGTGAAAAAGGAAATAATATGAGCCTGGGGTGTTTTTGAAGCAGTGATGTTCTGCTAAATGTTTAATAACCAGCTCTCCAGGTAAAAGAGATCTGATTTGAGGAATCTGCTGATTTCCATGGAGTAAATATTCCTGCCTCAGCCAGTTTCAAGCTACAATGTGACAGCACTGAGCATGAAGTTGAGAAGAGATTGTATTACCAGCTCTTCTTAAGTCCACATAAGTCAGCCCCCGTACACCACTGAGAGGACGGTACTTCAAGTAGGAGAGTGGGGTCAATCAGTTTGAAGGCTGTTGATAAATTAAATAAGATGAACATAGAAGCATCCTCTGGATTTGTAAGAGGTCAGTCATTGGTGGCCTTAAAAGAGGAGTGTTAGCAAAGTCGTGGAGACAGAAGCCAGACTGGAGAGGTTTGAGGAATGAATGGGAGATGAAGAAGTGCTGGCAATGAGTAGAGACAAATGTATGACGTTCAGCTGTGAAGGAGACCAGACAAAAGGAGCTAGAGTGAAATGTCCAAGGAAGTTCTAGGATGGAACTTACTAAAGTAGGTGTGTGTGCTGACAGGGAGCAGAAGACACAGGGGTTAGACAATAGAATGAAGTCTTCAAAGAAAGAGAATACAGTGCATACTTTGATAGATTAATTTTAGCTAGGAAGAAGGATTCTGTTTTGACTGACATGAGTGAAGGCAAACAAGAGTAAGTACAGATGCAAGCAGATTTGTAGATGTGGCCCTTTCTGATGGTTCCATCTTTTCAGTAAAGGGTTATGTAGTCATTAGTTGGGGACACATGAAGGGCTTTGAGAAGGGGTTATATGCTAGTCTCATAGCATGGGAGAGGAAATTTACCAAGAACACAGATTAAAATTCTGGATAAATTTACTGAAATCCCTCACGTGCAGAAGTCTCTTTCATCTCCTTTGTCATGGTTTCATTGGGGTGATGGGAGAAAAGACTGATAATAACTTTGGGGTCATTCTCACAGCTTTAAGTCAAACTCTATCTACCTCTTTAATATCTTTCCTGCTTCTTTCTGTTATTGGCTTGTTAAGAGCCATTTGGCTCTTCTTAAGTCAGTTTTGTGAAATGTGTATTTTGTTACAAAATACATTTTCTGTAGAATTTCATATGTATTGTTGCTGGGTTCCATATTACATCTTCTTGTAATTAATTTGGCTCTCGTTTTATCTAATGTTGTAGGTGGTTTGTGTATTTTGTAATGCTTTTTAAAATCAGGCTTAGGTTTTTCTTTATAATTCCTACGTTTTGGGTGTTATTGTTTTCTCATGTATTGATTATAGTTTTCTCTTTGAATATTCCAATTCTCCACAACCTTTGAATTACTTTGCCAGGGTTTTGTTTTGTTCTTTCTGAGGTTGGGTAATTTATTTCTATCACAATTTTCATAATTACAAACAGTTTGAAGTTATACTTCAACTATACCTTTAGATGTGTACCATATACTTTATATGCAACTATCAGCATTTTTATTAATTTTAGAATTTTTAGATAATTTAAAGCATATTTTATTTCTTCTTTCATTTGGAGATTTAGGTGGCTGCTCAATAATTCCCAAGTAGTCAAGGCTTTTTAAGGAATTTACATTCAGAAGGGTTACTCGCCTTTTTGAGTTTAGTTTGTCATGTAACTTTCTCTGTGGTTGGAGAGAATGTGCCGTGTAAAATCTCTACCCTGAAGAATTTGTCCAAGTTGTCTTTTTTTTTTTTAATTGTAGCCAGGTTAATGATGGCTAATTATAAATGTTTCCCAGATGGAACAGATGATTAAATAGTTTCTGGAGAGTACATGATTCTATCATTTTATCTATACATTTGAGCTCGCTGATTATATTATTAAAATCTCATGTACCAAAAAAATAAATAAAAAATAAAAATAAAAAAAATAAAATCTCATGTACCTTTACATATGACTTGGCTACTACACTTGTCTGACTCAAACAGAAAAACATATTACAACAATGTATTATAAAGAAAAATGTTTTTAGCATCCATATGAAGTCTGCATTCCATTTAAAACAGAATCAGGAATTTTAGCTACTCAAGAGCAGATACAGAAAGTTCTGCCTCAACTATGGCTAAATTTTTGCTGGGTGAGTATAACAAAAGGAGAGGGGAGAGGAGAGTTAAAATTGTAGCAAAGGGGTGACTATAATCTTGCCCCATGAAATCCAACCTGGAAAAGGAGGGAAACAAAGGCAGGAGGAAGAGAATGGGCAGTGAACAGTGATGAGTAACTGGATGTGGAGTAAGCAGACGGGAAGGATGGAAGTGAGACAGTTCCTCAAAGATACCCAGTAACTCCACCAGTGACTTGGAGAAGGTCTGAGGTGCAATCACTGTAGCAAGCCAAAGTAGAGTGGTGGATATGATTATTAAAGATGAATGGAGTATAGAACTAACTCCAAGTAGATTATGTACCAGAATGACGAAGTCACTAAGAAGCAATGAATGAAAGTTCATCAGACAATTCTGGAAGGAAATGCATCAAAAATTAAGTGTTAAGATTATAAGTAATAATTTTCTTTCTTTTGTTCTGCATTACCTGAATTTCTAAATAGGCAGGTAGTACTTTTATAATTAAAGAAAGGTTATGTTTAAAAGTCCACTTAATTGGGGCACCTGGGTAGCATAGTCAGGTAGGCGTCTAACTCCTGGTTTCAGTTTGGGTCATGATCTCAGGGTCTTGAGATAGAGCCCAGTGTCGGTCTCTGCACTCAGCGAGGAGTCTGCTTGGAACTTTCTCTCCTCCACTCCTCTCCACCACTCTCTCTTTATAAATAAATAAATAAATAAATAAATAAATAAATAAATAAATAAATAAATAAATAAATCTTCAAAATAAAATAAAAGTCCACTTAGTTTTTAAGGAATTGCAAGCTTGCTTTGGTTCTTCTCTATGTAATTATACTACAAGGTTACTGTGTTTACCTTGCTGCCTTCTAGTAACACTCAATAACACAGAAGAAAGAAACATTGTCTTTTGTACCTAGAAGAGATACTTATAACTGTTGTTTTTAATAATGTATTTTCTTTTCATTTTTATCTCAAGTAGGACAGACAGTAATGTATGCATGGTATTGAGCTAACACAAGTGAGTTCTTTCAGAGAGCCTGCATTGCTATTTTTGCTTTTGCATTAGTAATATATTTCTTAGATGCATTTATAAGGTGTCCATTATGAATGCAACATAAGTATTATATCTGTACTATGATTGCAAATTATACTCTTTCACAGAGCAACACTAGCAATGTAAAAAAATATGGGGGTGCCTGGCTGACTTAGTCAGAGGAACATGGGACTCTTGATCTTGAGGTGGTGAGTTTGAGCTCCATACTGGTATAGAGATTACTTCAAAAAAAGACAAATGTAAAATACTGAACTAGATAAAATGATTTCAACTGCTCCTCATTTTACATGAAATTTTTTAAGAAACGTTTATTCAAGGAATCATCCTGGAGCTAGTATTTGTAATCTTGAAAGAAAATGTTCTGTCTCAATCCTAGAAATTCTTACATATTTACTGATGATGAAGATATTTAAATAGTCATTGGCACATGGGAAGAAATAAATAAAGTTAAAATTTCTATCACTTTATATTTGTGCTTCTTAGGATGTAGTACCCTACTGATTTCTGAATAATATTAACTGCAGTTAGTAATTAATTTTTATGTACTTGTTTGTTACGTCTCTAGCACCTGACTACAGACTACAGGTCTGGAAGGAGAAAATACATATCTGTCTTGTTCATTATTGTTTCCTATTGCCCACAATGCCTAGAACATAGCAGATGCTCAGTAAGTTTTGTTGAATAAATAGATAATAATAGAATGACCTGGTCTAAACAGCAGTTGTATTTTTCAAATACTGAATAAGCTCAATATTTCCATACAAGGAATTAAAACATTGTTTACTTTTATTATGACACCCTAAATTTGGATGAAAAGAAATTTTACTTGCTTTTTTTGAAGAAACTTGTCATTTCAGAAAATTGAGGAAGAGCCATTACATTTGAATTGCTAAAACATTCTTAAAAGTTGAGTGTCTCTCTACTGAAAATTCTAATGTGGTGGAAAAAAATTTAACTTTTAAAAGCCTGAGTCATTTAAATTTGGATTCCATCAATAATAATGGTTTGATAGAAAAAGATAATTTTACGGAAGTAGATACAATGATTCTATTTCAATAGAGTTGGAGACAAAGGATTTAGAAATTGTCTAACATTTTTTTAAAGATGTTATTTATTTATTCATGAGAGACATATATATAGAGAAAGGCAGAGACACAGGCAGAGGGAGAAGCAGGCTCCATGCAGGGAGCCTGATGTGGGACTTGATCCCAGGTCTCCAGGATCACACCTTGGGCTGAAGGCAGCACTAAACCGCTGAGCCACCAGGGCTGCCCTAACATTTTTAATAGTATCATTCACATGCTCTGGATGGAGGTACTTGTTCTCTGTACTTGCAATAACTACAGACTTGCAAGATAAAGAGCTTTCCTCACTTTTGCTTGTGACTTAAATGCTAGTATCTATATAGATATCTTAATAAAAGAAAATTAATATCTGCATGGATATCTTAAGAGAAAAAAAAGAAAGACAAGTCCTCTCTAAATTTCTACAGTAAAGCTGAAGAGATATTAAGCTGCTAAACTTAAAATTTTAAAACCACAATCCCTATCAAAATACTACCAATATTTTTCACAGAGCTAGAACAAACAATTTTAAAATTTGTATGGAACCAGAAAAGATCCTGAGTAGGCAAAGTAATGTTGAGAAAGCTGGAAGCATCACAATGCTTCACTTCAAGCTGTATTACAAAGCTGTAATAATCAGGACAGTATGATACTGGCACAAAAACACACAGATAAATGGAACAGAATAGAGAACCCAGAAATGGACCCTCAACTCCAGGGTTAACTAATCTTCAACAAAGCAGGAAAGAACATCCGGTGTAAAAAAGACAGTCTCATCAACAAATGGTGGTGGGAAAACTGGACAGCCACATGCAGAAGAATGAAACTGGACCCCCCCGCCTTTTTTTTTTTTTTGGTGCTTATGGGACCAGATCTATTTTCAGGTATATTTCTTTTCTGAATCACTTTCTTAAACCATACATGAAAATAAACTCAAAATGAATGAAAGACTTAAATGTGAATCCATCAAAATCCTAGAGGAAAATACAGGCAGCAACCTCTTTGACTTTGGCCACAGCAACTTCTTACTGGAAATGTCTCTGGAGAGAAGGAAACAAAAGCAAAAATGGACCACTGGGACTTCATCAAGATAAAAAGCTTCTGCACAGCAAAGAAAACAAAAGCTAAACTAAAAGGCAACCTACAGAATGGGAGAAGATATTTACAAATGACATAATGGATAATGGGCTAGTATCTAAAATCTATAAAGAACTTGTCAAATTCAATACCCAAAAAACAAAAAATCCAGTCAAGAAATGGGTAGAAGACATGAACAGACATTTCTCCAAAGAGGACATCCAGATGGCCAATAGATACATGAAAAAATGCTCAACATCACTCATCATCAGAGAAATACAATCAAAACCACAATGAGATACCATCACACCAGTCAGAATGGCTAAAATTAACAACTCAGAAAACAGGAGATGTTGGTGAGGATGCAGAGAAAGGGGAACCCTCTTACACTGTTGGTGGGAATGCAAATGTGGTACAGCCATTCTGGAAAACAGTATGGAGGTTCCTCAAAAAGCTAAAAATAGAGCTACCCTACAACCCAGCAATTGCACTACTGGGTATTTACCCAAAAGATACAAACATAGTGATTTGAAGGGGCACATGCACCCCAATGTTTATAGCAGCAATGTCCACAATAGCCAAACTATGGAAAGAGCCCAGATGTCCATCATGAGATGAATGGATAAGGAAGGTGTGGTATATATATACAATGGAATACTACTCAGCCATCAGAAAGAATGAAATCTTGCCATTTGCAATGACATGGATCAAGGAACTAGAGGATATTATGCTAAACGAAATAAGTCAAAGACAAGTATCATATGATTTCATTCACGTAGGAATTCCCTACGTGGAATTTAAGAAACAAAACTGATCAACACAGGAGAACGGAAGGAAGAAATAAAATAAGATGAAAACAGAGAGGGAAGCAAATCATAAGACACTCTACCTCTAGAGTGTCTAGAAACTAATACTATACTATAGTGATAGTAATACTACCACTGAAACTAATACTACACTATATGTGAACAAACTTGAATTCAAATAAAATCTTGAAAGAAAAAAACCCACAATTGTACAAAGTGCACAGATAAAATTAGCATTACTATGAATTTAAAAAACTGTTGATCATTTTGTTAGAATTTGTTAGAATTTTTTGGTCCTAGTGTTGATTCTAACTAATGGAAACAAATATGAGGGTTTTTTTTTTTAAGATTTATTTATTTATTCATGAGAGACAGAGAGAGAGAGAGAGAGAGAGAGAGGCAGAGACATAGGCAGAGGGAGAAGCAGGCTCTTCACAGGAGCCCAATGCGGGATTCGATCCCAGATCCCGGGATCACAATCTGAGCCAAAGGCAGCCACCCAACCGCTGAGCCACCCAGGTATCCCAAACGTGAAGTATTTTAAGCAAAAACACATAATCAAACAAGGAAACATCCCCAATAGCAACACAATGAAAAAGAAATTTACCCTAAGGATTCTGGGGCATCTTAGGGAGCCCACAGACCGCAGTGCAATCCTGCTTCAAGGAACATTGAGAACAAGAACCAGGAAAGAAACAAGAACCCCACAGGCTATTTTGCCTTCTGCTTTCTAGCACATCTGCTTCATTCTTTTCTTCTGCTACACAGACTATTTCCTCAGCTTTTGAATCGACATGGTAATTTATGGCTTCCCTTGGGCTCTTGAATTCATTGCAATGCCAGCCACAAGCAGGGACTCATGGTCTTAGTTTCAAGTGCAAAATCTGGGAGAACCTGATTGGCTCACCTTGGATCAGGTGCCCATGTTCGCCCAGTTAGTGCTATGTAATCAGGCTTCCAGTTCCTAAAGGCCTATGGGGACCTATCTATTACTGCTTTAAGAACTCATCTCCCCAGTAATTTATAACAAATGTATTGCGAACTTTTGAGAATAAGGGGACATAAGCTGTAGAAAATGTAATTTATATCAACATCGGAAGAAATATTTATCACTATTTAAATAAACAGATAATGTTCAGTACCATTCAGTCAGCAAATATTTATTGCCTATTGTGTGCAGGTGCGATTCCAGGGACCATGAAGATAACAGTGAACAAAACATAAAATCTCTTCTCCCATGAAGCTTACACTTTAAATTGATGCAGAACTGCCTTCAGCAAGGCAAGCTCTAAAGACATTTAAATAATTAAATGATTTTTCCAGAATAGGATTTTTGAATTATAGTCTTAGAAGGAAAAGAGAAAAAATCCTAGATCAGGGATTCCTAGACTATGAGATTTCACCTGCCAAATACAATTTTTAGATGAAATTAAAAATTTAGGAAGATTCATAGCTTTTACTTTTTAATCTGCCAAATAAGAATGCAAAAACAAACACACAATCATATACCATCCTTACTGTTTCAGACAGAAAGAGATTTTAGTAGCTTAACCTGGAAAGAGAAAGACAATCTCAGAATAAATATTTTTTCCCCAAGAAAGGACATCTGGCTACTCTACACAGATTGTTCTTCCTCTTCTCATTTGGCAGCTGACTAGGGAAAGCTTTTCACAGGTTCATAGACCTACATTTCGTAACCATTGTTCTAGACTACAGAGTCTAATACTGAGTCAGCAAACAAAACAAAACTGGTTTGCCTGTTTTATCTGAATTTATGGGTCAATTAATTCGTGCGAAGTCACAATTCAGTGGGGGAAAAAAACAATCAGAATTATTGCCTGGAAAGATGGCTCTTTAAGAAGAACTAACTTCTTGATTCAAACAAAATGACTGATATAACAGTTCTATGTAAGCTGTGTTTGTTTCCCTAGAATACTAAAGACATTCCAATAATAAATGGTGATGACATACTATACGCAATAAAGTTAGTCTGTTTAATACTCAAAGCACAGAAGCATTTTATAAAATCATCAGTTTGCATAATATACAGGCTGACAGGCAACCAAAGCAGCTATTCAGTTTCAGGAATTTAATTTCCACAAGATCTATAACTTCTATAAAAGGACCTTTGGCTTGCTTGTGCAACAAAATAACTTTCAAGTGCTTAACTTTGCCCTTTAATTATCTGAATAGGTAGACTGTCAAAGTTATAAATACATTCATTGTGTATCACTTTCTTGGCTCATGTTAAAATGACAAGTGTCCTCCCCTCTCTCTATATTCAGCCACCATTTTTTCGGTGGAAGATCTTTTTGAAATTTTAAGCCAAGATATTAACATGTTCTGTTCTAGACCGTATGTTTGTTGCCTCTGCCCTCATCATATTACTGTAAATCTGTCTCTTGGCTCAAGTGTCTGGAGGCCGATCAGCACAATTTGAATCTTCTGTGATGGGAACTGGAGTTCCATTTCACCAATGAAACACTCTGTTGGAATCAGCACTTAAATCAGTGCTGAGCAACTAGAATATAAGAACTTAGAGAAATGAGAGTAGAATGGGAGTTAGATGCTACTAACCTTTCATATAAACTGGACGAAAATGTTACAGAAGAGGCTCTTCACCTAAATCATCCTTCCAGTTTCTAAAAGTGGGTCCCGGCTGGGCAGTTCTCACATCCAAAGAAAACCAGAGGGGGGAAAAAGGTAGATATGTATGACATAGAAATTCTTGGTGGGCTTGGAAACTTCTGCTTCAACTTGGAACTTAATTCTTTTTTTTTATTTTTTTTATTTTTTTATTTTTATTTTTTTATTTTTTTTAAATTTATTTTTTATTGGTGGTCAATTTGCTAACATACAGAATAACCCCCAGTGCCCGTCACCCATTCACTCCCACCCCCCGCCCTCCTCCCCTTCCACCACCCCTAGTTCGTTTCCCAGAGTTAGCAGTCTTTACGTTCTGTCTCCTTTTCTGATATTGCCCACACATTTCTTCTCCCTTCCCTTATATTCCCTTTCGCTATTATTTATATTCCCCAAATGAATGAGAACATATGTTTGTCCTTCTCCGACCGACTTTCTTCACTCAGCATAATAGATTCCAGTTCCATCCACGTTGAAGCAAATGGTGGGTATTTGTCATTTCTAATAGCTGAGTAACGTGGATGGAACTGGAGGGTATTATGCTGAGTGAAGAAAGTCGGTCGGAGAAGGACAAACATTATATGTTCTCATTCATTTGGGGAATATAAATAATAGCGAAAGGGAATATAAGGGAAGGGAGAAAAAAAAAAAAGGGAAGGGAGAAGAAATGTGTGGGCAATATCAGAAAGGGAGAACGTAAAGACTGCTAACTCTGGGAAACGAACTAGGGGTGGTGGAAGGGGAGGAGGGCGGGGGGTGGGAGTGAATGGGTGACGGGCACTGGGGGTTATTCTGTATGTTAGCAAATTGACCACCAATAAAAAATAAATTTAAAAAAAAATCCTAGAGGAGAACACAGGCAACACCCTTTTTGAACTCGGCCACAGTAACTTCTTGCAAGATACATCCACGAAGGCAAAAGAAACAAAAGCAAAAATGAACTATTGGGACTTCATCAAGATAAGAAGCTTTTGCACAGCAAAGGATACAGTCAACAAAACTAAAAGACAACCTACAGAATGGGAGAAGATATTTGCAAATGACCTATCCGATAAAGGGCTAGTTTCCAAGATCTATAAAGAACTTATTAAACTCAACACCAAAGAAACAAACAATCCAATCATGAAATGGGCAAAAGACATGAAGAGAAATCTCACAGAGGAAGAACTTAATTCTTTTAAAAAAAAAACATTTTAAAAAAATTTGTGTATTCACGAGAGAGAGAGAAAGAGAGAGAGAGAGAGGCAGAGACACAGGCAGAGGGAGAAGCAGGCTCCCTGTGGGGAACCCCATGCGGGACTGGATCCCATGACCCCATGTTCACAACCTGAGCCAAAGACAGACACTCAAGGACTAAGCCACCTTCAATTTTTTTTTTTTAAGATTTTATTTATTCATGAGAGACACACACAGAGAGAGAGGCAGAGACACAGGCAGAGGGAGGAGCAAGCTCCATGCAGGGAGCCCGAGAGGGACTCGATCCCAGGTCTTCAGGATCAGACCCTGGGCTGAAGGCGGCGCTAAACCGCTGAGCCACCTGGGCTGCCCCGGGAACTTCATTTTTAAGCGAAATTTTGACAGGATGGCGTGGGCAAAAGGCGCTCTCACATTTCCTGGTAAGAGTACAAATAGACACAGATTCTATAAAGAGCAACTTATAATTAGCAAAGTTACAAATGCACACATTTGGATCTAGCAAAGTCCAGTTCTAGCTTGTTCTCCAGATGTGACCATTTTTCAAAGATTTTCATTGTGGCACTGATTATTACAGCAAGACGGGAAATAACCTTATGGGGTGGTTTTATAAATTATGGTACCTTCCAACAAGAGATCCATATGCATAGGTAAAAAAAAAAAAAAAAAAAAAAAAAGGCCAACCTTTATGTATGGACACGAACCAAACTCCAATTTATGTTAAACTAAAAACATAGTTTACGTGCTGTGTAAAAAGAGGTAATTCATAAAGATACACTCATTTGCTTTCACGTTCATAGAGTATCTCAGGAGGATCATGAGAATTTTAACTGAGGCACAACTGGAAAGCTTCTGGTGATGGATGGGCTCTTTTTTTTTTTTTTTTTTTCTTCACTATAGGAATGCCCTTTGTTACCCTCTCAATTTTGAGATGTGCAAACGACCTGCCTAGAGGCGCACAGGTGAAGGAAAAGGCCTCCATCCGGGGATACCCTGGGCAAGCAGTCCCGGAGCCTGCTGGGGCCTCGTCAGTTAAGACCCTTCCCTCTGTGACGCAAGGCTGAAATGTGTCACAACCGTCCCCACTCGTGCAGGTCCATTTCCCTTCCGTTTCTGAAATCAGCTGCGTTTCAGAAATGCTGCAAAATTTGGCATTCCCTCGAAAACACTACAACACGTTGGCTCTCGGCTTAACGGAGACAGGGGCTGCAGCCATCAGGCCCGGTGACGCGTTCTCCTAGATGAAATCCAATGCTGCCGACAGTGCTTTGTGGCTACAAAGCTGTAGGCACACGAAGTGGGACTCCGTAGAGTCAGTGACAACTACCCTAGAGTTCGGGAAGCCTCTCCCACCGTGGGAACCTACTTTCCCTCCCCAAACCTGGTCTGTCCTTCTGATTTCCCCCACCTCCTCTCCCCTCCCCTCTCTTCCCACTACTTCCACTCCTCTCCTCCTCCTCCCCTTTTTCCTGTCCTCCTCCCCTCCCCCTTTTCCTCCCCTCCCCCTCTTCCCCCTCCCCTCCCCTTCTCCTCCCCTCTCCTCCTCTTCCCCTCCCCCTTGCCCTCCCTCCCCTCTTGCCCTCCCCCTCCTCCCCTTCCCCTCCCTTGTCCCCTCCCCTTCCCCTCTTGCCCTCCCCTCTCCTTCCCCTCCTCCTCCTCCTCCTCTCCTCTCCCCTTCCCCCCTTGCCCTCCCCTCTCCTCTTCCTCCCCTCCCCTCCTCTCGCCCTCCCCTCTTCCTCCCCTCCTCCTCCTCCCCCCTCCCCTCTCCTCCCCTTCCCCTCTTGCCCTCCCCTCTCCTCCCCTCTCCTTCCCCTCCTCCTCCTCCCCTCTCCTCTTCCTCCCCTCCCCTCCTCTCGCCCTCCCCTCTTGCCCTCCCCTCCCCTCCTCCTTTCCTCTCCCCTCCCCTTCTCCTCTCCCCTCTTCCTCCCCTCTCCTTCCTCCCCTCCCCCCTCCCCTCTCCTCCCTTTCCCCTCTTGCCCTCCCCTCTCCTCCCCGCCCCTCTCCTCCCCCTCCTCCTCCTCCCCTCTCCCCTTCCCCTCTTGCCCTCCCCTCTCCTCTTCTTCCCCTCCCCTCCTCTTGCCCTCCCCTCCTCTCCCCTCCCCCACTTGCCCTCCCCTCCCCTCCTCCTTCCCTCTCCCCTCCCCTCCTCCCGTCCTCCCCTCCCCTCTCCTTCCCGTCCTCCTTCCCCTCCTCTTCCTCCTCCTCCCCCCCTTCCCCTCCTCCTCCTCCTCCGTCGGCCCCTCCCCGCGCTTGGCGGGAGCTTTCCTCGCGTGACCACTCTGCGTAAGTGCGGAAGACGCAGTGCAGCAGCGGGGGCCGCGGGAAGACCGAGCTTACCCGGTCCTCTCGTCTCTATGATCCTCTTTGTGACCCGTCGGACGGCGCCGAGTCCCAGTTCCGCGCCCACGGTCCTCCACGCCGGCAGAGGACACTGCGACCAGCTGGCGCTCTCGCGAGAGGCGCGTTGGGGCTCTCCTCGGAGGGAGCGCGCCCGCGCATGCGCGCTCGGAGGTGCGCGGTAGACGGCCGGCGAGACCGGGCCCGGCCGGGGGGGCCGGAGTGCGCGCGTGCGCCGTCGCGAGCTGGCCGCCGCCGGGGCCGCCGAGTGGGAGCGGGCGTGAGACCGCCGTGCGAGCCGCGGGGATGTTCCGAAAGGCCCGGCGAGTGAACGTGCGCAAGCGGAATGACTCGGAGGAGGAGGAGCGAGAGCGCGATGAGGAGCAGGAGCCGCCGCCGTTGCTGCCGCCGCCGGGCGCGGGCGCGGGCGCGGGCGAGGACCCGGGCTCCGGCGGCGGCGACCGGGCCCCTGGGGGGGAGTCGCTGCAGGGCCCGGGGCTGCCGCCGCCTTCCGCGCTGACCCCGGGCTCGGGGGCCGAGGCCGGGGGCTGCTTCCCGGGCGGCGCGGAGCCCGGCAACGGGCTGAAGCCGCGCAAGAGGCCGCGGGAGAACAAAGAGGTGCCGCGGGCCAGCCTGCTGAGCTTCCAGGACGAGGAGGAAGGTGAGCGCCGCGCCGGCGTCCCCGGAGCCCAGACCCCTGCCCTGGGCCCCCCGCCGGGCGTCCCCGCATCCCCGGACGCCCAGCCTTCGCGCCCGACCCGCCGCGCATCCCTCCCCGCCTCCGGCCTTCTGCTCCCGGCGGAGGACGCGCTCCCGCGCCGCCGCCAGCCTTTTCTTAACCACCGCCTCCTCCTCCTCCTCCTCGTCCTCCTGTGCATTTCCTGCTCAGATCCGTCATTCTGAATTTTTGTTCAGTGGAAATTTCAGTGCCCCCCGTCCTGCTCCCCACCCCCCCGGCGGGTGTGTGTCGGGGAGAACTTGAGTTGGGTCCCCCTCGTCTGCTCTTGGCCGGGTCTCGGAATCTTCTGCAGGTGCCCACGCCTCTTGGGGGGAGTCTGTCCAGGCATCCTTGACCTTAGGAAGGCCGGGATTGTAAAGAGGATTTCCTAAATCTGGGAGCAGAGCCCTGGTTCTGAGTGACCTTGGGTCAGTCCTTTGCAAATGCCAAGCCTCAGTTTTCCTATGGGAATAAGTAGGGGTGCAGACGTCCGGCTTTCCTCGTGCCGTGGAGAGAGACGGTGCAATAGTAACTGAAGGCGTTTTATCCAATCGGGTGTGAGAGGCCAAGCTGCAGTGAATTTAGCTTTCTGATCATATATGAGCCTTAAAGCTAACTTCCCGACCAGTTGCATGTGTGTGTGTTTATGTAACTCAGTTAAGCGTGTGTTAGGAGGAAAGACTTTTGGATATCTCACTTGCATCTTGATGCAAGATGCTTTCATCTTTCCAGTAAGGTGGGCAGTTTCTTTTTGACCTTTCTGTTAATTTTTATCTTGTTTGAGAGGACCACTGCCAGATTTTTTTTTTTTTTTTTTTTTGCATAGTGATGCAGTGATGCAAACTAGTGTTTGCATTTGACTTGAAAAATTTCAAATCAAAGGCGGTGGATACATACCCAACTTATTTTTGAAAACTACTTTGTTCTCAGCTTAGTCTTGAAATAATATGTCAGTTTGTGATGGACAAAGATTTAGTCAGACTTGACAGCTCTATTACCCAGCATCTTTTGATTTCGGGTGTTTGTTTTTTTTTTCCCTTGATACCCTAATAAAGTAATTATGTGCTTTTTTTCAATGATTTTGTTTTCCTCCTGAGGAAGACAATAGGACAGGAAAATTTTGTGCAGTTGCATATGTTGTGCCTTTTAAAAAGTCTCAAATTTGCATTATGCGAGGTTAATTTATGAAGTTGACTTCAGCTTTTGAGGGTCTGTGACAGATTTGGAATAACTTCAAATGATGTAATGCTTTGTTCTATGAGTGTCTATTTGGATGAATGCAAAAAGCACCTAAGTTCATGTGAAAGTTAGAAACGAAGCTATCTGAAATGGTTGCTACAGACTTCATTTAATTTCTTTTCTAAGAAAATGAAGAAGTTTTCAAAGTGAAGAAATCAAGTTACAGCAAAAAGATAGTAAAATTACTTAAGAAAGAATATAAAGAAGATCTTGAAAAATCGAAGATTAAAACAGAACTCAACTCATCAGCAGACAGTAAGTACCAAACTCATAGGAGTCTTTTGAAACAACAAAATGAAACCTCTTTCTCACAGGGATTGAATGGATTTGCTGTATATGTAGAGTCCGTTGACTCGATTGTTTTCAAAGGTCCAAATTGAATATTGATACAGTTCTATTATTTAATTCTAACACAACTACACAGTAAATGTGATTTTTCACAAAGACAGAATTCACTGCTGCTGAAATGTTTCTGCTGTAGCACCTGAATCCTCCCCAAATTTTCCTGCTGGTGTTCAGGCTGCTGTTGACCAGAGAAAAGAAGTTTCCCATTTTAAGCCTGAGACCCAGGTTTATTTCTGTTTGAGGTAGTACTGTGTAAGTTCCTGTACTTGTATTTTATAGAGACTGGTGTTCAATTTCTTTGGTGGTATTTCCACAGTTGGTTTAATTCTTGCAGAACTTTTAGGAACGCCCTTGTTTTAATGTTTATTGATAATGCTTTCTCATTCTGTAGCCTTATCAGATACGTGGTGAGGACTCCTCAGTGTGAGGCCCCTGCCTGCATTGTACAGACATTTCTCACACCCTTTCACAACTGAAGCTTAACAATTTTAAAAAGTTATTTGTCTGGGAGGAAAGTGGATTCATTATAATATGCTGTGGTCTGAATTATTCTCACGCAAATACCTTAGAGAAATTTTTTATTCTATGGAATTATGGATAGAATTATTTCACAGGTTCTCAGCCATAGGCTTAATGTGAAAAAGTATGTCATTGTATCTCAAATTTAGAGTCTAATTTTGGAGACAGCATCAAAATTACTTAAATGTATCATTGGACCTAGTGTTTGGCAAAATGTCCAGTGAGTGGTTTAAAAGGGAACTACATTTTTTTTTCTTTTTTTGGAGGCAGGAGAAGGAATGCTTTATAGATAAAGTGGAATATGAAACTGGGTTTTTGATAGTTTAAATTCCAAAAGATGGGAAAGGGAAGATAGAGTGTATCATCAAAGATTAAAGTGACTAAGGCAAGAGCAAGTATACCTGTCAGGTCAAAGTAGATGATTTGGAAGTGGAGGAAGTGGAGGTTTGGGGTGAAAGATACATTGTTGACCGATTATGAAGGATGTTTAATCTCCAATAAGGGGTTTAGAGTTGCTGTGTTCAGTGGCTTGCCAAGATGGTGACATGAAAAATGCCTTTGAAACTTTAACCTGGTATTAACATGCAGAATGGATTGGTGCAAGGAGAGATTGGAGCCCTAAAGCTGTTTGAAATCAAGGGCCAGCTTTGATCAATTAATAGGGAGTTTAAAAAGGTCTTAGTTGAGCAAGACTAAGGCTTTTCCTGACTCAGTGGGAAATTGTGGATGAGTTAAAAATGTTTGCTGTGGGTGTGGGAGAAGAAATGAAAAGAAAGGATTATTTGAAAAATGTTCCAAGGAAGAAATTGGTAGGCTTGATATAGGCTTTAGCTATTGGACTTAAAAGAAACAGTCAAATTTGAACTTTTGTGCCATGGTGACTGAGAGAACAATTCTGTATTATATACAGAAATAGGGAAGGCAGGTGGGAGGAGGAGTATTTTTAGGGGAACCACTTATTTTGGAGTCTAGGAAACTGCTTTTTTCCCAAATATCTTGAGAACCGACTGTGTGCAATATAATAGTGCAGGAGAGGTCAGGAGAAATGAGAAAGGACCATTAGAAATTGAAGCAAGTCTGGGATTTTTGAGGCCTTCCCTGTGACCTGTCTTCCACTTTTACATAACTGATATTGCACTTGCCAGGTAACTTAATTAACGTCCTCCCTAAAGGTAGAGCCTCTGTATTATATATTGTCATCTTTACCCCTGAAATGATGGTGCTGTGGAGCTCTTTTCATTAATCAGCTGACAATCCTGAACTCTTCCTTATGCAGTCCTCCTTAGATAGGCAGAGGTGCATTAATCTCCAAATCAACTACTGTCAAGTTAGAAGACCCATTTTTGTGTTATTCATAAAATAAGGAGTTTGCTTTTAAACTTGAACTTGAGTGGAAATAGCCAGTAAACAGTTGGGGAGATGTGGATTTAGGTATGGTGCTTAGCAAGGTATTTATTAATAGCAGAAGTAAATGGAATCGATGAGGGAGCAGCAAGGAGGAGAAATTCCAGAGGACCAAAGACTTCTATCTTTAATAAATGTATGCATAGAGAAGAGGATTTTACTAAATAGAATCATAATAGCCAGAGAAGAGATAGGAAAGTTTCAAGATGTTGATACTCATTTGTATGAAATAGGACCAGAAAAGTCAGGAAAAGAAAGGACCATGGGGTTGAGGGAACTTTCTCAGGGTTTCTGTTGTTTTCTTTCTGGAGGAGAATGTCTGGTGGAAGAGACAAGCCCACTAGACAAGCTCTTACCTGTTTGGATGAAGAAACATCTTTTGCTAAATTGCTTGATACTGTATGAATTAATTGTAGCTGCAGCCATTGGGATAGCTGGTATAGGAGCTGGGACTGCAAGAAATCAAAGGCCATTTGCCCAGGTTGAGGCACAAGTGGTGACGAAGTAGAAGGCAGCAGGTCCACACTGCTTTCCAGAAGTTTGTCAGGGAGAGAAGTAGAGGACAGAGAGAGTAGCTAGAGAGACCATTGGGATCAAGGAGAAGTTTTTCAATAGAAATGTGTCTGTAGACAGAAGAAAGGCGTGGGAGGGCCTGATCAAGGTAAAGAGAATGTTCATGAAAACAAGTTTCCTGATGTGGTAGTAGAAGAAATTGAAGATAAAAGAGGAGCCTAGAGAAAGATTATTTAGTATCTCTTTTTATAAAGACATCTGGAAGGATAATCCATGTCCACTAACAAAAACTCAGCTGTTACCATGTTGTGCACTTGTATGTGATCAATCATAAAATCTATTTGCTCAGTCTTTTAAAATCTGCAGAAATCATTATCTGAACATACCTACCTGGTTTAGTGTACATTTCCCAGTTCTATTAAAAGCCATTGATGTAGTGTGGGTTTAGAGTAGAAGGAAATGGATAGTTTTTGACTCTTGTCTAACCGTATCCATCTGATACGGTGAATTTTTAAATCTTACAGTGTCAGAATGTACTTTAGAAGGAAGGCTGTGGCTAATGAGGTAGGAAGATAAATGAGAAAACTAAGGAGCTTAAAACATAATGACCTAAATCCTAGTCAAGTTAAAAGTGTGTATGTGGGGGAGTGTTGTTATCTCTGGGATTCCTATTGAAGGTAGTGGAATATGGCTTGAGAAGAATAGAGAATCTTTGAAACACTTTTTGGGAGGGGAACATGCTAGGGAAACAATAGAAGAATATCATGTTTAGAATAAACTTCTAGTATTTCATTATATTCATCATACCTATAATGTGCCAGGTTCAGTGCTCATGGTGAAAAACACTTTGATTTTTCTTGATTTTTTCTTTCTTTTTTCTTTTTTTAAGATTTTATTTATTAATGAGAGAGAGAGAGAGAGAGAGAGAGAGAGGCAGAGACACAGGCAGAGAGAGAAGCAGGCTCCATGCAGGGAGACTGATGTGGGACTCCATCCTGGGACTCCAGGACTATGCCCTGGGCCAAAAGCAGATGCTTAACCGCTGAGCCATCCAGGGATCCCCTCTTGATTTTTTTCATCAGTCCTACTGATAGTGCAGTAGGACTGGTTAGCTCTATAAAGATACAGTGGTGCCTCCTGGAGTACAGTGGCAGGAAAAGCAGTGTTGTGACCAGTCTTAGGAATGGCCTCAGCATTAGGGAGCTCTCTCCTCTGTCCATATGGCAGAATGTGGTGCACTCCAGCTCCCTTCCTGGTTTACATGTGGTGGTTTTTAGTGCCACCTGGTCTCTGACTTGTCTTCTGTCTCAGTTCCAGATTCCCGGAAAGAGAATCAGGTTGTCTCTGCTTTGGTCACAAATCCTGCTTTGGTCACTTTTTGAATCTGCTTTGGTTAGTCTTGAACATTCAGTCATGGCAGTGGGGTCAGAGTTACACTGTATAAATGTGACTTAAAAGGGTCTTATCCCTTGAGGTGATGGATGGCAAATATTTGTGACCTAAGAAGATAATCCTGACGTATTCATTACAGTGAGGGTTTTTTTTTTCTTTTTTTTAAGATTTTATTTATTTATTTATTTATTTAGTTAGTTAGTTAGTTAGTTAGTTAGTTATGAGAGACAGAGAAAGGCAGAGATACAGGCAGAGGGAGACGCAGGCTCCATGCAGGGAACCCGATGTGGCACTTGATCCCGGGTCTCCAGGATCACACCTCAGGCTGAAGGTGGCGCTAAACTACTGAGCCACCGGGGCTGCCTACAGTGAGGTTTATATGGTTCATAAACATTGTTCTTGATGGAAAGCTGCCTCAGATGGACTTTGAGTTTAATAAA
Source organism: Canis lupus baileyi (assembly GCF_048164855.1). Classification (NCBI taxonomy): domain Eukaryota; kingdom Metazoa; phylum Chordata; class Mammalia; order Carnivora; family Canidae; genus Canis; species Canis lupus. The sequence goes on along the minus strand of NC_132867.1, from coordinate 31,505,540 downwards.
ATACTGGCATATAAGATGAAATAAGCTTCAAAGAGGTATGAAGTTATCAGTGGGAGTTTAGAGGAAGAAACAGTTAATTTTGATAAATTCAGTAAAATTTTGATGTAATGAACTCAAGGTGGAATTGAACAGAGCCTCCAGTGCACTCCTGTGACCCCTGTATTATTTTTACTTCCCATTTAATGCCTATTGTTTGATATTTCATTTTCATACATCAGTGGTTTTGAGTTTTAAGAAAATTAAAATAGTTGCAACTTGAATAAATTGAGCTTATAAATGAATAAAAGGTGCCTCCTTATGCAGTCTGTTTTAAACATCTTTTAATAACTTTTCAAAAATGTAGACGAACCACCTTTGGACAAAACAGGACACGTTAAGGACACCAGTCAAGAAGATGGAGTTATCATCAATGAACATGGTGAAGATGAAATGGATATGGAAAGTGAGAAGGAGGAAGAAAAGCCAAAAGCTGGTGGAGCCTTTTCTAATGCTTTATCTTCTTTGAACGTTCTCCGTCCAGGTGTGTACTTGTAAATACTTCTCAGACATGAAGGAAGCCCCCAAGGAGGGGCCATGTGTAGCGATGGTGAAGGAAGGAGGTAGCGAAGTGGTGTTTCTTAGGACATTCCTATATAAGCCAGGGTGTTGCCTTTTGCAAATAAAGTGAGAGAACTAGAAACTTTCTAATTTTCCAAGTTTACTCTCAGGCATCAGCAAATGTGGGGCTTTGAGTAAATGGATAAATGGAACTGAAGTCTTTTTTTTTTTTTTTCACGTATTTCATCAAGACTTTAACATTTTTAGAAATGCTACTAAAAGCAAAAGTAATTACTACTAGTTTTATGCCCACACTTCGTTTTTACTTTTCTGTAGGGAATAGTTTGCAGAACTATTCTCTGGGTAATCAGCTTTCCAGTAAATAAATGTTTAGAAAAAGAATCTAGAGGGATCCCTGGGTGGCGCAGCGGTTTGGCGCCTGCCTTTGGCCCAGGGCCCGATCCTGGAGACCCGGGATCGAATCCCCCATCGGGCTCCCGGTGCATGGAGCCTGCTTCTCCCTCTGCCTGTGTCTCTGCCTCTCTCTCTCTCTCTCTCTGTGACTATCATAAATAAATAAAAAATTAAAAAAAAAAAAAAGAATCTAGAAAGAGAAGAACAGCTTAGTAAGTTAAGGTACACTTAACATGATTGATGTTACAAAGCCATTAAAATAACAGACAAGTAGCAAGGCATTAATTTTTATTGAGGTAAAAAGTCAGTTTGATCATGTAGTAGATTAAGCCATTACAAATTATATTCATGCCAAACAACAACATGGAAAAAACTTTGCTTTAATAGGAGGAAGAAATAGGTACACAATGATATATTCTGAATGCTTACAGGTGAACTTAGACTATTTGCAACAGAAACATACTATGATAGGCTTTTAAGGTTTGTTTTTGGGTGCCTTTTTTACTGGTTGCTTTCTAGTTTAGTAATATGATTTGATTACTTTTGTTTATTTCTTAAAAATGAAAAAAAAGTTACAGTTAAAGTAACTGTATGGTGGATTTTCCCCTCCCCCCCTTCCCATACATATTGCCATTATGTATATATTTTTAGGGTCCTTAGCGACTTTTAGCTTCCATTTATGCTAAATTAAAAATAAATCTGATGGATTACAGGCACATTTTGGGAAGGGGAGTACCAGTAACTAACGTTAGTTAGAACATCACTGCGACCAGGCTGTTTTTGAAATTATTTTACCCTTCATATTTTCAAGAAACTAGAAATTTTATTCCCTAATACCTCTGTCTTTTATAATCCTTATCATATGTTTCCAGGAGAAATTCCAGATGCAGCTTTTATACATGCTGCAAGGAAAAAGCGTCAAATGGCCCGAGAATTAGGAGATTTCACTCCTCATGATAGTGAGCCTGGTAAAGGCCGCCTTGTTAGAGAAGATGAGAATGATGCCAGCGATGATGAAGACGATGATGAGAAACGCCGCATAGTTTTTTCCGTGAAAGAAAAGTCACAAAGACAAAAAATTGCGGAGGAAATAGGTAACTTGATTTAATACGATAGTAAGCCTGTTGCATTGCTATTAAATATGATTTGCTATTAAATATAGTCCTATGAAAAGTACCCACATTTACTTAACTATGTTTAATGTTTGAGGACTGTTTTTGTTTGGGTACAAGTGTCTTATTGGAATTTTTTTATTTTTTTTAAACTATAGCATGATTGTGAAACTAACGTTTATTGAGTACTTCCTGAGTAGGCAGTACTATGTTAAGCACTTTACACGCATAAATTTTTTATAATCAGCTTAGCATTCTTTAGAGGCCTTTAAGATTTGTTCTTCCCTTTGTCGATTTGATGTCAAGCTCACAGAGAATAGGAAACCTTTCTAAGGTTTTAACAATTACATAATACTTAGCCTTTGCTTCAAGGGATATGGTGGCCAAGACAAGCAAGGCCAGGAGGATCAAAGGAGAGGAGATCAGGTTAGACATTTTAGTGAGACTGAGTTAATACCAGTAGTTTTGAAGTGTCAGGATAGCATCTCTTCCCTCCCTGCTTTTCTAAAAGTATTTAATTTTCTTTGCTGCTATGGCTGTAGGCATCGAGGGGAGCGATGATGATGCTTTAGTAACTGGAGAACAAGATGAAGAGCTCAGCCGATGGGAACAGGAGCAGATAAGAAAAGGAATTAATATCCCTCAGGTGAGAACTAAAGGATTTCACTTCAAAAATTAAAAAAAAAGTAAATGGAAAACCTTTTTTTGCCTATTTTGTTGAGTTAAAAACATTGCCCATTGAATCAAATCTTATTCATTCAACCAATGTGGTTAAGAAAAGTACATAAAGTTATGTATCTGATAAGCTTTTAAAATAAACTGTATTATCTTTTGCTCTTTACAGTCAGAATAATGGGAAAAAGTCTGGTTTCTTAGATCAGTATTTCTCAGAGTGGTCCTTCAACCAGCAGTAGCAGCAGCAGCTGGGAGCTTATGAGAAATGCAAATTCTCACCCTCTTGAGATCTAGGGAATGAGAAATGGGGTGGGGGGCAGCCAGCAGTGATGCACGCTGAATTGGAGAACCGCTGTTCAGATAAAACCTTTCTTCTCTGTATGGCTTATTGTTTCTGACTTTAGAAATTATTTTGTGGAAAATGGATTTCTCTGTAATGTGAAAATTTAACTGTAGATGAAAAGTCTTGCTCAATTGTTACAATAATTTGCTTTATAGAATTAAGTAGTACAGTGGAAGTGTTGCATAAATGTAAACTACTTTTGTTACTGGTGTTTTGACACAGAATTTTGCACACGTGGGTTAAGAAAATAGGATACTTAGATGGCAGTCTCTAGTCTCTGCTTATCTATCTTTACTTATAAGAAGTCATTTATTCTCTTCCATTCATAACATGGTGGCCTTGGATTATTTTTTATGTCCTTTCCAACTCTAAACTTCTTTGATATACTGTTTTCTTGAAAATTATTAGAAATGATTCTCAGCAATCCCATAAGAGTTAGAATGTTTCCAAACCCTACCTTTACATGATTCTGAAGAACTCTGAAATTATTTATCCTAATTGGCATACTGTTTGGAAAATGGTATAATTTTTGCTATTTGTTTTTGCTTTTTTTTTTTTTTATATTAACACTAGCGGTGTGATTTTATAGTTTTAACTGTTAGTTTTCATATGTGTCCCCATTTCTTTTCTAGGTTCAAGCAAGTCAGCCCACTGAAGTGAATATGTACTACCAGAACACTTACCAGACGATGCCTTATGGTTCATCCTATGGCATTCCTTATAGTTATACTGCCTATGGATCATCTGATGCCAAATCTCAAAAAACAGATAATACAGTCCCTTTCAAAACTCCCAGTAATGAGATGACTCCCGTTACTATTGATTTGGTAAAGAAACAGCTTAAAGACAGGTAGGGCAGATCAACTTCTTAAAGACCTGTCCTCTAGCTTTCTGTTCCCTCAGGCAACATGTAGTCTGGGGTAGCAGATGCAGAATATCCGCAACGAAGATTTCACTGGCCCATCTTCAAAAGCTAAACAGAAGATGACTTCATACTTTGTTCTGCTACCTTCTTGGATTACTTCTGTGGAAGCCTCGAAAAGTTATAAAAAATGCCACTCCATGATCTTGTTGAAGACAGTTCTGAGTTTGTACCTCTCGGACTTTGAAAAAGTGTAGTCAAGATATGGGGGGAAAAGCAAAAGATTTTGGTTAGCCCACCAAATAACTTTATTTGAAGTCTGTAAACTGCCTTTTTTTTCCTTTTTTTTTCTTTTTCTTTTTTTTTTTTGAGGAAAACGGTACAGATGAAAAGATGGCCACTCCAAGTATTTTTATATTCTAATAGTGGAACTAAATGCGTTATTATAATATTGCAAGAGTCCTGACAGCACAGACTTTTGGATGTAAATGTGTTATATTTATCCTTTTGTGTTCTTAAGGTTGGACTCCATGAAAGAACTGCACAAAACAAATCGACAGCAGCATGAGAAACATCTGCAAAGCCGAGTGGACTCTACCAGGGCTATTGAAAGATTAGAAGGGTCTTCTGGGGGTATTGGTGAACGGTATAAATTTTTGCAAGAAATGCGAGGGTATGTCCAAGACTTGCTTGAGTGTTTCAGTGAAAAGGTAAGAATGCAAAAATACTAATCTCTTTGACTAAGGCAAAGTTAGGGAGGTCTAGACGGCCTTGTGTAGATCATTTCTGTATATCCACTGAATTCAGCTCTAGAAGTGATGAAAAGCCATGCTTCATTTTCTTCACTTCATTAGCAGCATTCTATCTTGGGGATGGCATAGTGCCTTTGTTGAAAACAAAAAAGGTTGAGCATATTTAAATAAGACTTTGGCAAGTTCTGCTTAATATAGTGATAGATTTTTGGCCGGCCCTGAAATATTAGAATATAAGGGACTCCTGGTGGAATATGGTTCTGGTCTAAACTTAACCTTCAAACTGTTTCCACAAGTAATTCCAAATAGGCATAAACTTGGAAAATTTTATTAGTTTTTTTTTTTTTTTTTTAACTAGATAAAGTTGGTCATGTTGCTACTGATAGTTTTCATCTAAATAAGCCTATGCTTTATCCACTTCAGGAACTGTAACATTGGTCGTAATTTCTTTGAAGGCCTCATTTCTTGCTTCCAAGTTCGTTTTTTGTTTGTTTGGGGTTTTTGCTTGTTTTTTGTGTAGTAGTCACTTGGCATAGTTTTTTGCATTCTTTTGTATTGCTTATTTGCATTTTTTAAATTAGCTGCACATAGGATCCCCTTCTCAAATGACTTAATTTTTTTTTTAAGATGAATGTTTTTGGTGCATTGGTTTATAAGCATCTATGGACTTTGTGGCCCTATGTTTTAAAAAAAATTAAAATCTTTGAATATCCTGAACTTTGAGGTGATACAGGATAAGGAGGCACATTTTTCCCTTCTTGGTTATGTGAATTAGCATAGAGTCTGTAATTATATGTTTAAAGGAGTATTTTATTATCTCTGCTGATTGCTTCAATACCCTAAAGCCAAAGACTTGCAAAAAGAACAATCCTAGACTATGTCTTCCTAATGGGTCTTACTGGTTCTTAGGCAATCTGTGGTCAGAGCAGGTGGAGACAGCATTCACCAGGTCTTATTTGTAGGGCTTATCAGGTTCTTGTCTTTATCACCTGACTTCTGAAGAAGCAGCTATAGCCTGAGCTATGATATCCCTTGTGGCAGGTCACTGACTTAGGGTGACTAGTACAAGGGTGGGAAAGAAACAGATTTGATGCTGCAGGCAATAGAGTCAAGGTAGGAAGTGGACATAGGTATCAGAGCTGGTGGTTGTGTTCTTCCTGTTAATAAAGTCCTTTTGAGCCCAGTGGGCATGGTGGGCAACTCTGACTAGAGAAAGAATCTTTGTCTTAAACCATACTTTGTAAGTAAGGTTTGTTCCTGTGGAGTTTTTTTTTCTTGAAGTACCTTTGCTTTTAGAACTAACTTCAGTAAACTCATACACTTGTAACCATAAGCTTAACTTAAAAATTGATAGTAATATGGTTAACTCAATTATATCATTCTTGAATTAAAGAGACTGCTAGGATGTCTGGTTCATATGGTATTCAATTGCTGTTTTAAAAACAAGTAGTAGCATAATTTATTGATCTCAATTTTCTAGAGAAATCACTTAAGACTGTGCTAATATGGTTTCAGAGTCACAGAGGTAGATAATCCTTTATTTTAAGGATGAGTTTTATTTCATTTTGATATTTTGATTGGATTGAGCTTTATTAAGAGACTACAACTAAATTAATAATGCCATAAATTGTTGCCTTGGAAATATTATTTAGGAGTAATTGGATACATTTGAATATTCATTTTATACTATAAAAATTTGCTTCAGGGTAAGGCCATAGATAAACATTTCTTTGTTTTTTTTTTCCTCTTTTGTTATAAAAGTTTAAGTAGTTTTGAACTTAGATTTTTTAATTATTTAAAGATCATTTTAACTTTCCATTGTTTTATTTCCCTTTAGTCATCTTCCTTCTTGTTTCCTTCGTCTTAAATTTGGTCTTGAAATAAAAATAGTCAAGAACAATTTTGAGTTTGGAGAGGGTAAAGAAATTGTCATGGTGCATACTCTTGAGACAAATCAATATTGTTAAGAAACATGAAAGAGAGCTGAAGAAGTGTTGGAAGGTTTTTGTTCTCAGACTTTTCTCAGCTTTGTTGAAAAGCATTCCAATGACCTAAACAGAAAAATTACATTTTCAGAACTTTAACTACAAATTGAATAATTAAATTGTCTGATTCAACCTGTGGTGTGTAGCTCTTACAGTAGAGGAATGTTAACAGTCTCCAGGGCTGAAAGAATGCACCTTAGGTATATGGATACGTTAGTCTTTAGTCCTGTGTGGTGTGGAAAAAACTAGGGGGATGGGAAGTGTAAGTCACAGTAATATAGCACCAAATGCTTAAAAAAAAAAAAAATCACTCGTAAATTTTAAAGATAGACTCTTGTGGGCTCAGCTGTCTAAGATAATCAGGGCAGATTTGGGGACATTGTTGCCCATGGTGTGGCATAGTAGAAATTAAAATAACTCCATCAGTTTGATCGTTCTGTGAACATCTGCTACTTTTTCAACAGAATCATGCAAGTGTATAAAATTGCTTTTATTACAGACATCTTTGAATTCCACCTGCCTTTTTTTATTTTCCATTTGCAGTCTGTTCAGTTCAGGAAGCTGCTATAACACTTGGTGCCAGTGTTCCCAAACTCTAAATAATGTGTTTTCCATTTGCACTAACCATCAGGAAACTAGAATTTCTGGTTTCCTCAGGTATGTGTAGTGGTCGTTAGTGTTTTGTGAAAGTTGCATAGCATTTTGTTATAAGATATTGATAAAGAGAAAGTTTTCTGTTTTTTCTTTTTAAGTTAGGATTCATGCTATAAGCTTTTGTATGCTGTATGAACCGAGTGAATGTTTAGTTGTGGATATTAACCTGGAAAAATCCAGTGACTTTGTAAACTGATAATTCATGTAATGAATTTTATTATTTTATTTCAAAATATGGAAAAATTTAAACGTTTTATAGGAAGTTTTCTGAGTTCGAGGTATTGATATTAGGTTAGTGAAAGCTAGAAATTTTATTTGTCTTACTATAACGTAAGTGAATGCAGTTCACAGTGAAGAACGTGTGATAAAGCTGCAATGTAGTGTGACATTACCATAAGATGCTTGGTTCATGTGAGTGGCAGAGCAGTTTAAGCGTCCAGAATTGGGCAGTTAGCAGACTCCCATTCTTACCTGCTCATGGAGCCCTTGCCTTTTTTTGGTACTGTACAGCAATAATGGTTTATTTTAAGCTACAAAAATTCTAAGGTAGATCATGCTGCTAGAAAATTAAAAATGGACATTAAAAGACTTGCAAATACTTTATTCTGAAAGAAAAAAGCACTACAATTTTTGACATTTCTTTACTTGCTCTCTTTACTAATATTTACTAAGTGTTAAGTTTCCTAACCAAACTTTTACTCCGATAGCTAGGCACTGGACATTATAGCTCTATGTATGGATTAAAAGAAGAGATGTGTTCTAAACACCTAAAACCGAATTGCTATTGTGTCCCACTGGGAGTTCATGATTATTCTGTCCATAGAGGGTACTTTTTCAGAAATCCGGAAATAGTATGGAACCCTCAACTAAGTAAGCAACTGAGGAGTTTGGTGTTACGGAGTGTGTTGTATTTTTACAGGTGCCACTGATTAATGAACTTGAATCAGCAATACATCAGCTGTACAAACAGCGAGCTTCCCGCCTTGTCCAAAGACGACAAGATGATATTAAAGATGAATCTTCGGAGTTTTCAAGCCATTCAAGTCAGTCCATCTTGAAGGTTTTTATTATTCATTAAACAACCTTGTTTACTTAGTGCAGCCTAATTGAAAATTAGAGAGCTTAGCTTTTTTTTTTTTTTTTTAAGAAGCACATTTCCTTGCTCTTGTGTCAGGTAGTTCTAAAACTTAAAACAGCACGTACTTGGACTGTGTTTAAGAGCTCAAAAACGTGCACTGATATTCTATCAATCTTATTCTTCTTTGGATATACTTTTTCATTCTTTAGAGTATAGAAAAGACATCAGCATTTTATCTTAAAATCACTATCATTTGGCCCTAATTGATCCCCCCCTCCCATTTTCATCCTGTTCATAACACCAATACAAATGCTGTTGCTGATCACAGTCAAAGATTCTGAGTTTAGAGATTAGGAAAGTACTAAAGAGGGCAGAGGGGGTTTTAATGACATAACAAACAACTCCAAGATTAGGGGATTTTTGAGCTTCATGTCTCCGAGGAAGGCAAAAATTTTTTATTCTCTACTTTGCCTTTTATCCTAGGTTTTTTAGTGAGTCAGTTGATGCCTCCAATTCTTGAAATTTTAATGTAAAAATTTAGAGATTCAGTTTGTATTCCTTTCATTATGTTATGAAAAACTAAAATTAATTGGAAACCTCTTATTAAATAGTTCAGCTGTGATTCTTTAACCAGATGTTTTAAACTTTTTAATTCCGTTTTTCCATTGTGCTCCATATTCTTTGGTGCTCTATTAGGAATTTTCCCAGCATGGATTTCTCGCAGCTTCTTTTGTCATCTCTTTGTTCCTATCTCAACAGTTCTAAATGATGTGTGCATGAGAATTACACGTGATACAAATTTAAAATGCAGGTTTCCTGGTCCTATCCCCAGAGGTTTTTGCTAGGTCTTGGATGGTGACCAGTATCTGCATGTTAACCACGGGTGATCCAAGTGCCAAGGGCCCTAGTATTATTCTTTTTGAAAATAGTGCTTTGTCATACAGCGTGTCATCTAAAGTAGATGCTGGATCCCTGAGAAGGCATCCTGTGTGTGGGATGGGTTTGGAGCATTGTAAAGAGATGGTAGTATGGCCCTCAGAGCTGAGTGAGACTCATATGTGAGCCATATGAATGGCTTTGATCTTATACTTTTGCCTCACAAGCTTAAGTTGGATTATTGCCACAGTATTGGGCACCTAGATGGCTAATGCAGGCCTTCCAGATCACTTTTGATCCAGGCAGAACCAGATTTCTGGGCAGATTACAGGTAACCTTCTATGAAGGGAAGTGATTCCTTCTTAAGTTAAATGGTTTGTATGAGCTGTGCATTTTACCAAATACCTCTTCCTACCTATGATCTGTTCTTCATAATTTGGAGCTATTTACTTAAGTGGAATTAGAAGTAAGGGTTGAATGATGTATATTAATTAGATTGAAAGTTGAAAAGGAAGTCAAAAGTAATGAGAAAGTGAAAAATACTGTCTTGGAAGGGAGTATTCATTGTCAGAGGTTTGAGGAGCATTACATGGGACACAAAAGTATCCCTTCCATTTCTGATCTTTTTTTAAAGAAGCAACCTGAAATTAATCCTTTGAGATTTGTGAACACTTGCCACAGTTACTGCATGTAGTTCTTAGAGAAGTGAAGGAGGCTATCCCTTAATCATCTACTCTCTCATATCTCTCTTAATATACTGTAGAATTTTGTAAACATAGCAACATTTTAAGTATTTATAATAGCAATGAGTATTTTTAAACTATTTCTTTAAGGAAGGATACCTCTTAAAAAGACAAGAATCATTTTTATAGTTTGGGGCTTTAGCTAATTTACCTGTGCTGTGTGAACTCACAATTGAGGTGCAACAGGGACAGGCTTGTTTACCATGCTCATCTTTCTTTATTATTGCTGAACTCTAGAACAGACTTCCTTCCTAATGTCAGAACTATTTTGAAATATGAATGAACAATTCAGTAAGAAAGTCAACTTTTAAAATAGTTGGGTCTGTAGTAGTTAGGATACCCTGAAGTGTAGAGGGCTAATTTTGGGGTTTGTTTTTTTCCTGTTGCTGCTATTGGTGGCACATCTCTGATATTGGGGGAAAGTAGCAAAAACCTTAAATCAGTATTTTTCATTTTATGTGTTTTTCCCTGTATCCTATCCCTGGGATTGTTGGCTTCTATTTTGATCCCTGTCTTATGGATTATCTTTATAAAATGTAGAAATGAGAGAAGTATTGCAGACAGATATTACCACCACTCCTCTTCCTACCCTAGACAAGAGATTAGAGGACAGTTCTCTGGAGAAAGAGAATGGGTCCAGAGAAAAGACTCTGAGACACTAACATCTGGGAGCCCCCAACAGAAGAGTTGACATTCTCCCAGTGGTCAGATCTAGAGGCTGCTGTTAGACACCACCCACCTTTGTCCACAGAACTTCCAGGCTCATTCTTTTATTTGAGGTAGTTACTGATCATCAGAGATCGCAGCACACACAATAGAACCAGAGGAACTGAGGAAACAAAGACAACGCAGGTGACAGAAGGAAATATAAAATATACTTGCTACCCTTTGGGAGGTCATAGGAGGTGTCCTACATGTGACATAAGCTAGAGGATGCTATAGAAAAGGAGTATTCTAAGAATAAGAACCATCTCTTAGAAATTAAAAACATGGTGACTGAAATATAAATTTAAATAGGAAGGTTGGAAGGTTAAGGCTAGAAAGTTGCCCTAGAAAGTTAAAGAGAGATGAAAATAGGAAGCAAAAGAAGTACAGAATTCTGCTTTGAAAGCGATTGTTTGAGGCAGCATTTAAGTTGGTCTTCTTAGATCATGTTTCCAGTCTGCATGTTGATTCTGCCTTTGTTCTATAAATAGTAAGGAGAATAAATTTCTACTCAGCAAAATCAGAGTAAATAGGATAGATTACTAACTTCTCTGAAACAAAGCTGTTTTTCTCATCCTTCCTACTTGTGTTTCTTTTCTGTCATACCATTCAACATGTGATGCTTAACTTCTTCCTTAAAAAGTAATCTATTATTTTTCCCTTTGCACAGGTAATTTTGATTTTTAACTTATTTGATTATCATGATAGCATCAACTAGTTCTTACAAGTAGATATAAAAACAGTGATTAAGCCCAATTGTATTTGTGTAGGGTTGTTGAACTCTCCATTTATTTTTCTACTCCTTTTCATGGGAACGCAGAATAATACTGAGATTTGCTCTAAACTACAGAACTATCTGGTTTACCAGTTACTACAGAATCCTGCCATTGAGATTAGCAAACAGTCTATCATTATGGCTTATTCTGTGCAAACTCTTTCCTCAAGATTGTTGAAGGAAGGCTTTTAATTTTAACTATTGTTGTTTTACAGATAAAGCTCTAATGGCACCAAATCTTGATTCCTTTGGGCGAGATCGGGCACTGTATCAAGAGCATGCAAAACGCAGGATTGCAGAACGGGAGGCCAGGAGGTAATTCTAAAAATGTGTGGCTTTTGCTTTGTTTGCAAAGGGAGGAATCTCTTCTATCTGGTTTGGGAACATGATCTTTGTTATTTAGGACTCGTCGTAGACAAGCCAGAGAGCAAACCGGTAAGATGGCAGATCACCTTGAAGGCCTTTCCAGTGATGATGAAGAAACTTCTACAGATATTACAAATTTCAATCTGGAAAAAGGTTAGACATTTATTGGGAAATGAGATTTATTGCCACTTTTGTTTCTATTTGGATGTGGTTTTTACCATAAGGCGGTGTGAAGTTTTGTGGCCTCTGCGTTTAGAATCAGCCACTCTTTTCTTAATTGTAAAAACTTGCACCCATTTTTCTTAACTGAATATATGATGAATTCTCAAAAATAGTGATGATACCTTATCATGGGCTTTATTTAGCACTTGCATAATAAATGATATTACTCTTCAGAATCATAGAATTTTAAGTGACCAAAAAAAAAAAAGTGTCAGATTCCCAAGGATAGCCCTAATGCAACCTGTCCTAGGAAGGTACAGCTCGGCCATGGGACACTCAGCCCTGAAGGAAACTACTGATTTGGGGAGTTCTGAATAATTTCAACCAAGAGGAATAGTTACTACCAATATGTGCCAGAAAAGCTCCTGGAACTTTCAACTCATTGAAGTACAACTGTATTTTTCATTAATAAATATTTTTGTACTAAAAAAAAAAAAAGGGGGGTCTTCAGAAGTCTGCATTTCCCATCATTGGTTGTGGTTATTTGGAGTTTTACTGGCTACAAGCCATTGGAACTTAGTTAGAGAAGTCTATTTTTCTCCCACCTTTTTATAGTGAATATTTTTAAACAGACAGAAATTAGAAGGAATACCACAGTGATCACCCATGTACTTGTCACCCAGATTCAACAGTTCTACCAAGTTGAGGGAGGGGGTGGTATACCTGTGTGTATGTATATTGCTGAACTATTTCAAAGTAACCTATAAACATCATGATACTTTATAAGCAGTTGAGCATGTTTTAACTACAAGTTCTTAATATTGTGTCTATTTAGTAGCAGCTCTTGAGACTCTTTTTGGTGGATTATTCTGTATTTTCCAAACTAGAATCCACACGAGATTTCCTGCCCTGTATTTGGTTCCATTTTTTTCCCTAGAATTAATCAATGTCCATGAATTCCTTACACGTATACACACCCCTATTGTTTAAGACATTGTGTTTTTGAAGAGATCAGGCCACTTATTTGCATTCTACATTCTAAATTTGTCTGTTTTCTCATAGTCTTAGTTTGATTTTTCCATTCACTGTATTTCAACATAAGCCGGCACTTAAGTCTGAAGATTTGATTAGCTTCAAGTTAAGCTTTGTTTTGGCAAGAATACTTCATATAAGAGCCTGCTACTTATTGTATAATATCAGATGGCAAAGGTTGAATTGTCCCAGTATTAGTGATATTAAGATTGATCTTGAGAAGATTGTCACAAGTAGATCTCCCCATTATAAAAGATTCCTGTTTCCCAAGTCATCAGTGTCATCAAGTAACCTTCCACTTAAAGGTCTTAACATTCATTACTGATACTTGTCTGTGTCCATCCTTGCACTCACCAACAGATTTTGAAAGAAGTGTTATGATTGTTCACTGATCATAATGCACTTCTGATCTTTATAGTGATTTGTGAACTGACGAACTAGCAGCAAAGTCTGTACTTCATGCAATTACTCATGATTAATATACCATAGTAACTGAAATTTGAAACTTGTTGGGGGACAGGTGGCATTTAACAAAACTCTGGGAATAGGAAATGGTATATATTGGAGCCGTGCAAACACTCTGGTTTGCATAAGAGACATTTGAAACCTAAACTTACTCTCTTTATGCTTTCTGTTAAATTGCAATTAATAATGATTCTTCTGTTAATGAGCCTGAGTGATTCTGAAGCTACAAAGAAAATACTGAATTGTGTTTTGTCTACTCCATACTAAATTATGGTTCTCTGTGGGGTTTTTGTTGTTTTCTTTAGATCGCATTTCAAAAGAGTCCAGCAAGGTTTTTGAAGATGTCCTTGAAAGTTTCTATTCAATTGACTGTATTAAATCCCAATTTGAGGCATGGCGTTCAAAATACTATCTGTCCTACAAGGATGCTTACATCGGCCTTTGTTTGCCAAAGCTGTTCAACCCCCTTATACGGCTACAGCTTCTCACTTGGACTCCTCTCGAGGTAAGTGGCTTGTGTCACTAGTACCAAGCAATATAACATGATGCCTGGATAATTTTAATCTCAAAGCTAGCAAAATATTTTTCAAGGGAGATACGGTCACAGGGCTACAATACAGGTTGTATAATGTCATGATCTTTTATGCAGTCTTCCTTCTGAAGAGAGCTGTTTGTGATTTTCAGGTTACATACAGTGCTTTCCTCAACTAAAATTATACATAGTGGGATCCCTGAGTGGCGCAGCGGTTTAGCGCCTGTCTTTGGCCCAGGGCGTGATCCTGGAGACCTAGGATCAAATCCCACATCGGGCTCCCGGTGCATGGAGCCTGCTTCTCCCTCTGCCTGTGTCTTTGCCTCTCTCTCTCTCTGTGACTATCATAAATAAATAAAAATTAAAAAAAAAAAAGAAAAAGAAAAAAAATAAAATTATACATAGTGACACTGGGATATGAACATGAATGAATAAGAATTTGATTCTTTGGTCCTAGAAAGATTTAGAACCTCATGGGAAAGCTCAGTGAGGCAGATGTAAAAAGAGGACCTGAACTAAGTAGGTGGTAATGGAAATTGGGAGAATAATACAAATTGATAAATTTAGGAAGTGGAATCAATTGGACCTGTTGGCTTGGTTTATAAGAGGGGAAGCTAGATGGCCTATATGTGTTCAGTGGCCCTGTTTAAGGGAGAGTGTTAGAGGTTACCTACATGTGGACAGAGAACCATGGGCCTGAGTGAGATTGGCTGGGTTGAATGTGTAAGTTGTAAGGGGAAGAGGACTGAGGTTGGAGCCCTGGAAACAACTGAAAAACAAAAACTGAACATTTGACCTCCAGCTCCCATTTGCTCTTTGCTGGATATTGTGTCTTTGAACACAGCAATGGTTGGGGATTTGTGTGCATTTTGGAGTCGTTGTTCTGGGTCACTCCCTCCTCTGCCCCCACCACTTCCAGTTGTCTCAGCCACCCTGAACTCCAGTACTTTTCTCCACAACTGAATAAAACTGCTCTGCTTGCGATTCCCACCCTGCTCTGCTCTCTCCACCAGGAGCTCACCTCATGTGATTGTCTCCCTTTTGGGGTCCATCTTCCTATACTACCTTGTCCAGTGTCTGAAAATAGATGTTTCATATATTTCGTACAGTTTTTGTTTATGACTGAAGGTTAAATCCTGTCCGTTATTCTTAATTATGGCTAGAAGCAGAAATAGCAGATATTTTAAATGTTTTGCTTATAACATTCTTTTTTCTAGGCAAAATGTCGTGACTTTGAGAATATGCTGTGGTTTGAATCTTTGCTATTTTATGGTTGTGAAGAGCGAGAGCAAGAGAAAGATGATGTAGATGTTGCACTATTGCCTACCATTGTGGAAAAGGTGATTCTTCCTAAACTAACAGGTAGAGATTTCTGAATTGAACATTTAAACACATGGGTTTTCCAATTCTATTTTTATGAGTTTCTAACCAGAGCGTATTTCCTCATGGAAGTTATATTACAAATGCTAAGGTAACCACTGGACTAAAGGATAGATTTCTCTTAACCTAGGACATGGGGTGGGCTTGGAGTTGGAGACAGTAATTGATCCATAGATGAATTTTAGAGACTTTTATACACTATTTGAGGCAAAACTGAATACATAGTTTGGCAGGAGGGTACACATTTTCCTGGGGAGCAATTTTCATTACTTCCATCAATTTCTGAAAAAAAGATTAGGAATCATTGGTGTGGGAACCTATTTAAAATATTAAAAATAAAGTTTTAAGTTTAGTTAGGAATTCTTGATGCTGGGACATCTCCTAGGATATAGAAATCCTCCCCTCCCTGGCAATGTTTATTATCGCTGAGCAGCAGAAAATAGGACGAATCTATGCCCTCCCCACATTTGCCTAATCCTCAGCGTTCCCATTGTTAAGAGGACAAAGAAGACTGCAGCTTATACTATAAAGAGAGAAAAAGTAAATCAGGATTGGCATTTATAAGTTGAGGACTGCTTGACAGCAGATTTAAGTCAACTCCAATTTACTTCTGTATCTCAACACATTGTACTTTTCTCTTAATAGTAATAGCTGAAAATATGTGGGACCCTTTTTCTACGACACAGACTTCAAGAATGGTTGGAATTACACTAAAATTAATAAACGGATATCCTTCAGTAGTGAATGCAGAAAACAAAAATACACAGGTAATTTATTTATTGTCTGTAGAAGGTTTTTCCCTACCTTTTCCTTTTAAAATGAGCAAGAGTTGAGGGAATGAGTGATACGTTCTAAGACTTGCCAGAAAATCTCATTCTCTCAGGCCATCTGGTCCTTTACAGCCTGAAATATACAAGGTTTGAGATAATCATTTTTAATTTTAAAATCTCTGGCGAGGGCAGCCCAGGTGGCTCAGCGGTTTAGACCGCCTTCAGCCCAGGATGTGATCCTGGAGACCCGGGATCAAGTCCCACGTCAGGTTCCCTGCATGGAGCTTGCTTCTCCCTCTGCCTGTGTCTCTGCCTCTCTTTCTGTGTCTCATGAATAAATAAATAAAATCTTTAAAAAAATAAAAAATAAAATAAAATAAAATCTCTGGTGAGGGGATCCCTGGGTGGTTCAGCAGTTTAACGCCTGTCTTTGGCCGACGGCACGGCCCTGGAGTCCCGGGATCGCGTCCCGCATCGGGCTCCTGGCATGGAGCCTGCTTCTCCCTCTGCTTGTGTCTCTGCCTCTCTCTCTCTCTGTGTGTCTATCATGAATTAAAAAAAAAAAAAATCTCTGGCGAGATGATGTCATTACTCCACGTAGCCTCTCATCCTTCTCACCTCCCCACCCCCCACTAATCAAACATCCCTTTAAGAACTTTATTTTTTTGGGAAAAGAAGAATGTAAAACTACTACAGTGGGTAACTGCTGATGATTTAAATGCTAAAACATTTAAAAACAGTTTCCAAACTTGAGATTGCTGCCAACCTCTGGCGTTCTTAGGAGCTGTTTAGACACAGAATATGTACTCTTTTTTTTTTTTTTTTTTTAAGGTTTTACATATTTATTTGTGAGAAAGACAGCATGAGTAGGGGGTGCAGAGGGAAAGGGACAGGCATGCTCCCCCTGAGCAGGGGTTCGATTCCAGAACCCCAAGATAATGACCTGAGCCGAAGGCAGAGGTTTTAACCCCCTGGCCCTCTCAGGTGCCTGAGAAAAGGTACTCTTTATCACTATTTTCACTGACTTTATTTTGAGAAGAACCAGATTATGTGTCTGATCTTAAATCTTAGTGATATAGTAGACTCTAAGGGTTTACAGATTTCTAAGTGGCTTTATTGCCTGGTAGTTGAGGGCCCAATTAAGAATAGTGAGTATTAAAGACCTTTATGCTTTTAGAGAGAAAGGTAAAAAATTGAAGAAGACTATTGACTTGAAATCAAATACTACATAGTATATTTTAGAATATGACTTGTTTTTATTTCTTAAAATTCAACTTTTATCATGACCCTTATTAAAATGTGTGATCTGTTTTTTATTCTTCAGGTGTACCTAAAAGCACTTTTATTAAGAATGAGGAGAACATTAGATGATGATGTGTTCATGCCCTTGTATCCCAAAAAGTAAGTAACACCTCAAAACATTAAAGATGATAATATTCTCCATTGTCTTCCAGAGAAGACTTCTTAAATTCTTGAAAAACTAAAGGTAGCTTGAATATATAACTTTATGTATTGAGTGTAAACCTGTAGCCCAAAGAGACTTAAGTTGGTGGGGAAATTGTTCCCTTAAGCAGGATAAAGCAAATAAAACTTTTTGTTCCCCTTTGTATCTCACCACTATTTCCATTATCTTTTAAAACTTCCCTTCTGGAATATAGTTATTTGAAAATTTGAAAAATTACTTAACTCTTTTGTTTATCTATTTTAAAACTTGTAGAAATCTTCTCCAGGAATCACATGGCACTTAATATATAAAATGTTTGCTCATGTTTTTTTTTCTTAGTGTCTTGGAAAATAAAAATTCTGGGCCTTATTTGTTTTTTCAACGACAGTTTTGGTCTTCAGTTAAGGTATGTGTCTGTAGGCTATCTAAAAGACTTGAGATTTTGTTTGACTCATATATTTTGGAAGGTATTTTGCTATTTGATTAAGCAGATCTATAGGCTTAGGTTGATGTCTGTAAAGAAACTCCATTTTACAAAGTAATTTTATTCCAAAAGTTTACTCAGGTTTGGTGTTTCCACACAAGAAAATGTTTTCTGAGTTCCAAGCAAAGTCCAAGCTAGCCAAGTTAGCCATTTTAATGTATAAGTTACTTTATATATATGTATATACAGCCAGAGTTAATATATATGTATATAACAACTTGCTAAATCATAATTAATTTATTCATCAAGTATAGAGTATCAGTTACTTTTCTAAGGTGGGGAATATAGCACTGAATATAATAGAAGTAGAGTCTTTGTAGAGTTTATAATCAGCACAGTTGACAGCAGACAAGTATTATTAGCATCTCAGGTGTGATGAATCCTGAAAGGAGAAATTCAGGGTGATGTGGGAATATATAACAAGGGTACAGGAAAAAAAAAAAAAAAAAAAGGGTACAGAGACCTTCACTGATATGTTACAGAAGATCCCCGACTACCCTGAGTAAGTGATATTTAGATTATTAGACTAAAAGAATAAGTTAAGAGCTGGCACTGAGGTGAGGGAAGGCAGGATATATGAGAAAAACAGAAAAGTCCAAGATGCCTGGGGTAAGGGAAATGTGTGTTCACTACCCAAATCAAGATGGGAACACTTTTACCATCTCCCCAAATTCCCCAGTCTCCTTTGTAGTGGAGACCTCCCCTGTACCATGGCCGCCCATTTTTCTTGTCCTATGGTTTTCTTTGTAAGGGTGCCCTAGGAATAGTATTATTTACGGGATACTTTTGAGTCTGGCTTCACTCAGCATAATGCATTTGAGACTTATCAGTGTTGTCAGTAGTTCATGTCTTTTTATTGCTAAGTAGTCTTCCTTTGAAGGTGGATATGCCACAAGTTGCTATATTATTTTTTAATCCATTCCCCAATTGAGGAATATTGAATTGTTTCTAGTTTAGAGTGATTATGAATAAAGCTGCTGTAAACATTTGTATACAGGCCTTTTCTGGATATGTAAGTTTACATTTCACTTGGGTGAAGAATACCTATGCAAAGCTGGTTTTCAAATCAACAATACATTAATGTTCCCCAATTATTCCTCATTTTCACCACGTAATGCACACGGTATTGTCAGTTTTGGAGTGGTGGGTTTTTTTAAGTCATTCTACTATGTGTGTAGTGTTGTCCTGTTAGTCTTAATTTGTATTTCTCCAATGACTGATGATGTTGAGCATGTTTTCATGTGTTTATTTGCTATGTTCTCTTGTGAAGTATCTGTTCAAATCTTTTGCTTTTTTTTTTTTTTTAAGATTTTACTTACTTGAAAGAGCTGGGGGAAAGGCAGAGGGAGAGGGAGAAGCAGACTTGCCACTGAGCAGGGACCTCAATGTGGAGCTCAATCCCAGGACCCTGGGATCATGACCTGAGCCAAAGGCAGATGCTTAATGAACTGAGCCACCCAGGCACCCAAATTTTTGCATTTTTAAAAATTGTCTTACTGAGATTTGAGTTCATATTCTGGGTATAAATTCTTTACCAGATGTATAGTTTGCAGTTTTTCTTTGCTACTGTGTGGCTTATCTTCATGCTCTAACAGTCTTTCAAAGTGCAGAAGTTCCTCATTTTGATGGAGTCTGGTTAAACACTTTTTCCTATTAAGGGTTGTGTTTTGGGTGTCATATCTAAGAAATCTTTGCCTAACACAAGACCACAAAGTTTTTCTCCTGTCATTTCATCTAGATAGTTCATAGTTTCAGGCTTTACATTTAAGTCTGTAATCCATTTTGAGTTAAGTTTTTTAGCAGATGTGGGGGCCTGGATTGAACTTCGTTCCAGAGTTTATTGAAAAGGCTTTTTTTTAAATTAAGTTTTACAATTTTTATTTTAGTTCTAGGTATAGTTAATATATGGCATTATATTAGTTTCAGGCACACAATATAGTGGTCAACCATTCTATACATTTCTCAGTATTCATGATGTGTCCACTCCTTAATCCCCATCACCTGTTTCACTCATCACCTCCCCATCCCCAGCCTCCCTTCTCGTGAATATCAGTTCTCGTTAGTTTTGAGTCTGTTTCTTGGTTTGTCTTTCTCTTTGCTTGTTCCTTTTGTTTCTTAACATATAAGTGAGATCATAGGGCATTTCTTTCTCTTACTGATTTATTTCACTTAGCATTATACTCTCTAGCTCCATATTGCAAATGGCAAGATTTCATTCTGGATGATGGCTGAATATTCTGTTTGTGTGTGTGTGTTTGTGTGTGTATACGGTATATATACCACATCATTTTTATCTACTATCAATTGATGAACACTTGGGCTGCTTCCATAATTTGGCTATTATAAATAATGCTGACAATTCAAAATGTCGTTATTGAATTGTTTGTGTACCTTTGTTGAAAATTAATATTGGTCATGGAAGGGTTTTTAGCAGGGAAGTGACATGCACAAATTGCCGTTTTTAAGATTACTCTGGCTGTTGTTTGGATAATGGATCACAGCAGGTAAGGTTAGCAATAATGAAAATTTATTATGGATGTAATATGTGCCAAGCACTGTGCCATACCCTTTATTGTTGAATCTTCACAGTAGCCTATGAACTAGACCCTATTATATTCTCATACTACTCCTGGAGCAGTTGGGCAACAGAATAACCTGCCCAGAGTCATTCTTTTGTTCAGTGTAGAAATGGGAAGCTAAGTGAGGCCAGTCTGACTAATGAGCAGCTCCTCTCAGTCGGGTTCTGTGAAAAAATGCCTAATGCCCTAAGTCCTCCATGGAACATAATGAATCCTCTTTCCCTGTGTCTAGAATGGTACTTGCTATGTACCAACTTTGGGAAAATTAAATAAGAAATAACTCAGATCATTTTCTGTAGGTTTTAGTTCTCTCACAGAACCCTGCTTAAGGACTACTCTAGAGCTTATGCTCATAATTGCTTAAGGGACGGTGGGGTCCAGAAAGAGACGATGGCAGCTTGGATTGGGGGGTGGCAACAGGAACTGAGAGAAATGGACACAGTGGATGGAAATGGGGTCACACAGCTTCAGGGAAAGGTGAAGAATAACATCCAGGCATCCGGCGTACTGAGTTGGTTGGATAATGTTAATGTTTACTGAGCTGGGAAATACTGAGAAACTTTTATGGTGGGTTGGGCCGGGCCCTCCCATTTTGTAATAATGGCTTCTATTTTGCATGTATTGAGCTTTAGTAGCTTGAACTCAGTTCAGGTTCGTGAGATTGAGTAAACATGCAGTGTTGTAGTCAGAGAATTTCCATCTTTTTGAGGATGGTTGTAGGACTCACTTAACCATGATTTTTAATGAAGGACATTTATCTAAGAATCAGCACTTCCCTGGTAGTACTTTCTATGATGATGGAAGATACTCTGTTTTTGGCCTGGCATATGTAGTAGTCACTAGCTTCATGTAGCTATTTATGTCTCAGTTAGTTTTAACTAATTAAAGCTTAAAATTCAAATCTTTAGTCATTTGAGGCAGTATTTGGACCCTTTAAAACTGTTAATACTTCAGCAAGACATAGTCCACTGTATTTCTTTCACAAGGTGTTTTACTCTGTAACTATTTTCTTTGACTTAATAGTACCTCTGGATAGTTTTTCTTATCATAAAAAAAAATTTACCAGACTTGTAGAAAGAGAGATCTGATGTGTGTTTGCCAGAAGTGGGAGTCTAGGATGGAAGTGAGTAGGGGGGTTCTGGTGAAAGGGATCCAAAAGTACAGATTTCCAGTTACAGATGAAAAAGTTCTGTGAATGTAATGTACAACGTGGTGGCTGTAGGTGATAATAACGTGATATATATTTAAAGCTGAGAGAGTAGATCTTAAAAGTTCTCGTCACAAGGGAAAAAATTCAGAGTTAGGTGAAGGATGCTAACTTACTGTGGTGATCATTTCACAATATATACTTAGATCAAATCATTATGTTGTACACCTTATACAGTGTTATGTGTCAATGATCTCAGTCTGAGGGGAAATAATTTCTTTTCTCGTTCTAGCTATTAGGGAATTTTCTTCAGTGGTATGGCATTTTCTCCAATAAAACTCTTCAGGAATTGTCAATAGATGGTTTATTAAACAGATACATTCTCATGGCTTTTCAGAATTCTGAATATGGAGATGACAGCATCAAAAAAGCCCAAAATGTGAGTTAAATGATACATATTGTAGTTTGTAAAGCATGTAAATTACAATGAATTAAGTTTCCTTTATTTGAGGAGAGATTTTAGACTTTGTGAAAACCCCTTTGATTATTGACCTTGGTGAAATGTTGACAATCAGTTTACCTCCCAGGTAGCTCTGAACCCCCTTAGAATTTTTCACATAAAAATGTATATTGTAATATATGTATCTATCCTTTTATCCATCTATTATATCATTATTTTGGTAGGTGTTAAAGTTGTTAATTTCAGAATAATAAATTTTTTACAATTGGATGCATACTATTTTGAGTGTTATTATAGCAATAGTCTCTCATTGAAATAATTTTAATTTTTTTTTTTATGATTTTATTTATTTATTCATGAGGGACACATAGAGAGAGTCAGAGGGAAAGGGAGGCAGACTCCTCAAGGGGAGCCCAGTGTGGGTGGGACTCCATCCCAGGAGTCCAGGACCACACCCTCAGCTGAAGGCTGATGCTCAACTGCTGAGCCACCCAGGCATCCCTGTTTAATTTTATTTTGTTTTCTATTTTATGGGAGTTAGTTTCATGTTTTTTATATTTTAAGATTTTATTCTCAAACAATCTACATCCAATGTGGGGCTTGAACTTACCATCCGTATTAGATCAAGAGTAATATGCCCTATAGCACCCCTAATTTCCCTTTTTTGAAAATATTTTTTGAAATAACTATAAAATTAAAATTTGCAAGTACGATAGAAAATTTTTTCCCTCAACCATGCCAGAGTAAGTTTCTAACATGATACTCCCCTGCCTCAAATACTTTTATGTCTGTTTCCTATAAACATGGGTGTTCTTATATATAATTGCAAGCTATCAATATAATTTATCTATTACTGTCACCTAAGCTTTGAGATCTTTTAAGTTTTGTCAGTTATGTCGATAATATCACATCCTTGGCAAAATACTTCCCAGATCATTCTTGGCATTTAATTATCATGTCTTCGTAGTCTCCTTTAATCTGGAAGAGTTCTTGGCTTTCCTTGACCTTTACAAAACCTTGACACTTTTGAAGGTGAAGGGCTAGTTATTTTGCAGAATGTCCCTCAACTTGGGTTTGTTTTTTTTTTTTAATCTTTTCATGATTGGGTTCAGATTCTGCATCTTTGGCAGGAACTGTCCCAGATTTCATTTGAGTCCCTGCCAGTTGACTTCTGTGACCTTGTAACATGTCCTCTCATTTTGGGGGAGCACTTTCTTTCTGGCCCGTGATGTTCCAGGCTCATCTTCTACTTGCTTGACCCCAGCTCTGGAATCAGTCATTTTCCCAAGCATCCCTGGGTCCTTTGGTCCTCTGCTCACTTAAATGAATCCTCCTGGTACATTGCTCTCCCCCATGTGGAAACTAGCCTCCCCTTACTAGGGTTTTGTACTGACACCATGCCCAGGTCACCTCCTGCCCTAAGCCACCCCCCTGCTGCACTATTCTCTTGAACCCACTCTGGGCCAGCTTGGACACCTACTCACAGAATTGGTCAGAATGTGGAGGGGCTACACATGTTTATGCTGTGATACTTATGCTGCACATGTTTTTATATCAAAAGCCACTGATAAAAATGGCAATTCAGTTCATTTTGGGCTTCCTGGAAGACAGGAAAATGAAGCAATTGGTTAACAGTTTTATGTTCCTAATTTCCTTAAATATTGAAGGTCATTTATCTTTTGTTTTGAGTACCTGTTGTTGAAGTTAAAAGTACAGATAATATTCAGGTATATTTGTATAGTTAATGTGGAAAGTCAGGTTGAAAAGAATGTCTCTTCAAAGGTATTGGCGATACATATATAGTTCAATAGCAGGTCTTCTAGTTACATACATTTTACCCCCTGTCTAGGCTCAGCTTTTAGACAATTTATTTTAACTATTTTATTTTACATCTTTCTTCTTCATAGGTAATCAATTGTTTCCCAAAGCAGTGGTTCATGAACCTGAAAGGAGAAAGAACTATTTCTCAGTTAGAAAACTTCTGTCGATACCTTGTACATTTAGCAGATACAATCTACAGAAACAGTATCGGATGTTCCGATGTGGAAAAAAGAAATGCAAGGTAATTTTTTGGTAATTGTTTAATGAAATGGTGGGCTAGACTCTTTATTTTTTGTCACATTTAGTATTATTAAAATGTCTTAGAGTCATGTTTATATTTTACCTTAAATTGTGCATTGATTTGGTATTGGAAAACCCACCAAAAATACACATCCTTTTTCATTTTTGCAGTTTTACCTAATCTTTTTTTTTTTATATGTTATTTATGAAGGTATTAAGGAGGACTTCTGGTAAGCACCAGTTCTAAGGAGAATGAATGAATCATGGTTTTCTCTTGTCTCCTTTGAAGAATTGGGGAGATTTCAGGCTCTTAGAATGTCATGGATCTTAATCTCTGGAAGTTCATAATAGAGATAAAAACACTCAAAAAGCTGGTCACAAAAACTTAAGTGTATTAAAGGTTAGCCAATTTCAGGACATTTGTTCTCCGTGTGGAGTTCTCTTGTATCCATCTCATATAGGCTTAAGGTTCATGATTTTTGGGGAGCAGTTTGTACACAGTTTTTACCAAGAGTTGCAAGGAAGGAATGAACCATTATCCTTTTTTGCTTATGTTGTCTTGGATATTCATGTAATTTGGGGATAAATCTCTAGCATAAAAAAGTAAGTAATAATATTAAGAAGTACAATTTGAAAGAATTTTCTAAGTTTTATTTCATATAGTCTTCTGTCAGAGTTTTCATATTCAGAATATACACCATTAGTCATATCCCTGTAACAAAATGTTTTTCTTTTCCCTCATTTCCCTTCCATGGAGAAGAATTCTATTTTCTTTAACAAATTTGCTGTTTTACAATAAAGTTAAAAACCAAGTAGATAGTAAAGATTTTAGTGGTAAAATTCTTTGGCAGGTGATTTTGATTTATATTTTAATTTCATCTTTAGGTCATTTTGTTGTTGGTTGATATTTATTGGCACTAGTATTTCTCCTTAGTGTTTCTTACTAGATCAGTCCTAATCGTTTTTTAAATTTTGATTTGTTTATATATAACTGTTTTTGTTAGGAAGTTAAATGCCAACAAATGGTATTTACTTTTCTACAGAAAAGAACTTCAGGGCAGCCCGGGTGGCTCAGTGGTATAGTGCCGCCTTCAGCCCAGGGCGTGATCCTGGAGACCCGGGATCCAGTACCACGTCAGGCTCCCTGCATGGAGCCTGCTTCTCCCTCTGCCTGTGTCTCTGCCTCTCTCTCTTTCTCTCTGTGTCTCTCATTAATAAATAAATAAAATTCTTAAAAAGAAAAGAAAAGAAAACTTCATCCATTAAAAGCATTTGCTGTGAGCAGAGCCCTTAAGATAGGTTCCATGTGGGTTACAAAGTTTTACAAATATAATCCTTCCCTGAAAGATGCTTGCTACAATTTTGCAGATAAAGCTAATAATGTCACATTGTATGCTGTTTCTCACACATGGTTCAAACTTCATTGTTCAAATGGTCATTCTTCAAGTGGTTCCTGGATTATCGTCATCACCTGGGAGATTTGTTAGAAATGCAAATCTCAGGCCCTACTCCAGACCTACTGATTTTGAATTCTGGGGGTGGGGCCTAGTGATCTATGTATCAGCAGTCCTTTAAGTAATTATGATATATGCTAAAATTTGAGGACTACTGGGAATGGCTGCTAGCTGGGGTGATAGAGGAAGCCAGTTTATGCTCTTAGCAAATTTTGGAAGAATGGAGATTATGCAAGATTGGGGATGAATACACACAGATACATTTATGTTCCAGATAATTTCGGAAAGACCTGGGAACTCTGGTTTGGGAGAATGGGAAGCAGGTCTCTGAAGTAGTTTGGCAATAGATTGCTTTCTCTCCTATCTAGATATCCGTGAAAATCATTGATCTGAATGAAATTTTGGGGTGGTTTTGTTTTTGAAAGTAGATCCTTGGTCTCCGGGCTAGTCATTTAAACATATACCAGTTTTGTTTTATACGGACAAATTTATTTATTTTTTTTGCATGCTGTAGCTTGCTTATCTCTGTCTTCTTTAAAAATGTACGCTTGAAAAAATTGCAAACCTCAAAAATGGTCATAAAATCAGTAACTTAAGATGTTGTTACATTTTTTCTTTTCTAGGGAAAACATAAAACAGATAGTAAAACTCCTTGCAAGTGTTCGCGCTTTGGATCATGCCATGTCTGTTGCAAGTGACCATAATGTGAAAGAATTTAAGTCTTTGATTGAAGGAAAATAGATCTGTGAGACTAAAAAGCCTGTTTGCTTTAATACCATTCCCAGTGTATAAATTTTGTATATATGTAAAGTTTCTTAACTGTAAAATACTGATTCTTGTTTTAATACAAAGAACATTATTAATATTCAATACTGTGTCCTTAAATGCAATTTCTTTGGAATGAAAGGAATTCACATTATTTCTAGGAAGCCTATTAATGTTTTCCTTACTGCCTGTCATACTTTGTTTACAGACGTATTTTTTATGGTCCTTCAAATTAACCCTCTCAGTTAATTGTTCTGTAAACGATGTGTGCAGTGTAAATTGTGTAATTATGCATATATATATTTATACCACCATGGAGTTACTTTCACACTGGAAATTTGTGGTGTTTTTCTACAGAGTAAGCCTTTTAACAGCAGAAAATTATTCAGTAGCAAATTGTCTTAGGGAAATTACTACACTGTTGCAACAAAAGGGCTGGCAAGTGACTAAGTGTTCATCACCTTTTGGTTAGCAGTTGCTATCACTGTAGCTTTGCTGCCTTAAAATTGAGAGTTGAGTGTGGACTTAGTCATTGGGTGAATGGAAACTTTCTTCCTTGAATCAGCATTACAGTCAAATGTGGGTTTAATATGAACTCTAAATGATATATGCAACATAGGTTTTTGAGAAGAACGTAGAAGTGTAACTTTTAGAAATAATAGCCCTACAAACCTAATGCATGGTTTTGGGCTGACTGTCCTGTCTCATTCATGATTTTACCCCCTGACCAGCTTACAAAAATACATGCATTTGAATTTTAGTAGTCTGTCATTTTATTTAAAATCCCACATATGTGAGTTATATATGCAATAAAGAATACGCCTTGCTGATTAGGTACACCCAGGCAATTTAATATCCTTGGTCTTCTATAATGTTTATACCACATTGTAAATATTCAGAGAACTTGTTTTAAAGTTTATGCTTTCTGATTCTGTGATTTTCAAAAGAGGAACTTTTTGGAAATTAAGGACTATTGTTTGATAATTATATATGTAATTAAGCTTTAGCCAAGCATTAAATTAATTTTTAAATAGATCCTTTGTTGTATTTTGCTGGTGACTAATTTTAGAGCATTTCAAATAACATTTATAACAGTGTCATGCACTCTTAAGTGCTCTGTCAGTTTTTTGTTTTGTTTTTCAGATTTTATTTATTTATTCATGAAAGACACAGAGGGAGCCAGGGGCAGAGACACAGGCAGAGGGAGAAGCAGGCTCCTTGCAGGGAGCCCGACATGAGATCCGATCCCGGGTCTCCAGGATCACGCCTTGGGCTGAAGGCAGGTGCGAAACCACTGAGCCACCCAGGCTGCCCTGCTCTGTCAGTTTTATCTTTATTGTAGGAACACTACTTATCCCTACATATTCATTCTGTTTCACAATCATGGCCTAGTGAACAGGATTAAAATGAGAACCTCAGTGGAATAACACATATACACATGGATAGTTACAACATTCACATCATTTGTGCCTTAAGTTTGTGTTTCCAACTCCATTAGACTGGTGACTTTTCCTGTATCTACTTTGAAGGACTCTTGGAGTAAGCTTGGAGACTTTTTTATCCTGTGCAATCCCTCAGGCTGTTTTGGTTTCAGGATTGGGTTTGCATACCACATAGGGACCTTGATGTGAAGTGAATTGAGTGTAGTGCATAAAACAAGAGTTCTCCTGTCTCAGCCGGAAAAGGTTTTGTTCCTGAAAGAGCTTAAGTACATCCTTATGAAGGGAATTGGCAAAAGATAAATAGAGGGTGACATTTTAATAAAGCTAAAGGTTGGCTGCTTCAATTTTTCCTTTTGTTCAGTCTTCTGAATTAACTCCAAGATAGGTGAGAAAGGTTTTTGAAAAGGAAAGTTATTTTATTGAAACAATATAAACCAGTCATAAAGACTTATGGCTATGTTTTACCATGTGACGGCGGTGCCCCACCCTTACCCCTGTGGATGCTCTGGTGTCCTGCAGGTCTGCCTGAGGGCTTTCCTTTGGCCTGTGCAGTACACTGGAGTGCCCACCAGATAATGTCCCAGGGAACAGCCCTCAGCCAAAGAAGGGAACAGGAAAAGAAATACTCAGTAGTCTGGGTCCTCTGGGGAGGCAGTCGCTGAGGTAACATTAGATAATGCAGGAGGTTTTTGATAGGGAAAAGAGAAGGAGCTGGACAAGACCAGGAGAGCCTAAGAATTGAGAGTTCATGAGGCAGGCAGGACCTCTGAAGCAGAAATGGGAGGAATGAAGTCTCAGATGCAACAGTTAAGAAGGTCTCAGCAGGCCTGACAGGAACTCCTCAACCCAGAGTCACAGTTCTTTGAGGGACTTCATGTCTCTAGGAGCTAGCCTGCCTTTGTCTCCCCACTACACTCAGTCATTGGTGCCCAGGGTCTCTTTGTGGGAGACTGGGAAGGCACGATTTCAGGTCTACCATACCAACCACACACACCAGTTTCTTACTTATTTGAGAGCGAGTCAGAGTGAGCACAAGCAGAAGGAGCAGCAGGCTCCCTGCTGAGCAGGACTCCATCCAAGGACCCTGGGATCATGATCTGAGCTGAAGGAAGATGCTGCGCTGGCAGCCACCCAAGTGCCTCATCACACCAGTTCCTAATCTCTCCAGTATGTTCGTCATCGTCTCCCAGAGGGCTTCAGCTGGCTTGAATCATAGTTGCTGGCAGTGATGATAACCTCATTACTCAGAATTGGCCCCAAATTGTACAGCCTCACCGTGAGTCCCTTCCTCATGAGAGTATCCTAAAATGTAAAATTGCCTAATACCTTTAAAGCTAGATTTATTGAGGTATAAGTTATAAACAGTAAAGTTTGCCCTCTTAAACTTACGTGCATTACTGGTCAGTGAGTTCTGACAAGTGCCTCATTTTGTTTTAAAAGCTAATTTCCCTCAAGACCAGGAAATCCTAAAAATGGTCAGAGGTTGTAGAGCTGCAAAGTGCAATGTGTAAGGTGCTACACTGTAGTGATTCTGTATGGTTACAAGAACTCATCTCTAATGTGATAGCCATACGGTAAAGGGATTCGCCATCACCAATTGTAACAACATTTTGGTCTGTTGTTTCAGGTAAATTAAAGCACTAGAAGAACTTATACATGTAGTAAGAACGATGTAAAATGTCTGAATGTTTGGGAGGCCTGATGCTTTGATACGGCTCTCATTGTCCAAAATGTTTTGGAGACTGTCCTTCACAATGGAAATTATGGATAATGGGTTCACAGTTGCTGGGAGAGGCTTCAGACTTAACTGGCAAAGGCAGACAGGCTAAAAGTTTATGGAATTGGTTTTGATGTACAATGTTGACTGGCCTCTGGTCTGCTTCTGGACCTCCAGGCCTCAGTAATTTATGCTGGCTTAACCCTAGGCCTGCAGCCCTAACTCGGAGGGGTTTGGATGTTAACAATCCTCCAGCTCAATGAGAATGCCTAGCACAACATTTCTTGGAAGATATACTATGGTCCTTAGTTTAGGGCCTTTTACTTAAAAAGATCTTCAGAGGGACACCTGGGTGGCTCAGCGGTTTAGTGCCTGCCTTCGGCCCAGAGCATGATCCTGGAGTCCTGGGATCGAGTCCCACGTCAGGCTCCCTGCATGGAGCCTACTTCTCCCTCTGCCTACGTCTGCCTCTCTCTCTCTGTCTCTCATGAATAAATAAATAAAATCTTTAAAAAAAAAAAAAAAAGATTTTCAGGAAACTAATATCCTGAGCTTGATGATTCAAAACACAGGGTAAAGGGTGAAAGATTTGTCAAATTCTTAGCCATGTTAAGCTACTCTACAAAAGGCACTTTGCCCATAAAAGCTTAACTTTTGTAGCCATAGGTGTTGAAATTCCAGAGACACCTGCTGCTCAAGGACCAAGAGCTAGGTTGACATGAACACCCTCCAGCTCTGATCTCAATGAGGCTGTGCCCTCCCTTTGCTCTGGTCCTTCCGTTTCCATAACAATCCTTGTGTATCATTAAAACAAACCCCTTCACTTACTCTGTGAGGTGGTCTGTTATTCCAAATGAAAACTTTTTGACACACACAAGGTTCCTGTTCATCACAGGGGTAATGTCCTTATCTATGGTATGTGTGAGCAATTTTTCAGTCTTTGAAAAGTTTTTGATTTTATTTTCACAATGATTCTGCTCTCAAGCTTAGTATGTATCCTACTTACAGGGGTTCCATTTTCCATTTTAAAATCTTTTCCTTTGCTGATTGCTACAAACTTACTCTAAGCACATGGTTAATGCTATTTGGAAGCTACTGTTGTGCTGCCTCTCAGGGAGCTGTCCCTTTCTATACACTAATAGCTCTGCAGAATCTGATACAGCTCTAGTCTATGTAACCTGAACAAGAGCCTGTTAGAGATAACTGGATCAGGCTGTTAATATTCCCCAAGTTTGCCAAAGGTTTTCTAGTATTTTTGATAAAACTCAGGCTTTAAGGAAAAGTAGACCCTACTACTAATTTGTATTTTAGACATCTGTCAAAATTCGTGATCTAGTAACCTGGTACATAGTTTTTAAAAATCTCTTGGGAATAATATGTTATTTCTAAATTAACCCTAGCTACAGTGTACTGGGGACAGACTATTAGATTGAGCCATTTATAGTTCCCTATAGGAGTATTTTGGACTTAATAGAAATGATGAGTGCATATATTAACTTGATACAGAGAACTGACCATAGGAGAAATAATTTGGTCAAAAATCAACATTTAAAACTCAAGAGTGTTTGCCGTCAATTTGTTGATGCTATTGAAGCTCGTATCTGAATCATCTATCTGGGACTGTTTTTGGTCTTCTCAGTTTCTCTCCTGATGGGAAGTCATAAAAGACTTGCATTGATTGCCTGGGGCTATTGTAACAAATTATCACAAACTGGGTAATTTTAAACAATAGAAATTCTCTCACAGTTCTGGAATCCAGAAGTTCACAATCAAGGTGGTGGCAAGGCCATGCTCCTCCAAAGGCTCTAGGGAAGAATCCTATCTGCTCTCTCTGGTGGCTTCTAGAGGTGGCTACAGACATTCCTTGGCTAGTGGCCACATTGCTCCAGTCTCTTCTGTTTTCACATTGTGTCTGTGAGTCTAATTTCTCTCTGCTACCCTTTAAGGACAGCTGTGATTACATTTAGGGCCTACCCAGATAATGCAAAATAATCTCAGATCACATTAGCAAAGGCTTTGTTTTCCCTACAAATTAACGTTCACATGTTCCAGGGATTAGGACATATTTTTTTCAGCCTACCACAGGCCTCATTGCTCATTTTCAAGGGAAAAGAAAGTGTCAGCACATCTCTGTGGGTCCTTAAGACCTCATTAAGAAGTTTGTGGGTGCCCCTTAACATGTATTTTAAGTCAGCCACCCCAACCCCTGACACTTCAAATCTGGGGAAACTCTGTCCAGCTATTTTCATGTGCTGTAACAAGTATAAGTAATAAGGAGGGACAAGAAAAGGAAGGAATAAAATTTTATGAAAGTCACTAGTAAAATGGCCCTTGTGTTCAAGGGCATGTGCTTATTTCATGACTAAAATAATTTTGAAAGGCTTTGGAAAAATCCTTGCCTTCTGACAACTCTGATAATGAGTCCTGCTTACCCTCACTCCCACCCCCAGTTCATTCCAAAGAAAGAAACAACAGTTTAAACCCATATCCAAGAAACTTTGACCTTAATCTCCTTAGTCCAAACTCCAAGGAAATCAGAAATAGAACATCTACTCCTAAAAGAGCCCAGCTCCCATAATTGCCACTCTGAGAAGGAGGGGTTCCCAGTGTAGCCTCGTGGATAGGCATGGTGGAAGTCGTCTTAGATTAGGAGTGGGCACGTTTGGTTTCAGGTCCCAATTCCACTTGAAATTCAGTAAATTTTAACAACTCATCTTTTCTGCATTTCAGCTGACATTAAAAAAAAAAAAAAAAAAAAAAACAACTCCCAAGCAAAGTGTTCAATAACATCAACATCTCTCCTGGAGCGATATCCTTCCATATGTTTTTCTGGTGCATACATCTGGTATTCCTTCAGGGCTAGAGAGGCATTATAATTGAATAGGCAAATAAGAAAATTTCCATTCCCACCCACTCCCATGTACTTTCCTCTGTCAAATGCAATCTCTAATTGAAATGGATTCTTCAGGGGTAGGGGGTGGGGTGGAGGGGGGGGGTGGAAGCAACCCCAGTCCAGCAGAAAATCTTCATTTAAGTTTAATTCTCAGTCACCACTACTGAGAGCCAAACACCTTTTTCTTCTTTTTTTTTTCAAACACCTTTTTCTAAGTCAATAGTACTAAATGAGAAATCCTCTCCAGTTCTCAGAACTAAAACGTGTCTTTGCATACTGTCCTTCTAGAAAAGAAATGGCTTCTCTTCTAGTGAATGAGAGCTTCTTTAGTATCCTGAAACCAGGGTGGGTCCAGCTTCTCTAAAACGGATGAAGAAATGTTAAATCAAGCCGCGTGACACAGGGCCTGCAAGGAGGGGGGAAATGAGTTTGTGCAATATAACAAATTTAAATTCTGCTTTCGCTGCTGAAATAAAAGCAAGAAGGGGAAGAGGTAAAAAAAAAAAAAAAAGAAAAAAGGAAAAAAAAAACGAAAGCAAGCAGGGACGGTTTCTCAGAGTGTCAGAGTGCTGGGTTCTTCAGGGTTTCAATTCCCTTTGGCCCCGTTGGCTTTGACTTCATTCCCATATTTGGGTCTGATAGGTGGAAGCAGAAGGAGAAGTCCGTGGGACACACTGATGGCCACGTAGCGTGCTTTGTTGAGAAATGAGTACACGGAACGGGTTAGATGCCTTTGCCTATTAAATTCCACGGTTGACCCAAGCTGTCGGCCATTCCCTGCCAACCACAGCTGCCTCCGGGCCTTGAGGTCCCGGCGTGTGACCCCCGCCCCTCCCGGTGTCCACGGCTCGGCGCCGTCTCACAGTGGAACCCTCCAGAAGAGAAGGCAGCCCACGGAGTTGCTGCAGGGCAGGCATTCGTTCCGCTTCTGCTGCCCACCCAGACACGCTCGGCGCAGGCACCGGGCGCTGCGGGCGGGGAGGCACCATGGACAGCTCTCCGGGCGCCGCCCGAGCCTCCGCCGCCCCGCGGGACACCCGGCCGGGCACGCGCCAGTCCCCGCGCCCCAGAGCTTTCCCTGGCGCCCGCGGGGACGGTTGGTACGCTCTGAAGAAGCCCACGCGGGCGGGCCGGGGGAGGCCGAGCCTCCTGTCCCCGCCTCCCCAGCGGGGCGACCTGCGACTCCCGCCGGGACCCCAGGGCGGCTCTCGACGAGGGTGGCCGCGCGCGCGCCGAGAAGGTAGAGACCCGCGGTAGGGCTCGGGTGGGCGTGGCCTGCCGCCTGCCGCCCCGCCCCCCGAGGGGCGGGCCTTCCGCCCCCGGCCGCGGCGCAATGCGGAAGAGAGGGGCCCGCCGGAGCGGAAGTGACGCCTGCGGCGGCTGTGGCGGCGGCGGCTGCGGGTGAAGGAGGAGGAGGAGCCGGAGGGAGAGGTGAGCAAGCCGGCGGCGGGGGGGCGGGGAGCGGGAGCGGGAGCGGCGGCGGCCGCGGCCAGACCCACCGGCAGCCGGGCGCGCGGGCGGACGCCTCCCGGGCAGCCTCCGCCGCCGCAGCGCGGGCGGGAACGGTGAGGGGCGACCGCGGGCAGCGCGGGGCCGGGAGCGGGGAGCCCGCGGGGCGTGCGTGGGGCGGGGGGCTGCGGTGACAGCGCTGTCAGCCCGGCGGCGGCGGAGCCCAGCGCGTCGGGGCGCGGGGTCATCGCCTCTGGCGCATCGTGGAGGGAGCCGGCGGCCGGGCCGCCTCGTCCGCCGGGGAGGGAGCGGCTTTCCCGGGACCCCCTGAGGAGCCGCGGTCGGGTCCGGGTGCTCAGCGCTCCCGGGGGCCTGCGGGCGGCACCGCGCCGCCCCCCCGCCTGCCCTTCTCTGCCGCCCCCGGGCGAGCCTCTGGCGTCGGATTAATCCTCTCCCCTCCTCCTGCCCCCTAAGGAGCTTTGGAGGCCGCCTCGCTCGCCTCCCCACCCCCCTCCCGGGCCGCCGAACGGCTTGAAGTTTCCGAATCGGTTCCCGAATCGGTTCCCTTTCAACGTTAGTGACAAACCCCGAAGCAGGAAGCTGATAAACAACTCCGGACGAAATACGCCCAAAAATCTTATCTTTTTTTTTTTTTTTTCTTTTCTTTCTTTCTTTTTTTTTTTTTTTTTGCAAACGTAAAGTAAACGAGTAACTCCTCCGAACCAAAAACCGCTCGTGGACTTAGAGTTAATTCAACCTTACGTTGCGTTTGCAGGGAGAATCGGTTAGCTTTTCTCTCCTCCGGCTTTTTTTTTTTTTTTTTTTTTTTTTTTTGATGAAATTAAGTGACGGCTTCTTTTTTTTTTTTTTTTTTTTTGGAATGAACCATTCTCTACCCCCCCCTTTTTTTTCTTTTTCTTTTTTCTTTTCTTTCCATCCTCCTCCCCCCCCCCCCCCCCATCAAAACCTGGCAAGGAGGACTTCTGGACGCCTTGCAGTCCTTGCTGCAGAAGGAAACGTTAGCTTCATTTATTCGTTTTTTGCTTGTTTTTTTTGCAGGGCTGCCTCTGAAGAAAGGAGAATGGCGTTCAGCAAAGGATTTCGGATCTATCACAAACTGGACCCCCCACCTTTCAGTCTCATAGTGGAAACTAGGCATAAGGAGGAATGTCTCATGTTCGAGTCTGGGGCTGTAGCTGTGCTTTGTAAGTCATCTGTCATGGCCCAACTGATCGTGTCTCTGTTTTGATTTGAAACCATTCCGATGCAGCCGGTTCTTTGGAGGACACCCCTGGCAACCCCTTTCCTTCACTGTATTTTGCTAAGCAGATTATGCTCTAATTTTCCTTTCATCAGACCTTATTTTAAACTTTGACTTTCTATCCTGCCCCCTGCTACAGGTTTCTTTAGGAGGTTTGGGGGTGGGGTGGGCTGGAGAATGCAAGTTTGGTTACAGGTTTTTGCTTTCTTGGGTTCTTTGGCTGCTCATAACAGTAAATCTTTCTTTCCAAAAACAAAACAAAACCATATATATATATTATACACACACACACACACACACACACACATATAGTTACAGTTTATATCACATCACATTAACCCATAAAGGCTTGCTTGACATCTTTACTGTAATGAATGGGATTTCTTATATATCAGTTATCATAATGAACTACCAGGGTGCTTATTTATCTGATCTTTTCGGAATATCTTATGTTGAGGCCCTTACATTTTTTATTAAGAAAACTGTATGTAAACTTCTAAAAGCTTATGTGGGATATGTGATTGGGTTCATATTATTTAAAAAAAAAATTTTCTTGATAAGTCTAAAGAAAAGGACTACTGTACCACAAGGAAAATAGCAGATTGGTATGGTGTAGGTTATTTTTGGGCAGATGGATGAAGTTAAAAATAAAAATACTAATTTGAATATTAATTTTCTTTCATAATCTAAGATTTTGGCAGATAACTCCAGCTTGGAGTTATTTGAAATGCGATTGTGGTTTTTTTTTTTTTTTTTTTTTGCGATTGTGTTTTTAAAGGCTTTTATTAGTGATAACTACTTTTTTTTTTTTTTTTTTTGTCATGTTTTTGCTTTGTTAGCATCAGTTTAGCTACTGGTCATATTTTATGAATTAAAAATAGTGTTTGAAGGTCATACTTACAGGGGTGCCTGG
Source organism: Canis lupus baileyi (assembly GCF_048164855.1). NCBI lineage: Eukaryota > Metazoa > Chordata > Mammalia > Carnivora > Canidae > Canis > Canis lupus. Next base: position 31,469,253 of record NC_132867.1, on the reverse strand, counting down.
GTGGCGCTGTTGGTTAAGCATTCAGCTCTTGATATTGGCCTAGGTCATAGTCTCAGGGTTGTGGGATCCAGCCCTGTGTTGGACTCTGCACTCATTGCAGAGTCTGCTTGAGATTCTTTCTCTCCCTCTGCACCTCCTGCTCCCATGCAGGCATCCTTTCTCTCTCACTCCTCTCCCTCAAATAACTAAATAAACCTTTAAAAACAAAAAAGTCATACTTACAAATATAAGCCCCTAGATATTTTAAATTGTTAAACTTTGTTCAGATTCAGTAAGTGAAGAGCATACGTAAGGCCCTAACTTTTGCATATAGAACATTAACCTGATAAAATGTTAACCTGATCTTAATATTCTAAAATAGTAAAATTTTATCCTGATTGGGGAAAAGAGAGTGGTGACATAATGAAAAAGCTTAAGCAAAGTTAATGTATAAGAAATGTATATATTTTTGGTACATACAGTAACATGGCTTGAGTGAGCAAGAAGAGCTATTTGGGTTCTAAGAAACAAGTATTAATGAGTTATACTTTATGGACTTAATTCAAAGTTTTTTTATATTTAAATAAACTGAAATATATCTTGCTATAATATTAATTTGCAGGTTTTTTTTCATACTACAAACATAGTTCTTATACTCATGAATTCTTAATATCTGGGGGGAATGGTGTGGTTTAGTTGTGAAATACTTTTTAGCTGCTTGCGGGTTTTTGTTTGTGATGTTACCTGATTTTCTAATTTGTCTAAATTTTAAATGTTTCTTCAGTTGTGATTACTGGTAATAATAGGGAGTCAAATTCTCAGTTATCCAGTATATATAAGCCATAGTTATTAGAATTATTGCTATATTTTACTCTCAGGAAACCTGAGAATAATCATACTTCTAAACCTCTAATGGCTCTCTTTTATATCAAATAATGGTTAAAAAAGCAAACGACCTAAACGATCCATTTTGGCATTAACATTTACTTTAAGGAAGAAAATATTAAAAATACTGTCTTAACATTATTGAGTGTATTTATTTTCATTAGATTTAGACTATATAAACAATTCAGGAGAAAAAAGTTCAATAATGCCTTTCTCAGTAAAAGTAGCATAAATGGATGTATAATTTTTTGGATATGTTATTAGCTTTCCTAAAATAAACTCTATTGTAATAACTTAAAATATTACTATGAAGAGCTAACAGACCTATTTATAAATCCTTTACTTATAAAATTAATTTGACATTCATTTGGGAGCAATACCAAGGTGCATATTGTGCTGTAGAGTATTCATTTTTAAAACATTACATTTCTTAAAGGCCTGTTATATTCAGGGAACTGTGCTTGGAAGATACTGAGATGTTCTTTTTCTCTTTAACACTCCCAGCCCCTTGAATCTCAAGACATTCTGCTTATTAATATGTAAGAAGAATCTTTTCAAAACATGTTGGACATTAAACCAGTTTTTCAGTAAGATTAAGTTTAAAGTCTTCAACTTGTCCATCAAGGCCTTCCATAACTCGGCCCCACCCTGTGTGTCCAGTGTCAATATTGGTCTCCTTCAAGGAGACTTACTTTTTCTCAGTGTTTTCCCAAGTTACCATGCTTTTTTTCCCCCTTCATCATGCTGTTCCTATTGCACCTTCTTCCTTCATGGCTGCTAGAATGCTCTTCTCTTTCTTTTTTTTTTTTTTTTTTTAAGATTTTATTTATTTATTCGTGATAGACATAGAGAGAGAGGCAGAGAGACACTGGCAGAGGGAGAAGCAGGCTCCATGCTGGGAGCCTGACTCTACCGGCCGGGACTGGGCCAGGGATCACGCCCTGGGGGATGATAGGCGCCAAACTGCTGAGCCACCCAGGGATCTCCTCTTTCTAATTCAAGCTCTTTCATTCTCGCTCAAGCCTTCTTCCTTCCTGAGAATCTGCCCACCCGCCCAATCCATCTCTTGTCTCTTTCTTTTCTTCATTTTGCTAGAACCCAGTCTGTTTTGCAGGATAACCCTTTTTTTTTATGTGCGGGTTTGTGATTCTTATGTGCAGGTGATCTTTTTGAAAGTAGATGGTAAAAGTGACCCTTGCAGGAAGTAGTCGTGCCCCATAAGCTGATGGTTTCTACAGGCCTCAGTTGTCCTGGCTTTAAAGTTTAAAAACTCAGACATCTTAGGCAGTACATATTGGATTGACAATCACTTAATTTTTTTGGCTTATGCCAAAAGTGCCATGAGATACCCAACAGGAAACCTTATACACAATATAATTGTGTATTATTAGCACATATCAAAAAATGAGGTGCAAGTGAAAACACAGTAAAAACAATTTCAGGTCATGGATCTTTGTAGATCCTGAGTGTCTACTAATCTAGCCTCAGGACTCTGTCTTTATGTTGCTAAGTTTCTAAACTTAAATCAGCCATGATACTATGACTTAATCAATTAGTGAGCCAGTGGTTTTCAGCCTTGGAGGCACATTGTAATCACCGGTGGGGGTTTACAAATGCTGCTGCCTGGGCTCCAGCTCCCTAGAGATTCTGTTGTAATTAGGTTGTGGTGATCGTTCTGAGCATAATTTATATAGGCCTTTTTAGGATAGATTATGAGACAACTTTTTAGCTTGCAAATTTTATCCAAAGTAGCCACATTTCCAAAATTTTAATGCTATTATTGACTATTATGGGCCAGTAGCTAGTTTTCTTGAAACCTTCAGCCTGAACCAATTGCTAATGATCCCATAAATACTTTTGATACAGTGCCTTCAGTGGAACTTCTGTGCCTGGGCACTGTACTCCTTGAAAAAAAGATCCATATCTTAGTAATCTTTACATCTCTACTGCTTAGTTCAGTGTTTTACTCATGCTTACAGAATAAATAGCTAAATTAGTGCCTTGAGGGGGAGTGGAGATTAACCTAAACTAGCTTACAAAGTTGACAAAAATATAGTATTCTGTGTTTGAAAGTACGGTACCTTTTTCTCTAAAAATTTTTTAAAATCTTTTAAAGAATGCTATTTGACAGAACTGCTGATATAAAAGACATAAAAATTATCAGTCCAGAAAACCAATTAAACTGAAATTCGATGTCCGTGGAGCCAGTGGTTCAGTGTAGCAAGTGGATTCTCTGTGTCCAGTATACTATGTCTGGACCAGTATAATAAGCAGCAAGTGTGATGGGCAAGTTATAACACTATTTTTTCTTGGAAACTAATAGATTAAAGAAAACATCTACTAGTTTTTGTTTTAAGATTTTTAAAATTTATTTATTTATTCATGAGAGTCACAGAGAGAAAGAGAGAGAGGCAGAGACACAGGCAGAGGAGGAACAGGCTCCATGCAGGGACCCTGATGTGGGACTCAATCCCAGGACTCTAGGATCATGCCCTGGGCCGAAGGCAGGTGCCAAACCACTTAGCCACCTAGGGATCCCCACATCTACTAGTTTTGAGTCAGGTTCGGTTTTCCTCATCTTTCTAAAGTTATTCGCACAGAAAGACTGCAACAGGAGAAGGACAAGTAGCCAGTCTGACCAATGCATGCATGAAATTCACAAGCTGTCCCATTATTTTTCATCCCATCTCCTGCTTCAGGAGAGGTAAATAATTTACTTCATAATTGTATTCTAAGTAGAAAAGAAAGGGAAGGGAAGGGCAACAGATGGGAAATGAAGGATGATTCTAAAAACAAATTATGAATATCTGTTTAAAAGATGAGATGGAGGGCAGCCCAGGTGGCTCAGTGGTTTAACACCACCTTCGGCTCAGGGCCTGATCCTGGAGACCTGGGATCAAGTTCCGCATTGGGCTCCCTGCAGGGAGCCTACTTCTCCCTCTGCCCGTGTCTCTGCCTCTCTCTCTCTGTGTCTCATGAATAAATAAATAAAATCTTAAAAAAACAAAACACAAAACAGATGAGATGGAAAGTGGTAATATAAATTCCTTACTTTTACTATTAGAGCTTTTGCTCTTTTCAGTATATGCTAGTATGGAAGTAAGGATTAATTGCTTCTGTCTAGTGGTAAGATTATTTTCAGGTTTTCCAACTCAGGACTCAAATCATGTACTTACTAGACAGCAAGGCCATCTCACTGTACTCTGGATCTAGTTTTACTCCAGGTTGTCCATCTGAATTTCTTCATATATCTAATTTTTTCTTTATGGAAATATGAGCCATAAAACTATAGGACAACATTCTGGTGATCTTTGTCACAGAATGTGAATTACACTGCCTTTTCTATGACCATAAAGGAGTAATAATAGAAATAATAGTTGCCATTTCCTGGGATCTCCCTCTGCCAGTCACGACATGAAGCCAGAAGTTCCAAAACCTTATTTTTTTATGTGTCTCATTAAGTTTTTCACAGCACCCCCAGGCCACAGTTCTGTTTCTTAAATAATTAGGTCTAAATGTTAAATATGTCTGTCATAACAACCCCAGTGGCTATTTGAAAAAATGATGCAGGTAAATGGAACATAATCTATTTCTTTCATAAATAACCAGTTACTTACTAATGTGATATTAATGTACATGTTGAGCATTGAGCAGCTTTTCAAACCTTAGAATCAGACTGGACAGCTCCACCCTCATTTCCTGTTGATTTTAGAGTGGTACTTGCTTTTTGTCACAGCAAGTACTGAAAACACAGCATTACAAAGATATGGTACCATTAAAGGAATCTAATGTGAAAACTCTGAACTACCTCAAGCTCATAGTTTGAGCTAGGCAGCATCTGTTGAGTATCTCTGTGTTTCTTTCGATTTAAAATCTCCTGCAGCTCTTATGGGAGTTTGTTGACATGTCCTGGAGCATTTCAGCCTAAGGAGATGTGGTCATAGACATCCTTTATTTCATTTAATTCTGTGGATTATGCTTTCATCTCCATTTCACAGATGTGCAAACTGAGGCTTAGAGAGACAGAATAACTGGTCTAATGATGTAATCTAACCATTTTATTTTTTTCACTTTAATGATTATTATTTTGCTGTGAGAGTGGTGGTGATTATTTTGGGAGTTAGGGAATGAAGAGCAAAAATAAGGGAATGCAAGTAGAAGTTAAGAGTGAAATTGGTAGCATTTTCTAATGAGGGAAGTGTTAAACTTGCTGTGTTTTTGCCTACAGACTATTAATATATTAGGGAACATGATTTGATTTAGAGTTAGGTCATTAAAACAAAGTTGCTGTGCTGAGCCAAGTTAAATGTCAGGTTCTGAAATTTTGGATAACAAGTATAGTAGGTGGTGATGACAAGCACTGTGCATAGTTTTTTTTTTTTTTTTTTTTTTCCTTAATTGCCAAATGCTGGCAGTCAGCATGCTTACCCTTTAGATAAGTTGCAGTATCCTATCTCTTTTTAAGAAAAATTTCAAGTTGAGGGAAGAAGTGACTTTTTATAGTTGACCTTTTCTGCACAGAATGATGAAATTTAGACTTGTTATATATCACTTTGTGTTAGGGTTGCAAAAATGCATTTTCATTTTGTAAGTAATTTTTGGAATGTTCTATTTGATAGAAAAAGTAAACAGCAACTTAAATATCTATGCTTAAAAAGAAAAAATTTAGCCTAACCTTTTACTCCTGGGCCAGAGAGCGGGATTAGCTTGTTAATATAGGGCCAAAGTAGTAGTTCCTGAGTGATTTCCTTTCTCTACCACTTAACTTTGCTATGAGAAAATAAAAGGTGAAGCACAGTGTGTCTCTTATTGAACAGTGAACCCCCATTATGTGACTTTTATTATGTAACTTCAGGTTTACCAGATGTTCTAACTTGTCTTATAACTAGTACAAATCCATAATAGAGTTTTTCTTCTGATCATGATGTTATAACAGGAACTGGGTTTACCCTTTTACTTTACATAACAACAAAACAACTAGAATGAAGCAGTTTTCAGACATGAACAACAAGCAGGTGGCATGAGACACTGATCCTTGAGGGAGGGGAAACAAAGAAGTGAGCCTTATGATTGCTCTAGCAGATCACTCTGCTTACTACCTTGAGTACTTCCAGGCTGCAGTAGCAGTGAGATGCGCCCAAAGAAAGCCTGGCAGTCTCCTGAGTTGAGGAGACAGAGTAAGGAATTTGTGGAAGCCAAGTCAATGAGAATTCTCAGGGCTAGTACCGAAGAGGAGGTAGCTGCACAGTTTTAAAGATGTGCTGAGGGTTCCACTTGAGATTTCAGCTGAGCACTGAAACTGTCCAAGGCAAGGAAAGAACCAGCAAAAAGGAGCAGTAAGAAATATTCCTGGACCTCACCCAGGGCTGGAAATAGTTAAGCTGTTAACAGCTTCCAGAATGAAAAAATATTATAGTACTCTGGGAACTCAGTTGAATATTCAGAAGGGTATATTGCTTCAGTAGTGGGGCAGAGTAGCTCTAGACTAAAGGCTTCTGTGGTCCTATCTGACAAAGCTTAAAAGCAAGACCTAAAGGGATCAAGCTGTTTCCAAATAACCTAATTTCTAAAAATCTTCACTGTACCCTAGAACAAAGTTTAAGAATATAGGAATACAAAATAGATATCCATATATCCAGCATTTGACTCTGTAAAATTCACAATGTCTGGCATTCAATTAAAAATTGCCATACATGGAAAGAAACAAGAAAACACACCCCATAATGAGGAGAAAAGTCAATCTGTAAACACAGATGTTAAAATTAATAAACAAGGAGGGGCACCTGGGTAGCTCAGTGCGTTAAGTATCTGACTCTTGATTTCGGCTCAGGTCATGATTTCGGCTCTGCCCTGAACATGGAGTTAGATTCTCTCTCCCTTTCCTCTGCCCCTCCCACACATGCTCTCTCTTTAAAAAAAATCAATAACAGTTATTGAAAATATACTTCATATTTCTAAGAAGTAGAGGAGAGAATAAACATGTTAAAGAGAGACATGAGGGGTACCTGGGTGACACTGTCAGTTGGGTGTCTGCCTTCTGCCTAGTGGTGATCTCAGGGTCCTGGGATCAATTCCTGTGTCAGACTCTGCTCAGCAGGAATCTGCTTCTCCCTCTCACTCTCCCTCTGTTCTCTCTCTGACTCTCAGATAAATCTTAAAAAGACAAAAATGTGAAAGACCTAAACCAAATAGAAATGAAAATAATTATCTGAAATGAAAAAAAATACACTGATAGGGATTAGTAGATTAGACACTGCAAAATAAATGATTGTGAATTTGAAGACATAATAATAGAAAGTATTCAAAATGAAACACAGAGAAAAGACTAAAATTGATAAACAGAGCCATCAATGGCCTGGGCAGCAACTTTATATGGCTTATATATGTGTAATTGGAATCCTAGAAGAAGGGGATTGAAGCAGAAAAATTTTTGAAGAAATAACAGCTGATGTTTTCCAAATTTGGTGAAAACTATAAATCCATAGATCCAAGAAGCTAAGTGAACCCCAAGCAGAAGAAACATGACACAAACTACACCTAGATACTTTATCAAATTGCTTAAAACCAGTGATATGGAGAGAAATCTTAAAAACAGGCCAAGAAAAAAGACATAACCTACTGAAGAAAGAAGACATGAGATGAATAATGATAGACTGTTCTTCAGAAACAATCCAAGCCAGTGGATGTGGAACAACATCTTGAAAGTACTGAAAGAAGAAGAAAATAAAACTGTACACCCAGGTTTCTGTGCCCAACCACAATTAAGATGATGTAAAGACTTTTTCAGATACCCCAAAGCTGAAAAAATATGAGCCAATTATGTGGGTAGCAGTTTAAATAGTATAGCTTTTCTTTGCATCTAGTACCAACATGTTCAACAATGGTGATAAAGTCTGACTCAGTGAAATTTTATCACTTAGTTACCATACAAAGTTAAACATAAGTTAGTTAAACATAAGAAGGAGGGTGGACTAGTGCATTTGGGGTTAGTCTTGTAATTCGAGTGCCAAAAGGAGACAGAACTTAAAAATTGAATACTGTACTTTTATTGGTGACAGATTATATCTGCTTGAGTTTTTTAATGGTTGTAAATAAGAATTTGTGTTTTTATCTTTTTCTACTAAAACGGAGTTTGCAAGGGTAAGCCATCGTTGTTCCTCTTGTTGTATTACATGATATAAGCAGGTGCTCACATTGGAGTGCATTTCACAGCCACTGAACTAGTCACATTCTTGTGAGTAAATGTGGCATTTGGGGAGATGAATTAACATGTTGGTCAGTTGGACACTTTTTAATCACTCTTTTAGTTTAGGTTGAAAGATATGCTCTTTAAATTTCTGGATGATTTTGAAATAAGAAAAGAAAAGGAAGGGAAAGAAAAGGAAGGAAAAAAATATTTTGGGTTAAATTGTAGGCTTAAACATTATATATTACTATGTATTGAATGTTATATTTATTAAAATCTTCATTTCCATTTTATCATAGTTTTTATATAACATTATATATAAAGTGTGTTTACTTATATAAACTAGGTCTTACCAATAAATATTTATTATGAGTTGTGTTTCCTTCTGCTTACTAGTAGACCATAGGATGCTGTAGTCTTTTGAGTACCTTACTGAAATGTAGATACACAAAGTCTTTTAATCCTATGAACTTTGTGTGAAGTATAGGAAGAATGAATCTTATAATTAAGTAAATTCCTAGCTAATTGTACATTAGTGCTCATTAGTGATCTGTGCTTGGTCCACATTGGGTCTAGTCTTTGGCTTATTTTGTTGGATGAGTTCATCATTCTCTTGGAGAATAGGTGGAAAGTATAGTTTACCAGACTTGTAGATATTGCAAAGCTGTGTGGGACTGATACAGAGCTGGGTAGAATAATACTTATGTTGGATGACACAATTGAAATCTAAGGGAATGGATTGGAACACACAAAATGAACATGAACTTTCTGTTGCACTGGATCAAATTGAGTTTTGTATCCTTTCCTGATTCAAATGCTGTGGCTGTAGGGGTTTCATATGCAATTTGCATTGGGCTGTTGATTAGCAAAATAAGGTAGAAATTACTATCATTGTCTAGGTTTCCATGATACCCCAATCTGTATGGTGGCTACACAGTACAGAAAGGTTGGAATAGATACTGGGTTTATAGTCACATCGATCTCTGCACTCCCTCAAACCTGCTCTTCCTTATCTTAGTGGATTGCAATCCATCCTGCCTTGTTGTTTAAACCAGAAGAATCATTCTCTACATTTCCTTCTCTCCAACTTCACACGTTCAATCTACTACCATGTCCAGTATACTCAACCTTCTAATTTCACTGAGAATCCATGCGATTCACCATTTAGCTGGTTCTACCACTGCCAAGCCACTATAGTCCCTTTCATGGACCATTACTATAGCCTCCTTAACTGATCTCCTTGTTTCCACTCCTCTTACCCACTGTCCAGTCTCTTTAAAAACAATTTAGATGATTATTATTTCCCTGATTAAAACCTTTTTGTGGTTGACCACTGACTTAAAATCCAAGCTCTTTAAAATGATCTGCATTAAATCATTGAGTCCCTGCCTCCCTCTTCAGTCTTAGATTATTTTGCCTCTTGGTTTTTGTGTCCCAGCCACTTCGGCCTTCTTTTAGTTCTGAATGTACCAAATTATTTCTGATCTCAGAGCCTTCACATATGCTGTTTCTTCTATTCGATATTTATTTAAAAAAATACATTTACTCATGCATGTAGAAAAATACAGAAATCATAAATGTAGAATGTGATGAATTATTAGAGTGAACATATGCATGTTACCACTGCCAGGTTGAGAAATAAACATTACTGGCTTTCTAGAAGATTCCCTCACATTCTTCCCCAATTATTATCTCAACCATGATTTGCAGAGATATTCACTGCCTGATTTCATACAATCACAGATTAGTTTTATCTGGTTTTTAACCTAATGTAAATGGAATCATTCAATATGTATTCCGTTGGATCTGGCTTCTTTCTCTCAATGTTCTATATGAGAGATTATCTATGTTGTAGCATGTTGCAGTAGTTTTCATTGTCAAGTAGTATTCCATTGTATAATTTTTCCAGTATTTGTTCTGTTGACATTTATTTCTAATTTTGTCTGTTATGAATGACACTAGTATGACATGCTTATCCGTGTCTTTTGGTGCATATATGTACACATTTCTGTTGGATATATTTTTAGGAATGGAATTTCTGGGTCATAGAGTATTTGTATGTTGCCTGGAATGTTTTTATTATTATTATTATTATTAATTATTATTATTATTATTATTTGTTTGGAATGCTTTTACCTCCACTCTTCATTTGGCTAGCTTTCTGTTTATTCTTCAGGTTTCCTTGTAAAGGTCACTTCTGCAGGCAGGCTTATCCTAACCGTTGCTCTTCCCCTAACAATTTTAAATGAGTTCCTCCTGTTGTAGTCTTATTGGAACTCCATCATAGTACTTACTACCACTTAGAATTTTGCATTTGTGTAGTTATATAATGGCTATCTTCCCAATGGAAAGTATTAGAACACTGACTTTTTTTATTTGTAGAACTTTGCTAGAGTGCTGGTACATAGTAAGCATTCAGTAGACTGGTTACATGAATGAGTGAAAGGTTATTATTATTTTGAAATGTTGTCAAGATTGGGATTTGCAGTTTATACAGAACATTAATTTGGATAGTTTAATGTCTTTCAGCTGGAATTTTAATTATTTAATTATACAAAGAGAACCTTTTCCTTTTAAAATAATTTTTGTTTTAATGTATGGTAAAATGGAAAGTGGCTTTACTGCCAGGTAGTTATATGATCTTGAATGAATCATCTAAACTCTTAGTGTTTTTTCCTTTTGAAAATGAGTAGCTTGTTTTGCATGATCTCCAGGATCCTTTGACTAGAGGCTCTCTCATTCTACACCAAAGTGCTACCTGTATGCAAATAAGCTGACCACAAACTGCAGTGCATGCAACCACAGGCAAATTGTGATTCTAGGAAGAGCATGCTAATTTGTAATCTTGTTTTCACATTCTTAATGACTTTTTTTAGTTTGGTCTTATCAGCTGAAGAAAGTCTACTGCCCAACTGGAAGGTTTGAGTCACAGTAGAATGTTGACATTGGGTAGCAGGACCTTCATTAGGTAGCTTTAATTGTTTAATTTGAATTATTGTAATTCTAAGAAGTCAGAGAAATTTTCCTATAAACTTAATCCTCAATACCATTTAAATTTAAAATAAATGACTTTGTAATTATCTTGTGATCTTAGGTAATAAGTTAATTTTGTTTCTTTCTGTTCAGATGGTAGAGTTAGCAATGCAGGTCTGATCACCAGTTATTCTCTGTTTAGTAAGCCTCTGTTTTAGAGTCACACTCATGAAAATCAAGAAATAGGGATATGATTATGTTTTCATCTGACTTTCTATAGATGATGTTATGCTTCATTATTTGCTTAACATTCTAATTTGAGAAGAGAAGGTGTGATACCAATAATGCTGAATAATGTCAGTTATGTCGTATGATATAATCCTACAAAAGCAAGCCACTCCAGCAAAGGAGGGTGCTGAGCAATGTGCTAGAGGACAATTAGTATGTTAAATTTTGATGAAGACCAATTGATACATGTATACTTTTGAGTGTTTTCTGTAGTCTATAAATAGATCACCTCTTCAGCTTCTATTTTCATTACTTTCTGTTGCTTCAGTAGGAAACATAGGTTAGGCCTCCTTGCTGTCCTGAATTTGTTCAGTTAAAAGAACTTTGAAAGCAGTACAGAGCTAAAACAGCTGAGTGAGTTAAGTCACTTGAATAAAGGTGTTGGATGTCACTACCTCATGGCTTAGTATAGTTTTCAGTATTCCTCAACCTCTCCTGTGATGAGCCAGGGCCAGCTTGTTATTCTCCAAGACTGTTTTCAAGAGAGGAGGATACTAAAGCTAAGTTATTTAAGATGAATGTAAGGAAAACATTTATGGCGGAGTACAGCATTATTTACCCTTCCTGGGGTCTCCATTCTGGAATCGCTGAGTTTTCCTTCCCAATTTATTATATATTTATCATTTGATGATTATATGATGGCCTTAGAGTGGGCTATGGGGTCATTTTTTTTTAATATTTTATTTACTTTTTTATTTGAGAGAGAGCATGTGTACCTGTGTATAGGAGGGGGGTAGAGGAAGAGGGAGAGAGAGAGAATCTCAAGCAGACTCCACACTGAGTGTGTAGGTGGACATGGGGCTCTATCCCACGACCCTGAGATCATGATCTGAGCTGAAATCAAGAGTTGGTTGCCTAACCACCACCCAGACACCCGCTACGGGTCTTTCTAAAGGCAGTAGGACTTACGGCTTCCTTTCAAGTTCTAAAAGTCCAGATGCCCATTGAGCTTTTGATTAGTATACCTTTGGTTGAAGGTAATTGGAGGAAAGTACCTCTCAGATTACTTAGAATTCCAGTAGCCCCTGCTCTCACTGACTGGCCAGAGTTATCTTGCCTTCTCTTCTTTCTGAACTTATCCAGCATGCCAAAGAATGTTGTCAGAATAAGTTTTTTTTATCATTTTATTTTGGGAAGTCTCAAACATGCATCAAAAAAGGGAGACTAATGTCATTGTACTCCATGTATCTGTCACCCAACCTCCATGATTATCAACTCATGGACACTTGTGTTTATCTATATCCCTATCTACTAGTTCCCCCTCCCTATTTATTTTAAAGTGAATACCAGATGTCATGTAATTTCATCTATAAATATTCTTATGAGAATAAATGTTGGGTAGCCTCGGTGGCTCAGCGGTTTGGTGCCTGCATTCGGCCCAGGGCATGATCCTGGAGCCCGGGATCAAGTTCCACATTGGGCTCCCTGCATGGAGCCTGCTTCTCCTCTGCCTGTGTCTCTGCCTCTCTTGCTGTGTCTCTCATGAATAAATAAATAAAATCTTTTTTTTTTAAAGAATAAATGTTTATGGCACATATTTTCTTTTGTTTTAAATTCTATTCTGTGCCTCTCTTGCTGTGTCTCTCATGAATAAATAAATAAAATCTTTTTTTTTAAAAGAGAATAAATGTTTATGGCACATATTTTCTTTTGTTTTAAATTCTATTCTATGATCTTATTCGTATTCACATACTTACTAGGATTAAAATCAGAAGACTTTCAGATGATCAGTTCTATAGAGGTGTGGATATATTGTAAAATAGCCCCATGTTCTCCGGAACTGCATGTTCGCATTAGATGGTAAATTAAGAAAAAATTGAAAGCGTAAGTGAAAGGCAGTGTTGGGTGTGACAAGGGAAAAAGAGCTTTTCTCTTTAAGATAAGCCTTAGAGGAAGTTGGGTACTGTTGAACCCTGAGGTATTCCAGTAGTAACTTGGGGAGTCAGGCCCTGCCTTACTTTACATGTTGAACAGATGAGCCAGAGAAGTCCAGCTCTACCTGAGTTGAGCTGCTACGGGTCTTGATGGTGGTTAGAAATAAGTAACTTTTAAAAAGAAAGGTTTGTTTTTCCTAGCATCCTGTTTGCTTAACAACATCAACATAAACAGGAGAAAAAAAATACAGAGCAGTCTGTTCCCCTGATTGAAAACCCAGTAGATACCTTGAAAGACAGCCCCAGGGGCAAGGAGGAACCTGAACCTCCGTATCACCACACCTGCTGAACTCTCATTCCTTTCATTCTTTCACTCTGTTTTCCTTGGGGCTCTCCATACATCCTACCATTCCATAAACTCCACTAGTTTAAGCTCTGGTTAGAAATCATTTAACAAGGCCTGTGTTGCCCACTCCCAACCTCACACCCCCAGAGACATCCACCATAGATAGACATCATATTGGAAAATTTCCAGACGTCACTGTGAGGAAAAGTCAGACTTTAGAGCATTCAGATGCTATTGGTAGTAAGGTTAAATGTTTATCTTTTTCTATATTATTTAAAAACTCACAGCACATTCCCTTCTGTGCTATAACCTCTTAATTTGTTTTGGTCTATTAGATGAATACTTAACAATCGCAGTGTTCAGTGTCTCTGGTTAGGTTGGTATTGTGTTGAGATAAAAAGAAATGAGGGGCACCTGGGCACTCAGGTGGTTAAGCAACTGACCCTTTGATTTCAGCTTAGGTCATGGTATCAGGGTCATGAGATGGAGCCCCTGTTCTGGGCTCCCCATTCAGTGAGGAGTCTGTTTGAGATTCTCCCCCCCCCCCCCCCCCCCGTTCTCTCCTTCTGCTCTTCTCCCCATTTGTGTGCTTACGTGCTCTCTCTCTCTCTCTCTCTCTCTCTCTCTCATTCTCATAAGTAAGTAAATAAATCCTTTTTAAAAAATGAGGCCATTTCTGTTGCTGTTCGTATACAGGGAATGAGGTATAAAATAACGAGAAGGAAGATTTACTTCCGGCATGATCAAGGAAAGCATTTGAGTTAGGTATTGAAGGATGGGTAATATTTGGAAACAGAGAGATGACTAAACCGTGTTCCAGATGGAAAGAACACTGTGAACAAAGGGAAAACAATGTGGAGCACACAGAAGGAGCCACCCATTATTCATTTTTTATTCATTTTGGCTGCAGTGTAGGATGCCAGGGGAAATTATGAGGAAAAAGGAAAGATGGGGATGAGAGAGTGAAAATTGGTACATTTTGTGTTTTATCTAAAGGTTATACACAGTATTTTAAAGTACTATGGCTTTTTAATTTAAGTAATCTCTTTGTAGTGGAAGATTCCCAAACTATTTTCAAGAATTAAAAGTTACCAGAGAAATAGAACAATAATTTAATTAAGTCTCTCCCTCTTACATCATGTACTTCTATTTCATAGAGTTTCATAAAATAAGAGAATTCTTTCCCCATTAAAAAAATGTTTGGGGAGGAGGTAACATGATACTCTAAGCATTTATCTTAGTGCTTTGTAGAGATAAAAGCTTCTTAATTTAGGAATGTGCATGTGTTTAAATTTTATTTTTGATGGTTGCATTTCATTTTTTTTTTTTAATTTGAAGCATTGTCAAAGATACAGAAAAGCTGAAGTTCAGTACAAAGAACTTTTTTCTGATTTATTGGAGAATATTGCTGACATAATAATGTTCAGTCACCCACAAATACTGTTACTTATTTCCTAGAAAGAATTGCTCCTTCATAACTACAATATAACCATAAAAAAGTTAACATTGTACATCTGTCTAATCCTCAGACTCCATTCAAGTTCACCAACTGTCCCAACGACTCATAGTAAAACGATCCAGTTTAGATTTATCATTTTATTTGTTGGCCTCCCTCTTTATTCCCTTTTAAATCTGGAAAAGTTCTTCAGTCTTTGATGTTTACGGCCTTGAAACTTCTGAAGATGAAGGCCAGTTGTTTTGTAGAATGTACCTCACTTTGAGTTTGTCTCATGGTTCCTTGTGCTCAGATTCGGGTGATATGTCCTGGCAGGAATATTACAGAAGTGGTGCTGTGTCCTTTCCATTATATCCTGTCAGGGGGCACACAGTTTTGACTTGTCCCATTACTGGTGGTATTTATTCTGATTATTTGATTTAGGTGGTCTCTGGCAGACTCCTTGTATAAAAAGTGTTTTGAGGCAAGGTACTTCGAGAACATGTAAACTTCCCCATGACTCATCACACTTTCAGTTGATGGGCTTATTCAGTGGGTTGTAATCTGTTAACTATTTTAATTTGTTTTGATGCTTCAGATTGTTCCAGATTTCTCTAGTAGACGCCCCTTGAGGCTGGTTTCTTATTTCTGTGACATTTCTCCATTATTCTTTGAGTATTCCTGTTGTGACACAAGAATATGTTCCAGGCTCCTCTTGTCTCTGCCTTTGCCCTAGAATAGCCATTTTTCCAAGGAATCCTTAATAGTGGACAGTGGTATTAGAAAGCAAAGTCTGGGTGCTAGGTGTGGCCATTGCTATTGGAGTACTGCTGATCTCAGGCCCTGTCAATGGATAGAACTAAGGAGAATGTGTAATTATGTGTGAATATGTATATATATAGTTATACACACTCATTTATATCTATGTCTGTCCATCTGTCTATCTAGAAAACTAGGAGTTCACATTGGTAACTCTAATTCCTATCAACACTGCAGTGCCCATTCTAGTTTTCTCTCCTTCCATATTTGTACGCTCATTCACTGACAGTGAGGAACCTGGTTCCCATTATCCTGATCATTCCCCTTATGATCAACCACTTTCCTGTTGCCACTGAAGCTGCCTCCACCGTGTGGGTGCCTTCCTCAGCCTACAGGGCCTCCAGCACCCTGCCCTGGGCTTCCCTTCAGTGCACCCTGCCCTCCCCACCCTGCCCAAGCTTCAACCTGCCATACCAGGCCTCTCCCAACATCCCTGGGTGGGCACCACCCTCCTCACCCTACTGAGACTTGTCTTATCCCAGGCTGTCCTCCCCCCAAATGAGTGCCCTCTCTCCCTGCCTCTGGCTTCAAATCCATGCACAGAGCCATTGTTCTTACTCTGCTTGGGCTCTGACAACCTGCAAAAGACCTCCCTCAATTCTACCCCAAACCTCTGAAGCGTATATGGAAGAATAGGAAAACATCTACAGTCCTTTACATAAAAAAATGTTTAGGAAGAAAACACTATGTTCTCTTAGGGAATTGAAAGTGTCTGGAATTAAAATTGCATATGGCTCTGAAATTTCATTCACAAATTCATTTGACATAATATCTTTGAACTCCTACTGAGCGCCGGGCACTGAGCTCTGCCACTGGGGATAGAGCAGTGAGCTAGGCCAAATCCCTTCCTTCCGGGGATCCCTGGGTGGCTCAGCGGTTCAGCGCCTGTCTTCGGCCCAGGGTATGATCCTGGGGTCCCGGGATCGAGTCCCACGTCAGACTCCCTGCATGGAGCCTGCTTCTCCCTCTGCCTGTGTTTCTGCCTCTGTGTGTGTGTGTGTCTCTTATGAATAAATAAATAAAATCCTAAAAAAAAATCCCTTCCTTCTGAAGCTGCATTCTTTGGGGCTGTTTAAGAGGTTATCAGTTTGTTAATAACAAATTGATCACCTCTCTAACCCTGTTTCCTCATGTCAGATGGAAATAGTCGTAATTTTGCTGATGGGATTCTTGTGAAAATTAAATAATATGTGTTACTGTCATAATCATCACAGAAACAATATACAGATACTTCAACTGCAGCATCATTTATCACTCTAAAACTTATTTTAAAATTTCATTTAATAAAAAAAATAAAAAATAAAAAATAAAATTTCATTTAATAGTTTGAGGAGAAAGCAAAACATTCCTGGGAAATAAAGTGATATCTGCTCTTCAAATTATTTTTCCTTTCCTTAAGCATACTTTTATCTAGGAATAGGCACTTTAGTTTAAATTGTATGCCTGTGTGTGTGTGTCCTGTTTCCTGAGTCTTAGAATATAATATAAAAGTGTAAATAAGCAGCATGACATTTGTTGGCAATGTTTGAATCAGATGACAGTTTAATAGGTTTTCATGGGGCCTGAGAGACACAACATATTCATATATTTGGAGCACAGTCAATGAAAAGATAATTATTATACATGACTAGAAGAGTGACCATGTACCAGAAGAGTCAGGCACAAGAGATTAGGGTAAATATCTGGTAATATCTATATTACTATATTAGTGATGGTATTTAAATACATAGAGCATGTATGCTCTAAAACTAACATTTGCCCTGGAAGCCATGCCTTCTGTCATCAGAGATGTAACAAGTCTCTAACGTTTGCTTTAATGTATATGTGGTACTCTTAATGAGGCAGTATTTAGGGATAGGATCCTGATTTACTTTATAAAATATAATTAAAATTAATGTGACATTTTATATTTGTGTCATTTGTCATTTAATGTTAGGAGTAACAGTTACTTAAGCATATGTTGTAATAAGGAGAAGAAGAACTCTGGGAATGCAGAAGGAAATACAAATCCTCATAACTTTAATGGCTGGGTGAAATCTTACTCTCTAATTTTGTATAGGCAGCTTTGATAAAGGTAAAGGCCTCACTGAATAATGAGCATGCTAGAGAATTATGACAGTATCAGCTAATTGAGTGATTAATTGAGTAATTTAGTTTTTGCCTGTGCTGCCAGCTAGCAGAGCACAACTCATTCCAAGGCAGAAGTGGGTTAACTAGGAAGAAGGCTTATGAGTAGACAGTCCAAAAAGAGGTGTATCGGGCAAGGAAGATGAGATTGATGAAGTTTTGGAATATAGGTGAAGTTTGGTGGGGTGAGGTCCGGAGCCAACGACCAGGAAAGAATTCTTGAGACGTCTTTGGTGCAAAATGGTGGGGTTTTTTGTTTGTTTGTTTGAAGATTTTATTTATTCATTCATGAGAGACACAGAGAGAGAGAGAGAGGCAGAGACAGGCGTTCCAAATGGTGGTTTTATTAAAGCACGGGGACAGGACCTGTGGGCAGGAAGAGCTGCTGCCCCGGCTTGTGAGGAGTGACTGATCATATACCTGAGAGTTGGGAGGGGCATACTGTCCAAGGAATTCTGGAAGCAAGGTTTCCAGAATCTTGAAGGGCCTAGCTATTGTTGGGAAAAGGTCTTTTATTACCATCTAATAAAACCTTAGTCATGAGACCCTTCAGAGGTATATCGGTGTGCCATGTGCTTGGGGGATGATTGCCAATATGTATCTTGGGGGGGGGTGTTTAGAGATAAAGGAGGTTTCTAAAGGAATTTTTATATGTTAAAGTAGACTTACAGGATCCTGGGGGTCGGGCTAAGATTGCCTTCTGCCCTCAGCAAAGTATTAACATCCACTGAGGCAGTTGAGTCAGTAGAGGAATGTCCCTCTACCTGCTTCAAGACTTTTCAGTGTGCTGCCCTGGGCTTGTGCTTTGTCCTCAGATAGTCCTCTGTTCCCTCATCATTTCCCCCCCTGAACAATTAGAACCCTGGAGAAGAGCTTGGGGGCAAAGGAAAAGTTCTCTAATACAAAGTACTAAGGAATATTAGGCAAAGTAGTAGGCTGAGAAGATAGCCCTTTTGTTGGCTGTAAATAAAGATTGACAAGTTGGAAGGCATTAAGGATCTGATAATATGCTTTCCTTTTCTTTTCTTTAAGATTTTATGTGTTTATTAGAGGGAGAGAAAGAACACAAACCGGGGATAGGGGCAGAGGGAGATGGAGAAGCAGGCTCCCCACTGAGCAGGGAGAAGAGTGGAGCTCTACTCTGGGCTTGATCCCAGGACCCTGAGATCCTGATCTAGGCAAAGGCAGACGCTTAACCTACTGAGCCGTCCAGGGGCCCCATAACATACTTTTCTAATGTGGAACACATACTGTTGCCAAACTGTATTATAATTCTGTATTGTAGATGAATGAGGAAAGGAGAAAGGGGTCAGGCACAAGAGATTAGGGTAAATAAGGAATGAACCAGTCAGTCAGGAGGTGAGTTGGGGAGTGTGGAATAGAGAGTGGAAGGGGAGAACAGTAAAGAAGGAAAGAAATAGAAGAGAAAGGACAGAATGAGAAAGAGGATCACACCTTTCTGGATTTGTAGACTTTAGAATTATTTGGAATTGTCCATTGAGTTACAAATTATGGCTTAAATTTCTTCGGGTGTTTTTGGTAAATTTTTTAATATTTGCTAAGAACTGGGAAGAGTTTTCCTTTAAAGTTTCAGGATTTGTTTTTGTTTTTCAACAGAGTAACCATAACACCTGACCTAGGGATATTATTCTGTGGATTGTATTCATCAGCAAGATAACATTAACTTGATAGCAGAAGAAATGAATCAAGACAAAGGTGCAACTGAAGATATCCGTTCCTCTGCTAAACTCTGCAGTCAAGCGTTGCTGTTAGCTTTTATCATTTAAACATTTGTCATCTTCTATGTTTCAAGCACTATTCTAAATGTCAGGGATAAAAGGATGCATAGGACAACATTATTGCCTTCAAGGATTGGGCTGGTTAATGGGAAAGAGAAGTGATGGGTCTATATAAAATGTTTTGACAACATGAAGAGGGAGCTCTGTGAAAGAAGTGTGCCTGTAGAGGTTAGAGAAAGGTTTCCAGAAAGTAACTTTGTGTGATGTTTACATAAGGTGGTCAGGTAGAGCCTTGTAGACAGAAAGCTAGATTGCTGTGCAAAGGTGCAGGAATGTAAAAGAGTGCTTTGGGGGCAATTAGGGACAGTTTAATGTGATGAGAGCATAGAAGGGGGGCGGAAGGAGGGGGAAAGTAATTGAAAAATGAAGCAGAAAGAGGAGGTTGAGGCCACATTCTGAAAGATTGCTGGTGAAGGAGTTGGATGTTGTCTACTAGAGGTGTGATAACACAGGGCAGTGCTGGTAGTAGACATGGGCAAACAGGTGAGTGGGACAGAGAAGATTCAAAAACAATCTCCAAATAAATAAAATCTTTTAAAAAAGGGGGGGGAATGCCTGGGTGGCTCAGTCAGTGGTTGAGCGTGTGCCTTCGCCTCAGGGTGTGATCCCAGAGGTCCGGAATCGAGTCCCGCATCCGGCGCCCTGCGTGGAGCCTGCTTCTCTCTCTCTGCCTCTCTCTGTGTGTCTCTCATGAATAAATAAATAAAATCTTTAAAAACAAAAAAGTCTCCAAAACATGAGTATTATTTAGGGCAGTACTTCAGATCATTGGGAGAGGCTGGATTTATTCATCAGTGGTGCTGGAAAAATTTGTTGACTCTTTGAGAAGGACAATTAAGTTACTAGCTGAGGAAATATTTTATTTGATATATTTATATTAAGAATATCAGGTTTAGGGATGCCTGGGTGGCTCAGTAGGTTAAGCATCTGACTCCTGATCCCAGTTCAGGTCTAGATCTCCAAGTCATGAATTCAAGCCCTGCATTGGGCTCCACACTGTGCATGGAGCCTACTTAAAAAAAAAAAAAAAAAAAAAATATATATATATATATACATATATATATATACACACACACACATATATATGTATATATATGTATATGTATGTATGTTGTATTTAGATTTTTGTTTGAAACTCTGGCTTTATAACTAAATGACCCTGGAACTTTTTTTGTAGCATCTGCAGAAAAAGAGGCAATCAAGGGTACATACTCCAAAGTACTGGATGCATATGGACTTTTAGGTGTTTTACGATTAAATCTTGGTAAGTTTATTATTCAGTATAATTAATAATCTTTTTTATCTCTATTAATTCTAAGGATTTGAGAGATTGCTTATATATCATTTCATATTCCATATTTGAGCTAAAAGCATGGTAACATCTTTTAAACCCTAATTATGCTAATCTTGGGAAAATGTCAGTTGAAAAGGCATGTGACATACTCAAGCTGTTGTGATTTTAAGTTTCAGAGACATTATCCTATATGAACACTTTAAGATTGGTATCAGTTGTTAAAAGAGAAAATCAGGGCATTGTCTTTTTTTGTTTGTTCCAGTGCTTTAAAAAAAGACATCTTAGAACCACACTGATTGCTCTGGTTTATAGTAGAAAGGACATCTGCTTTGTATTTAAAAGGTCACAGCTTGAGTCCATCCCTGCCACTTAATGTCACCGCAGGCTGCAGAGTAACCCTTGTGACTGCGTAGCTGGAAGTGTGGCCCAAGGCCTGGTACCAGTCTGTGAACCATTTTGTTATTGGTATGTGATGAGATAAGGAGCTTGCACCATCATGCAAATCAACACATGGCTCCCTTGGTTGATAGAGTCTTACTATGCAAAAAAAGTCAGCTAAACTGAACAGTGAATTTAGTGAGGTAATTGATTTCCATTCTGGAACATGCACCTTTCTCACTGTGACAGTCCATGGGCCAAACTTTGAGGAGGACTGGTGTAAAGTGGAGATTTGTCATTTGTTATGAATCTATCACATGTAAAGCACTGTGCCTAGGTGCTTAGCTAATACTGCCTCAGGTAACCCTCACAGTCCAGTGAGGTTTATTTTAATCCTGGTTTGTGAGGGAGTGTATCTCAGGTTGGTTCTGTTAGCACACTAAAGTTGGTCTAGATAATAAGTGGCAGAGCCAAGATTCAGGGCCACTTCTGCCTGTCAAAGTACACCACCACTGAATTTCGCCTTCATGCTAATTTCATGGGATTTTTGCCAAAATCAGTGAAAATATCTATGAAAGTTTTTGTAAACCAAATTGCTTTATAAATTGTTATCAAGGGCTTTCTGTTCATATGTCGACAACAGCAGCTCACATTTATATTTTTTCCATTTCTTTGAACTGTGCTATTTACAAAGAGCTCCCACATTTATTGTCTTATGTGGATTTCCTGACAAACATAAAGGAAAGATGGGGAAGATAACATATAGATTATTTTTTTACTTGATAAATTTTTTAATATCAGATTAATCAAAGGAATAATTTCATCAATGTGAGATTATTCTGTTAATGTTTAAATGGTTCATGGATCTAAATGTGTTTAATCAAGGATTTTTTTCAACTTTTGCAAAAATCCAGTTGTAAATGTAAACATGTCCATGTCAGTTTAAAATAAGCATGCTGTCAGATTTTAAAAGTTGGAAACATGACAAGAAAGTTGGAGGAAATTTTGAATAACTTGAAAAATATTGGGAATTCAGGGACTTTTCATCCGATGAATTCTTTGGTTTTTGCAGGTGATACCATGTTACATTATCTGGTTTTAGTCACTGGATGTATGTCTGTTGGAAAAATTCAAGAATCTGAAGTTTTCCGAGTTACTTCTACTGAATTCATATCACTACGAATTGATTCTTCAGAAGAGGATCGCATTTCAGAAGTGCGAAAAGTTTTGAATTCAGGAAACTTTTATTTTGCATGGTCTGCATCTGGAATCAGTTTAGATCTAAGTCTTAATGCACATCGTAGCATGCAAGAACACACAACTGATAATAGATTTTTCTGGTGAGTTTGTGTTAACGTTTTTTCCCTTGGTAATCATGTGCTTGCTGTGCAATAGTTTGGTGATTTGGTGCATAGTGTGTTCATCAGTTATTTCCAAAGATAGCAAGGATGGGCATTGCTGATTGAGCACCCCACTGTCTCCTGCTCCAGAATCCTCAGCAGAGCATAGCAGGCAGCCAGTGTCAGCTTATTGAAGTTCCCATGTGACATGCAACCCATTTGCTCTGCCCAATCTAAACTGACCTTTCGTTTCTGAAATATATTTAAGATATTTATTTTAAAATTAAGAATGAATTAGTTGTAATCAAGTTGTGATACTCATATTTACTGTTCATAGTTTTGAGATCTTGTTTCTGGCAGTACTGTTTTTCTTTTTTCTTTTTCTTTTTTTTTTTAGTACTGTTTTTCTAAGACAGCATTGCCTCATTTTTTTTTTTAATTTTTTATTTATTTATGATAGTCACAGAGAGAGAGAGAGAGAGAGAGAGAGGCAGAGACACAGGCAGAGGGAGAAGCTGGCTCCATGCACCGGGAGTCTGATGTGGGATTCGATCCCGGGTCTCCACGATCGTGCCCTGGGCCAAAGGCAGGCGCCAAACCGCTGCGCCACCCAGGGATCCCCTCATTTTTAATTTAAAGGTAATAGGTGCATAATCTTGATTTAAGAGCAATGGACTGTGAAGAAGTGATATGCTAGGATAAAGGTTAGTACTATAATAAAGTAAGACTTAAGTAGGTAATGGATATTTCATGATTATGCATAAACTGTACTATAGTATGCACAAAGGTAAGCACATGTAACTATAATTAGTGCTGCTTTATTGGAGCTGACCAGTTTTCTAGGATATTGCTTCTCTTGTCCACAGTCAGCATTGCTGTGGGCATTTTCCCCTAACATCATGTAGCAATTATATTTCATTATGTTTGCACGTTCTAAGACCGCAGTCCAGGACTCTCTGCCCTTGGGTCTCCCTCAGTAGGTCAGATTCAAGGTGTTCTGGATATTTTCTTTTCCTCCCACTTGCACCATCTACCTATAGTCCTTGAGTGGCCCGTTTAGTCTGACCTATCTGTCTTGGGTGTCAGAGGGCTCAAAGTCAACAAAACCTTAGGATAAGAAACAAACTTTAGAGGAAGCTTTTTAGCTAATGTGCAAGTTTTTTTTGGCCCAGCATAGTAATACAGAGGAGAAACGAGGCAGAATGAAAAAAAGACTCCAGCATCCTAGAGACTTGGAACCTCACAAAGGAGGAGACAATGAAGGGCTGGGAAGGAATGGTTAATAGGGCAATTAAGTGGGCCTAGAGGTCAGCCCCACACTTTTTCTGATGGAAGAGACATGGAAATCCCTGAAAAGTTAAGGTGGCGCAGATGGGCAGGGCAGCTGCCCTGACTTTTTTCTCCCCACTCTGGTCATTCTAACCCCAAATATCTTAGATTAAGAGATAAAAATTTTCTTGCCAATAATTAGAAGTTTAAGCAGGTGTGGATGCATTGGCTCCAATGATCAGCAGTTAAGCACATTTGCTAAGTTTAACCAGTAGGAGTAATTTATTTATTTATTTCATTTACTTAAGGGTGGAGGTGGCAACAGTTTACCTAACAGACTGAAGGGGTTTATTGAATAGGAGACAGGTTGAACAAAAGGGAGACTAAAACACCAAAAATGAGTTTTGGTAATTTTACGCTTTCTACAATTTTTCCAAGGATTGGCATTCTTGAGCTTCACCTTGCATAGAAAAATGAAAGCTTTATGAATGTATTATGCATACTCTTGTAGCTTAGTAGAAATATTTTCCAGGATACAGCCAAGTAAGTTTTGTTTCCAGAGTCACAAACACCTATCACAAAAACTCCACTCATTTATTCCTTTGGAGATTTGAAGCTGCGGCCAGTTGAGAGTTGTTTATGAATTTAAATAGAATTAAGACAGCAATTCATTGACAGCAAAGAGAAATGAAAACTGATGGTAGAGAGAGAAACTACCTGAACAAATACATAGGATCCCACTTGTATTTAAATGGAGACAGGTATATTGCTTATACCTCTGCCATGACATGGGACTCTCTATGGTATCTGGACATACTGGATCACAGTCATTTGAACTTCACCTCAGATCAGTATAGGCAATAGTAGAGTATGGAGGCTTATGTCATATTTTGAAAATACTTAATGGCCATTGGATTGAGTGTTAGTCTAATAGTAATCTCACCATTCACTTACGTAGATGGTTTATCAGAACTGCACATGCCCACCAGCTGTCTTATCTCTACCATCACCTATACCCTGAGGAGGAGGGCTGGGCAGCTGCTGGTCTAGCAGTAGTGCTGTGTATTAATGAGACTAAGACAGCGAGATAGTGCAGAGTACTTAAGAAAAATTTCTACCTAAAACAGGGGAGTTTTAAAACTTGAGAACCAAGCTTCAGTATTATAGAAAATTCACTTTTATGAGACTCCTGGTTCTCTGAAAAGCCAGCCAGTAAGTTTTTCTGCACAACAATATATTTCCTTTGGTGATAAATTGGTCAGGATATTCCATATGCATTCTTTGGAGGGCTAGAGTCCAGTATAGAGCCCAGAAGAGGCAGTCAGCAGGATCAGAAGGTAGCCAACCTGGCAGGATTCCAGCCCCTATCCCTGCTTTAGCCATAGTGACTCAGCTCTGGTGAGTTTCCTACTCATTGGGCTTCTGTATGTTTATTTTAATAAAACTTTTTGCTCTGAAAAAATTTGAAAACGAGGCCCCCACTAAACCATTCAGAGTAATGGAAAAATCTAGACATGTATTAATATGGTAGCTACTAGTTCAGTTGGCTATTTAGAGCCTTATTAAAGTCAAACGTTAAGAGTAGAGCTTTATAAAGTGGGGTGGGAGTATTTGTATGAAATCCTTTTTTGGGGGAAAGTTAGGTTATATATACATTATATGAAAAGACAACAGAATGGAGCACAGATACTAAAAACATAAAAGATATGTTTCTTTTCTTTGAACCATAGATCATATGCCGGAGGATCACATTTTATAGCCTCATCTTTTGATTCCTAGCATGGTAAATGTAAATGAATTGACTTATTTGTAGGGCCTTTTAATTGAATGACATTAAATTAATGTTTCAGGAGCACTGTTTTAAAACTTATGCTGTGTTATCTGGTACTCAGTAAGCTAATGAGTTATTTTTTTTTCTGCTAGGAATCAGTCTTTGCATTTGCATCTCAAGCACTATGGTGTGAATTGTGATGACTGGTTATTACGCCTCATGTGTGGGGGAGTAGAAATCAGAACAATTTATGCTGCTCATAAGCAGGCAAAGGCTTGCCTCATTTCCAGACTCAGCTGTGAACGAGCTGGGACCAGGTTTAATGTCCGAGGAACAAATGATGATGGTCACGTTGCTAATTTTGTAGAAACAGAACAGGTACATGGTGTTTTATATTGCTTGATTCATGTATTAGAAGAGAGGCTCAGAAAATAATAGATCCATAGATTTCTACTGGATTCAAAACTCCTTTTCACATCTGTAATGTCATTTTGTGGTTGTTCTTGGCTGCTTACTAGCCTTAAGAAAGACTTCCCTAAGACAAACTTATTTATAAACAAACTTCGGTATGACTCTTCAAATGAGTAACAAGATTTTTACTAATTAGCATGATGTCAGTGCTATACGTTTTGGTATTGAATTTAAAAATCCTCAATTAGAGAGCTAGATAATTTAATAAAATGTTTTCTTGTGTGAAATTAAATAAAAAATAAATAAATAAAAAAAATTAAATCAAGCCCAGCTCTTAAAGGTAGATATATATACCAACTAAAAGTAAGTTATGACATTTGCAGTCAGAGAAAGACAGATACCATATGATTTCACTCATATGTGGGATTTAAGAAACAAAACAAAAAAAGAAACAAACAAACAAAAGTACTCTTAAATACAGAGAACAAATTGGTGGTTGCCAGAGGGGAGGTGGGGGAGTGGGGATGGATGAAATAGATGAAGGAGATTAAGAGTACACTTATCTTGATGAGCACTAAGAAATGTATAGAATTGTTCAATCATTATATCATATGCCTGAGACTAATATAACACTGTTCATTATATTTGAATTAAAAACATTTTTTTTGGCTCTGAAACTATATTATTGTACATTCAGGCCTCCCCCCAGCCCAACTCAGTACTTCAAATTAGTTTTAGAAAATATAAAAAGCTAAAGAAAAAAAATAAATATAAAAGTATGTGTGTAAAATATTGAGATTCAGAAGGCATTCTAAAAGTGATTTTTATGCTTATATTTTTACTATTTTTTTGGTTAATTTATGGAAAAACTATCACTAGTTAAGAGAAAAATCACACTTATTTGGTGGCCTTTTCTGGATATTTTGTTAGGACAATTAGATGTGAGTTGGTTATAAGATAAAACTAGCATGCAAGAGATGTTAGTATATTTGTCTTTGTAATGTAGAGGTAGTAACTTTGTGGAAATATTTTATATGTTATTTTTCTCTGTAGGTTGTATACTTAGATGACTCTGTTTCTTCTTTCATACAAATCCGGGGATCCGTTCCTTTGTTCTGGGAGCAACCAGGGTTGCAGGTATCTGTACAACATTGTTTTGTCTTGTGTTTTCTCTTGAATGTTTTCTAACCTCTCAGGGTAGTTCATTACTTCATTAGTTAGTTATTCAGTTTAGTAATATTAGCTAGATACACAAATGAGGGTCTAAATACAAGCATTCTTGGAATTGTCTTAGATATTTTTGTTTAATATTCTTTCAGATGTCCATAGAAATTCAACTGCTGTTTTTAATATTAAAATTTTAATGTTTCCATAGCACGTTGATATTTAGTGTTTCATATTTACTATCTCTGTATCTTTATATAACAATTTTGCCCCTTTAGGTAGGAGAATGTAGTAGTTAAAAAGGCATCTGAAACGAGACTTCTCAGTTTGGATCCTTACTCTGCCACTACTAGCTGTGTGTTCATGGGCAAGTGGTTTAACCCCTCTGTGTCTCAATTTGCTTATCTGTAAAATGGGAATGATAATATTAGTAGTTCCTCTTCATAGGGTTGTAAAGATAAAATGAAAAATATTAAAACCAGTGCTTGGTACCCACAGGCAACACTGTTGTAAGGGTTAGCTATTGTCGTAATCAGTAATATATCTGATACTGAAATTTTACTTTATGATTTGTAGGGACCAATCATCTGTAGTATGTTCTTTGGTTTGCTTCCTGATGGTTTCTTTTTAATTTTGTTGATATAAATATCTAATCTTTAAAATAAAAGATTTTTTTCATGTAAGTTCATAACATTAGATTGCCCATAATAGCGTGATTTTGCATTTTATTTTTATTACAAAATATTTAGTCCCTAAAGTATACATTATTTTCATTTTAGGCTTCTAGTGTGTATTGTCTAGTAAGTTTTATGCCTTAGCCTATAGTACTAAGAAAATGGACAGAAAAAAATCTTGCTTCCTTTTAGCTCACAGCTTCCTTTTAGCTCACATTTTAGGATGGCTGTTATGGAGAATGATTGCAGGCCAATTGAACCTTTGCAATACTGCAATTTATATAAGACAGGCCAAGAATTAACAAGGATTAAAAGCAGTTACAATTCCTGAGTTCTTGTCAAGAATTTTAACTTATGCAGGTTTTCTCTTTGGCATGTAGGGATAACTTAAGTAGATATATCTCTCACCAAGTCTCTTTTGGGAAAGAATCCCAACCCTATTCCACTTCCTCTAAACCTTTGTGATCAGCGATGGGTGTTTAGAATATTCAAGAACATTCCTAAAGCCTTGTTTTGATGCAAGGTGAATGCTTTTGCTTTAGAGACAGAGGAGTATAAGAAATGGTAGTGATCTATTTATGGGCTCTGTATTTGCCACTCTCTGTGATATTTTATTAGAAGCTCAGAATTACAGTGTTTGACCATTCAAGATGGTCGGATGTTGAGTAGTCACATTGATGGATGAGGCTACCCTCCTCCCTCCTGCTGTGATCTGTGGCTGGCCCACACAGTTTCTGTCTGGCTAATGTCATCTTGTTTATGGGCTGAGAACTGTGGATTTTTAAATCATGCATTTCTTGATAGAAATAATAATTTTTAAGACGTTGAAACAGTCCAGCAGTTCTACTAAATTGTCATGGAGCTGGCCTATTGTCTTGAGTTGAGGACTAAGTGATTCTCAATTATTTAGCTTAGTAGTTTTTAAAGTCAGCCTTTTATGGAACAGAAATGGATTATTTTTATAAGTATCTTTTACAGAAAAACATTCTCCCCATCATTCTAAGAATTGGTAATAGAGGAATGAAAATATTTTATCAATTTTTAAAAACTGAAAAATAGACATTAATTTTTAAAAATAAAAAAATGCCAAGTCCCCAAATTTATTTTCCCTTAGAAGACAAAGAACGGCTTTTGACAGAGACTGGTTGAAAACGATTGTTAGGTATCCTGTGTATTCTCAAGACTGGAATTAATTTTGGGGTTCCTTGAAGTCAGTGTTACCTAGTGAGATGTCCCACTTCAGAAGGCACGGGCAGAGAATCCTTAGGAGTTGTTCCTTGACTTGCCTTTTATCCTCCACAGTTAATTCCTCAGAGGTTTTTTAATTGTAAGATTTTGAAGGAATCACCTGAAATGATTAAATACAAATTCATGGCCTCAACTTCACATCAGCTGAAATATGAAATAGAGCCTCTTGGAATGGGGCCAGCAATATGTATTTTTAACCAGGTTCCCTACCATTCACATTTGAGAACTTCTGTGTACATGATGCTATTCTGCTATTCTTTAAGCATCTCTAAGGTCTGTTGACCTTCAAGCAGCTCCAAGCCTATCTGTTCCAACAGCCAGTCCTGAACCAGCAAAGGTAGCCTGCCCTGTGACACTTAGCCCAGCGTTCTCCTAGGCACTGGGACTCTCCCTTTCTTTCAGTTCCCACTGCTATCATCCCAGTTAGGGTCTTCTCATTTCTTCTTGCCCAGAAGACTCTCACAGTTTTCTAACTGGTCTCCTCCCAGCTCTCTGGCACTTTTCCCGGCTTTTGATATATTATGTTCATCAGATCTACAAGATGCCCTTTTCTTCACAATCTGTCTTCCTCTGCTTTCCTCTACCTATCTAACCTCATGCCTTCCTGTCTTCTAACAGGTGTCCTTTGCTCCCCAAATAAAGTTGTCATCCTTCAATATAGGCCATTCAGATCTCCTTGAATGGAGTCAGTCCCCCCTCCACACTGATCTCTTCATTAAATACTTAATACTTCCCCAATGTATATTATTCTATACTGGGTGTATAGTGTTGTATACTATGAGAGATTCAAAGACTGTACTGATGCTGCTTCAGAGAGAGCTTACCATCTGTTTGGAGAGGCAGGCCTTTTATAGAAAAAGCAAATGTCAGTATGAATTAGAGGAATTATAGGAGTTGTCATAAGGTGCTACACAAGTAAGAATGATATTTTAAGTGGTAGCAACTCATTCATTTTACTTATGACTTTGTTTCTTTGAAATTATTTAACATTTACAATTTACACTGTTACTCTGACAGTATGTTCTAGCTTAAATTAGCCTTAAAAGATGGTAAACATCATCAGATCTATGTCTAGTATTGAGTGTGCAACGATTTTTGGTCGAATTGAAGTTTTAGAAATACATGAACATGAAGCAATAATATTGATGGAAAATGATGTCCCATACCATCCAATTAACTGTTTTTTTAAAAAATATCTTTGATACAACTTTTTAAAAAAATTGGATAAATTTGTGCTTATTTTAAGCCTTAAAACTTTCTGGAGTACTACTTTTATCATAATTAATATAAGAGCTCTTTTATTATAGAATTTTTTTAGGCAATTGTCCTAAAACTTTAGTAATAAAATCAATCTAGTTTAACCAATATATTACTATTAGAGTATGATGTGTGGCTAGTTGTGTGTTATAGCAGGATGATGGGGAACAACCCCAGCCATTGCTTGAAAAACAGAACTTGTATTTTGTTTTACCTTCCTGACAGTTGGCAGTACTGTTCAAGATAAATATTAATCAATAGACAAAATGCTAAGTCTTGGATTTTTACAGAGTTATAGGCAATTACCTGAGAGTACTCCAATGAAGAGGTATCGACTTCTGCTGAATTTTCTTCAGTCTAAAATGCTTAATGTCCTGGGGTACACATCTTTCAAATTTTAAAATTTTCATGAAGACTACTAAGCACTATAAAGTAAAATTGAATATAGGCATAACATTAGGCTAATCTATTTCTTATTGAAAAGAAAAAACAAAGGGCATGTGGGTGGCTCAGTGGTTGAACGTCTGCCTTTGGCTCAGGTCGTGAACCCTTGGTCCTGGCATCCCCCGGTCCTGGGGTTCAGTCCCGCATCAGCCTCCCCACAGGGAGCCTGCTTCTCCCTCTGCCTATGTGTCTGCCTCTCTCTCTGTGCCTCTCATGAGTAAATTTTAAAAATCTTTAAAAAAAGAAAAAACATTAAAGAGAGGATACTGATTATCAGGAGAGTTAGTAGGTTGTCTTGCTTATCAGGAGAGAAGAATGATGAATGAATAATACTGTTAATTTAATTTTCAAATTGGATGAGCGTGTTAGAATTTATTTTCTGATTTTATCCATTGAACTGCATGACTGATTTGGTAGCCTTCTTCCCATGTCCCTTTATTATTGATTGATTGATTTTTTATTAGAGTTCGATTTGCCAATATATAGCATAACACCCAGTGCTCATCCCTTCCACTGCCCACCTCAGTGCCCATCACCCAGTTACCCCAACCCACCGCCCACCTCCCCTTCCACTACCCCTTGTTCGTTTCCCAGAGTTAGGAGTCTCTCATGTTCCGTCACCCTCACTGATATTTCCCACTCATTTTCTCTCCTTTCCCCTTTATTCCCTTTCACTATTTTTTATATTCCCCAAATGAATGAGACGATATAATGTTTGTCCTTCTCCGATCGACTTACTTCATTCAGCATAATACCCTCCAGTTCCATCCACATGAAGCAAATGCTGGGTATTTGTTGTTTCTAATGTTCCCATGCCCCTTTAAAGTCACTTTGTCCAGATTAGGGAGAATGAATTCTGGGGAACTTTGATCTCAGAGCTTCAGAGGGAGATGTTTAAAAGTGAAGCTCAGGGAAAATCTGGTGTTACTTTTATATTTCGTCTTGGCATCTCTTGTATCTTTCTTAATTTTGTCTCATCTTTCTGCTACTCTCCTTTGTGAGAACAGAAAAACTGTAACAAAACAGAAAGGCAGATATTTTCCATTTTGTTTAATTCTCTTAACCCATATTTTCTGATTCTGTGTGTGTGTGTGACTGTGAGACTGCCTTGGAAAGCCAGTTTTTCCAGGTACAGTATTGTTTTTAATTTGTTGACTTGATGTAGGTGAAGTGAATAAAGCATTTAGTGTAACAAAGAAATTTGTAGACCTTGTACTTGTAGTCAGCTTGGAAGAGTAGGAATTTAGTTCAGAAGACCTAAATTCCCATGTGAATTGTTTTTTGGAATTCTGTTGACCTAAGAGGACAAGTTATTTCACTTGTCTGAATTTCAGTTTTTTTATTGCCCAAATGGCAGTAATATGTTAACTTACACAGGGCATATAGTTTGAGTTTTAAAAAAGATAATGTATATGAAAGACCTCTTAAAAATATCTTTCATAAGTAAAAATTCTTGTTATTTTGTAAGTGTTTTATAACTTCTTTTTTTTTTATAACATCATGTTTTTTTTTGTTTTTGTTTTTGTTTTTTTAAGATTTACTTATTTGAGAAAGAGAGAGGGCAGACAAGCTAGGGAGAAAAGAGGGAGAAAGAGACTCCCCACTGAGCAGGGAGCCCGATACAGCTTGGTCCCAGGATTCTGGGATCATGACCTAAGCCAAAGGCAGATGCTTAACCAACTGAACCACTCAGGTGCCCGAGAAGTCATGTTTTTAAAAATAAAGGAAAAGGAAACCCTTTGAATTTTTTTAAACAATAATATGAATGAAAATCAATTATTCAATTTACTGTTGTATGTTCAGCAAATGAATTACTACATATTATGAACAGTTTTCCTTTGTCTACATGTTGGCTTCTAGTATAATTAAATGTATTTCTCTTGTGTAGGTGGGATCTCATCGTGTTCGTATGTCAAGGGGATTTGAAGCCAATGCACCTGCTTTTGATAGGTAAAACTGATTATTTTTACATAATGCTATAAGTTTTGATTAAAAGTGTTGTTAAACAGCAAATCTAGTTATTATATTTTACTGATTCATTTCAGCTTGCTTTGGCTGTAAGTAGAATTTTTTCTGACTACTAATTTAATCAGAAGAAAGTGATACCCAGTTTTGGACTTCTGGGGTTGGTACCACTAGGTTGTGGTCTTGATCTCCTGGCCTTAAAGCCACGTCTTTGGATGTGCTGTCTGATAGGGTAGCCACTAGCCACGTATAGCAATTGAGCACATGAAATTCAATTTGAGATGTACTGTAAGTATAAAATACAAACTAGGTTTCAGAGACTTAGAGCACAGCAACTTCTTTGACCTCAGCCACGGCAGCTTCTTGCTAGACATGTCTCCAAAGCAAGAGAAACAAAAGCAAAAATGAACTATTGGGACTTCATCCAAATAGCTTTTGCACAGCAAGGAAAATAGTCATCAAAACTAAAAGGCAACCTACAGGATGGGAGAAAATATTTGTAAATGACTTCTCAGTTAAAGGGCTAGTATCCAAAATATGTAAAGAACTTATCAACCTCAACATCTCCAAAACAAAAAATCCAGTCAAGAAATGAGCAGAATACATGAACAGACATTTCTCCAAAGAAGACATACGAATGGCTAATAGACACATGAAAAAATGCTCAAAATCACTCATCAGGGAAATACAAATCAACACCACAATGAGATACCATCTCACACCAGTCAGAATGGCTAAAATTAACTCAGAAAACAACAGATGTTGGTGAGGATGCAGAGAAGGGGGAACCCTCTTACATAGTTGGTGGGAATGCAAACTGGTACAGCCACTCTGGAAGACAGTGTGGAGGTTCCTCAAAAAGTTAAAAATGGAACTTCCCTACAACCCAGCAATTGCACTACTAGGTATTTATCCGAAGGATACAAACATAGTGATTCAAAGGAGCACATGCATCCCAGTGTTTATAGCAGCAATGTCCACAATAGCCGAACTATGGAAAGAGCCAGATGCCCATCAACAGATGAATGGATAAAAAAGGTGTGATGATTATATTTATATATATTACATATATATAAAAAATATAAATATATGTTATATGTATATATACTTGGTAACATATATATATATATTAGTCATCCAAAAAATGAAATCTTACCATTTGCAGTGATATGTATGAAACTAGAGGGTATTATGCTAAGTGAAATAAGTCAGTCAGAGAAAAATACCAAATGATTTCACTGGTGGAATTTAAGAAACAAAACTGATTAACATAGAGGGAGAGAAGGAAAAATAAGATGAAAACAGAGAGGGAGGCAAACTATAAGAGACTCTTAACTCTAGGGAACAAACTGAGGTTTGCTGGAGGGGGGTGAGTAGGGAGATGGGGTAACTGGGTGATGGGCATTAAGGAGGGCATTTGATGGTAATGAGCACTGGGTGTTATATGTAACTGATGAGTCACTGAATTCTACCCCTGAAAGTAATACTTACACTATATGTTAACTAAATTGAATTTAAATTTTAAAAATATTTTTAAAAATGCAAAATGTAAAATATCTTATTAATATATTACATATTGAAATGATATTTTAGCTATATTGGGTTAAATAAAAAAATATAAATTATTTTCATTGTTTATTTTTGCTTTTCTTAATGTACCTTCTAGAAAATTTAAAATTATGTTTGTAATTATGTCTGTTCCTGTTATATTTCCTTAGGATGGCATTGCTCTATAGCACCTGGAATGATTAGAAGCTAGAGAGAAAAAACCCCTCATATTTGGGGCCTATTTTTCTTAAGACTAGAACTGTTAAGGAGATCTCCCTGAATACCCATGGGGTATGTGATGTCCTCACATATGAGGTGCAACCCTCCTAAGTGGCTGCCATCCCCAAGTTGGATGGCTTGTATTCTCTGTGCTTGTCTGGCACCAGCCTCACATGTTGAAGAGGGTGGGTCCAGCAGCTCCAGCACAGGTGGAAGTCTCAGCATTGATGAATCAGAGGAAATGGGCATTAACTGAATTTTCATAAATTCAGAGTTTTGAGAAGAATGATTTGGTGCAATGAATTTGTATCCAGTTTTGCCAATTCTAGGAGTTTAGAAAACTGCCTTGAAGTTTCTATTTAATGGATTTCTGATTGTCCAAAAAAAAAAAAAAAAAAAAATTAGCTTACAGGCCCCTGTGCTCAGTAGGTTAAATATCTGCTTTTCACTCTGTCATGATCCTAGGGTCCTGGGATTGAGCTCCACCTCTGGCTCAATGCTCAGTGGGGAGTCTCCTCCCTCTCTCTCTCTCTGGTGCTCCTCCTGTTTGTGTACTCATTCTCTCTCTCTTCTCTCTGTCAAATAAATAAAATCTTTTTTAAAAATTAAGCTTATCACTTGATACATGCTTATTTCTTTTTTTCTTTAATAGGCATTTTAGAACACTTAAGAATTTATATGGTAAACAAATAATAGTAAATTTGCTTGGATCTAAGGAAGGTGAACATATGCTAAGTAAGGCTTTCCAGGTAGGCATGATCATTTTTTCTTCTGTTCTGGCCCACAGACATATAGAACAATATTTAAAAATAATATAATACAATAATGAAATTACTTTCTAGAAAAAGACTGGGTACTTGTTGGAACCATTACCTCTTTGGGCTACTAAGAAACAGTCTTGTATAATGTTGCTGAAATTGGGATATGGAAAGCTTTCAAAGCAATTGAAGCTGTTTTCTGAAATATGCTTATTTATGCTGTGGAGAAGCAGAAGAATATCCTCCCCTCTGAAAAATATTCATCTGTCACTGATAAAAAGATACCAGGCAGTTTCCTCCTTCATCTGTTCATTGCCTTGCCTATTTCTTAGAAACCATCGTCATTGTTTTAAACCTGAAATGAAATGGTGAATAATGCATTTGTATAACTGCAAGGCTATGCCTTCTTGTATTGATGAGAGAAAACCTGAGAATTTCGAGTAAAAAAGAATCCAAAGATATGTCCAACTTCTAAAACCAAAGTATTCTTCATAAATACTTATTGAATCAATAATGAATTAATGTAAATAATGGTGTAATAAAATTGTAAGCTTAAAAATGGTTTGAGAGTATTTTCTGAAGTTCAATCTAATGAAGTCTGGAAGTAACTTAATTATGTGACTGTTCTGTTTTAAGTTTGTGAAATAAATATTGTTAATAAACAGATTATACTTGAGAGAATGACTTAAAACACTTGAATGATATTATAAAAAATGAATTTTTAAGTCTTTAATAGGTTTTGTCTGAAATCAGTTACTTTATTTTGAGATTCTATAACAGATACATTGTAAAAAATGAAGTGCTAGGGTTAGAAATAATTTTTAATTTTCTAAACCAGATGAGAATATTATTTAAGTTCTCTGATGTTAATTATGTCACCTCATCTCTCGGGGGCAATGTGTGAGCTTTTACAAAAAAGATGTTATTGGATATCAGCAAGTAATTTTCCATTTTACTGCTAGTATTGATGCAAGCTTTGTGTGCGATCAGTGAGGTTTCGAGGGACAATGCTGAGCTTTAAATTTAAAATGTAAGGTTCCAAAAATAAAAATAAAATAAATAAAAATAAAAAAATAAAATGTAAGGTTCTGTTTTAATGTTACTTGGTAAGGTCATATTTAGTTAACATTTAGATGAGTATTTGCCTTTTTTACTTTCAGAGTCATTTGAAAGCTTCTGAACACGTTGCTGATATCCACATGGTGAATTTTGACTATCATCAAATGGTTAAAGGAGGAAAGGCAGAAAAATTGCATAGTGTTCTTAAACCTCAAGTCCAAAAGTTTGTAGATTATGGATTTTTTTATTTCAATGGAAGTGAAGTCCAAAGGTTTGCTCTATTTCTCTTTTCTTTGAGTTGGCACTGGTTATTGTAAAAGTTATTCTTAACATTGAACTTTTAAATTTTCTTTATATCAAAGTTTATAATAAAATAAAATATTATACTTGATTTTTAGGCTTGTTTTTCTTTACAGTTGAACAAGTAATATTAATAATAGCTTATATTATTGGGCACATATTATGAGCCAGGTAGTGTACGTAGTCTTTACATCTATTTATAGCAACAATTGTAGGAGTAGGTACTATATTATCTCCATTTACATTTGAGGCGACTGAGGCATAGGCAATAATTTGCCCAAATCACAAAGCTAAGAAGTGTTAGAGCTAGGATTATCTGGCTCCAGACCTCATGCTCTGAGAGGTATTCCCACTTCTCTCTTTAAACTAATCTTTTAATATTTCTTTTTTTTTTTTAACTGCAAGCTGCAATTTTATTAACACTATTTTTCTCTTAAACCAAGTTCATCATGCTGACATTCCCAGTGTTGGGAGGCACAGATACCATTAACCATCTTCATTATTTCTTCACCTCAGTAAGGACGTTTAAAAATGCCAATAGAAGTGAAAGACATTGCTTATTGTCTGCTTTAGTATAATTTAAATCTTCAGTTTTTTATTATGAAGTAGAGGAGGAAAATAAGTATTGAAAAAATTAAGATCAGAGTATAGGATGAGGTAAACTTTAGTGGATAAAGCTCAAACTTTCATTTTTTTTCAATTTGTGAAATATTTAGCATCAATGCCATAGAAATTGTAAAGGTCAGTAGAGAGAACAGATCGTAGGTTTTTAAATTTTCTTCCATAAATATTTATCTTTTATGTGCAAAGAGCTATGGGATTATAAATCTGAATACATATTTAGCTCCTGACTACTGACCTAATTAAAAATAAGTGGGTGTAGATAAAACAGATATGTGAAAAAGAATATATGACAGAAGATGACTGGTTGTAGAATCTAGATGGTGGGTATTATAGATGTTTGCTGTAAAATTCCTTCATCTTTTTTGTGTGTTTGAAATTGTGGTAATAAAAAGTTGGGGATAGAAAGTAGATGCTATATTTTAATCACCTTAGTTTTTCTCATTTTGTTTTAGCTTCATTATTTTTGTTTGAAACTAGCTGTTAAACTTTACTGAATTTGTTGCAGATGCCAGAGTGGTACTGTTCGAACAAACTGCTTGGACTGTCTTGATAGAACAAATAGTGTGCAGGCATTCCTTGGCTTAGAGGTAAAAAAAAAAAAAAAAAGTTGAAATGTATGTATGTATGTGACTTGTATCAAAAGCCTCTTTTCTTTCAATGTTCTTGTAATATTCATGTTTCTTACTGGTTTTCATAAAATGAAATTATGCTTCAGTAAAGGCGTTTCTTCTCTTACTGGGTCCCCCCCCCCAAAAAAAAAATTCCTTTTCATTTAAATAATTCCCTTACTTGTTTCAAATACTCTTTTTAGATAGGTGATATTTCACTGTATTGTTCCCTCACTTTCCCTTAAAAACTGCTATTTATACTATTCCAATAATTACTTCTTTTGCCTTTTGGAAGAATAAAATATATATAGATATGGGTATATACACACACACACACACACACACAATGTTTATATATTGGCCTTTGTTCTTTGTGTAATTTCTTCAGAATTGGGGAGGATCTTTTCCACATGTGCAAATCTATCGGATTATAGTTTTGAGAGTCTGTAACCCAGTACAATTTGCATGGTATTCAAATCAGTAGCTACAAAAACCAGGATCAGTGAAAATGTCTTTGTTAGTGAGAATGAAAGTGAATGAGACCCGGCTTCTGTAACCGTCTTTGTTTAAAACTTTTTTCCTTTACCACCTATGCTATTCAGTCTAATATAGTCTCAACTATATGACAAACTTACAATGCTGAGCTTTCTAAGTCTTTCCTGTTATGCAGCAATAGGGGTCATAAGGCTGCCGTTGGGTCTTCATTTACTTACATAGGAACTTAGCATCGTTCTCAAATACTATAAAAACAGGAATAGGAAATAACATGTTCTTACTTCTTTTAGATAATGATCTTAAATTTGGCCAGGACATTGGTTAATTAGTTATTTTGCAGCTGAGGTCCTTTCTATCTCAAAAAGCAGAACACAGGGTGTAGAGTTCTTCTGCATTTCTTCTCTGCTACAGAAATGCAGCCTTATGTAGCTAAATGAATTTTACTGTTTTGCCTTTTTAAAAACTCTATCATTGAGTCTTATCATTATAGTTTATATAGAAAATATGACAGAGACAAGAAAAGTGAAAAGCTTTTGGTCATTTGAATGGCATTTACCACATGGCTTGGATTTGTTTTGAGTTGTGTTTTTAAGTGGCTGAATATGTTTATTTAAAAGTCTTCATGAAACGTATAACAA
Organism: Canis lupus baileyi; assembly: GCF_048164855.1. Classification (NCBI taxonomy): domain Eukaryota; kingdom Metazoa; phylum Chordata; class Mammalia; order Carnivora; family Canidae; genus Canis; species Canis lupus. The sequence goes on along the minus strand of NC_132867.1, from coordinate 31,430,078 downwards.
GTATTAGTTCTCAGAATCTGAGTTAGGTGACTATCCACTGTTGGTAGTTAGGTGTGAGAGTGTACTCCCTCTAAAATAGCAATTGGTTGCCTGGTTACGAAATTTACTGCTAGTAGGCAAAGCCAAACTAGGAGTGAAAGTTAGTTTTTCCTTGAAGAGAGGGACCCATAAATGATAAAGGAGGTCCTGGAGGCTAATATTGTTTTCTTCACACTAATGAAGAACAGCTCTGGATCAGTCCTTAGGTAATCAAATGAACCTAGTTTAGTGGTTTTTTTATATTATTTTAGTTTTTTTTAATCTCTCTATAAATATGGATAATCGTGATACTTATAGATAAAAAGAAACACAAACGGGAAGGAGGTAAGTAAAAACACAAGGCATAAAATATGACTGGATTCCAAATAAAACATAGACTGGGTGAGAATTATGCATTGCTTTGACTGTCAGAGGCCAAAGTTCATACAAAGACCAATGACTCTTCTAAACACGTTTATTGTTATCTATGATGAAGGAGTTGTGGTAGCCTAAAGACCATACATTCTTGCATGATGTATTTCCCCTCTAGTTTCCCTTTATAGACTTTGCCAATATAGATTTTATGCATTAAATCAGACGGTCATGACTTTATTCAGAAATAGGACTAATTTATTTAATTCTGTGACAGTTCAAGAGCAACTCTACTTTTCTCATAATTTCCTGATTTTAATCACCCAAATGTGTAGAAACCAATCCAAAAAATAAAGAAAATTAGTTATTTCTATATATATTTAAATAACCTAGGTAGATATTTTCCGTGCCCTATTGCATGCAGTTGAATAATCAGTTCTTTTAGTGAACAAGGTAAGCCAGTCTGATTTATAGAGGCATTCTAATAAGGTTAATTTTTTTTAATAAGGTTAATTTTATCATTTAACCAGAAAGAAGTTCTTATTGCTATATGGGAATATTAAGGTACTTGTAAGCTTCACTGATGTGATATTTACTTTAAAATTGAAATGGTGAGACAGAACACAGCTTGGTAAACTGGTAGATTTTCAGAATCTAGTCCCATGTAGTGCTATAAACTATAAATTTTGATTCTTGTAGTTCTTAAAAAGTCACATCACAATGTATTAATATACTTATAAAAGTTTCTTCTTTGGGTGGGGGGATGGGGTGACTGGGTGACGGGCACTGAGGGGGGCATTTGAAGGGATGAGCACTGGGTATTATATGTTGGCAACTCGAACTTCAATTAAAAAAATAATAAAATAAATTAAAAAAATAAAAGTTTCTCTTGCTGTTTTAGATGCTAGCTAAACAGCTGGAAGCTCTCGGCTTGGCTGAAAAGCCTCAGTTGGTGACTCGCTTTCAAGAAGTTTTTCGGTCAATGTGGTCTGTGAATGGTGATTCCATCAGTAAGATATACGCAGGGACTGGAGCTCTTGAAGGAAAGGCTAAGGTAGATATAGATTTATCATAATGTTATAAAATGTCTTTATTTTCCTTTTAATAAGCTTTTAAATCATCTCTTTTTAAATTAATAATTGGTGGCGCCTGGGTGGCTCAGTTGGTTAAGCGATCAAATCTGGGTTTTGGCTCAGGTCATGATCGTATAGGTCCTGAGATCCAACACACAACCCCTCCTTGTAGGCTCTACGCTCAAGAGGGAATCTGCTTGGGATTTTCTCCCTCTGCCCCTCCCCTGCCTACACTCTCACTCTAAAATAATTAAATCATTAAAAAATTAATTAATAGTTGGGTTTTTTAGGTATCTCTTTCAGAATTCTATTTTATCATACCTTCATATCCTCTTTAGTACTTCCTTCTGTAGCGAATACTAGTCATTGGATGGAAGAGAGTTATTTCCTTCGGTCTGGGGGGCATTACATATGTTGTATTTAGTCATTTAGTGATAATCCACTAGGCCTATGTATGTATTGCTTGAATTTTTTTCATGATTTTCCCTTACATATCTATTTTACTTTTTATGTTGTTTATTTGGATTATAAATATGACTTATTTTAACCATAGTCATCCTAATAAAGGATCCTATCACATTTGGCTTTGTGCTCCTAGCACTTGATGCAGTGCCTACTGTTTAATTAGAATTGTGACAAATTACTGGATGGATGAACAAGTCCCTTGACAATTTATGCAGCACTTACTATATGCCCAATACCTTTAGAGCTTGGTTATTAAGTTTCTATTCTTTTATTTATCTTACCTTGAAAAGGAGGCTATCAAAATGTACCGAGGTGTGAGATGGACTTACTTATAATTCAGTGCCTTATCGTTACTTTTTAATTACTGGCATTATCTACAGACCACTTTCTCTTCTAGTATTAAGGGATGTTGAAAGCATACTAGAGATATTTTTCATTATTTTATATATTTACATACTGTCTTTTTAAGCCTTCTGTTCTTGGTTGGATTTTATTAACTTTTAAATTCCTACAATTCTTCAGATTACCTCAGGTGTAGAAATAAGGAATTTATCATTTTTATAGTTCTCTAGCCTCCTCAGAACAGTACCTGAAGTTCTTTGAAAACCATTCATCATCTCTAAGTTGTTGCACTTAGTTGTTGCATCATCTCTAAGTTGTTGCATCTCTAAGTTGTTGTTGTCTTTTTTTTTTTTTTTTTAAGATTTGTATTTATTTATTCATGAGAGACACACAGAGAGAGGCAGAGACATAGGGAGAGGGAGAAGCAGCTCCCTGCAGGGAGCCTTATCTGGGACTTGATCCCAGGACCCCGGGATCATGACCTGAGCCAAAGGCAGACACTCAACCACTGAGCCACTCAGGCATCCCTCTAAGTCTTCTTTTAATGTCTAAATCTTTTTCCTCTTCTATGTCTCATAAAATGCCATGCCTCTCTCTGTTCAGAGGTATTGGCCTTACCTGCAAAGCTTCTTTTGTTCAACTCACAGAAGTGATTTTGTTGACATTTACAAATATTTGCTTCTTAAATGGGCCCTATTTTTTGAAAACCTGAAATTGTTAAACCTCATTTATTATTCCTTTAAAATAGAAAATATTAAGTCTTACTGTTAAAACTCGATTCTTTACAACTGTTGCTTAAAATAATCTTTTATGTTCTTCTGTCTTCTTGTTTCTGGAGTGACTAAGACTATATATATATATATATATATATATATATATACACACACAGAGGTTACATATATTTTCAGTGGTCTTTTGTCTCTAACATAATAGAAATGAAGTTTCATGTATTAAATATACTAGCCTGAATTGAACTAAACTCTAACATCTGAACTGCTCTTTCTTTTCCTTTCTCTGGGTTCCTTTTGATTAATTGCCTGATAATATGAATGGTGAGTGTCTTTTCAAATAATGTAATTTGTTTGTGTTGTCATGTGGAAGACATTTCAAATTACTAATCTCTAAGGAATGAAAATTATATATTACAAACACGTATTTTTCTAAAAGGCAAGAGTTTTTTTTTTTTTCTAAACAGTCGTTAAATATGTAAGAGGGAAGGAAATCTTTATGGTAACTAACATGCTAAGTAAAATATGTATTCATTAAAAGTTATAATCAGGAAATACAGGTTTCCAGTTATGGAATGAATAAGTCATGGGAATAAAAGCTACAGTATAGGGAATATAGTCAATGGTATTGTAATAGTATTGTATAATGACAAATGGTAGGTAGCTACCCTTGTAGTGAACACAACATAGTGTATAAACTTGTCAAATCACTTTTAGACACTTACACTAATATAACATTGTGTATCAGCTGTCCTCAAAAAAGTAGCTATAATCAACTCTCTCACTGTAGGAATGGGCTTCAGTTTATTATTTTTATTATTTATATTTACATAAATAAATGACCTAAGATATAAAAACTAGTTTGCATTTAATATTTATTTATGAACTGTAATTATAAATTTCTTTTTAGACTAGTCCTTCATTCGTGTGTTCATTCAGTCTTGGTTTTAACTAATGTGAATTATTTAGGAACAATTCCAATTTTAGTTTTCTGTTAAAGTACTTTGAAGTTTTTCTGAGAGCATGTGAGTACACCATATCCTCCTTGATCTCCTCTGCTTTCACCCACCCATGCCATCCCCAATTCTGAAAGTTACAGTGTAAAAAGTAATTTTCTTGTTTTAAATAAGTACACTTCACTTTATTTCCTTTATAGTAAACAATTTTAAACATATACAGCTCTCGATGTCATTAGTGGATGGGGTTATAGTATTGAGCTTTTTTTTTCTGACATCTTTTTGTGCAGAGCTCTTACGCAAAAGGAAGAAACAATGACATCTTGAGCCATTTTAATAAGACGATATGATATTCAAAATAGAATGATTAGGTCCTTTTTATTGCAGTAAAGTCATTTAAAACTGGTTTAAAGTTTCCGAATGCCTAGTGAGTAAAATCAACACTATTTATAACAAAAATCCATGCTCTTTTTTTTTTTTCCCCCAACAGGCTGGAAAGTTAAAAGATGGTGCTCGTTCTGTTACTAGAACGATTCAGAATAACTTCTTTGACAGCTCCAAGCAAGAGGCCATAGATGTTTTACTACTGGGAAATACTCTAAATAGTGATTTAGCTGACAAAGCTCGAGCACTTCTAACTACAGGAAGTTTGCGTGGTATGCCTACTTTATATTTTGATTACTTTATGTTGTTTATATCCCTTCTAAAAGTCCAAGAAATAAATGTAAATTTATTTACATAAATATTTTTTTAGATCAAGTTGATTAAAATAGTTATGGGAGAAGTTTCTATTAATGTAATTTTTTAAAATTGTATTCTCTAAAGGAAATTGATCTTTTTTGAAATGTTTTTATCATCAATGGTATTACTAAACTATAAAATGAGGCCCATGCATGTTTTCCTTTACAGCTGTAATTAGGGGGTATATGGTTTAAGTATTGCTATATCTAAGGCAGAATTTCATAGAATATTCACTTAGTCCTTTTAACAGGACATCTAATAACCTAATTATGTAGAAAACAAATGCTTTATTGAAAAAAAATAGTACCTATATTGGTTATTTTGCTAATTTCTAACCCCAGATTTCTATAACTTGATCTTATCTTGCTATTGTTTGAACAAGCATTAAATCATATGAATTAATAATTTAGAATATTGCTTAATATTTGACATAAATATATGGCTTTCAGGGCGGCTTTTAATCTTTGAGTCTTTTATTAAAATCAAATGAATCTGAGCTCATATCATTGAGTATGTATTTAGTATCACAGGAAAACAGCATTATTGTAGAACTAGTGAATTAACTTCCTTAATTCCATATTTTTTCTGTCTTAACTTTTCAGCACTTTGAGCATTTTTACTTCTCTGTTATCCCCAAACCAAACCTTTCCCTGTCCATGTAAGAGATATTGTTCCCCGTCAGATGATGAACTCTTGGATAATTACTTGGTCAAATAGGTTATCATGGATTCTTCCAGAATTCTGCATGGCACTGGTAGTTGATTACAGTTAGCTGGGAGACTGAGACCCTAGTAAAGCTCTAAAAAAGTCTGATCTTAGCTACCACTTTTAACTTCAGGCTTTCTTCCTGGCTCCCAGCAGTGGAGACTTGGCCAATTTGCATTTTACCACTTCTTTCCTGTGCCTACTTTGATATGGAGGCATTACTAAATAACAATTGAAAGTAAACAATTGAAGAGGAGAAGCAAGGAAGCTAAGAATTCCCAAACCTGATCATAAGTTTTTTTTTAATATCCTTGCACATTTTACTATGTGTTAAATATGCTTAAAAAGAAGTACAGTCAGTTCCGCTATAATGCTTCTGAGAATGGGAATTTGTTCCAACATGGACGCTCTACGAGGGAACATTTGGAGCATAATGTCAGTTCTGCATTATTTTATGAATGGTTTCACCTAGCAGAATTTAGAGGAGTAGAAATATACAAAGCACACATAGACTAATGCATACACTTAAAACCTTTCTCTACCTCAGTTCCCCACATGTGTTATGAGATGTACCCATTCACATCTGGTATTACCAATTACCATCCCAATTTTAGAGAACCGTCTTCCATCTTTCACAATTACAGTTGACCCTAGAACAACACAGGGCTTGAGGTGCCCACCCCTAGAGTCGAAAATCCATGTATAACTTTTGATTCCTCAAAAACTTAACTACTAATTACTTACTATGGATTATAAGCCTTACTGATAACATAAACAGTTAATTAACACGTTATATATGTTATATGTATGTTATATGTAGTATATACTGTATTCTTACAATAAAATAAGTTGGAAAAAAGAAAACATTAAGAAAATCACAAGGAAGAGAAGATACATTTACAACATTGTAGTTATTGAAAAAAATTTACATATTGATTGGACTGGTGCACTTCAGACCTGTGTGTTCAAGGGTCAGCTTACTTACAAGCTCTACCTCCTGATGCCCACTTCTACAAGCAAACTTCAGGTCTTTTTCAACACAAAGTGCTATACTTAAATTCATACCTCTCAAGCTATTTAACAGTGTAAAACTGTACTACTATTTTTATTAGGTTCCCATCTTTTTTAGTATGTCTCTGTTGGAAGGTTTTGAGTGCTGTGCCCTAAACCCATTTTCCCCCTAAGCTCTGTGGCTATTGGAATTTGTATATTTCGGCGCTGCATGATTATTTTTTGGAATGTATATAGTTTTGTTATAACTGAACTGATTGTACTTATCAACTGAGTCCCAGAAAGAATACTAAAAGGTAGATATTAGGGTAGTATCTTTCATGTGCTTAGTATCCTCTATTTCAGTAGGTTTTCAGATTTGTACTCTCCCTCACATGTATGTGCACATGTACACATGCGCACACACAAACACAGGAGCAGTCTGAAAAGCAGGCTAAGGACTTCCTGATTGAAACTCTGGACATTACTGAATCACTGTAGGATCTTTCTAAGATGCTGAGGGTTTGCATCAGATATTGTCATATATTTCTAATATTTGGTGTCCGAAAGGCATCAAATTGACTTAAAAGAAAAAAATGAGGCCATCTTAGAATGTATTGTCATGACACTCTAGGTTTTAATTGTAACTTGTTGTTTTACTAATGATTCTTTGTTTTCTTCTTGATGCATCCATAGTTTCTGAACAGACATTACAGTCAGGTACAGTATAGAAACTGATCTGTAAATAAAAGCAAATTTTTCTTTATTTTTTTCTAAAGTTGGTATTGTAAATATAGAGAGCCATATAAATGGAAACTTTCTCTTATTTTGCCCTCAGATTCTAACAGGATAAATTAATATCTTGTTTTAATCTGAGAAAAAAATTTTAAGGTTGAGAAAACTAAGTACCTCATTTAGAAGAAAATATGTAATGCTGTCTATCTTCCTGTAGCAAATGCTTAATTCTAATTAAATATAGCTCATCTAGTTTTATTTTCACTTTTATATTTCATTGAACAAACATTGTTAGTGTTCTACCTTATACTCTTAATAGGCTAATGGAAAAAACCCAGACGACGCTATTTGGGATTAATTTCGGAGTACTATCTGTACTATTGATGATTGTTCAGCAGCATTTCTCACACGTTATTATTTGAAAAAGCTTTGACTTGTTTTCTCATACAATGGAGGAATTATTTTTTTGTAACCATAAGACCTGCACTAAAATGTGATCTGAACTCTTTTAAAAAGCATCAAGATTGCTAACCAAGTTAGAGGAGTTAAGTAATTAGGACCTAAAGGTCATTATTTTTCTCACATTTCCTACCTCTAAGAATCTCATGCCTTCCTTTTCTGGACAAGATTCATGAACTTGTCCTTAAATATGAGTCAGGAAAAAGGAAAAAAAAGGCTAAACTCTTTCCAGAAATTTAGCAGGAAAAGACATCTCTTCTTCCCTTCACTTAAGATTTGGTATCACTTGAGATTTGTTTTGCTTATTTACTGTTTAGAATGTTCTAAGACATTATTGGTTATTCTTGTGAGAAGGATTGAAGAGAGCACTTGGATATATTTTTGAGTTAGGTAATGAAATCCATTTTCTGAAATGATATGGCATTTAGGAATGGACATCTTCTTGAACACAGACTCATTTCTTTCTGCACATTAAGGTGCCTGTTAAGAATACACTAGAAAATTTTTAAAATGCCTTATTCCATTTATAAACTGATTTGACTTTATTCACACAACATGGCAACATGTTTTCACACAATTCATTATTTGTCTTGCTGAGTATTTTAAGCTGTTAAATCATTTCAGAACTTGTGTTTTGATATAGAATGGATCACAGAGGCAGTTTTCATAATAATAGCAATGGCAGTGCTAAAGACAGAGAATGATTCTTTAGGTACAGCCAGCTTTCAATTAACTATACCAAAGACCGGAGCAAATCATCTGCTTCCATTACCACCCAACACCTTATACAAGTAATCAGATCAAATAGCAAGAGACTAGAAGTCTACATGTTTGTCCCTGGAAACAGTGGGATGGGCCCTATATCTACAGTTCCCTCGGAAGGTTCACAGGTCAAACTATTTTCATTCTAATATTAGGATGCTATTTGCCTTTTCACTTTCATTCTCTCACAAGTCTGCTGTTTCTTAGTATCATAAAATAATTAATAATAATAAAATCATTGATAGAGAATAATAAAAAGGTGAGAATCATTGTGATTTCCTTTTCCTCTTACCAGTTAAGTACCAATTAAGTATTCATTCTCTGTTTTTAGATTGAAGTCCTGTTAAGGTTCTAGCTACATTAAGTGCCGAGAATTTAATTTAATCAAAATGAAGTGTGATTTAGAAGGAAGATGGATGGTAGTCAAAAAATATGCAGGAAAGAGATTGAAGATCCGAATGTATTGAGCATTCATTTAACAGTGATTTACTGAGCACTTACTGTGCACCAGGCACTCTATAGTCACTAGAAATACTGCAGTAAACAAAACAGACCAACATTTCTGCCTTTGTGGATCTTCTCCATGTCTGTCTCCACTCTTGAGACAGGAGATGACAGTGACAGCATAAATAAATAAAACTCGCAGTCTATAAATGGTGGTAAATGCTATAGAGAAAAATAAAACAAGGAAGGGAAATGGAAGGTTAGGGAAAGAATGCAGATTTTAAGAAGATGGTGAGGAAAAGCCTTGCTGGAAAGTAAAGACTGGAAGGTGGTGAGGAAAGAATACTGCAGGCAGTGGAGACAGTCCATGCAAGTCAGTGCAGAGGCCGCCTGGTAGGACCAGGCAGGCCTCTTACTGAAACAGCAGGGAGTCAGCAGCTTTGCAGTGAGCCAGCTGGGAAGACGTAGCAGATGAGGACAGAATGGTGATGCACGTTGTTTAGTGCCTTGTAGACCATTGTTAAGGACTTTGGCTTCTACTCTGAGATGGAAAGAATTTCATAGTGACTTCAATCTCTGAAGCCTCATTAGCATACATAATGTGTATTTTTGTCAGGGAGCCATTTTTCTTCAAGCGACCTGTCAGTAGCTAGATTCTTAAGTGTAAGGGTTCTTAAATGTTTTTGTTTGGAAATAAATAAGGTTTATTTTTTTCCAGCCTTCAAATGAAAGTTATATGAAAGTCAATCGCTATATTCCTAAAAATGTAGTCTCTAGTTTTGTACATTATAAAAATGGTATACTTACTTCACTGAAACAGAACTGTTTTGCATGTTTTACGTTGTTGCAATAATTTTGTAAGAGCATCTTTACCATGACTATTGTATTAAATGTCAAATTTTTTAAAAAATTGTGTTGATTACTTGCATTATGCTGGGCTCTGCATGTATCTTCTGCTTGTTTGTGTATGGTGATAGCTGTACTTTCCAAGCATTATTTCTCAGGTATAAAACTCAATTTCTAAAAGTGGTTTAATGCAGCTAAAATTTTGTTATGTTTTGTTTTTGATTAGCATCTTCCAAAGTACTAAAGAGCATGTGTGAGAATTTCTACAAGTATTCAAAGCCCAAGAAAATTCGAGTATGTGTTGGAACCTGGAACGTGAATGGTGGGAAGCAGTTTCGCAGTATAGCTTTTAAGAATCAGACACTCACCGACTGGCTTCTTGATGCACCTAAGTTAGCTGGCATCCAGGAATTTCAAGGTCTGCTTTTTATAGTAGGGATTCACTTAATAAATCCTGACTGTGATTTTATTAGTCTATAAAACACCTCACAATGTGCATTACCTTATAAAAGAAACTTGGATTTATAAGTATGAAGGCCAAATCTTTATAGGTAACCACACATATAAGAAAAACTGGTTCTGTTCTTTTAAACTGACACAAAGCAAGCTTATTTTGTAATTGATAATTTCTTAAGCCTAGTGTGTTTCATTTTTTAAATCTAGTTCTCTAGTTAATTACAAAGATAAGAAATTTGGGGTGGATTTTGAAAAATCTTACAAAACTGGTTGTGACATTTGTTGGTACTCTATAACTTAACAGTACTGATTTATCCTTGTAAAAACCCAGTTGCCATTCAGCCACCAACCTCTTAATAGCCCAAACCAAACACTGAGCTGAGGATGCTTTTAAGAATTGATTAGAATCATAAATTTAAGGCTGCCTTCTTTTTTTAAAATTCACTTTGAATTCCTTTTCAAATGATACACATCTAGCAAGTATTATGTTTAAAGGTGACATACACAGAAAAAATTGTGAGGTACAGATTTTCTTTTCTTAGTTACCTGTAATCAGTCACATCTTAAACCCTAAGATTTTCCCCAGACTTTTATTAAAATTCTCCTTTTCACTTATATTGAACCTAATTGAAATCGTAGTTGTCATAATACGTAGTAGTATAATAGTACTAAATAATACGTAGTAGTAGTAATAGTAGTAAATAGTAGTAATAGTAGTAAAATAACAGCTAACACCACAGTTCTCTAAGTGTGCACATCTAGTCATTTATTCCTCATAACAGACCTGCACAGACACTATTATTATTCTGATTTCACAGATAAGGAAACTGAGACATAGCAGAGGAAGTGACCTGCCCAAGGTCATGGTTGGTAATGGCAAGTCAGGATTTGAACTCAGGCAGTTTGTTTTGGGGTCATTGTGCCATACTGCGTAAATTTCTGGGCAAGTTCCTTAGGTTCTTCAAAGCCTCAGTTTCTCCTCTGTAACTAAAGGACAAAAATAATCTCTTATAAAGTGTGTTGCAAATGAGACGAGGCATGCATAATCCTTGCACATATTAGCAGTCAATAAATATTTTTGTTTTATTTCTCTATTCATATTATTTATAAGCCTTTTTCTAGCTACTCTCATTACTGAATACTTGGGCCACCCAACTACCCCTGGGCTGCTTATCTCAAGTAGCTTCTGTTCTCTCTCTTTGCTTGTCTGTTAGGAGAGAGCGAATGGCTGAAACAGGGGGGCATATCTAAACCCTCGATCTCTATTAATTTTCTTGGATTCTTCTAGGAATAGTAGAAAAATAGTAAAAAGGAAATAGTGAAAAGGTCAAGCCTCTGGTTTTCAAATTTGGATGTGAAAAATCCCTCCTGTTATCTAATTTGAGATAGGCACAGCCACTTTGTGCCTTTTCAGAAGAATCCCTTTATCCAATATCTATTCACTTCAGCCTTTGAGAAGTGGCTTGTTTCTCTGATACCCTTGGTATAGACTTTAGCGAGAATTTGTTGAAAATTATTTCTTAAAGAACTTAAGGATCTTGATGAATAACAGTCTTAAAAAAGCAAACTTGGGCCTAAATATAAGCTCACTTTAAAATAACTTTTCCCAATCATTTTTTTTGCCTATAATTTGAATTTGGTTAAATGTAAAACCCAAAAAAGGACTTTCATGAGATCTGGTGTTGATCTTAGTTGTGCTGGGTGGGTGAGAGGGGTGCCAATTGACTAAGGCTGTATTTTAAAAGTTTTTCTTGGATGCTTAATTGTAGATAAAAGAAGTAAGCCAACAGATATATTTGCAATTGGTTTTGAAGAAATGGTTGAGTTAAATGCTGGAAACATCGTGAATGCAAGGTAAGCCAGCAAAGTAATTGTCTAGTTGAGGGGCATAGAATGCAGATAACTAAGTAGTTGTTACAAAGATAGATTGAGATAATATATGTAAAGGTGCTTTTTTTTTTAAAGAGATATAGATTTATTTATTTATTTATTTATTTATTTAGATAGAGATAGATAGATAGATAGATAGATAGATAGATAGATAGATAGATAGATAGATAGAGATAGGAATAGAGGGAAAGGGAGAAAGAATCTTAAGCAGACTCTACACTGAGCATGGGCCAGATTCAGGGCTCAGTCTCATAAGCCCTGAGATCATGACCTGAGTGAAAACCAAGAGTCGATCGCTTAATCTACTGTGCCACACAGGCACCCCTTTGCAAGTCTTTTGATATCTGACTTAAAACAGCTGAATTCTCACATTTACTTCTATATTAGTCTGTTGCAGTATGTTGTTTTGATTGAAGTGTATGAAGAAAATCATATAAATATTTCATTGGAAATGGAACTAATTTAATAGCCTTTTCAGATACTTTCTTCTCTGATGCTACACCAAAGCTCAACAAATAGTTTCTTAAAGGTTAGTTCAATATGGAGTCTGAAACCACATCAATGAACTTGTTTTTGTGTTCTGTTACACTAAAATTCATTGGTCTATTTTTTACCCTTGCATGATTTTGAAACATCATGTATTGGTCATTTTGAAAATATTAGTTCACTGAGTTATATAAATTTTCCAAATTTTGACACATTTCATTGTATATCAAAGCATCATATTGGTTAGTCTCGTTACAGTGTCATCAGCAAATTCTTCAAATATTTGGAAGCTGCCAAGATCACAGTAGCAGATTCAAGTTTTCCAAAATTCTAATTTTTGCTGGAAAATTCAACTTTTATCATTGGAAATAAATACTATTGGTTGTTTCCCTTAAAAATGTTGGCTCATTTGAAAAATATTTGTCAAAATAACTTCTAAGTCTGCATAACCATAGTTTGTCATTAGTTCTTTCAAATAAAAATGCTTTTCCATGAAAAGAGTGGCAGTTAGTTCTCAACTCAAACTATCCAGTGCTTTTCTAACCATCTGTGCAGAAGTGCTTTGTGTGTATTTCCTATTCATCACATAGAATATGAAAAAGATAGGACTCAAGACTGAGCTTTGATCAGATTGATAACATTTATTGCTTCAACAAGGATATTCTGAGGTGAAATGATAATATTTTAAATGTAAGTGCATGGTGGTGAAGACTGATGTAATCCTAGTACGATTTGGTGTCTGGATTCATCTGCAACATCAGCACTTTTACTCATTGTTGCTTTCGCATCATCATGCAAATGTCAGTCAACACTGAAGAAGACAAAAAAGTCTTAGTAGTATTCTGAAGATAATTTTGACCTCATTGATTTGGGGGAACCCCAGGCCACACTTTGAGAACTACTGTTCTGAAATCTTATTACAAATGCAAATTACTTAAGTGGAACTTAAAGCTTGAGTGTTTTATTTTAATAAAGTATGCTTGCTTTTAAATGAGCAGTTGCCCATCTTCTGTGACATTTTTTAAGATTTTCAGAATAAAATTATAGGCTGAAATAGTATGGTATAGTCATCAATCTTGCAAACGATTACATTTTTTTTCTTAGCTGCAGTGAATAGCATTCATATAGGGAAGTAGAAGTCCAATTTCATTCATTTTGCTGTTTGGAATCTCTTTTTTGAAAATAGATATTCAGGTCTACAGGGCACCTGGTGGCTCAGTCAGTTAGGTGTCTACCTCTGACTGAGGTCATGATCCTGGAATCCTGGGATCGAATGCCGCCTCTAGCTCTTTGCTCCACAGGAATCTGCTTCTCCCTCTCCCACTATCCATGCTTGTGTTCTCTCTTTTTCTCTCTCTGTCAAGTAATTAAAAAAAAATCTTTAGGGACGACTGGGTGGCTTAGTGGTTGAGCATCTGCCTTGGGCTCAGCACGTGATCTCTGGTCAGGGGATCGAGTCCCACATCAGGCTCCCCGTGTGGTGCCTGCTTCTCCATCTTTCTATGTCTCTGCCTCTCTCTCTCTCTCTCTCAATGTCTCATGAATGAATGAATGAATAAATAAATAAATCTAAAAAAAAAAGAAAACAGATATTCAGGTCTTAAAATACAACATACTCTTACAGTTTCTACTACCAAATTGTTCAGTTGGTTGTCAAATTATTCTTTTTTAAAAAAATTTATTTATTTATTCATGAGAGACAGAGAGAGGCAGAGACACAGGCAGAGGGAGAAGCAGGCTCCCTGAGGGGAGCCCAATGCGGGGACTTGATCCCAGGACACCAGGATCACACCCTGAGCCAAAGGCAGATGCTCAAACACTAAGCCACCTAGGTGCCCCTAATCAAATTATTCTGAAGTAAAGTGATTATTCATTCATTCAACCAGTATCTATTGAGCCCTGTTCTAGGTACTAAAGATATATTAGTAAATAAGATAGGCAAGAACCCCTACTTCCATGAATCTTCTATTCTAGTGGAACAGACAGGCAATAAACAATAACTGTAGTAACTAAGTTACAGGTATACCTTGGAGATCTTACAGGTTCAGTTCTCAACCACTGCACTAAAGCAAATAGGACAATAAACCTAGTCAAATTCCAATGCATATAAAAGTTAAGTGTACACTATACTATAGTCTGCTAACTGTGCAATGGCACTATGTGTAACTAACAACAAACACCCCTTAATTAAAAAATACTTCATTGCTAAAAAATGCTGGTCACCATCTGAGCTTTCCACTAGTTGTAATCAATCACCATAACAAATATAATAAAAATAAGAAAAGTTTGAAATATTGTGAGAATTATCAAAATGTGACAGAGACAGGAAGTAAGCAAATGCTGTTGGGAAAGTGGCACTGATAAGCTTGCTTACACAGGAATGCCACAGACCTTCAATTTGTAAAAACCACAATATCTGGGAAGCACAATAAAGCAAGTCACAGTGAGACAAGATGTGCTTATATGTAGCATGGTAGAAGATGATAAGTGGAATGGAAAGTAAACAGAAGTAAAGAGGGTCAGCCATGTGGTGTTGTGCAGTTTCAATGGAATGATCGGGTAGGGTTCACTGGACCTGAGAAGTGAGCTGGATAAATAGAAGAAAGTCATGATTCTCTTCTTAGAATCCAAGTTGTAGTGGTAGGATTATGGTAGGTAGTAGAGGAGAATCCATGTGCTGGATTTGTATTTTGGGGTCGGTATGGCAGGGTTAGATTAGATAAATGGGCGTGAGGTCATGTTCTGGCTCACCACTTATAATGTGTGTGGCCTGGAACTGTAAAAACACACTCTTTTGCTCTCCTTGTAGGTTCTTGGGCATTCTTTGGAGATTCAGACTTATTACTCTGAAAATCTATAAAGACCCCAGCATTTATGCTACCTTCTCTGTATGAACTGTGTTTCAGACTAATTGAATAGTTGAGAAAAGTTCTTTATAGAAGAATTCTAACTTACTGCAAATGCCTATGGAATGCTGAAATTATAAAATCAACATTGTGCAACCCTTAATGAAGTAATGGCAGTGATCAATAGACACTAAAACCTTAAAAGGATTAATGGGAGAACTTTTCATTATAAAGAGTTGATTAGATTGTCAGAGTCTGCATAGCAGATCAGGTTTAACAGCACAGAGATTAGGTACTTCCTGCTTTGATGCAAGGGTGACTGTATTTGCCATTAGGTTATTTTTGCCAAAACAAATAAATAAATTTGAATGGGTTCCTTAAGCTTCTGCATTAACCAGTTTAAAGCAAATACGAGTGTTAGAGGAACAAGTTAAGATACTGTGAAGACACATCAGTCAAATCCAGACTGTTGAACATTTCACAGACAAATGGCCCAACTTCTTAAAAAAATAAATAGCATTAGAAAGGGGATGGATCTGGGAAGATTGAGAGACTATTAAAGATTCAAGAAATATAACAAGCAAATGCATTGTGTGGGCCCTGTATGGACCCTGTTTTATTTGTATTTTTATTTCTTGAAGATTTTATTTATATGAGAGAGGGAAGGGGCAGAGGGAGAAGGAGAGAAGCTCAAGCAGACTCCCTGCTGAGCACAAAGCCCAATGCGGGGCTCTATCTCACAACCTTGAGACCATGACCTAATCCTAATAGAATTGTGATTATGTAAAAATTAAAATGTCCATTGCATTAGATGGTACATACTAAAGTATATATAGGTGAAATGGCATGTGTCTTAGATTTAGTTTAAAATATTCTAGGTTCATGCATGTGTATACACATGAGCACACACACAAGTGAGGAGAGATAGAAGAAAAAAGATTGCCAAAATGTTACTTGTTGAAGCGAGGTAATAAGTTTATGGTGCTATATCTTACGATTATCTCTTTTTTGTACATGTTTAAAATTTTCCATGATAAGTTTTAAAAAGATATTAATTATAGTATGGAAAATAAAAAGGTGGAAAGCATGTCTGGAAGCATGTACTTCTCTGTTATCCTAATGAAAACTAAAGGAAAAAGTACAACTGTAGATTACTCAAATGGTGAGCACTCATTTGATAAGTATGCTCAGATTTTCTTTGTAAAGGAGTAATAGACTTTGAAGTATGTTATTCTTTTGGCTAAATTTTAGGTTTTTCTTTTTAAAGGAAACAAAAGATAGCCTACATAAATATTTCACTGTTGGTATGGATCTCATAATTGTTTGATCTCATGTAGTCTTATGAAATTTGAGTATATAAAGATATATTTGACAATTGCCTTATAAAGTAGGCTGTGTTGTAAATGTCTATTAAAAGATTCCCTTTTTAAAAAAAAAAAAAAAAGATTCCCTTTTTAATATTTTCTGGTAGCACAACCAATCAGAAGCTCTGGGCTGTGGAACTGCAGAAGACCATCTCCAGAGACAACAAGTATGTGCTGCTGGCTTCTGAGCAGCTGGTGGGCGTCTGCCTGTTTGTTTTTATCAGACCACAGCATGCTCCTTTCATCAGGTCAGTAAACACTGCACTCTTGGAAGGCTACATCCTACTATCATGTAACAAGAAAAAGACCTGGAATGTTTGTTGCTTCAGAGAAAACGCTCTTGAATCTTGGTTTTAAATGTGTTTTTAATTAAAGAGTCATTAATAGTTTTACCATATTGTTGCCCAGCCTTGTTCTCAAACTGTTAGTTTTATATTTATGTCATAGACATTCCTAATTTCTTATGTGCACAGAAATATTGGAAGTTCTGATCTTTGATTTAGAGTCCTTTGTTTTAAAGGGATGTTGCAGTTGATACTGTGAAGACTGGAATGGGAGGTGCCACTGGAAATAAGGGAGCAGTTGCAATCCGAATGCTATTCCATACAACAAGCCTCTGCTTCGTCTGTAGCCACTTTGCTGCAGGGCAATCACAAGTCAAAGAAAGAAATGAAGATTTTGTAGAAATTGCACGGAAGTTGAGTTTTCCAATGGTAAGCTCTTACTGATTGTTCTTGAAGATGAAACTTTTTTAAAGATTTTATTTATTTATTCATGAGAGGCATAGGGAGAGGGAGAAGTAGGTTCCTTGAGGGGAGCCCGACATGGGACGTGATCCCAGGACCCCAGAAGCATACCTTGAGCCAAAGGCAGATGCTCAACCACTGAGCCATCCAGGTTCCCTGAAGATGAAGCTTTGAAATGCACTTTAATTTATCCCTAATTCTCTATCAGTTTTTAAAAATTTAAGATAGTTCCTAGAAACATCAACAGTGGTCACCTAAATAGATGTTTCATGTGTTATTAGTCTCGGGGCAAATAAATAGGGCCTGGCCAGAGGAAGGCATATCTGAAGCATATCTGAAGCAAAGAAATAGTTGTAAAACATTTTTTAGATTGACTTTTTTGAACCTAAAATCCCTTCTCCTTGCCTTCAGGGAAGGATGCTGTTTTCCCATGACTACGTATTTTGGTGTGGTGATTTCAACTATCGGATTGATCTCCCTAATGAAGAAGTTAAAGAGCTCATAAGACAGCAAAATTGGGATTCTCTTATAGCAGGAGATCAGCTTATCAATCAAAAAAATGCTGGACAGGTACATACATATTTAAGAAGATTCTTGTGTTGAGAAGAAGGGGATGTTTATTACGAGACATGCTTTCCTTAATCATAGTGTCCTCCCCACCTTTTTTAAATTCTCTTGGAGTTTTTCTTTTCTCTTCTCTTTTTTCTTTTCTCTTCTTTTCTTTTCTCTTCTTTTCCTTCCTCTTCTTTTCTTTTCTTTCTTTCAGAGGGGGAGAAAAGGTGGAGGGCACAGGGAAAGGGAGAGAGAGAATCCCAAGCCCTGGGTATGGAGCCCTACAGTGGGGCTCGATCTCACAACCCTGAAATCATAATCTGAGCCAAAATCAAGAGTTAGATGCTTCACCGACCGAGCCACCCAGGTGCCCCTCTTGGAGTCTCTTCATACTTAAATACATGTCTCTAGTTTAACATACACTGAATTACCTTTCCTTAAAGAATAAAAAAAGAAAAGAAAAAAGACACATATTTCCCAGGAGGAAAAATATGGTAAGCCTCTGTAACATTCACCTTCAAGTAGAAGAGTATACATTTTTGGTTCTTTCTTTTTTCAATAGTAGTGAATTTAGAATCTTAGTCTTTAGAGCCAGTTTTTTGCCTTTAAGATCCCGTGAAAATCTACTTTATTCTTTTGTTTCTAATATCATCTAAAGATTTCTAAAACCTGTTTTTTAAAACTTACAGCCACAAAATTTTAAAAGGTTAAAATAATTTTTTTTTTTTTTTAAGTAAGAGGTAATCGAGGCCACTTGAAATGGTTCCTTTCTGATCATGTGATTTAAATTCTAACACTTTGGGCCCCACTTAACTTTTTAGGCTTTACTTCCTCATTTGATAATTAGATGTCAGACTATATGATTTCTAAAAATCCACTATAGTTTTAATTGTCTCTTAGAACTCAAAGGCCTGATAGAATTCCCTTATTCACATTTTTGTACTTTGTTTAATCAAAGGTCAAACAAGTGGCATGAACAAGTCCTAGGTTTTTTGTTTTTTTTTTTTAACCTTTGTTCCATTCAGTTAGAAGTGTTTATCTAATGGACACAAATTTTGTGTGAATCTCCACCGCATAATAAACATTTAATGAATGGCTGTCTGAATGAAAACAGAACTTTTTTTTTTTCAAATAATTTACTTTGCGTATGTTTGTTTTAGATTTTTAGAGGATTTTTAGAAGGAAAAGTGACCTTTGCTCCGACATACAAATATGACTTGTTTTCTGACGACTATGACACCAGTGAAAAGTGCCGCACCCCTGCTTGGACAGACCGTGTCCTCTGGAGAAGAAGGAAGTGGCCTTTTGACAGATCAGGTTCGGACATGGACTTCCTCATTTAAATTTGCTAATGCGAATTTTAGGAGGAAGAAGGGAGTGATATAAATGTTAAGGGAGGAGGGCTGCTTTTTTTCAACAAAGGTTTCTAGAATAGAAGAGATAAAATATAAAACAATTTTAAAAATATTCTCAGACTTGTTTATAAAAATTTAATTTTTTAGTCTATTTTCTTTCAGTGACATAAATTCATATAAAAAGAAACAAGGAAACACTTTTCTGAAATTTTTATGAAAATCTCAATGGAGTGCTAATGAAGGTTTTTAATTTGAATAACAGCAATAATCGCACCTCGGATAAACCTCATTGGCTACAATACTGCCACTGCGCAAAGCTAATTTGAATAACTAATATGGTTCATAAATATAATGAACTGCCATTTGTCTGTTGAATTACTTATGAAACACTATATGGTCACAGGCCTTTAATCTCAGAAGTAAAGCCTTAATTTTTACTAAGTAAAGCATACAATGATAATTTAACCAAAACACCTCTCTAACTTAAAGGTATCTAGACTTCCTGCTGACTAACAAGTGTATCAGGCATCCCAGCCTTGGGTGACTGAGGCCAATAAAGCAAAGCAGCTAGCTCCTTGCTCCCCATGATCTGTCATGCTCATGTAGCTTCTCTTGTGTGTGTGTGTGTGTGTGTGTGTACTTTTTATTTCTGACTACAGCTGAAGATTTAGATCTTCTAAATGCTAGTTTTCAAGATGGAAGCAAAATCCTGTACACATGGACTCCTGGCACTTTGCTGCACTATGGAAGAGCTGAGCTGAAGACTTCTGACCATAGGTTTAAATAGTCTTGGTACTTCTAATGGTGCTTGAAATTTATTTGAAATACATCCTTTCTTAAACATTTCTAACACACTCATCTTCCTTTATGCCTCAAGGCCTGTCGTTGCCCTGATTGATATAGATATATTTGAAGTTGAAGCTGAAGAGAGGCAAAACATTTATAAAGAAGTAATCGCAGTTCAGGGCCCACCAGATGGTACAGTATTGGTCTCAATCAAAAGTTCTGTCCAAGAAAATAATTTTTTCGATGATGCTTTGATTGATGAGCTTCTGCAGCAGTTTACAAATTTTGGTGAAGTTATCCTCATAAGGTGAGTAAGATATTTAGTGTCCAAAAGCAGCTCATGACTCATGAGTATTTTTCTGTATCAGAAATTACCTTTTTATTGTTTGAATAGCATAGGAGTATAGTAGACCCTTGAATAGTGTGGGATTTGGGGGCACTGACCACCCCCAGGCAGCCAAAAATCCACTAAGAAGTTTGACTCCCCCAAAACTAAGAGCCTATTATTGATCGGAAGCCTTACTAGTAAGGTAAACAGTCAATTAACATATTTTATATGTTATATGTCATATATCCTTATAATAAATAAAGTAAGTTAGGGGAAAGAAAATGTTATTAAAATCATAAGGAGGAGAGCAAACACAGTACTGTATGTATCGGGGAAAATCCACATAAGCAGACATGTGCAGTTCAAACCTGTGTTGTTCAAGGGTCAACTGTATTTTTATTTCCAAACTACAGGAATATCATACTATAGAAATGTTATTCAAAGGATTCATAGGTTTTGAAACTAAATTGTGGTTAGAAAGCTTTGCAATTGAGTAACAAAAGTTTGTGTGAACAATTGATGACAAAAATATGTACGCATTTAGATATGGTATCTTAAGACTCCCATACAATCTAATGTATAACACAACCCCATGGCAAAAATGGAGCTACGATCACTGTTTTATTTTTGTTAGGAGAGCTAGGAGTAAAGCAGAGTGACTTTTCCTCCCTCAGTTTAAGAAATCTGATGTTTTAAGAAATTTTAAGTACATTTAATTTCCAGCTAACAGAGAAACAGCACCACAGGAGGAATAGTCAGGAGTCATCCATTCCAGTCTTCATTTCCGGCTTGACTTAACCATCTGCCTTTTGCAGAACCAGATGCTTCTTTCCTTGTTTAAAAAAATGTTCTCTTCCAAGTGTTCAGCAGTTTTTGAGAGACTGAATGACATGTATGTGTTTGAATTTCATGGGGAAGAGGTTTGATTCCTTTCTGTGCTTTTCATCTACTCATTTAGGTATGTTTTATAGCTATTTGGATGCTAGATCTCTGTATTAGGTACTGTGGAAGAGCAGAGGAGAATTGAAGACTATTCTTGCTTATAATCTAGTTGGGAAGACCAGAATTGTGTAATGGCTTCCCTAGATCTTAAACAAAGTACTCCACAGACTGAGGATGGTGTGCTTTCTGTGGAGCAAGAAGAATGCCCAAGAAACCTAGAGCCCTTTCAGAGAGTAAAGGAGCAAATAGAGAAGAAATTGCATTTATATGTCCCTCAAAACTTTTTAACAAAGATCCATCCCAGAGCTTTAAAATAAAACAAAAATTTCTAAAATCCTAAGGTACTAGGTAGTACGTAGTAAAATCTCCCAAGTTTACAGATGAAAGTAAGCTTTGCCAAGTACAGAAAGCCAAATTATCAGGAGCGCCATGTGGGCAGCATTGTAGCAGACAAGTGTCCTCATGAGCAAACGTAAAAGAATCCAAAGTGTACATAAAGGATGAAAGACTCTGATAAAGAAAAACCTCTTTATAACCCAGTCTCAAAGGAACTTGGTATTAAATTTGGAGTCAAAAGTTTTCTCCAAAGTACTTGTCATCATTAGAAAAAATATTGGTAACAAAACAAGGTATTACCCTAACATTATAAAACTATGCATTTCCTCCACACATGGAATATTCTCATTGTTATACCTGTGGACAACCAACTTAGAATAGAAAGAGCAGACATGGAAGTAAACAAGGAGAGGACTACTGTCACCAGTAAAGCTAGACTGACCATTATCTTTTGGTCTAGAATAAAACAACCATTCAGGAGTGACCAAAGTCTGTAAACCCATTTATTTGTAAATAAGAGATTCCCTGGAAATGTAAACCGGGCAAATTTAGATACTTTTATTGAGAGAAAAATCTAGAAGCTTTTACCCTAGTAGTAGAAAACAGGAAGAAAACACAGCTTCTGAAAAGATCTACATAAGCCCATGGTTATTAGAACCAGAATCATGGGGGCACCTGGGTGGTTCAGTCAGTTAAGCATCTGCCTTTAGCTCTGGTCCTGATATCAGGGTCCTGGGATCAAGCCCCATGTTGGGCTCCCTGCTCATCAGGGAGCCTGCTTCTCCCTCTTCCACCTTCCCCCTACTCACATTTGCTTGCTCTCTCTCTCTCTCAAATAAATAAAATCTTTGGGGAAAAAAAGGAACTAGAATGTCTTGCTAAAGTTAAAAATGCATAAGGAGCACATTGCTAATTAAGGATAGGATCAAGAAATGAGCCTTGCCATATGACCACAAATGATTTGGTTCTACTACCAAAGAACAAACACTGTGGACCCCTCTTTATCCATGGTTTCAGTTACGTGAGGTCATCTGTGATCTGGAAGCAGATGATCCTCCCTCTGAGGTAGGGTCAGAAGGTCAGTAATAGCCTGATGTTATTCCATAATGCCTATGTCATTCCCTTCACTTGATCTATCATGTAGGCATTTCGTCATCTCACATCATCACAAGAAGGGTGAGTACAATCCAATAAGATATTTTGAGAGAGACCACATTCATATAACACTTATTACGGTATATTGTCATAATTGTTCTATTTAATATTATTGCAAAGCCCTTGCTGTGCCTGATTTATAAACTGAACTTTATTGTAAGTATGTATGTAGAGAAAACATAGTATAGACAGGGTTTGGTACAATCTGCAGTTTCAGGCATCCACTGGGGTTCTTGGAATGTATCCCCCATGGATAGAAGGAGAGCTGTTGTAATGTTTGAGGTTGGGGGACTGGTGAGCATAAGTGCAACTTTATGGTAGTGGAGTATAACCTTTGGAGGAGGGATCTTCTCCATTGGCAACATGGAGGTATTCAGGTATTCAGATGGGAATGATGTCCCTGTGTCTTTCAAATGATGGCATCCTGTAGCTTAGTAACTTTATGCCAAAGAAATTAAGTCACTTATCTTGGTCATATTTGGGTGATTGTAGAATCTGTTCCAGCCCTCTGATTTAGACAGGATAAAGTACTTATTCATGTTTCTGCTTTTTAGCCTCTTCCTCTTGATATACATCGGCCATACTTTTGAATCCTAGGTTAAGTGTGTGTATGTACACGTGTACATATATACACATTTACCCCTTTGAAAAATCTGCAGGGATTTCTGGTCTTGATTTGTATAATTGGGAGTCGCTCAATGTGTAAAATTGTTTCTATGAATAAGACTGATACTATTCTTGTTTTCCTCTTTTTTAAAAACCATAACATTATTACATGTCAGTGATCATCTTATTCAGAACTTGTTTAGTGTCCTTTTTATTTTTTCTTTTGGGGTTTATTTCAAAATTACAAACTTAGAATCATAGCAAAGGCCACTGAAGTCCCAAGAGAGTAAATGGCTGTCAGTGAATAAAGGCAAGGACCACAACAAACTAAGGCAGCTCAGGGCCAGTCAGATTTAAACATTCTAATGACAACTCCCTAGCTTATTTCTTGATCAACGGAAATTTGCTTCAGGGAAGTCATCGAGACCGTGAAAATATATAGTTCTGGACTACAGGGATAGGGGACTTGGATTCTAGCCCTGTAACTCATTATCCTTCTAGAGTCACTTTGAACAAGCCACTTAGAACCTCTGGCCCTTTTTTCCCTTGTCAGTGAAGTGAAGGATTAGATTAGCATGGATCACAAATGGGAGGTCCACGGGTCCTGCTTTATTAGCATAATATTTGAAACAAATTTGAATTTGAAAGCTTTTAGAGGAAGAGTGCCCTCTTCAGATCATCAGTGATCCTGTTGCTCTCCCCATTGTTTTTCACTTCCTGGCCTCTATGGGCACATTAATCAATAGTCATTGGGCTAGTTATATATAAGGTATTAATTATTTTTTATGGTTTATTTTTTTTCTTGAAGATTTGTGGAAGATAAAATGTGGGTCACATTTTTGGAGGGAAGCTCTGCCTTGAGTGTTCTGAACCTAAATGGTAAAGAGGTAAGGTAACATTTGTTGTTTCTAAACCATTTTGAAATAAGGTATCTGAAGATTATGTTTTTATAGACATGCAGCGAAATCATCTAAATGTATTTCCAGTACAAAGCCTTATGGTGTGTTTTAATATTTATTATTTAGACTAGGTTTCTGACTGGCTTGGAATTACTTTGATCCTCCCTAAAGATACTAACCACTGGTAAGAGACTAAGAAGAAAACGTGTTTACCACCTAATTGGATTTTTATTATATGGAAACTTTATTAATTGAGATACATATTGTGGCTCATTCATTGTAGGAAAGATTTCTATCAAATAAAGAAAATGCTTTATTTACAAGAAAACATGGGGAAGAAGATATACTGTATTCCTAGGAACTTGTTTTATTGGCTTAGATCATGGTACCCAGATACCTTATTCAGGTATAGGTAAAATAATTCCCATAGATGACAAATCCATCTCCCTGAAATATTTTTGGAAACTTTCAATTAGTGGAGGTATTCCTAACCTATGATTTAAAAATGTTATTGATGGAAGAAATTTACATCAGTGACCTAGAATAGTTTACTTCTATAAAGTCCTGTGTCTATTTTTTCTGAATGCTTTTGGATAGATCCTAAATTACTAAGTATATGGTCACTAGACTAGATGATCTAAAATCCAGGCCTAATTTCTCCCAAAAGTGAGCAGGCAACTCATAAGGACTTCTCTGAGCTTCCTCTTCTATCACATTACTTGAGTTTCCTTGGAATAAAAGTAAAATTTCCACACATATATTGCTTTTGAAAGAGGTTTTATATGCTAGTTTTTCCTAGTGTAATAGTCATACCCAAGCAAAATAAATTGTAAAGAAAGATAAAGAAGAACACTAATCCAACCATTACAAAATAATTTCTCTTAACCTTCATGGATGCATGTATATAAAAACCAATGGGATTACATATACATTTGTGTGTGTATTAACACAAGTGGGATATACATGTTCACATATACATACATGCACAGACACAAACAAGATTGTGTTGTAAATGCTGTTTTCTCACTACCTCTTCACTTGAGACTATGTCGTGGACATTTTTCTCTATGAGCAAATATGTCATTGTTAATGTCTGCATTAATTTCATTATGTGGATAAATACATAAATTTATTTAACAAACTCTTATTAATAGCTAGATTTTATCCAACTTTTAATTATTAAAACCACTCCAGGGAAATCCTGTGTACACTACAACTTTGTGTGCTTCTCCTGTTATTCCTGACCTTAGGATAAATCCCTAAATATTAAATTTGCTATATTAGAAAGTATAGACATATTAAAATTTGGTGCTTGCTGCCTAATTGCTCTTCAGAAAGTGTAGATCTAATTATATAATGCCTCAGATTACCTAAGATCTGCATCCTGATTGATGCTGGGTAATTTCTAACTTTGACAACCTAGAAAACCAAAAATAGTATGTCATTTCCATGAAGATTCAGATTGCTGGTTATCTTAATTTATTGGCCATTGGTACTTTCTAAATGAGCTGTTTATGTCCTTAACCCATTTTTCCCTGGGGTATTTATTCATCTTCTGAAGCAGCCTTGGTGTAAAGTTCAGTCCCTTTCCATTTGTGCTGCAGACATTCCTGTCAGTATTGTAACTTTATTGTGTCTTAACTGTATGGAAAATTACAGATTTTTTAACTTCTAGCTTTAGTTTCTTCAAAAGCATGTCCTCATCCCCAAGGATATAAATATTTAAGAGCAACTCTCAATTTGACCTTGCCAGCTTACTCCCTTGCTGAGTATTTCTTTTGCCTTTCTCTGATAGTTTAATTTTCCTTGTTTTATTTTTTCCCCTCTAATTCAGCCCTCTCACCTTTAAATCTAGTTATCTGCATTATGCTCTTAGGAAATACCCTCTCTTAGCTCCCTAAAAATATTTTGAAAATTCTGTAAAAATTATGTTTATGGAAAGTACATAATAATGTTTAATTTGTCCTTTTGAAAGTTAGACATTTCCAAATGTCTAGTCTGCTGCCTTTGTTAATAACATTATTTCAGCCCCAGATCTTTTAGGATGTAGATCATAAGAGTTCTTCCATTCCAGGGGAGGATCTGGAAAAAGTTAGTTTAAATGGGGTAAACCTAAAGGATTACCTTTTTTTTTTTTTTAAAGATTTTATTTATTTATTCATGAGACACACAGAGAGAAGCAGAAACATAGGCAGAGGGAGAAGCTGGCTCCTCACTGGGAGCCTGATGCAGGACTCGATCCCGGAACCCCGGGATCATGAATCATGACCTGAGCCAAAGGCAGATGCTCAACCACTGACCCACCCAGGTGCCCCCAAAGATGACCTTCTTGAGCATGTTCTTGAAAGACCTATGACGCGTGTTGCCAAGTTCTGAAATGGAATTGATTTGCTCTGATAGGCAGGTGAAGGATGATTAGCTTCTTATAACACTAACTTCAAAGCTCAGGGTGGATTCTAAATTGCTATTAAAAACCGTACCACTCCGGCCAACAGCTTTCAGTGTCTCCATTCTGTGCCTTCAAGGAATTCTAATTCGATAGCACTTGGAGCCAAGGAAGATCTGTACCCACAGAGGTGCCGGCTGTCTTCTCAGCATGTTGGTCACAGCTACACAGCTTATTTGGAAATACCAGAAAAGTTCACTTATTTTATATACTCCAGAAGCTCTTTAAATGAAGGGAGTTGAAACTATGTAGGAGAGAGCTTACATTTTAAAAAGCAAATTTGTTACATGGTATGAATTTTAAATGAGAATGGTTTTCTGGTGCATCGTCTCTGTTTGAGACCAGGGAGTCTGTGGCTGTCTACAAGTTTTTTGAGATTTATTTTTTAAATACATCAACAGGCTGGTGTGACTTAATTATAATGTGTTTGTTTTAGATTATACTTTTGTCTAAAAGCCACTCACAGTTATAGGAAAGGCAGAATGCCAATCCTTCTCTTCTAGAATTGTTTCATGTAAGAACAGTTACTTAACCTGTGGATCAGAATCAAAGGAAGTATAAAATTATGTAGCAAAGTCGTCAGTGAATTTACATCTGGCCAGGGAAAGATACTGGCTACAGCAAAGGAAACCTGGATCTGTGTGCATCTTAGAAGAAAGACCTTAGATTTAGCAACACG
Organism: Canis lupus baileyi; assembly: GCF_048164855.1. Lineage (NCBI taxonomy): Eukaryota > Metazoa > Chordata > Mammalia > Carnivora > Canidae > Canis > Canis lupus. Next base: position 31,402,570 of record NC_132867.1, on the reverse strand, counting down.
GTCTTTTAGAGCGAAGATTGGGAATGTTTAAGGTACTTAAAAATTCAGTATATATGAGACAGTATACATTGTATTGAATCTAGCTGAATGAAGTCTAGATTATTGCATAGTGTAACTAAAACAGTTGCTTTTTTCCAAGATAATTTTCATGCCAATGATTTTGTATTTTCCATCTCTTTTTATCAACTAGTTATTGGGTCGGACTATAACTATTACTTTAAAAAGTCCAGACTGGATCAAAAATTTGGAGGAAGAAATGAGTTTAGAGAAAATTAATGTTGCATTGCCATCATCGACAAGCTCCACCCTGCTTGGTGAAGATGCGGAGGTCACTGCAGATTTTGATATGGAAGGTTTGTTTATGGAACACATTGACTGACTTCTGTGCTTCTAGATAAGTGTCCTTCCTATCGGTGAAGTCTTAGTCTCCAAGTTTATCCATCTCTATCTTCTCGCCACACACAGAGCAGTATTAATTAAATTTGTTTTGCATTGTATTGTGTCTCTTTTGCCTGTACCTAGACTTCAGATTGCAAATGTATTGGCCATTCTTCCATTTAAAGGTTAAGATCTTTACAAGTGTAGGTTTATGTCGTTCTGTGCTAGGAGCACGAATTGGTATTTCTGGTATGGGGTTATGGTCCTACTAGTTGCAGTTACGGTAGAAAAGTAGAAGTTCAAAATGGGTGTTCTAACAACAGAAATGAGTTCTAAGTAGTTACAACAAAAGAAGATCCTTTTCAAAGTAATTTTTAAAGGATTCTCAAGAAGGCTAGGAACACATGCATTTAAATAGATCCATATAAATGTAGCCATTTCAAATTTAGTGTTTAGTATCCAGTTATCTGGATAATAATTTCCTTAAATGTGATTTTTTTTGAAGATGTTATGTATTTATTCATGAGAGACACAGAAAGAGAAGCAGAGACACAGGCAGAGGGAGGAGAAGCAGGCTCCATGCAAAGGAGTCTGAGGTGGGACTCAATCCCAGGAATCCAGGATCAGGCCCTGAGCCAAAGGCAGATGCTGCTCAACCGCTGAGCCACCCAGGCGTCCCTCCTTAAATGTGATTAAGAAATGAAGGTGCCTTCTCATGCTATATGCTGTATTATTCTAGCATATTTCCCATGACAGTGCATCCCTTAGTTTAAAAAATGACAATATATCATACTGTGAGGCCATGTATATCCAGTTAACACAATTAAAAGTTGAATCCTTACAACTCCAGCTTTCACGTTCCTCTGTTCATTCATTGGCATAGTCCATACATTTATATCCTACGTTGTATGTGCCAAGTGCATACTAGGTGCCAGAAATTCAACAGCTGTCATCCTGCCCTTCCAGAACTCCTAGCTTAGTGGTGTTACAAGTGACCAAGCAGTGAGAATTAGTGACAGAGATGCAGTAATGAACAACGCTGTGGTAGTGCACAGGACAGTTGCCTACCTCAGATTTGGGAAGTTGGGAAAGGTTTCCCAGAGAAATTGAAATTTGAGAATTAGATGAAGGAGAGAGAGAGAGTGAACCAGGAAGAAGGAACATACAGGAACCAAAAGAGGAAAAGGCTTAACGTTCTTGCATAAGTATTCCACTCATGAGGAAATAAAGGGAGAGAAAAGAAAGCAGGTGGGGGGGGAGTGATGTGGAGTGGAAGATGAATTTGGTTTGGAACATGTTGGACTGAGGTGTCTTTGGAGCCTTCTGGGCCCACATATAGGCTGTGGGTATGTGGACCTGGTGCTCCGCAGAGACCTCTGGGCTCACAGGGCAGCTCTGATGGCAGCTCAAGGCATGCTTTTTCATTAGCTTGGTAAAAAGGACTGTATAGAGATGGGAAAAAACTGGTCCTGGGAATGAACAGATTTTAAGGTCAGGAAAAAGGCAGCCGCTCACAAAGGGAAAATGAAAAAGAAACAACTATAAATGTCAAAGAGCCAAGAGATTGGCCTAAAAATCAAGGAAAGAACTGATAACAAGGAAGGCATAGTCAGAGGAGTCCTGTGTCACAGAGAGATGAGAAGATATGGAGACCACCACTTGCCCTTTGGATTTAATACCAATGAAGGAGGCTGTTGGCAACACTCATGAGAGTACTTTCAGTGCAGCGATGAAGGCAGATGGTGGTAAATTGAGGTGTGGAGAGAAGGTGAGGAAGTGGAGAGCGTGTCTCTACACAGCTCTTTAGGGAAGTGAAGATGGGGCTGGGGAGAGAGAGGCACTTGCTCCAGGGAGATTGGGGATCCAGGGAGTGCCATTTGAAATGAAAGAAGCTTGAGAGTTGGCTGACAATGTTAGGGACCAGCGGGGCAGAAGTGGTGATAGAACAGGTCACGGGGAAAATGGGGGTGGGCAGAACCACAAGACCTGAGTGCAGCTGTGGGATTGGACACAGCTTGGCAGCAGGTTGTTGAAGGGGATAGGGGTCCCATCTTAGGACTTCTTTTTCCTCTGAGAAGTGTTAAAAGTTGAGGTTATCTGTGGCAGTAGGATAACCCACAGTGTCTGGAGAGTTGAGAAGCTTTGAGATAAAGCCCCTGAGAAGGAGTCAGGGGAGAACCAGTCATGAAATTGCCAGGCAGCTTTGGGATCCCAGAGAAGGCTAAATATTGCAAATTTAATACAACTGCAATCATAGGCACCACGGGATTCTCTCCAGCAGCAGCAGCAGCACTCAGCAGCCCTGGTGCAGTGATGGAGAGGTTAAAAGTGGAACTGCTGCAGCTGGGACAGAAGAGTAGTGCGTGAGGGTGGCCGAGGTGAAGTGCCATAGAAACTGAGGACAGATCCAGAGAAGCAGAAAGGGATAGGGACCAAAAGCAGAGGGATCAAAGGCCTGGATCCTGATAAAGTCACAAGGGGCAAGAGTCACTGAGGGAGAGAACTGGCAGGCTGGGAGGTAGTGATCAGAATGAAGTGTTTTTTGAGTATTATTTCAGAGCGAGGGCAGTTGTGAGGGCTGTGTATGTTTGAGTGGAAGAGGATGTAAGGACAAGACCAAGGTATTATGGTTGTTGATGTCCTGTCTCCATGGATTTTGAGGTCACCCAGAAAGATGGTAGGACCCAACCATCATCCTACTCTCTGCTTAGTCCTTGATGAGTGGATTCAAGTCACTGGAAGGATGGAGGTTGGAGATGATGGCAGCTAGGGGATGCGGAGGGCGTTAACATAAATTCCTGCTGGCATAGCCTCAAAGAAGTAGACCTTTTTGTTCAGAATTGGAGGATTAGTGTTCTGAAACTGGAACCAGGTTGCAAAGGGCACCCTGCCTCTACTCTCCAACCCTGAGGAAAGGTGGAGAGATTGGGAGGCCTCAGGTGAGGAGACCTGACAAAGGGTGCATGGCTGTGAGGGCTGGAGTGGAGCTGAGGGCAATGGGGAAGGAGTGGTTCCATGGAGCAAGTAAGAAGGTTTGGAAGGAGAGTAGTAAACTTCTGAGTCAGCCAGCACTGAGATAGCTGCTCAGTGGAATATTGAAAGTCGTCATGTTAGCCCAGCTCCAGATGTTAGGCACTGCTGGCATCCTCTGCTCTGAGGTAATGGGCTATCTTTACAGTTTTCTGTAAGGGCGTATATACTCATTCTAGTTCTATACATATACATTTTTCATATATGTCTACATGTTTAACCTGTACGTGTTTGCAATGTCATAATGTTAGCGTTTATTTTGTGTATTGAACCTCTTAAAACCTGGATTGGTGAAAACAATCTCTGAGAAAGTTAAAATGGTGGTGATTTTGACAACCTCCTTTCCTTAGGTGATGTCGATGACTACAGTGCTGAAGTGGAGGAAATTCTTCCCCAGCACCTCCAGCCATCTTCAAGTTCTGGCCTGGGCACTTCCCCAGGCTCTTCACCCCGGACCAGTCCCTGCCAGTCACCGACCATATCGGAGGGCCCTGTACCTTCCCTTCCTGTAAGACCAAGCCGAGCACCATCAAGAACTCCTGGGCACCCGAGCTCACAAAGTGGGTATTTATTTAAAGTTCTATGTAACTTTCCCTAGCTGACCTATTTGATTTTAGGTGGTCAAATCTCTGATGCCTTTGGATCTGTCCCATGTTTTCTGTGCATGCAAAAGAGGAAACTTGTAGATGGTAAGCCCTGAATGGAAAGGAAACTCATCATCGCTTTCATTAGATGAGAGTTTTTCTTAAACCTTTTCTTCTGTGAGGTTAGGTTTATCCATATCTTAAAATCAATGTTTTTTTGGTCAGTATATTAAGATCTCATAACTATCTGGGCTTAACTATCTATCTATGCATAACCTGTATTATAGTATGAAGCAAGGAGAGACAAAGAATTTTTTTGAATTCAAATTTAAGAGTCATTACTCCTCCAAAATTGGAAGATTTGTCTCTGGAAGTTGTTATATCCTATCACTAAATCACTGTTCTATGCTTACCAACATCTCCAGAAAATGTCTTCCATTTCATAAATTTCTCCAGTTCTCCATACTACTACTCTTAGAGGACTGGCTTCATTAGATAGGTATAGGGAAAAGAAGAGATGTGTTTTTTCTTCTCTGGATAGGCCAGCAGGCTGCAAATGACCTCATTGAACCAACACTTTTGCCCTCTTGATGGGGCCACTCAGTAAATCAGTGCTCCTGGGGCCTAGCTGAGGTGTCCATATGGAGCTAGCTAGTGCTATTGCTTCTGTGGTCTCGAAGGGGAATTTAATGGCAGAACTGCTTGTGTTATTGGTAATAAAAATGCATGTCAGTGTGCTATAGTACCAATGGAGAAAATGATCAAAATTGTGAATATATCATATGTCTTGGTAAGTACCATATCTTTGTGCTCACACCCACGTAGAATCTGATCTTACTTAACATACTTTTCTAGGTTCTCCTGTCGACACTCTCCCAGCAACACAGCTACAGCAAAGAGATTCCCAGCCCCTTGAGCCCAAACGGCCACCTCCTCCCCGCCCGATTGCTCCCCCCGCACGCCCTGCGCCCCCCCAGAGACCACCTCCACCTTCAGGTAACAAACCGTTTGATTTCCACTAATGCCAGACTGGAAAATATTCCTCCATTCTCTTTTAAAAAGTCTTGCATTTTTCAAACCCGAGCTTCTAGATTTTGTTGTTTTTCTGTCATTGTTGCTACTACCTGAGCTTTTCTCTCAGGAATGTGGTAGGAGCAACAGAACAGGTAAAAAGAGTGTTTCCCAACTGGATTTCAGAGATTAGGTTTTTCTAGCTGCCTTCTTACAGGTGTGCACAAAATGTTTGGTTTGTTTTTGCTAATTTGATGTAGTTGTACTAATTTCTGTAAAATATATAGTTAGAACCAAGGAACAAACATACATATACTTATTTATGATCAAGTTTTATATGTTTGCTTAAATATTCTTTTTAAGTAAGTATAGTTAAAACTTAAATTGTTAGAAGTATTTGCATTAAATAATAGCTTTTTTACAGTACCAAGATACTAATATGTAGTTCCCACATGATATTTAACATCATGAATACTATAGTAAATATTTGACAGTTCTTTATTTAATGTCCTTTCCTTCTTGCTGCATATTTTCTTATGAACTATAAGGGGCTAGGAGTCCTGCACCTGCTAGAAAAGAATTCGGAGGTAACCATTTATATTTGTTCTAATACATGCTTCTTGGTTCATTTATGTTTTAGAGTTTGATCCGTGTAATGAAAAGACATTTTAGATTTGTTTGATAAAAGCCAAAGTGAATGATATTTATACTCCAAGTTAAAAATAGTGCCAAACTTCCATTATATTCCTGTTGAGTAAAAGATTATAGTTTTATAGTTTTATAGTTTTATTAGTGAACCGAACTGATTAAAGGCTTCCATTCTCCGAGTAGACGTAGTTGAATCAAGTTGAATCAAGGACTGATACACTTTTTCTTAATAAATATAGTTAGTTTGGTTACGCAAATATAATTCCCCTCAAATCACATTAACTTTAAAAGGAATTCAAGTATAGTAAATATGGTAAATATTTTCCAAGTATTTGATTAGTGATGCACTGGTACTTTCCTTTTCTAGAAGCTTAGCAAATATAGTGATTAGCAAAATTTCCTAGGAATGCAACTTAAAGTTATAATTATCTGAAATATATCTTTCATTTTGCATGGCTTTATTGTAACGTCATAAAACTCATGCTTCACTTTTTTTAACAATGATTTTTTTTTCAATAAGGAAATTTTTTTAATAAGGAAATTTTTATTAACAAATGGGTCACTTTTTTAAAAAGTGTACTTCATTTGTTTTACATGAAAATTTCTCATAAAAATCAGTTGGAGGTATACTTTTGACAAGTTCATTTAATCTAATTCTCAAGAGAGATTGAGGCTGATTATCATTGATCTGCAGAAGAACAGATTTATAAATCCACTATTAATATTGTTAAGGTTCACTCACTATGCATGTGTGGTTGTTCTATGTCAGCTCTGGCTACCTAATGCCATTGCTGGCCAATTCACATGTTATCACAGGTTGACTTTGCTTGTATATAGATTTTAAGGACTTTGTATGAAAAGTATAGCTTGATTATTTTAGCATGACAGCTTCTGCAGAACACTGTTGGATGATAATTTTTCCATTAACTTACAAAAAAATTAATTTTTCCCATTTTAAACTCCTGCTTTTATTTATACTTTTATGTTAAGTTCTATTTATCCCCTTCCTTTAATAAAGAAAAAACTACAGAAAATAAACTTTTAAGTGAATTTGTGAAAAATTATATCAAACTTAGAAATCTGACTGAATTTTTTTAAAGTTGCTTCTTTTCATAATTCTTTTGTAGGGATGTTTGCAGCATATTTTTTTGAAACTAAACTATAACCAATAACTATAAACCAATAACTCTTCTAAGGCAGTCACTAAGAGAAAGTCATTATACTACTTACAGAGTTTTCTTAAAATAATCCATCAAAAACTAACTTCTAAGAAACTAATATAGTCTCATAGAATTTTTTTTAAAGGTTTCATTTACTGATGAGAGACACACAGAGAGAGGCAGAACATAGGCAGAGGCAGAAGCAGGCTCCCTGTGGGGAGCCTGATGCGGGACTTGATCCCAGGATCACAACCTGAGCCAAAGATAGATGCTTAACCACTGAGCCACCCAGGTGCCCCTGTCTCATAGAAATTTAAAATGAAATTGAAACTATGATTTTTCTACCTTTGACTGTCAAATATTAGAGCTTTCATTAGTGATTTAACTGTGAATATAATGTGATGATCATAGAGCCAAAGCTTTCATTAAGATATTTTAAAATTCTGTACAGCTAGTAATCTATGTGAATCTGATGTGAAAAGAACAGTGTCATCCCCTTCCTATCCTGTTTGAGGAAAGAGAGGACTGGGGTTTGGGCTAGGCATCGAAAGTCGCTTTGGTTTGTATTGGTATCTTTGAAGAAATGTAAAGGAGTAAAAGAATCTTTTTGCAAAAGTCAGTTGAACGCAGAAATTGTTTTGTGTGCCTGCCTTTCATTCTGTGCTGTGGGCCCTGAACAATATACAGCTTCTGTTCTTTCTCTAAAAAGGTGTTGGAGCCCCTCCCAGTCCTGGGGCAGCTAGGCGAGAGATGGAAGGTAACAAGACTTCTACACCATAGAAATGGACCTCTCCTCTCACTTGTAAATGTCAGCCCCCCGTGTGTAAAGGCACACTAAACCTGTCCTTAGTCTACCTGTAAACTTCCTCACCTCTCTTGTGTACACCATGTAATCTTGTACTTCTTCTCTTTCCATCCTGTGTTGTAGGTAGTTTCTAACGGGTTCCCCATTTAATTTCCCTGCGATTCTTATGTCATTTTGCACTCTGTTTTGTATATATTTCATATCTACTTAGGATGTGGAATTACTGTACAATGTTTTTTTAAGAAGAATGCCTTTCAAAATACTTTATGAAGTCAGATGTTTAGAAATGTACTATGCCAACTCTGAAGTTTTACAAATTAATTAAAATTTATAATTAAACCCTATTAATTCAGGCCCAAGACTATGTACTTTGTGGGTGATTTCAAATAACATAAATTTTTATGTATAATGATGCTGAACTAAGTTTGCTTAAAAGACCATTAAGACAAAGCCATTCATTAAGATTATAGTTGCCAGAGGGCTGATGTATTCAATGTAACAATGGCACTTAAATTTCCTTTTAAAAAGAATAAATTTGAGATGCTACCTTTAACAGCCCCCCTCCGCCTTTTCACCCCCGGAGTGATTTATTTCATTTCATTTCATTTGTCCATTACCTTTCTTGTGAATTTGAACCACGTGTTAACACTATCGCCCATAAGGCAAATACTTAGTTGTAAGATATGCCTACCTTCTACCTTAGTCACAGGATTTTGTTGCAGAAATCTGAAATACCTCCTTTTAAGATTACTTAATCCATAGTGATATCTAGAGCATGAAGCTCTAAAACTGGGTTGTTAGGAGCACCCTTGTGTAACTTGGAAAATGCTGTTTGCTCAGGAGCAGTTTGTCTGCCAAGCTCTGAGAGGCAGTCGTGTCCCGTCTCATGACCATTCACATAAGCTGACCTTATGTTTTCGAGGTTCACAGGAGAGAACTCTGGAAAGGTCACCTTAGAAGTAGCTCTGTGATTGATATATCAGCCTGAGACCTAAGTCGTCTCTCATAAATGTCACTCTACATATTCTACTAATTTTTCTCTCTTTGGGGACATTTTCTTCAGGGCTGATAATAGCCTTCATCATTATCCAAAGCAGTGTACCTTTGGTTCCCATCTCACGCCCCCATTTGTGCTGATAATGATACAGAACAGCCAACGGATATTACACAGTGTTGCTTGAGTGTTTACTTATGACTCATTTTTTTTTTCCCCTTCTTGCTTCAAAGCACCCAAAAGCCCTGGAACAACACGGAAAGATACTATAGGTAAAAACACTTGAATTTAGCTACTTAACTTTAAAACTGGACCATGTAGACACTTGGGGATATAAGTGCATGGCTTCTTGTTTCTTTCTTTTTAAAAAATACCCTAAATACATGGTGTGATGTCTTTGTTTCAGGACGCAATCAGCCTTCACCTCAAGCAGGATTCACAGGCCCAGGACCTGCTGGATACAGTGCAGCCAGACCGGTAGGCAACACCTAGCCTATGAGCCAAGACATTTTGGTTCTAGGTCCCAGTTTGCTATTAGTCATATGTGTTATGTTGGGAAATCCTGTGGCCTGTCTAAAATGAGGGCATGGCACTTGATGCCTCCAGGGTACCTTTCAACTATAACATTTAGCACACTCTTCAAAAGTAATGAAATATACTTTATTATTTGAATAAAAGTGATATACTTAAGTAATTATGGTCACTAAGCAACTTAGAATCTCAAAGTTTATGAGAGGGCAATGTATTTGGGCAGCATTTTAAGCTTTTAGTATCTGAGTAATTAATGAGGATATAAAGTCATCCTTTAATAAGAAAGATTTAAAAACTAGATTGCAGGGAAAACGTTTATAATAAGAGTCCGTATACTAAACCTGGTTCTCAAGGTAGTAAAAGTAGGAGAGCAGATGGCATTTCAGGGCTTCTCCCTTCCTTGTAAATCTATGGTTTTCTGTGTTTATTGTATTTTCTCTTATATACATAATTATTCTAATGTTTACCTAAATGAAAATTTTCTCTGGGATCTAACAAATAATAAAAGAAAATGGAAACCAGAATCAGTGGCTTGTCCAGTGGCGCCTGGGATGCCAGGAGGTGGGGTGGAGCACCAGCGAGGTGCCTCTAGCTGAAGAGTGGAAGCGGGAGCTGGTACTCTCAGAAGAAATGCAGGGGCCTCTTCTAATGAAACTGCTTCTAATTCCTAATAAGAAATGGTCATAACATTTCTAAGACAGAAATCTTTGTCTTTCCTGTTGTAGCTGTCTAGTTAACATCCACCCTAAAAGTCCTTTACTCCACATAATATTACTCTCCACATTAGTGTCTTAGCAGGGCCCCTGGGTAGCTCAGTTGGTTGAGCGCCTGACTCTTGATTTCAACTCAAGTTGTGATCTCAGGATCATGAGATCAAGCCCCATGGTAGGCTCTGCACTGGTGTGGAGCCTCCTTAAAATTCTCTCTTCCTTTCTTTCTCCCTCTGCCCCTCCCCATCTGCTCATGATCTCTGTCTCTAAAATAAATAAATAAAAATAAAGTGTGGGATACAGATACAGATATACAGACACAGCTAGAGGATCTGTTACCCATTCCCCTTTTCTCAGAAAGGGAAAGTCACTCTTCACTGACTTTGCCAGCCACTTCCCAGAAGCACTTTATGTATTCTGTTTAATGCCATCAGAATAGGGAAGGTAAGTCAGGATTTTGTGATTACAATAATAACTTATGCCAAAAATAAGAACCATTGAGGGCTTAGCGCCTCCAGCAAACTTATTAAAATAGCGTATTTCTCACCAGTGTCTGTCTTAATGTATTTAATTTAGCACATTGAGTTAGTCATTCAGGAGTTTTTACATCTGTGTTTGAAAAAAAAAAATATCAGGGTGTGGATTTTCTTAAGTGTCTTAGTTGTGTATCTCCATCTCCTCTTGAGCTTTCACAGCATCCCTGGCTCCAATCAAGGTATTGCTTAGGGGAAGGGTGTGGCCCTGCCATTTGTGACACTTGAGCTCCGGTCCTGGCTTTCCTTCCTAGCTTTGTGGCCTTGAGAAAATTGTATACGTTTCTTCATCTTAATTTAAAATAGAGTTGGTAAGGGCACATGGGTGACTCAGTGGCTGAGCGTCTGCCTTTGGCTTAGGTCATGATCCAGGGTCTTGGGATCGATCCCACATCAGGCTCCCTGCACGGAGCTTCCTTCTCCCTCTGTCTGTGTTTCTGCCTCTCTCTGTATGTCTCTCACGAATAAATAAATAAAATCTTTAAAAAAAATAAGATAGAGATGATAGGGGCACCTGGGTGACTTAGTTGGTTAAGCATCTGCCTTCAGCTCAGGTCATGATCCCAGGGTTCTGGGATAGAGCCCCTTATCTGGCTCCCTGCTCAATGGGGAGCCTGCTTCTTCCTCTCCCTCTGCTCCTCCTCCTGCTTGGGCTCTCTCACTCATTCTCCCTGTCAAAGAAATAAAATCATAAAACAAAATAAAATGGAAAAAAATAAAAATAAATAAATAAAATGGAGAAGCTAAACCTATCTCGAGGGGTATTTTGAAGATGAAATGGAAATACCTATATAGAGTGCTTAGTTAACATCATGTTTGCCACATAAAAAGTCAAAATAACAGTCAAAAATAAAAAGGAAGGTTTTATTTATTTTTTTAATATTTTATTTATTTATTCATGATAGACATAAAGAGGCAGAGACACAGGCAGAGGGAGAAGCAGGCTCCACGCCAGGAGCCTGATGTGGGACTTGATCCCGGGACTCCAGGATCGCGTCCTAGGCCAAAGGCAGGCGCTAAACTGCTGAGCCACCCAGGGATCCCCAAAAGGAAGGTTTTAAAACTTAAAACTATCTGACTATAAATAGAAAGCAATTAAAATGACAAGATGGGAGCTAATGCCAGAAAGGAGACTAAATGAGATACAAAAGCAAACGTATTTATAAAATCTTATCTATCAAAAATAAATAAATGTCTCAAATGTTATGTTTCCCATTTTCAGACTGTTCCACCCCGTGCAGGAGTGATCAGTGCCCCCCAGAGCCATGCTCGGGCATCTGCTGGAAGATTGACTCCTGAAAGCCAAAGCAAACCATCAGAAGTCCCAAAAGGTAGACCCTATTGTAGAAATACCAGTTTTGTTCTGAATTTTTTCACTTCTCTTTTTCCCTCCTCTCACTTTCCACGATGTACTCAAGGAGGGAGAGCCTTCCTTCCTTCCATGTGCCTTGAGAAATGAGGCTGCTAGGTGGAGGAGTAGGGGACTAGAATCTCCCAACAGCTCACTGAAAGGAAGAACAGAATGTGGCTTTCAAGAAAATACCTAACATCTGAAAATTCATTGTTTAGGTCCAGTTCTTCTTCCTGAACCACTGAAGCCTCAGGCTGCCCTTCCTGTGCAGGCTTCTCTGCCCCCACCTGTTCAGAAGATGCAGGAGCCTCTTGTCCCTGTGGCAGCACCTTTGCCTCAGTCTGCCCCCCAGCCGAACTTAGAAACCCCGCCACAGCCACCCCCTCGGAGCCGGTCGTCCCACAGCTTGCCTTCAGAGCCTTCATCACAACCACAGGTAAGTCCCACTTGTGAACAAGATAGTATCTTTGATGCCTTCAGTAGTCTCTGAACAGACTTACTTTAATTAACTCTGCTGAGATCAGGGGTTCTCAGAGAGTGAGCCTAAAACCAGGTTCTTGAGGGACTTTCCAAATGGTTCCTAGGTGGTTTTATCTTGGTTACATTTAAAGTGTTTGTAACTTTTTCATTTTTTTAAAATGCACAATTTACTTTGGGCAGTTAATATATGAGGATAAACAATAGTTTATTTTTCTCATTCATAGCTAATATATTAGATTTGGCTTTTACTTCCTGGAGAGAAATTCCTCACTATTGGCAGTATGGTCAATTTCCAGTAAACAGAGAATAATCCTTTTATCCCTCCAGCTACAAGCAGTCATTCTTTTCTGAGGTGGAGCTGGTCCTAGGATCCTCAGGTATTTCCGTGACAGTCATTGGTCCAGTTTAAATGGTTTGGCTATGCCAAATGGTTGGTAGAAACCATCAAAAAAATAAGGTCACCTCATTAGTGTTGCACAGAAAGCAGTGCCATTACCTTAGTGGGTGAAATCATAGGATCATAAGGACTTTTATTATGCCAGTGTGACCTCATATTGGAAGAACTTCAGCATATACATACAGAGTTATTTTAATATAGCAATGGTCATGCATGCAAGTTAAATTGTTTTTATTGGGTGCTGTTCTACTTTGTTTTGTTATGTACATTCTAGTAAAATTGTGAATATAAAATTTATGTTTAGTAAGAACATTTTTTTCTTGTATAACCTCACAATTTTATCCTGATGTTTTAACTTGAAAATGCCATCAAGGCCAAAGAAATGTGTACAGTTTTATGAGTCTGCTTTTAACTTTGTAAAGTTCTAAAATACACAGATACTATACATTGGCTATGCCCCGTAAGCACATTTATAAATAATAGTTTATATCTATTTTTACAGATATCTGGGGATGTCCAGCTAGTAGGGAGAAGTTAACAGCTTCTTATGCTTCTATATAGTGAAAAACAGATAATAGAGTAAATATGAGTCTTAAAAATGAATATTGTTAGCAATTAGCACTTTCTCAGATGATTGGTCACATTTGTAAAAACTGAAGAAGGATACATAATTGAGAGAAATGAAATGTTCTCATAAGCTGATTAACATCAGAAAGTATTCTATGTTTTTTAGTTCAGAAAATTGAGGATGTTGGTGGTGTATAAAAATTGTAGAAATCCTTCAAACAGTAAATGTCCACTGTTTTTTTCTTTCTGCCAATCCACTTTTAGTGAGTCATGATTTTTTCTTCTAATATTCTTGTTGTATGTTCTATTGTATTTTTTTTTTAATGTAATTGGGGGGTGGAGCAGCTGGGTGGCTTAGTCGATTGGTGTACAACTCTTGATTTCGGCTCTGGTCATGATCTTGTAGTCCTGAGATGGAGCCCCGCGTCGGACTCCATGCTCATCTGGAAGTCTCCTTGAGGATTCTCTCTCCCCCTCTTCTTCTGCCCCTCTCCTGCCTCTTTCTCTCTCTAAAATAATCTTTTAAGAAAAATTTTTAATGTAATTGGAAGGCAAAAAAACTTTCAACCTAGCCATCTATTGCTTTCTACTACTGTTTTAAGACAGAAAGGGAGCATCTATTTCATGTAAAAGTCAACCTTAATTCCTAAAAGTCTGTAATGGTTTAAGTATTCTTAGACCAACATGAACATAGAATACTCTGAAAAACTTGAGAAAGAGCCAACTGTCCAGTAAGATTGCAATTTTCAGTAGGAAATCATAACAGAAAATCTTAACACAGGAGTATTATAGGACAAATATTCCCATGACTACCACATTATCATTTTCTTAGGCCATTTTCATTATTTTGGTTTCTCTTTTTGATTGGAATGGGTGTAGTGATTTGGTGGACGACAGCATGGGCTTTGTGTTTGGCTTGGTAGAGGATGTTCTCGAATCTTGTAGTATTCACTTCACTGAAATTACCAAAGATGTTCGTTTTAAATTCTGAATATTCTTTTTACCTCAGTCATTGATATCAGATTCCTCCAAACATTACATACACACTTTTATTTCTTGGGGGAGTGGGGGTCTTGTTTGTGTGCAGACCATCTTTGGGAACGATCACAGAGTGGTTTGACAGTTTCCTCTAAGTAGTGTTGGAGGGATGGAAGGAAGGGCAGCATTTTACCTTCTTGTGCCTCTTGAATTTTGAACCATAAGAATAATGCCTATTCAAAAAATAATAAATATCTAAAATTTAAATATCTTCCAGAGCCTTGGGTTGAAAAGGATAAGAATTTAAAATATGATATATTTGCTATTTTGGTGATATATGAAATAGTCGTAGAATTGCATACTTAACAATTTTTATAAGTCTTTATTAATTCTGCCCAAAATATGGAGGTATTTAAAACATAAAAACATATATGGCCCAGCTTTGCTTTTTATTATTATTTAAGTGCTCTCTGACTCTATAATTCTATGTCAAAAAGAGTCATCCAATTCAAATGATTATATAACATGTACAAAATGTAGAAATGCCTCACTTCTCTGCCTGACATGTAGCATCTTAGTCATCTGATTGTCATCTAAGGACCCGAAGTTAGGAGAGTCAACAAAAGATAAAGGAACAGCCTCAGTGCTGTACCGTTGTGAGAGCTGACAGAGGGAGAGAGAAGAGATCACGTAGAAAATCTCAGCATTCTGGATCTGTTCAATACCTCTTACCTTCTGTCTGTTAGTACCAAAGCTGATAAACGTAACCCTGACGTCATCGAGAAAGTATTCACTTAAATTCAGGAATCTCGTGGTTCGTAGGCAGGAAACTCTGTTCATGCTTAATATATTTCTGAATGTGACCCCCTCAATTGTCAAACTGAATTTTGGTATTTTAAAATAAGGTAAGCTTTAGACATTGGGGAAGAGTTGGTCAAAACTGTTTTTGAGACTATTGTGTTAAAAAAAATACTGCTATATTATGGAAAGGTGATTTCATTTTTAAACAACAAAAAATAGGGTCCATTATTTTGTTGTACCTTCCAGCTAATAAATTGGTGAAGTCATGATAGTGACTTCTGAAAATTTGCATGATACGGAATATGCCTGGCTCCTGATCATTTTGTTAAAATAAATACTGATTTTTTCAGTAGGGTACTGCTTTTGCAAAGTGGTGCCATTTTGTACATTTTCTAAATGCATAGGCTACTTTGTGGCTGTGTCCTACTCTTCGTGGGCTACCATAACAAAAATACCATAAAACGGGTGGCTTAAACAATAGAAATGTGTATTCTCACAGCTCTGGAGGCTTGTAGTCTGAGATCAGGGTGCCAACACAACTGAGTTTTGGTGAGGGTTTTTCCCAGCTTTCAGACAGCTACCTTCTCACTGTGTGCTCACATGCTCTTTCCTCCATGCTTCCAGTGGGGGAGAGAAAGCTCTCTGATGTGTCCCTTCAAGGGGACACTAATCCCTCATGAGGCCCCACTCTCCTGACCTCATCTAACCTCAGTCACCCCCCAAAGGCCATGCCTCTAAAATATCATCACATTAAGGGTTAGGGCTTCACCATATGAATTTGAGGGTAGGGGACTCACAAACATTCAGTCCGTAAAAGATTGCTGAAAATATCTTAGAGCTCCAAAAACCTAGTTGGAATATTATTTTTGTAGTAAAAAACTTCTTTGAAGTAGATAGTTATCAACCTCTGACAAAATTAAATCTTGAGCCCTAATTCAACAGTACATTTTTTATTCAAAATTACAAAAGAAATTGGAGTTGTCTCTTGAAGGTTTGGTTTGATCTACAAATAACTGCTACGCTTAGCTTCTGTGTATAATCTAGAAATAAAAGTATTTTGAAGACAGAATTCTTAGGGTTGCTGGTTGGTCTCAGATTGTTCTCCTAACTCTTTCCTTTGATGTCTGTGTTCCCTTTCTCAAAGCAGGAGCAACCATCAGGGTAACAGGTATTGGATTCTTTCTCAATCTTATCTGTGCTTTTCATCTGTCTTAGCACATTAGATGTATGAATCTTTTGGCTTCATACATCTAAGGTTTCACCCATTTTTAAAACCACCTGTCCACATTAATAAATTCTATTATCATACCATAAACTTGCTTTTTTTTCTTAGTATTTCAAATTTTTAGGAACCATTTTAGTTCTTGTTAATGCTTTATTATTTTTTGCTTTGTTTTTTATTAAAATTAACAAAACTAAAAAATGTAACTTCAAAAAGGTAAGCTCTAGGTTTTGGAAAGTCTATTTGGCAAGACCCAACCCTGTCCTGGTTTTAATGATAGCATAATTACATAAATACAAAATTCAACTTTTTTTTCTTAGGTTTCTTTTGGGAAATTTTTTTCAAAGAATTTTAGTAACAAGATTATTTTTGGTAAGGAAGAACTGATGATTTGGAAAGATAAAAGTGAATACTATTACAGGATTATTTAAAGGTCCTTCCAACACCTTTCTCTGTAAAGATACCATCATTTAAAAAATGTTAATTCATCACAAGTCCTGCTTAGATTACAAATTAATTCTAATACAGTGAATAGTGGTGTGGCTTTCATTGTAATTTCAAGTCTGATTGGGAAAAATGATCTTGCTTCAATCAAATTGCCTTTGACATCTCTTGAAAACAAAATTTTTTATATGAAAATAAAGGTATTTAAACAAATAGCATTTATTTGCCAAAGGCCTGCTATTCTAAGTTGGGCAATGCATAAAATTCTCCTGTCCTATAAATAGTGTCAGTGTTTTTGGACTGTTCTATCTGCTGTGGGAGAATTGGGTTCCAGACCTAATCAGGTACTTCATTTGTTGTATTAATCATAAATAATCCAGAGATTATTGGTAATATAGAGTTAATTGTAGTTTTTTATTCAATAATAGATCTTTTAGGCAGATTTCCATATATAAACCTGCTTACCTTCAATACACTTAGACTACAGTTTTGATTCTATTAAAGATTCTATTTTTGTACAAATTTATGGTCATATTCAATTGAAAAATATACTTGTTTATTCAATTATAAAGTATGTTCTAGGACAATTGAATAAAACAATCAGATACTTGAAAGTTACTCACTTAATGAAGTTATGCACCATTTCCTTGTACAAATGAACAGTTTTCCCTGTTAAAGTAGCAAGTTAATACTTGATAACATGCAAGTATGTCTTTAGGGGGGAGCTGCTGCTCTTTTTTTCAACACAGCTTATGAACATGTAGCTATTTTGCTTTAACAACTATGTGAATTAATTTTGGGTAGTGCTCCATTTGGTTACATTGTAGGTCTTGAGCTAAATTTCTCCCTCCCTGCCCTTTCCAACCCAAAATTAGTCTTATCTTTAAATTTGGCCTCAATATCCAAGTCATCTATTTAGTTTCAATAATTGTGTACAATTGCTGGGGTTTTTTAAATTGAAATGAAGCATATGAACTAATTTGCTCATAAAGCCAGCATCCTCTTTCCCATAAGAGAAGTTGGCTTTGCTCAGTCCCACAGCCACACTCCACTTCCAGCTGGCTCATCTATGGACTAGACCCTAAGTGCACACTTTTTTTAAAATTTTTATTTATTTATGATAGTCACAGAGAGAGAGAGAGAGAGAGGCAGAGACACAGGCAGAGGGAGAAGCAGGCTCCATGCACCGGGAGCCAGATGTGGGATTCGATCCCGGGTCTCCAGGATCGCGCCCTGGGCCAAAGGCAGGCGCCAAACCGCTGCACCACCCAGGGATCCCAGTGCACACTTTTTATGACCATAAAGTCCTTCAGAACACTCTCCTACGAGTTCACTGCCAACCCTGTCACATAGAAAGGACTGTCCCACTCATCTCTTAGAATTAATACACCAAATAGAAAATGGCTTTCCGCCCCCCACTCCGGGTTCAAACAATCATTGTGTATGATTATTAATAAGCATATCTGTTTAGAAACATTTTTTAACAAGATGGGAAGGTCAGTTAAAGAATATTGTCACATTATTCACAAAGTTCAGTCTATAAGGAGAACTTAAAAGGCAAAGAATGCTTTGAAAATTCATTTTTCCAAGTAGAAAAGGAAAAGATGCATTGTCTTTAGCTTATGAATACAAATATACTAATGAAATCTATTTTCATTCATAAAGTTGAATTTCCATAGTAACATTAACTTTAAATAAAAGTGTATTTAAAAGAAAAATGAAACCACATCATCATCATCATAGATGGGTGTTGGAAGTCTAATATATAAGTTTAGCATGAGTTCTGAGTATAGGTTTTTTTTAAGTTCATGCTAACATTTGATAGAATAGGGCATGAACAAAAGTCATTTGCTAATTCTGTAAAATTCTCCATTTTACCATATTAAAACTTGCATGAATGAAATGGGCTCTTTCTAATTTCTTTGGGATTTAAAAAATGTATTTAATAAAAGGGTTTATTTAGTAGGGAGTTTTTAAAGAGTAAGGTTTTAGTTGTTTTTCCTAAGCCACTAGAGTAACAAACTATACAAAGCTGCTTTTTACTTTCAAACTTGTATACTTGTCTCCCCCCAAAATGAAGAATAATTGAGATAGGAAGCATAGTGGGGGGTGTTAAAAGTAATATATTACCTTTTATTATTATTATTATTATTATTATTATTATTATTATTATTGAGTGCTCTCTTTTTCAGGTAAAAACAAATGGAATCTCTGCTGTCAGACTGGAATCACCATTAAAGAGTGACCCATTTGAAGATCTGTCATTTAATCTGCTTGCTGTATCAAAGGCTCAGTTATCTGTTCAAACATCATCTGTTCTAACTCCAAACCCAAAAGGGTTGATTCAGTTGCCTTCTGCAACACAAAGTAACATGAGTACTTTGAGTTCTGTAAGTTGCATGCCTCCAATTCCAGCCCGGAGTAAGTCCCAGGAAAATATGCGATGTTCTCCAAACCCATTTATTACGAGCTTGACCAGCACAAATCCTTTTACGGACAGGACTGCCGCTCCTGGAAACCCATTTAGAGCTGAGTCTCAAGAATCTGAGTTAAGTTCATGGCTTTCCAAAGAAGAGCCTGTTGCTAACAGTCCTTTCCCTTCTCTGAAGCCTCTTGGTTATAACAATAGCAAGCCTTCATCTTCATTTGATGGTTTTAAGGACAATTTTGATCTGCAGGGCCAGTCTATGGCAAAAGTCAGCAACCCAAAAGGATGGGTAACGTTCGAGGAAGAAGAGGACTTTGGTGTGAAAGGAAAGTCAAAGTCGTCTTGCTTAGACATACTGGGTCATCAGCCAAGTTCACTTTCTGGCTCCAGCATGACCTTTGATGATGACTGGAATAAAGGTACAGATGTTCCTCTCTGTGTGCAGCCATCAAGAAGACCACCTCCACCTCCTGTCACTCTGCTCCCATCTGGCACCACCCCTTCCGTAGCTCCTTTCACAACCTTGGCATCTAAGGCATCACCCACACTAGACTTCACAGAAAGATAAGTAACGCAGTAGAAAACTGTTGGTTTTTTAGGTTGGGCAGGTTAGAGCCAAAAAAATTGGGCATTAGTTATTCATAACGTGCAATAAGTAATTGTTAAGTGCACTGACGTTGTCATGAAATACCACTATTTAATGTGTACAGAGTTGGAATATGTGTATATTGGAAATAAGGAAAAACCCTTCTCATTATTAACTGGAGTTTTTGGTGTGTTTCTGTTTGGATAAGTCAGAGAGAGTAGTAGCCATAAACCGTGCTCAAAACTACTTGAGAAAATAGTCCTTATTCAGAAATTGGCAGTCTTCTCTGAAGAATCTCAAAAAGCCCAAATAATGTCCAGCTGACATTACTGCCGGCTCTTTTGTGCTTGTTAACAATTGGTGTTTCCAAGTATTTACCAAAGAGCTATCAAAGTTATACTGAAACAATTTTGGAAAGGCATGGCTTTAAAAAAAAAAAAAACGTGTGTGTACAGTGTGTACACACATACACGCATATATATATATACACATACACTTCCTACTTGTAAAACTCCTAAATTAAATTCTAGGATATAAGTCAGACAAAATTTTACCTAAAAGTTCTAACAGAGTTATCTTTTCAATATTTTCTTATTAAAGGGATGGCTATAATTGAAATCTGGACATTTTGTTAATTTTCTTTCCAAAACTAGAATCTCACCACAGACCAGATTTTCCTAGCATTCCATCCCCCTCCCCCAAACACATACATAATGCACATCTATGTTACTTTGCCCTCCAACACTTCCATATGCTTCTCTCTGGGAGGAGGTTCTTGAAGCTGGAAGCAGCCTATTGTGTGGACACTGTGATGTGGATGGACACTCCAGCCCTTACAAAAAAGCACTATGGCCTTATCTGTCAGGAAGGCACATACCTCTAAGTTCAAAGAGAAATATTAGAGCTAAATGTACTCCCCTCTCTCTGCACTAAAGTGTATGTTGCCCATTTCTACCGCACACTTGGTCTTTGCTGCTTCCACTCTAGAACTTCGTTAGCAGGGAAGGCAGCAATCCTCAGAATGCTTGGAATTGGGGATCTACTCAAGTGTGTGTGCTCTGTCCCTTTGAGAGGCTATGCAACACATCTGTGATGCTGCTTTACATATTTAGAGGCCGTCCCTCAAATCAGCTGTGGATTTTGTCTCCTGCACTGCCAATATGCAACTGATCCTGCTTTTGTTAATTTTATGAAGTTCACAGAATTTTTACACAATGTAGTATTTTGATATCATTAAATAATTCCAAACAGAAAACTCCTCGGGCAGTAGTTGTTTTGTTGTCGGTTTTAGTTAAAATCATCTTTACCCGTTAAGAGTTATATTAACGTTGCTTTTATAAAACGAATTGTATATGTCCACCTAAATTCTGTTGTCCACATTTAACCTTTAGAGATGTGCATTGGGAGAATATCAGAAAATAGAGTTCATGGCTAAGATTATGTAAAATGGAAAAGCACAGCAAACTGCATTGCACTTAAATACATAAAGCAAATCTAGTAGGAAAAAAGCACTTTTCTAAATGCTCAAATGTTATCAAAATACTATATTTATAGAAGTAATCCTCTCTGTTAACAGCCCAGATTTGCTGTTAGAAGTAACTCTTGTGAGTTTTATATTGTGCTTTTTGGGGGTTCTAATCATTTCAGCAGTAGTATATTTTAAACAGCAGTATTACTATAAGCAGTGTGCTTCAGAATGTGAATTAACTTGTTGAAACTGTGGCTTTAACATCTATGTGATTAGTGTATATGGTATTTGCTGTCCATTAGCAGAAGAATTCATTATAAACTTCACTAGTGCAGATTGCAGTTGTGTGAGCAATGTTTCCTATTGAATATAAACTACTGTCTAAAATATACATATCGTGCAGCAGCTCAGCCTTTATCAGGAAAATTATTTGGCAAGTTGCTGAAAGGGCACAGAGTTAGGAAAGTTAAAGGTATGCTGCAAATAACTAGCCATTATTCTGTGTTATTAAAATATTTACCAGCTCTGTTAAAAGCAGAGCAGAAATTAGACACTAAGGATCTCTTTGTGAATTCTTTGTTCTCTATAGTAGATTGCTGTTTATATGTAAGAATTTTATTGCTTATGTGGCATACAATATTTATAACTATATACTTTATAGAAGTACAGTATTAAAGTCAGTGGTATACAAACATTCTGTACATATCCTGTGAAATGTGCTGTCATATGAAATAAATATACCTGTCTTTACCGTGTTGACTGCTTTGCTCAAGAGGGAAGAATTTTTCTAAGCCATTTTCCTTGAACTTTTTTATATCCAAGTTTAATGATATCTGGGAATTAACTCATTGTCAAGTCAGGTGTTTTGATTCAAGACCTTGCTTCATCCATTTCACTTCTCTATATAATACTCTAAGATATTCTGAGACTACAAATCATCATTTAAGAAGTCCATGCATGTACTCTGTCAGGCCCTCATTCAAAGTCTTGTTGGCTTGAAAACAACACTGAAGGAGGAATGATGATTCTCTAACCCACAGCAAAATAAACAAGTGGGGGTAGAAAGGAAATAGGCTCAAGGACAGCCAGACATAGGACACTGACCTGAGGAACCCAAAGGCCAAGGCCAAGGCCAGTAGATCCCTTGAGTATTGCCTTTATGCAGCACTACATGATTGCTATTCAGAACAGAAACCTTGTTTTTTTTTTTAAAGACTTTATTTTAGAGGGAGAGCGTGAGTGGGGGAGGGGCAGAAGGAGAGGGAAACTCAAGCACAGTCCCTGCAGGGCTTGATCCCAAAACCCTCAGATCATGACCTGAGCCAAAACCAAGAGTCGGACACTTAACGAACTGAGCCACCCAGGCACCCCTAACCTTGATCCTTAAACCACTGGATTATGTTCATTAACCTCTAAGAAGTTATAGAGAATAATAGGCTTTTTAAAGGAACTTTGCATTTTAAGATGATTGAGATATCTATTTATCTATATATGCAGTTGTAAGAAATATTAGAGAGATTCCATGAACCCTTTACACAGTTCCCCACAGTGGTAATATTTTACAAAACTATAGTATAACCAGGATGTGAACATTGATGCAAAACATTCCCATCACTGGGAAAAGATCCTTGTGTTGCCCTTTTCCTGCTGCCTTCCCGTTGCATCCCATCTCCCCTCCCTTGTCCTTAGCCACCAATCTATTCTCCATTTCTATAATTCTGCCACTTGAAGAGCATTATATAGATGGAATCGTGGTAGATGACCTTTTGGGAGTGACTTTTTCTACTCAGCATAATTCCTTGGAGATTCATCTAGACTGCATGTGTCAATAGTACATTCCCTTTTTTTTTTTTAAGATTTTATTTATTTGAGAGCACAAGTAGAAGGAGAGAGAGAGAGAGAGAATCCCAAGCAGTCTCTGCGCTGAGTGGGAAGCTTGATTCCAGGACCCGGAGATACGACCTGAGCCAAAATCAACAGTCAGACCCTTAACCCACTGAGCCACCTACGTGCCCTTTGTCTATTCCTTTTTATTGCCAAGTGGTATCTCATGGTATGGATGTACCACGGCTGGTTTAACCATTCACCCACCCACTGAAGGCTATCTGGGTTGTTCCTGGTTTGGGACTGCTATAAATAAAGCGGCCAGGAACATTCTTGTACAGGTTTTTGGTGTGAACGTTAGTTCACTGTCAACCAGGTTTTGAGCAGTAGGCTTGATGGATACAGAATGGGACTCAGGATAAACAGGGGGATGACCTTATGGCCAGCAGTGAGGAGCTCAGATGCCGCAGCAGGCCCCCTTCCCCCTCTGGGGAGAGAGACCTTGGCCGTTGGTGCACGTCCCAGGACATGAAAACTCCTCTGCTCCCTGGGCTCCATACGCTGTCTGAGCAGCATCACTGTAGCCCTCTTCATGGGAGGCCCTGGGTCCACGGTCACACACCACCCGCGCGGCACGCCCCCCCCCCCCCCCCGGGATGAGGTGTCCACGGTGAGCGCCCAAGTCTCAGGAACACAAAGCAGCAGGTGCAAAGCAGCAGGTGCAACCTTCCAGTCCATTCCTATTCGGCAGCCCTGAAGGAGATAACCTTGCACCGTTATCAGGCTCGGTGCAAGCGTCCTCCCCGACGGGGCCCTCCATGTCTAAAGAGCCAGTCGCCCTATTTGGTTTCCTCTAGACTCCTGTGAGAATTGCCTTGTCCCCGTATTTTGTATTCTCTTTGTCACTTCCCCTGGACTGTGAGCTCCAGGACCGCAGCGACGCCTGGAACAGCGCCCGCTCAGTAGGAACCTGTCGGGCGACGGCTGGCTGACAGTCTGGGGACGGCCGCCGCGGCAGCAGCCGCCCGAGCCTCCCAGCACCGGGCCCCGAGACAGCCCCGGCCCAGGGCCGCCCCATACCCAGCAGCCCCCGCGCGCACTTCCCGAACTCCTCCAGCCCGGAAGCCGCGGGCAGCACTTCCGGAAGTGGTGGGGCGGACGGCGGAGGCGGTGCTGCGCGGACGGGGACGGGGCTCGCTGCGGCGCTCGGGGCCCGGAGGTGCTCACCGCCCCACTCACTCCCGACCTAGCAGCCTCCTCCCGTCGCAGCCAGCTCCCTGCGTGGAACCTCGGGCGGGACGTCCCGCGTCCCCCTCCGGCGGCTTGCGTTGTGTTGGGCGGTTGCCCAGACAACAGGCACTTCCGGAAGGGGGGCTCGGCGTCGAGCTGTGTGGATCGTTGCCAGGCAGCACCTGCTTCCGGGAGCGCGACGCCGGACCTCGCGCCCTGCGGCCTCCCCACCGTCGCTTCTGACTGGAGCCGGGGGCCTCTGTGTTTCTCTGTTGCTCCTGGCAACAGCCACTTCCGGGAGCGAGTGCGCCCCCCTCCCCCCCCCGCCGCGTCCCTCCAAGGCGGGCGCGCGAGCCCCGGGTTCCGGTCTCTAAGCAGCGGTTAGTCGGTGGTCGCGGGTCCCCCTCGGGTTACGGCCTCCCGGGCCTCCTCGCCGCCGCGGCGGGGTCTCCGGGGCCGCCATGGTTCTGCTGCACGTGAAACGGGGCGACGAGAGCCAGTTCCTGCTGCAGACGCCGGGGAGCACGAAGCTGGAGGAGATCACGGTGCGGGTGGCCCAGGTCTACAACGCGCGGCTCAAGGTGCAGCGCATCTGCTCAGGTGCGGCCCGGCGGCGCGACGCGGAGAGTGGGCGGCGGGGGGGGGCGGGCACAGGACCCCCGGGCCGGCGGGGCGGGCGGGGCGGCGGGGGCGGGGTGTCAGGTCTGCAAAGATTTGCAAAGACGTGCGGCTGGCGGGCTTGGAAAGGATCGCCGGGGTCCCCGCGAGGTGCCCGAGGAGGAGGCTGGGCAGAGCGCGTGCGCGGGACCTGCGCGGGCGGGCAGGGGCGGCGGCCCCCGGGCCTTTTCACCTGCGGCGCGCCTGCGCGTCTCAGTCCCTTAAGCGTCGGACTGGATCTCAGCTCAGGTCCTGACCTCGGGCTTGGAGTTCAAACCCTGCCCCGGGCTCCACGCTGGGTGTGGAGCCTACTTGAAAAAGCCTGAATGCACCGGGTTGAGACTTCAGTGGAGCACGCCCCCCCCCGCCCCCCCGCCGGGGGCGCGGGGGAAGCACCTCCCTGCAGGATGCTGCCCCCCAGGGTGGGAAGACCGGCCCAGGGCTTGGTGTTCCCTGCCCTTCTCCAGGAAACCCGAGCTTTTTTCTCATTATTACAGCATTTGGTCACTTCCGTCCATGATCTAGAGCAGCGCCGCCTGGAGACTTCCCCCCCCCCCCCCGAGGGGGGTGATCCCTACTTGTGTGTCCAGTAAAGGCACCCACTTGGCACGTGTGGCCGCCGAGCACGACCCCAGGAACTGCGTTTTTAATTGCATTTCTTTTTCATTTAGGTTTTATTTATTTGTTGGAGAGGGAGGGAGCGAGCAAGAGCAGGGGGTGCGGCGGAGGGAGAAGCCGACATGGGGCTCCATCCCAGGGCCCTGGGATCAGGACCTGAGCTGAAGGCAGATGCCCAGCTGACTGAGCCCCGATTTTTATTTTAATCTTTTTTTTTTTAAAGATTTTATTTATTTATTCATGAGAGACACAGATAGAGAGGGAGGCAGAGACCCAGGCAGAGGGAGAAGCAGGCTCCACGCCGGGAGCCCGACGCGGGACCCGACCCCGGGTCCCCAGGATCAAGCCCTGGGCTGCAGGCGGCGCTAAACCGCTGAGCCACCCGGGCTGCCCCGATTTTGACTTAAATAAAAGAGTTGAGTGCCGGCTGGTAGCTACCACAGTAGACAGCACAGTACTTGACAGGATGGTACACTCCAGATGTGATCTAGAATGTTACTGTTTCTAGAACTCTGTGATTTTTGTGCCCTGGAGAACTCCTTAAGGGTCTTGGTGTCTACCTTTAGGAGGCAGACACGTAGTTTCTTGGTGATATTTACTGATACCAAAACAAGCTCAATATTACATGTTTGTTTGTTTTTTCTTAAAGCATTTGGGGGAGAAAAGGGACTCCCAATTTCTTTTTCTATAAAATAATCAGTTAAAAACGTGCCAGATGTTAATTGTCATGTTAGTGACTCCTTCATGTGTTCTGCAGCCCCCATTGTCAACTGCGGTTCAGGCAGGCCCCAGTGCTATGCCTGCCACAGACCAGCCCCTTCCCCAGATACTTAGACTCTGGCGGGGAGAGAGACGGTAAAGACCCCGTGAAGTTAACACCGTTTGTTTTGTAGTACTGTATTATTACACGCCATCTGGTGTCCTCTACAGCACTGTGGGAAGACCTAGATCTGTGTGCTTTTCTACAGGAAGGAAGGAAGTGCACGCAATTTTGCAAGGTTAAAATGTGGATTAGGCGGTGCCCTGGTGGTGGCTCAGTCTATTAAGCATCTGCCTGCTGGCTCAGGTCACAATCTCAGGACCCTGGGATCAAGCTCTGCATCAGGTTCCCTGCTCAGCGGGGGACCCTGCTTTTCCCTCTCCCTCTGCCCCTGTTTGTGTGCTCTCTCACTTGCTTACTTTGTCTCTCAAATAAATATTTTTGAAAATAAAATGTGGATTAGTTTTGGGGTAAATATATATGGGATAGGAAAAGTATAAAGCCATGCTTTTGAATACTGAACATGATACTAGAAAACCAAAGTCTTGTCCCAGAGCCACTTTGGAAGGGCTGTGAACTGCCTTAAGTCCTCCCCACTAATCAGATTTACCCAAATTATTTTTTAAGTGTGTATATAAAATAGCAACGCTGAACAAGCAAGCCTCAGATGATAGAGGTGTAAATTAGGGGAGATGAGGATGTTGATGGTTTTTCTCCCAAAAACCTGCCTACCTCACACCTACCTCACAAGGTGAAATTAAATAAATCAGTGTGAACACACTTGGAAATTATAACGCCCTTTGTGGATGTGTGTTCAGAGTGTCGGTGAATTTTAATTTGTGCCTCCTGAATGCCAGGAAGTACAACCCAGCAGAGGATCAGAGCAAGGAACCTGCAGCCCTGCTGCCTGTGACCACAGTGAGCTCCTACATTCTCTGTCCTGCTGGTGACCTAGGACATAGCCATGACCATTTGTCAAAGGTCAAGGACAGGTCTGGCACAAACCAAGTGGTATCTAATGTTAAATAGGGAACCAATGGGCAAGACTGGTGACCTGTAGGGAGCTTACATTTCATTGGGGTACGAAGTGTTGTGATGATAATCATGATACATACTGTCTAACTTTTTCTTATTTTTAAGAAATGGAAGAATTAGCAGAACATGGCATATTTCTCCCTCCTAATATGCAAGGACTGACCGATGACCAGATTGAAGAACTGAAATTAAGGGACGAATGGGGTGAAAAGTGTGTACCCAGTGGGGGCTCAGTATTTAAAAAGGACAACATTGGCCGAAGAAATGGGCAAGGTAATCCAGCCTGCTGTTTCTGTGGGCACAACGTGCAAGCAGCTCTTTACATTGAAACACTGACCTCCGTTTTCTGTACAAACCTAGGAGATGCTGCTGCACTGGGTAGCTAAGCCCTTGTGGTGCAGTGCAAATCCAGAATGAATTGGGCGGGTAGAGGAAGCGTCTGTCTTCTTGCTTTTACTAAGACACTGCTAGCTTTTAAACCTGTTAGGTGAACCACTGGAAGCTACCATTATTGTAGGTAACAAATGGTGAAAATCAGCAGTTTCATGTGGTTCAACCTAATTGCCTTTGGGGGAAGTCATTGCAAATGTATTGAAGGTTCCGTTCTGTTTTGGTTTTGCAGATAACGGGGTTTATTTAGAGATTCCTTGAGAAAGAAGGAAATTAACGTGGCCACACGGGTCTCCCCTTGAATTGAAGGCATGCCTCTCCATGACGTAGAGCAGCTCAGTACCTGTCAGAGAATTCTGAAATTATTCCCCCTTTAGTGTGTGCTTGGTCATGTGGAATTTCAAGGAGGAAAGATGGTAACCCGTTCTGATAGCTTATCCCTTTCAACCTGTGAGAAAGCTCCATTTAGAAGACTAATTAATCACTGAGCAAACACTTAAGTATCTGCGGTGCTCCTAAAACACTGTTAGGAGCCAAAGAAATAGAGAAGTGTCCCTACAAGGACTTTACACCCTCAAAAAATACTTTTGCAAAAAAATTTTGAAGATAATAGCAATTGTATTATTTCCGTTGAGTTTTAGCCTGGAAAATGGTTGGCTGTCTTCCACGTCTTTTTGTATATAGGCTCCTTGTCAGTTTGGAGAGATTCTTTGCTTTATAGAAGAAATTGCATCAGTGAGAAAAATAATAGTGATAGTGTCTCAGAAGAATCAGTTAATATGGTTTGTGGTTCACCTTTAAACCAGTATTGTCTTATATTAGCCATTTCTACTCTAACAGGGCTTTAGGTTTCTAGCATTTGCACTGCCTGATTAGCACTTTTATTCATTAAGAAGTTAAACTTCGAGGTAGTCTTACCTGACTTCTCACAGTCCACTTTCGCGTGTCCCTCACCTGAATTCCACACAGGTCCTTCTCTCATCTCCCTGCTCCCTGACTCAGCCAGGAGGGATTAGGATACTAAGAATCGTTTTAAAGTTGGCCATTTCTCTTCCTCTTCCCTGTTTTATTTTCACAGCTCCAAATGAAAAAATGAAGCAAATTTTAAAGAAGACTATAGAAGAGGCCAAAGCAATAATATCGAAGGTTAGCTTTTTAAATGATGCCCTAAAGCCTGTCGTTTGAAACAGACTCTACTCCTGGCTTCCAGAGTTCTCCTCGGACCGGCCTTTGATTTCTGTTAAGCCTTCCAGAGGCAAGGGAGACCGGCATGCCTGGGGTGGCCCCTCGCTTTGTCTTCCCACGATGATGACACTGATGATGCCTTTGAGCACATTGAGGATCCTCCTATCCTTTCCCTCCCAGCTCCCCTGGGTGTCCTTGCTCTTGCCTTGTACATTTAGTATTTAGGAGACACAGAACTTTCTCCTTGGTCCTCCTCTCCCTCCTCTCTACTCTTCTCAGTGTTTTCCCTCCTCTGCCAGATGCATGCTTACCTCTGCGGTAACTCAGATCTGCCTCCTCCCCTGACTCCTTCCTTCCTTTGCACCTGAGTTTCCACCTGGTTCCTAAGTGGTTCTCCCTGAAAGCCCGCCAGCCGGGACTTCAATCTCAGCTCTCCTAGACTGGACAGCTCATTGATTTTCTTGCTCATCCCCGTGTTCTGGACCCGGGAAGAAGCACTTCCCGCAGATTTCCCCCTGGTGGCAGCAGAGCCCCCGGTGCCTCAGCGTGGGTCCCTTGAGGATGCCTGTCCGACCCAGTTCCTTGTCCCTCACCTCAGCCAGTTTTATTGCAGGCCTTTCAGGCACCAGCAAGGTGGCCTGAGTTCAAGTTTGACACTAACTACTGGGATCAGCTCGGATCCCACAAGTGGTAGGACGAGGCCCCAGAAGGACCCCCACACACACACTTAGTTCAGGCGCCAGGTAGCCCACACTGCTTCCGAATTGGCCCTAAATGTGGAATGTGGATGTTCCCACGACCCCCGCTCTACATGCACCAATCTGCTGGAACAACTCACAGAACACACTGCAAGTGCAGTACTTACTAGTATAGTTTTGTATCAAGGGTACAACTCAGAAACCGCCAGGTGGAAGAGATACTTAAGGCAAAGTCTGGGGGGGTTGGGGGCTTGCAGAGCTTCCCCACCCTCTCCTTCAAATATCAGTGTGTTCTCCAACCAGGGAGCTCTACTGAGCTTCAATACCCAGAATTTTTATCAGACTTTCATTACATGGGCAAATTATTGGCCAGTGATTTAAGTCCTCTCCAGCTCTCCCCTCCCCCAAGGGGCGGGTAGTAGTGATGGGGGTTGGATATGGAAGTTCTAACCTAACCCTCTAATCCCAGCTTGGTCTCCCCCAAGTGGCCAGTGGCCAGCCTTTCCCTCTAGCCCCCCCCCACCTCATTAGCATAAACTCTGGTGCCTCCAAAGGGACTCATTATGAATAACAACAGACATTCCTACCACTCAGGAAATCCCTGGGGATTTTGAAGCCCCTGTGCCAAGAACAGGGCCAGAGAGCAGATGTATCCTCCACTGTATCCTCTCCTGAGCTCTGCTGAGCCTGCCACCTGCCCTCCCTGAACCAGGGCATTCTTCACCCAAGATGAGGTTAGGCTCCCGGTGCCCCCCTCCTTCCCAGGAGAGGCACTCTGGCCTGCATGGCCCTTCCGGCCTGAGCCCCAGCTCCCTGGCCAACACTGGCTGTCCCGTCCCTCCACCCCCTGCAGACAGCCCACTGCTCTCCACTGCTTCCTTCTGCTTCTGCTGGGCCCGCAGCACCCCGTTCAGTTCCCGTCTTCACCCCGTCACTCACCCCTCCTGCTCCTGTGCCGCCTCCTTTCAAGGTGCTGCCTGACTTTCAGTGTGTACTGCTGAGTGTCCTGAGCCCCACTCAGAGTCAGCTTTATGGTCTAGGCCATGGTGGTTGCATGGAAGCCCCAGACTTAGACGGAGTGGCTTTGGTAGCGAGCACTGTTGGAGTCCTTATTGTCACGCTGGCAGTACCTGGCAAGAGTCTCCTAAAAGAGCTTGTTAAATATTTACTGAATGGATTAGCCGCCTTGTGAACAATGAGGCCTGTCCTTGTCCTTTCAGAAACAAGTGGAAGCTGGAGTCTGCGTTACCATAGAGATGGTGGAAGCTGCCCTGGACCAGCTGCGAGGTGCTGTGATGATTGTTTACCCCATGGGGCTGCCTCCCTATGATCCCATCCGGAAGGAATTTGAAAATAAAGAAGACTTGTCTGGAACTCAGGTATGTGGCTCGTGGGCATTCTGTGAGGTGCATCACCGCCCATTTGACCCCTCTGGGTATAGCATTCTGCTCTGTATGCAGCTCCCCCCCCCTGCTGCGGTTTACCTTTTGCTTCATGTTATTTTCTTGTTTTTCTCATTTATTTCTTAACCTACTGGGCAGTATCCGTGGCTCTGAGCCACCTTAAACAGGTGGCATATGCAGAAGCACAAAAACAGCCTCATTATGCCTGTATTTAAAACCCAGCAGGATTCCAATGTTCCTTCTTGGCAGTATCCTAAAAATCCATCCACAGAGAAGGGTGCAGATGAGCTCAGATACTCTCCCCTTCCTAGAACCAGAAGTTAACTGAGTCAGGGAGTGAGTTGGCATCAAAATGAGCAACGGCAAGGGCACCTGGAGGGCTCAGTTGGTTAAATGTCTGACTCTTGATTTCAACTCAGGTCATGATCTCAGGGTTGTGAGATTGACAACTGAGTCTGCTTGGGATTCTCTCTCTCCCCCTCTTAAAAAAAAAAAAAAAAGGGCAGTCTGACTTGGTGGAGGGGTTGGTTCTTCCTGTGTGGGGAGTGGGACGTGAAGGGTGGAAATGCCAGCCCCACACTGGCAGGGAGCACCAGCCAGGCTGCGCACACATCAGGGGTGGGATCACACACTTGGGGCGGTGTCCTGATAAACCTTAAAGCCGGTTCTTGCTGTGCCCCAGGCAGGACTGAATGTCATTCGTGAATCAGAGGCCCAACTGTGGTGGGTGGCCAAGGAGCTAAGGAGAACAAAGACGCTTTCCGACTATGTGGGCAAAAATGAAAAAACCAAAATTATCGTCAAGATTCAGCAAGTAAGTACTTGTGCTTTAACATGTCACAACTTTTTACTAATTATTTTCCAACTGATAAACATGTTGAATAAGTCTGACTTTACCTCCTAGTTGCAAATACTTGAATCCCACTAGTCCAGGCTTAAAGTCAGACTCTTTGTGCACCAGCGAAAACTGCAAGAATCTGTGGATGGATTATTGATTGACACTGTCTGGAGTTTGTTTTGTTTTAACGGGGGGTGGGGGAGGGGAGTAGATAAGCCTTGTTGACTTCAACTGTAGAAATGGGCTATAAGTAACTAAAAATATTTCCTCAATCAAGTGGAGGCCAAGATGAAGTTCTCCAGCTGGGGACACTGTCAGTTTCTTGAAATGAAAACTAGAGCCTAGAGGACTGATTTCAAGTTTTCAAAGTACTGATACTCTGTGAACGGGAGCATTTACGGATGTAGGTAGCCTAGAGCTGTATCTCCACAAGGCTGCTTTGGTCACATGCTGTCATGAATCATTTTTCTATGATTTGGGGGAAACGGGATCCTCCATGATCTCCCTCCGTTCCCCACTGGACCTGCAGTGGCTGCCTGGGGAATGGCCACGGCACACAGCACTGCCCGGCCTCTGGTCTCCGTCTACCATGAGGGCCCAGGGCGAGGGGCTGCTGGAGTCCAGACCTTCCCGTGCCGATCAGCATGGATCACCGTGTAGCAGTCGGCGAAGGCAGTCGTAAAACATTCTCTGTGACCTCCTGGATTGCCCCTGTGAGAATGCTGTAATCCACAGTCTGCTCCACCCTCCTCTTTTCAGAGAGGACAAGGAGCTCCAGCCCGAGAACCAGTGATCAGCAGTGAGGAGCAGAAACAGCTGATGCTGTACTATCAGAGAAGACAAGAGGAGCTCAAGGTATCGGGTTGGCAGAAGGTTTTCAGCGGAGCTGGCGC
Organism: Canis lupus baileyi; assembly: GCF_048164855.1. NCBI lineage: Eukaryota > Metazoa > Chordata > Mammalia > Carnivora > Canidae > Canis > Canis lupus. The sequence continues at coordinate 31,369,933 of NC_132867.1, read as the reverse complement.
CAGGGGCATTCACCCCCTGGCCTTACCCAAGTGCAGGATGTGGGGAGGGGGCACTGCTACAGCTCCCAGCTCTCCAGGACCGTGGGGACCCCACCTGGCAGCATCCCACCTGCATCCGAGTCTGGGAGCGCCCTTCTGGGCAGGCGGGGAGTGGGAGTTTCGACACAGGTTCTTTCCTCAGCCTGTGTTTATGTTGCAAAACACTTTGCAGAAATGCCTTCCTGAGTAAAACATATTTATTTCTAGAAATTGGAAGAAAATGACGATGACTCCTGTTTAAATTCTCCGTGGGCAGATAACACTGCTTTGAAAAGACATTTCCACGGAGTAAAAGACATCAAGTGGAGGCCAAGATGAAGTTCTCCAGCTGACGACGCTGTCAGAAATACTAGCTCACCTTTCATTTGAGCAAAATAATACAAACTTAAAAAAATAATAATAGTAATGGTAGTAAGGTGTTGAATTTCTAGTTTTCTTAATTTTTCTTTCAGTTTGAATGTTTAAAAATTATTCAACGTTTCAGAACTTAATAAATACATCCTCAGAAGAATCAGCCTCAATTATTTTTATTTCAAACCAACCATTTAGTATCTGAGGTTTTTCTTTGACTGAGTCCTAAGGATGTAATGACAAACATTTTTGGGTTTCGGACTTATTTGTTTTATATTCTCACCACCACTGCCTTGGGGAGGAGATGGAGTTCCTCTTCTCCCTGCGAGCCCTGCGTGCGCCGCGGAGCTTGGCCGGCAGTGGCCACTAGAGGCCGCCCGCCACCTGCCGCTCGCTGCTCTGGGCCGACCTGTGGGACCCGCAGCCCGGATCCATCCACCGTGTCTGTGATTTGACTGAGAGTGTAAGTCACCAGGCATCGCCCAGCCTCCAAGGTAAAGCTCGCCTCCTGGCTGACACCTGACTGGCCTTGCTTTCCAGGTGTACAGGCTACACCCATGATGGAAACCAGGTAACAAGCTTGTCTGACCTGGAAACAAGTTCTGGCATTGCTGGGTTTTTCCTGAAAACGAATGCAAACCCCGTAACAGATGCTTGTCCCTTGTGGCCTCAGCCTGCAGCTCTCCATGGGCAAGACTTCCCCTGAGGCTGACAGTGGCGTTGGGGTCGGTGACCACCCATCCTGATGGGTTTTCTAGGATACCTTTGATTTTATTTTTTTTTAATCCTTTTTTTTTTTTTTTTTTTTATTCATGAGAGAGACAGAGAGAGAAAGCAAGAGTGGCAGAGACACAGGCAGAGGGAGAGCAGGCTCCGTGCAGGGAGCCCGATGCGGGACTCGATCCCTGGTCTCCAGGATCAGGCCCAGGGCTAAAGGCGGTGCTAAACTGCTGAGCCACCCGGGCTGCCCAACACACCTTTGATTTTAAACCCCGACCCATCATCCCCACAGACCCTGAGACTTGAGTTCAGTTCATCTCTGGGACTGCCTGGGCAGCCAGGGTGGCCTAGAAATCCTGTCCTGCTTAGCTTTGGGTCTGTAGGATACCGTTCCCCTAGTTGGAGGACTTGCAGTGTGCTCACCATGAGGAATTGTGAAGTGACAGGGACTTCCCCTGCTCTGGCCCTCCTGTGCCCACCGTTCCTCTTCCTCCCCCTCGGCCACAGAGATGGGGCTGAGATGGCAAGGGGGGTGGCGAGCGGAGAGGATATGCTTTATACCTGCTGAGGGGCAGGCTTCTGGGGGGCAGGGGAGAGCAGGGCTAGTCACTTCCCCCTCTGCCCATCTCCAGCAGCAAGATTCTCCAAGACGCTGCCCCCACCTCAAGGCAAGGATCGGGTCCTTGGCAGAGACTAGCTTCCCAAGAGCAGAAAGGACCTCAAGCATCTATCCAGGTTCTTCTCCCAAAATGTTCAGCCTCCCCACCATTTCCAGTTACTTAGAGCTGCTGCCCCCAAGCTGGCTCCTGAGGTTCCTTCTGTTCCCAAAGCAAAGTTTCCTAAAGTGGGTTGTAGCCCACCCTAAGTCTTGATTGCACCTCACTCTTCTGTTTGTCAAATTTCATAAAATCAAATCTGTATCTTCTTCCTTTTGACTTTGATTATAATTTTGAGCGTCTCCATGAAGAGTTTTTGTATTGGATGACGTGAAGTTTGCAATGAGATCTTATGATTTTATTTGAGGAGCATCCTGCCTTTGACAATGTATGGCTCATGTGCTTTGCATCGGTGCCAGACTTGCAAAAAAATGTTAGCAAGCCACACAATCATACTAGATCTTTCCAAGAACTACTGTTCTACATCATTAGGAATTCTTATTGACTCGATGGGATATAAATGCTTTAGTGGCCATGATAGTTACTCTATGGCTTCACATAATCCAAAGTTATTAGCCAAAGAGTCACTCACTTCGGGGTATAGAAATCACTAGACTTCTACATCACACTACACTTCTGTGTTGGATACTCATGTTAAAAAGAACACTCCTCTCTGCCCTTCGCTGCTTCAATAGCTCCAGGCTCTCTATTCAGACAGAGCAGCCCCTTGGCAGCTGTCCATAAAGCAAGGGGGCTGGCGGTCACTGGTGCCCACTCTGTGCCCACCGTGTTGATGTGGAGTCAGTCACTGTGCATCACCCACCGTGGAGGCTGGCGGTCATCTGAGACAGCGACCTGAGTCCTCCTTGGTCACGTTCCTAGTGAGGGCAGAGCCGAGGGGTCATACTCAGGACTTGCTCAGGAATCAGTTTATCAGCAAGTCACCTGGCCAGACAGGAGGTTACAGACCACCCTACAAACTCAATCTTGCTATTACCTTTTTTTTTTTTAACCCATCTTCAGACCAGTATCCAAAGGAAACCAAGTGCCTATTGACTGCAATGCTAAGCTGGGCCCATAATTTTGTCCTTTTACGTAACTTGTGTTCTTATATGGTTATTTCGTGGAGACCAGGAATGCTAGTAATAAAATTTGACACCACCTAAAAACCCTTTGGACTAGCAAACTGAAACCCTGGGCAGTATTTCTGTCACAGGATTACTGCGTTCCTTGACAACTGCTCTGCAAAGAATGTGCCATCAAGCTTGAAATTAACAGCCACATGCTTAGAGCACAGCGGCCTCGCACACTGTGGAGGTCCCCTGCAAAGCCTCCAAAACTGCCCCCACCACGCTGTGATGGCCAGGAGGTCCCTGGGGTCATCACTCCTTGTTGCAGAAAGCTCTACTGGCCTGAGTTCAAGGAGAGAGATGGTGGGACTTCCAGTAGAAGTCCAGTACGAGACGTCACGGTAATGGTAGCCGCCGCTGGCACCCTACTGTTTCCCAGATGCCTACACTAAGTGCTTCACGTACATTTTCTCATTTATACCTCACAACAGCCACATTAGGAAGAAACCAGGATGGTTGTCATTTCACAAACAAGGAAACCAAGGCCCAGGAAGGTTCATTGGCCCAAGATGAAGGATCTAAAACCCCACCTGCTTGTCCCAGAGTCTGTGTTAGCTCTAACGGGAAGCTTCTATTGACACCTGAAACCAGGGGCTAGTGAGCAGCAGGCCGGGGGCATCCAGGGAACACACATCTGTGCGGGACCTAGCCGAGGGGCCCTCCTGATTGGACACAGGGCAACCTGCAATTATTTTCATGCCTCAGGCAACAGTTGGGGGACTGTGGGTCCTGAGACTGCTCTGGTTCACCTGTCACTTAAGAGGAGAGATGCCCACACCCACCCTTGATCAAAATGGTATAAGCAAAACAGAAGCTGGACTCCACTCGGAAAACCGCCGCCCCAAACGAAAGGAAGAGTGAGGGGTTATGTCCTGGCTGGAAGACAGACTGCGCACAGGACTCTGGGTCACACCAGAGTGGTGCAGAGGCCAGCGATGAACAGATTCCCACGGGCCAAGTCCTGGCCCATCATTGCTTTGAATAGATTGAAGTCTGTTCATTCAGACCAAGCAACCAACAGCCACGTCTGTCTTGCTGTTTCCACCACAAGGCAGGATCATCCTGAAACACAAAATGAAAGCACCCAAGAAACCCATACCAGTTTTGTCACCCGAGTCCCCGATCCCATGGCTGGCTATGTTGGCTCATGGAGAGGCCCACATGCCCTGGGCGCCCCAGCGGCCGTCAGCGCCAGGCTGATGAAGGTGAGAACACACCCGAGCCCTTCGTTCTGTCCCTCCATCTGCATCTTCCTGAAATAAGACGAGGCCATGTATGAGCGACACGGATGACATGATCATGGTGCAGTAAATGTCCACAGGCCTCCTGGACTCCCTGGCTGCTTATCGCCCCTCCCACCCCAACCCTCCACCCCCCCCCAACACTGGGCAGACACAATAGCAGCATTATTCATTCTTGTGGCTTCTCATTTCTTGTTATCCCATTTGCATTGTGCTGGAATGGATCCCATAGGCTCAGGGCAATTTGGGTTTTAGCGATAAATTTGCAAACTACAAAATGCACTCAGCTCTTTCGATCTGATCTGATTCTTTCGATCTGATCCGAATCCGGTGGTATGACTAAATCACTTATGCTGTAAAGTAAAAGAAATGGAAATAAAACAACTAAGGGCATTGATATGCAAAGCAAAGCCGCAAACCGGAGAGCTGCTTTGAGTTTAACTACTAGACCTTCACAAAATGAACTCCGCTCACATGAACACACGTCCACCTTTTCTGGCAACTGTTTCCGGGGCCGGAAAACTCTTGGCATTTCTAGAGGCAATTTACACTGAGCTGATGAAAGAGCTCTCGAGCGGGGATAGCTCTTGATTTTGCCTGGGAAGTAAATATGATTTACGTGATTGAATATAGGATTTTAATAGCTTTATGCTATAGGGACCCCCTGATTGGTGGACATCTATAGAAGAGAAATGTCACGAATTGATTAGCAAAAATTATTTGGCCTGTGAAAATTTCACCCAAGCTGTCTACATTGGAAGATTGGCCTTGAGCTGAGATGGAGGAAAAGGATAGGAAACCTACCTGGCTTAACAAACAACTTGCTTGGGGTAAAAAACAGAATTTTTAGGGTGTGTGTATCCCCTGTCCTTGTTGAAACACTTAAAAATCTAAGACTGAGAAAGTGTCAGACATTTTTCTTTCTTTCAAAGTGGACTACATTTCCGAAATGCCATTGTCAAAATATAATTTCAAAATTAAGCAAATTATATTCTCTGTAATTTGTAAAATCATAAATTGTATTAGGATGATGACATGTACATGATTTGTAAAACTATGAATTTTATATATGTATTTTTTAAAGTAAAACCTTCAGGTAAGGGGGACGCCTGGCTGGCTCAGTTGGGAGAGCATGTGATGCTTGATCTCATGGTCCTGAGTTTGAGCCCCACATTGGGTGTGGAGCCTACTTAAAAAATCTAGGGAGCATTTCTTTAAAAGAGAGGCTGCCTTGAATTTTCCAGAAAGAGGAAACCTCTGCTGAAACCATTGAACTGTGTCACCAAAACACCTTCCTAGGAGCCCCACATTTAGCTCAGGCCCTCGGTGCTCCCACAGCTACCTGAGAAGGTGACGTCCATGAGGCTGACAGCGAAGCGAGCCTGCGAGTTTTCACTCGGGAGCCACCAGAGTTACAAAGGCAGCCTGTAAGTATATTTTTAAAATTATAAACTTAAATACTTCTCGTTTATAATATTTTTCTCAGTTGAGGCATCAGCTACGTAACACAACCCTCCGATTGTCACCTAACTTCCCCAGCCCAAGTGAGGCTGAGAAGTGGCTTCTGTCCCCTCTCCCAATGTCCCTGCACTTGGCCTGCTACACTTTCCCATCCTCCCTCCAGGCTGCTAGTCATTGTAGTCCCCTTAAACGGCTGTCACCCTGGACGGACGGGGAGCTCTGGAGGCAGGGCACTGTCTTAAGATTTAGTTCTTTTCCCTCAGAAGCAAGTATTGTGACACTTGAAGACAAAGCTGATGTCAGGACCAGTGAAAGGACGGTGCCTTCTCTCCTCATCCAGGGGCTGCTTTGCCTTTACCCTTAGGGATAAAGGGAGCAATGGGGCTAGGAGGGGGGAGAGAGATGTGAATTCTCCACAAGGTCATGCTCCAAGGTCAGTGACGGTCCACAGTCAGCACCTGCCGGGGTCAGGGATGCTCTTGCTTCCACAGGCTGTGGCTGAGGTGGGATTTCCTGGTGCAGGGTGGAGTGTGGGTCACTCTGTGCCTAGTAGAGCGCTGTTTTCTGGCCCACCGTGTGTGCCATTGTCACAACCCGATTTGGAGGCCTGCAGACTTCCTCAGGGAAGGTCAGTCTCAAAGCCTTCTTGATTGGGGAAGTGGTCACACGATCATAACTGCATTTTAGAGGAGGAATCGTTGGCAGAGTCCAGGAAATCCTATTACTACACAGAGCACACCTTAAGAGATCAGCTAACTTAAAAAAAGCAGCATCCTAGTGAATCCATGCCACCCAACACAGCTCCAAATGGGGCAGGGTCTTCCTGTCCTTGGAGGCTTCCATCCGGTTTTGTGTGTCTGAAAAGGGCCACAGAAATTCTACCAAACAGAAAAGCTACCAAACCTTCGTGCAAAAATGGCAAGTAGGAAAAGAGAAGTGTCTCTGAGAAGCTTCTGGTGGGGCGTGTGAAGCCGGATGGGTAGACGCCCACACTACCCCCCCCCTCAGGACTGTATCTCCCAAATGCGGGATGGAGCACCCTCCCCTTGAGAGAGTTTGGGGTCCTAGAGCCCCCTTTTGGCCTCACAACAGCCAGTGTGCTGCATGATAATTGTTCCTTTAGGCCTTTCCTCACTCCAGCTGAATTCTAGCCCTGTCCTCCTAGGGCCACCTCACTGACCATGCATCTCTGCACTGTCCCGCCCTGAGGCCACTTCTAGTCACCTGTGGGCCTCTGCAGCCCTGACCTCCTGGTGAGCAGAAGCTCCACCAGCCAGCACCCGGGAGCCCAGACTGGTTTTAGATCAGAACCCAATGATCAGGTTTGCTCTTCATGACTTTTTAAAATGCCTATTTAAGGTGGGGGGGGGGGGGGGGGGACATTTTCAAAATCAAATACCATCCTCCAGAAGCACCCAGAAGATAGAGCATGTGACTCTTGATCTCAGGGTCATGAGTTTGAGCCCCGTGCTGGATGTAGAGATTAGCCAAAAAATAAACTTCTAAGAAAAAAATACCGTCTTCCAGAGAGAAGGTGTTAAAAATTTTTTATCATGAAAATTGAAATTTACTGGGAAAGTACAAAAAAACCCAAACCATGTTGAACTCCCAAGTACCCACCATTCAGCTACAAAAATTATCAGTGCCTTGTTGATCAATGCTTTGCAATCTGTTCTCGCAGTGGCCCCTATTGAAATCTTTTAAAGAAATGCCCAGACATCACTTTTTCTGTAACTTTTTTTTGTCAAAAAAAGTTTTACCAGAGGCACCTCAGTGGCTCAGATGGTTAGGCGTCTGACTCTGATTTCTGCTCAGGCCATGATCTTGAGGTCATGGGATAGAGCCCCATGTCAGGCTCCACACTCAGTGCAGTCTCTCCCTTTCCCTCTGCTCCTCCCCCTGCTTGCAAGCTCACTCACTCTCAAGTCAATAAATCAAATCTTAAAAAAGAAAAAAAAGTTTCACACATAGATTCACACATAGAAAAGTCACCAAAAAAATAAAAAAATCCCCAAAGTATAATCAATACAAACAGCATTTTCTGATCATAGTGCAAACCACAAATTCACACTAACCCCTTGAGAGATAGGAGATCCTCCAAAGCTGTACAGTTTCTAGAAAGTAATGATGTGAAAGCAGCACAGAACATATGATTGTGCTACAACAGGATCTAGAAGAAGGTCTAGCATTAAATACCAGAAACCATAAAAGTGAAAGTCAGTCAGTTAAACTGATTTAACTAGCAGAGGACCAGCGAGGGAACAAAAGAAAGCAAAAGGCAGGAATGAATGAGGTTAAAGCAGAAATGTAATGAGTTGAAAAAGCATTTAATACATCAAAATTGATAGTTTGAAAAATAAACGGTATTAGAAAACTATTAGCTGCCATAACTAAAGGCAAAAAAAAAAAAAAACCCATAAATACACAAAGTAGGAAATGACAAGAGTAAAATAAGCAGAAGAATTTCTTAAAATGAGACGACAGATCATTTCCACCAGCTCCGTGTCCGCAGCCGCCGCCTTGCCGCCAGCTCACTGCCTGGCTGTGGATGTTTGACCCGTGAAATCTCCTTTTCTCCTTGCATTTCCCACCCCCTGGGTCCCGAGCAGCTCCCCTCGGAGCAGCTCCCCTCGTCACGGTGGCCAAGACTCAGCCTTTGTACTGAAGCCTTGTGAGCCGTTGAGCCAGGGCTGGAGACCAGGGGTCACCGGGTGTGCGGAGGGGCCCTTCCCTGCGTGGCGCGTGCTCAGATTGTGTTCATATTCCACTGCGAGTGGCACAGAGTCGGGGGCTGGTTGACAGCGTTTTGAATACACCAGAAACAAAATATATTTTGCACTAGTTTAAGCAAATCTAAAAACTTGGAAGGGATGGATAAACTTCTAAGAAAGTCAAGTGTAGGGATCCCCGGGTGGCTCAGCGGTTGAGCATCTGCCTTCTGCTCAGGGCCTGATCCTGGAGACCTGGGATCGAGTCCCACATCGGGCTCCCTGCGTGGAGCCTGCTTCTCCCTCTGCCTGTGTCTCTGCCTCTCTCTCTGTGTTTCTCATAAATGAATAAATAAATAAAATCTTAAAAAAAAAAAAGTCCAGTGTACCAGAATCAGCCCAAGTAGAGGTAAAACATGTAGGCAGAGAACTTTCATAGAAGAAAGAGAGAAAACTCAACCCCCACACACAAAACAATCGCCAAGGGACTCTATGAAAACTTGAAAGACCCATGCGTCACAAAGCTGCATGAACCATCGCGGAGCACAGAAAAAGAACAGGCACTTCTCGGTTACTTCCGTGACCCTAATATAACACGATTAGTAGAACTGCCAAAGACAATCCTCTATCGCTCACAAATACTGTTGCAAACTTTTTTTTTTTAAGATTTTATTTATTTATTCATGAGAGAGAGGGAGAGGCAGGCAGAGGAAGAAGCAGGCTCCATGCAGGGAGCCAGACATGGGACTCGACCCCGGGACCCTGGGATCAGGCCCTGGGCCAAAGGCAGACGCCCAACCGCCGAGCCACCCAGACCTCCCTGATGCAAACCTTCTTAATAAAAATAGAAGCCAAGAGAATCCCCAATCACATTAAATATAATCTATCACCACCAAGTGGGATTTATTCCAGAAATGCAGGGTCAACTTAATGTTAGGAAATAGATCATATTCACAGAGCTGGGAGAAAAAAATCACATGGCCGTGTCTACACACGCCAACGAGGCATTTGACAAAATGTAACCCGCCTTTGATGCTGGCTGTAAAACCACGAACTGTACAGATGATTTACGTCCTGCCACGTTCCTCTCGCTGTTCCTGAGAGATCTCTCTTCCATGGTCTATTAGACAGTCTTCCTGGACAGCACTAGGATGGGGTCCCGGCTGGTTCCCTCCTCGGCCCGGCTGGGTGCGGGGGATGAGGCTCAGCTCAGACAGGGAAGCAGGGGTCGGTCTCAAACACGGGCAGTGCAAGAGGAGACGAAACCCCGCACTTCTCCCGAGGGAAGACCACGGTGGTCTCCACCCCAGCCACGGCCACAGGAAGGCCGCTCCCCTCCCACCACCACCCGCCCACCACCAGCCTCCTCCGGGATCTGAGTCAGGGTCTCTATGTGAGGGGAGAGGGGGTGCAGAGGCTCCTCAGCCACAAAAGGCAGGAAGCACAAAAAGCCGGTGGTGAAGGAGAAAATGCCTAAGCATGAGTTCCCATCGGGGTCTGAATTCGGATGCTGTGTTCACAGGCTCCAGGGGCCAGAACAAAATAGCACAGATGCCCAGGTTTGAACAAACACCTCTTTCCCCAGGGCTCCGGAGGCTGGATCCAAGAGCGAGGTGTCGGCACATTGCTTCCTCCTGGGGCCTGTCCCCTCGGCTTGCGCCGGGCCACCTTCTGGCTGCGTCCTCACACGCTCCCCACCCCCGTGTGTCTGTGCATCCCTGGTGTCTCTTCCCCTTCTTTTTTTTTAATTTTTATTTATTTATGATAAATATGATAGTCACAGAGAGAGAGAGAGAGAGGCAGAGACACAGGCAGAGGGAGAAGCAGGCTCCATGCACCGGGAGCCCGACGTGGGATTCGATCCCGGGTCTCCAGGATCGCGCCCTGGGCCAAAGGCAGGCGCCAAACCCCTGTGCCACCCAGGGATCCCTCTTCCCCTTCTTATTAGGACACCGGGCCTATTGGATTGGAGCCCCACCCTTAGGACGACAGTAAACCCTGGCAACTGGGTTTTCTCTCCTTTGCAGTACGAACGCCAGACTGGATTGTCGGTGCTGGAGGCCTCTACTTCCAAGAGGCCGCTCGGTGACCACGGGGCCAGCTCCCCACCTGCTGGCCTCCTTGGTCATAGACGTCTTGCTTGATTTAGATAACGGACCGTGTGGACCTCTCGTCTGGTTTTGTTTTGTTGTTTTTTTTTTCTCTTCCCACCCTTTAATTCCCACTCTTGTATTTTAAATGCACCAGTAGAGAATGAACCCTCAAAACCCTAGCCTCCACCCTCAGCCCTACTAAAAGCAAACTCCCAGGGCTGTGTTCTCTCTCTCTCTCTCTCTCTCCCTCTCTCCCTCCCCGAGACCTTGCTGCGCTCCCCCAGCTGCTCTGTGTAACCTCCTGCTCCTATAAGTAATAAACCTCCGTTCCCAAGTTTCCTGCTGGTTGCTGCTGAAGGACATCTTGCGATCATAATACGAGCCACAAGGGCCCGTCCAACCACAGCACGGGGCACTGAGACCAGCCCACGGCAGCGACCTCCTTTGACCTTATTTCCAAATGCTGTCACCATCAAAGGAAATAAGGATGAGGGCTTCGATGTATGAATTTGGGGAGGACACAGTTCAGTCCATAGCAGGCTCTGTCGTTGAGGAGCTGCAGGATCTTGGGTAATTTTTAACCTGATGAGCCTCAGTTTGCTGCTCTGTGAAATGGGAGTAGCAGCATTGCCAACCTGGTCCACCAGGACGGCGCAGGCCCCCGTGCACCGGCTCCTCCTGGCTTCCTGCGCCATCACCACCGTCATCGGCCTGCAACTCTCTCCTCATGTGAGATGGCTGTGGTGCCTCTAAGTACCGCACTTGTGTATCGGGCAGAAGGACGGGGTGGGGGGGTGGGCAGGCAAGAGGCCACAGTGCGGTGCCCTTGTGTTTGTGCCTCCTACCACCTCCCTCAGCCACTCTGTGTCCCATTGGCCAGGACTGATTGCTTCATCCATGCCAGCCACACAGGAGTGGGTGGGGGGCTGGGGGGTCAGGATTTTATTTACTTTTATGTTTTATAAAGATTTTATTTATTTTATTCATGAGAAACCCAGAGAGAGAGGCAGAGACACAGGCAGAGGGAGAAGCAGGCTCCCTGCGGGGAGCCCGATGCAGGACTTGATCCCGGGACCCTAGGATCACGCCCTGAACTGAAGGCAGATGCTCAACCACTGAGCCGCCCAGGTGTCCCAGGGGTCAGGATTTTAGCCAGGAATATCGCCACCTTGAACAAAACTGGCGCGCTGTTGCAAGGAGAGGGAGCGTGGACATCAGACGTACTCACACCTGCCTTAGCTGACCTCCGGGTTGCTGAGGGTGTCGGGATAACTTGCACGAAGCAAGACAGACAAGCAGTGGTGGTGACCCCATAAAACACAGCCTTTTATCCGACACCCGAGGTGCACAGGCAGCAAGTGTGCCAGACGGGCGGGAGGAAGGGGCACTTGATCCAAATCCGTCCGGGTCAAAACGGAGATTCGGCACCTCCCTGTGATCCTGATGCTTTGACACCTGGGCCTTGTCCACGCGGACGGAGGGGCCCTGCAGGACCAGGGATTCCTGGAGACAGCAAACTACTCACCTGGGAGCCTGGCTTTCCTAGGCGAACCAACCAATCCAGAGCCCGCACCCCAAACGCCTCCTTTCCCGGGCTCTGACCCTCCAGGCCGCTTGTCCCCTGTCCTAACCACGCCCAGGCCGGTGCCAGACCCCTGGGGGCACCCTACACCCTGGAGCCTGCTAGGTTCCCCAAACCAACCCCAAGCCCACCCCCCTTGCTTCTCCCCACCTTCCTGTTGAACCATGGTGAAGGCCCCTGCCTGCCTTTCCCCTCCATCCCTCTGCCTCCCAAGGGGCCCTGGGTGGCACCCTGTGCCCCCTCCCCGGGAAACTGAGTCACAAACTCACAAGTGGTAGTTGTCTCCTGCTCCAATGGCCTCACTGCCCTTGAAGAACCTGAAAGCCTACCTTTCCTGGCGTGAGGATGGGACAAAAATAGAGGGGAGCAGAAGCACCCGAGAGAACAGTGACCCTCTGGGGGGTCTTGCCGAGACCAGGGAGCACCCTGGGCCTCAGACCCTCTACCTGCCTCTGCCGCTGCAGAAGGGCACAGCCTCCCCCTCCGGACAGGACAGGGTGCATGGGGAGCACCTGCCCACCTGGCGCTCCCCCCATCCCGCTCCACCTGGTGCTCCCCCATCCCTCTCTGGGTGCTGCACCTCCCAGAGTCCGTATCTGGGGACCCCAGGGGAAGAGGCGCTGCTAAATTTAGAATCTCAGAGCAGCGTTCACAGCCTGTGACCCCCAGATGCACGCATTCTGGGCCGGTTTAATGAAAGGAAGTTTATACAAAGCCGTGGGAAATGTAGCACTTCCTTGGCTACAAACACAGCCCGGTGACACATTAGCTCAGGATTGTGTCACCGTGACAGAGGCCCAGCCGGCTCTCCAGGAGACCATGTGGTGGCTGAGTGACAGCAGAGGGCCTGGTCGTGGCGGGCCCCGGGGTCCTCGGAGTTGGAGAGCCACATAGGAGGAGAGGCTCCCCCAGAAGGGATCCAACTGGGGATCAGAGGTGGGGGTTCCAACAGACGGAGCCCACAGGGTTAGAGCAGCACTGTCACTGCCCCCATCCATCGACACCAGGCGGGACACCCAGCCAAACCAGTCGGGCTGGTACGACAGGCACCACAACCCTTGTGGGCTCCGGACATAGTCCCCGCCCCCCCCCCCCCCCCCGCCCCAGTCCTTTTATGTGATCATGTCACTGTCCTGGGGTGGTTCTCCAGGGGACCCCTGCTCATCTCTGGGTCTCTGTGCGCCTGGGAGCTCTGGTCGCCGTGGCCTCCCGGACGCACAGTTCTGTGCCGTCAGCTCCAGTTATCCGCTGGGCTCCCCCGGGACTGCCTTCCCTGTGCTGCAGCAAGACGGTGGCGAGGACAACACGGGCCCTCTTTGCCTCGTGTCCAGTGTCCTAAAGACATCGTTCATATATTTCTTTAGGATTTTTTTCATATATTTCTTTAGTTTTTTTCATTCTTTCAAGTGGGAGGCGTAAATCCAATCTCTGTTTCCCCACTTTGGCCAGAAGTAGAAGTCTCAAGGGGCTCCTATTTTTTTTTAATATTTTATTTATTTATTCATGAGAGACACAGAGAGGAGAGAGAGAGAGAGGGAGAGGCAGAGACACAGGTAGAGGAAGAAGCAGGCTCCATGCCGGGAGCCCGACGTGGGACTTGATCCCGGGTCCCCAGGGTCAGGCCTTGGGCTGAAGGAGGCACTAAACCGCTGAACCCCCCCGGGGAGCCCCGGTGCTCCTACTTTTTTTAAGGGAGGGAGTAGGGGGGTTCTCTGGTTCTGCTCCTAGGGATCCCAACCTAAGACATTCCCCCAAACAGATGCCTGAGGGCACAGGGAGAGAGAGAATCTTAAGCAGGCTCCTCGCCCAGCGCAGAGCCCAACATGGGGCTCGATCCCACAACCCGAAGATCCAACCCTGAGCCAAATCAAGAGTCAGGCCCTTAACCACCTGGGATACCCAGCGCCCCTCCGAGGGCTCCTTTAATCCAAACTCATGCTCACAATGGAGCTACTGTCATTAAAACGCCAACGTCTAAAGAGTTGTAATAACTAAAGCGCATCAATCACTGAAAGCTGTGCCAAATATCACTTGTTTTGGGTGATCAAGAAGCCGATTTGGGGTCTTACTGTATTTTTGCGGTCTCCAAATTGGACAGCTGCCTTAATGTCCCTCGGCTTCCGTCTTGCCTGCACCCCCTCCCTGTGAGCCCCACTTGCCGGGGCACGTCGAGGGCTCCCCCTGGGCGGCAGTGTTCCATCCCTAACCCCTCATCTGGTGGGAACGGCCGGGCCTGGGTCACAGCAGGTGCTCACGACCGTCCACCGAGCTGTGGGCGCTGTGAGCTGGGCCGCTCAGCCATTCCCCGCCCCCCGCCCCGAGTGACACAAGGTCCCCCACCATCCCCTCCCTGCGCCCCGTGGCCCAGCCTGATGGGACTGCGCGGCCTTCCCTGTGGCTGAGCCCGTCTTCTTCCCTCACCTGTATCCTCCTCCCGCATTCGCTTAACCAGCTTGTTGCACCTGTCGCCCCACTGCTGGGAGGTTTTGGCTGCTCCCCACAGCTGCCCCAGCCCCCAGGGAATTGCCATGTGGGAGCCACCTGGACGGGGAGTTTGGGCCCCTTCCTTCCCCCCATGCTCCCCACACCTGTGCGGCCTGCGAGGCCTGCCCGTGACACTCCGCTCCTCAGGCCACATGGAATGGGCTATTTCCACATCCCCCCCAGCGGGGTCCCCTCCATCCCCCCATGCATGCCCTCCCACTCCCCTCGGAGAGCCCCCCCCTCCGCCCACCGAATAAATCTCTTGAACAGCAATCCCCATCTAGGGATCCCAGCCTGAGCCATGCTCCAAACAGGCGCCCCATGTCTGGTCTCCACGCTGGGCTCCCGCTGCTCCCTCTCCCCAGACAGACCCTCCTCCGGACACACGTCCCCTGAGCGACTTCGACCCCAACTTCTAGGGCTTGCTCAGCAACCGCCTCCTCCGGGAAGCTGCGCTTCATGCACAGCGGGACCGAGATCGGAGCTGGGTGTGCTGCCTCCTGCCTCCCGAGCGCAGGGAGGAAACAGATTTGCATCTTAGTTTATGCCGTTCTTTCTGCATTTTTCTGTTTTTCAGAGCTGAACCGAATTCTAAATAATCCGTACAGGTTATCTCTCCCTGAATCTTCTTAAGAATCCCAACATAGGTATTACCAGTCTCACTGTAGAGATGAGGAAACCGGGTCTCAGGAGGGTCCAGAAGCTGCCCAAGGTCATCCAGCTCGTAAGTGCAATGCCCCGAATCTGAGCCCAGGTTTATCCGATTCTGTAACTGCTTCGCTGTATCTTCTCCAGCTAGCAGAGTGGAGGGAGGGACACATCATGGGGCAGGATTATAAGGTACCCCTTGGACTTGGGAGACGGCAACTCACGGTAGTTTGGGTGATCAAGAAACAGGATGGCAGCCCCTAGTCTCTATCGCCTTTATCAGGGCTACCATGCACAGCTGTTCAGGTTGTGCAGAGCACAAATGTTCCTGGCCGAGGAGAGACATGGGAGCGGAGATCGACAATGGAGCTGCATCTTCCCAGAGGGTGACTTTTTTCTAATTTTTCAAACCAAGCCATGTATCCAGGGGCTACATCCATCTAGAGGAAGAGTGACTTTTGTAATTGTCACAGAGGCAACATGTAGGCCAGCGAGGGCCCTGAACCTGAGCTAGCTGAGCCTCCTCATACGTGGGTGCCTTATGGGGCCTGGGGAAGCTGGGCTACGTATTCAAGTAACTGGTCTGAATTCATGAGAGATGGGCCCAGTCCTGCACCGGACTCTGTGATGTTGTCAAGGCTCCTGCAGGGGTAAGCTGGATCAGCTGGACATCAGGGTGAACTGGTAGGGACCCCATTGGACCAGGCCCTCACCCCTGACATGATGAAATACAGTGGATGTCTCTTGAGTTGGCCAGGAAACAAAGTTAGTCTCATATTTGTTTTGCATTTTCATTTATCTTTATTTTTTAAAGATTTTATTTATTTATTTGAGAGAGAGAGAGGGAGAGAGAGCACAGGACAGGGGAGGGTCAGAGGGAGAAGCAGGGAGCCCGACGTGGGTCTCAATCTTGGGACTCCAGGATCATGACCTGAGCTGAAGGCAATTGTTTAACCAACTGAGCCCCCCAGGCTCCTCTGGTTTTCATTCAAATAGCCTCTCTCACCCCCTCTTCCGATGTGGGGCTCCATCCCAAGACCCTGGGATCATGACCTGAGCCAAAGGCAGACGCTCAACCACTGAACCACCCAGGTGCCCCTGGGACATCTCTTTTAAAGTGATTTCTTCCTCTTCCCTTTTCTCCATTCTGACTCCTGGAACACAGATGTAATGGCTGGACTCCAGCAGTCATGTTGGACTATGAGATGACCCTGGAAAAGAAAGCCACATATGGCAGAGCAACAAGATAGAAGGAGCCTGGGTCAGGGCACCTTGGTGGCTCAGTCGGTTAAGTGTCCAACTCTTGGTTTCAGTTCAGGTCATGGTCTCAGGGTTGTGAGATCGAGCCCTGCCTTGGCTCCATGCTCAGGGCAGAGACTCTCTCTCTCTCTCTCTCTCTCTCTCTCTCTCTCTCTCTGCCTCTCCCCCCCTAAAATAAATAAATCAATCTAAAAAAAAAAGAAAAAGAAGAAGGAGTCTGGGTCTGTGAGATCATGGGCCACCGTAGCACTCAGGACTGCCTGCGTGTGTTCTTCTACACTGGTTAAGTCACTATGTCAGGGAGCGCTTCCAAGAGTCTTCCTGAGTTCCACTCTTAAAAGAAGAAATGAGCCAGAGGTGGTGGTGCCAGATTGTCAAGTTGACAAATGTGGGAATCACTTACTGTCGCCGAATCAACATCTCATCTGGCAACCTTCTCTTTTTCCTCTACTGAGTATTTTCTGCTAGCAGCTTTGAAAAGGTCAGTTACCACTGGGAGCATCATTCAACCCTGTAGCCCTGAGAGAGGAGCAAACAGTGAGGGGCTGATCACTGGACAGTTACTCTGGGAGGAGCGGGAGGTTGGGGAAGGAATTTCTGAATCAAAGGAAACATCTTTTAAACTCTGGAGTTGGGGTCCTTGAGCAGTGCCCCCTTATGCAACAGCTCAGGCACTGTCAGACCAGGCACTTCTGGTGCTTTCCTGTGACGGTGGCGGGCAGGGGAGTGTACGTGCAAGACTATGGACTCGTGTTCAAACCCTGACACAGCCACCTGACAGCGGTGAGATCCAAGCAAGCTACTTTACCTTTATCTGCCTCAGTTTCCTCATCTGTAAAACGAGATCGATGACAGGACTGACTTCCACAAGGTTGCCATGTAGACGAAGTGAAATACGCCCCGGAAAAGCATGTAGCGTGGCATAGAGAAAGTTCCAAAAATTCCAGGTATTATTCACAGTTTTTGGAGACCTCATTTGAGGCTCATCAAACCCTCCAGAAGCCACGTGACAGCCAAGTTTCTGTAGGGAAATGACGGTTGAGGCACATCGTGGCCTCGATCTCGAAACCAGGGTCTGGCTGGGGGCTCGGTATGCCTGCCACAGGGTCAAATTTCAATAGAAAGTTATTGAATAGGGAACTTCACAAGAAGAGAGAGGGGCTCTATGTGTCTCTCATGATTCTGTGATCTGCTTGGGGACATCCCGGGTGGTCCCATCATGTCCTTGATCCCCATTTGTGATGGTTCCAAGGAGCCCAAGGTTCCCGGGCTCTCTCTCATCCTGACCCACTTCTCAGCCTCCACCCCTGCCTGCACACAGCCTTCCACCTGGCCCTCAGGACCCTGTAGCGCTCCAGCCTCCCTTTATATGTCCCCTGCCCTCTGTCCCAGAGAACTCCCCATCTCCCCTGCAATCTGTGCAGCCTGAGCAGTGGGGGCTGGTTCCCCTCCTACACCCCTAACTCCCCAGTGGGAGGGAGATAGGGATCCTCCTCATTGCTCCTAGATCATAGTCCTCTCATCTCCCTAAAAACCTTGTCTCTGACACTTCTTCAGCCCTTTGGGGGTCTTTGTACAGTGTTTTGTCATCCCCTCACCTGCATCCCACCTTGTAGACCTCAGGGAACCTCTAAACCACCCACGGGCCCAGTCAGCTCCCACCCTGGACTGTCCCCCTACCCCAGGCAGATTTGTCTGGCATACCTCCAACCATTGTTTAAAAACAACATTTCAGGGGCACCTGGGTGGCTCCGTGGTTGAGCATCTGCCTTTGGCTCAGGGTGTGATCCCAGGGTCCTGGGATCAAGTCCCACATCGGGCTCCCTGCGTGGAGCCTGCTTCTCCCTCTGCCTGTGTCTCTGCCTCTCTCTATGTGTCTCTCATGAATAAATAAGAAAAATCTTTAAAAAAAAATTCCAGCTTGGCACAGTGGAGAGAACCCCACAACTGAGATCATGGGGGGTCAGACACTCCTGGTCTTGAGCTCTTGCTTCAACACCAGTGTTGAGCCGGCTGTCACCAGATCCCCAGCCCTCCCCCCATGCTCCCCTGCTTCGTAACTCACTGAGAAAACAGAAGACCAGCACCCCTACCTCCCATCTCAGAGATGCTGCACGTGCTCCCACCACCCTCCGCCACCCCCATACCAGACATCTGTCACCTGTTTCAGGGACAAGCCGCCCAGGCTCCAGCCAAGGCCACTTCGGACCTTGTTCATGTAATTCCATCCCCTGCAAGGACACAGCCCTGGCCCTTCCAGCCTTCCTCTTCCACAGCATCGTCCCATTCATCAACAAACATGTGCTAATAGTCCCCATCTTAAATCCTCTCACTCCATGTGATGAATTGGACTGTCAGAAGGTCTCTTCTGTTTTTCGCTGCCTTGACAGATGTTTAAAATTTACAAGCTTACAAACCATGTTTAAAGAATTTGCCAATCTATTATTTTGTTCTGCTTATCCCTCTGCATTCAACAGTCTATAAAAACGATCATATCCAAGGCTCTCCATGGCTTTTAGGAATGTGTGGCCATTTCAACTTTAGGAAATATTAATGGGGCATTGTGCCTTAACAGGTCCAAGGGGGAAAAGCTTATTATTTCCACAGATACTACCATGGAATTTGATAAATTGATACTCATTCTTGGTAAAAGAAACAGAAACTGCTCTTGGTCGTGTCATCCATAGAATGAAGGATAGTTTCTCCACATGATAAGGAACAAAGGGCACCTAATGTCATGCTTAACAGTGATATCTGTGAGCAACACTGCCAAGTGTGTCCTCTGAAAAATGGATCTGGTGTTTTATATAAAAAATAGTATCATGGTGAGATGCCTGGGTGGCTCAGTGGTTGAGCTGCTGCCTTTGGCTCAGGTCATGATCCCAGGGTCCAGGATCGAGTCTCGCATTGGGCTCCCCTGGGGAGCCTGCTTCTCCCTCTGCCTGTGTCTCTGCCTCTCTCTGTGTGTCTCTCATGAATAAATAAATAAAATCTTTAAATAAATAAGTAAATAAAATGCTGCATATCCTTTGACCTCATAAGTCAATTCCAGTAATTTTTACTATGGTTATAGTCACAAATGTGTGTAGACTTAACATTTTAAGGATGTGTCTAATATGCTGGCTTCCCATGGCTGCTGATTCAAATGACCACAAACTTGCTGACTTCAACAACAGGAATTTATTCTCTCACAGTTCTGGAGGCCAGAAGTCCAAAATCAGCCTCACTAAGGCCCCAGTCAAGGGATTGGTAGGGTGGTGCTCCCTCTGGAGGCCCTGGAGAGAATCCTTCTGTGCCTCTTCCACCCTCTGGGGGCTGCTGACAGTCCAGCCCTTGCCTTCATCTCCACATCCCCTTCTCCGTGTGTGTGCTTTCTCTTCTGTATGTGTCGGACTTCTCTCTGCCCTCTAAGCACATTTGTGATTGCACCCGGATAACCCAGGATCCTCTTCCCATCTCAAGAGGCCTAATCTAATCACACTCCCAGGAATGTTTCCTCATATCAGGTAACGCATTCTCACGTTCCAGGAAGCAGGAGATCTTTCACATCTTTGGATGGCCACCATTTGGTCTGCCATAGCAGGTGATACTGTTGGCAAGGGATTGGCAACATCTTAAATGTCCATCAAAAAAGACTGGATGGATCTACTACTATACATCCATAGAGTGCAACATCCTGCAGCCATTAGGAGGAGCAAGGCCACAATATATGTACTGATCGAGAGAAATATTCAGGTACGAAACCTTGTATGTGTACCCCACTGCTTATTTTGAAAGAAATACATACACATATGCTTACAGAGAGTGTGGAAAGATCACAAGAAACTGGTAAGAGTGGCCACTTGTGGTTAACACTATAGGACACAGGGGTGGGATGGAGTCATGCTTTCACTGCAGGCTCCCTTGTACCTTTTGAAGTCACCTATTCAAATAAATACAAAAACCAGCTGTAGTACACCCACGTTCATAGGATGATTCACGATGTAGCCAAAAGGTGCCGGCCGCGCAAGTACCTGTGGACAGATGACTGGGTAAATGAAGTATGGTTTATGCAGACAATGGAATGTTACTCAGCCTCAGAAGGAGGGGAAATTAAAAAAAAAAAAAAAAGAAGAAGGAGGGGAAATTCAGACACTTGCTATCACGCAGATAGTCCCTGAGGACATGATGCTCAGTGAAATAAGCCAGTCATTGAAGAACAAATACTGTGCGATTCCACTCATAGGAGGTATTTAGAGCAGCCAAGATCAGAGACAGAAAGTAGAATGGTATTTGCCAGAGACTGAAGAAGGGAGATTATTTCATGGGAACAGAGTTTCAGTTTTGTAAGATGAAAAGAGTCCTGGAGATGGATGGTGGTGATGTCTGCACAACGATGGGAATATACTTTACATGACCCAACTGTGCACTCAAAAATGGTTGAAATGGCAAATTTTATGTCATGCATATTTACCACCGTAAAAAAGAAAAAAATTAGAAATCAGTTGTAGAAGTATCGTAAATAACATGGTAAGAGCCTGGTAATATTTAGTTGCCCAAAGAAAGTAGCTTACCCAAAATATGTAAATATGAACTCATTTACATAATAAACAAATAAGCAAAGGACATCTTGAGAAATCCTTCCTTGACTTCCCATCCTTCTCTAGCTGTTGCCTTCCTTCTGTGCCATCTTTTGTAGCAAAACCCCTTGAAAGAGTTCTCCATATCCGCCACTCCTCCCTCCCGTTTTCTCCTGAACCTGCTCTGATGGGGCCCTTGTCCACAGTGCATGAGAGAAGCCCCATGTTGGGGTCAGTCACCTGCACAAGCTCTCTTGCCTCTCTGGGCTCGACCATCTCCCCTGGGAATGTCAGGAAGCTCAGGGCTTGGTCCCAGCTCTCCTCCTCCCCCTCACTCACTCCTGAGCACTGTATCTGCAGGTCCGGGCAGGGTAAGCTCTGTGCAAGGAGGACACACTGCTCTGTCTGAGCATTGACAGGGCTCGAATTTGAAGGTGCTGATAGATCCTCTTCACCTCCACCCCCACCCCATGACGGCACCTCGTGTGAGATGCAGACACATCCACCTGTCAGGATCCGGGTGGGCTCTAAGGGCAACCGTGCCTGCTCAGAAGAGTTCCAAGAAGACCCTCATGACCACGGAAGAGCCCCATGGGATATGACAGGAGCCTCACCAGGGTGAGACCAATGGACTAGACCCTCTTGGAGCCCCAGTTGGGCTGACCAGACCCCAAGGAGCCCACTGGCTCTATAACCACCATGCTTCTTTTTTTTTTTTCTCCTAGAGTCACATTCCTGGGAGCACTGACATTTGGTTGTTCAGCCATCCAAGAGCAGAAAAGGGCATTATTGGAAACTCAAAAGGTGTATTTTATATTCACACACTTGACTTTCAAGACCCTGAATGAATTTTGCTGAAATAAATATTCACCTTTGGGTTTCGTCCAAGTATGGGAAGTTTAGTCCTCCAAAGCCTTTTCTCTTTCTTCCTTTCTTTTAAAAAGAATATTAAAAGTGACTGAAAAGAAGGATTTAGAGATGAATGGTGATTTTTCAACATGTCTTATAAAATGAAAAGGAGCAAATGCTATAATATTTCTCGGGGACATAGATTGAGGGAGGGCGAGATTTAGAACCCTGTGGGTGTTTACTGAGACGTGAGATTTTTATCCTTACCAGCTTTAGTATTCAATCCTGCTCAGTCAGAAGGGGGGCAAATGCCAGTGACCACCCATCCCACTTGTCAGCCTGTACCCCGGTTTCAGCCCTGAGAATCCTGTGTCACAGAAAACCCCTCAGTCCCCAACAAGGAACTGGGGTAGCTGGTCACCCTAGTTGAGATTACTATGGATATGGGAAGTGCTCCTACAACCCCACTCAACCCAGCCCAGGTGACCCAATGCCCCTGTCAACTCGATGTCATCATGCACCTGCAACAAGAAACACCATCTGCGTCAAGAGCTGTATGCAACACCAAGCGCAGGGATTTCAGAAGGCTCGAGAAATAACACGTTAGGTCCCAGCCTGGTTCTGGCTAACTGAGAATCACCTGTCACCTTCAGTAGTGATAGAGCAGAGAGTGGGGACTGGGGCAGAGCTGTGTGACAACAAAGGCTTAAATGAACCCCAGAATTAGACAGAGGTGGCCATGGACCACCACAGGCCTCGCACTAGACAGCCAAAGGGACTCTGCCTTTGTCCTGTAAAGATTCCTGATGCTGGCCCGCTTCCTGACACAATGAACCCCTCATCAGTGGCTCTTGCATGGGACAGGACTGTCATGGTAAAGATACAAAGAGGACTGTGTGTGTGTGTGTGTGTGTGTGTGTGTGTGTGTGTACCCACATAGGGGAGAAAGAGAGAGATGTCAAGAGGCAAGGCTGGGGCTCAGCGTAACCAGCATCCACTGTCCCCCAATCCTGGGGCAGGTGAATACTGACTTCCCCACCAGCAGTCACCCCATAGCATATCCTCCTCCCCCACCCCACCTCAATCCTTTTTCCACGTATAAGTCTGGGCTGGTATCTCCTGGACAGTTACCTTGGAGACTGTCCCACCTCACCCTCCCCCGTCACCTGTGCCGGCCACAGGGGTCAGCAGGTGTCCCAAGAGCTCACAGACACAAGACACAGACACAGGCCCGCATTGCTGACATAAAACATCCTTCACTGACCTTGCTGCCCTGGTCCAGTTCAGAGCTGAATTCCAAGGCCGCTCTGTGGACCCCACTTCCTCCGGGTAATGGCCATCAGAGCTGGAGGTGCTCGGGAGTGTCCTCCCAATGGTCCGCTGGAGCCAGATGGCCACATGACAAGCCTCATGAGGGGACGGTTATGTTCACTGAGTCTGTCTTGTCCACGGCTGGCCTCCCTCCAGCCAGCTGTGTGCCAGCACCTGCTTGTGACAGCCAACCGTTAAACATTCTGCAATTTTGCAGGCCGGTTGTTAAACACAGCCTCGACTAAAGACTAAATCATATAAGCTAACTAGTCAGTAGCTCAGATTAGACATCAAAGTGGCAACCTCTCAAAACTTACCCCTTTCTCATCATTTCACCTCATTTTACAATTATCCACACTCTGACGGTTTGCACCTGCCAGACCTGGGAGGGGGAAGCCCAGTAGTGGGCCCTATGGGGTATCTCTTCCCGACTCGGCCAGCGATGTCACACTAGCAGCCTGCCCTGGCCATAGAGGGAAGATTTACACCACGGGAATCGACAAATGCTATAAATCAGGATTGTTCCTCACCCCCCAATTCCTGGTTGTACATATTTACCAGCACCCGCTGTCCCTGGCCCAGCCTGGTCCTGGCACAGAACAGGGCTCAGCTGCTCCCCCTTTGTAAGGAAACTTCCTGGAGTTATCCAAGCGTGCATGTGCCACCTGCTTTCTGCAGGGTGCCGGTGACTAGTCTATGCCTCGTCTACTTCAGGAGCCCTGGAGCTGCTGTGGAATCAATCCGTATTAGCCTCCTGCAGCTGCTGTAACAAATGAACACGAACTGGATGGCCTAAGACAACAGAAATTAATTCTTTCACTGTTCTAGGAGCCAGAAGTCTGAAATCGAGGGCCTGGCAGGGCCAAATCCCTTCAAAGGCTGACAGAGAGAACCCTTCCTTGCTTCTTGGCTCCTGGCTATCCTTGGCATTTCGGCCTCTAAGCGCAGCACTCCAATGTCTGCCTCTGCCTTCACATGGCCTTCCTCCCTCTGTGTACTTCTCTATGTCTTCTCTTCTTATAAGGACACCAGTCATGGGTGTCCCACCCTAGAACCCACCCTAATCCAGTATTGACCTCACCTTAACTAATTGTACCCACGAAGACCCTGTTTCCAACTAAGGTCACATTCTGAAGTTCTAGGTGGACGTAAGTGGGAGGAAGGGACACTGTTTGACTCACCTCTAAATCATCCTGTGGTAGGAACCACAGGCAGAGCTGTCCCTCTCATGTGGAGAAGAATCCCAAAGACCGTGTGATGCCAACCATGACCAATGAACAAGAGGGCCCTCACTGCAGGTGTTTCTACTTGGCTTTTATGGTTACTCTCTGGACAATAGCAAATGTGTTTATGGTCATGCCATCAGCCTTGGGGGTCTCTCCCTCTTTTGCCCTGCCTGCACCCATGTACACTCTCTCTTCCAGAAACTGCACCATTTTCTAAGCAGACTCGCACCTGGAGGGCTGGCCTGTTCCATACGACCTCCCAGAAGCTAGAGTT
The DNA here is from genome assembly GCF_048164855.1 of Canis lupus baileyi. Classification (NCBI taxonomy): domain Eukaryota; kingdom Metazoa; phylum Chordata; class Mammalia; order Carnivora; family Canidae; genus Canis; species Canis lupus. The sequence continues at coordinate 31,345,341 of NC_132867.1, read as the reverse complement.
CAGCCTTATTCTAATGACCACAGCCATGGCCCAACGCCCACATATGTGCCAACCCAACCTCATGGCCTGCTCCAAGAGGAGTCTCATGAACACTGTTGACACAAAGAGACACACATTAATTTCTCCCAACCTGATGATGATATCTCCTATTTGTGGAGCACTTAGCAGGTGGCAAGGTGGTTGTCAGTGCTCAAAGACACCATTTCCATGATTTCCTTTGATCCCTATTTCAATCCTATGAGGAAGCCACAAACTTTTGCTTGGACTGTCAGGGGGTTTGTGAACCTCTGGAAGAGCACCATGGGTCTCCTAAGTGTTCACAAACCCAACGATAAGAAGTCCAGGAAAGGAACACATTCCATTAAGCTGTCCATTATGAACACCCAGCCATGATGAGTAGAGGCACAGATGCTCATGATGGGGCAGCAAGACAGGGGCTGGGAGGTCCAGGCATCACACAAGTGAGCCTGTCCATCAGCAGGAACTGGGGACAGGGCCCTGGGCAGGTGGGACAGGGAGGGAAAATAAGACTAAGGCTAGGGTAAGACAAGAGAGGCATCTGGGGTACAGAATGTAAGGATGCGTTCACTCCCTCTTAGGGCAACCCCCACCCTGGCCTTAAAGGAGGAACCCAGCAAAATCCCAGTGGTGAGAAGTGGGCACCGGGCAGAGAGGAGTCCCCAGGCACTGACGGTAGGGCCCCAGGAGGAAGCAGATGGCACATTCACTTTGGGAGCCTTTGGGAGGGCTTCTTTCCAGAGGATTGAACAGAAGGGTGGGGACCTCAGGGCATCGTGCAGTGCCTGGGGACAATGGGGACTGGTACCAGGCCTGATAGATGAACACGGCTGATGGACCCAGAAGGACAGTGAGGCTCAGAGGCAGGCTGCCTGGAGAAGGGTAGGGACCTGTGGTTGGGGCCTGTGGCCGGTCAAGTCAACCTGGGTGGGGAAGATGTGGGGAGAATTAACACCTGACCTCTCTCTCCTAGGTCTCCCCCATCTCCTGCTGGAAGCCCCCACTGTCTGAGCCCAACAGGGTAGAGAAGCCTGCAGGAGAACAGGGAGTAATGGGTTGGGTAAGTAAAGGAAAGGATTCTGTGTGGGGCAAACACAAACCAGACACAGGAGTTGGGTTCTGAAAGGTGAGTGGGTGGATGAAGGGGCCCAGGAAGCCCAGGCAGGGCCAGCCCCAGACCTTCAGCCACGTGCCCATCAGAACTCCCAGGGGAGCTCGTGGTAAGAATGCAGATTCCTGGGTCCCGCACCTCGATTCAGACTCAGTGCCTGTTGGATGGGTGTTGGAATCTATCCTTCTAGATGTCTTGAACCAGAGTTGTGGAGCCCTGGGCAGGCGCTGCAGGTGGCCTCAGCCGAGGTCTAGGCCTGGTCCCAGGGTGCTGAGTCTTTGGCCTGGGGAAGGCAGGGGGCCAGAACCAAGCAGAATAAGAGGGTTCAGCCTCATACCTCCAGAAACCCCAGCCCCTCCCACAAGCCTGTCCTAAAGTTCCCACTCTAACTCCTCCCATTCCTCTCTGTCACCCCCTAAGGGTGGCACACACAAGCTAACCCAGACTGGGTGTGCACACAGGACTGGTGAGAAGCTGGGGTGAGCTGTGGACGGAGGGTGCTACGAGGACCCTGCCCATCTCTGTCCCCAGGCTGGTCTCTACTCGACTGCCTAGGACTGGCCAGGCAGGCCCCCGACCTGCCTTCCCAGCCCGTGGGGAACCAGAGGCTGCTCCTTTGCTTCTGAATATGCCCCTGCAGGGCAACTTATAGGGAGTGAGGCCCGAGATGGACCAATAGGGTCTGGGACCAGACTCCCTGAACCCTGGGCCAGCTCTCCTCTGGAAGGAGGGCATGGATTTGAAGTCTCAGCCATTCCTGTCTTGAACCTGCACCAGAGCCCAACTCAGGGCAGGACACAGTAGTGCCAGGCTGCCCTTGCGTTCTCGGGAGTTGAGCATGCACCAGGGGCAGATCCCTGATTTCAACCCTTCCTAAGTTAACCTAAGAAGAACCAAGTGCTGCAAGTGAGGGGAACAGCTTCCCCCACCCCACCCCCCATGACATCCTAAGGTCCCAGCACGAAAGGAGCCCAGGCTACTCAGCTGCTGGTAGAGATGGGATCTGAACTTCACTCCCCAGGCCGCCTTCCCTGGTTGCAGGTGAAGCTGCAGCTCTAATCCTACTGCTGGCCCCATCCCCACTCTGCTGCATGTATGGTTTCACTGCGAGGATCTGGGGCAATTAATTAGTGCTGTTGTGCTGGGCTTGTAGAAGGGCGGGCTGTCCCCAGGGGTACCCTCAGAGGGAGTGTAGACTCTCTGCAACATGACACTTGCCTTCTTCAGGAGGGAATCCACCCTCCAAACCAGAACCCCCAAGACTCTGATTCTCACGTCCACCTGAGCTGTACCTTCACTCCTATAGAGGTGTTGAGGCTCAGAGCAGAGTGATGACTTTCCACCCTGTGCTGGTGGTGGGCCAGGCTCCCTTAACCAATTCAGGTGGGTGGGTAGGGGTTGGAATTGAGACCAGTTCAAATGCTCTCTTTAGGATGTTTCCCCGGGGGCACCATCTCCCTACTATCCCCTCCCATTTCTTCTCTTCACAGTTGGTCATTGTATTTTTTTATGGCATCTATTTGTTTAATGCCTGTCTCCCCGACTGGAATGTGAACTCCCTGAGGGCAGGCACCCCGCTTTGTTCACCACTGTGTTCCCAGGGCTCTTCACAGTGCCCCGCACAAAGTGCAGCTCATTGGAGAGTGAAGAACAATGAAGGGACAGACAGAGGGATGGGCGGACACAGCCTCAGACAAAGGAAGAAGGAAAGAGAAAGAGGCCACCCTTGTGCTGGGTCTGGGAGAGAAGGGAGCCAGTATCTTTTACGGAGCTGCGAGATTGTCACACAACCTGGGAATGAGCAACCTACGTGCTTCCTAATCCAAAGTTGGTCACGACAAGACAAAATCTTTCATCAGTCTAGATTGACACGGAGGTAAGCTCTGATCCCAGAGCCTAGAGGTGAGAGGTGGTCATGGAGGGGATATAGAGGTGGGGTGCAGGGGTAGGCTTTGTCCAAACCAGTCGGGGCTGCACACTTTCTTCACCACCAAGACCCTTTTTATTAATTTCCCTTTTGTCCACAGACACCATGTTTTGAAAGTATCAGTTTGTCAGTGTTAGGAATGATCTTATTTGCATATTTTTTAATTAACTAAAGCCATCTGTAATGCTTTGATTGCCTTTCTTACCAGAATGAGATCATTAGGTTGAGATAACTTCAGCCCAAAGCAAAGTAACTTGATATTTTCATTAACTGTTGTAGCCAGATGGTGGTATGATTTCCATTAGACCCTGGAATAGCTACAGGTCATCCATGGACAACAACTCCCTTATGACAAAGCAGCAGTATTCTCGGTCTGTCTCTCTCCTTGCTAAGCTCCTCAGGACTCACTATGTGAGAAAAAAGAGTGTGGTATAGACACATGCTTCTGGAACCTAGTGCTATGGATGAGCAGAAGAGGAGAGAGAGAGAAGAGGAAGTTCATACTTAGAAATATTGCATGTGATGGGCTGAAAAATAAAATTTGATGGGTTTGGGGATTCCTAAATTTCTTTGCAAAAGGATTTAGAGACATTTTCATTTTTTCTCCCACTTTCCTCCAGTAGCAACCATTAATTAAGCTGATTGGATTGTGTGAATCGCTGAGTTCCACTTAAGTCTTGACTTTGACCAGTAAAGAGCTGGTGAAGAAGTACTAAGTCTTTGAGCTTAGTGGGATTAGTGCCCTCCAGGTACTCAACCCCTTGATGCCCAAATGTTGGGCAAAGAAGTAAATAGAAACACAAAAGAGAGAGAAGAATGAAGCTATATTTAGAATAAGGAAGTGACATCAGATTATAACGTAAATCCACAGGAAGAAATAAAGACAAACAGAAATGATAATTAAGAAGGTTAATATAGTTTTAAAAACTTGGTAAATACACTTGTGTTATTTATTCTGTTAGCTTTTAAAAAAGACATAATAGTATAGAAAGCAATGATTATAGTACTATATAGTTGGGTTTATAACAGGACACTTAGAACGTTCAGTTGAGTGTATATAGACATGATATGAGTAACAATAATAGCATAGAAAGAGAGTAGGGAATGGAGTTAAGTTTCCATAACTTACTGGAATTGAGTCAGTGTAAATCTGAAGTGGATTCTGGTAAGTTAGGCTGTATATTGCAAGAGCTAGGGAAATCACGAGGTGCCTTTGTGGCTCAGTCAGTTAAGCATCAGACTCTTGATCTCAGCTTCAGTCTTGATCTCAGGTCGTGAGTTCAAGCCCCAAGTTGGCCTCCATGCTCAGCATGAAGCCTACTTAAAAAAAAAAAAGTTAAATTCATTAAGGAAATCAAAGTTGTACAACAGAAAATACCCACTTAAGATAAGAAGAGGTATGAGGAAGGAATAGAGAGACAAAATAGTTATAAGATACAGAGAAAATGGAAAGGAAAGCAAAATGGCAGACATCCAACCATATTAATAACATCAAATGGGAAAAAATAACATTACATGGGAATGGATTAAACAATTTAACCAAAAGGCAGAGGTTGACAGACTAGAAAAAAAAAATCTACGATCTAATTATATGCCGTCTCCAGGAGACACTTTTTTATTCAAAGATACAGATTGGGGGCAGCCCTGGTGGCTCAGCGGTTTAGCACCGCCTTCAGCCCGGGGCCTGATCCTGGAGTCCTGGGATCGAGTCCCGCATCGGGCTTCCTGTATGGAGCCTGCTTCTCCCTCTGCCTGTGTCTCTGCCTCTCTCTGTGTTTCTCATGAATGAATAAATAAAATCTTAAAAAAAAAAAAGATACAGATTGGTTAAAAGTAAAAGATGAAAAAAGATATGTCATGCAAACTGAAACCATAAAAAATTAGGTAACTTAGATGAAATGAACAGAGACACAAACTATCAAAACTGACTCAGAAATAAATAGATAATCTGATAGACCTACAACGAGTAAAGATGTTGAGTTAGTAATTTCCACAAAAAGGGGCGCCTGGGTGGCTCAGCAGTTGAGTGGCTGCCTTTGGCTCAGGGTGTGATCCCGGGGTTCTGAGATCAAGTCCCACATTGTGCTTCTTGAGTGGAGCCTGCTTCCCCCTCTGCCTATGTCTCTGCCTCTATCTCTGTGTCTCTCATGAATAAATACATAAAATCTTAAAAAAAAAAAAAAAAGGTTCAAAAATTCCCCCAAAAGCCCAAGCCCAGGTGGCTTCAATGGCGAATAACATTGTAGAACACTGAGCTCACTGCCTGGCACAGAGCAAGTACCCAATAAAGGTCACCCTACATTGCTATTATTTTTCTATCACTTGATTTTCAAACGCTGTGTTCTACTTGCCTGCCATCTCTTGCTTGATTGTGAACTTCCTGAGGGCAAGGAATCTGTCTTATTCTTTATATTCCAAGTGCCCAGCGTGGTGCCTGGCCAGTGACCCAAGAGAGGTAGAGAGAAAATAATGTCAGAACTTGAAGGAGACATGCATCATATTCCAGTTCGGGGAATCTGGAAGATTCATGGAGAAGATTCATACCAGTCCTTGTCTCCTCAAGGACTGGTATGACTTTGTGTCAGCGGAGGATGGGCAATGTCCCAACAAAACTATAAAGGGCTAACATGGACAGGGCATCCAGGAATGCTTCAAGAAAGAAGAATGTTCAAGACATCTCAGCTTAGAAATACCTTTGTGGTCTTATTATTGGTGAGAAAACTCTCTGTTTAAAAACTTCCCATTTATCTTCCATCCCTTTTCTCTTTGACCCTGCCCTTTGCTTCTTTGAAGACCCATTTTCCTTCCCTGATCTCTGTTGAAATGCAACAGTTCCTCATTGGCACCTTCTTCCCAATAACCCTAAGGGGTATGTGCACGCATTGTCTCCATTTTACAGATGGGGAAACTGAGGGCCAATGAGGTTAGTAAATTGCCCAAGGTCCATAGTGAATGAATGGTGGCAGGGGAATCTGAACTCAGGGATCTGCCTCACTGACTGGCAGTCTTTGAGGAGCTTGGGCTGCATTGGATTTTGCTTCTGGTTCTTTTTATTCTCCCTCTTTGGTGAAAGTATAAACCACGTGTAAGACAATTTAAGATGATGATGATGATGATGATGATGATGATTAAAGATTTTATTTATTTATTTGAGACAGGGCAAGAGAGAGAGCGTGAGCAGGGCAGAGGGAGAGGGAGATGTGGGGCTCGATCCCAGGACCCAAGATCATACCTGAGCTGAAGGCAGATGCTTAACCGACTGAGCCACCCAGGCGCCCTGATAGTTTAAGATTACTCAAAATTGTTTTGATGTTGTACAGCAGAGGCAATTACCCACCCGTCCAGGACACAACATTGCTTCCAGGGCCAGCATGGCCATCTCACAGAGTCTGTCCTTGATGCTGGTATGCACATCGCTGGTCCCATGCCATGTCCAGGGGGTGGTGGCTGTTTGAGGGGTGGATACACACGTAAAGAGCAACAGGGGTGGGGTGTGAAGAGGAAGGTGGGCCAAGGGCCAGAGGCTGAGCCCTTCCTGACTCCGCCCCACACTGTGTGGCCTCATGTCTGCACCAAACACTGAGGGGTCTGAGTATTTTAAGTTTGAATCTGGTCTTCAAGATTCTTATAAAGGTATATTTGTCACTGTAGAGGAATTTACATAAAATTTACATATAAAATATGTAATATTCTTCTACATTTTAACTTCTACAGCATGACTTTAGTACTTGGCTATATGGTATGTGCTTTCTTCTCTCAGATCCTGCAAATGGTAGGGACAGACCTATCGAGTTCTATACATACCTAAAAAAACACAGTTTAATTTTTAGTCTTTTTTTTTTTTTTTTACATGAACGGAATCATGATGTACGCTCGTTTGTTTTTACAATGTGCACTTTTCACTTAATAATATGGCTTCAAGGATTTTTCGTGTCAGGACACAGAGACCTATCCACTTCATGTGAACACATAATACAATGCATCTTTTTTTTTTTTCCCAGAACAGCTGGAATTCTTCCCAAGACATCTTCAATAAGAAAAGGAGCTCTGCTCATGTGTGATCGGAGGGATGGAAGCAAGACTGGAGTACCAGGACCCTGGGTGGAGATAAGCCTGGCTTGTATCCCTGACTCCCCCTCTGCTGACTGCACACACCTCACTCTCCCAGAGTCCGGAGGCTTTCCAGTCAGAGGCCAAGTCCTAAGGAAGGAAGTTCAGGAGCCCAGAGCTGGGAGGCAACTCACTGGGTCTGCACATTCTTCCTAGATTAGTAACACACATTCTCTTGCTAGTTCATTGTGAGCGAGTTGGGAGCGCTTTCCTTTTTCTCTTTTAGGGAGGTCATGTCACGATTCTACACACGCTTCTAATTGCAGTCCCCCCCCCCCCCACCTCCCGCCTCCCGCAGAAACGAATGGAGCATTTTCCAGGTCAGATTGGTGTTTAGTCATCTGGACACGAGTCCCCCCTTCCTCTTGCCTTAATCTTTCCCAGGCTGGATTCTGTCTTTGAAACAATAGGAAATGACAAGGTCTATTTTTCTTTTCTTGAAAGGACTCAAACCATGGAGTCATGAGTTGGAACGGAGAAAGTACGGGGAATGAATCTGTACCCCCAATAGGAAGTGACCAACTTTCCTCCTTTTGTTCTGCCCGAGTCCAGCGGGCTGAGCTCATGATATGCCAGAGAATTTGCTTAAAAGCAGGAAGGCGGCATGTTCACCTCAAGATAAATTCCCAGTTGGATTGTCTGTTGGACCCACTCTGAGATGCAGTCAGGCTGTGAGCGGTCTTCAAGCAAAGATTGGGAACCTTTCAAAGAGGGGGTCTGCTAGGAGAATTCCTGGGGCCCTGGATGATCTTAAGGCACCCCCTGTGAGCCAGTTACTAGATGAGCTTTCTAAGTGTTGATTTTTGGGGCGCCTGGGTGGCTCAATGGTTGAGCGTCTGCCTTTGGCTCAGCTCGTGACCCTGGGGTCCTGGGATCAAGTCCCGCATCGGGCTCCCCCACGGAGCCTGCTTCTCCCTCTGCCTATGTCTCTGCCTCTCTCTGTGTCTTTCATGAATAAAATCTTTTTTAAAAATGTGTTGATTTTCATTTCTCTGACAGAATTAAGCTGTAATTTGCTATTTCCAAGATATTGTGCGTAACTGGATAGTGATCAGTCACATCAGAAGCAATTACTGTTCCAAGAGTTTGAGGCCAGGCCCTGCTGGCTGAGGGTGGGCTGGATAGGTGAGTCCCTTATCACCCGGGAAGGATGCTGCCCAAGGACTGTGATGCCATCCTTCCTGCCACGTGTCAGACTGGTCCCGTGGCCTGGAGCCCAGATCCACCTCTGGTGCCCTGCGCCGCCGTCAGCCTGTTTTCCCACGGCACCTCCCTACTCTGGCTCTTCCCCATTCCCAAACGTGCCCTTCCGGCTCCCACCTTCTGGCCTCTCACTGCTGCTTGTCTCTGCACCTCCCCACCTCGATTCACCTTTCAAAATTCTGCTTGTTCCAGGACACCTGGGTGGCTCAGTGGTTGAGCGCTTCCCTTCAGCTCACGGCGTGATCCTGGAGACCGGGATCGAGTCCCGCATTGGGCTCCCTGCATGGAGCCTGCTTCTCCCTCTGCCTGTGTCTCTGCCTCTCTCTGTGTGTCTCTCATGAATAAATAAATAAAATCTTAAAAAAAAATTCTGCTCATTCCTTGAGGACCAGGCTGAGCATCCTTGCCATCTCTCTTTGCTCTCAGGCCACCTGCTTTGACCATTTACTGTCATTCTTCTACCTTGTTTGTGAAGCCAGGACGTCCAGAGGATAAAGGAAAAGTCGGCTCTGCTCCTGGGTTCCATGGAGATGTGAGACACTGAAGGAAGACGAAGAGGAGGGGGGAAGGGAGTGAGATCGTGGTGACCCAGTCCCAGGGCAGTGGGGACAAGGCTCCTGAGGTGCGATGGGCCTGGCCTGACATTTCTCTGGACTCTTCCTTGGGTGCTGGTAGGCTGCTAGATTGGTGGGTGGGTGGCCGCTCTGCTAGGTAAGCCCCACTCTTCTCAAGAGACAAAGAAAGAGGAACTAGCGGCAGCCTCAGTGCCCCAAGGAGTGCCGGTGGCAGCAGCTGTGACAGGATGTGGCCAGGGCAGGGGAGGTGGACTGGGCTCCCGAGGCCGGGGCTCTGCAGTGGGTAGGAACTCACGAACATTGGGCTGCAGCTCCGGCTGGCTGCCTGTGCCTCACACCAGGGCAACAGAGGCCTCAGGCATCCCCCAGAAGGTGAGTGGAGGTGGTGTAAGTGGTACCCGGATCCCACACATCTGAGCCTGGGATCTGGATCTGATTTCACTGCCTGGTCGATGAGGCCCAAGGAAATACCTGCCGTGTTCACTGCAGTGAGTTGGGCTCATGTCTGTGTGTCTGAATGACCCACTGGCTCAGCATCCCCCAACAGAACCGTCCACCCTGTCCAAGCAGTAGCCACTGGCCATGTGGCTCCTGACCACTTGGAATGTGACTGGTGTGATTGGGAAGCGGACTTCTGTATTTCATCAACCGATTCGGATTTAAATTTAGACAACCACGAGTGGCTAGTGGCTCCATTCTGGACAGAGCTGCCTAGGATTGTCCACATCTGCCATTAGAGGCCGGCTCATTCATTCCCTGGGGAGCCAGCACGGCACCCCACAGACGAGGTGCCCGGTGATCTGAAATCCTAAAAAGGATGTGGTGACCTCGGGTTATTAGCCGGCTTCCTGAACTCCCTTGTGTGGTTGATGTTATCACAGCTCTTTCTTGCCTTATTTCCAACTAGAGACCAGCATGGCTTCTTAGTCAAGGCATTTAGTTGGAGTATTTATTTAGGATTTAATCTCCCGGGCTACCGTCCAGTCTTGGGATGGAGTTTGGCCAACTCTTCCCTGGTGGTCAGGCTTACAATGGGCTTCTTAAAGCCGAGTGACCGTAGTTCCGGGATCGTGACTGCCCTGTCAGGCCCGGGCGTGGCCATTTAAGGCCATGCGTGGGAGACTCCACAGTGGACCTGGCTGAGGAACCCAGGGAAGGTCCGGCCTTGACACTTGCATCCTAGGCCTGCGGACAGTTGTTCATCTCTACAAAGTCTTCTCCAAAGTAGGGCCCAAGGGGGTTGCCTTATCCCCTCCCTTGGAAGCTTGTTCTGATTTGCCCTTGAATTCTGTCCCAGTCTCTGGGTGCTAAGTGACACAGCCTTGGCCAGGCTGGCCGCTGCTGCTGGGGAGGAAGCATAATTGATGATCAAACCTTTACCTGTAGTGTTGTTCGTACTGCGCGTGAAGCACGCTCACCCTCAACACCCCTAGGAAGGGGGGGATTGTTGTTATGGCCATTTGTTGGCAGAAGAAACTGAGGCCCAGATGGGTCAGCTCAAGATCAAACTAGGACCAAGTCAGAGCAGAGGCTGAGGGGCAAGAGGGCAGGAGGGGAAACCCTGAGTCTGGGACGGAGCGGTGCCCACGATGGTTGGTTGGCCATTGGTTGGCCAAAGTGTTCCAGTGTCCGGGTGGAGGCAGGGAGCGGGGTGCAGGCTTCAGGGCCGCGGCGCTTTCCAGGAGGTCCAGGCTGGGCAGAGTGGGCTGCTGGGAGGGGGACCGGCTGCAGCCCCAGGGAGAAAGTGGACCAGAGCCCCCACTCTGCTCCCCCCACCTCAGGCCGTGGTTCCCCCACAGGTAGCCTGGAGCTGGTATCTGGGGACCCGCAGAGAAGACCAGGGCAGAGTGGAACGGAGCTCGTGTGGGCACCCCCCTTCCACAGCTCACCAGATCCGAGACTGGCTCCTTCCTGGCAACGCTTGATCGTGGGAAGGGTACTGGTGATCCTTGGGGTCCGGCTCCCACTGTGGTTGCGAGTGACATGGTGTCAGCAGCGTGGGACAACAGGAACCGGGACGTGGGCCCAGGTCCACAGACCCTCACCCTGCGTGGCGGGGTGGTTTCCTGAGATGGAGGTTCTTGCACAAGTGATTTTGATGAAGGAGTGCTCGAAGGAGGAATTCTGGTGGGAAATCACTTTGTTCAGGGGCCCCTGGGTGGCTGTGGGTTAAGCGTCTGCCTGTGGCTCAGGTCGTAATTTCAGGGCCCTGGGATCGAGCCCCACGTTGGGTTCCCTGCTCAGCCAGGAGTCTGCTTCTCCCTCTGCCTCTGCCCCTCGCCCTCCTTATGCTCCCCCCATCTCTCAAATAAATAAATAACAATCTAAAAAAGAAAGAAAGTGGGACCCCTGGGTGGCTCAGTGGTTGAGTGCCTGCCTTTGTTGTTGTTGTTTTTTTTTTTAAGATTTTATTTATTAAAAAAAAAAAAAGATTTTATTTATTTATTTATGAGAGACACAGAGAGAGAGGCAGAGACACAGGCAGAGGGAGAAGCAGGCCCCATGCAGGGAGCCTGACGTGGGACTCAATCCCAGGTCTCCAGAATCACGCCCCAGGCCAAAGGCGGCACCAAACGGCTGAGCCACCAGGGCTGCCCCAAAGTTGTTTTTTTGTTTTGTTTTGTTTTGTTTTGTTTTGTTTTGTTTTGTTTTTTTAATAATCTCTACACCCAACAGGGGTCTCAAACCCAAGACCCAGAGATCAAGAGTCACTTTCCCTTCTGTCTGAGCCAACCAGGTGTCTCGAGCACCTGCCTTTGGCTCAGGGCGTGATCTGGGTCCAGGGATCGAGTCCCACATTGGGCTTCCCACGAGTAGCCTGCTTCTCCCTCTGTCTATGTCTCTGCTTCTCTCTCTGTCCCTCATGAATAAATAAATAAAATCTTTTTTTAAAAAAAGAATGAAGTCTATTTTAAAAAAGAAAGAAAGAAAAAAAGAAAATCACTCTGTTGAGAATGATTGTGTCCCCCCCCAACCGCCAAAATTCATATGCAGAAATCCTAACCCCAAATATGGTGGTGTTAGGAGGTGAGGCCTTTAGGTGGTGATCAGGCCCTGAGGCTAGAGCGCTCACAAATGGGATTAGTGCCCTCATGAGCGAGGCTCCAGGGAGCTCCCCTGTGCCCTCCACCGTGGGAGAAGATGCTGGCCGTGAGCCAGGCAGAGGGCCCCCACCCCACCGTGCTGGCACCCCGGCCTGGACCGCCAGCCTTCAGAACCTTGAGAAAGACATCTCTGTCGTTTCTAAGCTGCCTGTCCCCGGCATTTTGTCACAGCAGCCTGAGCAGACCAAGACCCAGACGACGAGGGCCAACTCTGCAGGAAAGAGCCAGGCCTGGGCCATCTGCAGCTGCCCTGCAGCCACCAGGGATCTGGCCAGGACACAGCATCATGCACTGCACGGTTGTGGGGTAAGCAGTGGGCAGGTTTCGGGGCTTCCCAGTGCCTGCTTGGGGCCAGGGTGTATGCTGCTTCTCCCTAAAGTGGCCCCGAGTGCTCGGCTTCCCCAGAGTACCAGCAGCCCCTCTAACAAACAAGCTCACTCAATCCAGAAGGGCCGAATTTCCCAGCAGGCAGCTCATGTCTGGAGAGTCGGCGTTTGCAGCGAGTAACTGAGGGAGTGGCATGCACAACCCTCCCGCCGAGGCCTGGCTGCTTGTCATGGGACTTCCAGGACCCCACAGCTTAGAAAGAGAGGGGTGTCTGTTGCCCAGAGATGCATAAAGCCGAGGAGGAGGAGCAGCAGCCGCGTGCACCCCACACTCCCTGGGTGGACTGCCACCCCGGAGCTTCCTCCAGCCACCACGCTCCATCAGCAACCCTTCATCCAAATCTGGTTTGGTCCTCTTCCTCCCGGGCTCCGTGCCCATCCAAACACATTCTCAGCAGGATCCTTCAGGCTCTGTCCGTGAGAAGAGCGTGGCATTCTTCTTTGAGGCTCAGAAAATGCAAATAAACAGCTCATTATATTTGCACAGGCCAAAGAGTGGCCCTCGCCTTGGTGGGCCTGTCCTCCTACTCCCTCCTCAGGGGTCCTGGGAGGAGTGTGCATGTGTTTGTGTGTGTGTGTGGGGGGGGGTCAAGGGTGGGGGTTGGCAGTCAGGGAAGACTCAGATAACGGAAAACCTGACTGTGACATTCAACTTTACGACTGAGGTCCATGTGGGCAAAGCACTTTCTCCGACTGGTCAGGTGAAACCCTTCAGCTGCCATGTTCTCTACGGCCCCAAGAAGACAGTCATCAGATGGACAGGACTGGTGTCAATGGGGCCAGAGAGGACATGCTGCTTGAAAGCTGGATATGGAGACAATGGGGACAGGCTGCTCTAGGAGCTGGGACCAGACCACAGTGCTCCTTGCTGGGCTCAGGGAAATGAAAAGACAAGGGTTCCCTTTGATCAGAACAAAATCCTCATGAAAAAGTTAAACAATGAGGCCATGTGTTCACTTCATTCTCTGCTGTGACCTAGAAGAGATTTATCTCTTATGCCAGATTTAAGACCTGTCATTCCCAGGCCCCGTCAAATTCTCCCAGGACCCTACATTACGGAGGACTCAGTTACCTGGAAGTAACTGAGTAACCTAGTAACCCTAGGATTAAGTTTAGGGTTAGAGTTAGGGGTTAGGTTTAGGGTTAGGGGTTAGGGTTAGAGGAGTTTCAGCCTGTGTCCAAACCAGGCCGGCGTGTCTGGAGGACACATCTCTTGGCCAATATTCCTACCTTCCAGCCTTTTTGGGGGTCAGTGTTGGGAGGGTCAGTTTGAAACAGCAGAAGTAGGGGGTAAGGGAGGGGATGTCACTCGGACCCGCCTTCCCTCTCCCTTCCCTCTGTTGAATGGAAACCATAGGATTTCTCAACAAGTCTGCAGTCCTCGATTTGTATGTGGTCTCACTGCTATTAAAATACAGCACTCAGGCGTTTGCGGAAACGTATGCACAGTAGCCAAGAGTGGAAACCACCCAGATGTCCACCAACAGAAGAATGAACACCCAGAACGTGGTCTGTTCATACAATGGAATATTTTTTGGCCATAAAAAGGCTTGGAGCCCTGATACACATGGGCGATCCTTGAAGACCCGATGCTAAGTGGAAGAAGCCAGTCTCAAAAGGCTACACCTTATGTGATTCCATTTTTATGAACTTTCCAAAATGTGTAAATGCAGACAAAAGGCAGATTGGTAGCTGCTGGAGGGCTGGAGGGAGGGAGGGATGAAGAGTGACGGCTTAGGGTAGGGGGTTTTATTTTCAGGGGCTGAAACTATTTTGGAGTAACAGCTGGTGGTCGCGCAGCATCCTGCCCGTGCCAAATGCCACACATGGACTGTGCGCTGTAAAATGGTGACTTTTATGTTATGGGAATGTCAACTGTGCCACAGACTAAATGCTTGCATCCTCCCAAAACTCGCATGTCAAATCCTAACGCGATGGTATGTAGGGGAGGAACCTTCGGGAGATGCTTGGGCCATGAGGGTGGAACTCTCATGAGTGGGCTCAGTTCCCTTATTAGAAAGGCTTCAGGGAGCTCCCTCACCTCTTCTGCGCTGTGAGGACACAGTGAACTAGGAAGCCAGCTCTCACCAGACACCGTGTCTACCTGCACTTTGATCTTGGACTTCAAACCTCCAGAACCCTGAGGAATAGGTTTTTTATAAGCCATGCAGTCGGTGGGATTTCTGTTGCAGCAGCTCAAATGAATGAAGACAAACTGGATGAAAAAAATCTAAACAACAACAAAAAAAATCTAAACAAGACTGCAGACCTGTCCTCAGTGCAGGCATCGGGGCTGGCGGATGACTCCACACCCACCCTTTCCTGCTTTCCTCGGATGGGCTCTTCACCCTCGGGCCCTGGACGACTGAGAGAAAAATGCCTTCTCCGTACCCAGCATTGCTTGGGTTCCTGAAGGGACAGCTAGTATTCCCTGATCACCTCATCGCTAGGTCCATTCCAGCACTTTCTACCATGTGAACTGGGTCCCCAGGACTAGCCTGTCAGCTTTCAGCTTCCTCATTTGCAGATGCCAGCTTGCCGGGTGGATGTAATGATGACGTAAGACAAGGCAGAGAGCTCGTTCATAGAGGGCATAGGAGATGGATAAAACAGCATCATTTTTATACTCTCAGCCCCACTGGGACAAAACACAAAAAAATCTTATTCCAATCCACAGTTTCCTGTCCACCAGGGGGAGCTGTCCAAAGGAACCCCTCCCCACTTCTCCCATCAGGAATCTGTTTCCTCACCTTTTTTTTTCTTCTGCTCCCCTGCAATGATTTGAAAGGTAACTCCACGGGATCCAAGGGTTGCTGCGTCAGCTGGCTGACCACTTTTGCCACTGGAAGCTCTGCAGCTCTAAATTCTAAATCAGGAATTTGCAAGCTTTTCCTCTCAAGGGCAAGTAAGTACATATTTTAGGCCTTGGGGACCATATTTTATTTACAACATCAGGCAAATGCCTGCTAGGAAAGGCATTTATATTGTGAGCTAGGGAAGGTTTTTATATTTTAAAGTGATTGATAAAAAAAAATAATATGTGACACGTGAAAATGAAATCAAGTTAGAAATTTCGGTGTCTCTAAATAAAGCTTTATTGAAACACAGCTACATTCGTTCATGGTGTATTAGCTACGAATGGCTACCTGCGAGCTTCGGTGGCGGAGTTGTGTAGTCATGGCATGAACCACGGTGCCTAAAATGTTATCTTGCCCTTAAAGAGAAACTTTGCTGACCCCGTCCTAAACAAAGAGCATTGTTAGTGATTAAAATCCACCGCCAGTGAACACGCAGTGGAAGGATTCAAGCTCGCTGTCCTGTGTATCAATACAATTTTTTTTTAATGGAAGTAGAGGGACCTCCTGTTTACTCATCTGTCATGTGGGATGATGGCACTGTCTCGTGAAGCTGTGTGTGTGTGTGGGGGGGGGGTGTAGTAAAGGACTTAGTACATGAGAAGCTGCTAGAGCAGTGCCTGGCATTCCAAGCACTCAGTAAACGGGCATTCTATATTCATGTATAACAATAAATTTAAATAAATAGAGAAAACAAAGACTTCCCTCCCAATTTATTTTGAAATGTGCTGTAAACAGTGTGAAATGTCCCTTTAATAGCTTCTGGCTTCACCAGTATTGGATGACATGACAAATACTCCTTCATAGAAGGTACAAGTGAAACAGAACCAGAGGGGCATTTGGGATCCTTCCCTCCTCACAAAGTGTGGTCGCATCCAGACGCATCTCTTTTTCAATAGAACTGGCCGAAATTTCTTGGGAGTGAAGTGTCCAAACCACTGTTCATCCATATTTCCTGGATGATTTGCTCCCTGCGCTCAATCCTTTCTGCCAGCTCCGCAGCTTCTATGGAACTGTAGACGGGATACGAAGTCCTACAAAACCCAGACAGTTCCCCTGGAAAGTCAGAGTCCGAGGAGTCCTCCTCCCCCTCCTCATCCTCGCTGTCTTCTTCAGCCTTGTCACTTTCTGGCACCAAGGGCTCCCTCGCCAGCTGCAAATCCCTGAGGTCCTTGACGCAGGACACTCTGATGACCAAGGCACACAACGTGAGCGCCAGACCGATGCAGACACTGGACACGAAGAGCAGGGCTGCTCTCTCTGGGTGGGCTGTGGGGGAAAGGACAGGTCAGGAGTTGGGGGAAGCTGTCAGATGTCACCAATCCAAAGTCCCACAGAAGCAGAGGTCTGCCCGAACCGGCAGCGAATGCAGAATGCCAGTCCCGGGCAGTGTCTTTGAGACCATCCTCACCTATCTGATCCTGTACCCTCATCAGTTAAAAAAAAAAAAAAGGTTTTGAGCATAGATAGTCAATGTGGGTATGTACATGAGAGGACACATGGCAGGGGACCTCAGCGGCTGGACCCCCGGAGTGCAAACTGTGATGTGCTACTCACTAGCTGTGTGATTCGGGCCAAGTTACGTGACCCCTCTGTGCTTCAGTTGCCCCACCTGGAAAATGGAGCTAATAGCAGCTTCCTGTTATACCGTTAATTCCTGTAACACTCTCTGAATGTTTCCGGACACATAGTAGATGCTCAATAAACTGTTAGCCATCAGGAGTAAATTGTGAAAAATCAATTTATAGATAAAGTATATATATATATACACACACACATATATTTATGTAATTACTAAAATAGTAGATGTTAGCAAAGCTCTGTTTTTTTTTTTTAAGATTTTATTTATTTACTCATGAGAGACAGAGAGAGAGAGAGGCAGAGACACAGGCAGAGGGAGAAGCAGGCTTCCCGGCAAGAGCCTGATGTGGGACTCAATCCCAGAACCCAGGATCACATCCTGAGCCACGTCAACCACTGAGCCACCCAGGCATCGCAAAGCTCCTTTTCTTTAGACTAAAAAATAAATATAAATAAAAGTTCTGGTAGTTTTTCCGACATCCAAATGATGGTATAATAACAATAATAATAGAAACAATGCTAATTTGTACTACATAATCAGGTCTGAGTCCTTAATAGGTTAAATCCTTATATTAACCCAGCACAGAAAGGACTGTGCATTACTCCCCCCATCTTTTAATTATGCACCCCTTAAGGGGTGAGCACTCCCTCTCTGGGAAATAATGATCCAGCATACTCCCTCAAAATATAAAACAGGAGTTGGAGATGCCTGGGTGGCTCAGGGGTTGAGCATCTGGCTTTGGCTCAGGGCATCATCCTGGGGTCCTGGGATCGAGTCCCACATCAGGCTCCCTGCATGGAGCCTGCTTCTCCCTCTGCCTGTGTCTCTGCCTCTCTCTCTCTCTCTCTGTGTGTGTCTCTCATGAATGCATAAATAAAATATTTAAAAAAGAAAAGGACATAGAAGTCTGAGTTCAAAGGGATGTGTCTTGGGGAGGGGCAGCGAGGTGTGTTTGTAGGGCTACTAATAATGATAGGTTTTTCCTAAGGGTCCAGTATTTTGAAGATTTGGTCAAACACAGCCACGCATCCTTTGCAAGACAAGGAAGGGCTGTTTTCCTTTCTGGGTGAGGAGGAGGAATGAGGATGAGGCTGACACGTGGGAGTAAGTCATTAAGCAACAACACAAAATGATGGGAAGACCAGAGGCTCTGAAGCAACCAGACAGATGTTTCTCCTTCTCTGCCCACACATCACAGCCTCCGCTGGGAGTGGACTCATCACTTCTGACTTCACTCCCCCTTCTTGTCTCTTTGGATGTCCCCTTCTTCTCCCTGCTGCACCCACCCCACCCGCCCCAAGCCTCCCAGCCTCTGTCCTCCCCAATCTCCCCATTCTTGGGGCACCCTACTGTTGGCTCTGGAGGCAGCCACTTCCCTCTCCTCCTGCCCCCCCAGAAAACATAAACCTTGAGCCTCATCAACAGCCATGCCTGCGGCATCATCTCTGTAGCACTGTGGGTGGGGAAACTGAGTCCCACCTGTGTTCTTTCCAGCCCCCCACAGTTCAGGACAGGGCCAGCTCCAGAAAGACTCCCATGATGGTCTAGCTCCCGAGAAACCATCCCCACCCATGTTCCTCCTATCCTCTGAGAAGCTCGGGCATTCCCAGCAGCTGTGCAGTGGGCCAACCTGGTCCTCACCCGCCGGGGACAGAGGAGGGCTCAAGATGTGGCTCTGCCCAGACAGGCAGGCTACCTTCTCCTTCCTTCCTCCCTGCTTCCTTTCTTCCTTTCCTTTCTAAGGACTCTAGGTGAACTGAATTAAATTAGTCACAATCCTTAGGGTAGGACACATCCTCCTCATCAGTCACTACATGGTCCTCCTACTTTATGTTGGTTTATTTAATGAATAATTTTGAATTCCATAATCGGCACCTCTCGAGCCTTGACAACAGCCTGTCCATTCCCCCTCCCAGCTTCCCTCCGACAAGGTAACTACCCTCTGAACTCCACAGTCATTACCCCCCTGCTTGTGTCTTTATAAGTTTACTGCATCTCTATATATTCCAAAAACATTTATGAAAAGAGTATAATGTCACAGATCGTGTTTGGGACCTAATGTTTTGAGGTTTTTAACTTAATATGCTGTTGTCTTATACTAGTCCATTGTCCTGACTCTACTGTAGAATAGTAATAGTAAACCAAATAGTAAACCAAAGTTTATTCATTCACTCTCCTGCTGGGGGGCATGTGGCTTATTGTCAGGTTCCTACCATGTGGGCGCCGTAGCCGGCACCAGTCCTATAAATGTCCCTCATGTGCACATACAGGTGTTTCTCTTGGGTCCTGACCTAGGAGGGAGTTGGGTGATGTTTAAGGGATGTCAGTTTTAGGAAATATGGCCAATGGTTTCCACGGTGGCTGCAGTGTCAGAGGAATCCTGCAAATCCACATCTCCTTCGAGCACCTGCTAGGAGCAGATTTTTAGGTTTTTTCCAGTCTTCTGGGTATAACATCGTATCTCACTAGGGTCTTGAGTTTCATTTCCCCTGATCCTGAATTACACCTCTTCAGGTGTCTACCTCTTCAGATGGTTACGTAGTCTCTCGTCTCAGCATGCTGGCTCAAGTCAGGTACCCCCCTTTCTTTGTGTTGGGTTGTTTGCACTTCTTCTCTTACAGAAAGATTCTATATAGTCTCTATATATTCTTAAAAATAACCACTGGACAGTTTATATATTGTGAATATCTCCTGGCAAGTGGCTTGTATTTTCATTTTCATTAAGATGCCTTGCGATTGAATAAACTTATCTGAAAACCAGGAATAATACCTCTGCCCTACTCCATTTCCTCCCCACCCCATGCCCCTTTCATGCATCTTCCCACTGTAGCCCCTGCAATCTTTTTAAAAATGCACATTGGACCACATCACCACCCTACTTGACACCACTAAAAGGCTCCCCTCTTCTCATAAGCTAAAAATCAAATCTTGACCATAGCCTACAAAGCTTGCTAGGACCCAACCCCTGCCCTCCTCCCCAAGTTCAACTCCAAAGACATTCCTCCCTCCATTTCTGTTTTCCTGCCACACGGGCCTCTCTCCATTCCTCATGGGAGCCAGATGGCTTCACACCTTGGTGCTTTTGCACGTGCTGATCCTTCTGCTTGGAATATTCTTTTATCCTCTTTCGTTTGGACCTCTATGCCCCCACCCCCAGGTTGGGCCAGGTCCCCCTGTCAGTAGGTCTCATAGCATCTGGAATGTCACTAAATCGCT
This sequence comes from Canis lupus baileyi, assembly GCF_048164855.1. NCBI lineage: Eukaryota > Metazoa > Chordata > Mammalia > Carnivora > Canidae > Canis > Canis lupus. Next base: position 31,325,254 of record NC_132867.1, on the reverse strand, counting down.
GAGCATGTTTTGTCCTTTCTCATCCCATAGAATGAAAACTCCATGAGGGCAGGGGCCCAATTGTCTTGTTCTTGACCAAATCCCTAGCACCCAGTGTAGAGCAGGGATTACACAAACACCTGCCGAGTGCATGGAAGGAGGGGTTGTGGATCTAAAGTCTGAGGCTTGGTGCCTTGTGGGTGGAGATTCCATAATGTCCATTAGCTTTCTTCCTCTCTCCCTCTGCTCCTGGGAAGTAAGGGTCTGGATTCTATTGCATGGAGAGCTTCTCACGTATCAGATTCTAGGTGCCTCCTGGCTCAGGTATGCCTCCTGCCAAGAGATCGATCTCTAGGCCACGTCTACACCATGAGAGCCAGTGATCAAAGACGAAAAACACGGCAACTCTTAGCAAAGCCCATTGGAGCAAGGCTTCCCAGTCATCTGAACTCAACTCATTCGAAGCCACAGAATCACCAGGTCTTAGTTTGATGGAAAATGAAGGTGAGGGGCCTGACCCTCCTGAGGCAGCCGTGTCACTTGTCCAAAGCCACCATGGGGCTGGGACCTCAAGCTCATGCCCGGGCCCTCTCCACAGCCCCCCTGCTTTACACTGGGGGCACATCATCTGTTTTTCCAGAATCAATTGGACCACTTTAGGCTTTCCTAACCCCTTTCCTATCTATGTATTCCAGAAAGATAGAATCTTAAACAGAATTCCAGAAAGATAGAATCTTAAACAGAATCTTAAACTATGCTATCTATAGTGTTTTCACTCCAGCCTCAGCTGGTTCATCACAGGGTTACTTGAACAACTTTAATTTCATCAGCCGTAGTAAGTTCACAGGAACCTCTCTAAATGGAGGCCTGTGGCCTTGAAGGCTCCTTGACCCTTAGATCTCTGGTCTGGAGCCAACATGAGCTCCAGCTCCAACTTACTGTGTCCAAATAAGACACCGAGAGGCCAGGGCCAGGGTTCCACCTCCGGGGGCCCTGCTACTATTGGGGGAAAGCACAAAGTAGACTGGGCACTGGTCTGACAGTGCTGATGGATGTGATCATAACTTTCTGTCACGGAACCAGAGATTAGAGACCGTGGGAACACATCAGAATCCACACCTATGTGACAAGGCGGTGCTGATTTCCAATCATCCTCCCTGACAGGGGATCATGTAACTCTGACTTTGGAATGTGTTATTATGCTTCTATTTCAATGTGGGTTTGTCTGGTGGCCTAGAATTCCTTTCATATAAAACAACGATGCCTCCGCATCTCAGGAGAAGCTCTGCTTTCTGACCCGTGACCCCAGCTACCCTAGTTACCCCAGGTAACCCGTGCACCCAGACAGTCCACAGCAAGCTCTCCCAGGGGGCCAAAGACAGCACTAGAGGCAAGTGACAGAAATATTAGGACACCAAAGTCATGCTTGCAGGTAGATGTGGGCTAAACACACAGAACAAGCAGATGTCAGTGAAATACTTATTAGGTAGAGAGAGTCAGGTTCTGAGCAAGATTGTCCAAATAAGGCTCCTTAAGCACAGTCTGCTAGGGTCTGATAGCTGAGCCAGCTAACAAGCTGCCTTCCCCAAACCCAACACACACACACACACACACACACACACACACACTCCTTTCTGTTTCTCTAATTTCAGAATCTTTCTATGGGCTCCTTCAAACCCATGATCTAGATTCTAGAAGGATCAAGGTCTACATGGTTAGGATAAGGGTAAAGTTCAAACATGGCTAAAACAATGTCTCACTATTGGGGACAGTTTTACAGGTCACTGAAATGGCCAAAAGAGAAATCTGGGTGTCAGAGACCCCTGGACATTCTCATGCCCATTTTGCCAACCCCTGTGTTCTAAAATCCTGGGACAAGCTCCTTGGTTTTGGTTTCCAGTCCACTTGTCCCCCATGTGTATGTGACAGTGCCAATGTGTCAAAGCCACTTGTAGCCCGACCTGGGGAAATGTCCTTTTGGATTCACCCAATCTACTGAATATGAAGCTGATTTTTCCAGAACCTGCCCTGCTCACTCTCAGCTCCAGCTGCTCCTGGTGGTGGCTTCTTCTTCAGACAAGCCTCCTCCTCATGCCTTTTGGGGATGGATGTGCCTAATCAATCCTCAATAAAACCAAGTAACAGGCTATGAAGTCCTTGCATTTCTTTGACTACCTATAAATAGCAAACACAGGGTGATAATAAGATGCAGGACAGCTCATGACACCACATGAAGATTCATCATCTACTCATCTATTAGCTACCAACTGGGCATGCATCCTGTGCCCGCCTGTCCTGGGCCCTGGGTGTGACAAATAACTAAGGAACAAACATTTTCCCTTAAGATGTTAATGTCTAGCAGAGAGATGGGTGCTAATGAATAAATCCTTCGTATGATTTCTGGGAGTAATGAGTATGCAAAAGGACAGCCAAGGATGGAAGGGAGTAATTCAGATGACGTCCATCCCTCAAGATCCTGAAGGGCATCCTTTGTCAGAGAAACCAGAGCAGGGGTCTTGGATCTGCTGAGTCTGAATCGTGGCCGCGCTGGTGTCCACACTGTGGCCTCAGGCAAATGGCTCAACTCTTAGGACCCTTAGCTTCTCTATGTGCAGAATGGGAGAACAGAGTCCTCTTGCTCAGGGTCTTTGCTATGGACTAGATTGCATCCCCCCCAAATTCATATGTTGAAGGCTTACCCTCCAACATATTTGGAGATAGGCCCTATATGGAGGTAATTCAGGTTAAGTGAGGTTATTAAAGGTGGGTCCCTGATCCAGCAGGATCAGTGTCTTTATAAGAAGGGATGCCGGATGGGACGCCTGGGTGGCTCAGCAGTTAAGCATCTGCCTTTGGCTCAGGGTGTGATCCTAGGGCCCTGGGATCGAGTCCCACATCAGGTTCCCTACATGGAGCCTGCTTCTCCCTCTGCCTGTGTCTCTGCCTCTCTCTCTCTCTGTGTGTCTCTCATGAATAAATAATTTTTTCAAAAGAAAAGAAGGGATGCCGAGAGCATTCTCTCTCCCTATTTCCCCCTCCTTCCTTTCTTCCCTCCCTCCGTCCTTCTCTCTTCCTCTCTCTCCCTTCCTCCCTTAATCTCTCTTTCCCCCTCCTCTGTCTCTGTCTCTATCTCTCTATTTCTCTTTCTCCCTCTCATATGAGAAGGCAGCTGTCTAGAAACCAGGAAGAGAACTCTCACCAGAAACTGACTCTGCTGGTACCTTGATTTCTAGCCTCCAGAATGGTGAGAAAATGAATTTCTGCTGTTGAAGCTGCCAGCCTACAGTGTCTTGTCATGGTGGCCCAAGCTGACCAACCCAGTTGTCAAGAAGAACTGATGAGGCCCAGCATGGCCACAGCTCAACGAGCAAATTCATCTTTGCTTCTGGTTAATCATTATTCCCTGGAGGATGTTCATGATGCTTCTCCTCCAGGGGGCAATCCAGAGACTTTGAAAATATGGGGTTATTTTTGACAATAAAAATCCTTACATCTCTGAACTCTGATAAGGGTGGCACAGAGCTCTTGGGCTTCCACTGCTGGGTGACCAGGATATTCATGGGGTCCAGAGTGGGGAGCCCTGTTAGAAAGAGTGGTGGGCTGGGAGATGCAGAGCCTGCCAGAGAGCAGGTGTGGGGGAACCAGAAGAACAGAACATTAACAATGGTTATGTTTAAGCCTTGAGATGAGGGGGGAGTTCTATTTCTTGCCTCCTTCCTGTGTTTTCTACCTCAGGCACACTCCACTTTTATACATAAGGAAGGGAAAGACCTCATGCATGTTATCAGGAACAGCAACAAATGGAAGTGTGCTTGAAGTGATTTGAAGGGTTCTCCCTTCAAATTTTTAGATTTTTAGAGGAAGCCAACAATGACACCACAAACACTCAGGAAGACTATGGATGTGGAAAGACGATGGAAGCGCAGAGGATCCCAAGACTTTCGATCTCCTGTGTTGGGCTGTTTCTTTACACCTTTATTTTCCTCTGAGGAAGGCCCTGGCACGCCATGAACAGTAATGCCATAATGCAGTATATTAGCACCAATCTAACCAAAGGCCTCAGAGGTTTTGGCCTCCCTGAACAGAGTCAGGCGTGCATTGCCGAAACTTGCAGGGTCGACACTTCAAAAATCCGGTCTACGCTAAGGTGAGCAGACAGGGCAGGTGAGGAAAGATGGTAGGTGCCATCCCCTCACTGACGAGCAGTTCTGGCCCTGCAGGTAAGGAGGGCTGCTTCTGACTGATCCTTGGGGGGAGGATTATCAGGGAAAACTTGGCAACCGTGAGAAGTAATGCTGGTGACTCAGGAGGGGACGCTGCCTTTGCAGAGCATGACCCATTTTGTTTACTAAGTGATCTTTTAACTCCATTTTCTTCCAGCCAAGGGTGGGATTCAATAATCCTCTGCCCTTCCCAAATTTTGAGAGCTGGGGAATGCATTCCTCGGGTTCCTACTTTTCAAAGCAGAAAATACTCATGGAACCCAACTCCTGGGCGTGTGACTTTATCTGTTTGCCTCCTCCCCATGTGTGTTCTCTCGTGCGTAGCCTGGCTGGAACCGTATCTGAGTCCAGGCCTCTGTTTTCCCAGATCTTAGCAAGCCCCCAGCTGCTGAGTCAAACTTAAAGTCCTTTTTCTTTAGCTCTTATAATTAAGCATCACATCTGTTAGTAAGACCTCAGTAAAGCCGTTAGCATTCTAGGAAGCTTCGATCCATTGACCTACCTCTAATGTAAGCAAATGCTGCCAGAGAATTGCTAACAATAACTCCATCTTTCCTCAGAAGCGTCGGTTCCCTTGGGTCAAAGTTTATACCTGTTTCATAACAAAACGCAAAACCGATTAATGACAACTGTTCACAGTATGCCTTCTGCTCCCAGCCCAGGACTGCCATAATAAATAAAAAGTCACAGAAATCAAATAAATGGGCCTCTGACTGAATTACAGAAAGCTAAGCCAGGAAAAGCATTTAGTAAATAGTCTCTGAAAATATTAAATGATACCAGGGATTTAGAATTTCTAAAATGTGCTGGTTCCAACTTCAAGGGCCACTCATCCACCCTACTACAGAAGGGGACAAATGGATTTTCCCATCCTAAGAGCAACAGACTCATCATACCTCTGGGAGGCATGATAAAGGTTTACCTAATCACAGAGCTTCTGTGTGTGCTATTGACCATTGATGAGATGGGAGGGGACATTATGGAGGGAGATTGTGCAGGGCTACTTTTTTGGAAATAACAGCAAAATGCAGGGCAGGTCTGGTTTCAGATGCCTGGTTACACTGCTGTGCTAGAGCTCAGTGAGCTCCTGATGGGCAGCCTGAGAGTTCTGGCGGCCCCATAGGATGTCAGGCAGGTCTAAGAAAAGGTGGCCCAGAGCTCTTGGGCCTCCACTGCTGGGGGACCAGGATATTCATGGGGTCGAGGGGGGAACCCTGTTAGAAAGAGCAGCAGGCTGGGAGATGCAGAGCCTGGCAGAGAGCAGGCTTGAGGGGAACCAGAAGAACAGAGCATTAACAATAGTTATCGTCAAGCTTTGAGATGAGGGGCGAGTTCTATTTCTTGCTGCTTTCTTATTTTCCACGTCAAGAATATTTAATCTTATACTTAGGGCCCAAAGACCTCAAATATGTAATAAAAGTAACATAAAACAACCTCTGAACACACTAAGTGCAATATCTTAGATGTTCTATAGAAACCTGGGAGTTTCCATCAGGAGCCCCAAGGGTCTGAATTCCATTCTAGATTTGATTAAAAAAAAAAAAAACAACACACACACTAACACACAAAAATGTTCATCCCCCTCCTATTCATAAGAGCCCAGTGAAAACCGAGGGTGGAGGTGGCATGTGTTTGGAGGCCCTCAGGTCCAGCCTGGGTCTGGCTCACCCAGGTTCCCGGTGGAGTCATCTTTCCAACAAGATCATCATATAATCCAAGAGCCCCAAATCTGTTTCTGAGCAGATCTCCTTTTCCAAGTGATATTTTGTTAAGAAATCGGAGGGGAATGGAAGGAGGATTTATTCCACTTATAATTTGAAACACAACACAGTCGGCCACCATTTGCAACCGATCGCCCCAGCACTGCCATTGTCGGAGCTGGTAACTCCAGCTCACCTCCTGACATCCCCTTTCATTCCAACCACTGGGCACCCGACTATGGTCACGTGGGGCTGTTTACCTTTACTTAAAGAGAAATGCTGGTAGTAAGCCATAAAAATTACCATATTCACCATCTTTCTTCTTCAAAGAAGGTTTTAGATTAACAATGGCTGGATCGATCGCTGTGAGTATGTTCTTGGGAACTAAAAACCAAAAAAGAAATATTTTAAATACATTGTACATTATATATATATATATATATATATATATATATATTACATAAATAAAGATTTTATTTACTTATTCATGAGAAACACAGAGAGAGAGGCAGAGACATAGGCAGAGGAAGAAGCAGGCACCCCGTGGGGAGCATGATGCGGGACTTGATTCCAGGACCCCAGGATCACGCCCTGAGCCAAAGGCAGCTGCTCAACCACTGAGCCACCCAGGTGCCCCTTAACATATTTTTTTAAGTGCAATGAGGATTAAGATTTTTAAAAAATCCATTTTCAAATCAGTACATAAATTACTCACTCTGCTTGTCAGATACACTCACACACACATATATGAATGGTACCTCTGTGAGCATCAAATGTCCCAGAAAGGTAAAATTTTGGAGAACAAGTAAACAAGATACGGTATATCTACCCAATAGAATAATTAGCAATAACAAAGAACAAAGTCCTAGCACCTGCTACAACATGGATGAACCTCAAAAACATTATGCTCAGTGAAAGGAGCCAGACACAAAAGACCATACGTGGTGTGATCCCATTAATATGAAATATGCAAAACAGGTAAATGCATAGAGACAGAATATAAGTTAGTGCTTCCCTAGAGTCAGGGGTGGAGATGGGGAATGACTGCACATGGGTATCAGAGAACTTTGGGGATTACGGATGGGTTTTACAATTAAGTGGCTGTCGTGCAGCTAGCTCTGTAAATTTACTAGAACTCGTTGATTGTTTTTGCTAAATATGGGTGAACCTTAGGACATGTAAATCACAGCTCAAATAACACTATTAACTTTAGGGGCACCTGGGTGGCTCATTCGGTTGAGTGTCTGACTCTTGGTTTCAGCTCAGGTCATGATCTCAGGGTCATGAGATCGAGCCCTGCGTGGGGCTCTGCGCTCAGCGCGGAGTGGGCCCCCACCACACTCCCAAGCTCTCTCTCTCTCTCTAAATAACATTTAAAAAAAACCAACAACACTGTAACTCTGAGCATAAACTTCCCTGAGATACAGTGAAACAAAATGACTGTAATCAACTGAGGATCCACCACAGACGTTTCCTGGATCCAACTTTGCTTTGCACCCACAGCTCTGAGTCCTTGCTTCCTTAATGGGCCTGAAGAGAATTCCAGGGCTGCATGCAAGAATGATGCTCTAGGTATTTTAAGAGCAACAGAAAGAAGAGAAGAGGGCAGAGTAAAAGACACTTTGGGGAGATGGTTAAAGATTCTAGCAAACGGACCTAAAGAATAAGCCATCTCATCTCAAGATGCCCCTGGTAAAGTAGACGGGATGGTAGCACGTGGAGGGCAAAGCAAGAATTCTGAAGGGGGATCCCTGGGGGGCTCAGCGGTTTAGGGCCTACCTTCAGCCCAGGGCATGATCCTGGGGTCCCGGGATTGAGTCCCACATCGGGGTTCCTGCATGGAGCCTGCTTTTCCCTCTGCCTGTGTCTCTGCCTGTGTGTGTGTCTCATGAATAAATAAATAAAATCTTTAAAAAGGGGGGAGGGGGGATCCCTGGGTGGCTCAGCGGTTTGGCGCCTGCCTTTGGCCCAGAGCACAATCCTGGAGTCCCGGGATCGAGTCCCGCATCGGGCTCCCTGTATGCAGCCTGCTTCTCCCCCTGCCTGTGTCTCTGCCTCTCTCTCTCTCTCTCTCTATATATATATATATATATCATGACTAAATAAATAAATCTTAATTCTGAAGGCCAAGCGCACCACAGCCAGCCAGGAGAAGGGGTAGGAAACCAAATATTTTTGCTGCAGAAAATCATTTATTTTTGTTTGTTCTTTAGCCCAGCTGGTATCTGGAGAAGTGGCAACAGGAAACAGTGAGCCAACACACACCTCGCAAGTTCAGCTGAACTGAATTTTTTAAAAGAACTGATAAGACACCTTCCGCAGCAAGAAAACCTCATTTCCTTTTTCAAACTAACTTCTTTCGGGGGTGTCCCAGGATCAATAACCAGAGAGCATTCCTAAATGGTGCACCTGCCGTGCGCGGAGACCCTGGCGCCTTCGTGCCCATCGGCAGGGAGAGTCACACGCAGGGCTGTAAGGTGATGGTGACGGGAGGGGTGGAAGCTGTCCAGGGACCCCGAGGGACACCCTTCAGCTGAGCCCAGCACATCACTGATTCTGGGACCAGGGCAGCGCCCCCAGAGAGCTGAAATCGTGTTGCCACAGAATGCTTTCTGATGAAGCAGCCTCTTGGTCATTCTGCACCCCGAGAAGGACGCCCCTGATTCCTCGGCAGGAGCAAGCCCTCCTGCCAGGGTGGCACCGCTTTCACACCTGTCCCCTGGCTTGTTGTCAGGATGCAGCCTGCACTGGCTGGGCTCGCTGCAGATGCCAGAGGCCTTGCGGTCTGGGAAAGAGGAAGAGCTCAGAGAGGAAGGACAGTGTAGACGAGCTTTGCAGAATAACCAGGCCCTTATCAGACATCCCATTGCCGGGTGGGATGCAGGCTCATGTCAGCAAACGGCCCTGCTTGGGGGAGAATCTCTAAGAACTTGAAAATAACAGGTGTCAATGCACCTGTCAGATTCCTCCATCTCCTTGTTTCAAGGATGAAGATGGGGCTGGGGCGCAATTTACTACCACCCCTCAGACCTGCCTCTCTCCATTTTTATTTATTTATTTATTTATTTATTTATTTATTTATTTATTATTTATTTATTTATTTATTTATTATTTTCTCCATTTTTAGATGCGTTTGTAAAAAGACCAGCGACCATTATTCACGGAGCTCTCAATACGTCGGGCCCCGGGCTCATGCTTAACCAGGACATTTTGTGCAGTGTCCACGGGGCCCCTGTGAAGCTGTGTAGCATCCCCATTCCTGCAGACGGGACAACTGAGGCTCCGAGACGCACCGCTCCCCTAGGAAGATGTGGCCCCTCCGCGCCTGGTCTTGCGCACACGTGCCCTCGATCTTTCCCTGATGCTTTGGGGTCCATGGGACGCTCAGCCTTTCAGGAACTGGATAGAGGATCAGAAAGATGACAAAGTGATTTCCACTCGGAAATCTGTCCCTGAGAGTCTGTTTAGGTAAAACCAGAGGTGACTCGCTGAATTGGGGCAAGGCACCCACCTCGACTTCTTTTCTTTTCTACTCCCCCGGCCCCCATATAAATCTCTGTGCCAAGCGTGGGTCAGTGCAGATGTTAAGAAAGAAGTTTCCACAGGTTGAACGTAGCGCCCCAAAGGATTCTTCGTGTCAGAGACAAGCACGATGTCTCTGCTTGACTTCCCCTCCTTTTCAGGAGGAGCCCAGACTGCATGAGCACCTGCAAATCCTGGCACATCCCCATCCTGCCTGTCCTCAATTCTGGCACCTCCTATCTCGGTGCCCTCACACCCTGGCACCACATCCCTCTTGTCTCCCAAATTCTGTTACTACATCCCTCTTCTCCCCAAATCCTGGCACCCATTCCCCTTGCCCCCAAATCCTGGCACCTGTTCCCCTTGGCCCTAAATCTTGGGACCACCATCCTTCCTATCTGCCAATCCTGGCACCCACCTGTCTGCCCCCTCTCCTGGGAGGAGCCGGGAGGCCCTAGGCTGAGGTCCACGTGTTTCTGTGCCTCTCAGGAGTGACCAGGGTGGGGATGCTGGCCGTGCCTGTGTCTTGGTGACCCTGGAGTACTAGCGGCTGTGGACACGGAGAGATCCCTCCCTGCAGATGTGAGGGGCGGAGCTGAGTTTTCCTGGTCCGGCTTATCCTATTAGGAGGAAAGTCTGAAGCCAGCATGTCCAAGAAGTGAGGCTCGTGGTTAAGCTTGGAGGGAACACACACACAGAGGGGACCTCATTTAGCAAACCGCTGAAGAGGAGCAGTGCAGTGATGCATCCCAGCCGGTCGGTGTGCCCTGTGCTGAACGGTCTGACATTTGCCAGACGTGCAGCCTGCAGTGGGAAGAGCAAGAGGCCCACAGCCTGAATCACGCCCCAGGGCTCCGCAGAGATGCGGAAATCCTCTGCCCTGCCTAAGCCAGGTGGGAGAGAGAGCCAGGATTAAATGAAGCTCTATAAAATAGGGAGGAAGGGTCTTTTTTACTTTTTAAAAAAAATATTTTATTTATTTATTTATTCATGAGAGACACAAAGACAGAGAGAAGCAGAGACAGAGGCAGAGGGAGAAGCAGGCTCCCTGCAGGAAGCCCGATGCGGGACTCGATCCCGGGACTCCAGGATCATGCCCTGGGCCAAAGACAGGCACCAAACTGCTTGAGCCACGCACGGATCCCCCGGAGTGTTTTTTTTTTTTTTTTAAGATTTTATTTATTTATTCATGATAGTCACAGAGAGAGAGAGAGGCAGAGACACAGGCAGAGGGAGAAGCAGGCTCCATGCACCGGGAGCCCGATGTGGGACTCGATCCCGGGTCTCCAGGATCGCGCCCTGGGCCAAAGGCAGGCGCCAAACCGCTGCGCCACCCAGGGATCCCCGGAGTGTTTTTTTTTAAATGCAAACTGATTATGTCCCCTGAGACCACTTGTCCAGGGCTCTCCAGCGCCCTTGGCTAAAAGCCTAGCCTGCCCTCCCCTCCCACTGCCTTCACTTTGCTGACTCCCCCCCACCTGGTCTCACTTGCTTCTAATGCCACCTCCCGCAGGAAGCCCTCCTGGTCCCCCAAGTCCCCAGAGCAGAGATCATACTGCCCACTGTAATTTCCCCTGCCCCCCCCACCATAAGGCGCAATCAGGGTTACTGTGGGTGAGGCATCCCTGCCCCACTGCCTGGGTCATACTAGAGACGGATGGCATGTGTTCCTATAGAAATGAGGACTAGGGCAGCCCGGGGGGCTCAGCGGTTTAGCGCCGCCTTCAGCCCAGGGCGTGATCCTGGAGACCCAGGATTGAGTCCCACGTCAGGCTCCCTGCATGGAGCCTGCTTCTCCCTCTCTCTGTCTCTTATGGATAAATAAGTAAAATCTTAAAAAAAAAAAAAAAAAAAGAGGACCTAGAGCTTGACGTCCAATACTTGTTCCTAATGCACCTCTGCCCCCCCACCCTTGGAGTGGGGTGTCCTCACCCCTGTGTGGACTTAGGGGAACAGCAAATCTGGGTAGAATAGCAAATCTGGACCAGCTGCTGGAGTTAGAAGCAGGGTATTGGAGTAGACATCTATGGGGTGGTTCTTCCCTGACCCTCTTACGTAGGAGCATCTTGACTTGGGTAGAGGCTTGGTTGGGGCCCTCTCTAGGAACCCATGTCACATGGTCTCCGTCCAGGGCAGATCAAAAAGAGGGGGCAGGGGGGCTTACCTGACCCAGCCCAGCCAATTAAATATCTTTCTGGTAGAAATTTGGGATTAAGATTGTCAGACTGCACGTCTCCATGATTGTTAGAAATGGGACATATGAGGGGGTGGCCATGTGCCATTCAGCTCAGGCTCACAGGGATGCTGTGTGCAGGAGAGAGAGAGAGAGAGAGAGAGAGAGAGAGAGAGAGAGAATAAGGAAGCAGAAGAGCCATGAGAGCAGAGATGCCAGAGGTTTGCCATGACCTTGGAGCTTCGGTGTCAGCCCTTCCCTGAGGACTTGCTGCCCTGTCCTGGCTTCCATGGCCTTCCTGCCACCTGTAACCCACCTATCTAACCCCTTTTTGACTTAAACCAGCTCAAATTGGTTCCTTCACTCACAGCCAAAGAGTGCTAACTAGGGCAGATTCCCTCAGAAACTATTGACATCCTCGGTCTTCCACATCGGGTGGGAGAAATTTTTTAAAAATGTAAAACCCCGCATTCCCATTTGGTGACCTAGAAAATATTCAGACATTGCAAATCGCGTTTTAATGATTCAGGTTACACAGGAAAGAGCCATCTGGCCGGGGGTGAAGGAGAGTATAGTTTTAAAACATCAACCACTTAGAAGGTGATTAGGAAGTGTCTGCTTGGGCACCTGGGGGGCTCAGTGTTTGAGCGTCTGCCTTCAGCTCAGGTTGTGATCCCAGGGTCCTGGGACCGAGTCCTACATCGGGCTCCCCACAGGGAGCCTGCTTCTCCCTCTGCCTGTGTCTCTGCCTCTCTCTGTGTCTCTCACGAATAAATAAATAAAAGTAAAAAAAAAAAAAAGTCCAGTCACCATGGTGGGCTGATTTTTCCACCACAAGCCCTCCACTTGCACTTCCACCCAGGACCCCACAAGACTGGGTCTTGGCCATTCTGGGGCTACTTCATGCCACCTTGACCTTACCAGCTCTGCACTTCTCTACCTACTCCATGCCTCGATGGCTGCCCAGACCTACTTGCCAGATTTACCTGTGTGTTTGTTTAGCATCCATCTCTTGCCCTCACCTGATAATTCCAAGGACAAGGACCATGCCTTTTTTTTTTTCCTAACCACCCAATTCTTGGCACTGATGCCACTTGGACACAGAGCACCTGCCCACAGCATGCTGAATGAATGAATGAGGGAGAAGAAGCATGAACTGAAGCAGGACCTCTAGGCCCTGAGAGCCCACCCTCTCTCAGCTAAGAAGAGCCCCAGGGGCCCCTGGGTGGCTCAGTGGTTGAGCATCTGCCTTTGGCTCAGGTCATGATCCTGGGGTCCTGGGATCTAGTTCCACATCAGGCTCCCCACGGGGAGCCTGCTTTTTCCCTCTGCCTATGCCTCTGCCTCTCTCTGTGTCTCTCATGGATAAATAAACAAAATCTTTTTTAAAAAGAAAAAAAAAGCCCCAGCCCTAGGGCTGTCCCCTCATTCTTGCAGGCACACCAGGAAATTCACCTCTTTGCAGGCTACACTCCAACACTCAGCTGGGAGGCTGGATGTTACTAGAACTTCAGAGTGATTTGTGTGGCTTCTCGTGGGAACCCCAGCCAGAATACACTCGATGCTGCCCAGAGCTGCTTGGGCATGGGAGCAGGAAGGAAGCCCAGGAAGGAAAGTAAAACCACACTTCCTGCAGTGCCAGAATAGGTGCTATTATGCTATTATTCTGGAAATGCATTTATGCAGCCCCCTTCGTTGTACCGGTTACAGCCCTGATACCACAGAGGACAACATTTTTAGCTCAGGATATAAAAGGCTGGGGGTGCATCAGAATATTATTAGACCACAAAAAGGAAGGAAGTACTGACACAAGCGACAACATGGATGTACCTCGGAAACACTACGTAAAGAAGTGCCGGCCCCAAAAAACCACATACTGCATGATTCCACTTCTATGAGCTGTTTAAGAGGCAAATCCTAAAGCCTGAGGGCTGACTGATGGTTGCCTGGGTTGGGGAGGTGGAAGTGGACGGATGCCGACAGCTAAAGTGCGTGAGATTTCTTTGGGGGATGATGAGAATGTTCTTAAGTTAACTGCAGTGATGGGGGTACATCCTGTGACTGAAACTAAATTCTGGAATCCAATTCTAAAACCTTTGATTTGTGTGCTGTAACAGGTGCACCGGGTGACCTGTGAATTACATCTCAATCAAGCTGCTACCAAAAGAAAAAAAATGGGGATATCTGGGAGGAGGAGCGGTTTCCACGGGCACAGACATCGGGTTTTTTGTTTTGTTTTGTTTTAGATACGGTTCTCTTTGCTCTCCTTTTGCTCTTACGATCATTTCAATATCAACGGTCCACATGTCAGGCCCACCAACCAGAAATCCACGGTACCCTCAGAGACTAATTAGTGCCGACTCATTTTTAGGTAGCTCTCTAAACTTGGGCTCTAATGAACCAGGCATTTCATTTTCTTGTTTGAAGACACTGGGAGAACCAAGTCATGCTGTCGTGTAACATTTTTAATTGTTTTCGGGTGAGCATTTGATCCGTTGACTCACTGCTGTGGGTATGCAGATAAAATGGTTGTTGGCAGCAGAGAGAGTTAGTCATTTAGAGCCTCAAACCAAGGCTGCAAGGTTAACCAGGAGCCATACAACACTTCTGTGAGCTTGAATAACACACCCCGTAAATTTCAGAGCCTCCTAAGCACCCAGGTTAAAATCACTCTTCTCTCATTTGCTTGTTCTTTTTTTTTTTTTTAAGATTTTTAAAATTTATTCAGATGAGACATAGAGAGAGAGAGAGGAGAGAGAGAGAGGCAGAGGGAGAAGCAGGCTCCATGCAGGGAGCCCGACGCGGGACTCGATTCTGGGTCTTCAGGATCAGGCCCTGGGCCGAAGGCGGTGCTAACCGCTGAGCCACCCGGGCTGCCCCTGCTTATTATTTTCCTACTCTTCCCATTTGCTGCCAACCTGATGGCTAAAAGACCCTTTAAGACAAATTTTGACCGAAGAACTCGTATTGCTTATCTAATGTGAACCCCATACACAGAAATAAAGGATTTTAAAAGGTACTGTTGGATACTGTGTAGGACAAACACAGTTTCAGGAGTAGCATCGTTTGGTTTGTCGCATTAAAATGCCTTTTGATCCCATGATCCTCACCTCCCAAAGAGGCAACGAACTTCGAGCAGTTTCTTACCACAGGCATAGGTGACAGTGAGGTATTTTTTCACTCCTGGCAGACAGGGGCTCCCGAAATGGTGATTGTTGACCGTGATTTTGCATCTCTGCTTCCCATAGCACCTCCTGGATAATACTTGCAAAGCTGAGTAAGACAAGCAGTCTGAAAGGCAGGGAACATCAACAAGAAATTTTATGTTGCATCCGTATCTGGCTACCGTGTAGCTTATGCTACTTTACGTAAGTAACAACACTGAGCTGGATTTCAGAGCTCATGGAGATAGTTTCTGGGATCATTTTATGTCTCATTAAAATACTCAAGATGCTTTATCATATGGGCTAAGTACCATACAGGCAGAGTGGGCCTCCTGACATGTGCTAGGACAGCCCTGAGCTTACGCTGACGCCCTGCTGTCACCATCTGGAAATTCTCACATATCTTTGAGCAAGGGGTCCTACATTTTCATTCTCCATCAAGCCCTGCAAGTTATATAACTAGCCCTGCATACAGAATAGGCAAAATATGAAGATTTTTATGTTTTATGCTTCTTACCACTCCTTAAAATATTTTTATTTATTTGTTTGTTTTCGTTTATTTTGGAGAGAGAGCATGCGAGCGGAGGGGAGGTACAGAGGGAGAAGAGAGAAAATCTTAAGCAGGATCTATGCTGCTCATGGAGCCAGATCAGTAGGGCTTGATCTTAAGACCCTGAGATCACGACCTGAAATCAAGAGTCAGACGCTTGCTTAATCGACTGAGCCACCCAGGCACCCCTACTTGTCTATTTCGAGAATCCATCACCCCTACGTGAACAGAAGCTCCAAGAGGACAGGGACTCTTTCCATCTTGTTTGTCATCTAATTCCCACATCCTGGCCAGGTGCAGAAACCTAGAAAATAATGAACGAATGAATGAGATGAACTAAGAGACATGAGGACATGTTTTTCAGCACCTGCCACAATGCCATCACAACGAGCAAACATTAATCTAACATGTACAGAGGTGAGGCACAGGGGGTGTCATGTGCTGTCAGGAAAAACAAGTCAGAAGAAGTCTATCTTGGATTCGCAGGGTGCGCTGGAGCTGGAGACAAAACCCACATGTGGGACCTGATGTCTGACAATGTGAAACAGGGGGTGAGTGTCAGCAGTACGTGGCCAGGACAAGAGGTGCTGGGGTCGGAGACAGGAGCGATCGGCATGGACCACAGTGGTCACGACAGGCTTTATGGGGCAGAGGGACTCGGTCACGGGGGAAAGTGCATGAATTGGGTAGAGGCGAGCAAGACAGAGAGGCAGAAACACCACAGTAAGTGGGCTAGCATCACTTAAGCGGAGTCTAGGGGGTCGACCGTGAGCTGGAACAGTGGGTGCAGACGGGGAAGCCACAGAGAACGAGGGGGAAAAGGCACCTGGAGAGAGCCTGAGTTTGCCTCTGCATGCTCAGCCAAAGACAGATTCTATTCTGCAAATGACGTGGGGCCCAAAGGAATGGCTGGTGCCACTGACCTTTAGGGACAGTGCATGGGAGGCCCTGGGAGAGAAAGAGAACCAAACTCCATTTGGAGGAAATTTTAATAATACACACTAGGCGGGGCGCCTGGGCGGCTCCACGGGTTGAGCACCTGACTCTTGGTTTTGGCTCAGGTCACCATCTCAGGGTCGTGGACTGAGCCTTGTTGGGGCTCCGCACTCAACGGGGAGTCTGCTGGAGATGCTCTCTCTCTTCCTCTGCCCCTCCCCCACTCTCTCTAAATGAATGAAGAATGAATGAATGAATGAATGAGTAAAATCTTTTAAAAAATAATACACACTGGAAGGAATTAAAAGCTTGAAGAGCAGAGCACAGAGGAGAGAATTTGAGAGACCTTAAAAAGGTCGGTTCACTTATAACAACACCTAACAACGTTATGACAGCCGTTGCTGGCACTTGTACGTCAACTGATGTGGTGTTTCCAATGACTCTGCGGCATAGGCTATTTATCATAGATGTAATATATGTATTATAATAAGTTACATATAATTGTTTCTATAATACACAAATGAGGGAAATACAAATTAAGACCACAATAAAATATTATTTTGCACTTTCTAGATCAGCAAAACTTAAAAGACTGACAATCCCAAGTGTTGAAGAAGATACGGATCAATGGAAACCCTTGAACTTGGCTGGTGGGAGTATAAACCAACCCTGGAACACGCATGGGCATCTTTTAAATCGGCACATTTCACATCCGCAGACTCAGCAGTTCCACTCCCAAGAGTCTATAGGCTCACAAATCCTTTTCCCAACTCCTTCAGAATTCACAGTCAAGATCTGAGAATGGGATGTACGATTTCTGCATTGGGAAGAAGTAGCCATCTGAATTACGAAATTATTCTTAGAAGCCTGATGTAACTAGCGTTTATTCTGTTACAAAGGAAATACGCATTTAGAGTTGAAAACTTGAAAAGCACAGATAAGCCACAGCTAGAAAAATAAAAATTTCCAGTAAATTCGGGGGAAAAAAACCCCACCTCAAAATGATTAACCTTTAAGGAACCTCCTTCTAGCCACTTTTCCCTGTGTGAATGCCCTTCCCCCTCAATGGTGTCATACACATATTTCGTATGCTACTTTTTTCCCATTTAACATAGCTGTGCAAATTTTAACATGAATATCATTTTAAAGACTTGCGTAATTCTCCATTTTATGGATGCACCAGCTCTATTTACAATACCCAATGCAATCATCATTCAGGGGATTTCTGGTTTTAAACATTAGAAGCAGTTCTATGTTGGGGGGCACCTGAGTGGCTCAGCCAGTTAAGCATCGGACTCTTGATTTCAGCTCAGGTCCTGATCTCAGGGTCCTGGGATTAAGCCCATGCTCAGCGGGGAGTTTGCTGGAGATTCTCTCTCGCTCTCTCTCTGCCCCTCCCCCTCCACGTTGCATTCTTTCCTACTCTCAAATAGATAAATAGGTAGATAGATAGATTAAAAAAAAAAAGTTCTATGTGGAACATGCCAAGAGCTAAATATCTATACAACAAGCATGAGAGTTTCCATAGGAATTCTTGGAAGTAGATTGCTTTGTCAAAGGCTATTCAAAATATTAAGGATTTTTTAAAAAATATTTTTATTTATTTATTTATTTATTCATGAGAGACACACAGAGAGGCAGAGACATAGACTGAGGGAGAAGCAGGCTCCCTGCGGGGAGCCCAATGCGGGACTCAATCCCAGGACCCTGAGATCACACCCTGGGCTGAAGGCAGATGCTCAACCACGGAGCCACCCAGGCGTCCCAAAATATTAAGGCTTTTGATACACACCACCAAAGTGTTATCCAGAAGAGTTCTCCTGATTCACACTCCTGCCAGAATTGTACGAGTGCTCTGGGGAACCTTATATTTTCTTAGGACGTGTGCCTGACCATATTCTTTAAGACTAATGCAGGAAGGAAAAAGAAATCCATCTCATTTATATGACCACAACCCTGTTTGACCCAAGAGGTTGTGACGAGCGTGATTTACAGAGGTGGGCTTCTCGCTCTTAAATTATCCTGGGAGCAAAAGAGTTTATCTTGGTAAGAGTGAAACCCACAGTGTGTTTTCAGGAAGGGGCCCAAGGTAATTCAGGTCTGACTCAGGTCTGACCGACCATATCCTTGTTGACACTGAGCTCCGAACTGTTTGCAGGATTTATTTCCAAGCCATTATCTCCCTCTGAGGCTGATTTTGTGTGCACCCTCTCTTCCTGGCAAACCATCCTCCACACCCAATACATCTGATAACATGATACTCAACCATTTCATTTTTATTTTTTTTAGCTATTGTTTAACACTGAAACTGAAGCTAATTAATCCTCACAACGTGTGTTTATTTTGATAATTAGGCTGCTCTTGGCAGTGGGGACCCCTAGCACTTTACTCTTTGGCTGGGAAGTCGAGGCCTGCCCACACTTGGCCTTGGGATGGCCTTCGCCCAGACCTTGAGGCCCACTGGGTGGTTTTCTAGTTCTCTTACTAAGGAAACAGCAGGATCTCTGGAGCCCACCCAGAAAATGTAACTGCAGCAGGAAATGACATATCACAGTGGACGCCCGGCCAGGGGCCTTCCCAAAGTTCATGCCCAGGTCTGTGGGAAGGCTCACTCCTTTCTCTGTGAACTTGCAATTGCCCTGGTGTTCACTTGGGGCCAACAATAATCACTCACTGTCACACCTTCCCTTCTCTTCCCCTCGACAAGACATAGGGTCTGATGGATCTGACTTGCTGGAAGATCTTTCAGGTGCATCTTTGAAGGCTCATCAACCTCAAGGTAAGACACCACATGTAGCTGTGTTGGAACTCGTGTGCCGGCGAGATGCCACCTTGTGCAGCTGGTCTCACAGCTGGCTTAGTCATCACTCTTGCGCGTCTCAGCTTTTTTTTTTCATAGTTTAGTGTTATATAGAAGTCTCAGTCGGCTAGGGCTGCTGTAACAAGTACCACCCGCTGGGAGCGTAACCAACAAAAATGTATTTCCATTCTGGAGGCTGGAAGTCCCAGATGTCAGCAGACTTGGTTCCTTCTGAGGCCTCTCTCCTTGGCTTGGGGATGGCCATCCTCTCCCTGTGTCCATGCACGGTCTTCCTCTGTGTGTGTCTGTGTCCTAACTCCCTCTTCTTACAGGCACACAAGTTATATTGGATTAGCACCCATATGACCTTAATCTAACTTTAACATTTTATTTATTTATTTATTTATTTATTTATTTATTTATTTATTTATTATTTTAAAGATTTTATTTATTTATTCATGAGAGACACAGAGAGAGGCAGAGACACAGGCAGAGGGAGAAGCAGGCTCCATGTAGGGAGCCCGATGTGGGACTCGATCCGAGGACCCCGGGATCACACCCTGAGCCGAAGGCAGATGCTCAACTGCTGAGCCACCCAGGTGCCCCTTAAACATCTCTTTAAAGATCTTCTCTTTGGGGCATCTGGGTGGCTCAGTCGGTTGAGCGTCTGCCTTTGGCTCAGGGCATGATTCCAGGGTCCTGGGATTGAGCCCTCACATCAGGCTCTCTGCTCAGTGAGGAGCCGGCTTCTCCTCCCTCTGCCCTTCCCCCCTGCTTGTGCTCTTTCTCTCTCTCAAAAAATAAAATTAAAAAAAAAATGAGTTTCTGAGATACAAAGAATTCCTCAAAATGCGGATGTGGCTTTGGAACTGAACTTTGGGCATCAGTTGGAAGTGTTAGCAAAAGTCTAAGGCCTTGAAGAGAAGCGCCTCTCTAACCTTTGCACCTTGATGCCAAGTACATCTCAGAGTAGAACTTTCCACCTTCAAAGTGAATGGGCACTGATATGCTAGATATCTCTCTCGAGAGGGAGACTGGTGGCAGGAAAAGCACGTCAAGGATTAACAGCTCTACTCATCATCTAAAAATACTTGGGGGAAAAAAATAAGGGTCCCACCAGGGGTAAAAAAAAAAAAAAAGGGAAAAGGCTAGAGGGATGGTGGGCGAGAGTGCAAATACAAGAACCACAAAAGCATGGGAAATGTTCATAGTCATTAATATTCAAAGGAAGGCAAATAAGAGGATCATCTTATATCTGTTAAATTAGATCCTAAGAAAAATCACACATACGTCTGCCAGAGTTGCAAGGAAACCCAAAGGCTTACATCGCTGTTTATGCATATAAATTGGTACAAAAAGTTTTTGGAAAGAACTCTGGGGATACATATAAAGAATTGTAAACATGCCCACGCCCTCTTTCAGTATAAAACTTCTGGGAATTTATCCCAAGGAAATAATCCAGAGGAAAGAAAAAGCTACAAGCATAATACACATCACTTAGAATATTTGAAAGTCAGAATCAGTAAGACAACCCCCCCCCCCCCCCAGCCACCAGGGAACGGTAAATTAAATACTATACGATAGCCCTGTCACAAGACGTGAAGAAATGACTGGCATTGTGAGGATTTTGCTGGCGACCTGGAAGACCCCCTGGATATAAAGTGAAATTTCAAACCAGAATCAAACATATCTGTTTCAGAATCACCATTAGGTAAAAACTGTTCTAAGCTCACACACCAGGACTTGGAGGAGACCCTGAAAAAGGAAAGAGCTTCTCACTTGATGGGTAACATCCATGGCTGCACTGGTTTCCTATTTCCCTTAAATGTATTTATGGTGCTGGTTCTGGACGGTCACGGTGATCCTACTCGTCATCTCTCAGAAAGAACTGGGTATGCCCTCCCTCAGGATTTTTTCAGTGCTAAAGCCACGCTCAGCGGAGCTTCCTGGCCTCACTGGGGCCTGGGTGGCCCCCACCACGCGTGTTCCCAGGGAGGCACCAGGGCTGGAGCATATGGGCCTCCACCAGACTGCAGCTCATCCACCAGACGAACCGTACACACATCACCTTCCAGACGCCACAGTGAGGCCTGACCACCCGGCCCCAGACAGTCATCCTACCAAATTCATGTCAGGTCCCAGGATGGAGAATAAACAGCCTTTCCCCCTTCTTCAAAGCGATGTTGCTGAGTTCTTAGAGCAGAGATCACACTGGCAGCCTGTGGACCGGATGTGGCCTGTAGGCATGTTTGGTTTGGCTCATGCACTGTTTTAAAAAGTTGGAACATTTCACATTAAGAAAAAAAAAAAAATCCGGATTTCCAGCATCTCATGAGGGGTTGGAGGCTGTGACGACACCGAGCCCGCATTCTGGGCTGGCAACCATCCACCTGCAGGAGCCCATGGGGGCGCCTCCCTCAGGAGGGGCTCTGATTCATCCAGGCCCTACTCTGGGCCAGGCCCTGCTCCAGCTGCTGGGAATCCTGCGGGCAGCAGACAAGGCTTACCTTCCCCTGGGGGAACAGACCACAGACACGGAATGATGGTTTCCATGTCATGAAGACACAAGGGGAGGAGGCCCGCCTGAGACTGCAGAGACGAGGTGCCTGGCCGGGCAGGGAGCCCCAGGAGACCTGGCTGAGAAGGACATCCGACTTGGTTCCGGCCTGATGGGGCGAAAACATTCCAGGCCAGAGGAAGAGCTTGTGCAAAGGCTCCAGGCTATGAATGAGTGTGCAGTGCCCCACAGTTTGGAGGCCTGGGAGATTGGATTTATTCTAATTACAGTGGGCAAAGCGCAGGGCTTTAAGGGGTGGGGGGTGGGCGTTGTGATCAGATTTATTTTATCAATATCTCTCCGGCTGCCAAGCGGAGAAGGGACTAAGGGAGGATCCTTGGCCTCCCCAGGGCCTCTCCTTTTCCCTGTGAGCCTCTCTCCGGGTGTAGAGCACAGGGCCGGGCGCTCTCCAGGGTTTGGCAGCGGGTCCTGAATGCAGCCAGCAGCCAACCTCAAGTGTAGCCAATGGGGCGAGGGACAGAAGCCCTTGACCGTGAGGGAAGGGAGGGGCCGGGGGGCCAGGACGAGGAAACCTCCTTTTGCCCTGTGACTTTGCCAGGGCTGACACTTTCCAAGTGTCACGCTAAGCAAGGGGCACGGTCTCCCATTCACAGACCTTCCCCGCGCCCACTAGGGCTATTCATGGCACGAGCACAGCTGGCTGACCTAAGGATTCCTCGAGGTCTCTATGGCAACCTGTCCTCTAGCCATGATGTCTGCTAACATTTTCTTTGGCTGATTGCGTTTCCCTTTAAACCCAACTCCCATCCAACTTCCCAGGAACCAAAGGCAGCGACCCAGGGCACGTAAATCACTCACCCTGTGTGCGGATCTGCCCGCTTGGCTGACCGACTTCTTCTGCCCAAAGCAACAGCGGAAGCAGATGTGACTTAGTGCTGCCTCCCCAAACACCTGGGGCTAAGTTCGAAGTAGCAAGCCTGAGACATGGGGTGCCCCACCCCAATATTAAGAAGGAGGGTCCCTTTTTGCAGAAATAGCTCACGTCACCAAGGGCCCCTTATGCAGCCAAGGGGACGAGACCATATGGGAGTCACTACAGGATGTTCAGAAGAACAGCGATCACTCTGGCCCTTGAGAATGCCTCTGGCCACCCTGGGGTGGGGGGTGGGGACGGCAAGCTGGGGAGGAGGGAGACCGCAATGACCTGGCAATGGTCCCCTGGGCCAATGCGGTAGTTGGACCGAAGGAAGAGGGGAGGGAGATGTTCGGAACACATGCAGGTGTTACATGAGAGGGAGACTGGAGTGTCAGGAACCCCCAGGTCACTCACGGGGGCGTGGGGCAGAGGGTGGTGCCGTGACACACCATGGGAAGCCCCCACCAAGACCTCTCTGCCCCGTCTGGCACCCAAGCCTGTTAAATGGGAGTCCTCTCCCCCAGAGCTCCCCCAGCACTTCACTCCGCCTGTCTTTCTGGGCCACCAGGGCCACCAGAGCCACCCTTCAAATGACCCTCCACCATCCACCACCGAGGGGCCTTCCTTCCCGGAACACCAGGCCAGGGGCCTTGGTGGCACGCATTCCTTGGGAACAGCTTTTTGTTCTCTCTCTAGTCTTGCCCAAGAATTTGCCTGTGTGGTCAGTGACTTTACAGTCTTTTATTTTTTCAGATCCAGGATACTGGTTTTGTATGAATCTCTTCTTAAAAATGAATGTTCAATTCCACATGTGACGGTAGCAATTTAATACGCTCGGAGCTCGTTTTAGATTCTGATGAATACAGTGCAGCTCTCTGGGCTGTCTCCCCGTGGGGACTGACTGTTCCCTCTGGTAATACGGAGGATACAGGTCAGGCCCGCTTTCCCACCGCAGACTGGGGTACGTGATGGTTAATTTTACATCTCAACTCAGCTAGGCCAGGGTGTCCCGTCATTTGGTCAAACACCAGTCTAGACGTGGTTGTGTAGATATTTTAAGGACGGGACTAACATTTAACATTTAAAGGGGCCTCTGAGTAAAGCAGATTACCCTTCCAGGTGTGGGTGGGCCTCAACCAATCAGTTGAAGGACTGAAGGGCAAAGTCAGGCCCGCTGAGGATGCGGGCGGCTGCTACTCCCTTTGCTCATTAAAACTTCAGAAACCTGATTTCAGGGAACTCAACTTGTAGACTCCAGAGTCTCACAAGGCTTCTCTGAAGACTCCGGCGTATCCCTGATTAACTGGCTGTGTCTGCAGGCCTGAAAGCAAGGACTGCCAGCCCTGTGCTTGTCACATAGCAAGTGGCTTCCATCTTGCCCTGCTGAGCCCCCCTTAGGCTGCGTCTCTTGCCGTCAGGTATGCATCCAAAAAGACAGGTGGCAGCTCCAAAAACCTGGGAGGAAAGTCACCAGGCAAATGCTTTGGCCTCAGGAAAATGGAGGGTCACTACGTTGATGCTGGCAGCATCCTTGCAACTCAATGCCACTTCCGTTGGCACCCAGGAGCCCATGTGGGCCTTGGGAAGAAGAAGCACCTGTATGCCCTGGAGGAGGGAGTGGTCGCCACACTAAGGAGGTCTATGTGCCCAGTCCCAGCAACACAGAGGCTGTGGAGCTGGTTACCAGGCTGCCCAAGGGTGCTGTGCTCTATAAGACTTTTGTCCACGTGGTTCCTGTGAAGCCTGAGGGCACCTTCAAACTGGTAGCTATGCTTTGAATTCCTGGGGCCATTGGATGGAGACTGGAGCCCAGGTGACAGGAGAGGGTGGCACCAGGAGAAGTCAAGAGTTGGGGATGGCAAGGCCTCCTGAGGAAGCCCACTTGGTAATGACTGTAGAAGACTCTGAAATGACTGGCTAGGAAGCCTTTTGGAAGCCCTGACCTGGGGCCAAAAATAAAGTTTGCTGGAGTCAAAAAAAAAAAAAAAAAAAAAAAGGCCAGGTCTTCCGAATACAGAAATTTTCCTCCAGGCTGCAACACAGAAAATCTGCCCGTTTGCAGCCCGGTACCCCCACAGGACATAGACTCAAGATTGAACACCAGCTCTTACCTGAGTTCCCAGACTGTCAACCTGCCCCAAGCTTTCAGATTTGCCAGGCTCCACCGCCGTGTGAGGCGATTCCTTACCATCAGTCTCTCTTCCCCAAATACATATACGCATCTCCTGTGGGTTCGGTTGCTCTGGAGAGCCCTGACTAATCATAACATCGGGTGACTCCGATGGGGGGAGCTTCCGGCCCTACATCCTGGCCATCACCTCTCAGCGCCAGACGGCAGATCGCTGCGAAGAACGACCCACTGAGCTCCGCTGCACACTAAACAACCGGGGATGGTCCAGGTTCTTCTCTCTACCTGGACGCCGCCCCAGGTATCTGTAGGTGTCCTCCTTCGAGTCTCTGCTCAGCATCCCGGAGACCCTGGAAGACCATGCCTCTCTGCAGCACACCCCAGCCTCCCCAACGTCCCTTCCGCTGTGGGCTTTTCCACTTAGTACATATGTGGACCTGAAATACGACACGCGGGCTCCTTCTGTTTGTTCATTCTCTCACAACCTCTTTGTCCATTGCTGGAAGATCAGTTCCATGTAGACCATGTGTTGTTAGTCCCTGAGACTCCCTCACACCTAGAACAGGGCCCTGCATACAGTCGGTGCTCAATAACTATTTGGTGTGAAATGACTAAACAGTGGACAGATTTAGGAATGTGGGGCAGGGATCCCTGGGTGGCGCAGCGGTTTAGCGCCTGCCTTTGGCCCAGGGCGCGATCCTGGAGACCCGGAATCGAATCCCACATCGGGCTCCTGGTGCATGGAGCCTGCTTCTCCCTCTGCCTGTGTCTCTGCCTCTCTCTCTCTTTCTCTGTGTGACTATCATAAATAAATAAAAATTTTAAAAAATAATCTAAAAAAAAGGAATGTGGGGCAGAAGGAGGCAGGACCCTGAGGGTGGTTCCTCCCTGCCCTCGAACCTCCCTCTCCTCCAGGTCCTGACCCCTAGATGGGGAGCCAGGGCCCTAATCCCCTCGGCACCTAATGGTAGCCACACAAAAACACATACCAAAGGGGGGGAGCCGCTCCCCTTCCGAGGAGCAGATGTCCCTCTCCTGGGTCCTCCTGCCATAGCTCGCAGAGTAGATGTTGAGAAACTTTGAAGGGTGGCAGTGCAGTTTCAGCTCTTGGTCTTCACACACGGTTTTGTTTTTTAATTCATCTGAAGCAGAAACAAAAATCAGCGGCACCATCAGCTCCTCTCAGAAGGAATCGGGGAGCCCTGCCCAAGCCCTGGCCACTCATCTCCCTCTGGGGCTGCACCCTGAGAAGGACAGTGGGAACCAACCCTCCATCCCCATGGGGTCTGACCCTGGAATAAAAAGCGCCCCCTTCAGGAAGAGGGCGGGAATGACAGCAGGTGCACAGAGAGGAAACAGGGGCCAGGGACCAAGTACAGAAGGCAGGGCTCGCTGGGCTGGATTTGGGGATGGGCCTGGCCATAAAGGATGTTGAGAGAGAGAGAGAGATTCCTTAATTGAAGGAAGCCTTTCCTCAAACTTTGGCTTGGACCCACATAGTTAAAGACCAGGAATTATCTGCCTGCAGATTAAATTTCTGGAGACAGCCCGATTAATAAGCCTCACTGCCAGACTTCCTAATGTTCTAACACCCCCATTTATATATTTAAAAAGAAAACATAAAAGCAAATTATTTCCTTGGCTAGGAAAAGGGAAAAAAGCAGAGTATGTGTCTTGTGAAGAGGCCCTCTTTAGAAAAGTATGAAGAGCCTGCCCCTAGTCTGGTGATCCAAGAGCAACCGATGCTCAGGCTGCCACCACGTGCTACCTTACAACAACCCACACCAGGTCACAGATTGTTTCCAAAGAATTTAGGAAAAGATTTGTGTTTGTTTAATCTGCATACCACCGTAACATTTCCCTTTGCAGCGTCACACAGCGTTGATGTTGTAAATGCGCTGCTCAGAACAATATAGTTGATTGGGTTGATTTTTTTTTTTAAGAATGTACTGGAAAAACATTAAATTAATAAAGATGTTTCAGAATGATTTGATTCCAAAAGTAATAATAGTTAACACTCCAGACACAAAGGATCACATATTGTATGATCCTATTTTGTTGAGAGCTCCAGAAAAGGCAAAGTTATACAGACAGAACGTAGGTTAGTGGTTCCGTTGGGGTTGAGGTTTGGGAACCAAGGAAAATGATAAGAAATGGACACAGGACACTTTTGAGATGATGGAAATGTTCTATAGCTGGACAGTGGTGGTGATGGCACAACTCAGCGATTTACTGAAAATCAATGAATGGCACACTTGCAATGGGTGACATTTATGCTATGCAAATTATACCTCAATAAAGATATTTCAAAAATAATAAAAGTTAATATTTTTTGAGCTTGTCTTCTGGATTAAGCCCCTTTCTAAGATCTTTAAATGTATCAATGAATTTTATCACCTCTTCAGATCCTTGGCATGTTGTGTTTTGGATTTTTAGACACTGTGGGAGTGATTCATATATTCTGGATGCCAACTTTCATCTATTATGTGTTACAGATACCTTTCCCTAGCCTGCCACTTACCTTAAACTTTGCAAAAGCAACGCAAAGCAAAACACAAAGGAGACTATGGTCATTTATTTGTATGTATAGTTCCCTTCTACCCACCTCCCCAATATTTTAGAAAGGAAAAAAATCACTATATCACCCCCGTACTAGATTTTTCTACTTTGAAATAGGTCAAGTTGAAGAATAAATATAAAAATGCTTTATAAAATGTCCAACTCTGTATTGATGTAAGAAGAGGTGGTTGTGATGATGATGGTGAGAACAAGGTTCAAGCCATGTTGCAGCTACAGAGCAAATGGGAAGATTTTTCAGCCGAATAAGCCAACAGGAGCTAAATTACAGGAGCTACTCAGGCTATCATGGAAAGCCAGGGATAGGGAGGAAGAATGTGTCAAGAAGAAGGAAAACTAACCCCTCATAACCATTCCCCCATGACTACCCCTCCCATGACCACCCTTCCTATGACCATCCCCCATGAATCACCCCTCATGACCATCCCTCATGGCCATCTCCTATGACCACTGCCCTGATCATCCCCATGACCACTGCCTATGACCACCCCTATGACCATCCTCCATGACCATCCCTATGACTACCCTCATAACCACCCCCATGACCATCTCCCAAGATCACCTCTCATGACCATCCCCATGACCAACTCCCATGACCATTTCCCGTGACCACCTCCCATGGCCACTCCCCCCATGACCATCTCCCATGACCACTCCCCATAACCACCCCTATAACCACTCCCATGACTGTCTCTCATGATCACCTTCCATGACCATTCTGCATGACCACCTCCCGTGGTCACCCCTCCCTTGACCATCTCCCATGGCCACTCCCCCCACGATCACCTCCCATGACCATTCCGCATGACCACTTCCCATGGTCACCCCTCCCATGACCATCTCCTATGACCATCCCCCATGACCACTACCACCATGATCACCCCCCCAAAGACCATTCCCAGATCCCTCATACATCTCAAGCTAAAGCTTTTCAAACTGATTTGAGGCCTATTCTATTCTTTTCATGAAATCAAGTTAGTAAATTGTGACCCACAACTCAAATAAACAGAGTTTAGAAAACATCAAAGTGCATCATGCAAAAAAAGGATGAACACTATTTTATAATTAAAAAAAAAAAAAAACCTTTTCAGTTGTGGGTGTGTTATGTACCCCGGGGCCAAAATGTAAAATCCTTACTCTGCATTGTAATCAAGCCAATTTGAAAGCCCCCCACTGACAGGAAGGTGTGAGTGGTAAACACTAGTGCAACCCTCGGTCATCCGGTCATCCGGTTGGGTGGTCGTGGGACTTCGTGTCCTGGAATCCTTGATGCTTAAGCCTCAAACTTAAAACACGAAAGAAAATAATTTCCAAATATAAATTCCACCTTTCTGTCACTTGTAAATTCCTGTGCTTTTCTCCACCGAACAGAGAAGCAGCAGTGAGGAAACCTTCAGGATCTCAAGATACCATCAGCTCTGGCGCTGATCAGCCTGGCTCTGTTCCTTAATGCGTGATGATGAGAACACTCGAGATTAATGAAAGATGTGAACCAGATTACAGATGCTCACAGAATCCCTGCTCGACCGAGTCTTCGAAGACACAAGGAACAAACAGAGGAGGGAAAACTTAAGTGGTGACTAAGCAATGTTCAGAATGCCCTTTGCCCGGTCACTGGAATCTTAATACAACAGTTTAAACCTAAAGCCAAGAAAAACTTTGTTTTCTTTTTCTAAACATAAAGAACACCAAGTCTGACCCTGACATCAGAGGGTTTGATTTTGGTGAGTCACGTCTGCACTGGTATGAGGTTTTCAGTGCTTTTTTTTCTGAGTAAACGCTAAATCCCACCAACACCAAAATACTGCCTTACTTCAAAGGTCCAGAATGAACGATGGCCTTTGATGCAGGACAGAGGGCATGGGTAGACACACCAAAAGAGCCCGAGGACCCTTCCAACTGGGAGAATGCTGAAAAATGTTAAGAATGCCTTCCAGTTGCAGAGCTCGCCAAAAAGGATGAAAACCAAGTCTTATCTCAGCAAACTGGAAGCTTTCCTTTTTAATAGGATCTTTCCTTTCTTTTCTTTCTTTCTTTTCTTTTCTTTCTTTCTCTTTCTTTCTTTCTTTCTTTCTTTCTTTCTTTCTTTTCTTTCTTTCTTTCATCAGAACTTTTTGTTTATTTTTTATTTTTTTTAAAGAGTTTATTTATTTATTCATGAGGAACACACAGGGAGAGGTAGAGACACAGGCAGAGGGAGAAGCAGGCTCCCTGCAGAGAGCCCGATGTGGGACTCCATCCCAGGACCCCGAGATCATGCCCTGGGCCAAAGGCAGACACCCAAGCTCTGAGCCACCCAGACGTCCCTCATCAGAACTTTTTAAAATTAAGAGAGACTTTTTAAGGCTTGTCATGAAGTGCGTTTATTAGCCACCACCTCTCTGGTGTATTAAGGCCCATTCGTTAAAGGAGGCCTCGATGCCTGCCCAACTCACCCAGAGTAACACAACACCCGTGTGTCAGGCCTCCTGTGATCCTGTCCCCAGATTATGGGGCAAATCATCTCCTGGAATGGAAGGGCCTGTGAGTGTCACATTACTAAGTGCCTGGGAGTTACCGCTGTGTGATGTTGGGTCCCTCGGTTCCTTGGGAATGTGCTAATTCACTGTCGCCTAACAGTGACACTTCCTGGTCCTAAAAGCAACAGGACAACTAACAAATTGCTACTTTTCATAGAGAGAGAGACTTTGTTTTAGCGCTGGGCAAGAGTGCTCTGTGGTCTCAGATTAAGAAAGGTGGAGGCAGCCTTCCAGAAGGGTCGCCAACAGCCCTGTGGGTTTGGATGGGAAGAGTGACAGGAGCCCGGGGAAGGGGGACAGCCAGGAATCTTCTCCAAAGACAACAGTAACAAGGTCCCCCTCCTACTTCTGCCAAGTAGAGGGCCATGTGGGGCTTCCTTAATAACGCACACACCTGCATGTCAGCGGGGGTCCTTCGACGCGGGGTGGGGAGGGTGACCAGCCCCAAGAGGCCCTGTGATTACTGATGTTATTTACAACAGCCATGCATGCCATATTGTCAACATACAGAGAGAGATTTAGTCACTTTTAATATGTTTTTAAAATTTGCTACAGGGACACCTGGGTGGCTCAATGATTGAACATCTGCCCTCAGTTGGGGTTGTGATCCTGGGGTCTTGGGATCGAATCCTGGATCAGGCTTCCTGCAAGGAGCCTGCTTCTCCCTCTGCCTTGTCTCTGCCTCTCTCTGTGTGCCTCTCGTGAATAAATAAATAAAATCTTTAAAACATAAAATAAAATAAAATAAAATAAAATAAAATAAAATAAAATAAAATAAAATTCGTGTCCTGCTATTGCCTGCACCTGGGGCCAACCTCATCCTGACCCCCCTCCCCTAAATCTGATGTCTCAGGGCCCTTCAGTCAGTCACACCTTCAGCAAGGATGATGTTAATCTGCCTTCCAGAATGATGGCCACGATCACCGAGGGCCACTGCATGCCAAGTCCTGTGCTAAGCATCTCACAAACAGCACTGGAGTTTTAGTTAGTCTACGCTGTGCTGTACTCTATACTCTTTACCGCAGCCCCATGCAGACAGTACATCATCCTCACTTTACAGTTGAGTCAAGGACCCAACGCTGGAAGTTTCCTGACGCTCCCGGAGATCACGCTGCCACTGCATGGCACACAGGGGTATGAACCCAGAACTGCCTAAATCCCAAGCATCTCTGGAACCAAGATCCCCTTAAAGGATGCGATTTAAGGAGGTGAAGCATGATGCCCATTCCAGAAAAGAAGGTTCTTTCTAGTGAGGTTTGCTGGTAAAACAGCTCTCCCAGCGGCCGACAAGCCAGCCCTGACTGGTGGTGTTTGCCCAGCTCCCTGGTGTAAATACTCCCACGGTGGCAGGTTTCACCGCACACTGGCAGAGCTGGGGAGAGATGCTTTCGTGATGAGGGTTGGGTCCCCGCACCTCTGGGTGCGCCAGGGGCGTCTTTGACAATCGGTGTCACGCTCAGGTTGGCACAGGAGACAGAGAAGAGCCTCTGGGGCAAGAGGGCTACAGAGAAAGAGGAGGGAGGGTGTGGGAATCACCTCCCTTCTTCCTTCACCTCACAGCGACAGGGGCCACCTCCCAGCCTGCAGGGCCTCAGGTCACCAATGTTCATGTCACCCTGGGTGCTCTGGTTTCCCATAGGCTCAAGGTGAGATCCTAAAGTCCAACTCAATGTTATTAGGGGTGGGGCCTTTGGGAGGTGCTTAAGTCCGGAGGGTGGAGCCCCCATGCATGGGATTAGTGTCCTTAATGCAAGAGACCCCGGAGAGATTCCTCGTCCCTTCTGACAAAGTGGTTATAGCAAAAAGATAGTCTTCTGGGAGGAAGGGGGGTCTCGGCAGACACCAAAGCTGCCAGTACCTACATCTCAGGCTTCCCAGCCTCCAGAACTACAAGAAATAAACCTCTGTTGATCATTAGCCTCCCAGTTTATGGCATTTTGTTATAATAGCTCCAGCAGACCAAGACACGAGGGCTCTGCCTCTAATCTGTTCCATACAAGGCAGCCAGACGGGACTTTAAAACCCCAGCTGTGCACCCTCCCTGCGTAAATGCCACCTTACAGAAAGAGTCCACCTCCTTCCTTGGCCATCAGGGCCTGGGGATCCTGCCCCAGCTCCCTGGCCGGTGCTCCTGCTTGCCTGCCCACCCACCCCCTGGAGCCCCCTGCTTCCTCCAGCCACAGGCCTCCTTCTGTGCCCAACCCTATGTTGCAGTCCCCTGCTCCATCATCACCTGCCAGGAAAGCCTTCCCTGCACCCCTGCCGGGGTCCATTCCCCCTTAGCTACTTGCATGGCACCAAGAGACCAGGGCTCCTCCTGAGATGTTTTTTGGACACATCTGGTCTTTCTAGAGAAAAGTGATATTTGCTAGAACCTAAAGGACAAGAAGGAAAGAGCTACATGAAGGGGTCAGTAAAGGCTCGCTGGCTGAAGGAACATTGGGAGCCGTCCCAGATGGAATCACCATCCAAAAACCTTCTGCAAAACGTGAGTTCTCTTCATGCCCAACAGCAGGCCTGGCGCCTGTGCACAGTGGGTGCTTAATAAGTGTTTTGCTGAAATGAAATTAGCAAACCATCAGACCTAATCGCTCGGTGCAGGACTAAAGCTGTAGCCTGGCACTGGCTTATACTCGGGGTCCCAACTTCACAAGGGCCTTTTTACGTCTTTTAGAGGCTGGTCCTTCACGACTTTTTAGTATGAAAAGTTGCCAACACAGAGAAAATGTGACAAGAGTATCACAATAGATGGGAGTATTCCTGCCACCCGGATTCTCCAATCCTTACCATTCTGAACAAGGGCCAATTTGAAAAAGGACTGTCTTTTCCACCATGGAAGGAGGGTGGCCATTTTTTAAAAATTTTTATTTATTCATGAGAGACAGAGAGAGATGCTGAGACACAGGCAGAGGGAGAAGCAGGCTCCCTACAGGGAGCCTGATGCAGGACTCGATCCTAGGGCTCCAGGATCACGACCTGAGCCAAAGGCAGATGCTCAACCACTGAGTCGCTCAGGTGCCCCAGGATGGCCCCTTTGGAGATTAAGCCTTGAGAAGGATGGGAGATCCAGAACACAGAGATGTAGAAGGGATTTTCCTGAGTGAGGCACGAGTTGACAAGAATTCCCGGGGAGGGCTTGGCTGGGTGTGCAAAGTCCGGGCCTGCTGGTGGGTGTTTGCGATCATGTGCACGTGTGAGTTATGTATGTGACAGTGTAAATGCGTGCAATAGCACGTGCAGGTGACAGCCTGTATGTGTGAGCGACCGTGCGTACATTGATGAGCCTGATAGTGTGTGTGCATGTGAGTGTGAATGTGTGTTTGAACACACTGTATGGGGGAAAAGCCATAGGGGAAGTTCTGAGGTATCCAGGCCCCAGTAGGGAAAGGGCTGAAGACAGAAGGCTGGATATTTGCTGAAAGGTTCCAATGCTTTCTCTGCAAGTGTGCACTTGAGACCACTACACGCGTGTGACCCAAAGCCTCACCCACCCCCTTGCACCCAGGCTGCCAGCGTCTTGTGGGGGATGCTGAGTTCCAGAGGCAGAAACCAACAGAGAACAAAATGCAAAATGCAAAAGTGATGTGTTGGGATGGCGATGCAGAATTTTTTTTTTAAATGATTGTTCCTTCATACGATCCTTTGGTTCAATATTGTTGCCACAACATTGCTCTCTTCCCAATAAGTTTTCAAGGATTGCTGGGAGCCTCGAATGCTGCAGTTACCCATGGCTGACCCTCCCCGCTTGTAAGTGTGACCTGCTCGCCGAAAAGCAGCTCCTTTGGGCCTGCAACGGGTTACCCACACACCGATGTGTGTTACAGGTGGCACAAGGCCACGGAGAAGAGCGTAAGAACCAGAATAGAGAGGTTGCTCCAGCCAGAAACCCTTCGGCTCTCTTTTTCCTCAGGAAGAGACAGCGTGTCCAGAGCCCCTGCTGGAGGTGAAAGCGGAAGAGGCAAGTTCATAAAGATCTGGAAGCAGGGGCTCCAGTGGCAATTGTGCGACTGGCCCTCTGGTGAGAACAAGCAGTCCTGTAGTGGAGGGTGGGCGTCCTCGAAAAGGAGGACTGGCTCCTCCTTTGGGGGAAAAGCAACTGCAAGCCTCTTGCCACCCCTGACACCTTGAGCATGGATACAACTGGGTTTTACATGGTAGGAAGGATTGGTTTTTTAAAATACTGTGATTTTTTAAAATATTTTATTTATTTATTTGAGAGAGAGAGTGTGAGAGCGCACAAGTGGGGTGGGGGAGAGGCAGAGGGAGAGGGACAAGCAGACTCCCCATGAGCAGGGACCCTGACGACAGGGGGCTCGATCCCAGGACCCTGAGATCATGACCTGGACCAAAGGCAGACGCTTCTTAACCGACTGAGCCACCCAGGAACTCCTACAAAGGATTTTTTAGATTCAGGGATTTGCAAGGATTCACGGATATATGGGTGTATACACATGCAAGTACACACAAACCCACATAAGCTATTTTTTAAAAACGGGTAAGACATCGCTATTAACATGTTTCTAAGTTGGGCAAACAGCAACTAGCAGAGAATTCCCATGAGGGGTGTGACTGAAACAGGGAACCCACACCCCAAAGACGCTGTCCCCCTCGGAAGTTACTTACTAGGCTGGCATTTAAAGGAGACCAGGAGGTATTTACTGCTTCCTGGACAAAGGTCAGGTCCAAAAACACGGCTATTGACCAGGAGGTGGCAGGCCCGCTGGTTCTGGCATTCGTCCAGCACTTTCTAAAATGAGGGAGTAGAGAAAGGATAGGCTTGAGAACCACAGGCGCAGTGTCTGGGGGATCCCACACCCGGGCCGCTCTGAGAAGGCAGGACACCTGTCTGCCAGGGCCCGGGCTCCATACCAAGAACCTTCGAGCTGCTGTGAGCTGTGTCTAAGACGAAAGCACGTATACCTGCGTGGTCAGGTCGGCTCCTGTCTCCTGATCTTTCCCAGAACAAGAAATCTGACCCAATGGTGCCAGACCCCCCTTCAGAAGACAGGCCTCTGATCTGCCTCAGCTGGAAGCGCTGCCGATGGTTCTGGCAAAAGTACCACCGCATCATGAGGGCTCCAGGACACATGAGCAAGATTCGAGAAGCTCAGGGTATGGGCTAGCTGGGATTTGGAGGTCCCTCCCGGGAGGGCAGAGAGAACTCTCTGGGGGGTCAGGACTCACAGCCGGAGCTCTCCATCCTCAGAAACAGCCTGCCACAGACCACAGAGAACTCAGCATTTGGGGGAGACCTTGGAGACCCAACCCAAGGCCAACGGATAAAAATCAAAAACCCAATTCCCGCTCTTGCCAACCTCGAGGGCACAGGACCCACTTGTTCCCGTCTTTGTGAAACACTCAGGCTGTACTGTTGAGCATTTGGCTTAAAAGTTTTCCTTCAAATATCTCTTTCTCTCAACTTTTTCCAGGCAGTTCACTCCGTTGTGAAGGGATCTGCTCTGGGGAAGCTCACGGAGCCCCCTACCTACACGGGGTCCTGGGGGGGCCTTAGCGCCTCACTGCTGCTCTTCTACTTCCAAAATGGAACAAGCCCTGCCCATGCCAACCACAGAAGCCTTACACTCAGTTTCTGTGAACAGGACACCACGTCCAGTGAAAATTTCCCAAGAATTTAACTTATTCTTGTTAGACTGAATTTAGCGCAGATTCAAGAGCCCGAGTCACCCTGCTTTCACAGTAGTTGCTGGAGCATCTCCATGAAGGCTGCTGGCCCTACCAGGTTATCCCCTCAGGGGCCCAATGGACGTGCATGAAGTCAGGAAAGAAGCCCAGGGAACCCTGAGGACCCCCCAAAGACAGTACACGTCCTCATGGCCGAGGGTCTTCGTGAAATGACTCAGGCTCTTGAGTGGCTCCACGTATTACAACCCCAGAGCGGGACTCAAGGCAGAGCTGGCTCCAAACTGTAATAACAGCTGAAAAATGCACAGGGGGGACTTCCTGTTGACGCTTAACCTCGGGCCAGATGAGCCAAGGTGCCCCTATTCTCTCCCTCATCGGGCAACTTGACTCTGAGGAGGAGGGAGCACCTTGCCACGGTTCCCAAATGCCATTCAAAAGAGACACAAAATATAAAGGATCTCTTGATCTCTGGATGAAAGAGCAGTGCGCGGGGATGTTTCTGGCAAACAAACCTTCTGAACAACATCGGAGTTGTGTTCACAAATGCTAACTTGTCAGCTTGGCTATGGAAACATCCTCTTCCCTGGGGCCTGCCTGGCAGAGCCAGGCACCCATGTTGCAGGGTGAGGGTGGTGCCCACGCTTTGGAGCTCCAGGGTGCCAGGAGTTCATAGTTTCGCAAGGCAGGCGCTCCCTCCTGTCCTATTGGCACCCAGGAGAGCAGGGGACGGCCCGGGCACCAGGGATGGGTGGCCAAGGATGATGGGGTAAGGACCAGGGGCAGGCCAACAGGGATACGGCTGCTGGGGGGCATCTGAAGGGGAAGGGATGGAGGGCGGGGCACACAAGCAAAATAACTGCTCTTCTCCAGAAGCAACTTGTGGCCTCTCCTCAGGATGTGGAACCCACGTCCAGGGAATTCACTGGAACACGTTCTTTTGGCTACTCAGCTGCCATCTTTACCAATCACACGACCACCCAGATACTACAATGCTTGGGATGGAAGCAATAGATGGTGTGAGAAATAGAAAAATCCTTATACTATCACATTGTTTTTGTATCTCCTCTCTGGGCCTTAGGGAGAGCCACACAGCAGTCATGCCAATTCTATGATTCTGTTGTCTTCCTAGGAAATCTATCTTTACCCACATTTCCTGTGGCCGAAAATAATCAAAGAGCCAAGAATAGTCCAAAATCACTATTGAAATACTAGCTCTGGGGATCCCTGGGTGGTTCAGCGGTTAAGCGTCACCTTCAGCCCAGGGTGTGATCCTGGAGACCCGGGATGGAATCCCACGTCGGGCTTCCTGCATGGAGCCTGCTTCTCCCTCTGCCTGTGTCTCTGCCTCTCTCTCTCTCTCTCTTTCTCTGTGTGTGTGTGTGTGTATGTGTCTCATGAATAAATAAATAAAATCTTAAAAAAAAAGAAATACTAGCTCTGACCTCCTACACCAATTTTTGCCTAATACCAACTAAAAAAAAGAAAGAATGAATGAAAGAAAGAAAGAAAGAAAGCCAGCCTTAGCTGATCCCCTCTCCACTAATTCCTGATAGTATCCCAATAGAAGGACAAATCAGCCAAAGGCTGCCCGAAGTCGCTCGAAACTAGAATAACCTCATTATCTATGACCGGAGAAGAAAACCTTCTTTTTTTTTCAAGACCACAATTGATGTCTCCCTTTCCAGTGCGTTCTCTGGGAAGTTGATCATGACCCCGGCTGTCTGCCTCCCTGTGGTTTCCACTAAAGAATCCACACCCTTCCCTCCCTACTGGGCTACTGAGAGGAGGGGTGGCCCTGGAGGTGGAAGCCCAACGAGTCTGCACTGCACTGAGGAGTGATGCCTCGGATAAACTCACATTGCAAGTGTGTTGAGGGAGCTCTCCAGGAAGGAGGAATTCCATCTAGACTTGTTTGGTGAAGGATCCTTTTGAAAAGCAAATGGTAGCTCACCCGTGAAATTGGTGATTTGTAGGGATTGGGGTTTTGATGGATGAGGTTTGCTTTGAGTGAACTATATAATCTTCAGCATATACACAGAGAGACAGAGAGAGGAAAGGGAGAGAGGGAGGGAGGAGAGGGAGGAGAGGGAGGAGAGGGAGAGAGGGAGAGAGGGAGAGAGGGAAAGGGGGAGGGAGAGAGAGAATGAGAGAGAACCATTTTATCATCTTAAAGCGTCTACGAAAGGCAGTACCTGCAATGTGGTGGGAGCCACACAGGCTAAGCTGTCTTCCCTCTGGGAGGCAGGCTGCTGGGTGTTACACATTTGGTAATCTTGCCCATAAAATGCCGACTGGACACTTATCGTGGAATGCCGAGGACACTGCAGATTCAAATGGTCCCCGTCACAGGCATAGGCGGTGTGGTTTTGCAGGAGTTTGGTTAGATAACCTGGAAAATATTCAGCTGGGTTACAAGAGGCCCAGGAACTCACCACTCCCCAGAGGTCCTGGGCTCCCCCTCGCAGGGAGGGGCTGGCCAGTCTGAAGATGGGAGGCAGGGCTTCCCTAGCAGCGCCCATGAAGGAGACCCCAAACCGGGCTCGAGGTGAGGCTGAAGGAGCAGGTGCCAGTTTTCCTGCCTGAGTGGTAGGCCTCGGTCTGGCATGGCCCACTGGATGGCTCGGAGGGCTCATGCCCTTTGGGATTGGCCAGGAGCCAAGAAATCCTGAAGCATCTCCATAAAGCTGGAAAAAATTTCCAGTGGGTGTCCCTTGGGCATGTAGATGCCTGTCCCTGAGGAGATTTGGGTTGGCGGATCTCCCACTAGCTAGAGCCTTCCTGGAGTGAGAGGATGCCATTTTATGTTGGGGTGACACCCCTCCCCGGTCCTGGAGAGGAAACCAGTGCGAGGCCTCCTTCTCTGGGATAAGGCCTGCTCCGAAGGGAGGGGTGGGGGTGGCTGGGGGGACTGTCACAGGTTGAACAGTGTCCCACCATAAATTCATGTTCACCAGCAACCGCAGATGCCCCCTTACTTGAAAATAGGGTTCTTGCAGTTGTAAGTAGTTAAAATGAGGTCATCCTGGAGTAGGCTGGTACTTGACAGGTGTGATGCTGTCCTTAGATGAAGGGAAGGGACACAGGGAACACTGTCACTAAAGGCTGGACTGATAACATCTAAAAGCCAAGGAAACCAGAGGACTGCCTGCAGCCACCACAAGCTGCAAGGGGCAAGGAAAGATTCTTCGGTAGAACCTTCCAGAGGCAGCCTGGCCCTGCCACACCTTGACCTCAGGCTTCTGGCCTCCAGAGTCCCGAGGGAATGAACTTCTGCTGTGTTCAGTCACCCCCACCCCAGCAGTCATTGGTTTACTGCAGCCCCAGCAAACTAACACAGGCTCCCGGTCCCAGCGGCCCTGGCTACTTCTCAAGCAGGCCGGACGAGCCACAGGGCCTTGGGCTCTGAGGAGCCGTGCGCGTGGCCTGGCAGGGGTGGGCGGCCCGGACCGCTTCTCAGAAAGGAGGAAGGAAGGTTTGTCTGAAATGCAGATTCTTTTCCTCCTTCTCACACCTCATGAGGTCAGTTGCAAGGCAGCTGGGAGGGAAGCCAGGGACTTTCTGGTGAGGTGTGTGGGAGACGGGTTTGGCAGGCCTTGGCCACTGAGGGGGCGGAGGGGGCCGTGGAGGAGGGCAGTTGCAGAACTCCCCTATTCCCACACAGACCGCCCTGGGCTCAAGTTATCCACGTTGAAATTTCCAAATCCTCTCAGACCAGGATTCTCTGCAAAGGGCACCCACTGCAGGTCCCTGGCCTTCCCTGAAAGACACAGTGAAAGGGACCATGCCATCTGCCATAGGTTGGTCATGCTTGCCAACCTGAAGGTGAAGAGTCGGGGTGCCCACCTTCACATGTAACCCAGACCTGAGGTCTCTCACTGCAACTCCTTTCTTCCATTCCACCCTTGGAAGCAGGCTAAGAGGTCAGCTACCCCGACGTGGCTTCACTTCGGGAAGTGGACTCTTGCTTGAGCAGCAGACCTGACATCAGGCAGTGGGGCTGTGAGTCAGGGTCCTGCTGGTTGGAACAATGTCCTCATTCCCACTGGGCTCCCTGCCAGGCACCGAGAGGGAGGCCGGGCAGAGACTGCCCCCCTCGGTGGTCCAAGAGCCACAGGTCAACATCTTTATTGGGCAGACCCCAATGAAGCCATGAGTTGTGAAAGCTCCAACGTCCTTTGTGGGATCTCAGCTCCCCGTTATGAGCCACACCCCAAATTCAGGGTCACCCTGATGCTGCCCTCGGCTGGCACCCACCCCGAAGCTCCCCAGGCTGGTACCCCCACCTTGTAGCTCTTCAAACTCATCACTAAAACTTTCTTGCCAGGACGCCTGGGTGGCTCAGCAGTTAAGCACCTGCCTTCGGCCCAGGGCCTGATCCTGGAATCCCAGGATTGAGTCCCATGTCGGGCTCCCTGCAGGGAGCCTGCTTCTCTCTCTGCCTGTGTCTCTGCCTCTCTCTGTGTGTCTTTCGTGAATAAATACACTTAAAAATCTTTAAAAAAAAAAAAAAAAAAAGGCAAACAAAACCTTTCTTGCCCATCAGCACATCATTCCCCAGGACCACGCTGGATGACCAGCTGACTAAAATGTTAAATTAATCCTGGTACTAATGGCTTGTCCAGCAGTCCATGTGTCCTCTAGTTAGATGAGGGAAGCGAGAAGGTTGTGGGAGTGTTGGAGGCACAAGACAGAAGGGGCCTGGGTCCCAGATTCCTGGAGAAGCTTCAAGGAGCCTTCTCCACAAACTGTTACATGAGTGGGGAAGGAAACTTCTGCTGCTTGGGCCATGACCTTTCTTCTCTCTGTCATGTAGTCCATCTATCCCCTATAAACAGAACTTGAAGTCCGTAGGACCATTTACATCAAAACATGACATGAGTGCATTGCAGTGGCCTGAGCCACGCTGCATGCCATACTGAGAGCCATGTTCTCGAGGCAGAAGCTCAATGCAGAGAATGGCTTCTAGAGGCCTTCTGGGCCCTTCTATACTTTGAGGGGAAAAGGGAGCCCCTCCCAGTGTGTCAGTTCTAACCCTACGAGGTATGGAGAAGATACTCCAGCAGTAAAATCTGCTCTGGAGTCAATCCAATTCCTTCTTCAAAAACTTATGCCTATGTGCAGGCAATGGAAGATTATTCAGCACTAAAATGAAATGAGCTATAAAGCTGCAGAAAGACATAGAGGAGGGACACCTGGGTGGCTCAGTGGTTAAGCATCTGCCTTCGGCCCAGGGTGTGATTCTGGAGTCCCAGGATCGAGTCCCACATGGGGCTCCCTCCATGGGGCCTGCTTCTCCCTCTGCCTATGTCTCTGCCTCTCTCTCTCTCTCCATGTCTCTCATGAATAAAGTATTTTTAAAAAAGGACAGAGGAGATGTAAATGCATATTATTAAGTAAAAGAAGCCAATCCGAAAACGCAGCAGACTATATGATCCCAACAACATGATAACCTGGAAAAGGCAAAACTATGGTGATGGTAAAAAAAAGACCAGTAGTTGTCAGAGGTTTGGGGGAATGGAGGAATGAGCAGGGTGGGGCATGGAGGATCTCAGGGCAATAAAACTTCTCTGCGTGACACTCTAGTGATGGACAAAGTCACAACACATTGTCAAAACCTACAGAACACAAAACACCAGAGCGAATCCAGAGTAAACTATGGACTTTGGTCCATATCGTGATGTGTCAATGTAGGTTCATCAGTGTAACACATTTACCACTCCGACAGGGAATGTTGATGAGGCGGGAGGCTGGGCTTGCATAGGGACTAGGGATATTTGGGAACACTCTGTATCTTCCCCTCAATTTTGTCGTGTACCTAAACCTTTTGTACAAACCAAAGTATGTTTAAAAGAAAAAAGATTAAAACCACCTGGGCTTCCCCAGAACAGTGTTACCTTTGGAAGGAGAGGGGTTAGTGACAGAGAGGGGACATGTGGGTGAGCTGGCCAAAGCTCTTTTCTTGAGCTGAAGGATGGATACATGTTTTACTTTGTGAAAGTTCACCCAGCTACACATTCGTGATAGGTGTGCTTTTTTGTGGGTAAATAAAACTGTTTGTTTAAAAAAAACATTTACCTACAGTTATCTGACCAATGCTTTTAAACCAGTGAGGAAAGTCTAGACATCATGGAGCCTATGGAGGATGGACAGGACAAGGGCAGTGGTTGGATACTACGATCTACAGCCAACTGCATCTACACTAGATGCTACTCCAGAGTGACAGCAGGAGATGCTCGTGAGGACAGACACTGGCCTTCACACCTCAGGGTTCTGCACAGGTGCTTCCCACATCTCATTCTGATTGGCCCACGATGTCAGAAGCTGCTACGAGGTCAGGAGGAAGGACAAATCAGAACTACTCATGGTTTTCAGCAACACGGAGGACGTCAAGGACCTTTTCAAGAGGCAATTGAGATGGTGAGTGGGGACACTAGCCAGTTTGGAAAAGGTTGAAAACTAAGTGGAATTGGAGGAAATCCCAGATGGTTCCTGTGGTAGACAGAAGAGTACCCTCCACTCCCAGTGATGTCCCAGGTCCCCATACCCAGAGCCTGGGAACATGTTCCTTTACATCGTAAAAGGGACTTTAGGGATGTGATTAAGTCAGCAATCTGGAGATGGGGGGGGGGGGCGACCCTGGAGGATCTGAAAGGCTCCATATAATCACCAAGGTCCTCAGAAGAAGGTCAATGTCAATAAAAGATGCGGCGGTGGAACCAGAGATCGGAATGATGCAGCCACAAGCTAAAGAATGTAGGTGGTTTTTAGAGACTGGAACAGGTGAGGAAGCAGATTGTGCCCTGAAGCCTCCAGAAGAATGAAGCATTGCCGACACCTCGATTTTAGACCTCCGATTTCCAGAGCCGTAAGAAAATAAATCTGTGCTGTTTTAAGCCACCAAGCGTGTGATGATTTGTTACAGCAGCCATAGGAAACAACACAGTTTATACAGATGACTCTTGCAACAACTTGGCAAAGATGAGGAGAGACACAGGGCTGAAGTTATAAGAACTCATGTCCAGGGTCAGATTTTTAAATAACTGTGATTAAGTTCAAGCTAGGGGAGACCTATGTATGCGTGTGTGTCTATAAATACATATGCAGATGAGCCTTAAGTTGCATGTAAATTATGTTTCTTACACATTCAAAAGTGGGCATTAGCAAGAGGATGCTTGCAATGTTGGGAACGTGGGCTCCAAACTAGGAAATGAGCATAGGGAGGCCCAAGAAAATAGAGGTCTGCTGAGATCCAACAAGGTCAGAATGGGTGCAACCACACTGGCAGGCTGGAGAGGCAGGAGGTTGCACCCCACATGATTCTGAGGTGGGGCAGTTGCAGATGATGGAAATGTCCAAGAGGCGGCCATGGAAGAGGGTGTGAGAAGTGGGTGGGAGGGAAGGTTGCTGGAAACGAGGGGGCCCTCTGAACAGGCATCTCCCAGGATAAAGGTAGGAACTGGGATGGAGCAGGAGCCTGCTGCCAAGGTTGAACAAGGGGCAGATGACAGATGACCCACTCCCCATCTAATGCCCTTTCCAATGTGCCATCCGGCTTCCCCACTGAGTGGGCGCGCTCTTTCCATTGTGCTGTGTAGAGTCAATACATCACATTTAGCCCATTCAGGCTGTTATAGCCAAACATGGCAGCTCAGATGGCCTATAAACAACAGAAATTCATTTCTCACAGTTCTGGAGGCTGGAGGCCGAAGATCAAGGTACCAACGTGGTTGGATTTTAGTTAGGTCCCTCTTCCTGGTTCAGAGCTGGCGCCATCTTGCTGCGTCCTCACATGGTGAAAGGGGCTACAGAACTCTGTGGCATCTCTTTTATAAAACATTCATGAGGGTAGGGAATCTCATTCATGAAGAGTCCACCCTACTGACCTAATCACCTCCCAGGGGCCCTACCTCCTAATGCCATCACCTTTGGGGCCTAGGATTTCAACATATGAATTTTGGAGGAACTCTAACATTCAGACGATAGCGCTCAGCTTCTCCACACCTTGGTTTCTTGGCTGATCCAAATGAGATCCCTTTTAAACAGAGACCACCAATGCAGCTTTATGTTAATGGTTCTCTCTAAATCAAATACCCCATCACGCTGGATCAGTCAAAAATACTTTATTTCTTAATACACTCAGCCAGAACTCTGGGGCCAGCTCTATGTGTGTGGGCAAATATTTACTGCCCTGAAAGAAGGTAGAAGAGCAAACTGTTAAGAAATCAGTTCCTCAAAGGATCATCTGGAAAGGCCTGGCTGGGTTGGGCAAATCTTAGAGTAGTTTAGATAAAGGCTTTTATATTTCCTTTTTTTAAAAGGATAACTCGGGATCCCTGGGTGGCGCAGCGGTTTGGCGCCTGCCTTTGGCCCAGGGCGCGATCCTGGAGACCCGGGATCGAATCCCATGTCGGGCTCCCGGTGCATGGAGCCTGCTTCTCCCTCTGCCTGTGTCTCTGCCTCTCTCTCTCCCTCTCTCTCTCTGTGACTATCACAAATAAAT
Source organism: Canis lupus baileyi (assembly GCF_048164855.1). Lineage (NCBI taxonomy): Eukaryota > Metazoa > Chordata > Mammalia > Carnivora > Canidae > Canis > Canis lupus. Next base: position 31,281,406 of record NC_132867.1, on the reverse strand, counting down.
TAATTAAAAAAAAAAAAAGAAAAAAAAAAAAAGAAAAAAATAAAAGGATAACTCATGGGGAAGGGGCCCCTTAGAGGGGCAGGAGTTCTCCTCTGTGTTCAGAAAGACGAGGGCAAGTCACTCATTCTGACTTGAGTGAGATTCTCACCCCAGTCACTTTTATACGGAAACCCCATTTATCCAGAAAAGATTCCAGGGACCAGAGAATGACCAGAATGCAAATGACTAATTTTTCAAGGAATCATGGGTGTGCTCCAAAGTGTTCTAGGAGAGGAACAAACATTACACAGGGGGAGAAAGGAGGTGTTATAGCAAAATGAGCTTGGGGTGTATGGGTTAAAACAAGGCGAACACAGATCTTTCCCTGCAGGGCTTCCCAGAGCCACAGATACGCCAATGCTGCAGCGACTGCAATTGTCACACAGAATTGACCAGCCCTCCCTTTTTTTCTCTTGCATGAATCATCTGAGGGTTATTGTTAAGCACACCATTCTTTTTTTTTTCTTTTTAAAGATTTATTGATTTATTTTAGGGAGACTGAGAGAGCACACAAGCTGGACGGGCAGAGGAAGAGAGAGAGCGAGAATCCAAAGCAGACTCTGTACTGAACTTGGAGCCTGATGCGGGGCTCCATCTGAAGACCCTGAGATCATGACCCTGAGATCACAACCTGAGCCGAAACCGTCAGACGCTTCAATAACTGCACCACCTGGGTGCCCCCAAGCACATCATTCTTGAGGAAACATCTAGAGTTTCATAAACCACAGTCAGGGCTGACAGCTGTGTTTAACTTGACCGATTTCAGGATCCCATATGGCTTCAGAATCCTCATCATGCAGTATTGGGGGACAGGGAGAAGGAGCATGCAGCAGAGGAGTAAACACCCCAGAGCAGGGTTCCCAGTGGGATGTAAGGTGTGTGACTGTGCCCATCACCTCTCAGCATTGGTGTCCTCATGCTTTACGGTGAAGATCAGACAATATCTTTATCAGCATCTTTATCAGCCATAACCCACAGCACCCGTCAAGGGGATGGCTATTGTACTGTCAACCCCGAAGAACACAAATCTCCCCAGAGCTCTTTGGTCGCTGGCAAATCAAACCACATTCCCGGTCAGTCCTGTCTGCTCTAAGCACTGATGATGCTCTAAGTACAGTTGATGGTCTTACCATCAACTCAGAGACAAGTACACAGCCTGGTGGCCACCCTCGAGGTCCAGAACTGTCACTGCTCAGCCTGAGGGGAAAAGAACACCTTCCCTCTTGCCTGTCTTCCTTCCTCCCTCTGTCCCTTCCTTTCTTCCTCTTCCTCTCTCCTTCTCTTCCTTTCCTTTCCTTTCCTTTCCTTTTTTTTAATAATTAAAGTTTACCGGGTACCTGGCTGGCTCAGTCAGTGGAGCACAAGACTCTTGATCTCAGGGCTGTAAGTTCGGGCCCCACGTTAGGTGCAGAGATTATTTTTTTTTTAATCTTTTAAAAAATAATTAAGGCTTACAACATTGCCAATATTTAGAACAGGCCAAACAAGCTGCGAATTCTTCCTCCTTCCTTTTCTGAAGGCAGAGCCCTCCATGAGAGTCCAGGTTTCCCAAGGGCTGATGCTGCCTGAGTCACTTGAGGCACAGGATATAAGTACATCAGTTGCTGGCCTCACATCCGAGTGCTAAAGTCCTCTAATCACCGGGGGCCAATTTCCAATTTCCCCATCTTCCTTCTGGGAAGAGAGTAGAATTCTGTTGCCCTCTACCCTCCCCTGCTTATATAATGGGACAGCACCCTCCGGTGCATTAATGCTTTTGATAAGAGACTACACCCTTTTATTCACAAATACTCAAAGGTGTTTCTACATGTTTGAAGTTCCTTTCCAGAAGAGCATTTTTTTTCTTTTGTGTTTGGGAGTGTGTTTAGAGAATTGGCAAAAGCAGGAGCAGGGGGCAGCCCGTGTGGCTCTAGGGCAATGAGTCAGTGTTTCTAAGAGAGCAGGAAAGGCCCCACAATGGATGAAGGGCTCATGACTGGGCACCACACACCCAAGGGCATTCAGATCTCTGAATGAGGTCAGTTTAGGTCTTTTCTCTAGGGCCAGGTTTGGCCCAAAAAAGTCGAACCTGGAGTTTAATTATGGAGAGAACAAGAGCCATCGGTGTGTGTGTGTTGGATGTTTGATGGGGAATCGCGAGGCTAGGGAGGACCAACGGTAGCTCTCTGATTTTGAGTGATGAACTGGTCCTGGTCCCAGAACAGACCAGAGGAGGACAGAAGGTGAACTGGGAGTCTCGATGGAGTAGGGACCATACATTGTCTTCTGAGCACGTGGGAGGGGTGTATTTCCCACTCCCCCTTACAATCATGTGGGCCAGTAGAAAGTTCTGGCCAATGAAAACAGGGCAGAAGTGATGTTTGCCACTTTCAGATCTGGCTCTAGAGATTCCATGTGATCCTCCACTCCCTCTCTCTCCCCATCTGCTGTCACATGTGGAAGACAGAAGGGACATGGACAGCTCTGAGAATCCGGAAAAGATGGGGAAGGCACAAGATGGAGGGAACCTGGGTCCCTGAATGACTGCATGGAACACAGCCTCTCGCTTTACAATTACACTGGGTCACGGCATGAGCAAGAACCCATCCTTTATTCTGTTATTCCCCCTAAGATTTGGGAGTCGTTTGTTTCAGCAGCTAGCCTACCCAAGTACTCCAGCATTCTCTCAATCAGTACTCATGTTGAGTAGAAATCTGCCAGGACTTTGAGAAGTACCTCAATTTTCACCAAACATACTGCGTTGGTTTGTGATGCGTATTGTTGACGCCATTCCACAGGACTTTCAGTTCTCATCCGGGAGTCATTTATTTGAGTTAAGACCTTGCTGCAATTAAAGTGAGTTAAATTACTAATGCGTTAAAAGGGATTAGAGGCCTCATTAATTAGTCATCAGTCTCCGCAACATCACTGACTTTCTTAAAACTCCATTAGCAAAAGTGGAAAGCAGAGACAAGAAGGTTCTCAGGCAGGCGATATACTTGGTTCTGTACACTGATGGATGGGGGAGAGGGCGTGGGGCTGTCAACACACTGGATGGCGAGTGTTCTTCACTCCAGAGAGTGTTGACCTTGGGTCAGAAGTGCCAAAACACAGAGGTGGTGGCCATGGGCTATGACATGGGGAAATCAGGCTCTGGGCCCACTCAGATCAGATGCTTCTTTGGGGAAGTGGAGTATAGCCTCTTTAGATCTCATCTGTAAAACCAGAGACACGCTTACTTTTTGAGAGGGTTGACATGCAAGGGATTAGAAATAGCATTAAGTAGGGCACCTTATATGGTGGCTGGCAGGTTGTTTTTCTTCCCTGAGGAGAGAGTGTATTAGAAGGAAAATAGATTGGCAGACCAATCTCTGGAGGAGAGAGCCCCAGAGAAGGCAAGGACAAGAAATACTCCAAATACTCCACCTCTTTCCAGCTTTGCCTTGGTTTGGCCTTGGGACAAAGACATCTGATAAAAGAGTAGATGATGTTTGTTTTCATATTCTATGAAATTGCCTCCCCCATGGAATGCTTGTGTGGCTCAGTGGTTGAGCGTCTGCCTCCAGCTCAGGTTGTGATCCTGGGGTCCTGGGATCGAATCCCGCATCAGGCTCCCCGCAGGGAGCCTGCTTCTCCCACTGCCTGTGTCTCCGCCTCCCTCTGTGTATATCTCTCATGAATAAATAAGAAAAATCTTTTTAAAAAATGGCCCCCAAAGAGGGGCTAATCTCCACCATGGGGGGGATTCTGCCATCAATCATTTGTCCTCAGGTTTCAGGGTGCCATGGAAGCATTTTTCACAGAAATGAGTACAACGATCCCCGAAAAGAACCAGCTAAGTGCTAATTTGGGTTAAGTTTGCTGGCTTCTGATAAGCCACTTTTCAGCCTACAAATTCCTGAAATCCAGTTTCTGACCACTTTTTCTCAACAAAGTCAGCCATTCCCTTTGAGAACAAAACTGCTTGGTTTTCTTAAAACCAAATAAAAATGCTATTTCCAAAAGCATCAAACCTACAAACTTCCCATGTTTGCATTGTTCCAAGAGCATTTAAAGGAACCCCAAAGTGTACTGATTAAAATACTCTCAAACTTCTAATCATATGGAAAATCTAACCTTGGAAACTGACTGGGAACCTTTGTGGAGTAAAGTGACAATGTCCCCTGGCTGTGACTTTTCCGCCTTGAGAAATGAATATCCTGTATCTTTCAGGGATGCCAGATGGCACCCAGTGACCAGCTGCCAGGCATATGGAGACTTTCCCATTGCCCCCAGGACTTGGAATTCTTGTATCCAATGCTAGTTTGCTGGGAGTCACTAACCCAAAGCATCTTCTATCTTGTTACCTTTCTCCTAATACATCCTTGTTTTCTCTATCTGCACACCTACCCTGTGATTCATCAAGCCCGAGACTTTCCCCTTTAGAATTATGTATATTTTTAAGTGGATTTTTCTGTGCAGATACCCTGTGTCAATTTATGTGTAGGGATTTCGAATCCCCATGCCTGGCTAAGCATCTGTCTACACACGTCAATCCACTGTATGACTTTGCAACTCCCTCCCAAACAAAAACCTAATGTCATTTTGTGATCAGGGTCCCTTCTCCCTATATGACCTCATCTCCTACCATCCTCCCTTTGGCTATGGCCACAGTGGTCTTCTTGTTTCTTAGAAATGCCACCAACACTCCGACCTTGGGATTTTGCTTTGGCTGCTCTATTTGCCTAAAACCATCTTCTTCCAAATATCTATTTCCCTTCCTCCCTACACCCTGCTCTCTGTTCACAGGTAACCTTATAAGACAGGCCTCCCCCAGGTGCTCTGCAAAGCAGCACACCTAATGCACCCCCCCATGCCTGATTTTGCTGTATTTCACTGCACAGAGATCTACTGTCAGCTTCCCTGCTTTTGAATGTAAGAGAGACTTTTTTCATTTGTCACTCTGTCCCTGGCACCCAGAAAGAATCTGACATATAGTAGGAGGGCAGGGGATTGTTTTTAAATGTGTAAGAGAGTGAGGAAGACGAGCAGAGCAAGAGGCGGTCAGAAGGGAATGAATAGCAGATTCTGACGAATGCTTACAGCAACTGGCATCACCCAGTTCCTACACATCTCACTATGTAATTGTATCTTAAAACTTCAATTTTCCTGAGCAGTGATCGGGGTCATAAGGCTGGCCCCCTGCTAACCAGTTCCCCTTCTTAGGCTCCCTGACCATGACCTAGTCACATTCAAACACACCAATAAAATGCCTCATGCCTTTGCTTGTGACTTCCACCTAACCCCCAGTAAAGGCCCTTGCCTACAGGTGCTCTCTCTCTCAGGCCTTGGTTGGTTGAGCTGCTTCCTGGGCACTCCTCCCATATGGCCCCCTGTGTGGCCTCCATGCCTCTCTCCTCTAGGACCTGTGAGAATAACAAACCCTTTCTTTTTTTTTTTTTAAGATTTTATTTATTTATTCATGAAAGACACACACAGAGAGGCAGAGACACAGGCAGAAGGAGAAGCAAGCTCCCTGCAGGGAGCCCGACGTGGAACTCAATCCCGGGACTCCAGGATCACACCCTGGGCCAAAGGCAGACACTTAACTACTGAGCCACCCAAGTATCCCTAAACCCTTTAATTTCATATGCCTTCCTTTTTTAAAAGATTTTTTAAAAAATTTATTCATTTATGAAAGACAGACAGAGAGAGAGAGGGGCAGGCAGAGACACAGGCAGAGGGAGAAGCAGACTCCACACCAGGAGCCCGACGTGAGACTCGATCCCGGGTCTCCAGGATCACACCCTGGGCCAAAGGCAGGCGCTAAACCGCTGAGCCACCCCAGGATCCCCTCATATGCCTTCCTAAGTATAATTTCCATGGCCATGATGGAGTGATCCTGGGAGAACTTAATCCCCAATTTACGACACAGTAATATACCATATTGTATATGCATATATGTATGACATCTACCATATATATATACCATAATATACATACATATTTTCATATATAGACACAGAAAAAGAAGGGTACAAATCAACTGATTAAAAATTATTCCAAGCATGCTGTGTTGGGCTTGAATTACAAACCTTTTTTATTAAGATTTTTTATTTATTTATTCATGAGAGAGACATAGGCAGAGGGAGAAGCAGGCTCCCTTCAGGCAGCCTGATGTGAGACTTGATCCTGAAACTCCAGGATCACACCCTGAGCCAAAGGTAGATGCTCAACCCTCAACCGCCGAGTCATCCAGGCATCCCTTGAATTATAGTCTTATGATCATGCTCACTATTTTATTCTGAACGGGTCCGGCAGGAGCTCCTTCACGCTTTTCAACCAAAGTTTTCAAAAATCCCATGAAAATGAACACCTTGTTTGGTAATCAGGTACTAAACCCAGAAAGTTATGCAGTGAACACCATCTGGATTAGGTTAGTGTGAAGGTAACTGGATCAATCCCCATTTGCCTCAAGCACCTAAACGGAATACGTTTCCTTTTCTTTGGGATGCCAAGCAACCCCCAAACTACACAGCCACTTGGCGATGAAGGAGGGGGATCGCAGTGCATTCGATAACTTAATGCAACTTTTTACCAGCACTTGAAAGTCAGATATGAAATCTACACTTGATCTTTCCTGCTTGGAACTGGCCAAATTAGCTGCTCTATCCCCCTGTACAACAAAAGGCTCTCAGAAACACTCAGGGAAGCTGACCAACCAGAAGGCCCCACATAGCCCAGCCCAGGGACAGCCGTGGGGGCGGACAGGTGCTGCCTCCCTGCCCGCCTGGTAAACAGCCTTTCAACTTCAGATTGCTTTCTTCGTGTCTGCCCACTGCCGAAATGTGTAGGATGATCAAGGGACATGGGATATGCTCAACGTCGAAATGAAGACTTCAGGGCATGCATTTTGTGCTGCAGTCAGTTAATTGGAAAATTATAGAGTGATTTCACTGCTCATAATAATGAAACTTTTTTTTTTTTTTTTTACCTTTAGACATGATGATGATGTTTGGTGAGTAGCACCATAAATCTCAGAAAGCTATTTGGAAGGTCCCAGCAATTAGATTTAGGAGCAGGACAGGTTTGCTGTACTTGGGGTAGAACGAGTCTTGTTTCCTAAGCAGGGGACAAAACCAGAACAGGCAAGTTTCTAAAAGTTGAAAATGAATGTAAATAGCGTATCCCAAAGGCTGTGCTTGGGCCCAGTCTGAGTGACCTTACATCCATTACAGCCTCCTCACTGGATCCGTGGAGAATTTTGCACAGGTCATTTGGCTTGCCTGTTCTTTGGTTTTGAGTTAGAATTAGGGGAAGTAACAGTATTTCTCTCTTTGTATTTCACAGACGCAGGGGAGGCTGGACAAATGTAAAGAAATACGGGCGCCCACATAGTAGCTGGGCTGGCCTGGCCATGCTCTTTATATTCCTCCTTAATTGAGTCCCTGGCACATTCCCCCCGGGGATGGATTTAAAACTTCCCCAGCAGGCTCAGCTGCACCAAATGGCTCTGGTGGGGGTGGGGGGCACACTTCCCTAATTCTCCTAGAAGCTGCTTATTTATTCTTCTGTATCCCTCCACTGTGGACATTTTTTTCTGACTGTCCTCATTTTATGCCTGCTATTCGTAATCTGTTACTTAATTTTACATACAACCATTTATTTATTTATTTATTTATTTACTTACTTATTTATCTATTTATTTATCTATTTTTAGGATGGCTACTTTTATTTATTTTTTTAATAATAAATTTATTTTTATTGGTGTTCAATTTGCCAACATACAGAATAACACCCAGTGCTCATCCCGTCAAGTGCCCCCCTCAGTGCCCGTCACCCATTCACCCCCACCCCCCGCCCTCCTCCCCTCCCACCACCCCCAGTTCACTTCCCAGAGTTAGGAGTCTTCATGTTCTGTTTCCCTTTCTGACATTTCCCACCCATTTCTTCTCCCTTCCCTTCTATTCCCTTTCACTATTATTTATATTCCCCAAATGAATGAGACCATATGTTTGTCCTTCTCCGATTCACTTATTTCACTCAGCATAATACCCTCCAGTTCCATCCACGTTGAAGCAAATGATGCCACCTGAGTGATTATACCTATTACTCTTTTTTCTTTTCGTGAATCATACCTTTTAAAAAAAATTTTTAAATCCAATTAATTAACATATAATGTGTTAGTGGTTTCAGAGGCTGAGGTCAGTGATTCACTATATAACTTATATAACACCCAGGGTTCATCACATCACATGCCCTTCTTAATGCCCATCACCCAGTTACCCCATCCCCCACTCTCTTGCTCCCCACTGACCCTCAGTTGGTTTTCTATGATTAAGAGTCTCTTGAGGCAGCCTTGGTGGCTCAGCGGTTCAGTGCTGCCTTTAGCCCAGGGCCTGATCCTGGAGACCTGGGATGGAGTCCCACATCAGGGTCCCTGCATGGAGCCTGCTTCTCCCTCTGCCTGTGTCTCTGCCTCTTTCTGTGTCTCTCATGAATAAATAAATAAAATCTTAAAAAAAAAAAAAAAGAGTCTCTTATGGTTTGTCTCCCTCTCTGATTGCATCTTGTTTTATTTTTTTCCTCCCTTCCCCTATGATGCTGTTTTGTTTCTTATATTCCGCATGAGTGAGATCATATAACTGTCTCTCCCTGACTGACTTATCTCACTTAGCATAATACCCTCTAGTTCCATCCACATCGTTGCAAATGGCAAGATTTTTTTTTTGATGGCTGAGTCATATTCCATTTATATATATATCTGTATCACATCTTCTTTATCTGTTCATCTGTTGATGGACATCTGGGCTCTTTCCATAGTTTGGCTATAGTGGACACTGCTGCTATAAACTTTGGGGGTTCAGGTGCCCCTTCAGATCACTACATTTGTATCTTCTAGATAAATACCCAGTAAGGCAATTGCTGGCTCATAGGGTAGTTCTATTTTCAACTTTTTGGGACCCTCCATACTGTTTTCCAGAGTGGCTACACCAGCTTGCATTTTCACCAACAGTGTAAAGAGGGTTCCCCATCTCTGCATCCTCGCCAACATCTGTTCTTTCCTGACTTGTTCATTTTAGCCATTCTGACTGGGATGAGGTGGTATTTCATTGCACACCACTCACTTCTGAGCCCTATTTTATCTCCTTTATTCTCTACCACCCCAGAGTTCTTCTCTAGTTACTGGCTCCTGTTATCTTCTGGAAAGTTAAGTTGAGGAAAATCTGACCCTAGTCCCTGACACAGGCAGCTGATTCTCATTATTCACCGATTCCGTATTTGCAAATCCACCTACTTATGAACATTTATTTGTAACTCCCAGATCAGCAGCTGCAGGGCTTTCCCAGCTTGAGAAGCTGTTGTCAGCAAAAAGGCCCAATCCCAGCTGAGGTGTGGGGACACTCTACCTTCTGGATTCAGCTCTCATATCAAAACAAAATATCCTTCCCATGGTCTGTTTGGTACCAGTGCTTTTCACATTTTTGTGCTTGGTGTGGGTAACTGTGCTCCAAGCATGGTGCTGAAGCACCATCGGGTGTGCCTCAGCTCCAGAAGGCTGGGATGGGCCTTGCAAAGAACATGTGTGTGTTAGAGAAGTTTCCCGCAGGCATGAGTTAGAGCGCTGCTGGCCATGAGTTCAATATTAACAAATCCCCAATATATGTTAAATATGGTGTCATTCAACAGAAAGACACATAAAAAGAAGTTATATATTTCCCTATGAACAACTGTCCAGTATTTGCTAATTCGGGTGTCGTAAGGCAGTGGCTTATGGAATATAACCCCCTCACATAATGAAAATCAGGTGTGTTTATATACGAGCTAGAGTAGGTATTATTTATCCACGTGATTGCTAGTCTCCCAAATGGTCACCGTTCGTATGTAATTCCAACATGCAGAATCACTCTGGGATTGCCTTCAGAGCCCCTCTCAATGTGGCAGGACTTTGTCTTTGATTTTTATTTTTTTTATTTTTATTTTTTTTAAAGATTCTATTTATTTATGAGAGAGAGAAAAAAAAGAAAGAGACAGAGAGAGACAAGCAGAGGGAGAAGCAGGCCCCATGCAGGGAGCCCAACGTGGGACTCGATCCCAGGACCCTAGGATCATGCCCTGGGCTGAAGGCAGTGCTAAACCGCTGAGCCACCCAGGCTGCCCCTGTCTTTGATTTTTAAAAGAAGATAATTATATTCGTTCCTACCATTTTTTTTAATAAAAAAGTTCAACCTTTGAAAAAAAAATCCTTGCCATCTCCTTGCTCTTCTGATCCTCACACCAGCTCTCCGAGATGCCAGGAGAAGTCTTTCACTCCGGCTGCACCGAAGGTGGCACAGCTCCCTGATGATGGGGCCAGAACAAGGTCCCCCTCCAACTCTGGGCCCAGAGTCTCTTCTCTGGGCTCAAAGGGCTCCTCACTAACCCTGAATCCACGGCTCTGAATGACACAAGAACTGCTCACCTCTTCTACCTCTACACTTAGTTATAATATTACGCTTAATGCTTAAGCACAGGGGGTGTTTAAAACAGTGGGACAGAGAAGGGGCAATAAAACCAGCATTTAAAACACACCCAAGGGGCCAAGAGGTCTTCCAAGTGGGAGGTGACACCGGGAGAAAGAGTGGGAGCCCACCAAGTGAAAATAAGCCTCGGGCATCAGGGACAACAGATGTGCCTGTGTAGACATTCAGCCCAGCTGGCCAGGGAGAGGGTATGAGGTCAGGGGCAAAGGCTGGAGAAGTATGCAGTGCCTAGCTAACGAGTCTGAATTTCCACCTAAAGAAATTCAGATAGGAGCTACTTCAGGCTTGGGGACAGGATGGGGACTGGGGGGGAAGCAGATACTCAAGAGATGCGGCCACGAAGAAGGCCCCAGAAAGGAGCCTGAGAGGGAGAACCACGGAAGGAAGGGCCAGGCGGGGAAGTAGGCGGACAGGCAGTGGCGGATGTTCCAGGGTTGACCAAAGTGGGGCTCGAGTAGCCGTGAGCAAAGCGCCCAGTCCCTCCCTGCCTCGGGGGGTCGTCTATACCGTGAGGACAGTGACAGCACCGCATATGGGAAGTGCTCACTTTTATTTTTTTTTTAAGATTTTATTTATTTATTTATTCATGAGATACACACAGAGAGAGAGAGGCAGAGACACAGGCAGAGGGAAGAGCAGGCCCCATGCAGGGAGTCCGATGTGGGACTCGATCCCGGGTCTCCAGGATCACACCCCGGGCTGAAGGCGGCGCTAAACCGCTGAGCCACTGGGGCTGCCCAAGTGCTCGCTCCCCGATGCTCTGCTGCATTAATTCCTGCGGTGCTGTATCTCAGCACCACAAACTGGGTGACTCTCCACAATAGAAATGGACCCTTACACAGTTCTGGGGGCTGAAAGGCAGGGATCAAGGGGTCCACAGGGCACACTCCCTCTGAAGGTTCTGGAAAGGACCTGTTCCAGGCCCATCTCCCACATCTGGTGGTTCTTTGGCTTGGGGAGCATCACCGTAACCTTCACATAATATACTCCCTGTGCATCCCAATCTCCTCCTTTGAAGGACTCCGGTCGTACTGGATTGGGGGCCACCCCGATAACCTTGTCTCAACTCTATTACTTCTATAAAGGTGCTCTCTATGAGGGAGGTCCCATTCTGGGGTAGCAGGGGTGAGGACTCCAACATACCTTCCCGGTGGCAGGGTGGGGACAGTGAGTGGACACAATTCCACCCATACCTGCTCTGCCCAGAGTCAACTCTCTATAAACCTACTTCTTTAGGGGATCCCTGGGTGGCTCAGTGGTTTAGCGCCGCCTTCAGCCCAGGGCATGATCCTGGAGACCCGGGATCGAGTCCCACATTGGGCTCCCTGCAAGGAGCCTGCTTCTCCCTCTGCCTGTGTCTCTGCCTCTCTGTCTCTGTGTCTCTCATGAATAAATAAATAAAATCTTTTTTTAAAAAACCTGCTTCTTTAGTAGCATTACCTCCATTAGTTCTTGTTTTGTGCAAAGGTATGAGGAAGAGACCAACGAAGGGCAGCTGGAGTTTTGGGAACCACACGTGTTGTGGCCACGATCTCCGTGACAACATGACGTCTGTCGAGCAGCCCTCAGCTGCCCAGGTGAAGGTAAATATGTGAAGCAAGGAAGAGGAACAAAGAAAAAGGAATGACGCATTCTGATAATGAGCCAAAGACAACCCTGGGCAAAAAGACGATGAAATCAAGCAAGGAGGGAAGGCCACTCATTGCCCTGTCTTTCCCACGGCTGCCCAGGAGCCCATGGGGGGACTGGGACATAGAGGACAAAAATGAACACCATCCCCTTCTCAACTTCAGCCAATGCACTGTTCCCTAAATGTGCACAAAAGGGAAAGCAGACTTCAATCATTTATTAAAATAAATCATAGGGGGACGCCTGGGTGGCTCAGTGGTTGAGCATCTGCCTTTGGCTCAGGGTGTGATCCCAGGGTCCTGCGATCGAGTTCCGCATCAGGCTCCCTGCAGGGAGCCTGCTTCTCTCTCTGCCTATGTCTCTGCCTCTCTCTCTGTGTCTCTCATGAATAAATAAATAAAATCTTTTAAAAATAAAAATAAGTTTAGTCTGCAGAGTAAAAAGTCTTCCGAGCCAGCAGCAAAAGGGGACAACTTCCACTAACTGAAGTTCGTTCGTTCGTTTGTTTATTATTGGAGTTCAATTTGCCAACATATAGCATAACACCCAGTGCTCATCCCGTCCAGTGCCCCCCTCAGCGCCCGTCACCCAGTCACCCCAACACCCCATCCGCCTCCCCTTCCACTACCCCTTCTTCGTTTCCCAGAGTCAGGAGTCTCTCATGTTCTGTCTCCCTTTCTGATACTTCCCACTTATTTTCTCTCCTTTCCTGTTTATTCCCTTTCACTATTTTTTATATTCCCCAAATGAATGAGACCATATAATGTTTGTCCTTCTCCGACTGACTTATTTCACTCAGCATAAGACCCTCCAGTTCCATCCACGTCGAAGCAAATGGTGGGTATTTGTCGTTTCTAATGGCTGAGTAATATTCTATTGTATATAGAGACCACAGCTTCTTTATCCATTCATCTGTCAGTGGACACCGAGGCTCCTTCCACAGTTTGGCTATTGTGGCCATTGCTGCTATAAACACTGGGGTGCAGGTGTCTCAGTTTTTCACTGCATCTGTATCTTTGGGGTAAATCCCCAGCAGTGCAATTGTTGGGCCGTAGGGCAGATCCATTTTTAACTCTTTGAGGAACCTCCACACAGTTTTCCAGAGTGGCTGTAATAGGGAATCCAGAAATGGCCCCTCCAATCTATGGTCAACTAATATTCGACAAAGCAGGGAAGACTATCCACTGGAAAAAGAACAGTCTCTTCAATAAATGGTGCTGGGAAAATTGGACAGCCACGTGCAGAAGAATGAAACTAGACCATTCTCTTACACCAGACACAAAGATAAACTCAAAATGGATGAAAGATCTAAATGTGAGACAAGAATCCATCAAAATCCTAGAGGAGAACCCAGGCAACACCCTTTCTGAACTTGGCCACGCAACTTCTTGCAAGATACATCCATGAAGGCAAGGGAAACAAAAGCAAAAATGAATTATTGGGACTTCATTAAGATAAAAAGCTTCTGCACAGCAAAAGAAACAGTCAACAAAACTAAAAGACAACCTACAGAATGGGAGAAGAGATTTGCAAAACGGTAAGAATCGCATCTGACCTGGAGATAAGTAACAGGTAGTAAACAGGGTGAGTCACGGGAAGTGTCAAGCTGGGTATCACCCTAACAGCAGGTATTTCTGGGGCTTAATCTGGAAGCCACTGGCTCCAGCGGAAAAGACAGATGGAGCCGGAGGCGAGTCAAAGCTTAGAAAGAGAGCGAGCGGCTCTGATGTAGGCGGAGGGTAGAGAAGGGACTCGTGGAAGTCATCGGTAGGACAGCAAGGTGGCCTCTCGGCAAAGCCAGGGACAAGCAGTCTCCCGTCCGTGCCTCTCTCCCTAATCCAGACCCCACCCCCGCCCCATGCTCTCCTGCCACTTGGTCCCAATGCCAGGAGCAACCCTGGCACTGCCTTCTGCAGAGCGGTTCCCCTTAGCAAGGCTCCGGGGCCCAGGCCCTTTCCCTCTGCCCCCTCCCCTGCTCTAAGACCTGCCTGTCCTGAGCTGAAGACCCTCACAGCCTTGCCAGAGCGTATCTAAAAGGCCAACTAAAAGGATCAATGAGCCCTGGGGAGCAGGGCTGGCGCTGGCACCTGTCATCTGCAAGAGGGCCACGCCCCCTTCCCCATCATCGAAGCGTGACATCGAAGTGACATCGCTTTCCTCCCCACGGGACGCCCTGAGAGCACAAGGTCACCACGGTGACCATCCCGCACAAATGCACGAGCATGTAACCAAGAAGAAACAGGAGACAGATCCCAACTCAGGGACATCCTATAACAGCGACCGTCTTGTAATCCTCGCAAAGGCCAACATCGGGAAAGGTAACGGTTGAGAGACTGTTCCAGGTCACAAGGACCCTAAAGAGACAGGAGAGCTGAAAAGCGCGCTGAGCTGGGATTTCCTTTTGCTCTCACCTACGTTATAGGGACGACCGGTGAAACCTGAACAAGGTGTGCAGATCCGAAAACCGGAGTGCAGGGGGTTCGTTTCCTGATTTCGATCACTGTTCTCCGTTAGGCAGGTTCCCGTTCTTGAGGAACACACAGAAGGCTTTAGGGGCAAAGGGCATCTTGCCTGTGCTTTGCCAGGAATAAAGCACATGTGATAAAATGGTAACATTTGGGGAATCTGAGGGAAGGGCGTAAAGGAAAGCTGTGCACTATTCTTGCACCTTGTCTGTGTCTGGATAAAGCATAATAAGTATTTAACATGTAATAAACAGAGAGATGGATTAAAAAGTGGGCAGCACTTTCTCAACCTCGGTTGCCCATCAGAGTCACCTCAGGAGATTTAAAAATACCGATGCCTGGGACACCTGGGTGGCTCAGTGGTTAAGCATCTGCCTTTGGCTCAGGGCGTGATCCCGGGGTCCTGGGATCGAGTCCTGCATCAGGGTCCCTGCAGGGAGCCTGCTTCTCCCTCTGCCTGTGTCTCTGCTCTGTGTCTTGCATGAATAAAAAAATAAAAAAAAAAAAACCTGATGCCTAGGTTCCAGCTGACAGATACACATTCACTTAGCTCCAGACATTAGTACCTTGAGAAGCGCCCCCAAACAGTGACAAGCAGCCTGTGGTCTTGTCAGGGGAGCAGGGAGCTCTGAGCTGGGGTCTTTCTGAGCCCTCTCAGCTCTGCTTCCTGTGAGAGCTGATCCTGAGAGCAAACACAGTAACTCAAAACCGGAGCAAGGTCCTGGGTCCTATCTTGGTCCTGCCACTAATAAGCTGGGAAACGTCCTGGCCAGTCCCTTCCTGGTGCCCGACCTGGGTTCTCTCCCCTCTGGATGAGACTGACCAACAGCTGCCTCGAGATAAAATCATTCAATAACCCTTGCCTCCCTGGGCCCCAGTACCCCGAGGTGGGTTAACACAGCCCCAAATCCTTGTGACATCCACAGGGCAGAAAAAGAATTGGGTGAGTAGGGTTGGCTGATTTCTGGTATTGCTAGCAGGTTCCATCACAGTTTGGGTGAGTCCCTGCAGGCCTCTCCCTTCATGAGAACTAAAGTCAGAGAGGGCTCTCAGGAAAGGTACTGGAGGAGGCAGGAGGACACCAGTCCTCCTCCAAGCAACGGGGAGGCAACTGGGGAGGCCAGGCTCCCGGGGGACAACCGAGCATCTGCCACTGGTCCCTACATGAGGCAGGCCTGATGGAGGCCGCGTGGGAAGAAGGTGTTAAGAAAGGCCCGAGGCTCTGCCCTGATCCCAGACCTCAGCCTCTGTGCTGCTCGGATGGTGGCCCCGGCCACACATGGCTACTGAGCACTCGAGACGTGGCCAGTCAGAACGGAGATGTGCTGCTGTGTCAAATACACACCAGACTTCCAAGTCTTTGTAAGCCAAAAAGAAATGTAAAAGTCTCATTAATGATTTTTAACATATCGGGCCCCCTGGGTGGCTCAGTCGGTTAAGCATCTGCTTTCGGCTCAGGTCATGATCTCAGGGTCCTGGGATCGAGCCCCAGGTGGGTCTGTCCAGCAGGGAGTCTGCTTCTCTTTCTCCCTCAGCCCTTCCCCCCACTTGTCCTCACTCGCACTCGCTCTCTCACTCTCTCTCAGATAAATAAAAATCCTTAGAAAAAGCTTTTTTGATATCTTTACTAATGTTGAAAAGATGATACTTTTGATACTTCGGGTTAAATAAAATTTGCTATGGAAATTCATGTCACCACTTTCTCTTATTTTTTCCAACGTGGCTACTAGAATATTTAGTATTACATGTGCGCATTGCATCATATTTGTCTCGCACAGCTCTGTTCTGAAGTCTACACATTGCCCTTTATGACTTATTGCCCTGGTTGAATCGTATGACAGGCCAGTGGATGAAGGGGTTAGGATGTAATAGCATCAGGCCTGGACCCCAAAAGCCCAGCAGTGAGAACCGCTTAAAACTTTCCCCTATGGTTCTTGAGCTTCTGTGATTCCAGCAAATTCACTCTTCCCCACAGCCCACTGAAGGGCAGATATGGTCAGATAATGTCCATTCTTTGAAGCTTGCAAGAACAACAAATTGATAATTATATTAATTTATAATCTAATACTCAGCACTGCCATTTTAACCCAATCTGTGAGACTGAGCCACAAACATTCGGTGCTTTTTTTTTTTTTTTTTTAACATTTGGCATTATGTTTTTTAAGATTTTATTTATTTATGAGAGACACATAGAGAGAGGCAGAGACATAGGCAGAGGGAGAGGCAGAGACATAGGCAGAGGGAGAAGATCGATGCGGGACTCGATCCTGAGACCCTGGGGTCACGACCTGAGCCAAAAGCAGATGCTCAACTACTGAGTCACCCAGGGGTCCCAACATTTGACATTCTTAAAGTAAAGCTTTCAATTAATATATCAGACCTTATATACTCCACCTAATACTTTATCATCCCACAGAAAGAGAAGATGTGGGTGATAAAGATAAATGGTGCAGAGAGACTCAAGTCTACATTCCAGAAGGTTCCACAAGATTCCAGGGAAGTCTTCCCTTTGGGTTTTGTTTGCATGTCACTGTCCGACTGCCTTCTAAGGATAAGAGTCCTTTAGCTTCTGTGTGCATGTGTTTTAGCTACACAGACAGCACTAATTAATTAAGACATTCCCTCTGGTCAAGTCTTCCTCACACTAACAGGCCTGAGGCCATGGAGAGCTGAGGTAGGTTTATCTGTGTTCTGTTTCCAGAGACTGATCTTCTTTTCCATGGTCTGATTTTATCCTGGACTCAGCCTGGTATAAGCCATGTTGTGTATACAGTCTCCATGTTTGGAAAAAAAAAAAAAAACAACCTTAAATTCAGGTCTTTAAGGGACTTTTCTGGAAAAAAGCAAGGAAGAAACAGAGGCTGTTTTGCTGAGGTCTGGTGGTTCTGAAAGTAGGACCCAAGTGACTCGAATGGGCACAGTCACTCCCATAACACAGATGGGTGCTTGGCAACATTGTGAGAAATTTTCTTGCCTCAGAAACTTAAGAACCTATTCATAGTTTGGTTGAATCTAGGGGTTGAATATGATGCTTTAGTTCTTTGTCTGTTTGTTTGTTTTTGTTATTGTTGTCATTGTTGTTTTACGTATAGTATATGATCTCTATGGCCAAGAGAAGCAGAGACAGGACGGAACATGCACTCTATGTTAAAATATATACATGACAAAAAAAATCACTGTTCACTGTTTAACATCCTGCAAAGGAAACAACTAGGAAAGAACGTTTTCATAATACAGTTTTCCTGCTTATTTGTATAATATCACTACCCAGAAGTAGATATCGAATGCGTGAGGCCTTTGGGAAAATCAATAATGTCTCTAGACCTGCATTTTAAAAATTGTATTAAAAAAAAAAAAGGATTGGCGTAACTGGGTGATGGGCACTGAGAAGGGCACTTGATGGGATGAGCACTGGGTGTTATACTCTATGTTGACAAGTAGAATTTAAATTAAAAAATGTAAAAAAAAAAGAAAAGTAAGATCTTGCAAGAGGATACTCTGAAAAAATACATATATGCACATAGATGGATAGTTAAAATCTTTTATATATATATAGGTACGTGCAGGTGCATTTATGTAGATAGAAACACAAATATGTTTTTGCTTCATTGCAGGGATCCATACCCATTTTAAAAACATATTAGTCTTTGCTTATGAACGTGATGCCTTTTCACAAAAGGAGTGTCAAGGGAAGGTGCTCTGATTTCTTATATGAACTGATTCTTGAAAACTCAAGTTCTATCACACCAGATGGGCAAGAATGAGAAAAGGAGCAAAGTCCTCCCGTCCGACAGCATTCTTACATCACCCACTTTAAAATTAAATCTGAAACAGAGTTCTGACAGGCCTGCTATTTTCTTCAGTGCCAACAGCCACACAATAGACCTTTTTTTTTTTTTTTTTTTTTTTGGACAAAGCTCTTAAAATGCTTGGAGATTCAGATGTACTGAGTCACAAAGCTATACAAATACTGCACACCCATTCCTGCCGGTGCCCTGTTCACTCTTTTGGAAACTATACCATATTTTGTCTGTGTTTGGCAGAAGGAAAGAAATATTTTCACTAGCGTTCCAACCTGCCTGGAAAGGGGGGGTGACTGCAGAGGGTCAGATCTGAAAGTAGGTGGCTGCCCTTTGATCTGGTGACCTCTGAGCAGGGGTTGCAGTCATCCTTTCAGAGGGATCTGTTGGTTTTCCTTCTACTCAGTGTGGGCGCTGCAATGGTGCTCCACCCCATGACCACATAGACTACAGGTGCACCCTAATAAGGGTGTAACATTCAGCACAGGGGTGAATAGGTGAATAACTTTGCTCTAAAATAACACTATTTGGGACACCTGGGTGACTCAGTGGTTGAGCATCTGCCTTTGGCTCAGGTTGTGATCCTGGGATCCCAGGATCCTAGGATCGAGTCCCTCATCGGGCTCCGCGCAGGGAGCCTGCCTCTCCCTCTGCCTATGTCTCTGCCTCTCTGTGTGTCTCTCAAGAATAAATAAATAAAATCCTTAAAGAATAAAAATAAAATAACCATTCACCCAATTAGTGCTCTTAGAAACATCCTGGAACATCAGAACACATTATAACAGGCAGCTCAGAGAGGCGGACACAACGTTTTACAGACACATCCGTGGGTATAACTGTGCCAGGGGCCATCTGAACAGGGATGTGCAGAGCTGGGTAGAAAGGGGGTAGGGGTGGTAGACAGAGGGTGCAGGACAGAGGCGGAAAGTAGGATGAGGCAATGGGAGGTGCTGAGCAAAGGCTGATCCACACACAGTTTTCACAACTTTCACACTCTTAAAAATTCAAATCAAATTGCCCCCTCACATGATTGCTTCACTGAGTTGTGAAATAAGTGAGAGGTGTTGCCAATGCATCCTCACACTGGGAGTGAGCAACTGGCGTCAAGTCTGAACATCTCTCCCAAGTGATATTTAGTTTGACGGTAATGATGGCGAATGTGGAAGTTTCGAATCAGGAGGATAAAAGGGCCGGAGGCACAAGCAAGTTCCATAGAGGAAAGCAGTGGGATGGGGAGTCATGGGGTGTGAGAGGGTGTCGAAGCACCACAGTGGTTGGATCTCTATTTCCTCAGTTTTAAAGAGCTGGGCACCTGTAGGTGGCTGCAGAAGGCAAGTTGGCCTTGAAGAGTGCCAAGGAGCTCTAGGTTTTCCAGACTCATCTTTGGTTATTATAAATTTTCCCCACCCTCTTCAGATGTAGAAAATAAATCGGGGACATGCCAGTTGGTCTAGCCCTGCGTTCCTCAAGCCCAGCGTGAAGATGGGCTCATTCCTTGTAGTGGGGGCTGTGGGCTGTCTGTGCATCGTAGGAGGTTTAGAAGCATCCCTGGCTCCCGCTCACTAGACACCAGCAGCACCGCTAGTGTGACAAATAAAATTACCTCCAGACATGTAGGAGGTTCAGAAGCATCCCTGGCTCCTACTACCTAGACGCCAGCAGCACGGCTAGTTGTGACAAACAAAATTACTTCCAGACGTTGCCAAATATTTCTGGGAGTGGGGGACGAAACCTCCCTGGATTGAGAACCTAGAGTTTTCACCAGATAAAGATAGCCATCTACTCTAAGGATCAGATGGAATTTTGAGTCAAGGTTGACAACACCGAACAACATGCCTGGACCAACCAGAGATAAACACAGAAGCCTGAGATGAAAGCAGGCCTTTTGCCTCAAAGCACTGACTTAAAGCTTTAGGGAATCATAGAGAGGGGCTGCCTGGCTAGCTCGGTTGGTTAAGCATCTGACTCTTTATTTCGGCTCGGGTCATGATCGCAGGGTCCCCAGAAGCAGCCTGGCATCAGGATCCACACAGGGCGGGGAACCTGCTTAAGATCTCTGTCTTCCTCTCCCTCTGCCCCTCTACCCTGCCCTGTTCATGCACGGGCTATGTAGATAAATAAATAGATAGATGATAGATAGATAGATAGATAGATAGATAGATAGATAGATAGATAGATAGATTTCTGGAGAAAAAAAATCCAGGGATATCTAGGTTTAAAAAAAAAAAAAAGGTAAATCAGAAGAGAGGGACCTTCACAGTTGAACTCCAGTGGTTAAAGAGGCAGAACAGACAAGACCTCAAGACCTGCTCAGTGGAATCCTCCACAGCCTGCCGTGACCACGTCCACATAACGGATCTCACAGGTCTGGCCTGTCAAGACCACTTTTCACCCTAAGGCTGTGGCCGGGGCCATCTCTGCATCCTGTCTCACCTGTCCAGAAAGCATTTGGCCTTGCTAGCTCTGGAATGTGTTCAGTGGTTCAGGCCTCGGAGAATGGAGGAGGAGTTTAAAAACACCTACCCCTTCATTTCATGACAAAGTTGACAAAAAGGAAGTGTATAAGCCTGATTTGGGGTTCAGGTACTTTTTTTTTCAGTAGAAAAGGGGCTATGAAATTGTGTGCATTCCTTAAAGCGTTACCCTCAGCAGCTGGACAAACTGGCCTTCTAGATGGGATTGGGTAGTCTTGCTTCCACCTGTCTCCCATCCAACAGCGGAGGGGGATGGAGTCTAAGAACTTCAGATGCTGCTGAACATAAAAAGAGTGCAAAATCTTCTAAGTCAAGAGAAAGAAAGGAAGAACGTGGTGGCACGGCGCTCTTCTCAGACTCTGAAACACTACTCTATAGGCTGTCACGAGTATGCATCACACTGGCCCTTGCAGACAAAAAGGGTTATTTTATCCAGATTATTCCCCCACGATGCAGGGGAAAAGGGACTCATTTGTAATCATCAAAGGAATGCTGACAGACTTGAAACGGGATTACATTCTATTATACTCATCCGAATTAAAGATTTGTTTTGGAGATCATTCTTAGGTTTCCTTCTCCTGCTCCTCCAACCCCAAATGAGGTGATTTGTATTCACGAGACATCTGAGGCAGACATGAAATCAGACAGTTTGCAAACATACATTTCAGATTCAGTGGCCTGAGTTTTGAATTTTAATGTCGCCTGGTTGTGTGTGTAGAAAACTTGGCCCTCAGGTCAAAGCTAACCCCAAACACCACTTCATTCCTTAGCTTCTTAATGCAGGAGAAATTCTATTTCAAGGGTCTGAGTGAGCAAGCGATACAGGTGTCCAGAAATGCGGGTATGAAAATGGAAAATTTATGCCTGGGCAGAGTTGTCTGGTATGTCTGTGGGCACACTGCTAAACCCTCAATTCCATGCTCTGCGGTTTGGGTATCATTTGGAGAATGTGACCTGCCAAATCTATTATTCACCCCCCCTCCCCAAGCTGCTTTGTTTGTGCATGTGCATGAAGCCACTGAGAAGGAGGCTTCCCCAGGACAGGGCTGACTCTTATAGGGTAACTGAAAGACTTGAACATTTTCCTGTTCTTTCACACAGAACTCCCGCTCTGTAGTCACCGTGGAACTGAGGGTCATCTGAGCACCTCAGACTGAAGTCCTATGGCCGTGGAAGACCTCAATCAAGTCAAAAAGCTGTCCCTTGGCTTTAGGTGTCAAAAGGACAAGATATCTTCAAGAAATCTCTCTCCAGTCAAGGAGATGGCACTCTCTAAGAAGGAAGACAGAGCAAGGAACGTAGGTAAAGTGTCATTCTCTGTACCATTTTCTTTCTTTATAACTCAGTCCTTCCTTCTAGACTCAGCATTCTTCTCCAGGAAGTATAACCTCTAGCAGTTGTTTTGGTAAGCATGTATCATGGTAAACGTGTCTTCATTTCACACTCTTTTTTTTTTTTTTAAGTCTATTTATTTTCTGTAGTAATCTCCACACTCTGTCTTGAAGATAGTTTAGCTGGGTATATAGTTCTGCTCTGACAGGATGTTCTGTTCTTTTTTCCCAGAACCTGGAAAAATATTTCTCTGGCTTCTGGCTTTCGCTGTTGTTGTTGCAAAGACTTTATGTATAACATTGTTTTCTCTCACTCTCTCTGATTGTATTTTTAAGACTGTCACTTTGGTTTTAGTATTTTATAGTTTAAATATGGATAGGTATCCATATATTTTTATTTATCTTGCTTCGGATGCTTCAATCTGAATCTTTTGTTAATTCTTGAAAACAGATTCCAAGATATTATCACTTTGAGTGTTGCCACTCCCTCATTTCCCCTATTCCCACTTTCTGGAATATGGATCTGATATATGCTGAACCTACATTCCATCCTCCATGTCTTATAGATTTTTTCCCATATTTTTCATGTCTTTACCTTTTTTGCTGCATTCTAGATAATTTCTTCAGCTTTATGTTCCAGTTCATTGCTTCTGTCTTCAGCTACATATGATCTATCCATTAAGTTTTAAATTCAATGAATATATTTTTCATCAGTATAGTAGTATTAGTAGAGACAGCAGATGTATTTTGTTCTTTTTAAAATCTTTATAGCCTTTCATTAGTCATGTTTTAGACTTGCTTTTTATTCGTTTTTCTGTTTTAGTTTCCCTCTGTTATTTATTAAGAACTCTGTTGTTTTTACTGCTGATTATTGCTCATATAATGGAGTTTTGGATTGCATGTTCATAACCAGCAGGATTTCATCAGCA
This sequence comes from Canis lupus baileyi, assembly GCF_048164855.1. NCBI lineage: Eukaryota > Metazoa > Chordata > Mammalia > Carnivora > Canidae > Canis > Canis lupus. The sequence goes on along the minus strand of NC_132867.1, from coordinate 31,258,258 downwards.
GGAATCTTATGGAGCTTGTGATGATGAGGTCTCTATGTAGGGAGGATTTATGTGTGTGTGTGTGTGTGTGTGTGTGTGTGTGTGTGTGTGTGTTTTGCCAAGTATCTTGGGGCATAACCAACCTTGGACAATTTTGTTAGTTTCTTAGATGAGGTTTCTTGGTAAAGATCATGTGAATTTAAAACCCAGACTCTTGAAAAACCAGGCCTGTGATTACATATTCTTCAGGGAGACTAATTTTTTTCTCCAAAGCTGAGCCCAGGCTGAGACATGTTTTCTTGCCATTTTTTTTTCAAGAAGGCTGATTTGTTTCTCATCCACCTTTTTAATGACTATTTAACCCTTCCAGGTCCCAGTTTTATAGGAAGAGCTCTTTTTCTCATATATATAGTATGTAATGTCAGTTTTTATTTATTTATTTGTTTGTTTATTTATTGGAAAATCTTTATTTCAACTTCTTAACTTACATTGGTCTAATAACTCATAACTTGCCTTCATGCACCTGTTAAACCCTGGTTGTAAAGACCATCAGATGGTCCTAGTGTAGCCACAGGGTCAATGCCAGCTAACTTCTCCAGTTCTTTGATCCTCTTCATATTTGTTCCCTGTTTGCATCCCTTATATTGAGTCATTCACGCATTTAAAGGATGTCTGTTATATTTTACTCAGCAGTTGTAGATGTTTTGTTGGAGAAATAATTTCAGATCACCAGTTCTACAAAATTTCCAGAAATGGATTAGTTCCTATTCTGTAATCAGTTCTTTGGGGCTATATGAGTACTATCTTTAGACAGGAGGTGGAATGGATAATAACTGTACACATATTTCCCACATATCTGGGGAAATTTGGGGTCTAGTGGATTAAGAGGTAAACAGTACAGAAATGGCATTGCTTTAAACTACTGGTAATTTGCTTTTGTATTAGAGGAGAGCTGCCTGGGTTCAAATCCCCCAAAGTTACTTCACTTCTCTTTGCATCAGTTTCTTCAATTTATTATCATAGCATCTGTTTCACAGGTGGTAAGGATTACATGAGTTAATAAACACAAAGTTGTCAGAACAGGGTCTGGCACACGGTACTTGAATGTATTTGGTACACTAATGGTATTTTCAACTCACCAACTTCTCTCACTAGTGCTAAGGCAAGTCGAGTGAAGAAGGTGTTGTTTATGCTGGACCAGAGTCTTAGATCTGCAAACATCGGGGTCAGCCAATGGGTTGCAGAATTAGGGACCCCCAGAGAGCAGGAGAGACTCAGAGAGGAGACTAGAGTCATTGGGTCACCCACCCTTCCAATACTAAAATCTTTGTGACTCCAGGATTTGTATTACTAAGGAATGCTAGATCCTTGTAGAAGGATAAAAACACACCAGCCTCATTAGAATAGTGACCTAGTATAATCAAATTTCAGAGAGCCCTCACCTCTACCTTTGAAGGTCCATTACATAGCTCGAATGACAAGAGTATGGACTTTGGAAACCAGACAATTAGTGGGTTCAAATCCTACCTCTAAATTTTACCAGGAGACGTAGAGCTGGGGTAGGGAGCCAGATGGGGGTAGGGGTAGATAACAGGGGAGCAGTTATTCTTTCAGTGCACGTTACCTCCAAAGTGGTGCCTTTTCAAGAATGTTAAATAAGTTGACAGGGTGGCTGAGACCAATGGCCCCCAAATCCTTAAAATCATGATCCCCATCAGCAGAAACATTTTGGGAACATGCCTCCAATATATGTACATTTACCTACAAACTGTGTACCCTTCAGCTGCCAATTTTTATGTTAATTTTAAGCCAAGGGTGACTCCTTTTTTTTTTTTTTTTTTACGATTGGAAAGAAACCAATATGAAAGAACAAAAGTTCTAACATCTTCCTTCTACATCCGCTGGATCGCCTCGTGTGTGCCCTCACTTTGGATGAACTGAGTCGAAGAGATACTGAAGGCAGAATGGGGCAAGGTTCTCATCTGGAAAGTGAGGCTAATATTTACTTTGTAGGGCTGCTATGAGGAGGAAATCAGATAACACAGTGCTCAATTAACTTTTACTCCCTACCTTTCCGTCCCTTGCCCGAAACTGCTGCTAGGCTGCCCTTTCCAATAAAGCGCCTGGGAGAGTAGAGCCATCAATAATGGAGCCACTTGCTGGCCCAGACTCCTCTTCTCTGCTACAGAACGAGCCAGCAGACCACGTTTCAAATGTAGTTACTTCCCATGGAAACAGACTGGCAGTTTCAGACGCCTCTCTTCATCTCTCTTCTGTGACAGCTGGACAACTCTTTCAGACATTCAGGTTGTGTTCCTTTGGTTATGAGCTGGCTTTTCATCCCATAAGATTTGTGAAAGTAAAGACAATCCCTGGATCAAAGGATGATGTGACTAAGGCAAAAGAAAATGCAGAACTCTGCGTGCAGACACTGGGATGCAGAGATCCACTGATGGCTGGGAAAATACAGTCCCGATCTCCCTGGTGGGGAGTCCTGGAGGAGGGGTGAGGGACCACCCAGCCAGGCCCGGGCACCCCTGAGCGAACTGATGCTTGCAGGAGGTAGCCCTGCCCTCTGAACACCAGAACAGTGGTTCTCAACTCGGGCTGTACTAGAGTCGCCTGGCAGCTTTCAAAATGAGACCAGTATCTGGCCCACCCCAGACCAGTTAAGCAAGGAGCCCTGGAGCGCTGCTTGAGCATCCCCACATTTGTTCAGACTGAAGTGATTCTCCTATGCCACCAGGGTGGAGATCCACCGCTTATCTGAGCAGAACAGGAAGGTTTGCTCTCTCCTAAATGGACACCTGCATCCCCTCCTGAGGCCTCAAGATCAATTGACTTACCCTTTTTCTTCATTCTGAGATTTTTGGCCAGTGAAATAAGGAGCTAGGGTTGGGTTTATTTGCTGGGCTGCAAATGATCTGGTAACAAGCATTACTTCGTGTTGGCTTGGGCTACTTGGCAGGGAGCAAGACATCAGCTCAGAGAACTCCTTCCATCTTTGAGATCTGGGGACAGCTTGATGCAAGGAGACTTTAAAGGCTGCCCCACTCTCCTTGTGTTTTTTTTTCTCCCTTTCCTTTTGCTACATGCCCTAGGGTGAAACCAAACGTGTGGACATATGCTCATGCCTTCTTTGTCAAAAGTCCAGAGTTTTCTAGGCCTCCATGTGGGAACTAGAATGATTTTGTACCCCTTCCTTCCCTCTGTCTCTCCCCATTCCTCTCAATGAGCCCATCAATCATTCTGAACTTTTTGAGAAGAGAGAAAGGGGGAATGCAGGGAGACAAGAGAAGATGCTGCTGGCCTTCAGCAGAGAGACAAGGAAAGACAAATCACCAAAAAACCAAAAAAAAAAAAAAATGTAAAACAAAACAACAAAAACGAGACCTGAGGGACATGACAAAATAAGTTTGAGAGACACGCTGAAACATCACATCTTTAAAGCAGGACAGGGGTGCCTGGGTGGCTCAGCTGGTTGAGCATCTACCTTCAGCTCAGGTCATGATCTCCAGGTCCTGGGATCAAGCCCCATGTCAGGCTCCTGGCTCAGCTGGGAGCCTGCTTCTCCCTCTGCCTCTGCCTCTCCCCCTGCTCACGCTCGTTTGCTCTCTGTTATCTGTTTTCTTAAATGAATAAATTTAAAATCTTTTTAAAAATTAAATAAAAATTAAAAAGAAATAAAGCAGGACAAAATATAGAGGATCTTTTGCTTTTTATGGCTGGAACCCAAGAAGGCACCCCTCCCTCCTCTCAGCACTCATCCCTGCCTTGTTCTTTGAACAAAGATGATGCTGACATTACACTTCTGTTTGGGAAAAAAGAAAAAAACAAAAAAATCAATGATCAATTTGGACCTCTTAGGCCAAATCCCCAATGTGGGAATGCAGTCAAAAAAACAACTCCATCCCAGAGAGGGAAATGGATGAAAGCCGAGTGTATCTGAGTATGGGATTAAGGATCACAGGCACTAGTTTTGCATGAACTGCTCTTGTCTTCCTGGGATATGTTTTTTAACGCAGTGATGACAGCCTTCCAGTGGCCGCTGGCAGCATCTCAATATCTTCAGGGATGAGAGGGAAGGGGGTATTTGGGAAGCCTTTTTCCCAGCAGGCTTGGAGGTGATTAGCACAAGTCACGAGCACGGAGGGGGAGGAGGAGGCCACGATGTAGCCCCTGGCTTATTAAGAGTGAGATCCGATGCTGGAATCCCCGGGCAAAAAAAAAAATCAATGACCCAGGAAAACTATACCAGCTGACAGCCCCAGGAAAAGGCTCGAGGAAGAGCTGCAAAGAAGAGAAAGGCTTAAGTAACTTTCCAAAACTCTGCACTGTTAATCTCCTGGGAAGCCCTATACTGTACACACAATGGCCGGGACCCCTGACATTCTGGTACTTTCTCTCATGCGGAAACACCATCCTTCCTCCATCCCGTTCGTCCCAGGGCAAAGGGCTCCCAAGTTCCCTCCACCCTCCCTCAGCTTCAGTTTTTGATGTTTCCCTTGTTTAGAAAAACAAGCAAGTATCTGTACTGTGGAAGGCTGGGCTATTCTTACAAGGCTCTGTGGGGAGGCAGGGGGCACTGTCTCCTTACAGACCTCTGGTTTCTAATCCCTCCAAGTTCCTAAAAAAAAAAAAGACCAGGAGCACCTGCCTCTTGGAAAGCAAGCATCAGGTTTTGAGGTCCTGGGGTGGGGGGGGCGGTTAGAATTACGTGATCAAGATCCACTGCTTTGGCTAAAGCATTCCACCAACCTTCAGACAGTCATCTGCATATCACACAGGGGGTCCCCAAAGGTTTCAAGCCAAATTGATCAACATCGAAAGACTCCATCCTTCTCTCTGAGCCTTCTCTCACACTACCCCAATGCCACACAATATGGCATTTAGGTTTAAACTTGAACGCGTCTGTGCTTTGGGAGGATGTAATTTTTTTTTCTTTCCTTCTTCCTGAAAGGCTCCTTGACACTTTCCCTAGTCCTCAGATCCTTAAAGAGCAAGGCTGATCAGCGTTAAAAATGGGGGCTGCTTGTGGATAGATCTGGCCATATCACCACCTACCGCTGGCTCAGGGAGTTTTCAACCTTGGAATTCAGGTTCACACCGAAAGCACCGAAGTAATAAAAGCACCGAAGTAATATTTTTATCATTTATGTCATTTAGAAGTACATGTATCCAAATATCCCTTTCCTTCCGCCCCCCCCCCCCATACAGCATCCCTGTTGGAGAGCTCCAGCACCCCCTCTCTTATGGTTGCTACATACAGACAATTCCAAACCTGGGTGGTAACCTACAGACTGTCCCCAAGTACTGCATGGGCTTCACTAAAGAAACAAACCCCAAGTGTCTATAATCTGGGAAAACAATCTAATGGTCACACTGCAATTTACCTAAAGCAATATTTGTTCAGTTGCAGTGATGTCACCAAAAAAAAAGGGGCTTGTCAGCTTTGCAAAGAAGACTCTTTGCAATATTCAGAGCTAGACGGTGGCTGATTCAGAAGGGCTCACCGTCGCTGAAATCAGCAAACACAGAACTTTTCTAGCAGCCAAGAAAGTTCTATTTAAAAAAAAAAAAAAGTCAATAGCACTTGAAAAGCATTTCCCCAGCACATTTACCACAGCATTCTGACCCTGTGGTGCTCGATTTTAAGGACCACGGTTTGCTTGCCAAATAGGCATATCTTGGCTTCCTTTGAGAGGTAGAAACACTGCCTTGATATTAAATATTCAAAGCAAAGAACCTCTGACCTAAGGGCTCTCAGCTAACAATGACATTCTCTGTAAGTAAACTAGAAACCCAACTCAGCTTCTGGTTTGCCAGTGTTCTCTGCCATGTACTAGTCTATTGCACAGCGGGGTGAGCAGTGACTCCATTTACCATGATTAGATTGCAAAAGACCCTGCAGGCAAAAGCCTGGACTTGGCAGTAGATCCCCGGAGGAGGGGGAGAGTGGGGTTCCGAGCCGCCTCCTGGGCCCCGGGCAGGGGCTGGGAAAGGGTGAGGGCCTCCGGCTTCACCGGAGGGAGACCCAGGTCTGTTACAACTGCGAGGACTTTGCTACTCTTTGCAAAGCGCAGCGGTAATACAAGCATGCGGCTCCTGTAGCCCCATCATCAACCCAGAAACTTCTCTCACTTGGTGGAGCCACACCGGCAACCCCAGAGCTGAGATCCGCTGCGTGGGAGAGCGTGGCTGGGGGAGTCTCCCCAAAAGAAAAGCCTCACGGTTTACTGGGAGGAGGACGTCCTGGTTTTTTGTAAAGGAGACTGGGACTGGCGGGGGTTGGGGGCGCTGGTACCTTTTGGAGGTAAAGCCAAGACCCCCCCACCCCGCACCCCCCCCCCGCCCCCAGTCTCTGATCTGTAAACTCCTGCTCCTCCGGCCCCTCCCTGCCCGCCCGCGCAGACTTCAGGTCAGACGTCCCCGGGGCCAGTCTCCTTACAAGGGCACCCAAGAGGCCGGCGGGGGCGCAGCGGGACTAAAGCGAGTGGCAAACCAAGCGCAACTCCTCGGAGCACAGCACGTGGATCGCGCAGCGCTGGGCGCGGCGCAGGCTTTGGCTCCAGGGAACACGCATCCGTCAGAGTCGGGTCCCCGCTGCCGGGGCCCGCTGCTGGGGAACCGACGAGGTAAACAGCAGGGCGAGAAACTCCAAATACGTTACCCACCCTTCGTCCTTGGGGAGAGGCGGGGAGGGGCTCCTCTGCCCTCACTGCGCGCAGCCACCTCTACGCCGAAGGCTCGCACCAGGCAAGAACCCTGGCTCTGAGCGCGCCTCGACTTCAACCCAACCCGGCCGTGCCCTCCCCCCGCCCCCCGCGCGGGCGGCTGCCCCCAGCCCAGGGCTCACCTGGGCGCGCACCGCGGCGCCGGGGGGCGCAGGGCGAGGGAGGGCGCTTCTTACCGGAGAAGTCCGTGAGCGCCGCGATCTCCTTGGAACAGACCAGGACGGTGCAGTAGAAGAGGCGCAGGAGCTGCCCGGGAGGCTCTACCTGCCGGCGGAGTCCGGGATGCTGCGCGGGCTGCGGCGCGGGCGGCGGGCGCGCGTGTCCAGGCAGAAGCATGGTGCCCGGCGCACCCCAGCGCGGGCGCGGGCCGGGGGCGCGACGGGGGTCCCTGGGCGGACGGCAGCGTCACATGGCGGGGCGAGGCGGGGACCCTGCACCTCCCGGCGCAGGCTGCGGAGCCTCTCCCCGGCGCAGGCCAGCGCCGGCTCCCCAGCAGAGGGGAGGGGGCGGAGAAGTGGGGCGGGGCGAGGAGCCCCGGGAAGGATCCGCGTAGTTTCCCCCCCACACACCCCCGAGAGGAAATCTCCGCTGCCGCCCCGCGGGAGGAAACGGGGCGGGGGGGGCGAAGGGAAAGTGCAGCCTTCGCGCGCGGGGCGGCTGCGGAGGCCGGTCCCTGGCGAGCTGCCCGCCGCGGAGGGCGCCCCCAACAGCGCACCGAGGGCCGCGCCACTGGAGCGCCTTCCACGCCCGGGTCCCCGCCCCGGAGACGGCCCGGCACCCCCCTCCCGCCCCCGCCCCCGCCCGGCCCGGCCCGGCCCGCGCTGGCCGCGTGCCAGCCTCGCCCTGGCCGCGGGAGGAGCGCGGCCGGTGCCCGTGACGCACTTTGCAGCCAGCGCCGCGCGCGGAGCCCAGGCGCTCCCGGGGCGGGGCCGAGGCAGGGGCCGCGGGGAGGTGGCGACCTGGAGGTGTGGGACCCCAGCGCCCACGTCCCTGCGACCCCGCGGCGCGCCTCCTCGTAGAATCACCAAGCGCGCACAGTTATCCCCATTGCACGGAGGGGGAGACTGAGGCCCCCGCGCTCTGCCCAAGCCCACGCAGCCAGGACGCGAATCAGAAAGGGTTCGAGGGGAAGCGGGGTGGGGGGAGGACCGTAGGGGGGGGATTCAAAGCGGGTCAGACGGTTTCAGGCCACAGCCGGCCGGTTTCTTTTCTTCTTGCGCCCACTACGCTTCCTTTGCGTCCTGGTTGGTTGTCGGCTGCGCTCGCTCCGAGGATCTGACACCGGCCGGGCAGAAGTGGCACCGAGCGCTAATAATCGGGCTTTTGTTTTAAAATGGGCCACCGCATCTTTCTGAACCTCTCGATTACGCGCGGTGTGACCCAGGCCCGGCCTGCGGGCTCGGGGCTGCAGCCGACAAGTGCGTGGGAGCGCGCGGGGTACGGGAACCGGGGGGCCCCTGCGGACCCCGCGAGCGTCCCGGCCGGGCGGCGCCGGCGGCGGGGCGGAGGGGCGGCGGGGCGGAGGGCCGGGCCGGAGGGCGCTCGGCACAAAGTGTTCCCGAACACCGCGGGGAGGCTCTGCCAAGTTCTCGGCGGGCCTGACGCGGAAACGTAGATAATGAGGCCCAAGGGCGGGACCAGGCGCACTGCCCCAGCCGGCTCCCCACTGCACTGGCTTGGGGACGGGACACCCAGACTTACCTGTGGGACCCCCGTACAGGTGCGCCGCGAGGACCCAGGGGCCCGCCGGACTTGGTGCTCCAGCAGGGGCAAGCTCGGAGCTGCTGGTATTTCTGGCGCCTTCCTCCGCGTCTGTCGGTGGAGGTGGCAAAGGCTAAACCCCAGACACGATGAATTTTAAAATCCACATTAAAAATACTCAACCTCCTCCCAGCGCCTGGCTGGCTCAGTGGTTAGAGCACGCGACTCTCGGGTCTCTAGGTTGTGAGTTCAAGCCCTATGTGGGGTGTGGAGATTATTAATATATGTATTTTTTTAATCTTAAAGCTAGGCCTCAACCTTCTCAATAACTTTTGGACATATTAGTGTGCGCTTTTTAGGTCTGGGAAACTGAGATTGGGAAGGTAGGTAAGGATGGCTAGCACTTAGGAGCCAGTAAGTAAGTAACGTTTGCTGAAATATCAGACCCCTCATCCCATGTGGTTTAGGTATGAACTGGTGTGTGCTTGGGGCTGCGGGGGCTGCAGGGGCTGGGACAGGAAAGGGGCCTTGCTCCCACAGGACTGGGGGCAGTCTCTACTGTCCTGTAGTGTAGGCATAAGCTGGCTTCCACATGCCAGTGTGGGCTCCGTTGCTAACTGTGCACTCCCCTGGTTTCCTTCTCTGTAAAATCTCAGGCTTGTGACACTTTAATTAGTTGATACAGGTGACGTGGGTAGGACAGGGCCTGGAGCTGGTAAATGCTCGGTCAATATTAGTCATTATCACAGACAGGAAGACAGTGACTGGAGAATCATAAACTAAAAGGGGCCACAGAGCCAAAGTGTTGGGTAGCCGAGTGGAAGGGAGGGAGGTGTCAGGGACTTCTAAATTAAAAAAAATTATTTTATTGGAGTCTAGTTGACATACCATGTTTTATCAGTTTCAGGGGGACAACATAGTGATGGGACAATTCTTTATATTACAACATGCTGGGCACAATTAAGTGTAGACACCATCTGTCACCATTTGTTGTTGCAATATTATTTACTCTATTCCCTATGCTGTCCTTTTCATCTCCATGACTGATTTCTTTTATAACTGGAAGTTTGTACTTCTTAATCCTCCTCACCGACTTCTCTCATCCCCTCAGCTTCCTCCCTTCTGGCCACCACTCATTTGTGCTCTGGGTGTATGAGTCTCTTTCCAGTTTGGTGGTCTGTTCCTGTGTTTTGTTTTAAAGGTAAGATGGATAGGAAAGATGGAAGGAGTTTACCAAGCAAAAACTAGCCAAAGCTAGGTGTTTGGGAGGGTGAACATTTTAGAAAAAGGGATCAGTGGTGTGCCTGGGTGGCTCAGTGAGTTAAGCATCTGACTCTTGATCTCAGCTCGGGTCTCGATCTCATGGTCATAAGTTCAAGCCCTGTGTTGGAGCCTACTTAAAATTAAGAAAAAGAAAGAGAGAGAGAAAGAGAGAAAGAAAGAAAGAAAGAAAGACCAGCATGTGTGAAATCCAAAGGAGCGTGGTTCCATAGAAGAATGGAGAAAAGTCTACAGTGAACAGGACAGAAATCAAAGGGCAAGGCTTGGTGATGTGAAGTTGTCAGCCAGAGCTCAGAGATACGGAGAGCACTGTGCTCAGCACTTCCATCTTTACCCTGAGACCTTGTGAGCTTTCCCTTCTTTATCTTAAGCCACCAAAAGATTGGTAGCAGATGAGTGAAATGATCATCTGTATGTTGGTAGAGGATTGGTCTGGCTGCTGAGTGTCACTGGACTAAAGGGGTCAAAGGTGAGTCCAAGGATTTTTATACCGAAAAGAAGTGAAGGCAGAGACTCAAACTGGTCCTTGGAAGCCAATATTCACTGAAGCATTATTCACAATAGCCCCAAGGTGGAAACAGTCCAAGTAGTCATCCTCAGATGAGTGGATGAACTAAATGTGGACTTGTATTCACTCATAAAAAGGAATGATTTCTGATATATGCTGCAACATGGATGAGTCTTGAAAACTTTATGCTGGGTGAAATAAGCCAGGCACAAGATGATAAATATTGTATGATTCCACTCATATGAAGTATCTAGAAAAGGCACATAGAGACAAAAAGTGGATTAGAGGTTACTAGGAGCTAGAGGAAGAGAGAATGAAGGATTTTTTAAAATTTGTTTATTCATGAGAGACACAGAGAGAGGCAGAGACATAGGCAGAGGGAGAAGCAGGATCCCTGGAGGGAGCCCGATTCAGGACTCCATCCCAGGACCCTGGGATCACGACCTGAGTCAAAGGCAGATGCTCAACCACTGAGCCACCCAGGTGTCCCAAGGGAATGAAGGATCTTGCTTAATGGGTACAGAGCTGTTGTTTGGGGTAATGAAAAAGTTCTGGAAATAGTGGTGAGGGTTGCACGGCATCATGAATCTAATTAACACCACTGAATTGTACACTTAAAATGGCAAATGCTATAGGTTTTTACAACTTCACAAAATTAATAACGTGGTATTCCAAAACCCATCAAACTGTATACTTTAAGTGGGTCGGCTGTGTGGTACGTGAATTATATCTCTATAAAGCTGATTTTTTCTTAATCAAACAATAACAACATCTGAGTAGGTCCAAGAAGATGACTGGGGGGGTGGGGGGAGCGTAGCCAGGAGGCTATGGCTGTGCTTTGAGCTGGGGCTTTGCTGGTCCAGAGAAAAGGGGCAAGTGGTCAAACTGGATTGGGCACTGGGGAGGATGGACGGTGCTGGGTGGCTAAGCTGTTGTGGGACACAGGGGAGAGGAACCCAAAGGACAACTCTCAGCTGCCCTCCTCTTTGCCCCTCCGCTACTTGCTGTGAAGCCACATTTTAGTCCTAATCTGATCTCTTTAAGAATTTTTGCATCTTGGGACACCTGGATGGCTCAGTGGTTGAGCATCTGCCTTCGTCTCAGATGGTGATCCCAGGACCCAAGATCAAGACCCACATCAGACTCCCTGTGAGGAGCCTGCTTCTCTCTCTGCCTATGTCTCTGCCTCTCTGTGTGTGTCTCATGAATAAATAAATAAAATCTTTAAAAAATATTTGGCATCTTGCAAGAAAATTAAAGAATTCCATTTATCTCCCTCTCTGGATTCCACACTTCCAAGTTCCTTTGTGCCCCCAACCAAATGGAAAGCAGTTACTGCCTAGCCCCCATTTCCCTCTCTCTAAATATTATATAGTTGAATGCCTCAACTTTGAGCCACCATAAAAGCTCTTAGGGTGAAGAACTAAGAGGAAAGCACACACTCCAAAGAGAGGGAAACTCTTGTAAAATCAACGTGGGGCATGAAGAGAAATGACCTTTCCCACCAAGACAGTTCCCCCCTGAACTCTTTCTCCTGTGATGGAATTTTAAAAATCACGACCCATTATAGCCACTTGGTTACTCGGCACGACTGCAGGGAATGGAATTGAAGCAGGTACAGTCTGGTGAGGATGAGCCAAACACTACAGCTCCTAAAGTGTCACCACTCTCAGCAACCCTTTGAGATAGGGGCTAACCAGCACCAGCTGCACAATTCACTGGCCTAGTGCAAAATGAAAATTTGGGGTTTTTGTTCAAAAATAATTAAGAATTGGGGCACCTGGGTGGCTCAGTGGTTGAGCATCTGACTTTGATTCAGGGCATGATCCCGGAGTCCTGGGATCGAGCCCCACAATTGGACTCCCTTCGGGGAGTCTGCTTCTCCCTCCGCCTATGTCTCTGCCTCTCTCTGTGTGTCTCTTATGAATAAACAAATAAAATCTTTTAAAAAGTAATAATAATTAAGAATTTCGAGACAACAGCAGCAAAGCATTTAAACCAAGCGTGGGGGATTCCTGGGTAGCGCAGCAGTTTGGCGCCTGCCTTCGGCCCAGGGCGCGATCCTGGAGACCCGGGATCGAATCCCACATCGGGCTCCCGGTGCATGGAGCCTGCTTCTCCCTCTGCCTATGTCTGTGCCTCTCTCTCTCTCTCTCTCTGTGACTATCATAAATAAATAAAAAATAAAAAATAAAAAATAAACCAAGCGTGGGCTCTTTGAGCATGTGGCCCTGAGCGACTGCACAGGTCACATGCCCGTGAAGCTGGCCGTGGTGCTACCGCTAACTCTTTGTCTCAGATGTGGAAACCTATGAGACAAACTCACACAGATCATCTGTAGCAACATCTGAAGCTTTCTTAAATGGCAAAGACAGAAATTGGGGATGGAGGCCGATACAGAGTAAAAGTGTCCCTTCTTAGGTGATGGCACCATTGGGTGCTCTTGGCCCTCTTTGCACACAAGTGTGAGAAATGCCCCTGTACCTGCCACATTCGCTCTGTGTCAGAGGCATCCTTTGCAGGATATTATAAATTCCATGCCTTTTTTCTTCTTTGGAAGCAATCCTGTCCCTTCTTTCAGCTCTAAGTGACATTCCTCTTTTCCTCCTTGTCTGACACCCTGGCTACTTCCTTCCCCACGGAAGCCTGCCTACATTGGAGTCTGTTGCGTGCTCAGACCCCAGCGCTGCACCTCACCCCTTTCTTCTGTGCCACCAAAGGTAAAGCTCTGCGCTTTCAACAAAGACTGGCTACAGCCGTTCTCAGAAGACAGAAGCCACCATTTGTCAGCCTCAAAGAAACCAACCTTTCAGCTCAGGAGACTGAGGCCGAATGTTGTCCAGAGCTAAAAAGGCTTATTTTTAGAAAGCAACAAATGGTGGTTTGTTTATAGAGCTGGCACCAAAGAGGCACATCAATAGCAAAGAGCCTGCTCGCTGAGGACTGGAGGTTTGGGCGGGGGGGCACTAGGAGGGTTGTGTAGGCATGTTTGGCCCAGAAGCCTACAGAAGGTAGCCTTTAAGGATATGCCAACTGATGTGTCTACGGCAGTCCATCCAAGGTCAAAGGCATCAGGCGCAATAGTGTCTACTCTGTCACACAGGGGCATTTGACCTCTCTGCCCCCATTTTCCACATCTGCAAAATGAAAAGTTTGGGCTCTACAGTCCATTTTGGCTCTAAAAGCCCATAACCTATTTAAATTAAACATAAGATTTCAGGAAATTGGGCTAAATCTATGTGATTCCTTGACATTCCCTGATGTTCCCTGAAATTCATAATTTCATTCGTTTTTGTACATGCTATCAGTTTGCTTCTATGTCAATCATATTTTTCCCTTTCTAAAAGAAGAATGCAATGCAAGCAAACTCCTGGGGGTTCTTAGAGCACTGCGAATGAGTAAATTCTGATCCATGGGAGATTTCAGTGTAAAAATTCCCAAGTATTCAAAGCGGTTTTCAGAACTCAGTTTCTGAAAGAGAGTAGACGAGTCCCCCTCAAGACTAGAAGGTGTTGAGTTCCCATGGAAGCTCTAAGGTTGCTCCCTACTGCCTTCTGCAGATACTGCAGAAAACCGAGTCGGCCCGAGAGACACCCTCGTCTACTCCAGAGGACCCCTAACTTCCTCTCCACCCTCTTGTCCTTGCTTCCCTTCCCTGTTGGGGGCCAGGCACCCTTCTTACCCAGCTCTCTGCCATCAGAAAGGAATGTGTGCTGATGGAAGGAAGCTGTTGGATGTAGTATGTGGGAAAGAAGCACACGTAGCTCTGAAAACCAAGCTTGTCCTGCAGGCCGGCACAGTGTAGGCAATGGTTAATTGTATGGGTTCTGTGGTCAGAGCTCAGGCACAGAGGTTCGAATCTCAGCTTGGCCGCTGTGGACACTTGTGTATGGATGGTGGTGCCGTTTAGAGCTAATATAACTGAGAGATTAGAGTAGAATCCTCATAGATGGTAGCAATGATAATAAATATAACCATATTTTATTTATATTAATAAATATGCCCAATATTATTATTATTGAGCATATTAATATTATTATTTATTGAGCATGAGACAGTGTTTGACTTCCATCTGAACCCATGCGAATGTCTTTTTTTAAGATTTATTTATTTATTCATGAGAGACACAGAGACAGAGAGGCAGAGACATAGGCAGAGGAAGAAGCAGGGAGTCCAATGTGGGACTCGATCCTGGATCCTGGATCCTGGGATCAGGACCTGAGCTGAAGACAGATGCTCAACCGCTGAGCCACCCAGATGTCCCCTTGGGAATTTCTTTGTGATTAAATACACTTTCCATCCTTAGGTAGTGATGAAAGTAGTTTCCAACGTATTCATGTCAAGGACAGTAGTCCTGGCCCCCTGGTGGAATTTTGTTTTCCTTTTCCTGTGAACTGGTTAGGACACTCTCCCCAGTCCTGGTTTTTGAATATCCCCTTTCTCTCCCCACCTCTGGTCCACTGTCAGTCTCCTCGGGCCTGGCTCACCCCATCGCCCTCTTCCTCCGCCCAGAAACGTCCCAGTCCCCCAACCCTGTGTGATATACCTGAGTTCTTGGGACCCGAAAGAACTTTCTTCCAAAATGGCAGCAGCCAAATCTGATGCCAGCTCTTCAAATCCTCAAAGGCTTGATGCTCCAGATATAGAAATATGCTTAGGTACAGACAGATATAAATTACTTTTGTTGTCATAAGATGCACATAACATAAAATTTAACCTCTTGACCATTTTTAAGCGGATAGTTCAGTGGCATTAAGTACATTCACTTTGCTGTGCAAGCATCACCACTAGACACCTCTAGACCTTTTTCATTTTGCAAAACCAAAACTCTGTACCCACTAAACACTAGCTTCCCATTCTCCTCTCTTCCCAGGGCCTGACAACCACCATTCTACTTTCTGTCTTTATGAGTTTAACTACTTCAGATGCTCATAAAATAGAATCATACAGTATCTGTCCTTTTGGGACTGGCTTATCTCACGTAGCAAAACGTCCTTAAGATTCATTCATGTTGTAGCAAGTGTCAGAATGTCCCTCCTTTCTGATGTTGAATAATATTCCATTGTATGGCTAGATCACATTTGTTTGCCCGGTCACCTGTCACTGGACACTTGGGTTGCTTCCACCTCTTGGATATTGTGAATAATGCCGTTATGAATATGTACCAAATTTTTTTAAATTTTATTTTTTAAGATTTTATTTATTTATTCATGAGAGAGAGAGAGAGAGAGAGAGAGAGAGAGAGAGAGAGAGAGGCAAAGATCCAGGTAGAGGGAGAAGCAGGCTCCATGCAGGGAACCTGATGTGGGACTAGATCCCAGGTCCCCACCATCAGGCCCTGGGCCGAACGCGGCGCTAAACCACTGAGCCATCCGGGCTGCCCTTTTTTTTAAAGTTCATTCCCAAGAGAAAGACTTTCTTGTTCAAGGCTGAATAACATTCCATTGTATGTATGCACGGCACTACCCCTTCTAGTGACTTCATCTCTCCTCTAAAGAAGAAAAGAGGATGGTCATGTATATGCCCAGTTGGCTTCCCATTGGTCAACAACAGTAAATACCCTTCAGCCAAAGCCTCAGGAAGGTGAGAGATTGACTGAGAGGCCCAGGACTATTGCACAGGCTCTGGGGAAGGGAGATAGCTGGAGTTTCAGAAGGTCCAAGTCCTGCACACCAGGCAAGGAAATGCCACTAGGAACTGTCAGTGGCACCCTCTGTAGGTGAGAATCTCAATTTATGTCTTCGTAATGGTGACAGGAGCCCACAAATTTCAAAAATAATTTTTTGTTGTGGTCAAATATGCGTAACATAAAATTTACCATTTTAACCATTTTTAAGTGTATAGTTTAGTGGTGTTAAGGACAATTCTGAGACAGATTTTTGGTACAGTTGTTTCCATTAAAAAGTACTGGTTCTAAAAACTACTTAAAAAAATAAAAATAAAAACTACTTAAAACTCTCTCCCTCTACTTCTCCCCCTGCCTCCCCCCGCCCCACAAATGTTCTATAAAACATTCTCCCTTCCTTTTGGAGATTTTATGACATATTATTATCACTAAGGGGCCTTTTACTATTAAATTTAAGTGGCTAAGGGTGCCTGGGTGGCTCAGTTGGTTGCAGATCTGTCTTCAGCTCAAGTCATGATCTCAGGGTCCTGGGGTCAAGCCCTGTATCGGGCTCCCTGCTCAGTGGGGAGTCCTTCTGCCCCTCCCCTGCTTGTGCTTTCTCTCTCTCAAAAAAATAAAATCTTTAAAGAAATCTAAATGGCTAATTGAGACAAACAGTTTGGAAACCAGTCTTCCACCACTGATGAAGACAGGGGTAGCAGGTATTCAGGATAATATTCATTTAGCCTTCTGAGTGTTCTGGGCAGACTTGATGACCTTACCAGCTCCAGTAGCTTTCTTGGCCACTGCTTTGATGACACCCACATCAACTCTGTCTCATGTCAGGAACACCAAAATAACCCAGAGGAGGATAGTCAGAGAAGCTCTCTACACACATGGGTTTGTCAGCGACCATATCAGCAATGGCTGCATCACTGTATCACCAGCTTTCAAGAATTTAGAGCCATCCTCAAGCTTCTTCCTTGAACAACAATCAATCTCCTTCAGCTCAGTAAGCAGTGTGAGCTATGTGACAATATGCACAGGTGCATAGCCAGCACTGATGAGGCCTAGGTGGTTTGAGATAATCACCGGAGCCATGCAATCACCTGCTTCCATTAGTGGGTCATTTTTGCTGTCACCAGACAGGTTACCATGATGAACATTTTTATAGACACGTTCTTGGCATTAAGTCCACGTTGTCCCCAGGAAGAGATTCTCTCAGTTTCATAGTGCATTTCAACACACTTGACTTCAATTATAATGTTGGCTGGAGCAAAGTTGCCACCATGCCACGTTTGAGAACACCAGACTCCTCTGGGTCCACAGGAAAGGTACCAATACCTCTAATATGGTAGACATCCTGGAGGGGCAGATGAAAGGGCTTGCCAGTTGGATGAGTTGTGGCAGATGCCATTCAGAATCTCAGGTAGCATGGTTCCACTGGTATTGCCATCTTTATGGGGGACTTTCCATCCCTTGAACCAAGGCGTGTTAGCACTTGGCTCCAGCATGTTGTCACCATTCCAGTAATTGGCACAGATGCTGCTGTGTCAGGGTTGTAGCCAACTTTTTAAAATTTAGGTGTTGACTTCCTTAATGATTTCCACAAACCTTTTCTGGCTGAAGAAATTCATCTGGTTAATATCAATAATTAGTTGTTTCATGCCCAGCATGTAAGCCAGAGGGTATGCTCATGGGTCTGCCCACTCTTGGAGATAGCTGCTTCAAATTCACCAACACCAGCTGCAGCAATCAAGATAGTACAGTCAGCTTGAGATGTGCTGTGATCATGTTTTTGATAAAGTCTCTGTGTCCTGGGGTATCAAAGCTGGTCGTACAATACTTTCTGGTGTCCAGTTTTCATGGGGAGATATCGATGGTGACACTAGCTTATGTTCAGATTTCAGAGTATCCAAACCCCAGGCATCCTTGAAGGGCCCCTTCCCCATCTCAGCAGCCTCCTCTTTAATTCTTCAGTGATTCTTTTGTCCATCCTACCTCACATGTAGATCAGATGGCCAGTAGTGGTGCACTTGCCTGAATCTACATGTCCAGTGACAACAATGTTGATATGAATCTTTCCTTTCCCATTTGACTTAGATGCAGCAGTGGTTTTCATGACACCTGCTCTGATGGCAAATCCATCACAAAAAAAGGGGTGCCATGTTTACTGTACATCAAGTTGCTATATATGCATAGATCTTTGTTTCAAATAAACTTTTATGTTGGAATATTCCAGATTTACAGAAAAGTAAAAAAGTGAGGGATTCTGTACACCCTCACCCAGTTTCCTCTAATATCTGTACCTTTCATGCTTACATGGTAATTTATTAAAACTAAGAAACTTCATTGGTACACTGCTGTTAAGTAAAGCCCAGATTTTATTTGCAGTTCACCAGGTTTTCCCCTGGGGTCCTTTTTCTGTTCCAGGATCCAGTCCAGGGTATCACAGAGCATTGTGTTGTCATGTCTCCCTGGGCTCATCTGATCTGTAACAGTTTCCAAGTCTTTCCTTGTTTTTCATGACCTTGACAGTTTAAAGAGTATACATGATATATTTTTTACTGTCCTTTGATTTAGGTTTGTCTGGCATCTCTCATGTGACTGGGCTGGGGTTATGGATTTGGGGAAGGATACTACAGAGGTGATATCCTTCTCATCCTATCACATCAAAGGTACATGATAACAATGGAACTTATCACCACTGATGTTAACCTTGACCATTCAGCTAAGATAGTGTTGGACATGTCTTCACTATAACTCACCAGTTTTCTTCTTTCCTAATCTAATCTTTGGAAGTTACTAAGTCTACACTGGTGTGTGTGTGTGTGTGTGTGTGTGTGTGCATGTGTGTGAATTAAGCTCCATTTTTTGGAGCAGGGAATATCTACATATATTATTTGGATTACTTTTGTAAGAAAGATTTGTAAGAAAACTTACTTTGTAAGGAAGATTTTTCTCCTGTTTATTTATTTGTGCAATCATTTTTTTATATCAGCATAGACTTACTTATATATTTATTTTATACCATAGATGATCATTGAATACAATGTTCATTATTTTGTCCTTCAGACTGTTCCATTAAGAATTATTTCAGGTTGGTTCCCTATACCCCTTTGACATATTCCTCCTCCCTATTTTTTTTCTCCAGAGTTTTGTACTTTATAGTATACAAGATGCTCCAGGCTCATTTTATGTGTGCTCTGTCCCAACCTTAGAATCAGCCATTTCTGCAAGGAGTCATGGTTCCTTTTACTCAATAATGATATTAAAAACCAAGATCTGGGCACTGGGTGTGCTAATTACTACTGGCGTGTCACTACTTTTAGGCCCCATCAGTGAACAGAACTAAAATATGAATGCATATGTACTAACCCAGGTAGAAAACATGTGCACACTTATGTCTGTATCTACCCATCTTAGTTTATATTAAGCTAGTTTATATTAAGTTTATATTAGGCTAAACATGAGATCATACTGGCTTCTCTAATGCTAATCCAGTCCCACAGGGTTCACTCTACCCCAACCGTCTTGGTTTTTTTTTTTTTTCGTCTTGGTTTTATATAACTTTCCTCTCCAACAGTGAGAAGGCTGGTCCGCATCATCCCCCATCCATTGATTGGATTTTGTTCAACCCAGGATACATGGAAAACAATTTTGGAGTCTTTAACCCATACTTCCATAACATGGGTCTGATTTTGAGTTTGTATTCTGTTTCACTAGGCTATTTATCTAGTCTTTTACCATTACCAGTATAATTTATTAAAACCTTGTCTATGTCTTCATGCATGATAAGGAAGACCCCATTATTCTTGTTGACTTAATCATCCATAGACCTTTTTTTTTTCCTACAAAGTTATCATGATTTTTTTGAGTTTCTTAATTTTGATTGAAATGGCAGTGGTGATATAGGTTGATTTAGGAAGAGTTAACAGAACGACAACACGAAGACATTCTTCTACAAACATATGTCCCTTTATTAAGTCAGATCTCTTTAAAAATGTTCTCCTTAACCATACTCTACAATATTTTTTAGTTCTGAGATAATTCACTGGTTTTCTCTCTCTTTGTGAATGGTGTCTTGTTTCCTACTATCTTTTTTTGATAAAGGGGCATTTTTATGTATCTTAATTTATTTTTCATTTAAGTTCAATCAATTATCATATAGTGTATTATTAGTTTCATAGGTAGAGTTTAGTGATTTATCTACTATATTTTTAAATTAGCTCTTGCTAAAGTAGAGGTGATGACACTGACTTGGTGATTTGATCTCACATCTGACAATCTTGTGCAACTCTAGTTTGTGTTTCTGTTGAATTTTCTAAGTAGATGACAGTTTTATCTCTTTTAATTCTTTCATATTTTTTTGTCTTGACTCATCTCATTACTCAAGACGTGTATGAATAGATAGTAGCACAGATAGTGAGCATCCCTGTCTTTTCTATTGTTCTCATTCACAATTCAAATGCATCTACAGTTTTTCCATTACATATGGTGGCTGCTGCAGGTACATACAGTCTTTATCAAGTTAAGGAAGTTTTTTCTATTCCTAGTTTTACGTGAGTTTTAAAAATCGTAAATATTTCTTCAAATGCCTTTTTAAAGATTTTATTTATTTATTTATTTATTTATTTGAGAGAGAGAGAGAGAGAGAGAGCACAAGTTGGGGGGTTGCGGAACAGAGGGAGAGGGAGAAGCAGACTCCTCACTGAGCAAAGGGCTCCATGCAGGACTGGATCCCCGGACCCCGGGTTCATGACCTGAGCTTGAAGGCAAGCACCTAACCAACTGAGGCACCCACGCACCCCCTCAGATGTCTTTTTCCATCTATTGAGATAATAATTGGTTTTTCTGCTTTAATCCATTACTGTAGTGAGTGACATAGACATGATATTAAACCTTGTATTTCTTGTTTTTTAAGTACAGTGTTGGTTCAGGTTAGCTAATATTTAATTTACACATATTTATGTCCATAAGTGAAATAAGCCTATCACTTTCTTACTTTATATTATCCTTAGCTAGTTTTGTATTTAAGTTCTATTAGCCTTATGCAAGATATTAGGATGTTTTCTTTCCTACATCTTTCATGGAATAAACTGAGTAAGATAGAGATTATCTGTTTCCTAAAAGATTACTAGCCTTCACCTAGAAAAATAATCTGTATCTTGGGAAAAGTTTGATTAACACATCATTTTATGTAATGATCACTGTTCTATTCCAATTTTCTGATGCCCTTTGTGCCAATTTTGGTCTTTTTGCCCTTTTCCAGAAATATATATGTTTCTTTTAGTTTTGAAAGTTTTTGAGAATAGTTGTTCATAATATTCTTTATTATTTAAAATCCTGCCACAGATTCGTTTACTTAATCTAAAAAACAAGAACAAACAGCTTTTGGTTTCTGGATGGTCTTTAGTTGTTGTCATTACTGTTGTCTCCTCATTCTCTTTGTAGTCAATTTCTTTCCTTGTCTTTGCTTCTTTTCCCTTCTTACTTCTTTGGGTTATTTCTGTTGTACTTTTTTCCAGTTTCTTGATTTGGAACATGTACTATTAGCTCATTTGTTTTCAACCTTTCTTGATTTCTGATAAAAGTATTTTAAGCTCTAAATTTTCCTCCTAGTGTTGCCCCATAGATTTTGCTATATAAAGTGTTCCTTTTGCTGCATTCCAAATCATTCATAATTTCCTGTATGCTTTCCAAAGATTAATTTAGTAGAAGATTCCCCCCAACCCCCAGCCTTATGGAATTTTAAAAAACCTACCCTCCTATTTTTTTTAAAGATTTTGTTTATTTATTCATGAGAGACACACAGAGAGAGGTAGAGACATAGGCAGAGAGAGAAGTAGGCTCCCCACAGGGAACCCGATATAAGACTTGATCCCAGGACCCTGGGATCATGCCCTCAGCCAAGGGCAGACACTCAACCACTGAGCCACCCAGGTGCCCCTAAAACCTATCCTCTTACTATTAAGGTTCAATTTTATAGCTTGGTGGTCAGAGAACATGGTCTGCAAATGTTGATTTTTTAAAAAATTTATTGGGGCCTCCTTTTTTGGCCTAAATGTGGTCAATTTTTATGACTTTCCTATTATTTCAAAAGAATATGTATTCTCTCTAGATGTAAAGTTCTCTTGCTATCTATCAATTTGAATGCATTGTTACTCAAATTTTCTAAATTTTCTCCCATTTCTGCACAATGATAAGATGGTAGACTGGTCTCTATTATATCTTTGAAATGTATCATTTGATATTTTACTATATAAACTGGGTATGGATTTTGCTACCTTTTGCTGTTCAAAAAATAGGGCTGTCAATTCAATAACCTAGTGCTTTGAGTGGTCTGGCCTAAGATCCTAGTCACCAACATAACACATATTTATGGAGGACATGGCTCTTGTATGCATTGTCCTAGCAGGATCAGTGCATACTTCCTGAATGGACTTGGAGGTGTATTTTTAAAAATTGATTCATGTTCCCCATTTATAAAATGTGACATGGGATAATGTCTGGAATTCACAGGCAGATTCACGCACAATGTTCAAAGACTCCTCTTGTCCCAATCCATGACCTCTTTATTTTCCACCAGCCCCATTCCCATTCCCATGCAATGTCACAATTACTAGAAATTCATTTTGGGGGTGGTGATCTCCAAGCGTCCTCTTTTAAAGTATAAAAATATTTTCACAGGTTGGCTACAAACTGCTATTATTCTCCAACATCTAATGGTGAATTGATCAGAGTTCTCTATTTTCTGGTGGCTGGCTAAAAATACTTTTGTAAGGGAACAAGTTATGGAGGAAGGATGGGGAAGAAGGAGAACTAACAAAGGGAGGGAACCACAAAAATGAATCCTTCTGGAGGGGCGTTTTGCAGGGAGATGAGCTCTGGGAGAGCTGCTCCAGCTGGGGCTCTGGGAAGATAGGGGCGGCAAGGATGTGTGCATGCAGGTGTGGAGGGTGATGAGTGAGCAGAGACTGGACTTGAGAGATTCAAAACACAAACTTCATCTATGTCAGAACTCTTATCAAGACTGGCTTCACGCTTACAGCTCACTTATTCCATATTGGACTTTTCTTCAATTTTGCCTCAGAGAGGAAAAGAAGGCAAGTTTCATGCTTCTGTTTTCTTCCTGCTTTACTGTCATTTTTGTAAGAAGCTCACAGTGCTCTAACTTGGATCATGCTAATGTGATGTGACTATTTGTCAAATCATTCATTTGTACTTATCACAAGGCCCTATAACATATCACCTTGGGTTCTTGGCTAAATTCTTTATTGCTGTTGAACTTGCCAGGTGTGTCATATTCTCAGTGATTACTGTAAGCCCCTTGTGGGTAGGCATACTGTGCTACACGTTTTTGAATCTATTATAGTCAGTTGTATAATGCAATGCATATAGCAAATATTGGTGGATATTGGTGCTTTGTTGACTTGAATTGAGAAACTGTAGGTTTACTTATCTTTTCTAGCTTACGGACACCATGTCCTTCACCTGAATTCATAATGACTTTGAAAGAATACTTCATTTTGCTCACTGCTAAACAAACCAATGATGGAACTGTCTTGATCTTGGTAAAGGCCACACTAAAACATCCATCACCAAAGAGATAAACACTTGTATCAGAATGAAGAAATTCCATATCTCTCCTCTCTACGTGACTGCATTAACAAGTTTTTATCCAGATGAAATAACACAGGGTAAACCATTTTGATAACTTTTTCTTCTCTACTGCAATGTATACTTCTTGCCTTCTGAGTGACTGCAATAAACATGCTTAATACTAACTGTATATGGGTTCTGATTCAGTTTCTCTTTTTACCCCTTTCCAGAACTTGAAATTAAACATAAGATTGAGGGGCACCTGGGTGGCTCAGTGGTTGAGCATCTGCCTTTGGCTCAGGTCGTGATCCCGGGATCCTGGGATGCTCTACCTCTCTCTGTGTGTCTCTCATGAATACATAAATAAAATCTTTAAACTTATAAGACTGAAATAGGGGTCTTAAATGAGTCTGCATCCAGTTGCTGTCTGTATGAGTCTTGAGACTCTTAAATAAGTCTTAAATGAATAGACATATTCATTTAAACCTCTATTTAAACACACACACTTAACAGGGGTGAATAAAAAGTGTGGTGACTAGGTTTGAATTGGTTGGCTATTAGAGTTTGAACATTTCCCTTGGCTAATTCTGCCATAGTCCAGAAGCCAGTTCACAGGCTTATAGACTCAAAAACCTGCATCCTGAGGCATTTTGATCCAAAAGACAACCTTTTATAATAGACTGACATTAACCAAGACATTTACCTATTCAACAACTATTTATTGAGCCTTGTGATGTACCAAATCTGTTCTAGGTAGTAAGAATGAAGCACGGAACTTTGTCCTGTGCCATTACAGAGTGAACATTTTAATAAAGAAGTTTGACAAACAAGATGAATATCTAATGTCACCAGTAGATATTAAAGGCAATAAAGGAAAATAGAGGAGGAGGAGAAGAAGGGGAAAGATGGATAGGAAGAGCCCACATGAAATCAAAGTATGAGTCATGTGAGATCCTGGTAGAGTTTCAGAGGAAAAAGCAATTGCAAAGACCCCCAAATGGATACCAGCTTAGGATGCCATGAGAATAGAGTTGTATTTATCATCAATATAGAATGTTCTCTGGAGCAAATAAAGCCCTTTCTCTCCATGCAGGCCTTTAATATAGAAAGCCATGTCACTACCTGGAAGTTGTTTGGTAAGCCTGATAACTGAACAAGTGGGGTTAGCCTACTGGCATCAATGATTCGTGGCATCAGGCTGAGTCTGAAGCATTCATCCATGCTTCTGAGCCATGCCTCAACAGGTATGTCTCTGGATAAGGCTGGGATAATCTGTTTTGTTTTTAAACTGAAGATAGTAACTGGGGTTAGGATAAATTGGATGAGTGGCTCCAACACTTATTAGCTGGATAATACTGGCAAGTTCCCTCATCCTCCCTAAGTCTTTGTAAAGAGAGATGATAGTTTGTCCAAGGTCATACAGGCAGCAACTGGATACAGGGATTTTGATTGTTTCTTACCTTTCCCTGCTGCCCTTTGGTCCACCCTGGTTGCAAACAAAGTTGGTGGTTGACAATTAACTATAGGAGAGAACCAGTGTGGACAATGAGTCAGAATTAAGCCTCTGTCTTTACTAATGGGAACGTTGTCCTTTACAGCTTGAATTTTGGGTATATCCTTATCTCTTAATACTGCTGCATCAGTTCAAATCTCTTAAGATGGAGGGAGTCTGCCTCTAACATAAGCATTTCCACCAGTACCATAGTCTTGCCCGGTCTGAGTCAGTTCAGGGTCAACACCCTGGGCTTTTTCTGTTAGAGACTCTAAATCCCAACAGGCCACAGAAGGTACCATGGATGCTCATCACACATCTGTTTATGGAACACAGGGCAGTATTATCTCAGAGTAGGAGACAATCTCACAGAGAATTCCAGGAATCACGAAATTACCCATTTAATGAGCTGGCTCATCATTTATTTGAACACATATCAATCATAACCAAGTATTGATGAAGTCGAATTAAGAAATGGGACGGTCTGTTTTTGCTTATTTAAACCTCTATTTTATTGCAAAGCATTCAATGCTGCTTTTCAAGTCATTGACATCTTACAAAACACAGTACTCCCTGCCCTTGTCCCCTCCCCCGTCAAAGTAGTTTTTCTTTCTCTTTTTAAAGATTTTATTTACTCATGAGAGACACACACACACAGAGAGAGTTAAAGACACAGGCAGAGAGAGAAGCGGGCTCCATGCAGGGAGCCCGATGTGGGACTCCATCCCAGGACTCCAGGATCACGCCCTGAGCCGAAGCAATGCATCACTTTCTCAGCTCAGGGCAGCCCCCAGACTGCGTAGGGCTGGCTCTGCCAACTCGATTTCAAGAACGGGAACTTAGACGTGGAAGTTGCTGCTCTGCCCACGAATGAAGGGTTTTCCAGAAGTTAAAGTCTCTTCGCACCTGCATGGCCGGAAGGGTTCACGTCCTCCCATCAGTTTGGGGAAGAATGGGACGGACGGAGGCCAGTGCGGGGCGACACGCCGTCTGGTTTGGGCTGTGACAGAAACTGGAGCCAGCGTTAGGGGCGCCCGCACGACCCTCGGGCCAGGTGCGCGGGGGTGGGGTGGGGTAAGACCTCCCGCCCAAGGCCACCTGGCATTTAGCCGGGGGCTGCCCCCAGCCCCGCCGACCTGCAGGGCCACAAAAAAGCCAAGAAAGCATCGAATCCCACTGCTTGTCCAGCAAGTTCTGTTATCCGCAGCGTCAGGGAGCCCTCAGGTCAAGAACTGTGAGTGTGCAGCCGCCACACCCCGAAACGCGCGCCCTCGGGGGAACGCACCTGCCGCGAAGCCTCGGGAGGGCCGCCGGGGGCGGGAGGCGGGTCCCCGTGGGCTCCTCCTCACCGCGGCCGGGTGGGGATTGCCGGGAGGTGTCCGCTCCTCCTAAGAAGCGGGCGAGCCAGCGAGGACGCAGGAGACAGTAAAAAAACTCGGGGGTGCGCACGGATGCAGCCTCGCCTTCTCCCCTGCACCACCTCCCGGGTCTCCCGCCCTCCCTCAGGCCCCGCCCCTCCGAAGCCACGCCCCCTCCGAAGCCACGCCCTCCAAGGCCACGCCATCCCTCTAGGCCACGCCCCTTCCGTCGGCTTCGGCCCCTGACGTCGGGCTTTTTCCTGAGGCCCCGCCCCTTCCGGCGGCCCCGCCCCTTCCGGCGCACGTGTGGCACCGGGGCGAGCAGGGGCGCTCCGCCGCTTTCCGGGCATCCTTTTGTGGGGACCCCGGGTCGGAGGGTCCCCGCGCGCCCCCGCGCTCTCGACCATGGGAGTCCCCAAGAGGAAGGCCCCGGGCGGCCAGGACGGCGCGGCTCCCCGCGCGGGCGCAGCCAAGCGGGCCCGCTCCGAAGAGCTCACGGGCGTGCGCTTCAAGGCTCAGCTGCGGGAGCCGCAGGGCGCGGAGCCGGGTGAGTGCGGGGCCCGCCGGGGACGGAGAGCAGGTGCCCGCGGGGCGGGGCCCGGCCGCGGCCCTACGCCGGCCCGACTCTCCTCTGTGCAGCCGTTCCCTGTCTGAGCCACCGAGCCGGGCCTTCCGGTGTGCAGACGGGAAACTGAGGCCCGGCTGCTCGACGGCGGAGGGCCCCCCTTGCCGGGTGGTGACCGCCCCACGCGACTGCACGCCTCCCTTGGCCGGGCGGCATCCCTCCGCAAGCTCCAAAACCTCGTGGTTGCAAGGGTCAGGGAGGCAGATACGGGCTCCACCGCTTCACGCAGCAGACGACACTTACGCACTTGCCGAGTCCCAGCTGCGAGCCCGCTCGAGGGCTGCTCAGTGAGAAGGTTTGCTGCTTCTCTGTGGCTGTCAGCGCTGTTTTCAGGAGCTTTGAGCCTCCAAACACTCAGGCTGATCCGATGACATGTCCTAAGCCACCTCCTGAAGCCCCACAAGGACCAGGTTTGACCAGGTTTGACCAAGTGACTAAGATGGAGCAGATTCTGTAATTTCACTTTCTGAAAAGCGTGATCGATCACCCTTCTTCACAGCTGCTTGTAATCCATGAGGAAGTATGTAGGTGATGGGGGAAAAAAACCCACAATTGAATCCGCTGCTATGTGGAGACACTGGTGCTGTCTCAAAATAAAACAGTGTCCCTGGGCTAAAGGGATTATAAAGTTGACGGCCAGAATATCTCCAATTAATCATTTGTTTTCTGTAAGTTTTGTTTGTTTTTTTAAACAATCTTTTTTTTTTTTTTTAAGATTTTATTTATTCACGAGAGACACAGAGAGAGAGAGAGGGAGAGACACAGGCAGAGGGAGAAGCAGGCTCCATGCAGGGAGCCTGATGTGGAACCCGATCCCAGGTCTCCAGGATCACGCCCTGGGCTGAAGGCAGATGCTCAACCACTGAGCCACCCAGGTGTCCCTAAATTTTGTTTGTAAACATTTGATCCCTGAAGCTGCCAGCCACTGTTATAAAGATGATAGGTGCTTTAGCATAGAATTATACATTATACAATTGTACATGAATACAATTACACATTATACAAATGTATACAAATGTGTACAAATGTGTACAAATTATACATTATACAATTATATATGAATGCATTCATTCATTCATTCACTTGTTCATTATTTACTAGTGGCTGTTATTTGCTAGGGAAAAAATGGCGAGTATAACCGACATGGGCGCTGTCATTATGGAACATACAAATAGTGAAGTGGGGAAGGCAGATAGCAATCAATAAAATCACATACGGAGAGTTCTACGTACCAGTCCTCCAAAGGAGAGGTACCTGATGTCCCCAGGCCTCAGACCTAATCTGGGAGATCAGAGAAGTCTCCCCAGCGTAAGTGGCTTTTCATGGAGTTGTAGGATGAGGTCGAAACAGGGACAGGAATGTTCATGGCAGAAGAAAGAGCATGCTTAATTATTTAAAAGATCGTCATTCATGTTAAATATTCATGATTTTGCTCAGAGAGCTTCATGGCATTCAGGTGCTGCGTTTGAACAGGTTTCCCAAGGAAACTCAGGTTGATAGGCGGTGGGTGCAGAAGAGATAGTTGGAAGATGTGGCAGGGCTGAAGTCAGAGGGTGATCGGTGAATCCTTTGTATGAGGCTGTATTGAATTTGTGTTTGAATCTGGTCTTTATCTTGGATTCTCTCTCCCTGTTAATATGTTCTCATAACTTTCTGTGATGAGATCTCCTGATGGAAAGATCAGGGAAGTGGAATTGACAGATGTAAGGTTTTGCTTTCATCCAGGTATTAGGAAAGGTTTTTGGGTTTTTTTTTTTTCCAGCTTTATCGAGACATTATTGACATAACTGATGTAAGTTTAAGGTGTACAGTGGATGATGACCAGCTTGGTTAACACTTCCATCCCCTCACATAATTACCATTTTTATGTGTGATAGCATTGAAGATCTACGCTCTGAATAACTTTTGAGCATATAATATACTACTGTTAATTATACTCACCATGCTGTACATTAGATCCCCAGAACTTATCTTACTATTTTTAAAGGAAACGCTACTCCCAACATGGGCCCCAAATTCACGACCCCAAGATGAAAAGTCACATACTCTTCCTACTGAGCCAGCCAGGCACCCAGAACTTCCTCATCTTATAGCTGGAAGTTTGTACACTTTGACCAACATCTCCCCATTTCCCCCACCCCTTATCCCATGGCAAACACCATTCTGCTCTCTTTCTCTATGAGTGTGGCTCTTTTAGGTTCCTCACATAAGTGGAACATAAAGTATTTGTCTTTCTCTGACTTATCTTGCTCAGTGCCCTCAAAGGATGTTGTTAAAGGCAGGATTTCCCTTTCTTTTCAGGCCAAATAATATTCCATTGTATATAGACCTATTCACAGAGATATACCACCTTCTCTTTATCCATTCTCTGATTTTACCCCGTTTGTGGGGCAGGGGTAGGGCTTCAGGGTTAGATTGGTCAGGACCCAGAGGGTGCCCAAGGGTAGATCACCGCACCAAGATGGGTTGGGCTTTAAAGCAGGTCCTTTGAATGCTGTTGCCCGTACCCTCCCTGGGGATAGAGAAAAGGCCGTGTCAGAATCCTTGATATCCTTGTGTCTACATTGCTGCTGTCTTCTCGTTCTCAGTAAGTGGTGGTTCCGGTCCCCTGGATGCCAGACATCTGCCTCTTGTCACAGTGGTGGCTTGTGATTGTTGCTAAAGAGGTAGTTCTTGTTAACCTTTGAACATTACTCTATTTCAGCCTTAGAAGCGTTTGTCGCTGCTGCCAAGAAGTTACCTCGAGAAGACGTATATGATGTTGTGGAAGGGTACATAAAGATTTCTGTTGAGTGTGCAGAGATCTTCCAACTCCTGAATGGGGAGAAGCGACCTGAAAGTGAAGTACGTTAGTCCTTACCTGGCTTGCTGAAGAGGAGAAAAAGTTCATGCCACTATTGTGTTAAGCTTGATGGAGAGAAAATATGATAGAAATTTCCAAGATGGGATTCCTGGGTCGCTTAGCTGGTTAAGTGTCTGCCTCCGGCTCAGTGATCCCAGGGTCCTGGCATCGAGTCCCGCATTGGGTTCCCTGCTCCACAGGAACCTGACTTCTCCTTCATTCTTTCTGTTTCTCATGAATAAATAAATAAAATCTTAAAAAAAAATTTCTAGGACACTACCAGCTTTCTGTAGAAGATGATACTTTGGTTTTTTTTTTTTTTTTTTTGCTGTAGGAATACATTCAGTTTTGCATCATGACTTATCAAAGCATTTTAGTGGAAAGTGCTAACCTCATATTAGTGAATGATACCAGAAGGAAGGGTCATAGATTCTTAATCTAAATATATTTGGTTATGATATGGTTTGTTTTTAAGTAATCTCTGCACCCAGCGTGGGGCTCAAACTTAAAATCCCAAGATCAAGAGTCACATGATCTCTACTGACTGAGCTTGCCAGATACCGCCTTAACATGGTTTGTTTTAACAGAAAGGAAGTAGGTAGAAACCACATGTCATGGTTGCAGACAGATACTGAGTTCCCTGGTTTTCTGGTTCCAAACAGGTTCAAAGTTTGGAATATTTATGAACCTGTTGAAAGCTCAGGGTTATTGCTATAAGACCCTAATATCCGCAAAGCAGTGAGGCCTGGTCAAGATTTCTCTCCTCATCTCATTTTGTGGAACTGTAAGCAAGCAGTTCTCTCTTTGGCTAGACTATGAAAGTGAGACTGATTTTAGAGCCTGGGATCTGCAGAGCTACCTGCTAGGCTGTCACCTTCCTGCCTTTGGCCCAGGATCTGTTGGAAGTTTTGTTTTTTAAAGATTTCTTTTTCATTCGTGAGAGACACAGGCAGAGGGAGAAGCAGGATCCATGCAAGGAGCCTGATAAGGGACTTGATCCCAGGACTCTGGGATCACGCCTTGAGTCAAAGGCAAGATGCTCAACCATGGAGCCATCAGGCGTCCCTGTTGGAGGTTTTAAAGTAACTGGCTAAAACGAGAAGCATATGTATGGAGGGGGGAAAAGAAAAACCCAAATGAGCTGATGCATAGGCATTTCATTTCTTTGCAGATGCTGTTAATATTTCAAGTTTTTGAGGCCATACTGTTGCGGACTGCGAGCGATCTTTCCCATTTTCACGTTGTAGGGACCAACATCGTGAAAAAGCTAATAAATAACCACATGAAGCTCATCTGTGAGTCCCTGTATGCCTCGGGCTACAGGTAAGTTGCCTATATGTGGCAGGACTACTCATGACGTGGTCTGCATTCATCTCTCCCTGAGTGCACTTGACCTTCCTTCCACTCATAGAGCGGAGCTGAGCAGGCTCTGAGGCCATCACGGCTGTGGCTCTGCCCCTTCATTTCCTGCTGACCAGCCCCTCACTGTTGCTGACTCTTCTGTGTGTCCATCTCACTCCTGCCCTGCTATTCTTCTTGCTGTCGTGGGAACCTTGTAGGCATTCTTGCCATTGTCCATCCTTCTGCCCCAGTGGCTCTTCATGTTGGTCACACACTCCCTGCCTCTCCACTTCAGGATGTTGTAGTGCAGAAGTGGCATCTCAGGGAGGCCTTGTTTCACCACTGCCCATCTGCTGTCACTTTGTGTCCGTTTGCTTGTGGACAGAAGTATCTGTTTGTAGGTCTGTTTGCACAGCTAGATGTTTGATTTAATACTCTTGACTGTCTGTTTCCCTCCGCTAGAATGCAAGGTGCATGCAGGTGGAGTCCTTGAGTGGCCTAGAAGATTTGGTCTTCCACCACCTAGGACGATGCCTGGAGTGTGGCGGGTGTGCAGTAAACCACAGATCCCGGGTGGCCGTGGGACGGGAAGGCTGCTGAGAGCCTGCTCTGAACAAGTCTCCCCCTGTGCCCTGCAGTGGCAGGGGAGCTGTGGGTCTCCCAGTTACAGAATGATTTCCCAGAGAGAGAAATTGCCATCTTCTTTGTATCTCACATTTTGTATCCTTGGATCCTCTTCAGACTCAATCTTTAAGCTTTGTTTGGAGATTTTGTCAAGTTGTATATTCTTTTCTAGAGCCTGTCTGGTGTCTCTTTGCTTCCTCTTTCTGGTTTGGGGAGAGCAGACCCTACAACCAGGAGCACAGCTGGCTCGGTGCTTCTGCTGTTCCTGACATGCCTGATTTTCTCGTCCCTGTGCAGGATGGCTCGAGCCTGCCTGAACCTGTTGGCCGCCATGGTGACCCAGGGCCCTGAGGCTGCCAGGGATGTCTGCAGTCATTTTGATTTGAATAAAAAGACCTTGTACACCCTGGCCACCAAGAGGGATTCAAAGGTGAGGAGCTCTGAGCGTCTTGTCCCTCCTGTGTATTTCCTTTCCCTTTGGAGGGCCATCTTGATTTGTTTGTTGTCCTTTCTCTGGCCTTGGTCCTCACATGGGAGGAGAGGAAGGCCTGTGTGTAGAGAAACATGTGGCAGAGCCTGAACAACAGGGACATCTGAGGACAGCTTCTCTGGGGGCTCAGGCCTGTGAGGATGACATAGTTTGTGAGCATCTTCACAGAGCAAAAGAAATGATCTCCGTGTGCCTTGCAGCATGGACCTTGGGGCATCCCAGTCCCGTTTCTATTCTGTCCACTTCGGAGAAAACCCTTGGAGGTTTAAACCAGTGACATCATCATGGAGGACACATATGGCTTTTTAATGTTCCTTGTGTTTCCCGTCAGTGAATCTTTTTGTTTTATATATAAGATTTTATTTATTTATTCATGAGAGACACACACAGAGAGGTAGAGACATAAGTAGAGGGAGAAGCAGGCTCCCCACAAGGAACCCATTGCGGGACTTGATCCCAGACCCCGGGATCAGGACCTGAGCCGAAGGCAGACGCTCAACCGCTGAGCCATCCAGGTGTCCCTACCCGCCAGTGAGTCTTGTAACAAGTAACAAGTAGCTGTCGGACTATGCCAAAGGGAATGGAAGCGTGACTGGTTTTCAGGAGAGCTTTTATAGAAAAAGTTCCCTGGTGACTCTAGAAGTTTCCTTTGGGTTTAGAGTCTTGAGGAGGAAACACAAGTGGGAGGACTCAGAAGCGGGAGGACTCAGGAGCGGGAGAGTTGTTGCGCACCAGCCGTAGTTGTCTCAGCGCTCCCAGCTGGCCCCGAGGACAGCTGGGGCTCCCCGCTCCACACCCCTGACCCCTGCACAGACAGCAGACCGACAGTTACCCACGTGTCTGCCAAAGCAGAGAGCCACGTTAGCCTGATTTACTTCTGCACCCTGTCATCTCACTCTTCGGGGAAATTAGTAAGTTTCCACACTGCCAGGTAATAGGCTGAAGGTTAATCATAGTAACACCCGATAACTTTTCTGGCTCTGTGAGCTCAGCTCAGTGTTAAGGGTGGTCCTGGCATGACAAATAAGGTGTGCTCTGAGGAGAAGATTCCAGGTCTTGGTGTCTCATGGATATTCTTTTTTATTACTGTGAGTTATTTACATACCCTGAATGTGTCAACAGATTCCATTCGTTGAATAATGGTTACTGACATTTAAATGCATTTCTAATAAAAAGAATTTGCGTGCTGTTTGCACACTAGGGCAAATGTCACGGTTCTTTGGTCTTAGCTTGGCAGTCGGCCTGTCAGTAATGATGCAAGTTCCCTTCCCGCTTCCACCCTGTCTCTCTGATCTCAACCAGCTCAGCCCTGTAAGTAAAATACATCAGTACCCCGACCACCCACCAAGACATGAGAGAAAGTTCTAGAAGTAGGGCTCCTCTGCCTGAATGGATGCCAGCTATAGGCTGTGCATGTGCTGCCTCACCTCAGGGTCCTCTTGACAAGTGTTTTTACATGTCCTTGATCTGTAAAATGGGAATTATTCTCAAGATGGAAGTGTTTTTTTAGTTTATGGTGTACCTTAACTATTTTGTCATGGGAAATGGTTTTTAGACATTAAATTTTTATGTTCCACATAGGAATGAGTCTCATGGATATTGAATGAGGACGTTAAAAAATAGAGAGCAGCCCAGAGAACCCCCCATGTACCCATCCTCCAGCTGCAGACAGTTACCTCTGCCGTGTTTTTGGTTTGTTTTGGGGTAATCAGGTATAGCTGATCCCACATGTGAACCATATTCCCTCATGCATATTTCAGTGTGTATCTCTTAACAGAAAGCAACCTTTTGAAACAAAACCAGAGGCGATCGGGGGGCTCAGTTGGTTAAGCATCTGCCTTCGGTTCAGGTCATGGTCCTGGGGTCCTGGGATCGAGCCCTGCATTAGGCTCCCTGCTCAGCATGGT
Source organism: Canis lupus baileyi (assembly GCF_048164855.1). Lineage (NCBI taxonomy): Eukaryota > Metazoa > Chordata > Mammalia > Carnivora > Canidae > Canis > Canis lupus. The sequence goes on along the minus strand of NC_132867.1, from coordinate 31,224,169 downwards.
ATCTGCTTCTCCCTCTTCCACTCCCCCTCCTTGTGCTCTCTCTGCTAAATAAATAAATAAAATCTTTAAAAAACAAAACACAAAACCACAGTACTATTCTTGTACATGTTACCGTAAATAACTCTTAATATCACCAAATGCCCAGTTTGGTCTCAGTTTTTCCCCACCATTTCTGAAATGTCCTTACACTTTGTGTTTCAAATCAGGATCCAGACCAGGGCTACGTATCGTGTTTGGTGGGTATGTTTCTTAAATTTCTTAATGTTGAGTTTTCGATCCCTACCTTTTTTTTTTTTTAGTTAATTATTTATTTATTCATGATAGAGAGCAAGAGAGAGAGAGAGAGAGGCAGAGACACAGGAGGAGGGAGAAGCAGGCTCCACGCCGGGAGCCCCACGTGGGACTCGATCCCAGGACTCCAGGATTGCGCCCAGGGCCAAAGGCAGGCGCTAAACCGCTGAGCCACCCAGGGATCCCCTCTCCCCAACCTTTTTTTTTTTTTTTCATGTCATTTAGTTATTGAAGAAGCTGATGGTTATCTAGATCTTTTTTTTTTAATAAGTGCATTTTTTAACATTTTGAGGGGAATTATTAAAGCCTCATGAGGAGAGAGGATTATGGTTCTTTTTCATCCAGCCAAAGAAAGCACTGTTCATGTCGTTTGCCAAAAAGGAGTTTTACCAAATATGTTTTGGTCTATTTTAGACAGTGTTTTGCAGAACAAGCCATAAGGAGTTCAGGATGCTTTCTTCCTAGGATGAATAGCATTGTGAAGTCACAGAGTAGGAATGAGGAGTAAGCATGTGACCCTCTTGCCTTTGATGGGGCTTGCTGGGGATGGAGGTGGAGGCCCAGGGGACAGTGAGGGGCTGTCTAGTCGAGGATGAGCAGGAGGCATGGCCGTGACTGCTTGGAGTGGGGTGCAGATGCTATCTCTTGGGCATCTTGGCTTGTCCACGATGTTAGGAACCTGAAATTTGGGGTTGGCTGGAATATACAAGATGGATACCAGGAGGTGAAGACATTCCATGTCAGCTCAAAACTCGTTGCTGAGGCGAGCGGGGGGGCGGGCTGGTACCCTGGAGGGGATCTAGTCCCAGTTGCTATGTACAAGCAGGATGGAAAGATCTAGAATAGTACATAACTGAGATCCACGTTCTAGGACTCTTGCTTCCAGGACTTAAGTGGACAAAAAAACAAAACAAAACAAAACAAAAAAACCCTAACAACCAAAACCCCAGAACGTGTAGAACCTTCCCAACTAGCTAGCAGAGCACAGAACCTAATTTAATCTTACCAGGCAAGTTTCAGCATCATACCAGCATTCTTTTGAAACACAAGGCATACATAGATAAGGCCAACAAATTAACTGTGCTTGGATTAGTTGACAGGTTTCTTTCAACGACCAGGCATCTAGGTAGCTTGGGAGCAGTGTTTACGTTAAGCTTCCTGAGGACAGGGACAATATCTTAGTCATTGCCATGTCCTCTCTCGGCCTGAGATCATGGCATCTTGAATAAAGGTGGTGTTTGAACAACACTGAATTGGTGAATTTTGAAGGCACCAAAACGTTGCTGTACTCTGAGGAAATGCAGCTCATTTTCACATGGTATCCAAACTCCACATTGTGAGGAGGTCTCTAGAGTAGTCCCTGGGATAAGGAGGATGGTTTTAAGCTCATAGTGGAGTTGGAGTAAGGTCTGATAAGGTCTTGCTGGAATGCTGTGGGGCATGGGTGGAGGTGTAGACCCAGGAATACAGTCAACGTGTAAGATCCCCCATCCAGATGTTGCAGAGTATGAGTCAGATGGCCTTTCTTCTCTCCCTGAGAAACATACACCCGGCAGGACGAGACAGAAGTAATGAAATACTCACATAGAGACCTAAATGGTTCCAAGTGTAGTCCTTTCATCTTGAGGAAAAGCAAAATGAAAATGCTCTGGAAGTTCTGAGAAGAAAGCACTTCTCTGTAGTCAGACATGAAGTTGAGCAGGAAGTGGTATGTTTGAACAATGTCTAGTTCTAGGACATATTTGCTTAGTAGCTATGGGACCTGGAATGAGTTTTTTAAATTTCCATTTCCTCATCTGTAAAATGGGTATAGAAGGCATCTCCACCTCAAGTTGTCATAAGGAGTAAATGAAATCACACATATGCAGCCTTTGACTTAGTGTCTGGTGTATAGTAAGTGCTCAATAAATGACAATGATGTCCTCCTCTTCACCATTCCACCATCATTACCACCACCCTGCCATTACTAATAGGAATGGAACTATCTGGAAGACAGACTTCTTAATTTTTCCAGGCATCCAAGGGCAATAATTCTCCATGGTATTAACTTCTTTGCAGCAAATTAAGATATCTTTGGAATAACTGAAGTAGGGGGAGAGTACAGTTGAAGCACCGGAGGATCCCAGTGTATATGAGCTAGTGCTAGTACAGCCAATGAGCGATGCACATGATCAGCCACCAGGGTTTGAAACAGACGAGAAGACACGATGTGTGTCTTAAAATTACTGGGAGGGATAGTTGATCAGATGGTCCCCATAACTTCCCCTGAAGTGTTGATGACTGGCCATGGCCTGTGGGCCCTCCTTGAGGATGTCCACTCTCCTGGAAAAGCCACACTGGTTTGTAATGTGACAGCATCTGTGCTTTGATGTCCAGAGTGCATTTATAGTACCTAATTTATAGTAACCTATATAACCCAGACATCACCTCACTGGTGTCAACTAAAGTAGAACCGGTCTTTCCATTGGCTCTGGATTTTCAAAAAAGTGTATATGATTTCACTGGGAAGTGAAATAGATGGTATCTAGATGGGCTGAGAATCTTCTGCTCTATGCTGAAGTGGTCCATGAACCACAAATGTTTAAGTATGATGGGGGAAGGGGACACAACTATACTTTACCCATACTTTTATGTTTATGTAGCAGTGAGCCATTATGCTATGGCTTTTAAGCACAGTGGATGAAAATATGTAATGCAAAAAAAAAAAAAAAAGAAAATATGTAATGCAGATAGACATCTTGATAATTTTTATTTTTGGCTTGTTTCTTGACATTTTATTTCTTTTTTTTTTTTTAAGAGAAGGAGGACGGGAAGGGGGGTGGAGAGAATTTTTTTTTTTTTAATTTATTTATTCATGAGAGACACAGAGAGGCAGAGACACAGGCAAAGGGAGAAGCAGGCTCCTCGCAGGGAGCCTGATACGGGACTTGATCCCGGATCCTAGGATCACCATCTGAGCTGAAGGCAGGCAGGCGCCCAACCGCTGAGCCACCCAGGCATCCCGAGAGAGACTCTTTAGCAGCTCCACACCCAATGTGGAGCCCAGCACAGGATTCGATCTGATGTCTGACCCTGAGATCATGACCTGAGCCAAAACCAAGTCAGATACTTACCTGACTGAGCCACCCAGGACCTCCATACTTTTGTATGTAGAAACAGCTTGAAGGAAAGAAAAATAGAGCAGAAGATGGAGAGAAAAGAGCAAAGAAAAAACCCTGTGTTCCCACAGAGAGATGACTGCTGGTTTTAGACTTTGAGCCTCCTGACAGCATAAGACCAGAGACTTCCGTTGCTGCATTCTTGCTTTGGCGCTGGGCAAAGGGTATGGATATACACATGACACATGGTCTCCTTCCCCCTAGGGTGTGCATGATGTCCGGCTGGCCTACATTCAGTTTGCCCTTTCCTTTCTGATTGCCGGCGATGACAGCACGATCATGCAAGTGCTGGAGTTGAAAGGTAGGTGTGCCTCTGTCTCATAGCAAAGCCTGATTGCAGCTGTTTTTGGAAAGTCTCCTGCAAAGCAGTTTTCCCAGGATAAAAAAGGTCTGCAGCTTTTGCAGCTGCTGCTGCACGCTAGAATGAAGGACGCGTATGCGGTGAAGCTTCCAGTCAGGTCAGTGCGGTTGGGAGGTGGCTAGTCAGCATGAACAGAGGTATTCTTGCTATGTTCCCTGGAATGCTGAGCGATGTCCCAACAAAGAATGGATGCAAACTTCAGAGACTCGTATGAACAAAGGGGGCTTTATGGTTTCAGAACATGGGTAGATACGTACCCTGGCTACCTGCTTTTCCTTTGTAATTAAGGAAAAAATAAAGTTTAGTTACTTCGATAGCTTTACCAAATGTTAACCAGAATATCACTTATAGAGCTTCAAGGAATTCCAACTGGACCACCTTCTGGTGGCTGTCACCCTAGAGCCAGGCTGGGCTTAGTTGAGTTAGTTGAGAGCACTTGCATATTATCAAGACATTCAGTAAGACAGGGAATAGTAGCGCCAGACCACACTTAGCACATGGCAATTGCTCTGTATGAACCCCCCCTAGAATCCAGCTCTGTCTGCAGGTGGGGTGAGCTCCTTGCTGGAGCTCTGGGAGTTGTTGGAGGAATGACGTGGTGCCTGTGGCCCCATGTGGTCGGGTGTCCAGCCTGTCTCTCACCTCCCCCAGGGTGGAAGACCTAAGCTCTCTCCAGATGATTGCCAGGCACCATTTAACAACAAGGTGTAGGTGCTGATCACCCTGTATATTAGCTCTGGTCCGTGCGCGTAGCCACCTTGCACTAGGGAAGAAGCACCGTGGAGATAACTTCATTGCGTGCCTTTCCTGCTTGGGGCCAGCTCCTGTGGGAACTGCTGCTGCTGCCAGGGCTAGGAGTTCTGCAGAATTCCCCTGGCTCATCTCAGCTGTCTGACTTTCATTAAAAGACTGTGATTTGGGGTTATTCACCTACACTGCTAACAGACAGGGCTGCACTTCAATTGGTGTTTTGCAAGGCATTTAGGCCAGTATGCATCAGAACTTTAAACACATTCAATCTGGCCTTTCCATGTCTAGTCATTTATCCTAAGGGAAGAATTAAGGATGTGAGTAGAGGTTTTCTTAGGGGATATTTTTTCATATTAGCTGAAAATTGAACTCCTAACTGTCCACCAGCAAGGCATTGATTGTGCAAACTGAGGGCTAATCGTAAGATGGAATGCAGCTATTAAAAATGATGTTGACATATGCTTCCTGACATCAGCCTTTTAAACAGTATGCAATTAGGTATAAACTCAGTGTAAAGCTGTCAAGTACCCCATTTTACTAAAAGATAAATAGAACAGAATATGGATCAGAATATCAGAAGGCTCACAGCTAGTAATCTAGAGGTTAACACTGTTATTTAGTAACAGTGGTATTTTCCAATTTTTCATTTTTGGGGAATGAATTTGCTTTTGTAGAATGTGTGCCCATGGAGCACCTCTGGAGCAGGTGAAATTATAATTGCTCTGATGTTTCTGCCCTGTATCATCAGTACATTAGCAATGGTATGGCATCAAGCTGTGGTGGCTGATTCCTTGGGGATCCAGAAGTTTGAAAAGAAAGCAATCATTCTGAATTCTACCACCAGTCAATAAAATGATGACCATCATTTATTTTAGTTCTTTAAAGATTTTATTTATTCATGAGAGACCCAGAGAGAGAGAGAGAGAGAGGCAGAGACACAGGCAGAGGGAGAAGCAGGCTCCATGCAGGGAGCCTGACGTGGGACTCGATCCTGACGTGGGACTCGATCCTGGGTCTCCAGGATCATGCCTTGGGCCGAAGACAGGTGCTAAACCGCTGAGCCACCCAGGGGTCCTCCTGATGACCATCATTTAAAATGTAACTCTGAGCAATTCTAAGCAAAGAGAGACATTTAGCAAAATCATAATCATACCATACATTCAAACGGTCAATACAGCATTAATTTTTTTCAGAATTTATTTATTTATTTATTTATTTTTTATTTTTTATTTTATTTAAATTAATGTGAGAAAAGGAAAGTGAAATAACAGAACTAATGAACTTTAATGGTTCTGTTATTGTTTTACCTTTAGATACTGATTTCCTATGAAGTAGTTATTCCTACTGTAAACTTGCATAATTAAGAAAGACAAAACCTAAAAAAAAGAAGAAAATGGCATTGTGTGCTGCGCCATTTTAAGAAGTAATGTTCTCTCATCTGTTCTCATGTTCAAAATATTTCTGAGTTTAATGCTGTGAACCTTTTACTTTCAGAATTTATTCCTTGCATCTTTAGCTCAGGCATAAAGGAAGACAGGATTTCTACCATCAATATTTTGTTATCCACGCTGAAAACCAAGGTACGTGCTTATTCAGTGTTCCTGTCATTTGTCTTTTCCAGTGTTTGACAGGACCCTAGAGCTGTAATGGTGTAGGGCACACATTAGGGTTGACTTATAGGTGAAATGGAAAACTTTCTTAAGGCTTCCATATTATCACACCAGGAGTTGCTCACTATTTCACGGGAAGCCTTGGATTAATTGAAAGCTGTAAATTACAGCTGTTTTTCATTTACACACTTAGCAAAACATTATTTTGAATTACCTTACATATTCTGCCTTTTACAAGCATCTGGTAGAAATTTTAGAACTGGCTGAAGGAATTGCTGTCTTTAATACAAAAGCAACTTAAATGATCAGTTAGAAAAACTATCACCCTCCCAGTAGAAAAAGTGAAAACCATGAATTGGTAGTCCCTGTAAAAATAGCTAGTTAGCATAATATTTCAAACTGTGGTTCTCAGCTGGGAGTGATTTTGTGCCCCTCCTCCCCACTGTGGGACATTTGAAAGCACCTGGAAACATTTTTGGTTGTCATGACTGGAGAAGTACAACTGGTACAAGTGGGCAGAGGCCAGGGATGGTGCTCAGCATCCTACATTGCACAAGACAGTCCCTTACAACCATTATTTGGCCCAAAATGTCAATTTGTGCTGGGGTTAAGAAACCCTGACTAAAAGTAATATAAGTCAGGAGATAACAGGTTTTTTTTCACCTATCAAATTAACATGCATCTTTTAAAACAATGATATTCATTGCTAGCAGAGATGCTTTGAATCAGGTACTTTTGTGGAGGAAGTGTTAGAGCGGGTCTGGCAGTATGTGTCAAAGGTCTTAAAGATGTTCCTAGCCTTGGGGGTGTTGGGAGGTTCTCAGAATCACCCAGGAAGCAAATTTGAAACACATACATCTGGGCCACATCCCTAGAGGTTCTGGGAGTGGGTTTATGGGGAGCTGAGAACCAGTGCCCCATTTCTAGCCCTATAATCAGGGATACAGACTCTGTACAGGGATGCTGATGACAGCCAGAGTGGAAACAGCCTAATTGTACACACCATGGGAAAGGTGAAATAAATTATGGTCACTCAGGCTAGAGTGATATCGAGCCCTCCAAAATGAGGTTCTAAAGGAGTTTTTATTTTTATTTTTTTTAATTTTATTTATTTATCCATGAGAGACAGAGAGAGAGGCAGAGAGAGAAGCAGACTCCATGCAGGGAGCCCGATGTGGGACTTGATCCCGAGACTCCAGGATCGCACCTTAGGTGGAAAGCAGGCTCTAAACCGCTGAGCCACCCAGGGATCCCTAAAGGCGTTTTTAATAATGTGGAAAAAGCTCATGCTATATAAGTAGGCAGAAAACTCTAAGTATAATCTCAAAGAGATAAACAAATGGTACGTGTATGTATATATTACGTGTTGCGGGGCAGAGAGCTAAAAGGGAATGTACCATGATGCTAACTGTGCATATCCTAGGATGGTTCGAAGGTTGTTGACTTTTGTTGTTTTTCTCTTCATATTTTTCCTTTTTTCAGTCAAGCTTTTTGCCATAGGCCTTACGTGGTTTTTGTAATGACGAAGTACAAGAAACACTTCTAAAAATCAAATTCCTTGAAATTAATTTGTTCTATTGTTTTTAGGTAGTTCACAATAAAAATATCACGAAAACCCAGAAGGTGCGTTTCTTTACCGGGCAGTTATTGAACCACATAGCAGCTCTCTACAGCTGGAATGGGATTGTTGATGTAAACCTGGAAAATGTTGAGGTACAGTCCTGTTGGCTTTGAATTGACCTTACTGTTAGCGTGTGGTCCTCACCGCTGGAGGCTGAGGAATCCACCTGCCTTTAAAAAAAAGAAAGATCCCCCATTTAATCTGGGTCTCTTGGCTTATGATTATATTAATTCTCTACCTAGATGTAATACGGTCTTTCAAATTTTATTTTTTTAATCTCTGCAGTAATCTGATATTAGACTTTTTTTTTTTTTTTTTTTTGCTCCCATTAAAGAGAAAACTCTTACTCCTTTAGCTGAGTGACATGCTGGTTTCCCTACAGGGCTTGCCCTGTAGACACATGGTGTTGATCCAGGCTCTCTTCCTTCTCTCATTGACCTCTTCTTTTCCATCTTTCTGTTCTTTCCATATGAGCCTTTAGAATTTCAAGGCCAATTGCTTTCACTTCAGGATCCCAAGTGCCTTAGGAAAACCCCAATTTCCTCAACTCCTGACATGTGTGATTTATTTTGTAATAGTCACTCAAGTGTTGAGTTAGACCAGTTGCTCTCCAGTTGACCCAAGGCTGGAGTACCTTTTAATTCTCCTCATTTTGATTTTCCTCAGGGTGTTTCTGAACATGGAGTTGGCCAGAGTAGTGAAGGCTCAGACTTCCTGTGAACTTTATAGTAATTTACCTCTCAAGAGCCCTGTGTTTTACCTCCTTTTATCTTGGTGACTTGCCTCTGTCCTCTTGTTTTCAACATGTTTTGTATGCTTTATTACCAGGAAGCCTTGGGGGCTTAATAAAAACACTCCCAAACGTGGAATTTTATTCAAAAGAGCAAGAGAAATTAAGTCATTCTTAAGCTTGTTTAAAAATACAGGTTTAAACTTGTCCCTCTTAAGAGTATTTTTTTTTCTTTTTTTAATGGTTCTACCTTATAGGTGAGGATGTTCAAATTCAGAGTTAGGTAATGCTCTCATCACTGGTTGCATTCTGGTTTCCAGCCAGAAGCTATCCAGGAGCCCATTAAGAGTTTGGCCTCATTAGAATAAAAAATGCTCCTATCACTCAGGACAGTCTAGGGGATTTTAGAACTCTGTATGGACATTAGTCTCACCCCATCACTCAGGAATGTACAGCGGTTTTGGAAGCCCTCCTCCAGGAACTGGGGGTGCAGACCAAATTCACATTACCCCTGAACTAGGCAGGGGCTAGGGGCGCTGACCCCCATGCAGTCAAAAATCCATATACAGTTTTTGACTTCCTGAAAAACTTAACCTAACTACTAATAACCTACTGTTGATTGGCAGACTTACCCATAACATAAACAGTCGATGAACACGTTTTGTACGTTATGTGTATTATATACCATGCTGTTACAGTGGAGTAAGCTGGAGGAAAATAAATGTTATTAAGGAAATCATAGGAGAAAATACATTTATAGTACTGCACTGTATTTATGGAAAGCAATCCGCATAAGCAGAACTGTGCAGTTCAAACCCATGTTGTTCAAAGGTCAACTGTATTTCTTCTATCATAGTATCAGCACAAAAGCAAAGAGAAGCTTAAAGAAATGATTCTGTAACTGAAGTATATGCTGTAAAGAGAGGCTTTTTTTTTTTTTTTTAAGATTTTATGTATTCATGAGAGGCAGAGACATAGGCAGAGGGAGAAGCAGGCTCCATGCAGGGAGCCCGATGTGGGACTCGATCCCAGGACCCCGGGACCACACCCTGAGCCAAAGGCAGATAGATGCTCAACTGCTGAGCCACCCAGGTGCCTCATAAAGAGAAACTTTAATCATGGGGGCTCTTCACTCGCTAGCCCAGTGGGGACTTCAGCTGTACCATTGGTTTGCTCTGCCAGACACATGGGGCTGCTGTAAAAATTAAATGAAAACTCTTATTGTCAAGTACTTGGAAACAATACAAAATAACATAAAAATGTTGAGTTATCTGTAGTTTCTTGTTCTAGCAACTCCATTCAACTTCAAAAAGAAATATTTTCTTTTTTAACTCAGTTTATTTGAACTAAAAAACAGTTCATCCATTTCCTTCACCACCCTGCCACTCCCGGCAACCACCAGTCTTTCTCTGTGTCCATGAGCTTGTTTGTTGTTGTTTTTTATTTAACTTATTAATTTCTGGGATCCCTGGGTGGCGCAGCGGTTTGGCGCCTGCCTTTGGCCCAGGGCGCGATCCTGGAGACCCGGGATCGAGTCCCACGTCGGGCTCCCGGTGCATGGAGCCTGCTTCTCCCTCTGCCTGTGTCTCTGCCTCTCTCTCTCTCTCTGTAACTATCATAAATAAATAAAAAAATTAAAAAAAAAAAAAACTTATTAATTTCTTTTTCAATTCCATGCATAAGCTGTGGGTTTTTAAAATCTTGATTGGTGTTTCTGTTTGTTTTTTTTTTGAATGATATGAAGAATTCAAGATGTTTTCTAAGAGGTCATCAGGTGCCTGGTATTATCCAGTTTTACTCCACAGCTCTTACCGAGGCTTATAAACTTGAGATTTTCATTGAATTTTTAAAAAACCTTGTAGGCTTCTGCTGAGGATGCAGGGAAAACCATGGTGAGGGAGCTTGTTCACACCTTCCTGATGGATCTGTGCTGTTCACTCAAGCATGGGATTAATTTTTACGATGCATCGCTCGGCACCCTTGGCAGGTAAGATAGCACCCCTGGGAACCCCGAGTGTGCACTCCTCAGTACTCCTCACATACATGACTTGCTGGGGAGACCCGTGGAGTGATGGGATCGTGCTGGATTACAACTAGGATTCTAGACATTACCTAACTCATCTCAGCGATGAACATTTGGTGACCCGGAGAGTGGCTGCCCATTACAGGCCCTCAGGGCAAAGGGCTGGGGGTAGCCCAGTAGGAGATGTCTCACCCAGCGAGGTGCTGCGGGTTTCACTCCAGATGTGGCATTGGCTGGGTCTGAGGGTAAGTTTTACCTCTGCCTCCCCAGAGAGTGTGAGCCCCTTTGCGGGCCTCGATGCTCTCCTGAGGTGGGAGCCACTGTGATCCCAGTTTAACGGATAAGGGAGGTGGGCACAGAGAGGTTGGGTCATTCAGCCCGTAGGTGGCAGAGTTCACACTGAAACCCAGGGAGTCGGGATCCCTGGGTGGCGCAGCGGTTTGGCGCCTGCCTTTGGCCCAGGGCGCGATCCTGGAGATCCGGGATCGAATCCCACGTCAGGCTCCCGGTGCATGGAGCCTGCTTCTCCCTCTGCCTGTGTCTCTGCCTCTCTCTCTCACTGTGTGCCTATCATGAATAAATAAAAATTAAAAAAAAAAAAAAAAAGAAACCCAGGGAGTCTGGTTCTAAGCCCATCCTCGTACCAGGCACAATAGTCCTTCCTCTCCTCAAAGACAGCCGCTAATGAGCTAGGTTTTCACAGTTTGGTTTTTTTGTATTTCATTTTATGTTGCACAGTTACGGTGCCATTTCATCAGTGAGGAAGCAAAGCCCAGACCTGATAGTTTAGATTATGTTCTTTCATTTATTTATTTTTTCCCCATTTATTTATATATATAATTTAAGCTTGTGTATTTATTTTAAATTTAATTAATAAAAATCTTTTTAAAAAGGTTTTATTTATTTGAGAGAGAGGGTAAGCATGTGTGGAAAGTGGGTGGGGAGGAGCAGAGGGAGAGGGAGACGCAGACTCTCAACATGCGGAGCTTGATCTCCAGCCTGAGATCATGAGCTGAAGGCAGGCACTTAACTGACTGAGCTACCCAGGTGCCCCAGAATTATGTTCTCTTAGACCTTCTGTTTTAGTCTAGCTGTAATACATATCCGTGTTACTAGTTTTTAAATAACCAAAATAGCATACTGTTGGATTTATTAACCTGCTTTTTTCCCTCTCGATTGTAAAAATATTAGGAATATTTTCTGGTCATCATGAATACCTTTAATTAATTAATTAATTAATTTTTTTATTTACCTCTGTGGCATTTTATTTTTATAAAGATACAGGTGGTTTGATTTAGTTTCACCCACCCAGGCAGATGACTGATTCCTTCAGAATGAGATAACACGGTGGATATTTTTTTCCTGCTTGTGACTTGTTTTGATTCTGAGGTCATTGTGAATTAACTTGCCCCACCTCATTTCTTTTTCTTTTAACTTTTTTTCATGATAGTGTAGCTTTTCCCTCATCAGCAAAAAAATCAGGTCACTTGCTTGTTAAAGATAACAGCAGATTTTTATAATCAAATATACGTATTATATAGCATATATTAACATTAACATATGCTTTGTATAATAACGTGTAATATATAAGATTTGTAGTATATAACATGCCTAAAACACATGTGTTTTCCTCTGTAAGACCCATAAAATAGATCATCATTTGATGAACATATTTGAATTAACTTGTAGGTATGGTTTTGTTCAAATAAGCTGTGGCTTATATCAGTTTTTTGAAGCCGGGGCAAATGCAGATGTTTGCACTTAGAAGAGGAAGGGAATTTTGTTTGTGGGGATATTGATGTAAAACTTAGAGAAAATTAAAATGTATTGTCTGGCAGTAGTTGTAAGGCTCTTGCAGCTCCATTCAGGGCTCGCGTCACCACATCGGAGAGGCCTTCCCTGGCAACCCTTTTCTGAAATAGCCCATCTTCTGTCACTGCCCTTATGCCTGGCTCTTGCTTTTGACCATGACTTAGTACCACCATGAACGTTTGTTTATTTACTTGTTCGTTACCTGATAGACAAGAATTGATGAGAACGTAGGCTGGTCTTTTTGGGATCCCCGGGGTCTAGGACAGTGCCTGGCACATCATGAATGTTTGAAAGCGAGGCATTACAGCGTAGGCCGGGGTTGGTAAACTTCTCTAAGGGAAAGGTAATATTTTAGGCTTGGTGTGCCATACAGTCTGTATTGTGACCACTCAACTCTACCATTGTCGTAGTGGAGCAGCCATGGACATAATGGGTGTAACTGTTCCAATAAAGCTTTATTTACAAAGACAGATGGTGGGCTGTAGTTTGTCAACCCCTGATGTGAAAGTTAAGAGAACAGAATTTGGAGTCAGCTGTGAGACCTCGACAAATACTTGCTTCTCTCTGCCTCTGTTGCCACATCTGTAAAATGGAATCAAAATTAGTATCCACCTTAGAGAAAAGTAGCGTGTGGAAATTGCCTGGAGCAGTGGCTGGCACGTGTTGCACACTGTAAATATAAATGTCATCTATTTTATTACAATACTGCTTGAAATAACGTGGATGTGTCGTATTTTTAGCGTACTATGTAGATTCAGCATTGTGTTCATTTGATAGCACAAACTTTTGCTCGTGAAATTTTCATATTAAGAATGTAAGCTTTTTAGACTTATAGAGCATAGGTTTCTGATCAAATTACCCTCTAATGCAGTTTTTGAAAAATTATTATATGTAAAACTGCATATTGCATCTTAGTTTTAGTCAGTTTTATAAGGGGATATGGAACCGTGAGGATCCTAGAAGCTGTCAACGTGCATGCTAGTGGTAAATTCTGAGATTTTCTGGAATTATGACTTCCCAGGGACAGGCAGAAATGAAAAATCATCCTTCCTTAGAAGGATCTGGGGGTAAACATAGAGTCCTGTGGGTTTGCCTCTGTAGATCCTGGGCTAGTTGCTTACTTTCTGCAAGTTTTAATGTCCACAGGTTTTCTTGATTATTATTTTTATGATCTTATACTTTTGAAAACTGCCCACTTTGGGACAAGTTTTCAATATTTTCATACAGTAGATTATTTTCCCCTAGATGAGCTGCTTGTGGCTGCTAAGTGAAAGCACAGGAATTAGAAATAAGTTAGAAACAGAGGAGGTGGAAAACCCGTGGAGACTGTGCCATTTTGTCGCATTTCAGAAATTTGTGGCACTGGACCACAAGGCAGTTTTGCGAGCACCTTCGTTAAAAATCTTTTCAAAAGAAAAACATATCCTCTCTTTTATACTTAATGCTCAACATGCATATTTCTTTACACATGTGCTTTTTCATGTGCATTTAGAGGAAAGAGGTCAGGAAAATCTCACAGTGAAATTCTGGGAGTGGATTCCTTCCTCCCGGCGGGTTTGGTCCTTTCTTTATAGTAGCCTTGACTTCTGGGCAGACTGGCAGGTGGATGGGGTGGAGACAGAGAGTAGGTTTCTTCCTCTGCATAAAAATCAAATGGAACTCAAGGGAGGCAAAGAGAAATGGGAGAACAGGACAAAGTGGAGACTTTCAGCCACTCAGAAATACAGGGGGAAATTGAAGCCCTTTGTTGGAGAGCTGGAACCCCACAGGCCATGGGAACACCCCACTTTGTGTCATGAGGGAGATTCAGAGGTGCAGTTTGCCAGCCCCTTGTGTTGTAACTGTGTTCACGGTGTGTTGTGAAAATGCTGCAGACCCTTCTCTCCTCTCTCTGGCAGAGGTGGGAACCTGACCCTCTTGCACTTCCTGTTGGGTTTGAAAACCGCCGCTGACGACGAGCTGGTGGGTGAGCTTGTGGTGAACATCCTCAAAGTGTGCCCGGACTTACTGAACAAATACTTCAAGGAAGTCACATTTTCCTTTCTCCCAAGAGTGAAGTCCACTTGGTCAAATAACATCAAACTACTGAACAAGGTAACAAACCTGGGCATTCCGGAGTGTGTCAGGTGGTGGGCAGAGTGTCAGGAGCAGAGACATGGTGCCTAGGGAGAGAGACAGTGACGTGCCCGTGAACGTCAGGATGGAGAACCTTTCAGGCATTCTTCGAGGGTGCTTTAGAATGTGTCAGGCTGGCATCTGGTCCTCTGAAGACATTCAGCTTTTCATTGAGCTGAATTTTGAGGTGGATGCCTTTCGAGTCTGTTAAGCCAAATTCATCGCCTTCATCCAGATTTTGCTTGGAGTGAGATCTTAATGAATTTTAGCACATTTAGGCTGGAATTAGTGAAATGTCTGAAATGTAGGATCGTTTTAAAGACTACTGTTTTAAGTACTTAGAACAGCTTGAAGTAAGCTATGAAATAATCTAAGTGACTATGCATTAATATCTTTTTTTTTTAAAGATCTATTTATTTGAGAGAAAGAGCACGCAGATGAGCAGGGGGAGGGGTAGAGGGAGAGAGAAAAATCTCAAGCCGACTACCCGCTGAGCATGGAGCCAGGCGTGGGACTTGATCCCACAAGCCAAAACCAAGAGTCGGCTGTTTAACTGACTAAGCCACTCAGGCACCACTGTTAACATCTTCTAATCACAGGCAACAGCCTTCCTTCATCCCACAATGGAGGTACCAATTGTACATTCTTTGGCCGTACTGCCTGGCTCAGTCATGCTCTCTCTGATCTGTGGCCTGCCTAAGGTGAAATATCTAGGATTGTTTTCTTGTGCCTCGATCTGAGCATGGGATTATCTGTAAAACAAGCTTTCATTCAAATATTCTCTCATTTTTCCTGGGTGTGTGTGTATGCAGTACCCATGTATATCTTGGGACAATAAGGAGGCATCTTGCCTCCTCATTTGGGGGAAGGTAGTCCTGTGGCCATCACCCCCCTTGGGAGCTGCTCTGCCCAGGGAAGGGTAGGGGGCAAATGCATGACCTTTGCAGGCCTGGGTGCAAGTCCTTGCTTCACTGATTTCTAGCTCTGTGCCCCTGGGGAAATTACTTAACCTCGTTGAGGTCCAATTTTGTCATCCATGAATGTTTTTTTATTTTAATATAAAATATCCCTACCCCAAAGTGTAGTCATGAAGTATTCAAAAGATGACATAATTCGTCAGGTGCCCGTCAAGTGCAGTAACTTGAGAGTAATACGTTTGTTAATTCTAGCAGTGACTTATTTGCCATCAGAAGTTTTAAGGGGCTCCCCAGGCTGCAAGCTGAGCTCTGCTTTGCAGGTCACTGCCCTGGTAACAGTCTCGTGATCTGACTTTTCTCTAACAAGTAGATTCAGAGGTTAATCTCCTGGACCCTGTTCGTGGCAAGCCTTGGACCTTTATCACTTATAATCATTTTGTTGGAATGGCTTCACTGTGGGGTGCCTACAGTGAGGCTCAAGCTTGAAACGTAACCAGCTCATGCTCTTTTCTCTTTTTCGTAGATCTATGAGGCCCAGCCGGACATTTCCCGGGCTTTTCAGACCAGAGAGTTCATCCCCTTGCCTCGGCTCCTGGCAATGGTGATGGTGACCACCGCACCTCTGGTGTGCAATAAGATCATGTTCACCCAAGCATTAAATGTAAGTTGTTGCCTTTCTTCTAGAACTTTCTCAGTTCACCACATTGGCCTTTTTGGGGATCGTTCTGAGAATGCCTGCTTGGATTTATTGGATGGTGTTTTGTCAATGAGCCTCAGGCTTTCCCGTGTGTCCACTCACCTGGGCAAGGGACCTGGAGCCCGAGGAGCATTCCTGCCAGGGGATGCAGCTGCTGATGTTACTGCTCCAGCACAGAGCAGGACCACAGACCCCTGCATGGCTCTCTGCACTGGCCAGAGGATGGGAGTCTATTGGATTTAGGAAGGGCAGTGTGCTCAGCTGCAGTGCAGTGTCATGTATGGAAGTATCAGTTGAGGATTTGTGGATGGAGTAGGACTACAATTTAGCAAATCTTGTCTTTTGTGGTTTAAGTGAATAGTGGAGAACATTTACTTTGAGGATCAGCTGTTTCAGGTTTTTTGAGAGGAGATGTTCATGGAAAAAAAAGTGACACATTTGCAGAAAAATTAAATTTCGTTGTTATGAAGGTCCCCAAGTCCTTCCAAAAGCTGTGTTTTGAGGGACACGTGCATAGTACCGAGGCTTTAAGTGAATGGCTGTGGACCCTGCCAGGCCCTCCTAAACCCAGGTGGCCTTGAGCCTTAGCCGGGAGAGGCTGGGTTGTGGATACAGCAGGACTGGGATCTGCCGTGGTGAGTGGCATGGGCATGAGGTGGCCCCAGCGATGATGGGGCAGTCAGTGCAGAGTGGCGAGGACTTCTTTGGTTGTGCAGTGGGGCTCCGCATCTCTGGTACCTGTCCAGGTTCTGTGCCAAGAGTGGGCAGTGGGCAAGGAGCAGGGGGGAAGCCGGTGTGGGGCTGCTCAGAAAGGCCATTTGTTCAGGTTGCCAAATCACAATAACCAAAATTAGGACCCAGCTCACTTGCTCATTAGTCTGATGAGAGGCACAGACTGTTTTATCCCAAGGGGCTTTCGAGGAAACAGAACTGAAAGGCCTATGTCGGAGCTGCCGTTTGTGGGTGGAAGACCATGTACACAGCGGCTGTGTTGGTGCCCCCAGGGAGTGGTCCTGGCAGGTGGTCTGGGATGGAAAGCCACCCCTTCCCTCTCCCAGTGTCGTTTCAGGACAGGGGGTAGTGCCCTTGATGGGAGAGGATGTCCCCTGGGTGGGCCTCGTCCTGAGTGGGCCCTTCCTGACTGTGACAGTGAGACCGGCGACTCGGGAGTGTGTCTGGGGGTGGCTGCTAAGGCTGTGGACTCTCTGTGCACACATGTGTATGTTTTACGTTTTTCTTTTCTTTACAGTGTCATCTGAAAGTTTTTACTAGTCTAATTTCTGATTTTAGAATCACAAAAGAGCCCATTTTAGAAACTGGAAATGAGGTGTTGGGAGGCAATGTGTGCCCACGAACACTTGTTCGGGCCCTGCCTTTGAAACGATTATGGAGAGGGAGTCACTGCTGGCTTAGGGCATTTCATGTAGCGCTACTTTCATGTCCAGCATCCGTACGAAATGAACCCCTAGCTAATTGGAATGCTAGGAAAATGTGGTGTCATGCTTGCTAAACTGGAAGCCCATCTGAAAGCCACTCTGTGTGTGCCTGCCTGCCTGCCAGTCTTCATGGCCCATCGGTGAGCCCGGGGCTGCACCATACCTTGAATGCACCTGGGCCCGATGGACTTGGTGAGGGCTAGGCCTGAGCCCGGGTCTCCCAGGATGTACCCTCATTTTGGTCATAACTCAGGTTCTTGAGCTGTTTATTCCCTCTCTGCAGCGAGTGGGGATTTGGAACACTCTCCTGGCTGTCATTCTGAACCCAGGTAGAGTTTGGTTGTTGGAGGCCTATATTGAGGGGCTGCACGCTTACCAAGCTTGGAGGTGGTTTTTCATACTCAGTGCGTGGTGCCTTTTTTTGTCACCTGTGCACTCAACGACATTACATGCTTTTCCAGGGTTGGGTTCTGGTGAGATCGTGGCTGTTCTTGATGGGGATAATCCATAGGAGCTCAGTGGCTGTCAGAGAAAGACTGACTAAACACAGACAATGAAACAATTAAAAATAACTATTAGACTCTTCTTTGTATCGCCACTGCTGAGGTCAGCTCTGCAGGAGGTCAAGAGGTTAGGGTCCCCAGGCTGCTGCTTCCCCCAAGAGAGGCAGGAGCCAGCCAGACCCAGGACTTGGGAGGTCTGTGTCCACCCGTGCAGCCTACAGACTGTGGATTTACCTCTTTTTCTTTCCAGTTGGACAGCAAGTCAGTGAAACACACAGCTTTATCCCTTATTTCTGTCATTTTGAAAAGAGCATTGAAAACTATTGACCACTGCCTGAATAAAGAGATGTGGCAAGGATCAGGCGTGTACACGGCCACAGTGATGGGAGAGTTTGTGCAGCTCTTCAGAGAAGCTCTGAGCAAGGTAGGCATGGAAACCCGCTTTGGCCATTCCAGATGAGGTTCTGGGGCATTCCTCCCAGCTGTCACAGGCCAGCACACCGAGGCGAGAGGCAGTCCCAGGACAGGCTGGGTGCGGAATGAAGTGCTGTGGAGGGGTTGGGATGCTCCATGGGACCTCAGTCCCTTCGGGAGCTCTTCGTTTCTCCCTCCCCAGTCACCGCATCCACACTGTAGGGGGGCCAGAGTGAGGGTCCCTCCTGCACCCTCTTCCCTGTGGCCCCTTCTGGTAAGTAGCGAAGGGCAATCATCGTAGATGGGGTCATGCTGGGCAAGACCTCCAGCCACTCAGGGGTCAGCTTTCTTTATTCCCAGTGTCTTGCTCAGGTGAATGAGTCATCAGGCAATTTGTTGTAATTTTCAGGGCTTGTTTTGTCACCAAGTCCATGGTGTCTGCAATTGTGAGAATCAGCACAGAGCAGAAGTGGCGGGGGGGGGGGGGGGGGGGGGGGGGCATGGGCCTCTTGTCTCTCCACATCCCGTGTCTTACACACCTGCGTGTGCTCATTATCTTCTCTTCGTTGTTGCTTGTCCTTTGTAGGTTCATTTCATTTGTTTCTCTCCCTTGTTTAGTGTGACTGGGGTTTCTGTTTTCCCTTTTAGATTTTGCCAGACCTCAACACCATTGTGTGGGTCTGGCAGTCTCTTCGAAAGCAGGACACAAAACAGGATGATGAGAAAGGAAAGAAGAGGGACCACTGGACTCCTGCCACCTGTGCGGCTCCCGAACGAGGTGAGGGCTGCGCGGGGCTCTGTTGTGTGTGGACAGAGGGGGCAAAGGCAGCTGGGGACACCTCCTGTCTAGAGGGGCTTTCAGAGTATCTGTTGGAAATGTGTGCAGGCTTTATGCAAGTACTATGACCCCTCTAAAGACTTGAATGATGGGTACCATGTGCTCTGGACTTTCCATGGCCCTCTCTTTTGCTGTGTGGGTAGAGGTGGGGTAACCAGTCCCCCCAGTAATGAGATACATTGACTCAGACCTTGCTGTTGGCCTGCCAGGCAGTGGGCCTTGTACCTTCTGTCTGGGTGCTACTTAATCCATATGGTGGTCCTGCGAGGGTGGGCAGTGCTATGTCCTCATTGTTCAGATGAGGATGCTCAAGTAGACAGGGTAACTTTAACATGTCTCAGGTCACAGCAACAAATGGGGATTTAAACCCAATCCATTTGGACAGTCTTGACCTTTACCACGTTGATGTCATAGGGATCTATCTGTAGCCTCTGTGTTCAGCGTGTTGCTGACTGCAGTGGGTCACAGACGGCTTGGCTGCTTCCTGACTGCTGATTAAAGGCAAAGAATGAGTGTGCTTTCTAATTTAAGGTGTTTTATCTTGGTTCAGATGATGCTGAAACCATTCTTCTGAAAGCCGTTCTGCTCCAGGTCATATGCCTATACCAAAAGGTGGTCCCACACGTGGTCACGCAGTACAACTTTGACTTCAGCAAGCTCCTGAAAGGTGCGTCTCAGGAGCCTGCAGGTGGCCCTCTGCTGTTTCTGCCAGCAGGGATGAAAGAGCCCCTGGAGCTGGGGGCCGGGAGGGCTGGCGGGCCATTTCACCGGCATGCGTGATCCATCGGCCTGGTTATTAGCATTTGGACTCATAGTTTTTTAAATAGCCAGGCTTTTTAAAGTAAAGATCAGGGAACCCTTAGCAGCCGCAGACAGAGAAGGAGAAGCCAGGCAGCCCGAGTTGTCTCCTGGGGATGAGTGACAGATCATGTGACATGAAAGCCTCTTTTCAGAGGCGCAGGGATGCAGAAGTTAGAGCCACTTCGAAGGGATGTCCCATTCATGCAGATACTTCTGACAAAGTTTACTCATATTTTACCCAGTGAGACAGGTTCAAACCATATCTTGTAAAGGTAACGTTATGCCTGTCTGGTCACGTTTCCTTGATGGAAACTTTGTCTAATAAAATCTGCTTTATAAATGGGCCTACAGAAGAAAACTTGCAGAAATGCCATTCCTGGGATTTATATAAGCTATTGGAATAACCCTAATGAAAACCTATAATTAATTTTTTAATTGTTGGAAGGTGAAAGGTCCTCTTTGCTGTAAGAATACAAAATTTACCAGAATGTGGCCATTTAACATTTAATACCATGTTGTTCTCAAGCAAAGAGAAATCCAGAACTCAGGCCAGAGGATGAGGACCTAGTCCTGGGCTCCGGTGGCCACAGTGTACTCACGAAATGTCTGCATGTATGGGGAGTAAGGCTAATGCCTCCCACCCGGGATAACATCAGTGAGAGACCACACCCAGGGGGGCAGCATGAGGTGCCCCAGGCTTCAGGCTGTAGGGAGAGGTCAGTGTGGGCCAGGGGGCTGCTTTGGGCGGGTACAGTTGGGGCTTTTTACTGAAGATTTGGACAGACCACAGGGTGGGAGGATGTGTCAGGTGAGTTGTGTCTAGGCAGAAGAATGGGCCCAGGATAGGGTGGGACAGAGCCCCATATTCCCCCTTCTTCTGCAAATGGAGGTCCCCTCGGCCAGGGGCTGCAGTTGCTGGGCACCTTCGTCCACCTGACTTCTGTCTCTTTCCCTCTTTTCCTGCCCACAGGCGTCATCTCAGAGCAGGGCCTCCGCGAGGAGGTGCCTCCCATTCTGCAGCACCACATTCTCAAGGTGGCCCTGGAGCTGCCCGCCAGCAAGTTTTTGTGGTTAAAAGCACAGGTAGGAAGCAAAGAGCTCTCCCGCGTTCTGGTAACTCACTCTTGGGCATGTTGGTTTTTTGGCCTGGAAATTTGTAAGTGGATCAGAACCTGATAGTTACAGAGAAGACATTTGCAGTTCCCCTTTCAGATGCTTCTAGGGCCGAGGCCAGGGCCTGAGTCATGAACCAGGAGGGCTGTGAGTCTCTGCTTTTGCAAAATAAGATGTTTTCATGTGTCCTTAACTGAAACAATATTATTGCTGGATGCTGGGAGTTTTGGGTTGTTTCTTTTTTTTATCTCGACAATTTTACATCTTGCTTGTCATTTTAAAACGTTTCTGGAAATAAAATACGTTCTTTTTCCTTTGTCCTTTATTCTAGAAGAACTTAAGACAGAGATCAGAGTAGATACCAAGCCGGAGAGGATACTGGCTGGTGGAAAAATCTGTAAAACTTGCTGGCATTTTTTTTCTGCCTTTAATAGCGTCTTCTAGAACATTCTGGAGAATATGATGTTGAATCAAAGGGAACTCCAGATGCAGCATATCCTCACTTGTGTACTTAAGCATGGGATGCCGTGTCACTTCTATTCAAAGAAAAAGTGACCAGGCAAAATTAAGCATTGTCAAAGTGTTTCTCAGTAGCTCAGATGACAGTTTTTTTAGTGACTTGGATCTTATTTAAAATCTTACAGAACCAATCGTGTGGAAACGTTTGTGGGCGTTTTCACATGTCGTATTTCCAGAAAGGCATGCCAATGCAGTGGGGTTGGGGGGGGTGTTGCTGGATCCTCACCTGCATCACAATTAAGGATTGACGTGGGTGCTCCATGCATCTGCACCTTTACTGCTACTTACTGATGAGGCAGCCGGGGCACAGAGTGGTTAGGGCACATGTGCAAGGTGCCAGCCCTAGCTGGATGATCCAGAATTGGCCACAGACAGTGTGGCCACAGCCTTGCTCTCAACCTCCTCATCCCACCGTGAGGTCACTGCTGACTCCAGAGCGATGACCAGCCAGGGGCATCATTGAGTTTTTCACCCCAGGTGAATAGGGCCAGTGGGATCCTGATGACTGAAAAAGTGAACAGAGGGAGAGGCCTCTTTGCAAGAACCAGTATTCAAATATTAATTTATATTCTGTGCCCCACCTTCTGCTTTAACGTAAAGTCTGCTGGGCTTCATGAACACCAGCTCTTCTTACGTTTAGGGTCATCGTCATTGCCAGGGGCTGCAGGGACACTCCAGCCAAACACAGCCTTATTGGCATTTGGACCTACGATCTGGAGCTCCATGTACTTCTCTGAGATGTGCGTTTGAAACTCAGAGGCCTTTGTGAGAGGCTTAATTACTCATAAGGGGTCGATTCTATCAGGACCAACATCTTGCTGAAATGCAGCCAGCTTAGTTCCCCAACTGCTGTTCGGGGTTTGGTTGAGATTCCGAAGCTCCTCATGTCTAAAATCCCAGCAGTCTTGCCAGGTCACAGGTAAAATGAGAGGAGATAAGAGGCCTGGAAGCATACTGGGTGTGCGGTACCTGTTTGCTCAGCATATAGTGGCCTCTATAATGTTTATAACGTGCTGCTCTTCAAATTCCAGGAAGGCCCAGATGCAGAAATTATTGGAGGAGAACGATCTGTATTTTACTTACTAATGAAAATGTTTGTGACCAGTAACCATCTTCAGCTCAAGTCATCGACCAAGCTGCTGATCATAAAGGTGAGCATTTTCTGCTGGTTCCTGATTCAGAGAAGCATTTTTACTCTTTGTTATAGTAGGTGCTTAGTAAACAGTTGTTAAGAATTAAAGGTGTTAAAAAAAAAAAAGAATTAAAGGTGTATCAAGACTTCTGTAAACCTAAAAGTAGGAGGTTTTATGGCAGCTTTAATTTGTGACATCTAAACTCAGCCACATTCCTGAGAGGCAGCACAGTGAAGTGAAAACATGGGCTTTGAGGTCCTGTTTCCAGATTTGAGTCCTGGTTCTACTCTTCCTGGGTGGCATGGGGCAAATTACTCAAGCTCTCTGAACTTGATTTTCCCATGGTGAATGGGAATGATAAACCGAAAGGATTGCAGAGGAGAGTACTTGTGATCACATAGTAGGTCACTCCTCGTACATTGTAGGCTCAATAAATGTATTTCCGGCCCTTCAGGGAACTGTTTGCATAGACCATCCCTCTTCCCATGTGTCCAGACTCAGCCTTCTCTGGACCTCAGCCTTCCTGACCTCCTCCATCACCCACAGTAAGGGGTCAAAGTCAGTGGCGGAGAAGGGGAGTTGTACCATGAACCTCTCTTTCTTACACTCGGTACTTAGTTGATGTAGCCAGAGGAAATCTAATTCCTCATTTCTGTCGCACAGCAAATGTCTCAGGGGTGCTACAGAATTCACGTGCATTGTTTTTAGGGTGCAGAGATTTTACCTTTCTTTGAGGGGCTAATAATCTTGCTACCCTACAGCCTTCTTGCCTGAACTGTTTGACGAATGTGAACATCTGGGTCTTGATCTCAACAAGTTGCCGTTTCCCTATAGGCCTGTACTTGACCCTGGCCTAATTTCATGATCGCTGACTGCACGTGGGTGGTGTTGGCACAGCTGGGTCTCCTTTTGGTGCACTCTGCCGCAGGGCTCATGCAGTGGGGCTGCTCAGACTCTGAGTCCATGGCATCAGGCCATTTGGGGACGTCATTTAATCACTGTGGTCCAAGGTCCTGTCTGTTAACACATTCTTTTCTCTTTGGAATGCTGGTCCTGGGTTTGAGGCTTGAGGGGCCGCACGGACGTGACGTGACATGACAGTGGTGTGTCATCTTGGAGAATTTCACGCAAGCTGACTGCTGGTTGCTGTGAGGGGCCGAGTCATACATGTTTACCTGGGGTCTTTGTAAAAATCCAGATATAAAAACCAGACTCCTGAGTAGCAGCTGGGTTTTTTTCTTTTTTTTTCCTCTTTATCATTTAGGAGTTGAAAGAAAGGAATAGGAAGCAGCAAAGCCAGGGGTCATGTGATCTTTGGTGGAGCACAGAATGATCACTTTTCCTTGTTTCCGTCAACCTTGGGAGTGTTGTTTTGAAAGAGTGGCTTTTGGAGTAGAACTGCAGATGAGGCTCTGACCCCACCCTACCCCTGCCCCCCACCCCCCACCCCCGGGTCTGCTTCCTGACAGATTCTACGGGACACGGGTGTGTTCGAGCACACATGGAAGGAGCTGGAGCTGTGGCTGGAGCATTTAGATGACACTGTGGAAGAGAAACAAGAAACTGTGATTCAGTTTTTGGAACGCGTAAGCACGTATTTTCAGCATAAAGAAGCATATTCCTAAATATGCCAAGTGGCCTTCAGTTAAATGAAGACATTTTTGAAGCACCAGTGCCAAAAGCCCACTGTTCTGATTTACTTTCTAATTCCTGCTGAGATGTCAGAATCTATTTAGTTTGAGAATCTGTAAAATGGGAATATATTACCGTTGACTAATTTCCTTTTGGGGATTTGTTTTTGCATAAAGAAGATAGTGATATGCTTAGAGCAATATTAAAAGCAATGGTTTATACTAAAAGGAAATTTTTTTTTTTTTTAAATTCTGTAAGGGACACCTGGGTGGCTCAGTCAGATAAGCGTCTGCCTTCAGTTCAGGTCACAATCTTGGAGTCCCTAGCTCGAGCCCTGCATCAGGCTCCTTGCTCAGTGGGGAGTCTGCTTCTCCCTCTCCCTCTGCTCCTCCCCCCACCTCCTGCTCATACTAGGTCTCTCAAATCAATCAATAAGATCTTCAAATAGATAAATACATATATTCTGTAACAAAAAGTTAAAAAAAAACTTTGTAGAAGAATTATTGTTCTTACTGAGGACTGCTAACATTTTAGCTCTTCCCTTTTTACTTTTTTTTAAAGATTTATTTATTTAATTGAGAGAGAGCATGTGTGCATGCGTGTGCGTCTGTGTCTCTGTGTGTGTGTGTGTATGTGTAGAGATGGGGGAGAGAGGTAGAAAAAATCTGAAGCACACTCCACGCTGAGTGCAGAGCCCAACACAGGACTTAATCTCAGGACTCTGAGACCATGACCTGAGTTGAAACCAAAGGCAGATGTTTAACTGACTATGCCATCCAGGTGCCGCAGCTCTTCCCCTAATGTTACCAGTGACATTTTTGGGCATATTTTCATTTCATTTGTGACCATCAAAATGCTTTCTGCTCTGTTTTACTGACGTTATGACCATCTAAATGCCCAGGTTTTACTGACGTTGGTGGCGAATCCCTATTTATACACAGACAAAGCATCTGACTTTGTCCAGGAAGCCAGCACACTGCAGGCCACTGGGACGAAGCAGGATGCTGATGATGTCAGCATTCCCATCTCTCACATTGACGGTAGGTGTCACTGCCTCTTTGTGCTCCTCGGGCTCCTGAGGATGGAGCCAGTGGTGTATCAGTGATGAAAATGAGAAAAATGAACATTGAAAATGAGAATTAATGTCTTACGCAGAGTTCAGACGTCTGTTCCTTTTAGTCAAAAGATCAGCCTACTCTGGAAGTGAAAATTGCCTTACTTGCTCATGATAACAGGGAGTATGTACAGAATCTATGTGCTGAGCTATTTTTATTTGTGCAGTGTTTCTTCTGTGCCAGGTGCTGATGGCAACTCTTCCTAAATCTATGTCCTGCAACCTTGTGAACCACCCTTGTGGCAGGAGTCCTCATCCTCATATTATACAGTGATAAGGCAGCTGAGGCACAGAAAGTTTAGGTAATTAGAGCAAATTCACATAGCTAGTCCATAGGAAAGTCAGGATTTGAATCCAGACACTGGCTCTGGTCTGTGCTTCAAAACCCTTATGCTTTCTTGCCTCTCAGATTCTGACTCACTTGCCTTGATATCCAGGTTGAGATTTTCAGGCTTCTTGGTGTCACTTGAGGAAACTTCAATCTCTTATCACCTAAGCTGGATATCCTGCATTTTGGCAAGGATCTTAAGATGTGATAGCTGATGTCCTCATCTGTTGAGATCAAGCTTCATATTAAGTCTTTTTCCCCAGAGAGGTTTAGCTTTTATGTTTTCTCTTTTACCAAACATTCTTTTATGCCTTCCTGTGGAGCTCTTTGCACTGGGGTCCTTCGGTGGCTCTTGCCTCAGGTTGACTGTCCCCTTGCGTCTTCAGATGTTCTCGACATGGTGGATGTCCTGGTGGAGGGCAGCGAAGGCTTGGATGAGGAAATTGGATTCCTACTGAATGAAGACATGATCCTGCTCACGTTCCCATTCAGTGCAGTGGTTCCTGCAGCCCTAGAAGCCAGAAATAAGTTGCTCCTTGGGACAGAAAGTGAAACAGGTACCCATGTGTCGTCAGGATCTTCTGGGTGCACCATCCAGCTGGGTCTCCGTGGGGTAGGAGGTGTGATTCTAGGGCCTCTGAAAATAATTGTTGAAAATCCAAGGCAACAAGGTTCAGACTCACCACCTTGATAGCTACCTGGCCTTTAGAGTTAAGCATGTACGGATAAGAATCTAGACGTTAGCTGGACTTCGGGGAAATTGGTCCTTTGAGGGATAAGTCCGTAGTAACGCATTTGCGTGGCTGTGCAGACAGACCCCTGCTAGGACATTGATGGTTTGTCCTCGATGTTTATTCTTGCTATCACAGTGCTAGAGTGTGAGTCTTTCGTACTTCCTGGGAGTTGCCAGAACCTAGAACCAAGCAAGTACTCATAGATGACAATGGTGTGATTAGTCAGGTTTGCTTAGGCTTTGCTGCAATAACAAGTAAGCCCCAACTTGTAGTGGTTTAATGAGTAAAGGTGTCTTTCTAGACCTTGTTGTAGTCCAATGCAGGTCACATTGCTCTTTTGGGTGATTGCCTGCCAGGAGGCAGCTCAGGGATCCTGGCACCTTGTAGCTATGCCATCTCAATGTATGCCTTCCAGGGTCACTCTGGAAGAGGAAGAGAGAGCAGATAGTTGAGCAGAGGCTGTTCTAGCCTTGCCTAGATGTGGCTAAAAAATCAGTCACTTGGTCCCAGGCTAACCACAGGGGCGGCCCATGGGCCCAGAACAAGAGATGGTTTGGTGGGCACCGAGCAAGTCTCAGCCCCAGGTAGTTTTTGCATCACTTCTTCTGTGCCTGGATCCCCACTTCCTGGCATCAAGACCTGAAGCCTGACTGTGTGTCACACATTTAATGAAACAGAACCTGGGTGAGCTCTGCAGTGATCACACCTGCCTTCCAGTGTGTTTACCTGACCCCTTGTGGAATTGGCATGAATTTTGCTGAGTGTGGAATGCGTATGGGAGTTGGTGTTATTGATGAGTGATCCCAGCAGGCCTCCCTCATGCATCTCATTCCCTTGCAGGAGAGAGCATCGTGGTCTATCTGACGACCGTGCTGACAGATCTCCTCCATACCCAGAGAGACCCTCTGGCTCTGTGTCTGCTGCTTCAGGCTTATGACAAGTTGGAGCCTCCAGTCCCACCTTGCTGCCACCAGCTGGCCCGGTTCCACAGATACTACAGCCGCTGGATCCCAGAGCCAGCCCGAGAGGCCTCGGTGAGCTGCGGCATCACTGCTCCTTGGAAACCAGGCCTTTCCCTAGAAAATCCCGAGGTGACTTCAGTGGGTCACTCTGCCTGTGCCCCAGCTCTGTAGCTTTACAGCTCCTCGGTTTCCAGGAAGAAACGTGTTAACCTTCTGATTTCCCTGCACAAGAGAAGGAGCTTAGTGGTGTCACTGCTGCTCAGCTGATAGGATGGAGCGTGGATGATTCGGTGATGCAGTGGAATTGAATTTCCCGCTGACAGGATGGTTGCCTCATCAGGTGCCAGCTTCAGGGAGGGAGGAAGTTGCCTTTTCTCCTTGTCAGATCATCTGGCATACCCAGTTCTGGCCTTCTTCAGCGGGCCTTAGCTTGCCCCTGGCAATACGGCTCAGCTGTCAGACCAGGCCCTAGTGGGCCTTAGCAGTCTCCATTCTAGGAAGACTGAGAAAATGAAACAAAGAATCCTCTTCAGGTGGGGACTATATCCTTCTAATGGGGTGCTGCAGGTCTGGCCCCAGTGCAGAGAATTTACAAATGTTAGGGGCAGGGGCGAAGAAATTAACTTTGTGGTGTGTGTTTTGTGTATGCATTGGATTTTAGCTGTTCTTGAAAAAGCAGGTGGCTCGGGCCCTCTGTCTTGTGA
Source organism: Canis lupus baileyi (assembly GCF_048164855.1). Classification (NCBI taxonomy): domain Eukaryota; kingdom Metazoa; phylum Chordata; class Mammalia; order Carnivora; family Canidae; genus Canis; species Canis lupus. The sequence goes on along the minus strand of NC_132867.1, from coordinate 31,195,853 downwards.
TACCTGTAGCTGCCGCTTACGGTGGTGCTGAGGATACTATGTGTATTTTAAGTCATTCCTCACAGCAACTCCGAGAAGGTGGTCAGGACTTTCTGGGTTCATTACACACATGAGGAAACTGAGGCACAGCGTGGTTCCAGCACTAGGCAGCAGTGGAAGTGGGGGGTCAGGATCCCACCTAGGCCGTGGGCTCTAGCATCCACACCCTTCCCGGCCACTGCCACCTTCCTCCGCTGGCTAGCCTGTGGTTCAGACTTGGTGGTGGTCTTTCAGAGCCCAGAGGAAGTGTCACAGTTCAGGGCTGCACCGCATGGGTGCTGGAAGGCAGGTATCCACTTTGTTGAGTAGGTCCCAGCAGTGCTTCTCACCCTCCAAGGAGTACCACCCACAGTCTCTGGGCCCCACGCTCAGTGGGTTCAGTTCAGCACCTCTACCTCAGGCTCTGGGGTTTGGCCTCTCCGGGCGGTGCCCATGCAGTGCTGCTGCTGGTCCAGGGACTCCACCCGGAGCCCTGCTGCCTTTCCAGACACGTGCAGCCTCGTTTCCTTGGCCTTGGGAGTGTTTGGAGTTAAAGTAATGAAAGGCATGTGGGGTCATTAGAGAAGGCAGCATGGAGATTGTTGTAGAAGTAAGCAACTTCGGTTTGAGGTGGAATTCCAGAAATTTGTCTTCATTCTGTCCACTGTCTTGTTAGCCTCCCAACAATGTTCTCTGAGCGAGGCTCCCGGGGAAGGCCTTTGGAGGCCATGCAGCTTAGCAAGCTGGCTCTGTCCCGGCTGCAATCTCCCAGTTTCCAGTGATGAATCCTCTTTTTTTTTTTTTTTTTCAAAGATTCTATTTATTTGAAAGAGAGAGAGAACAAGCACAAGTGGGGGAGGAGTGGAGGAAGAAGCAGACCCCCGGCTGAGCGTAGAGCCTGCTGTAGGGCTCAATCCCCGGACCCTGAGACCGTGACCTGAGTCAAAATCGAAAGTCAGACGGGCACTGGGGGTTATTCTGTATGTTAGTAAATTGAACACCAATAAAAAATAAATTAAAAAAAAATTGAAAAAAAAAAATCGAAAGTCAGATGCTTGGCTGCACAGCGACTCTTCTGAGTGAAGTGTCTGTCCCACGCAGCTCCAGTCGCAGCGTCTGTTCCCCAGCGTGTGTGGACACCTTCCTGGTCCACTGCTGTGTTGACGGCCTCTAGGAATGTCCGTGTAACTGAAAACATTAGGGCTTAATTTAAAGTAAACCACCACGTGGTCACATATTTTTTTAGTAATAGGATGAGACAACGAACTGTTGCTTTGTCGTGAACATCCCCCTGTACCTGTCTTTGCAGACTGTGGTTCTCACCTGTGGTTGTTTGTCTTTCCTCCTCTCAGGGCTTTCTTAGCCTCCCCAAGCCCCTTCAGACACCAGGCAACCTTGGTCCCCAGGGCCCTCCCGCCACCTCCTTCGCTACCCTGCTGCAGACAGCCTACGAGAGCGAAGGCTCACTCCTGGACGAGCAGGTTCAATCACAGCTGCGGGCGGCCCTCCAGCACATCCCAATGCACCAGGTCCTGCGCTCGGCGAAACACCTGCTGCTCTACGTCAGGAGCACTGTGGAGAGCTTTGGCCAGGTCCGCACCACTCCTGCCTCACCCTGCAGCCCCCACACGTTTTCACCACTCTGCCCCCAGGGTGGCCCCCTCTGAGTCGGGCCCAGACTGCATGATGGTGTTGATAGAATCCTGGAGTCTCGTCACCCTGTTGCACACGAAGGGACTTGGTGATGTGACACCTGCAGGGCACCCACTCCGCCCCCGTCCCCCCCCACCCCACCCCAACACACACACAGGGAGCCCAGGCTGCTAGTTCACTCCCTGCTCCACTCTGCTGGGCTGCTTCTCCTCCCTGGAACAGATGTACGCAGGTGACTTTAGCACTCATTTCCTGCGGGCCTCACTCGGAGGCAGCATGGCCAACCGTGTTGCTGGGGCAGCTATCAGGCAGGGCCCTTCCAACAGCAGCCTGGATCAGTGCACTGCCAGACCCACTGTCTTTCCTAAGTTTGAATTTAGTAGAGTTCCTTGGTGGGCTTTCCATTCCCGGTGTGGTTTATAGCATGTTAGTTTGGGTTTCCCTCATCTTGGTCAAAGTAAACCTGCACACTTCATCAAGATTTAGGGCGCACACCATACGGAGAAAGGATTTTGAGGTTATTGGTGTTTTATAAGGAGTTGCCACTCTAGCGTGCCTCCCTCCTCAGTCCTTATTTCTGGTAACATGGCAGCTTTTGGGCACAGAGGGAGTCGGTGATGACCGTTGTGACTGTGAGCCCTTCCCTGGCCTCTTGTCCTCACAGCTGGGCCGAAGTACAGGGCCTGCCCTCCTGCAGCTCCTCCTGGATCTCCTCAGGTGCCTGGTCGTCCACTGTGTGCAGCTGGATGCAGAGAACCAGCAGAAATGCCAGGCTGCCCAGGCTGAGGCTGACCTCTTTTTGGACATGGAGTCCATGGCCTCGCTGGAGCTGGCCAGTGACAAGGTACTGCTGCCCTTTTTCCGTGGGTCTCCTTCCTGTTAGCCTTTTCCTGTACACTCTCAGACCCTGGCTTTCCCTCTGCTTCTGCTCCAAGACGACGTGTGCGTTGTAGGCAAATAAAGAAACATAGAACCCTGTGGAGGAGACACTGGAAACACCCCCGACCCCTGCACCCACAGAAAAGCTTGGTGTCATTTGGGTGTGTAGCTCTTCACCTGTTTCTCTGCTCCCACTTGCCCTCCCTGTGAGCAGTTTCTCTTACACCGGGGGACATGTGAGCACCTGGAGAGACAACGGGGACACTTTCCTTTTGGGCAGTTGCAGTCTGTGTTGGACGAAGGCTGGGGAGTGGGTATGGCTGGCTAATCAGTTCACCCCGAGAACTTGTGGCTCTGGGCGGAAGCCCCTCCCCTGCTGTGAACCATCGAGCCACTGTAGATTTGGGCCAGGGTGCATCGCTGACCGTCTGCCACTTTCCCTGGTTTCCTGGGCTTGGGAAGCAGCCACGTTCATGTCTCACTCCTAATGAACATCCTTCTTCCTTTGACCTCGGGCTTGACTTTCTGGGAGGTGTCTATGGGTGCAGGACCACCTGTTAGCTGTTTGGTAGGTGGTGGGGGGGTGGGCAACAAGGCAGTGCTAACAGGAAATTGTGCTTCTCTGTTGGAAGGTGTGACAGGCTCTTCTTTCCTTACCTGACAAGTAAATGAGGAGAATGTATTCCCGTCCCTGGGGACTGGTGTCACTTCATTGGCTAGGAATTGTGTTCTGCACAGCTGCTTAGAACGGCTGGATCAGATTAGTCTCTAATCTAGCAAGGGCGCTCGGCCGCTTTCTGCTCCATGGCTTAAACACGGTGCTGGGGCAGAGCTAGTTCCCCGGGGTTGCTCAAGGCTCAGCCTCCACCCGCGTGCTACCTTCAGTTCCGGCTCGTGGGCTCGCACAGCAGCTTGATTCCCAGACACAGGGTCTCTCCCACACTGATCACGCTGCTCCATACTCAGGAGAAACCCACATTCCTCAATCGGATTGATGTTGGAGGGCAGGGCTGCTAAGCAGAAACCAGATGATTGATCTTCAACACGTTTTGATGTTTCTGCGTAGCCCATCCCCTGGCGGAGAGCAGTTTTGTTGTATAGTAAATTCATTCAGGCTGAATTCGTCAGACACCTGTCAGTCTGGGTGGGGCACTGGCCAAGCCAAGGTCCAGCTGTCACAGTCACCTGGGGAGGTGATGCACTACAGTCAGGTCATAGCTTGGCCTGGGCTTGGGTTGGGGTTCTGTGGGGCACCCCTGAGAGGGGTGTCAGAACTCAGGCTTGAGGATGGAGTGGCTTAGGAATGCTATTTTCTGCCCTCCATCCTACTCCCTGCTGGCCCTGGGCCGTGTGTGAGCTCTGTGCCTTGTCACTGTATTTCAGACGCTGGAGGAGGTGCTAGTGGCCATCCTCAGACACCCCACACTGGAGGGCTGGTACCTGGCCCTGGAGCAACAGGCCCTTCCTCCGCACACCCTCAACCCCATCCTTGTGAAACTCCTGGCAGCCCGCCTCAGCGCAGGGGTCCTGCAGCTACTGATGGCAAGTGCCCCGGTCCTCCAGAGCATTGGTCAGCGGGGCCTCCTGGCCAGGTACTCGGAGGCCATTACCCAGAGCGTGTTGAAAGAGCTGCGAAACAGGAGGGCGGCCCCGGCCACGTCACCACCAAAGACCCTCCCGCAGCTGGAAGCCCTGCAGGGACTGCATCCCTACATGGAGGGCGCCCAGCTCCATGAGGTCATCCTGGCCCTGCTGAGGCTGCCTGAGGCCCAGCTGGTGACCCAGCGACCCACAAAGTCTCCCCAGAAGGAGAGACATCTGAACGCTCTTGGCAAGACCCTGGTCCAGCTGTTGACTGGCAGCACCCAGGACCAGCTGCAGAGCAACGAGCTCCTGTGGGCTTCCGAGTTTGTGAAAGGCCTGGGGGCTCTGCTCCCCACATTGGCTGTGGACGAGCTGGATGCCGTATTCCTCTATGCTCTGCAGAGAGAGCCCACACTGGCCCCCGCGGTCCGGGCAGACCTGCTCGACAACTGCCTGGCCCGGCGGTCGCAGCCTGCGCTCAGCGTGGCCACCCTGCTCGTGCGGCTGAGCTGCACCCACCTGCTGCGGTTTGAGCTGTGGTGCGGGCGGCCCGGCGCGGGGGTCTGCCTCCAGGAGCACCTTGATGACTTCCTCCCCGTCGTCCACGTGTACCTCCAGGGCAGGACCCAGGGCCGCTTTGCACGCCTGGCAGGAGGTACGGAAATTGGAGGCTTTGGGCAGCTGGGCATGTGAGTCTGGGGCGGAGGAGGTGGGATCTGCAGGTCCCTTTCTACACCTGTACCTTCCACATTTGGGACGTGGTGAGGTTCTGTCTCTCCTCCAGCCACGGACCCAGCTCGGGAGATGGAGAAAGAGGAGGGATTCGGCCTGTGGTTTGAGATGCTGCCCTGATGCTCCTGTCTACCCTGAGCCCCCCACTGGAAGCTGGGAGGGGTGGACTGACAAAGGGTCAGCTCTGGGGCAGGGGAGGCATTAGGGTGACTGTCCTTCGTCTTGTCCCATTGTCCCCTCCAGAAGGAGGGTCGGTGCATTGACGCTGAGTCAGGGCAGCTTGGGCCCAGCCCTCTTCTTCTACCTGTAGGGTTTCAGGTCTGAGGCACTTTGTGACCACCTGAAGTCTACTTTAATCCTCTTTATCGTGTGTGTGAATGGTGGTTCACTCACCGCTTTGCCTTTGTGTGTCGTGACTTCACACCAGTGACAATAGATACTTTAAAAAGTCTTAAAATTTAAAAAAAATAAAAATAAAAATAAAAAGTCTTAAAATTTTTTTTATTTATTTCTTTTAGAGAGATAGAGAATCTCAAGCAGACTCCCCACCGAGTAGGGAGCCTGATGTGGGGCTCTATCTCACAACCCTGAGATCATGACCCGAGCCGAAACTAGTGGTTGGCCACTTCACCCACTGAGCTGCCCAGGCGCCCCCTCTAGTGATTCCTGGTGCACATCTTCTGACAGGCCCCCCTGGTTCCTGTGCCTTTGGGGCACAAATCCCGAGTGAGTCCAGAGTTTTGGTACTCACAGTCCCATTACCAGCTTTGAGCAAGGCGTTAGGCACAGGAGGATTGACTGACAAGAGGTGACCAGTGGCGTGCTGGTCAGTGGTTAACAAACTGGCCTTGCCTCTGTCAGTCTCCATGACATCCGTGCTCCTGCCCAGGCCAGGAGCTACAAGTGTGACCAGCTACAAGTGTGACCTCAGCCAGTCAGGATTCCTCCAAGTTAGCCGGGGGCTCTGTAAGCTGGTACATGCTGGGCCTGGCACAGCAGTGTGTGACTGTCTCTCCTTCTCGTCTCTACCTAGTGTCCTCTGCTGTCATTCCTGTGTTGAGGAAGGCCCTTTGGAGACAGCTGCAGACCAGGCTGCTCAGCACAGATGGGCCCCCAGAGTCTGGGCTGCATCAGGAGGTCCTGGCCCAGCTGGTCCCCTTTGCAAGAGCCAAGGACCTTGCTGCCCTCATGGCCCATCTGCCCGGCTTGCTTCAGACTCCAGGCAGGCACAAGAGGTATGAAGGCTTAGATCGCTGGGTGGCCATTCCCCTTTCCACTTCACTTTTCCCTCTAGTTTTTACAAAATGGTGAGAATTTGCTGTGCTGCTGTGGTGACAGTCGGTGAGAAAGCACTTCCTACAAGAAGTCTTCCAGCCGTCCTGCCTGGAGCAAGCACGTCTCCAAGAGTGGATGGTTGGGTCAGATTCCCTGAGAGCAGCAGTTCTCAACCAGGGGTGGCTTTGCACCCTCCCGGGCACAGTTGGCAACATCTGACATTTTATATTGTCATGATGGGGTGGCGGGGGGTGGGGGGTTTCTGGCATCTAGAGGGTGAAGGCCAGGGGTGCTGCTAAATATCTTATTATGCATAGGACTGCCCTCCCTTCCCCCTGAAAGAATAATCTGGCCCAGCGTGTCAGTAATACTGACCCTGAGACAGTCTAATTTAGGCAAAGTCTGGATAACAAATTTTTGTTTCTGGTTAAATAATAATTGTTTCCTGGTTAAATAATAATTGTTTCCTGTAATTGTAAAAATGCTGGTATATCTGCTGGAGCAAGGAAGCCAGGGCAGCCTGGGACTCCGTGCTTGGGTGCTGAAGGGGGGCAGGACCAGGGCATCTGCCCCAATGGCCCACTGTAATGTGAGCTACTCAAAAGCTGGAGGGATTTAGGCCATCGCCTGACTCTGTGCCTCTTGTCTTCTGCTGCAGTTGGAGTGTGGCCGACTCTGTCTCTGCAGTCCTGGAAGGGTCGGCACAAGAGCTGCGTGCCTGGAGAAGGACTCTGCTGGACTCCTGTGTGAAATGGCTGATCGTGTCTTTCAGTAGTGGCCAGCTGGACCACAACAGTGCCCAGGATGAAGAGAGGCAGATGCTGCTGAGATTTAATGAGCTGTTGGTAGGTGTCTCTCCTTTTCTTAGAGAGCCTGATTACACTTTTAAGGGAAAGCGTGGACTAGGCAGACCAGAATTCACAGATGTGCTCCAAGAACTAGTGGGAGATGAGCGGGGCTGTGTCCGGGAGGCAAAGTGACAGGCGGGGGGCAGGTCCTAAAACCATGTGCCACCGTCTTCCAAGGATGGATATTGGATTTTGTCAAGTGCTTTTTATACTTCTACCAAGATAGTTTATGGTTTTGTTTTTTTAAGTCTGTTAATATGACTTACATTCATTAATTTTTGATCGTTAAAAGTAACTTTATGTTCCTGGGATGTACCTGCTTGATTAGTCTTCTCATAGTGTTGGATTTGATGTGCTAATATTTCATATTATGAATCTTTCCATCTATGTGCAGGTGGGATATTTGTTTTCTTTGTAATTTTATTTTCTAGCAGTCTTTCTTTGCCTGGTTTTAGGATCAACTCAGAGTGAGTTGGGAAGCGTTTCAATCCAGGTTTTGTATTTCCTGTAGCATTTTAAAGTGTTGCTTTAGTGTCTTCTGGCACGCCTTGGTCTCGATAAAAATCTGTCATTCTTTATTTTCCTACCTTAGGTCTTTTTTCCTTACATTGTTTAAAACAACATGATCATGATGTGCCTCAGAATAGTTTTCTTTAAGATTCTTACGTTTGGGGTTCACGGAACTTCTTGCCACTATTAGCCTAGAGCTGTCGTAAGATTTGGAAATATTCAGCTCTTATTTTTGGTCATTATTCCCTTTTATTCAAGTGTCTTTTTTTTTTTTTTAATTCTTCACAAAAATAACATCCTGAAGCATATGAATTACTCCTTAGTGCATGATGTAAAATTGCAGTAAAAATTAGAGTCTGTGACTTGTGTTTAAACTCTGGACCCAAAATTTAAAAAGTAATCCTGACGAGAACAACCCCAGGTGACAGTTGTATGATAAATAGATTGGTAGGTTAGAGATCAAGCAGCGTGCTTACGTTGTATTAAGAGACTTTATAATCTCTATCTCAGCTTTAATTCCTTGTGTCACAGGTTTGTGCATTCAAGGCTCCTAGGAGCCCAAACGTGGCAGAAGTGGGGGGTGCAAGGAACACCCCTGAGATCTAGAGAGAGCAGAGTGTAGAGGAGGGTGCTGGGCCTTCCCGTGTGGCCCCTCACCTAGCAGGCTGGCTTGCTGGCTGATGGCGGGCTGTGCCCTTCAGGGATTTGTGCTCCGGGCACGACGTCTGCCTTGCCTTCCACAGCTCCTTTTCTCTCTCTCCTTTTTCCCGTCTCTCATAGATGTCATGTTTCCAGGGTGGTTTTAGGTTCGCAGCAGAACTGAGCAGACAGTACAGAGTTCCCCTGTGCCCGCCCCCCCCCCCCCCCGTCCCCAGGCCCACGCAGCCCCCTACTCTCGGCCCACCTCACCAACCCTTTTAACTGAGGACTCATTTTCATGTGAAATCCAGTCTGTGTGTATGTGTGTGTGTGTGAGAGAGAGAGAGACATACAAGCTCCTAAGTGTACAGTTTAGTGTTGACAAGTGCATAGACCCTTGTGCCCACACTCCCATCAGAGATTGTCATCATCCCAGAAGGTCCCCTTCCCTCCAGAGCACCCACCCCTCTGATATAACTTAGCACCATATTTGGAGATTTTCTCTGCATCAGTGATGGGATCAGCATTGTCTCTGCTGGTGGTGCAGAGGTCATCCCCCAGGGATGCGATGTCCTGTGTTGAAGCCATATGTGGCTGGCCCTGTGCGTGCTGCAGGCCGCTGGTGCCCTCGGAAATGGTGGGCAAGGGAAAGAACAGGACTTCAGGGAGTTTTCTCCTGCTCCTTTAGTGGTCATAGACACACTAATGAAATGACAGAGCTGCTAGCAGAAATAATAAAATGATTTTAAAAATTGAAGAAAGAAACAACCGCTTGCTTTCGTGGGTCGCTTAGGTAACTATATTCGTGTTTCCTGAATAGCTGTAATTCAAGTTCTGTATTCTCTGTTTTAAATGTATTGAAGAGGTCCCATGACTATTTCTTGCTTATTTTATTCACAGAGTTCCCTTAATGAAGTTGATCCTGGCGATTGGCAGAAATTTGTGAAGACTGGACTCAAGTAAGTCCGTTTCATCCTCTCGCTGTGACTGGGTAGGGGGGTGTGCATGTCCGATGCAGAGCCAGACTTGGTGGGGGTGGGGCCTCTGCCGCTCCTGTGTTGGAGATGACAAGCTGCAGAAGGCCAGAGAGCTGGATGATTTGCCTATTAACATGGGGTCTGCTTCTGGATCTTAGAGCCTTTAAAAAATGAAATACGTTTTAGAAACCAGATGCACACAGAGAATCCCGCAGTAGCGCCCAGATTTAATAAGCACTGACAGCTTCCTGTGTTTGCCTGGTTTATTCTCCTTCCTCCCCTTCAAGCATCACTTTCCTGAGGTCAGGCTTTGTCACGGCTGTGGGCCTTTGCCTACTTTGGTTGCATGCCAGCCCTAAACAGCGTGTCTCTAAACAGCAGTGACGTTATTTCAGTCGGCTTCACATTCTGTACAAATGTATCACATTATGTGCCCCCCCCCCCCTTTTTTTTTGCACTGAAGTGTTTTTGACTCAGGCTGATACACACAGATCTCAGCCCATTTGTTTTTGCTGCAGGGCTGGTGGGGGGGAGGGGGGCAAGCCTGTTTCCTGACTACACCGCAGTTTATACAGCCAGCCTCCTGCTGGTGGACATCTGCCTCCCTCCCTCCCATGCCCGCAGTGAGGGCTGCTTGGCTCTCAGTGCCCCGTGCCAGGTTTTCTCAGGGAGGGCCATTCACTGGCACTAAGTGTGGGCACAGCTTCAGTCTGGCTAGATTTTTAATTTTCTCTCCAAAGTTTCTGAGCTAACCTAACACATCTTTTCCCTATACCTCCCTGGCTGTTTAGAGTCAGACTCTTCGGTGTTCAGCAACCAGGTAGTCACAAAACGGGCTTTCATTGTGCCTATCATTTTCATTTTCCTGGTCAGGCACCACCTTGAAACAGAGAAAAATACTCACCTTGCCTAAGAGGAGAGAAAGGTGAGAAGGAGGGTCACAGATAAATGACCACCAGTGATCACCATCACGAAATGGTGACATTTCTTTCAGGCTTTGGTTTGTATTTCTAGAATGCCCACTATATGCTAAGTGATTCTCAACATTATTCACATATGACTGGAAAGCTGCTTCGTTCAAGAACCTGATGCTTTCATTCCTTCAGTGGATTTATGGGGGGCTTAAAACAGAAGGCCTCCGAACCACTGGGTGGGAGTTCTGAGTTCTGAGTAGCTGGAAATAAGGAAGGAGGGAGGCTGACCTGGCAAGGTATGCTGAGCAGTGAGGGTCATCTTGATTCAGGCTCGGCTGTTCTGCTGCCTCCTCGCACTTTAACAAAACAGGAAGTTTGTTTGGTGTTCATCCTGCAGGGAAATGTGTCCCCTCCCTGTTTTCAGAAATGCCCCCCTGTGACAGGTGGGTGGCTAGGTGCGTGATAAAGCAAGGGTCCCACAGCAAAATCGAAACAGGTAGACAGAAACGCACTGTCATATTCTCATCTTTGTGGTGTGTTCGAAGTTTTTCTTAATAAGATGCCAAGAAAAAGGTTTTTTAATCGTCTCCTGCGAAATAAAACTTCCCCGTCTGAAGATCTTTCCCCCTTCGATTCTTGCCTCCTAGATTTCGGTATCAGGACCACGCATTTTTAAAGGCCCTCCATGCTGCCATACAGCACCTATATCTTCCCGAAAACTCCATGTGCTCACAGCTTATCCAGCTTCCGCTGGTCCACATGATGCTCACACAACATTCTCTGTTTTTGCCAACTCTCCTGAAGTCTGAAGAAGAGGAAGGCCCAGACAATCAAGTGAAAGGTGACCCCCTCTCCTCCCCAGCCTCCCATTTCAGGGGCAGATTTTATGTCCTGACTTGTGAAGCTAGCTATACACTGAGGTTTCACACCTCTGTGTTTTCAGAGCTAAGGAAGCTTTACCAAAATGGCATTAGGATATTTTGTTTCTATTAAATCAAAGCTCAAAAAGTGTTTCCTCTGACCTGGGGCCAAGCAGCAAATACAGACCTCTTTTCAGAGTCTGTTCTGGCTTCCAGAAGTTGTGTGTGAGGTCTTAACTGCCCTATTGTGGTAAAGTGCTAAAATCTGGGAATTAGGGGAAGTTCGGCTGCCCTGAGAAAAGTTGTTTAGTTGTGTGAAATGCTTTAATGAGAAGATCGAAACCTTTATCAAGGGCGAAGAGTTCAAATGTCCCCGCTGGTAGTTCCCTGCCAGGAAGCTCTCTGAAAGCCCAGGTTCTGAAAGCTCTACCCCTAGTTGGTTCTGTGGGGTTAGTTTCAGCACCATGCTGCTGAGCTTGGTATAGGCTGCGGGAGAGTTCAGAGGAGATGGTCTGTAGGGTCCAGTCATCTTGAAGCCATTGCCCTGTTTAGGAATAGGATTAACATGCTCAGACCCGGTAGAAATCCCCATGGGGTCGGTGTGTAATGGATTGCTCGACTGAAGAGAACTATCCCCCAAGTTCCTGGTGTGGGTGGTAGGAAGACCAGAAGGGCCCGCCCTGTATTTAGGCAGGAGCAGAGGGAGATTAGACTCTTGGCTGACACAGTCATGGGGAAGACGCTTAGGTGCTGAAATCTGTGGTGGCCTAAGACTTGGGAGGGGGAGTGAAGAGAGTGATGACAGCCTGGCCGAAGACCTGGGGAGGGAGATGACTGTGAACATGGGCTTCTTTTAAAAAAGGAAAAAGATAACTCTGGGAAACGAACAAGGGGAGGTGGAAAGGGAGGTGGGCGGGGGGTGGGGGTGACTGGGTGATGGACACTGAGGGGGGGCACTTGATGGGATGAGCACTGGGTGTTATGCTATATGTTGGCAAATTGAACACCAATAAAAATAAAAAATAAGGGATCTCTGGGTGGCGCAGCGGTTTGGCGCCTGCCTTTGGCCCGGGGCGGGATCCTGGAGACCCGGGATCGAATCCCACGTCGGGCTCCCGGTGCATGGAGCCTGCTTCTCCCTCTGCCTGTGTCTCTGCCTCTCTCTCTCTCTCTGTGACTATCATGAATAAATAAATAAAAATCTTTAAAAAAAAAATAAAATAAAATAAAATAAAAAATAAGTAAAAATAAAAATAAAAAAAGGAAAAAGAGGGACAAGGCACAGTCTAAAGACTGGTATTGTTCAGAGAAGAATATTTAAGCATTTAAAAGTTCCCCGAAGTGCTTCCTCCTCTACTTCTATTCTCTCCGTGTGCATATCCCCCTGCACTGCTGTGTGTTTCAGTGTTATTTTCCTTCCAGAAGCGCTGGTGGACCTGATGTCGGTGGTGGTGAAGTTGTGTCCTTCTGTCTGTGAAAGCAGCCATTTTGCGGTGCTTCTGGGGGCCTATGGTGCCACTCTCAGCGTGCTGGGTAAGGGTGTGAGGACTGAGTGGTATATGCCTGGGGAGTGTGAGGGGACCAGGCGGGCAGTGTGACCAGGGAGTCTGAGGGGACCAGGCAGGCAGTATGAGTCTGGCAGGGAGTCTGAGGGGACCAGGTGGGCAGTGTGGCCAGGGAGTGTGAGGGGACCAGGTAGACAGTGTGACCGGGGGGTGTGAGGGGACCAAGTAGGCAATGTGACCAGGGGGTGTGAGGGGACCAGGCAGACAGTGTGACCGGGGGTGTGAAGAGACCAGGCAGGAGTGTGACTGGGGAGTGTGAGAGGACCAGGCTATATGCCACGAAGTGTAAAGAGACAAGGCAAGTGGTATAACCAAGGGGTGTGAGGGGACTGGGCAGTGTGACCAGGAAGTATGAGCCCAGGTGGTGTGACAGGATGGAAGGAGGCTATGAGGGGTTCAGCTTTCTAAATGGACTTGATTTGACTTGTAGACCAGAAGATTTTACTGCTTCTCCGGGCCTATGAACAGAACAACCTCAGCCTCGTGAACTTCAGGTGAGGTTGGGCTTGGAGGTGTGAGCAGCAGGCTTTGAAGCTGTTACCTCGGACTGAGGGAGTGTGTTCCACACAGCAAACTCCCCAAATTTTCCCTCATACCTTTTTGATTCTTGAGGAGAGGGTGGTGTGGATGGAGCTCCCCTAGCTCACACACCAGCTCCCGTGGAAAGCTTGGCCTCACGGTCTCAGGATGGTCCTTTGGCAGGGGGCTGCGTTGTCAGGGTGGCCCTCCCCTCCTGGTTGTCCTAGAACTGCCCCACCCTCATTTCCAGCTGGAGTGTCTAGTTTAGTTGATTTTTCTGAAAGTCCTTTTTCTCACTATTTACTTTGGACAGAAGTGACTTTGACGGGGTGCTGCTGGGGAGAGGAGTGAGGGGCAGACTGGATTTTAAGGGATGTTCTCTCTGCCTCTCCGGGCACGCACACACTGTGTCTGTCTCTGGACCTGTTTCTGTCCGACTGTGTCTTTCTTGTCTGCTTCTCTGTCCGTCCCTCCTAGGTTCTCAGCACAGCCTGGGCCTGAGGGGCCGAGATGGGTGCCTTCCCCTATGGGCCCTGCCCCCCTCACCAGGGTCGGGCCTAACGGGACTTTTGTCCGATGTGCTATTCATGGAAAGCAGCTTAGATGCTCTGGGCTACCCTAGTGTCGCCTTTTCTCCTTGTCATTAGGGCCAGCCCCCAACACCTACCCAGTACATTCATGAAGAAGAGTTTGGTGCGTTAAGGCAGAAAGTGGGTGAACTGGGCCAACATAAATAGTTCAGGAGGACTCTGCAGGGAGGAGAAAAAATAATTTTCATGGCGGAATACTTCTTTTTAAAGATAAAAGCTGTATTAGCCAAAGAACCACCCGCCCCCTGCAAAGAAAAAGAACATTTTCTATCTCTTGAGGATGTGCAGATTATGAATAGCCGTTCTTTCCCTTCCCCTTATGAGCTGGCCTCCCCCTACTGCTTTGACATTGGTGCTGTGTCAGCTGTACCCTTTCTGGAGTAAACAGACCATGTGTCCGTAAAGGAGAACAAAGCGGAAACAGTCTCTCAGTGAAGAAAGAGCCGTTTCAGCCGCTGTCTCTGAGAGAGTTGAAGACAGTTGAACCGGGCTGCCCAGACGGGTCAGAGTTGGTTGTGGGAGGAGCGGGAGAGCGGAGGTGGTGCCCACAGGACTCCGTACAGCCGAGAACAGAAGAGTCTCCTCAGTCAGCCTGCATGTCACATCCATTTCCACCCCTGGAGTAGCGGAACTCTGCTTTCCAGCACATGGAAACTCTGTGGACGGCCGGTGGAAGGATCTGCCACCAGTGGACAGGGCCCCATCGACGGGTGTCTCCAGTCTGTCAGCTGCTTGCCTGCTTCCCCACTGGGGAACAGCCTCCTGAAGAGGCTGATTTATATTTTGACTTGAGTGACTCTTATTGACCTGCATAGAAAGAAGTCTGTATTTATTTATTTATTTATTTATTTATTTATTTATTTATTTATTTATTTATTTATTTTAAAGATTTTATTTATTTATTCATGAGAGGCACAGAGAGAGGCAGAGACACAGGCAGAGAGAGAAGCAGGCTCCATGCAGGGAGCCCGATATGGGACTTGATCCCGGGCCTCCAGGATCATGCCCCAGGCTGAAGGCAGGCACTAAACCACTGAGCCATCCAGGGATCCCCAGAAGTCTGTATTTAGAATTTGGTTTATTTATTTATTTTTTTTAAAGATTTTATTTATTTATTCATAGAGACAGAGAGAGAGAGAGAGAGGCAGAGACACAGGCAGAGGGAGAAGCAGGCTCCATACAGAGAGCCTGACGTGGGACTCGATCCAGGGTCTCCAGGATCACGCCCTGGGCTGCAGGCGGCGCCAAACCGCTATGCCACCGGGGCTGCCCTAGAATTTGGTTTAGAAGGTTTTTGTTTGTCTGTTTGTTTGTTTTAAGATTTTTATTTGTTCATTTGAGATAGAGCACATGAGAGAGAGCATGAGCAGGGCAGGGGCAGTGGGAGAGGGAGCCTGATGTGGGGCTCGATCCCAGGATCCTGGGATCACAACCTGAGCTGAAGGCAGACCCTTAACTGCTGAGCCATCCAGGCACCTCCAGTTTAGAAATATTTAACTAAATAGGTGTTCTTTGAACGTTGGCTGTTTTACAGGGTGCTGGGACCAGTGTCACTGGGAATACCCAGAGGAGTGAGACGCAGCCTTGCTGTCTGTTAAGGGGATCGGATTATTGTAAATGTAACTTTTTAATTGGCCTTTGTTGATGTAACTAAGCTGTTAGGGGAGCACTCTCTCCTTAGGGGAGTCAAGGAATGCTTCATGACCCGGTTGGCGCTGGAGGGATTTGATGGTGGTGAGAGTTGGTTGGAGGAGCCTGGGGGTGCCACTCGGAGGGAATAGTGTCACCACCGCTGGGAGTCGGGAAAGTCAGTACATTTCTGGGAATGGTGAGCGGGTCCACTTATGTACATCACAAGATATGTGTAGGGAAAAGGTGGTGGGAAGGCCGGACAGGCTGGTTAGTAAGGATCTTAAGTATCAGATGGAAAAACTATCATTTCCATCCAGGAGACAGCTGATAGATATTGTGGGGCAGAGAAGTGGCCCCCGTGAGAGCTGGGCTTTCAGGGAACATCCTCCACTGGTGGGGAGGTGGGTGGGAGATAGTGGGGAGAGAAGTAGAAGGAAGGGAAGGTAGTCTCTTGGGGCAGCTGTAGCGGGTGCTGGTGGCATACCAGGTAGAGGCGTTCATATGGTAGACTCGAGGCAGGGACAGCTAAAAGGCTGTGGGGGCAGAGCTGCTGTGGCCCAGCCGCTGGACTCTGGAGCCAGACTTCTCAGTTTTGCATTCCCGCTCTGCCACTAACCAGCTGGGCTAAGTGACCAGCTGAGCAACTTTCCTGACCCTCTCTGTGCGTCTTCCCTCATCTGCAAAATGGGGATCATAAGAGTACCTACCTTAGGGAGGGGAGGGGTTGTCACATAGGTGAAGGGCTTAGAATAAGTGACACATCATAAGCTCCATGCAGCTGTCATCATCCCCCCCACCCCGTCCCCCCCACCCTCATCATTGCCTCCACCCTCATCATTGCCTCCACCACCCCCACCACCTCCTTTGTTACAACGGGGATTAAATGATAGAACACATGTCACATGCCCCAGACAATGCCTGGCATGTGCTTGCTGCTCGACTAAGCTACCTGTGATTGTGATGGTCCTCGTTGTCATCATGAATTCTTTTCTGTCTCTTCTCCCCTCCCCGGCTCCAGAGTGTTGCTGTGGGGCCCGGCAGCGGTGGAGCATCACAAGACGTGCCGGAGCCTGGGCAAGTCGCTGTGGCAGCAGCCGAGCGTCGGGGACATCCTCCGCCTGCTGGATCGGGACCGGATGATGAAGACCATCCTCCACTTCCCCCAGAACCGGAGGCTGCTGTCCCCCGAGGTGCGGGGGTGGGGTCATCAGGGAGCACTCCCAGTGGCAGAGGGTGTTGTTCTGCTCGCCCCTTTGGGGGTTCTGTATGCACCCTCAGCTTTAGCATACCGTAAGATACAAACGCTATTTCTTTTATGGATCATTAACATCATTTGAGTAAAATTCCAACTGTGTACGCAGGTACCAAGACAGGACCCCTGTGGACCTGTCACTCAGCTTCAGCCAATATCAACACTGGCCATGCTTGTTCCATTTATGATTCCCTGTCTGAAAGACTAATTTTTAAAGCAGATCCCAAAGATAACCATTTCATGCAGAAGCACTGGTGGGGTTTTTCTTATGCTTTTGAATATTCAAAATAACTTGAACTCTAGGTGTAGAAGGATAAGCATTCACATGTTATTACATTTACGGGGCCAAACCACACATTTTTGTTCGTTTCGGGCTATTTCAGGACACACAGGAACTGATATTTAAGGACCGGAGCACAGTGGATCTCGACGGTCTTTATGATCCCTGCTTTCTCCTACATCTCTTCAGTGAACTGACCAGGCCAGGTAACCATGGCCCTTGGCAGGGCGGGAGAAGCAGCACCTGCTGTGCGTGGCCAGGGCTGTGACCGCAGTCAGGTGTCCATGGGAATTACCACCATGGTAATTGAAGGCTCGTTGTTAATCCTAAAGGGCTTTCATCCACCTTCTCACCTTTTCATTTCAGTGATTTTCAGAAGTAACAGTGAATGTTTTGAATATACAGTGATTTAAAAAAAATTGTAATTTTAAAATCTGGGAGCATCCCTTCATTCTTGATGTTTTCCTAATTCTCAATGGCAAGGGCCTTTTCTGAATTCTCACTAGATAATGATTGAATAGCATCAGATTTTATCCTTGAGATCAAGCGAGAGCCTGCTTGGTTTAAGAAAGTGAAACTGCATTTTGTGTCTAGTAGCCAGAGGGTAGGAGTCTTTGTTGAGTGAACGTAGGGAGGAGACAGATGACAAACATGCATGCATGTGCACCTACTGGTGAGGACCAGTGTCTGATTCCCAGGTGCGGCAGGTCTGCTGGTTTGTGGTATTTCATCACCGATAGGCATGTAATGTTATCTCATTGTGGTTTTCATTTGCGTTTTCCCGACGGCTAATGACGACAAGTGTCTTCTGCTTCATCTGCCATCTGTATGTCTTCTTCAGTGAAATGTTTGGTCGTGTCTTTTGCCCATTTTCTAATGGGATTTTTTTTTTTTTTTTACTGTTGAGTTTTGAGGGTTCTTTATATATTCTAGATACTTGTCCTTTGTTGGATATGTGACTTACAGATATTTCCTCCCAGTCTATAGCTTATCTTGTCATCCTCTTGACAACGTCTTTCACAGAGCTTAAGTTCTTCATTTTGAGCAAGTTCAGTTGGTCAATTTTTCTTTTTACGGATCACGCCTGCACTGCTGGGAGAGGCAGGAGGGACCTGTGGCTGCTCCTCACTGGGCCTCTCCTGATGAGGAGGCCTCCTCTGATGCCCAGCGGGGAGCAGGAGGGGCCTCTGTTTATTGCCCCCCACCTCTCTCTGGGCCTTTTCTGACAAACACCACTCCAGCAGGGGACTTGGGGTCCTGTCCCACAACTTGACAGGCCCCACACTCCGCCTTTGCTGGCGTGGGTGAGAGCGGGGCCAGGGCTTTCTCTGAGATGTTTGGCCAGAGCAGAGCTGTTGTCCAGATTTCTTGTCTTGTCAGGCTGCTCCTTTTCTAGTCTTTTATCTAGAGACTAGAGAGAGCAGGCTTGTTTTCAGGCTCTGTTGTGCCAGTTGGTTTTCTGGTCACTGGCTTCTTCAGCTCAGAATCTAGGACACCAGAAGCAGAAAGAAAGCTCAGGGAATTCACCTGAAGACCCCTAGCTGGTCAGCTTCCTTTCCACCTTTTATAGTCATCTTCCATCAATCCAGGATTTTTCAGTTGTACTTAACTCGTAAAAACAGAGAAAATAACGTCAGCTCCATCTTCCCAGAATTCTACATGTAACTTAAGTAATTTTGAACTTTGGATGATATAGTCACAGTTCAAAATTCAGGTGGTACCAAAGGCTGTGTGGTGACACTGTCTTCCCACCTGAACTCCGGCCGTTGTTTCCTCCAAGCAGGGACATGTGTTAGCTGTTCCTCGCATGTGCTCCTGGGCCTCGCTTGCTTCCTTGTAGCCTGTCATGACTCCAGTCAGGCCCCCACGGAGGGCACCCAGGGGCAGGCGTGGTGGGCGAGTGCAGGCGTGTGTTCTGTGTCTCTGCTCTTTGGCACGGCAGCGTGAGGCTTGCAGGGACCCCCGGGCCACCTGGGTTTTGGTGCAGCGGAAGACCACGGCTCCTTATTCATGCTCTTTTGTCCCTCTTTCAACTTACAGTCGTCCTTTTATGCTCTGGTGCTCGTACGTGTGAACAGATTTGCTGATCCTGCACCGCTGCCTTTCCTAAGAACAAGATGACGGAGCTGGGTCTTCTCACTGGTGACCCCTGGGGTTGCCGTGGCCCCCCAGCCTCAGTGAACATGACATTCTGTGGCTTAGCCAGATTTTGTTTGCCAGAGAGCAGGGGCAGTGGGGACCTTTCCTACCAGTGTCCGATCACCATGCTGGGCAAGCAGAGATCTTCCTGGGACTTAACAGAGCCACAGGGACCAGTGTGCGGCCCGGAGGCTCTTCTGCTTCCCCCGCCTTCAGCCCCCATGAGATCTGTTTCTTATCAAATACAAAAATAGATTTTCCATAGTCTGAAAATAGGAGATAACTCGAGTGGATTATAGCAAATCACTTAGTCTGTTGCTCCCTCCCTTCAGAGATTTTAAGAGAGACAGAAGGCAAAAAAAAAAACCTTGGAAAACACTAATAAAAATCCTAAGATTAGGACACAGTGTTGTTCTCAGAATCTCAAATGCCACCCTTTTTGGATGGGTGGACAGTGTTTGGGAGGCCTTTGTTGAGAGAAGTATTAAATGGTCTTTTAAATTAAGAAAATCTCCAAATACAGCCTATTTTGAGTTTTATAGGCATAATGCGGATAGGAAAATTTGCTAAACATGTCTACCCTAAAGAAGATTTGTGGTAGCTTAAGATACCAATTACACTAAAATCTTTCACAACAAAGTAGAAAATCTTTAAAAGCAAAGAGGTGGATAAAGATCTAAAAATACAAAAATTAAAAAGAACAGACGAGACAAACTAGATCATTAAATTTTGCTCAGGAATACTTATCATCCAGAACCAAAGGCAGAAGCATGTTTTAAACAAATTTTGTTGTCTGATAAAGGGAAGCACACCGGTTTGTAGGGAAAGGAAAATTTCTAGCAGTAAAATGGTAAGTTGAACAGAACAGAAATCTGTGAACAGCATGTGGGCAGTGTAGGCTAGGTTTATTGTTGTTGAATTAAATCATGAATTTATTTCTCGAATTATTTTTAACATGTATTTTTCTTTTCACTTCTGCCCTTGGCAGAGAAGTAAGCATAAAGAATGTTTTAAGTGTGCTTTTATTGAAGCGTGGTATATGGGAACGACCACAAATCCTGTGTGTGTAGTGGGAGTTTTGTTGAAAACACCGCTGGATCAAGGAGCAGAATGTACCGGGCAGCTCCTCAGGCCCCCTTCCTAGGCAGTACCCCCTTCCTCCGCAGCAGGAGCCAGGGCCCTGTATTTGAACTTTTTTTTTTTTTTCTTTTTAAATTTATTTATTCATGATAGTCACACGGAGAGAAAGAGAGAGGCAGAGACACAGGCAGAGGGAGAAGCAGGCTCCAAGCACCGGGAGCCCGATGTGGGATTCGATCCCAGGTCTCCAGGATCGCGCCCTGGGCCAAAGGCAGGCGCCAAACCGCTGCGCCACCCAGGGATCCCCCTGTATTTGAACTTTATGGGAATGGTGCTCTACGTGATGTGTTCTTTTGTCTCAGCTCCATGCACCATGCATTGTGTTTGTGAGATTCCTTCACATTGGGTACGGAGCAGAAGCCCTCAACAGCGTGCTCACTTCCCGCACTGGCCCCTGGGTCCCAGTGTTCCTGACGTCTTGCAATCCTAAATTGAGCAGATGATCAGTTTTTAAGCGTGGCTGCCAGACGTCAGAGAAACCATAGCCTCGCAGCTCCATTTCAGCCTTTCCTGCAAATGGGAACCTATTTTCTTAACCTTCCTGCTTCCCGGCGTTGAGTCCTTGGCTGACAAACAGGGTCAGCCAGGGCTGTTCGCAGCAGCAGCAGTGACAAATGCTTTTTCCACAGTGAATTCTTGTCCTCAACAGAACTGGGCTGATAGCTTCAGCTCATAACTCACGTACATCACAGAACAGAGAGGCCAGTGTGCAGTTCTCTGAGCCTCGTCACCAGACCATGGGGACACAGGTCCTTGTGGACTCCTCGCTCACCTGCCAGGCCACCCTCGAGGAAGAGACATGAGGATAGCTCCTGGTACTCTGGCAGCACGGCTGTACACCACCGAAGCCCATAAAACCTGGGGGTCTTTTTCTCTTAATCCTTGCTAATTGTGCTGGTTAAACCATTTCAATCCAAAGATCTGTTATCAGAAGGCCAAATTGCTATGTGCAAGCTTCCTGAAACAGAGAGTGGCATTTATAACTATGTTTTGATAGCCTGCTATACTTTGAGCACCCCAGGGCAGCTCTCCTCCTGAAGTGTTAACAAAACCAAGACTTCATAGAACAGCAGGTGACCACAGACATGAAATTGACTTTTCCTCAGGGACGCGTGGAAAATCCATTTGTCTTCCAGAACGTCAGTGATTACTAAAAATACCCTAGGCAGCTGAGTACTAGCTGTTTTTAGCCAGTGTAATATTGAATGTTTAGACTGTTCTCTTTCCCAAATACATTCCCTTTACATGTGTTTGGTGTATAGGTATGTAGGTGTACCTTAACACATCTCTTCTCCTAAACAAAGTTATCCTAGTTGGTTGCTTTTTTAAAGCTTTGGGGGTTTTTTTCCCTGCCTTTTTTTTTTTTTTTTTTTTTTTTTTTAAGATTCTGTTTATTCATGAGAGACAGAGAGAGAGAGGCAGGCAGAGACCTAGGCAGAGGATGAAGCAGGCTCCATGTAGGGAGCCCGACACGGGGCTCCATGTAGGGAGCCCGACACGGGACTCCATCCCGGGACCCCAGGATCATGCCCTGGGGCAAATGCAGGCACTAAGCTGCTGAGCCACTTTTCATCAAAACCAGTCACTGTCATTTGTTAGAAATGAGATTTAGTCTGTATGCTCTTAGAGCCCAAAAGTCTTTCATTTGTTCTTTTTTCATCCTTTTAATCTGCGTCTTGATATTGGAAGTGGTTTTCTGTTGACAGATGTACTTGGGTTTTGCCTTTTTGAAGCCCAATCTGACCATCTCTCCCTTTTAATTAAGATGTGTACACCATTTACATTTAATGTGATTATTGATCTGATTCTGTTTTGTTTTCTTTGTTGGTTTTTAGCTACAGTGCGTATGTGTATGTAGCTTGAGGGTTAATAGAACTCACCAATTTATTTGTTTACCTTCAAGTGAGATTATACTACCTCATGGATACGTAGAAGCACCTTACAGTAGAATCAATCCACTTGTGCCCCACCTCACTTTCCATGCTATTCTTACCAGACATTTTACTGCTGTATGCTATAAGCCTCACAATATGTTTTTATTTTTGCTTCAAATTGTTAGTTACCTTTTAAGGAGATTTAAGTGTCTTATATTCACCATCTTACAGTTACCATTTCTGGTTCTCTTAACTCCTCTTTGTAGACCCAGATTTCCATCTTCTTTCATTTTCCTTCTGCCCCAGACACTTCGTTGAAGAACTTGTAGTTCACATCTGTTGATCAATTCTTCAGCTTCTTTATAGGGAAAAAAAAAAAAAGAACTTTTGAAAGGTTTTCATAGGGTATAAAATTCTAGGCTGACAAGTTTTTTTTTTTCTTACTATACTTAAAAGATGTTGCCACCTGATTTTGGGTTACATTGTTGCTAACAAGAAACCTATCAGAATGCCTGGGGGGCTCAGTTGGTTGAGCATCAGACTCTTGATCTCAAAGTCATGAGTTCAAGCTCTGCGTTGGGCTCCATGATCAGCACAGAGCGTACTTTAAAAAAGAAATCTACTGTCATTCTTATTTTGTTTCTCTGTTTGTTGTGTGATTGCTTTGAAGATTTTTTTGTTTGTTTACTCATTGGTTTCAAGCAATGTAAGTAGAGTGTGCTTTAGTGTGATTTGTTTCTTGTATTTGGGGATATTCACTGAGCTTCTTGGTTCTACATTTATGAAGTTTTTGTCAATTTTGGGAAAGTTTTGGCCATTATTTCTTCAAACTTTTCAGAGACTCCAATTGCACAAATATTATTAACCTGCTTGAAAATTGTCCCACAGCTCACTGATGTTCTGTTCCAGGTTTTATTTTTTTTTTTCCTCTCTGTGTTTCAATTTGGATCATTTCTGTTGCTGCCTTAGGGTTCACTGATCTCTTTGTCTATAATGTCTAATCTGCCAATAATCCCCTCCAGTGCATTTTTCATCTCAGACATTTTAATATTCATGTCTGGAACCTCATTTTGAGTTTTTATAGCTTCTGTGTGTCCATTTAACATACTCAGTGTTTCCTCTAGCTTCTTGAACATCTAGAATACAGTTGTAGTAGTTAAAACAGAAGCCTAGTTCCTATTACCTTTGTCGTATCTGAGTCATTTTCATATGGATTTTTCTCTCCTAATGGGCTGTATTCCTGCTTTAACGTCTGATAATTTTTTGTTGTAAACCAGACATTATGAGTTTTACCTTGTTTGGTGCTGGATATTTTTATATTCCTGTGAATGTTCTTGAGCTTGTTCTAGGACACCTTTGAGCTACTTAGAGATGGTTTGATCCTTCTAGTCTTGCTTTGAATCTCTGTGAAGTGGCACTACAGCAGTGTTTCGCCCCACAGCTGACTTTAAATCCTTCTGAGCAGTCTGCCCTCTCCTTATGAACTGCGAGGATTTTGCCCTGGCTGGTGGGGACAGGACCTACATCCAGGCAGGTACAAGCCTGGTGTTCCCCGTGTTCCCCTTGTTCCTCAGGCTCTGGTAGCTTCCTTATGACTCTTGCCGAGTGGCACTCAGCTGAAGACTCTGGTGCTCTGATTGGAGCTCTCTTCTCCGGGCCTCTCCTTTGTGCACTCTGGCCACCTCGGCCTCCCAGTTGTGTGCTCTGTCTGCACAACTCTGAGTTCTCCTGTCTCTGCCTAGGTTTGCCCTCCCTGTGTCTTAGCCTAGAAATCTCCAGGCTTCAAGCTGGGACAGTGAGAAGTTTCATTCTGTTTGTTTTTTCTCTCAGAGATTGTTGTCAATTGTTGCCTCATGTCCAATGTCTTGAAAATCCTTGTTTCATTTCTAGTTTTTTAGTTGCTTCCAGTGGACAGGTAAATCAGGTTTCTGCCACTCTCGTGGCTGGAAGTGGAAAGCCTGGTTATTCTTTGTTATGATATAAACATTGAGACAGAGGAAGGGAACAGTATGTATGTGTCTGCATCACCATTGGTCACCCCTCAGGGGAGATGCTGGTGGAAGGTCCAAGGAGCTCTGCTACTCCTGAAGAAGGAAACTTGATGGTTTAAAGGAATTTCTATGCTTTTGGGCAGCCACCCATTTGGAGACAATTATATGCCTATGGAGCTGTTTGGATTACAGAGAAGTAGCTGATGATTACAATTTTTCTTCTTCTTATTTATTCTCAGGTTTTTTTTAATTGCCAAAGCTATCCTTTTAAGTCTAACTTTAAGGAAAAAGTGACCTTTTAAAAACATTATTGGTGGTATTTCTTGTATCAGTAGTATATTCCAAGATTACACATTTGGGGTCGTCACGTCAGTTGGTTTGTGTTTGGTTCCTAATTTAACCAGGTCACCAGGCACTCAGTCTAAAGAACGTCTGCGTGGGTGATTATCATAACCAGACCTGCTGCTTAATCATTTTTAAACACAGTGACCTATCCTTGTTCTAAGGCTTTTCTTCACAGTTTTTTTTTTTTTTTTAAGATTTTATTTATTTATTCACGAAAGACACAGAGAAAGAGAGAGGCAGAGACACGGGCAGAGGGAGAAGCAGGCTCCATGCAGGGAGCCCGATGTCGGACTCGATCCCCGTACTCCAGGATCACGCCTTGGGCTGAAGGCAGGCGTTAAACCACTGAGTCACAGGGATCCCCTTTCACAGTTCTTATCACATAATTTGTGATGTGTTTATGTTATAAAAGCATTTTATTTGTATTTATGTGTTTTTATTGTAAAAAGGCCTAGATCTTTATTAAAGAGGATTTAAAGTGTTCTGAATTTTGTTATTGGTAATCACATCCTTCAAGTTGTGGTCCGGTGAGTTCCCTTTTATATCTGGCCTTCTCTCTTGGTCATGTCCTTTCCTGAAGTGGTTGTGAGTTTTCACAAGGCCTCACGGGTGACAGACGGACATCAGCGAGCAAGCTCTTTAGACTCTAACTTTTGCTCCAGCTTGGTAAGCCACTCTTCTGTGACATTTTTGTTTGTTTGAGGAAAGAAGTACGGTTGGAGAATGGGTATAAGTTAACCCTTCATAAAATTGATGGGCCAGGGGCCCTGGGTGGTTCAGTGCCTTCAGCTCATCATGATCTCAGAGTTCTGGGATCAAGCCCCACATTGGGCTCCCTCTCCCTTTGCTTGTGCCCTCTCTCTCTCTCTCTCTCTCAAATAAATAAAATCTTTAAAAATAAGGAAATTGAAAGGTCAGACAGGTTTGCACTGACTGAATTTTCTAGCCTCCCTGCCTCTCGTATTTTTAAGAGTGATGTTTGTGGCTAGGAATCCAGATGCTGCGGGCTGAACAAGATAGAGACAGGGAGCTGCTTTTCTCTGCCAGCTTCCCAGTCGTGTTTCCCAGGCCTCCGGCATGCTGGGATCTTGTATCTCAGGTCTGAATGGCACCTCCATTCTTCTCTGGCTTGTTGAATGCTTGTGAGAAGTAATGAAATAATCCTGATTGGGATCGACAAGCATTTTAGAAGCTGCAAGTATGGATTATTGCCATGCAAAAGAAGATAGGCTTTTATCCAACCTAAGTGGAAGTTAAGGGGAGCTGGAGAGACTTCATTTCTTGTATCACTCACTCATAGCTGATATTGGCAAAATGCAAAAGGAAATTTAATTCTACATGTTACACAAGCATCGTGATCGTCCCGTGTGTGTGTGTGTGTGTGTGTGTGTGTGTGTGTGTGTGTGTGTGTTAAATGCCGTATTTTACTTCCATAGAATTTGTGGTGGATTGTCGAAAATTTTTGGATTCCAATTCTCTGGGCCTAACTGTCGCAGCCCTCAGCAGCTATGACCCCCAGATGCGAGCTGCAGCCTACTACGTCCTCGCAGCCTACTACTCGCACCTAGAGGGGGCACGGTTCCGAGAGCAGTCCCAGGTGAGTAGGGCTGAGGGTCCTGGGCAGACCTCAGAGAGCTGGCTTTCCACTGGGTCTGGTAGAAGGATTTCTGGGGAACACATAGGCATGTTGGCAGGAGACTTCTGATAAAGAGCCAGGTCCGTTCCCTTTTAGGGATTGATGCTGGAGATTGCTTCTAGTTCTCAACCTTTGGGGAGATTGAGAAAGCTCTCCCCTTTCAAACACTTCTTGGCTGTAGGTGGGCAAAGCAGTTCAGTTTCTCTGGTCTGAACTCCGTGGTTAAGGCAGCTGTTGTCCAGAACACACTGAGCCCCAAAAGTCCATGCTCCAAGGTGGCAGGGAAGGGGAACAGACTGGATTGTCGAGGCGTGGGGCCAGGGATTCTCTCTGCCCTTGTGCACATGTCTGGTCCTCAAGGAAAAGCAGAAGTGTTTCTGAGATGGCAGTGAGCAGGGGCATTGCCATCATGAGCATCATCTTCAGTGGCCTCTGGGATGTGAAGAGTAGGCAACCCAGCAAAACTTGCATAAGACAAGGTTGGTCACAGTTCTGAAAATTCTTGTCCTTTTCTTTCCCCCCCTTTTTTTCTTGGTTTTAAGCTACTTTACCTGTTAGATGTAGTCCGGAATGGGATCCGAACGCAGAATATGAGACTCACCTTCACCTTGACTCTCTTCGTTGCCAAGGCAGCCCTGCAGATTTTGAAACCAGGTACCACTGGTCCATTTGTTGGCTTTAATCCTGCAGGCGTTATCCATCACACGTGTGAGAAAGGACCTGTCTGGGTCATCCCATGCATGTAACAGTGAGCCACATGGATGTCCACAGAAGTGGCCAGGGAACAAAGCATGACTGTGAGGAAGCTCTGTATGGGCCCCTGTGAGTGAAATCAGAAAAAATAAAACAACAACAAAAAAAACAGTGAGAAAGCCCAGTGTAGACCAGTGTATACAAGAGAGGCACGGAGTACATATTTGCATTTGCTGATAGATGTGTAAACCTGAGGTACACGCATATCACAGCACTTGGGTTGGGGGGGCGGGGTGGATCCTGCACAGGAGGGCGCCTGACATGGGAAGTCTGTCCATCAGCAGCTGCGGATCCGTACTTGGAAATGAGAGTCTGTGTGGCTTGTGGGTCCTTAGCCAGAAGGTGTCTGGCCCATGTGTCACCGCGCAGGTGCTGGCTAGGGCCCGAGAACCAGCTCCTTCTGTGACTCACCCCAAGCTACCACTGCCGAGGTGGCATGAAGACAGATGTTGGCACCATTACAGGCCATGGGGTTCTTGGAGTCTCACATGGTCACATTCAGTGAGGCAGTGGCCGCCCATCTGAGGCCCCCCAGATCAGATAGTGTGTCCAAGGCCCCACAGTTCATCTCCAGCCAGGTTGATATAGGAATTCAGATCTGGTATCCACCAATTCCTGTATAGTTTTTATGATTTTTCTTCCCCTTAGAAATTATAGGAGGGAAGACAGTCATTTGTAGACTCTAAAGAAAAAAGACACTTGTTAAGAAAATGTCTTAGCAGAAGCTTCGGTGACTGGTCCAGCCTCTGCTGCCTCAGACCTCATGTCAGGGTCAGGGGCCTGGGCAGCAGTGGTCATGGGGTGGCCTCCGAGGATCCTTGCAGTCTGTACAGGATGGAAGCGGTGATCCATCCCAGAGTGGGAAGCAACGCAGGGTGGAGGAGGTGTCTGTCCACATTGGTGTCATTGCGTTCCAGAGCAAAGTGACCCTGGGGGTGTGTGAGCCTCCTGTGCTGTGACAGTGCCCTTCAGTGAGAGGCTGATGAGCGTGGGTGTCAGCCCCCAGCTCTCCGTGTGACCTGATCGAGTCTCCCTCTGCATACCTGCTGATCGGAGCTTAGTAGGAGGCTGCTGTTGGGGGGGTGAGCAACATCCCATAGTGGTTTCCGAACCGGGGGAGAAAGCCTGTATGCGGCATAGAGTGGGGCAGTCTTACTGCAGTCTGATTCTCGAGAACTGAGGATCTGGATAAGGATACAAAAGCTCCACAGGGCAGGGATTTATGCCTGACTCCCTCAACCCCTGCTCCCCACCTCCAGCAGAGCATGGGGGTGGCGCTTGGTGCCTGCGGTAAGCCACTGTCTGCCTTTGTTCTCAGAGGAGCACATGTACTTGAAGATCAACAAGTTCCTGCTATCACATGAGTACTTGAATATGAACAAAGTGCCTGGCTTCTACCAATTCTTCTACAGCTCGGACTTTGAGGTAATGCTTCTGAAGTCCCCGGGATCCCCAAAAGACTCCTCCATTGGATTATTAGTCCCTGCTGTCATTCTGACATGTTCCCCCAGATACTGTTGACGGTACAGCAGCATAATTGTTGGAACAAGGTCAGGAAGGGGAAAGGTCACGTAGGCTCTCTTACAGAAATGCTTTTCATTCCATGCATTCGTTTTTCGGTGGCTTCTCACACCTTAAAAACTCTACTTCAGAGGCCTAAGTTTTATGGCATTCTCGTTAATATTTTCTTGGTGGATGCCTGGGTTAAGTAATAAACATGCTTTTGTAGGACACGTGTGTGAGTCAACACAGTGCAGAGTTTAAACTTGACTTGCTCCTTTACTTCTGATCTGAAGAAACTGAATCAAATATCAAGTTGTTTTTTTGTTTTAAGATTTTATTTATTTGAGACAGAAGAGAGAGAGAGCACAAGTGGAGAGGAGGGACAGGAGAGAGACTCTGTGCTGAGCAGGGAGCCTGACGCAGGGCTAATTCCAGGACCCTGAGATCATGACCTGAGCCAGAGGCAGACGCTTCACCAACTGAGCCACCCAGGTGCCCCCACTATTGAGGACTTTAGATGACATACTCAGAAATGGAAATTTTTTTGCTGCCGTGTTGCCACCACTTGGAAAGAGTGGGGTTGAAGAGCCGTCAGTTAAAAGGGCTTTAACTTATTAACAGTAGTCTCTGTTTGCCTGGCTCGTAGCAAAAGACAGAACGGGAATGGGTGTTCGGGATCCTACGGCAGGGGATGCGGGACAAGCACTGCTACAATCTCTACGCCAGGCGAGGAATCTTCCACATCATCCTTTCCTTCTTCAGCAGCCCTCTGTGTGACGAGGAGGCACAGGTAGGCAGGTCCCACAATCTGTTTGAAAATAAAAAGTCTGTGCTTTTTTTTTGGAGGAGGGGTTTATTTATTTGGTGGTTTGGGGGTGGGGAGAGAGAAAGAATGAACAGGGGAGGAGCAGAGAGAGAGAGACAGTCTCAAGCAGACTCTGCTCAAGGTGGAGCCCGATGCAGGACTCAATCTCATGACCTTGAGATCATGACCTGAACAAAACCAGGAGTCCGGCACTGAGCCACCCAGTGCACCCCATTTTCCCTGAAGGTTTTCTTTGGAAGTCACACCCATGTGAGTTCTCATCCCAGCCGGGACATGACCGACCTACTGATTTGCCATTAAACTGACTTCGACGAGGGAAAGTGAGATCCCATGAGTGCCTTTCATATTGCCGTGTGGGGCTGGCACCCACCACCGTGTGTCCTCTGGTGAAATGCTGCTTGTCATGGCCTCTTGGCTGTGTCCTGGCCTGAGAGTAAGGCCTGTGCAGAGGGAGGAACTGACCAAAAGTCGTGAGCCTTGGAGCTGGCTTACAAAGTCTAGGGACAAATAACCTCCTTAAATGACTAAGTGCTTTCACTGAGACAGTTTTGAGCCACCAGAATGTCACTAAATGAACAGAAGCTGTAGATTCTGAAAACTCAGCTAAGAAACTAGCATCAGGAGTTAAAACCAACTGCATCAGAGCCAACAAAAGAATCTCCTTGACCAACAGCTCGTGTGAGAGTGTGCTCAATGCCACGGGTGGTTGGAAAGAGTCACTGGGCAAAGCCTTTGGTATTTGAACTAATTGCTCGCCCCGTCAGCTTTTGCATCTGATGGTATATAAAATGTGGGTAAATGGGAGCAAGTCAGGAGTAAAATACTCACTGGAATAAACGGAATTTGGATATGGTAGTTTTTATGTTTTATGACATGTGAGAATTCTGAAACACCCAATTAACCATTTAGGGGGCAGTCCCATTCTTTTATGTCTTCCTTTCCAGATGCTAAAACCCAAGGTACTTTTGCTGCCTCAGTTGCCCAGTTTCCCCATGTGGGCAAAATGGGCTGCTAGCTGTTTGGGCACAGCAGGACTCCACGTTCTCTCCCAGCCTCCTATCTGGGCCATGTGGTTTCTGAGCTGCAACTTCCTGCCCGTGGGTTGGTTTCCTTATGATGGACCAGCAGGAGTGGGCACCCCCGGGGCCTGGCAATTGCTGTGAAGGCCCGTGTTCTCTGGCCGGCACGGCCACCCCTCTTCCAGACTTAGCAAAGCAAGCTCCGTGTGCAGCCACCACCTGGAAGCGTAACATACCATCATGTTGTTCAACTTGTTCCTTTGCTCGAGGAAATTTGATTTTCATACCGAGAGGTAACTCTTCATTTTGGGTTTTCAGAATTGGATCCTGGAAATTCTGCAGAATGCTGCCCGGGACGCCCAGTGTGCGTATGAGATCCTACGGGACTATAGCCTTTTAACGTGGATCTTACACATCCTTGAGAGCAAGTAAGTACCTTGTGTGTGTGAGAGGTGTGTTGGATGGGAAGAGGGTTGGGTAGAGACCATGGTGTCTCCTGGCTTTAGGGGTGACTGGAAATGTGCAGGAGAACCCATACTCTCCGGTTGGGATTTCAGCTGGTCATCCAGCTAGAAGGTGGACTCTGAAGCTGCATTTGTGTGGCAGGCTCCCTGTTTTGACTTCGATGCTGGGCCTTGGGGGCTGCAGTGGGGGTGAGCGGATGGAATTGCTGGGAGAGGGGACAGCCTGCCACCCACCGCCAGGTGCTGCCCCACGGGCATTAGTGTGGCCCGTGCTCCCACCCACCCCAGCTCCAGCCGAGGTGACCGAAGGGAGAGGATGGGGCGCTGAGCGTTCTGCACTTGGTTTCAGGTTTCTGGAGACCCAGCTGCTGTCCAACATAATCTCCCTGCTGCACACACTCTGGGTGACCATCCTGGGAGACAAGGGAGCGGACTTGGAGGGCCAGCCTTCCTGCAGGCTGGGGTCCCAGGAGCCCCCGAAGCTGCTCGCCCTACACGTGGTCAACGAGTTCCTTTATGTCCTCATCATGCTCACGAAGCACCTGAGGTAAGCCCCGGCCCCGCCAGGCATGGGTCACTTGTGGACATCGCCTCTCAGCGTCCCCTTGGTCACGGCTCCACAGCTGCTGCTGGTTGCAGGTGGCATCAGAAAACCAATTTTATCTGCTGCTGTTTTTCTGCTTCAACTTTAGGGGGCTCCTTCCAAGACCCTGAGAATTCGATATTATAGAAACCTAAACGTGTCCTACTGGGTCATCTTTAGTAGGCAGACGACTTGATCGTTTGATTCAAGCACTCAAAGTGATGTTCTGTAGAAAGAATATGTTTTCCATGACCTTAAACCTAAGAAAGTCAGGGTGTCCTGAGACTTGCTTTCGCGAGCCCACACAGACTCATATACCCGAGAATCTTCTAGAACATTCCAGTATTTTCATCTGGCCCCTTGGAATAATGCTCTTCACTTCCTCAGAGAGCTACATCCTCCTCAGATTGCACTGTCGTAGAGAAAATAGAGCCTGTGTACTCACAGAGTTCTGACTTGGGAACAGAAGTATGCTGATTGGAACCAGAAGATTGATCTCAAATGGATTATAATCTGAGTGAGAGCTTTCTTGATAAAACACAGGGCATTTGGCCTTTCATCTTTATGAATTAAATTGTTAAATCAGTGCCAATAGACCCATTTTTTTTATTCCAGGGTTGTCAAAAGACACATTTGGTGTTTGAGAACTGATTGCTCTTTGAAATAATGTTAAAATTGTGTGCAGCAGATGGTATTGAATTTTAAATTCCCTCGAGTTCAGAGTGGATTTCCTGCAGTGCCCATAAGCAGGTTGGGTGGGGCTGAGTCTGAGCGGCCTTGAGGCACAGCGGGGTCAGCAGTCCTGCAGTGTTTGGTTAGGTGCCTGGTGCCCAGACCCTCACACTCTTCCGGGTCTCCAGGGTTTCCAAGAAATTTTTGTGCCTCTGGCATGAAGGTGAGACTTGGGTCCCCCCTGGGTGCACTCTGGCTTTTTCCTGTTCTTTGTGCTGGGTCCTCCACTTCCACATCTGTTTGAAGGTACATTCGAGTAGTGGGTGGACCGCTGGCGCCCTTGGGCCTGTGGCACCACCCAGCCACCGCGGTCCTGGGCTACGGGACGAGGACGCAGCTTTTTCTCAGTCTGTGACATTGGCTCCCCATAGGCCGACCTTGGCCTCCGCCCAGCTGACTCACTTCTTCGGGGCACTCGAGTCTGTGCTCAGGTACCGGGCCACCGTCATGCAGGCCTTCAGTGACATGAACCGCTTCACCGTGAACGAGACAGTGCTGTCCACCAAAGATGTCCTTGTCCTCCTGCACAAATGGAGCCTCCTTGAGAGAGACATGAAGCTCCAGGAGGACCTGAGAGCAGCCATTGAGAAATACCAAGTCAAGGAGTTACTGAGTGAGTGTCAGGCCCCGGCTGTCTGGCTTTCCCCACAGTGCAGCTGGCACTGTCCCTCAGAGCAGCATAGTCATAGCCAACAAGGCTTAGGAACAGGGTGCGTCCTCCCTCCTTGGGGAGCCCTGGCTTTGAGTCCCAGCTCTGGCACTGTCGGCGCTCACTCTGAGTGATAGCGGGTGGTTCTGGTTGTGCTGAGGATCGGATGGGGTCGTCATAAGAGTAGTGGTGACCATCACAGTCCTGTGGGAGCCAAGCAGGGGCCAGCACTTGGGACCTATAAGCTGCCCCTCCTCTGCCTTTCCCTCCTCCCCCCTGTATTGCCTGCCTGCCTGCCTCCTGCATCAGTGTGGGGAAGACAGGCATCAGTCTCACTGCCTTCCTCTCTCTGTGTGTAACAGAGATGCTCAAGGATAAGAATAAGCCTGTCGTGCCAGCCCGAGCCAAAGGCCCACGGGGCCGGAAAAGGAGGCCTGGGGAGGCAGAGGAGACTGCTGACCCTGAGCAACAGGCGTCTACCTTGGAGATATGCAGGGGCCTCCTGAGGTCCATACTGACCCACTGGGGGCCAGCATTCCCCAGCCCTGCACGGACCCAGGAGCCTGTGGACCAGGCCACCCCCGAGAGCGATACGCCAGGCCTCGCATACGCCACCGCTCCCCTGGTGGTCAGCTGGGTGCTGTGGTCAGTGGCTGAGCACCCACTGAGCAGGGCGGAGACTTCAGGACTCCTCCGCTGGCTCAAGAGCCACATTTTGCCCCAGCCAGTGGTCGTGGCTGACCTTCTCAGGGACAGCGCTGTGAGGAGTAACATATTCAAGCTGTACAGCCGGTTCTGTAGTGCCGAGGAGCTGGTGGGGCCCACGCAGAGTGTTGCCTGCCTGTTCAACACGGTCATGCTGCAGTTGGTGGTGGCCCAGGGCCCCGAGCAGAGCCCCTTCCACCCGGTGATGGAGACCCTCTGCCTTTCATGTCTGCAGGAGGAGGATGAAGCCACTCGAGGTGAGGCTGGGTCTTTGGTCCAAGGCTGAAGGGGGATGCATGAATGGGTGCGGGCTGGGGAGCAACCCCCAGTTCTTAGAACCCATCAGGTACTTTCGATGAAGTATTTGTGTGGCCCAGCCAGAGTTCTGAGGATCACAGATAGTTTGCCATCAGGCCCTGGATGTGAAGGGAGAGGAGGCCTTTGCCTTTGCTCTCAGGTCAGAGCCCGGTGACAACGGTATTTACAGTGGAAAGAGGTGCCCAGAACCAGTGCAGAGTGGAGGCTTTCCTGCCTTTCAGCTGTTACTCAAGGGAAGAATTACCTGTCACAGCCCGTTCAGACATACACATGGCTGCAGACGTGTGTGTATGTGTAGACTTGTACGTATATGCCCACAGTTTATGTGCTCAGCATTTAGCAGGTCCTTAGTAAAGGCTTAAATGCAGCAAAGAATGAATGACCGAAGACCAAAGGCTTTAAAAGACTGTAAGGGAGAAGACGGAGCCTGTGACCACGTGTGTGTGGCCGCCTCCATCTGAGAGGATTGTTCCTTTCACCAGGGATGGGAGGGGACAGGGAAGGCGGGTAGGCCAGAGTCTGGGCAGATGAACTCCCCTGGGGAGCGACCTCTTCTTTCATCTGGATGCTGCTGGGGAGTTGAGTCTGGGCCCAGGAAACCCTTTCTCCTCACCTATTCCGTGAGGAAATGAACTGAGCCTTGGAACCTTTTCTCAAACCTCGATTCTGGTTCTCTGCACAAGTGGTCAGAACCAGGAAGAAAGTTGGCTTGTAGTAACTTTTTTTTACATTGCACACATGATCAAATTAAAAGGTAATTTTTTTAATTTAATTTTTAACTTCTTAAAAAAGATTTTATATATTTTACACACACACAGAGGGAGAGGGAGCACAAGCAGGGAGAGTGGGAGAGCCCCTGATGCAGGGCTTGATCCCAGGACCCCAGGATCACGACCTGAGCCGAAGGCAGACACTCAACCACTGAGCCCCCCAGCTGCACCTAAAAAGATAAACTTTAAAGTAACAAAGATTAACCCCAAAGTGAAGCAAAGGCACGGGTCTTAAGTTTGTCTTAAACAAACACTCACCTCACCTCCTGATAAAGCCCCCGGGTCCCGTGTGTGTGTGGCGATAAAGCCCCCGGGTCCCGTGTGTGTGTGGCGGGGGGGGGGGGGGGGCGGTTGAGGGATGACTGACTTTCCAGCGGAGTAGGTTTGCATCCTCATGATCTTGTCCGCCTCTTCCTCAGCCGCTGCAGCATTCCTGGTGTCTCTCTACATTAAGGACATCTGGCTGGGGGCTCAGCGGCCAGACACCCTCTTAAGTCATGTCCAAATGATCTGTGACGCCGCGGAGGACACGCCAGGTGGTGATGAGGAGGCCATCGTCATCCTCTGCAAGGACATCGCCACCTCAGTCCCCGATGCTTGACGCCCTGCCACCTGACACCTCCTGGCACCAGGTTCTAGAAGTTTCATTGAGTCAGGATTTCCAAGCAAGGCTTATATAATGACAAGTTCTGTCCATATTAACTCAGTTTCCTGACAAGTGAAGCTGACTTATTTAAGTCACCAATAAGTATTAAGCTCAAGGGACTGTGCATACAACGTGGTCAAAGCTGTGATGGGCATGGGTCCATCTGGGCCACAAGCCTGTTCAGTGTTCCAAAAGGTAAGACCCTTCCTCTCGGCTTTGTTGCTCTTGAAAGAAAAGACCTCAAATTGAAGTAACATTTCTGAGCACCTAAGGGATTTGTAGATATTTAAGCTAAAATGTCCAAGAATATGATATGTCAGATAAAAGAGTGTGAAATGTTTCAGCTTTTCTTTCCATGAGAAGTCTTGCAAAGCTTTGTATAACTTTTTGAGTGAATGAGCTCCTGCCCGTAATTATTTTAGTAAGTAAAAGGGTGTTACGCTAGATCCTTAGAGTATAAAATTGATTTGACCTCTGCTTTGGGAAGAGAGCCTGTATTTTTTTAAACTGTCTCAAAAGAGGGATTTGGGATTTTATAAGTTGTTAATAAATGTCTATTTTTGTTAGGCTTTTGTGTTTTTCTTGATTGGTCTTAATAGGTCATTTTGTTTCACAGAAACCCATGTTTTAGAGGTCAAGATTTGGCTTTTCAGGTTCCTGTATTAATTGAAGCAGCAGCTGACAAACCTCAGGAGAGCTCTGGCCTGGGGACTTAGAGCTCCGAGTGCCCACTCCCCTCCTGCGCAGCTTGGCCGCGGGGGCTGGTCACAGGTCACAGGTCAGCACAATACCGTTCCCTGTCCATCGGCTCAGCTTAAACATTTACACTTTCATATTCCTCCAATCTTCCTTAGGCTCATTTCTAGTTGTTTCTCATGATTTAGGATTTTTTTTTTTTTTTTTTAATTCATGAGAGACACAGAGAGACAGAGACATACGCAAAGGGAGAAGCAGGCTCCCTGCAGGGAGTCCAATACAGGACTCAATCCCAGGACCCCAGGATCATGACCTGAGCAAAGGCAGATGCTCAACTACTGAGCCATCCAGGCGTTCCAACAATTTAGGATTTTTAACCAGGTTACGAGTAATGCTTCTCTGCCTCCAGTCCCCTCACCACATATGGGCTCATTGTCTAGAAAACAGGGAGCAACTGCCTCCTCTCCCCATCCTCCCCCAAACACCCACAACCATGTTTTTGGAGACCATCCCTAAGTCAGAATCCTGTGTTTAGATTCAAGTAAGAAGGGCCACATGCTCTTTCTCATTCCCCCATTGCGGTGTCT
Organism: Canis lupus baileyi; assembly: GCF_048164855.1. Classification (NCBI taxonomy): domain Eukaryota; kingdom Metazoa; phylum Chordata; class Mammalia; order Carnivora; family Canidae; genus Canis; species Canis lupus. The sequence goes on along the minus strand of NC_132867.1, from coordinate 31,159,750 downwards.
CCAGAGCTCATCAGTTCCCTCCCTCATCTCCCCTCTAACCCACAGCCCCAAGTCAGGTGAGGCCAAGCCGACCTTCCTCTGGAGGAATTGTCAGTCTGCCTTGGGGAGGGGGTGGGGTGGTTCTGTGGGCTCTGTACTTCCGTGCTGTCTCTGCTGGAGCCAGACCATTAAGCACTAGAGGACTGATCCTTTGGAGAGCTCAGATCAGAGGTCCCGTAACGTCACCCAGATGGGACCCATCCTAGCAGCTCAAAGAGGTCCCGCAACAGCATTCCCATGCAGACCCTCTCCTCTTGGAATCTGTCTTTTAGAGGCTTTGGGGAGGTCAGGAGTATAACTTGGGTCCCTTGACCACCGTCACCTAGCCGGGCAGGGCCTATACTGCCCTGTCAGTAGGGGATGGGTAGGAACTTCACAGCCCTCCCTGGGTGTCCTAAAGACCGTTCAGATCCACCTAGAACTCAGGGTTGACAAATATTACAGCAGGATGGAGCTCCTGGGTGGCTCAGTTGGTTAAGCATTAGACTGTTGGTTTCAGCTCCGGTCATGATCTCAGGGTCCTGGGTTGGAGCCCCGTGTTGGGCTCCCTGCTCAGCAGGGCATCTGCCTGTCTCCTTCTCTCTCTGCCCTTCCCCCGGCACGCACGCATGCACACACACACACACACACACACACACACACATGCGTGTGCTCTTCCCCCCCCCCCAAATAAATATTTTAGAAAGACTATATTACAGCAGTAGGAGTTGGAACTAAAAAGTGGCCCAGTAAAGATAAGCAAATATTTTTTAGAGTTAATTCATGTATGTTTTATTTTCAACCCTTCCCAAAGTGAACACAAAGAGTAAGTATGCAGGTAAAAGGCACTAAAAATCAGCAATATCTAGGGCTACTTCCCTATGCTAGGATGGGTCCTGCAGGCCCCGGATAATGCATATTCGTGCTCCCTTGGAGAGTACATCTGGCCTAGTTGCCCTTCCTGCTACATGCAAGCAGGCTTTGCGAAGGCACTTCGGTGTCCTGGTTGGTTTGAGTTCACCGATTTGCTGATGTCAATTCTATGATTGAGAGGTTCTGTCTCCAGGCGGAGGCTCGCCCTGCTTGTTCTGTATGTCAGCTGATGCTGTGGGGTTCCCCATCGAAGGTCAGTCCTGGAGGAGAGCAGGGTGGGTCTGGGGGTGCAGAGTGGGGCAAGTCGGAGGGGCTCCTGGCCACAACAACTGCTCAGGGCTGGATACTCTGCTCCCTGGTTCCTCGCCCGAGCTCCATGGATCCTGGGGGGTGTCTCCGGATGCAGAGCGGGAGGTGGAGGCTGTGACTCCAGGGGCATATTGGGTGGTGCTGGGCGTTGTTCCTGTGGACAGAGCAGGTGGGAGGAGACAGGCATCAAAGCTGGGGAGAGAACTTACTGGATGCTTTCCTGTGGCACTGTCCTGCCTGCCCAAAGCCCGTAAAGAAAGCAACACAGGGCTGAAGCACCTCCTCTAGGGGACCAGACCCTGGGAGAGGGTCAGCCCAGCTCACAAAGGTCACCACTGTGGAGAAATTAACAGGCAGTGCTTGATGGTGACCTTGACCCTAGGTCATTCCCTCTGAGGTCACTTCTCCCCTTGTCCAGTTACGATGGGGAGCAGGCAGGTTGACCTTCCATCCGTCCATGTTTGAATATATAGCTCAGATATCTCTGCCTCCAGCCAACTTGTATCTTAGCTAGAAATCCATACTCTGGATGCCTCTCCTGAACGTGGGGTGCTGGGGGCAGTGGGCACAGCTGCCCAGCGTGAGCCAGCTCGCCACATCTCACCTGCCTTCAGTTTCATCAATGAAATGGGACCGTAATCACCTCCTAGCTATCATCAGGGCAACCTGAGGTGATACATTGGTAGAGAACTAGTCTATGCCAGAGAACTAGTTTCAACGAGTTATAATTCCACATGAGTGAAGACGGTCAGGAGGTGGGCCCAATGGAGCAGAGCCCTCCTTTCAGACGACGCTAGCGCAATTTATGTACTTATTTTTTTTTTAATATTTTATTTATTATTTATTCATAGAGACACAGCTAGAGAGAGAGGCAGAGACACAGGCAGAGGGAGAAGCAGGCTCCATGCAGGGAGCCTGATGTGGGACTCGATCCCGGGTCTCCAGGATCAGGCCCTGGGCCGAAGGTGGCGCTAAACCGCTGAGCCACCCGGGCATCCCTGTACTTATTTTTTTAAGCATAGAAAGAGCAATTCCTCAAGGAACAACTCAGCCTGTCTTTCCCAAGTCTTACTGAAGACCCACTTGGCTGTTTCAAAATGCCTGGAGAGTGCTTTCTTTGGTGCCAAGGTGAACATCATCCATCTGCCCCATAAAACTGTAGCCCTAAAGACCTTCAGGACTCCTCTCCCACAGCGGCCTGTGTGCCCTCCGGACTGGGGACCTTTCCACTGGCAGGATAGGCAACCATTCTGGCAAACTGTCCCTAGCACAGGGCTGGCAACAAGTCCCCTTAGAAGAGTGCATTCAATTCCACCGTCCCCCCCGTCGCCCCACCCCAGGTACTTCTTAGAGTATCAATCTGCTTAAATTCAACGTGAGTTCTTAAGACTAGAAGAAAAGTATAGATTTCTTCATTGCTCAGCAGCCGGCCCCAGCCTCCCCTGGTAACCAAGATGAACCAGAAGTGACTTGGTGAGCCACTGTGGGCAGGGAGGGGTGGAGGCAGGGAGACAGGGCCCCCTGAGGTAGACCTGGACATTCACAGATGGGTAGGTCCCCCCTGAACTGGCCATGGGACCCCACCAGGTAGCAAGGCTGCCCTCTTTTCTCTCAGGGGCTTTGCACTCCTCATCCCCTCCTCTCCCATACCAGCTTTGCTCATCTCTCTGCTGCCAGCTTCCTGTGCTGGCTCATGGTTTCCACTCCCCAAGATAGCTTGGTCCATGATGGCGGCCAGCCCCAGTCTTCCCCCAAGACCACTCAGTGTTCCCTGGCCCCAGCTCTCCTGCCAGGCCATGATTCAAGGGGCTTTGGCCAGCCCTGGGCAGGCTCTGTTGGGTCAGTTGCCCACCCCTGGTCCCCTCAGCTGAAGCAGAGGGAAAGGCACTACAAGGTCCCTAGCTAGAACCATCATTAAGGACAGCAGTAGCTGGGGGGGGGGGGGGGGGGAGGGAGGGTGCAGATTAAGCTAGAAGGGGAAATTGGATGTGGTGGGCCAATTGTCCAGCACAGGAGAATTAACCTACAATGAGATAAGTTAATTATTAGCTAATTACTGCTTGGAGCCCCAAGATTTTACCTCCGGTTGAGCTGCTGAGGCACACAGTAGGGATTCAATAACAGATGGTGGCCATAGATGCCTAAGTTTGGGTCCTCTTTTCCTAGTGAGTCATTTGACAAGACCTAATGGCATGTGGGGTCACTTTGGCTTTATTTTCTTTAACCGCTTCATTGAGATAGAGTTTATATACAGCCAAGTTCACCCGCTTAAAATGTAAAAATTCAAAGATCTTCAATATATTCACAAAATGGTGCAACCATCAACACACTCTGCTTTAAGATATTCTTGGCATCCAAAAAAGCAGCCCTGGCCCCATGAGCAAGCACTAATCTGCTTTCTGTCTCTAGAATTTTACTCATTCTAGGTGTTTCAGATCAATGGAATCCTACAATATGGAGCCTTTTGTGTCTAGCTTCTTTCACTGAACACAGTGTCTTTGAAGTACATCCGTGTCGGAGTGAATGAATCGGTGATTCGTACCTTTTTGCAACTGAATAATAGTCCATGGCGTGGACCTGCGGTCACTCACTGTTTAGCCCGGTGACTTACCTGCATCGGCACCCTCCTTACTCACCTCACCTGTGAGGAGCCTGACCAGGACATGTAGAGCAGGATGAGGAAGAGAAGCATGACGAAAAGTGCCAGGCTCACCCAGAAGGCGATGACAATCAGATCTGCAGGAGGAGGGTTGGTGCATCTCAGCATGATGGCCACAGAAGCCCACAGCCGGGAGAAATGAGGGCCCCCCCCCAAGCACTGGGCCAGGGAGCTGAGGGCCCCCCAAGCACGGTGTCAGGGGAACTGAGGGCCCCCCGAGCACTGGGGCATAGGGCCCTGAGCAGAGGTGTTCTCTCTTCCAGCCTCTCAGCAGTGACCATTGGGAAGACTTTCCATTAACAACAATCTTGGGAAGGAACAGAGCAGCAAGGAAGTGACTTCTTCCAGAACAACTAGCGGCAGGGTGAGTTAGGGAGATTGCTGAATTGGGTGGCACCCCATGGGTTTGCTGGTGGTGCTGCTTCCCTCATTCCCCTTCCTCTTCAGAGAGCAAAGAAAGGGCTATGAGCAGGGCAGCTCAGCTCGTGTGACAGCCAACCTCCCCTTCACCTTGAGGGCCGCAGGGGCCTTTGGTGACTGCTCCACTGGGGGCAGCCTCAGAGCCCCCAGGAGCAAGAGATTTAGGAGGAGATGAGCTAGACTAGGGTACTGCAATGCTCCCGAGGCGGGCAAGGCAGAATTTTTAACCCAGGCCTCACTGGCCCCTTTCTGTCAGGGGCATCTGGCCAGCTGGGGGCAGGGGCAGGTGCGGGTGGGAGGGAGGGTTGGGGGGGTTTGGCGAGTAGGATCAGGAGGGAAGAAGACCTGGGCAGGCAGCAATAGCAATGTGCCTGTATTTAGGGCTAGAGGCTGGAGGGGCAGGGAAACTAGGAAACACCGTTGGCCTCTTTGGGGCCCTGGGCAGAGCCTGGCAGGCCAGGAGGTGCTATTCTCCTGGGATCCAGATCAGAAATGTTCTACAAGTCACTAGGTACTGTTGCAATACGATAATGTTTCTCAGTGGTTCCTCTAGGGGCAGGCACAGGGCACAGGGCTCATAATTAGCATGTGCAAGTATCTTAGCCCAGACACGCTCATGCCCCCAGGCCCAGATGCCCCCAACTGGACCTGCTATGGCACCTACATGTGTGAGCAAAGGAGGCTACTGAAGGGTGATCACCCCACAGGAATTTATTAAGCACCCACTCAGGCCAGGGGCTGTGAAGGATTCAGAGGGGGCCAAACCAGTGCAGCAGAAATGGCCGACACCTCTCTCCTGGTCGGTCTTCCCCCAGCATCCTCCCCTGAACCCCCACAGTACTTTGGGGATAAGCCAGCCCTGCCTGTGTTGTGTTCTGTTTATGAATGGGTACACAAATGAGGAAAGGAACAAACTGAATGAATGAATGAATGAATGAATGGGTGTGTGGATGGGTGGATGGATGGTGGATGGATGGATGAGTGGATGGGTGGGTGGGTAGGTGGATGGATGGATGGGTGGAGTGTTAGAGATCAATGTGTCCTTCACACGGCCGGAAGTGAAGGCCCTGGGGGTAAATAATGGTACTTGAGTAAAGAGTGTGGCCTCTACTCTCCGTGACCCAAGCCAGAGAAAGTGAAATCCTGTTAAAAGTTGATCTTAGGCCTTAACAGCATCAGAAACAGTTACAGGAAGAGATAATAAATAGATGCAGTTCTTGCCAAAGGAATCACCACCACCACCACCCCACCACCCCACCCCACCCCCACCCTCCCACAGCCACCTTGTAACAATGCGTCAGCGACTTGGCCTTCCTGCTCAGACAAGGACAACGAAAGCCCCCAGGCTGGCTTCCCCACATCCTCTCTCGAAACAGATGGTGGTGTTCCAGAGCACTGACCAGTTTAAGGGGGCCTGTGGGCTCCCAGGAAACAGGGAATGGGGTCGTTACTGTCTGTCCTAAACTGAAGGACTTTTGAAAGGAGCCTCTGAAGTTCTGAGCATTCTCTGCTCACCACGCACGATGCTGGAACACCTGCTCTGCTTCCACCGGCCGGTCACAATTGATTTTACAACCCCCAAAGTGTGACGGGATAAATGCTTTCAGAAGTTTTGGGTTTCTTCTGTAAGGGTGTTTTAGATTTAGGCAGACACCACTGCTCTCTGTCCTTCATAATAATACAGGCTTTGAGGTCTTCAGCACCTAGTTAAGTTCTGTCCGGGCCTCTAAGAAAACAGATTCAAAAGTTTCCCAGCTGAGACAGCCCCTCCCCTTCCCCTGGGCTCACACTGGTCCGCCTGGCCCTCCGTCACTATCCCCACCTAACTGGGCAGGAAATGACACGACACCTTGCACAGAACACGATGTCTTCAGAGATGTGTGAGTTGAGTTTTTTTCTCAGACCAGAAAGGCTATCAGTAGCCATTTCCTGTACTAAATAAATTCTCTTTCCTTATGCTCTGTTGAAAAAGATGGCCAAAAAAATGCAGGTCTTTTTCCTCTTCCCCCTGAAGATTCAGTCTAAGTGCTTGGAGAGAACATTCTGTTCCAGGGGAAGAGCTGCCCTGGTGATGGAAATGTTTAAACATCCCTGAGCTTGTTTTTACAATGGGGAGCACCAAGCTGGCTTGACAAGGAAACTGGCCCAGTCACAGAAAACATCCTCCCTTCCCGCCTCTTCCCCCCCTTCTCCTCCTCCTCCGCTTCACCCCTCACCCTCTCTTCTCTTGCCCTTCCCCCCTGGCAGAATGAGGGGATTAGGCATCCACAATCCATTGACAAGAAGGCATGGTGAGGCATCACATCGGGGGATTTCTCATCCTACCTCGGAGCTGAGGAAGTAATCTGACCCATATACTCCCTACTCGTATGGCAGGCACCCCAGTTTTGTTAAATTTTATTAACTGCTAAACCTGTTTTAGCATTCCTCCAAATGCTGCTAATTAGCATTTGGGTCCCAGCATCCTGGTAGGAGACTAACTCCAAGATTTTTTTTCCCTTCTTCGGGTACAACGCTGGGGGTAAGGACCTAGGTTCTCAGGTGGGTGGCTTTGAATTCAAACTCTGTATTGGCCATTTTCTAGGCACGGGATCTCGGGCAATCTGGGATTTTTACGTCTCTAACCCTGTTAAATGGGGGTGATGGTGTGTGTTATATAGACTGCTGAGTGGATTAAATAAAATGATATGCATACAGAATGCACATGGCACCATTCCTAGTTAATGGTCGTGAAATGATAAAAAGAACTAAAATTATTATTTCTGTTAAGAGGGTATTGTGGCAAGCGATGTCACTGTGTCCTTCAGGCTCCGCCGTAATGTAGGATATGAGCAAAGGTGATTGTGGTGTAGACTGGTGGCTCCCCATCCTGATGTTTGCTCGCAAGTGCTTTCACAGTAACAGAGGCCCTGCCTCTTGAGGCCTGAGATGAAGACTACATTTCCCAGACTCCCTTTTGGCTGGATATGGTCATGTGACAAGGTTCTGCCCAATGAGATGTGAGGGGGGCTGTTCCTGGATGTCCTACAGAGACTGCTAGATTTCTTTTTTTTCTTTTTCTTTTTTTTTTTTTGACTGCTAGATTTCTAGTAACTATGGATCCCTCCATGGGTCCCTACTCCACTTTGCTGGCGGGAGGCTCGGACCTGAGGGACAGGTCCAGGGCAGGCAGCAAGGAGCTGGAAGGAAGCTGGCTTCTGAGGCTTCCACGGAGCAGACCCAGCGCCTGGTCCTGCAGACTTTTACGTTGAGAGAGAAACCTACTTCTGTTTCGTCTGGTCCTCTTACTCATAACCAGTCTTCTTCATTGAATCAGTAAACAAGCTCACTTTTTCAATGAGCACACCAAGACTTACAAACCCAAATGGATGCTGACTTTCACAGTAATCATCCTCTATCATAGTCCTATAAATTTTCCTGAAATACGTATCTTGATTAAACATTTACAAACATTTGCCAAAGATTCATAAGTACTTTTATTTTTTATTTTTATTTTTTTAAAGATTTTATTTATTTATTCATGAGAGAGACACGGAGAGAGGCAGAGACACGAGCAGAGGAAGAAGCAGGCTCCCTGCAGGACTTGATCCCAGGACCCCAGGATCACACCCTGGGCCAAAGGCAGATGCTCAACCTCTGAGCCACCCAGGGGTCCCTCAAAGTACTTTTCAATTATTCTTTTGGAATTAACATCAAGAACATACACACACATATAATACACACACACACACAGTTTTGCTACTTTGTAAAATCATATCTTATTTTCACCCCCCAGGTGGTACCATTCAGCTCCGTCATCCCTCCCATTCACCTGATAGGTTTATGGGTGATTCTTAACTATTTCCCAAAAGCAAATCCACCCTGGAGAGATGTACGTAGTTTAGCACTGCAGATGTCCCATAGAATATGCTGTCACTACCAAAGTCAGTTCCAAAAGAAGAGTCCCAAGAAGTTTTTGAGCAATAATGGAATCATTCATGTGTAGCACCTCTAGTTGGGACTTCCTCCATGGGAAAGTCATTCTGAGGTAAACAGGCTCAAATCTTGTTTAAAAATCACTTTCACTACTTATGTCCTACCCACAGGGTTGACCATTTGCTGAAGAGTCAGAAGTCTCCATTAAAGTAGTAACATGAAATTAATTGCTCCGATGCAAGAAAAGAATTATGTATCATGAGTTCTCTGCCTTGTGTTCAGAAGAGATGAGTTAGTGACCTGTTTCCATGAGAGCAGCCGATGTACAGACCACCTTATTATTGAATCTTCCAGAACCAGTAGTACATCAGGGGAAGTCGATGTAGGCCCTGACAAATTTTTCCTAAGCCATAATTAAAGGAAGAAGACCTCTTGACCTGAGAAGTAAATAATACAGCATGAAAGCCAGGCACTACCCGAGGGAAATCAAGCCATCTTACTGCTCCCTGCAAGGGAGCATCAGAGCAGTATCTGGAGATTCATCGCATTAGAATAATATATATTGCTGGGGTGACATTGATATCTGGGACTGTCTTCCCCTAAGCTTTGCCTCTGAAAAGGAGACAGATGGAAAAGCAAACATATAATTAGCTCAGGCAAATCCTCAAGAAACAGAGTTGCATTTCCCCCTTTTTGACAGTATTGGGGATATTCTTAACCTTTCCCTGAAAACATCTGAAAATCACAAGGATAAAAATCCTTGTGAAGTCCCTGTAACAAAATCACACCCAATTTCAAGCCCACCCTGGGAAAGAGCAGCCCAGAGCCTTCAAGTCAGCGCTGAATGCTCCATGGGAAAATATAGATAGATAGATAGATAGATAGATAGATAGATAGATAGATAGATTCCAATGATCTGCCTATCCATGATGGAATAAATTCCAATGTATGGACATGAACACAAAAATCTTAAAATCCTTCCTGCCTGTTAGGTTAATGCATGAATCTGGATATCTTTCCTTCTGTTTTGTTTCCTTCTCTACTTGGCACAGAAAGTCAAACCCAGCCCGGTCTTCCACGTTTCAACCAGCCGCCCTAGGTGACCTTCCAGAAGCTTTGACTTTGTCTCACCGTAAAGCATCCCTGGCTCATGGCTCCATGCCCAGCATCACTCTGCCTTTGATATGTACCTCTGCACAGAACTGAGAGGTGAAGCTCTCTGATCTGTTTGACCGAGTCGGAGATCCAACTCAGAGGAACTGGTGAGGAGAGAGAGAGGTACATTTGTCAGCAATGAAGCTCCCCTGCTTTTCTGCAGTGTGACCTCTGTCCATCCTCACCTGGCCTCATGCTTACCTTACCGACCTTCAAAGCCAAGTAACAACAGAGCTTCCCTGAGACCGCCTGACACTGCCTTTGGCTGATCACTACAGAAAACAAAAATGACACAGTGATAACAGTAGCCCAGAGTGTGGATGATGGAGATTTCTGTTTCTGCATGTTGGGGCGGTTTGCTGTTGTTGACTATTTAGTAAACTTCTTTGGGTACAAATACTGCGGACAAAAGTAGGCCAGATCATCTTTACTTGACACACAACAGAAGTTGTTCTTCTCCCCAAGTCCACTGCTTGTACTGGCAAAATCCGACAATCATTCTCTATGTTCAAAAATACAAATTTCGGGATCCCTGGGTGGCGCAGCGGTTTAGCGCCTGCCTTTGGCCCAGGGCGCGATCCTGGAGACCCGGGATCGAATCCCACATCGGGCTCCCGGTGCATGGAGCCTGCTTCTCCCTCTGCCTGTGTCTCTGCCTCTCTCTCTCTCACTGTGTGCCTATCATAAATAAATAAATAAATAAATAAATAAATAAATAAATAAATAAATAAATAAATAAATAAATAAATAAATACAAATTTCTAGGACACCATGCAGTTGTTTGCAAAATCTTTGTGAAAGAATATTTAACCCCGCTAGGATACGAAACATTGTTGAGTCGATAAGAGCAAAGTACAAAACAGCATAGGCAGCCAGCTCTTATTTGCAATATTTAGGGGAGACAGGGGGGTCATAGTGGGCTCTGTAGAAAGGCGGGGCTGTGGATTGACTATGCCCCCCCCCACCCCCCGCACCTCCCAGTGTGGAAGCCCTAATCTCCAGACTGATGGTATTTGGAAGTGGGGCCTTTGAGAGGTCATTAGGTTTAGAAGGGATCATGAGGGTGGGGCCCCATGATGAGATTAGTGTCCTTAGAAGAAAAGGAAGACTCTTTCTCCCTCTCCCCCATCCCAGCGCCCCCCCCCCCCCAACCTCCCTGCTGCATCTCCCCCCAGGCTCTCTCCATTCCCAGGCATGGAAGAAAGGCCATGTGAGCCCACAGTAAGAAACTAGCTGTCTACAAGCCAGGAAGCACGTCCTCACCAGACAGCAAATCTGCTGCCACCTTGATCTTGAACTTCCAGCCTCTAGAACTGTGAGAAATGAATGGCCATAGTCGAAGCTCCCAGTCTATAATATTTTGTTACACCAGCCCGAATAGACTAGCATAGGTGTTGGCTGCTTAAAATCTAGTTTTGGGATCCTTACCTCGAAGGGATTTTCTTTAGAGACAGCAGAGAGTTCCCCCACGGCCCTGCACCCTGTAGGAGCAGTAGTGCCACTCCAGGGCACTCTGCACGTGTCCTTTGCACTTAATGGGACATGGTGGATTGGAATGTAATGTGTGCTTGAGGAAATCTGGGAAGCGAGAGATTCAGCAATCAGCATCAGGAGAGTAGAAGGAATCACCCTTCTGCCGAGATGACGAGGGACAGAGCTGTGTCCCTGGAGGGTGTGGGCTGAGAGCCGGCCTGGAGCTGGCCTAAAGGGACGCGTGCTTGAGCACGGCCTGGAGGGGAGGTGGGCCTCTAACCAAGCAGGTCCAGGTGGAGGTTGGCCTCAGAGCACAGAATCCTGAGGATCAAATGGTCACAAGGGCAGCAAGAGAGAGCATGGCCCCTGGTGGGGGCTCTCAAAGCTCCCGCCAGGAGAGGAGGAGCCAGCCTGACTTGCTGCTCCAGGCAGGGGACACCACACCCCCCAGACCAGGGCCAGTCCCCAGCGTGACTGGGGGGCAGGGGAGCCAGGAAGAGGCCAGTGCAAGAGTTTAGCCAAGAAGTAATAACAGCTGCGGAGGGAAGTCACCTTCCCCACACCGGTCACCAGAGCTGGTGACTGTCGTCCCAGGGAACATGCCGAGGACCCCCCCCTCCCACCGTGCTGATGTGAGGAAGGGAAGCAAAGCTGACAGGAACAGGGTTCGGGCACTGCAGTAGCAGAGCAGGCCCCTTGCGGGGGACACCGCGGGCTCACAGTGCTGGGGTCTTCAGCTGCCAGGGCAGCCCCCGTGGCTCAGGGGTTTGGCGCTGCCTTCAGCCCAGGGCCTGATCCTGGATGATCCTGGATCCTTCATCCAGGATGAAGTCCCGCGTGGGCTCCCTGCAGGGAGCCTTCTTCCCCCTCTGCCTGTGTCTCTGCCTCTCTCTGTGTGTCTCTCATGAATAAATAGAATCTTAAAAAAAAAAAAAAAAAAAGAATCTGAGCTGCCTCACTGCCAAACCCCGCTGTCCTTTCTGCCCTTCACTTCATTCCATCCCTCGTGCCCCAGCGAAGATGTGTCACAAACCAGGATGGGGCAGGTGGCCAGGAGAAAGTTGCCAGCAGAGCAAAAAAGGAAGAGGCACCCCTGCCCTGAGCCGGGAAAAGAGGAAGTTCTCCTTTGGGTTTTTTCTTTCTCTCTCTCTCTTTTTTTTAAGATTTTATTTATTTACTCATGAGAGACACACAGAGAGAGGCAGAGACACAGGGAGAGGGGGAAGCAGACTCCATGCAAGGAGCCGGATGTGGGACTCGATGCCAGGACCCCAGGATCACGCCCTGCACTGAAGGCGGACGCTCAGCCACTGAGCCACCCAAGCCCAGGAAGTTCTCACTTTGAATGAAGTTTGAAGGTGGCTCGTTTTTAAACTCTTTTGAAATTTATTTTATAGGATTAGACATTCGCTTTGCTAACTAGACTGACTGGTAGACTTTTTTTTTTTTTTTTTTTTTTAATTTAAGAGTGAGCAGGAGGCCTGCTCCAGATTGTCCCCAGGGGCAGGGGAGGAGCCAGCACCACTAAGTAGGTTTGTGGCCCGGAGAAAAATTAAAGCAGCTTCCTGACTGCGCTCCAGGAGCCTGCTTTCAATGCAGCAGTTCCCTGCAATTATGCAGATGAAAACTGGAGGGGACGTGGAGGCAGCTTAGGCCCCAGCAGGGGGTAGAAACCCCACAGAAGGACAAATGGGAAGTCTGATATAAAACATTAACTGGGATAAAAGAGTATCTATAAGATATAAGGAAACTCTCCAAGGTGCCCCTGGGGCTGAGGGAGGGGCCCCAGGTGTGTTCCTTTGCTCAGGTTGTGTTAAGGCCAGAACATTGCATTCCCTTAAAATTTTTTTTTAAAAGATTTTATTTATTTATTTGACAGAAAGAGGACAAGCAGGGGGAGCAGCAGAGGGAGAGGGAGAAGCAGGCTCCCCCTCCCAGAGCACAAAGCCCAATGTGGGGCTCGAGCCCAGGACCCTGGGATGGCGACCTGAGCCGGAGGCCTAACCAACTGAGCCACCCAGGCGCCCCCATTCCCTTAAATTCTTATGTCAGGTCCTCATGCCCACTGGCAGTGGGGGCTCTGGGGGTGCTTATGTCATAAGGGTGGAGCCCCCATGAGTGAGATTAGTGCCTTTCTACAAGAGGTTCCAGAGAGATTGCCTCACCCCCTCCACCCTGAGAGGACTCAGCCAGAGGACACCAGCAGGGGGCCAGGGAGAAAGGTCCCTCAGCCAAACACAACCATTGCCGGGGCCTTCACGTGGGACTCCCCGGCCTGCAGAACTGTGAGAAGTACCTGTTTTGTTGTTTAGAAGCCACCCAGCCTACAACATTTTGTTATATCAGCCTGAACAGACTAAGATGGCGGCTCGAGGAACAGAAATGGATTTTCTCACAATTCTGAAGTCCAAGACCAAAGTGTCCACAGGGTTGACTCTTCCTGAGGCTTCTCTCCTCAGATGGTGGATGGTTGTCTTCTCCCCATGTCCTCACGTGGCCTTCCCTCTGTGGGTGTCTGGGCCCTGATTTCATATTATAAGGACACTGGTCATATTGGATTAGGACTCACCCTTGGACAATAGAACTTCATCACCTCTTTGAAGACACCCCCACTCCTTCTCCAAATATTGTCACACTCTTAAGAGTGGGAGGTGAACACTTCACCATTGGAATTGGGTGGGGGCCACAGCCCAGCGCATAACACCAAGGAAGGACACAGTTGGGAGAGGTTCAGACTTCAATGGAGTCTGGTGGTTTGGCCACTGGATGGGGGAGATGTTGGCTGGATCAGCCAGGCCTGAGCTGGTCTGGAGCTGCTGGACAAACCACAGACAGCCCTCCAGAGTTCCGGTGGGGTACAAATGACCCACAACGGGTAGTGGAGTCCCCCTGTCAGGGCCTTGGGACTCCTGCCCCCACCGGCCACGGATTGCCCAGAGGCCTGGGTTTCCAGGTCGAGATGGCTACAGGGAGGTTATTGCCATGGGAAGGGACTGTGTTCTGGGCCAGTGACTGGGGCTGGTTACACCACATGTCCTCACACCCCCACCGCCAACCCCCAGCCCTCCTGCCACAGGAGGCACCCCCCCCCCCAACCAGGGCCCCATCCTGAGAAAGCTTAACTCCCCGCTCACTCTCAAGGAATTCCATCGTTGGTCACAGAGCGTATTTAGAAGGCAATAACTTGATAACTGACGACAGATATCCATCATGAAAATTAGCGTGCACAAGAGCTGCTTCCTTCGCTTTAGCTTATTTCTTCATTCCGCAGAGCCTGTGGCCTACGCGTGCCAGGCGCAGTCAGGGGCTGGGGACAGAGTGGTCAAGACCCGGACAAGCCCCTGCTCTGCTGCTTCCTACCGTCTGGTGAGAGAGAGGCTGCCCACTAATCATGTCAAGTGTCCTGGGAACAGTCCTAAGGGATCAGAGCCTAGAACTGAAGTCCCAGCTCTGCAAATATTTTGCTGGATGACCTTGAGGAAGTCCCTTGGCTTCTCTGGGCCCCAGGATTCCCCCCCCCCACTTTCATCCCCCGTGGCTGCAACACCATAGCACGCTCCTTCCTAGACTGCCGACTCCTGAGGGTAGAGATCTTTTGCACTTTATGCTTCCAGGCCCAGCGTGTGGCTGTTTCCTGCCCATGTGTCACCCACCACCCACCCAAACCTCAAATTCCTATATTCGCCAGGGGGATATTTTTAGCAAGCAAATTGGACCTTGTCTCTTCTCCACTTATAATTTTAAATGACTCCCTGCAGCTTCCGTGAATCTTCTGTGGCTGATCTGGAAGGGTCTGTCCCCCCCCGCCCCCCCGCCCCGTGTCACTCTTCCCCAAAACACCCTCCTTGCCATGCTTCCTGGAAGCACCGTGTGACTGTTCTCCCCACTGAGGGCCGGTCCTCTGTGGGCCTGCCACAGACCCTGTGGGTCAGCTGACTCAGCCTAGCCCATCTTCCCCGTGGAGCCTTCCTTACGACTTCCCTCTCTGTGCTCTGCTGGCAACTTCTGCAAATGTCCAGCACAACACCCTTGATCGCCGAGCAGCTTATTCACGATCCGCATCTGCCACCTGGCCGGACAGTTGAGGACAAAAAGAGTGGCCCACGCTCTCTCTCTCTCTCTCTCTTCCTTGAGTCCGTGTCTCCTGCAAAAAGGGCCCGTTCTAGACAAAAGCCAGCTGCAGGGATGTCACCTGATGTAGCGCATCAACACAGAGCAGACAAAGTGGCTCGTAAGCATCTTTTAGGGAAATGAGGAAAGTCCGGTATAGACTGAATATTAGATGACACCGAGACATCATTATTGAAATGTTTAGATATAGTGGCGTGTTCTTACTTGATACTATTTTCCTAAGTTTCTTGGAGGGATGTCCTGATGTCTGTAACCTACTTGGAAACACGCCATCATAAAATAGGTAATAATGGTAATAAAATCATTCTTGAGAAAAATCAGGGGCAGGGATTTAGCCTTTTTGCATTGGTGCCTCCTTCTAGCTGCCTGGCCTATCATGGATAGTTACAGAATTTTGATTGTTGAATGAATCATGAGCAAAAAGCAAGAAGGTAAGACAGGTCTGGTGTGTTTCTGGAATAGTGCGGAAGTGGGCCTTGTTGAGATGAATGAAAATCAAAATTGAGGGACGCCTGGGTGGCTCAGTGGTAGAATGTCTGTTTTTGGCTCAGGTCACAATCCCGGGGTCCTGGGATCGAGTCCCACATCGGGCTCCCTGCAGGGAGCCTGCTTCTCCCTCTGCCTGTGTCTCTGGTGAATAAATAAATAACATCTTTAAAAAAAAAAAAAAAGAAGAAGGAAAAACAAAATCGATAGCACCAAACTTCAGAGCGACTACCAAGAGGAAAAGGGGAGCTGAGACTTATTGGAGGCGGCAGGGGCAGAGAGCAGCATGACAGGTTATGCCTGGAGTCCCTCCTAGGCCGTGGCACCCATGAAGGGTTACACGGGTTGTGCACTGCTCAAGGAATTCCCCCTAGATGGGTTGCGATTGACTGTGTTCCCAGAGTAGGAGCCTTTTTCTGATTTCTGTGGTCTGGATAGTGGCAGCTTTATTCCTATGTTTGTGGGGCTGCAGGGAGAAGAGGGGAGTTAAGATGGCCATCTGATGTGCCTCAGTTCCCCAAGAGGCATCCATATAATGGTCTTGGGCCAACCTAGGGTGTTGGTCAGCCAAGGAGAGTGCAACCAGGGAAAGAAGAAAGAGGTTGAGAGAGATGGAAGAGAAGAGAGACATAGGAACCAAGGGGAAGAAGGAGGCGAGCCTGCAGGCTGATTTTCCGAAGGGGCAGTTTCAGATGATTTGGAAGCAGGGGACCAGAGAAGGGGACAGTGGTCGTGACTCCGAGGAGTCTGGCAACTAGGGCAACTAGAGGTGAGAGAGACTTTGGCTGGTGGTCCAGGATGGCAGCAGGGATGCAGACCTGTGTGTGTGTGTGTGTGTGTGTGTGTGTGTGTGTGTGTGTGTGACACAAGTGGCGGGGGGAGAGGGAGGTGCTGGTGAAGGGATTTCCCCAGACTGACCTGATGAGTGACGAGGAGACATGCTGGCATTTTGGCAAGATAACAAGTGGACGCCCCACACAGGGCTCCGCTGCCAGGTCACCTGTGTCCATCCACCATCACGCTTGTGACCGGGTCTCTGGACATCCTGCTGTGGCTCCTGTTCCCTCCACCACTAAGTGGCCTCATCTGATGACCAGCTCGGTTCACACCCTCGGATGGTTAGTTTTATGTGTCAGGTTGACTAGGCTGAGGGATGCCCCCGACAGCTGGTAAAACATGGTTCTGGGATGTGACTGTGAGGGTGTTTCTGGAAAAGGCCAGCGCTGATTCAGTAGACTGAGTCAGGAGATCTGCCCTCACCGGTGTGGGTGGGCATCATCGGCCAATCCGCTGGGGGCTCGAGTGGAACAAAAATGCAAAGGAAGGAGCGCCGGGGGGCTCAGGTGGTCAAGCGACTGCCTTTGGCTCAGGTCATGATCTCAGGGTCCTGGGATCGAGTCCTACATTGGGCTTCCTGCTCAGCGGGGTGTCTGGGTGTTTGCTTCTCTCTCTCTCTCTCTCTCTCTCTCCCTCCTCATCACTCATCCTCTCTCTCTCTCTCTCAAATAAATAAATAAAATATTAAAATTTTAAAAAGGCAAAGGAAGGGCAAATTTTGCACTCACTCCTTGAAAGGGGGCATCTATTTTCTCTTGCATTTGGACACTGGTTCTTGGGCCTTTGGACCCTGGCATTTAAACCATCGGCTTCCGTGGTTCTAAGGCCTTTGGACTTGGACTGAGTTACCACCAACTTTCTGGATTTCCCCACTTTCAGAAGCAGATGGGGGGACTGGTGAGCCTCCATCACTGCGTGAACCAACCCCTGTCATCCGCCTCCTCTTGTCCATATCGACATACAGCCTACTGGTTCTGTTTTTCTGGAGAACCCTGATAGGATCACCATACCAGGAGTGTCTATGTTTCTGGTGTCAGGAGATGATCAACCTCAAGGTCATTTTTTTTTTAATTTTTTATTGGTGTTCAATTTACTAACATACAGAATAACCCCCAGTGCCCGTCACCCAATCACTCCCACCCCCCGCCCTCCTCCCCTTCCACCACCCCTAGTTCGTTTCCCAGAGTTAGCAGTCTTTACGTTCTGTCTCCCTTTCTGATATTGCCCACACATTTCTTCTCCCTTCCCTTATATTCCCTTTCACTATTATTTATATTCCCCAAATGAATGAGAACATATAATGTTTGTCCTTCTCCGACTGACTTACTTCACTCAGCTCAAGGTCATTTTTGTTGTCAAGTCTACCTGCCATGTATCTCTTTCTGCCACATGGCTCTGTGAATGGGCGAAATGGCCTAGAGGGTCCTTGTCGCATTGAAGACTAAGTGAAATAAGTTAGTCACAAGAGGACAAATACCATATGATTCCACTTATGTGAGGTGCTGTCTTAGTTCAGGCTGGTGTAACAAAATATATACATTTCTCACAATTAAAAAAAAAAAAAAAAAAAGGTCCTTGTCAAAATGAAGTAACTGTTTACAATCCTGCCAGACTGCCCAGAGCATGGAGTTATTGTCACCAACCTCCAGCAGGCTCAGGATCCTCACCCTCACCCCCAAGCTGAGCTCGTCCATCCACTAGAGAGAATGGCCACTTTGCCACCAGCTGGGCCCTGCCTGACGCAGTCACAGACGGGGCCAAGGAGGAGGGAGGTAACTCAAGGGAGTTCTCAGTTTCCCCTCAGGAGTTATTACAGACAGTGTGAAGAGTAGGAGTCCATTTGTGTATGCAAATTTGTGTATACAGCGGTGTGTGCCCGTGTGCATAGGGGTGTAAGACGCAGAGAAACCCTGGTGGGCCAGGCATCAAAATGCTAACACTGATTTTTTTCTGAACAGTAGAGTGAAGTAATTTACTGTCTGAATCTTTTACTAAAAGCATGTTAACCTTTAAAAATATATATTTTAGGGGCGCCTGGGTGGCTCAGTCAGTTAAGTGGCTGACTCTGGCTTTGGCTCAGGTCATGATCTCAGGGGCCTGGGATTGAGCCCCTTGTTGGGTTCTGCGCTGGGGCGGGGGGTGGGGGGAGAGTCTG
The DNA here is from genome assembly GCF_048164855.1 of Canis lupus baileyi. Classification (NCBI taxonomy): domain Eukaryota; kingdom Metazoa; phylum Chordata; class Mammalia; order Carnivora; family Canidae; genus Canis; species Canis lupus. The sequence continues at coordinate 31,141,319 of NC_132867.1, read as the reverse complement.
CTTGAGGTTCTCTCTCTCTCTCCTCTCCCTCTGCCCCTCTCTCAACTCACACATGTGCTGTATCTCTAAAATAAATACATATGTGTTTTAAATTTGAAGTATAAAGTGTTCCAAATATATAGAAAAATACAGAGTATTTATGCACCAAATACTTGCTTTAGATTCTTTTTTAAAAAAAGGATATTAGGGGGGATCCCTGGGTGGCTCAGTGGTTTAGCGCCTGCCTTTGGCCCAGGGTGTGATCCTGGAGTCCCGGGATCGAGTCCCACATCAGGCTCCCTGCATGGAGACTGTTTCTCCCTCTGCCTGTGTCTCTGCCTCTTTCTCCCCCTATGTCTATCATGAATAAATAAATAAAATCTTAAAAAAATAAATAAAAATTTTTAAAAAAAGGATATTAAGGATCCCTGGGTGGCTTAGTGGTTTAGCGCCGCCTTTAGCCCAGGGTGTGATCCTGGAGACCCGGGATCAAGTCCCACGTTGGGCTCCCTGCATGGAGCCTGCTTCTCCCTCTGCCTGTGTCTCTCATGAATAAATAAATAAAATATTTTTAAAAAATAAAAATAAAAAAGGATATTCAATGATTACAGATAAGGTTGGAACCCCCCTCCCCCCTCCCCAGGCCACTGCCCTTCCCCTTCAGGGGAAACCACAATCCTAAAATTGATGTAATGCAATTACGTCTTCCTAGGAGTATGCATCCCCATAGCAAAGAACATGTGTATTTTTGTGTTTACAAACTAATATAAATTAATTACACGATTAATTATAACAAAGTCATTTTAATTTAAGGAGATGTCATTATAATCAATAGGATCATTAATAATTAACATAAGTTAATTCTGTAGGATGTATCATTTTGCCCATGGCTTTTTACCTTCATGATACTTAAGCAATCTGCTCATATTGGCACATGCAAATCTGGCTCATGCATTATAACCACTTCTATATTGCCGGTGATAGTAATGTGATCATAACTTATTTATCCCTCCTCCTGTTGATGGATACGATGTCATTTCCAATTTCTGACTATCACAAACAGTGCTGCAGTGAACACGGAAATACATGTATCCTTGTGGCTGCATACAAGTGTTCCCTCGGGGCGCCTGGGACAGGGATACCTGGTTTATGCCTTGTGAGCATCTTCAACTTTTCTTTTCTTTTCTTTTCTTTTTAAGATTTAAGTCTTTTATTCATGAGAGACACAGAGAGAGAGGCAGAGACATAGGCAGAGGGAGAAGCAGGTTCCATGCAGGGAGCCCAATGTGGGACTCAATCCTGGGACCCTGGGATCACGACCTTAGCTGAAGGCAAATACTCAACCACTGAATCACCCAGATGCCCCGATCTTTGACTTTTCTGGTCCTTGGCAATTCCATCTCCAAAATGGTGAACCCAATTTTCATTGGGTTTTCATTCATTTTTTTTTAAAGTAACAAATGCAACTTTAATTGATTTCTGGATAAAAACTACTCAGTGCAGGTCAGTAACCATGGCAGCCCCTACTCTTTTGGAGCCATGTCCTGCATGGTCTTCAGGACCTAGGTTAACGGGCTATTTGCATGATTTCATGTCATCCACAGTATTAGAAAAACAAGACATTAGATCAGTTTAGACGAAATGCACTGCTGGCAGCCAAATCCAGCCGTTATATTCCATATTTTTTCTTTAGATCTTCTACTTTGTTGACGTAAGCTTTCATGGCATCTTCCTTGGATGCTTTCCTTAGCAGCATAAGGCAATACTAATTTCTCTGCTTCCTACCTGGACACTCTGAATATCAATGTTCTAGTATCTGCTGAGCAAATGAGTGTGAAATGGTATCTCCATGTCCTTCCCCAGTGCACTTCCCTGAGTACTCGTGGAGTTGAGCATTTTCTCCTATTCATTGGCTATTTGAGTTTCTTTTTCTGTGACTGTCTTTTTGTATCATTTGTTCATATTTCTACTGATCATTTTTCTTGTTGGTTGAGGGATTGCACTGACTTAAGAAATGATGAAGTGGTTTCCATTTCAAGGGGGAAAAAGATGTTTCCAAGGTAGTTTCCAAAATTCAAGGAACTAGTCATTGCACTCTCTTTTCATCCCTGGGATACAGTGGGCATTCATTCCCCTGCCTCAGAGCCTTTGTCCTTGGTGTTCTGCTGCTTGGAAGGCTCCTTCCATCTGTGTGCCACTGCCTCCCACCTGATGGCCTAGAACAAGCTAGGCAACGACCCATCCAGGACATAAACAGCCTGGGAGAGCATTTTTGTCTGGCCCCAAACTTCTTTTTTAGAAAAAATGGAAATTAAATTCAGATAACACATAAAGACTGAGATAGAACAGGAATAAAGAAAGCCAGAAGGAGTACCTCTCTCTGTGGGTGTCAAAGACTCCTGACATCTAGGGTGGCAGGGGAAATCCAGCAACTGGGCTTCCCCTGAAACCATTTCCTCATGGAGATGGTCTATATTGCATTTGGGAGTTTGAGGAGGAGTTTCTTATTTAACCTCATTTGTCAAATACATAAATAAAATCAAATAAATATTTGACCTCATGAATAAATAAACAAAATCTTTACAAAAAAAAAAAAAAGATTTTCCTGAATACAAATCTACATTTTTTTTTTTTTTATAAATTTTTTTTTTTTTTTTTTTTATTTATGATAGTCACAGAGAGAGAGAGAGAGAGGCAGAGACACAGGCAGAGGGAGAAGCAGGCTCCATGCACCGGGAGCCCGATGTGGGATTCGATCCCGGGTCTCCAGGATCACGCCCTGGGCCAAAGGCAGGCACCAAACCGCTGCGCCACCCAGGGATCCCACAAATCTACATTTTGAAAACAAAACAATGGGAAAAAAAGGAAAAAACCAAATCTATATTTTTTTTCCAGATGAAAATGTATCCTGAAGTTCTGAACTTCTGTTGATACACATGAGTGGGCTTTTATTTCAGCCCTGTCACTTTCTCCCTATCACTATATGTCCTCTTTATTGTGAGATGTATGTGCCAAAATCTGCATTTTAATTTCATGAGTATATATATACCTTGCATTGGAAAACACACACCAAATCTATCATTCCCCCCAAAAGCTTCAGGGTTATGCTGGGGACACAGTAAGTCCTCAGCAAACATGGATGGGTACCTAGGCTTCTGGAGGTTGTAAGGGAAACTGGAAATAGGAACACTTTTTCACAAGACATTCTAGATGACTTCCTCCAAGGCTCTGTCAGGGATCAGCCTTTTGTTAGCAATAACATCCAAATAGATTTCAGGTTTCTCGTTTTTTCCTTTTTAAGATTTTATTTATTTATTCATGAGGGACACACAGAGAGGCAGAGACACAGGCAGAGGGAGAAGCAGGCTCCCCGCAGGAAGCCCAATATAGAATTTGATCCCAGGACCCCGGGATCACAACCTGAGCCGAAGGCAGACACTCAACCACTAAGCCACCCAGACGTCCCTAGATTTCAGTTTTGAGCTGGTGTGTAAACAGGTTCTCTTGCTTTTCCTATAAAAAGCATCCTTTTTCTTTTAGTGACAACAATTACTTTTTGACAGATTTTGTGATTGGAGGGCATGAAATCCCCAAGGAGACGTGGGGCTGGCAGAGGATGCATCCCCTGTACTGGGGACTTTGTTTTTCTCCTATTTTGTTTTTCATACTCATTTCCTCAGCTAACTTGTCATCCTGATGGAGGAGCTGGTATAATCAGAGAAGATTGTTCACAGAGCACCAACTTAACCAGAGAGAGAAAGACTCAGAGAGAGAGATGAGCACAAGATGTTGGTTTGTTCTGCTGGTCCTTCCTGGGACCAGGAAGATTAAAATAGGCTGGTAGGATGCTGCTTTCCCTCTCCCACAATACCTCACGCACTTCTTTTCCAACTAGGGCCTGGCAAAGAAGGGTGGCAAGAAGAAGAAGGGCCATTCTGCCATCAATGAGGTAGTGACCAGAGAATACACCATCAACATTCACAAACGTATCCATGGAGTGGGTTTCAAGAAGTGTGCCCCTCGGACACTCAAAGAAATCCAGAAATTTTCCATGAAGGATATGAGAACTCCAGAGGTGCGCATTGACACCAGGCTCAACAAAGCTCTGGGCCAAAGGAATAAGGAATGTTCCATACTGTATCCGTGTATGGTAGTACAGAAAACGTAATGAGGATGAAGATTCACCGAACAAGCTCTACACACTGGTTACCAACATACCTGTCACCACTTTAAAAAAATCTACAGACTGTTAATGTGGATGACAACTAATCACTGATTGTAAAATAAAGGTATAAAACTGAAAAGAATGGATAAAAAAGCAAGACCCATCTATTTGCTGTCTACAAGAGACTCATTTTAGACCTAAGGACACCTGCAGCCTGAAAATGAAAGGTTGGAGAACCATTTACCATTCAAATGGTCCTCAAAAGAAAGCTGGGGTAGCAATCCTCATATCAGATAAATTAAAGTTTATCCCAAAGACTGTAGTAAGAGATGAAGAGGGACAGTATATCATACTTAAAGGAGCTATCGAACAGGAGGACCGAACAATCATGAATATTTATGCCCCTAATGTGGGAGCTACCAAGTATATCAATCAATTAATAACCAAAGTAAAGACATACTTAAATAATAATACACTAATACTGGGAGACTTCAACACGGCGCTTTCTGCAAATGACAGATATTCTAAGCACAACATCTCCAAAGAAACAAGAGCTTTAAATGATACACTGGACCAGATGGATTTCACAGATACGTACTTTACATCTGAATGCAACTGAATTCACATTCTTCTCAAGTGCACATGGAACTTTCTCCAGAATAGACCACATACTGGGTCACAAATTGGGTCTCAACTGATACCAAAAGATTGGGATTGTCCCCTGCATATTTTCAGATCATAATGCTTTGAAACTTGAATTCAATCGCAAGAAGAAATTTGGAAGAAACTCAAACAAATGGAGGTTAAAGAACATCCTGCTAAAACATGAAAGGGTCAGCCAGAAAATTAGAGAAGAATTAAAAAGATTCATGGAAACTAATGAAGATACAACCATTCAAAATCTTTGGGATACAGCAAAAGCTGTCCTAAGAGGGAAATACGTCGCAATACAAGCATCCCTCAAAAAATTGGAAAAAACCCAAATACACAAACTAACCTTGCACCTAAAGGAACTGGAGAAAGAACAGAAAATAAAACTACACCAAGCAGAAGAAGAGAGTTAACAAAGATTCGAGCAGACCTCAATGAAATAGAGGCCAGAACTGTAGAACAGATCAACACAACCGGGAGTTGGTTCTTTGAAAGAATTAATAAGATAGATAAACCATTAGCCAGCCTTATTAAAAACAAAAGAGAAAAAACTCAAATTAATAAAATCACAAGTGAAAAAGGAGAGATCACAACCAATACCAAGGAAAATCAAACGATTTTAAAAACGTATTATGAGCATCTATATGCCAATAAATTAGGCAATCTAGAAGAAATGGATGCATTTCTGGAAAACCACAAATTACCGAAACTGGAACGGGAAGAAATAGAAAACCTGAACAGGCCAATAACCAGAGAGGAAATTGAAGCAGTCATCAAACACCTCCCAAGACACAAAAGTTCAGGGCCTGATGGCTTCCCAGGGGAATTCTATCAAACGTTTAAAGAAGAAACAATACCTATTCTACTAAAGCTGTTCTGAAAGATAGAAAGGGATGGAATACTTCCAAACTGACTTTATGAGGCTGGAATCACCTTAATTCTAAAATCAAAGATCCCACCAAAAAGGAGAATTATAGACCAATATCCCTGATGAACACAGATGCAAAAATTCTCAACCAGATACTAGCCAATAGGATCCAGCAGTACATTAAGAAGATAATTCACCATGATCAAGTAGGATTTATCCCTGGGATGCAAGGTTGGTTCAACACTCGTAAAACAATCAACATGATAGATCACATCAACAAGAGAAAAGACAAGAACCATATGATCCTATCAATAGATGCAGAGAAAGCATTTGACAAAATGCAGCATCCATTCCTGATTAAAACTCTTCAGAGCGTAGGGATAGAGGGAACATTCCTCAGCATCTTAAAAGCCATCTATGAAAAGCCCACAGCAAATATCATTCTCAATGGGGAAGCACTGGGAGCCTTTCCCCTAAGATCAGGAACATGACAGGGATGTCCACTCTCACCACTGCTATTCAACATAATACTGGAAGTCCTAGCCTCAGCAATCAGGCAACAAAAAGAAATAAAGGTGGGCAGCCTGGGTGGCTTAGCGGTTTAGCACTGCCTTCAGTCCAGGGTGTGATCCTGGAGACCCGGGATTGAGTCCCACATCTGGCTCCCTGCATGGAGCCTGCTTCTCCCTCTGCCTGTGTCTCTGCTTCTCTCTCTCTCTCTCTCTGTGTGTGTGTGTGTCTCTCATGAATAAATAAATAAAATCTTTAAAAAAAAGAAATAAAAGGCATTCAAATTGGCAAAGAAGAAGTCAAACTCTCCCTCTTCACAGATGACATGATACTGTACATAGAAAACCCAAAAGACTCCACCCCAAGATTGCTAGAACTCATACACCAATTCGGCAGTGTGGTAGGATACAAAACCAATGCCCAGAAATCAGTGGCATTTCTATACACTAACAATGAGACTGAAGAAAGAGAAATTAAGGAGTCAATCCCATTTATAATTGCACCCAAAAGCATATGATACCTAGGAATAAACCTAACCAAAGAGGTAAAGGATCTATACCCTAAAAACTACAGAACACGTCTGAAAGAAATTGAGGAAGACACAAAGAGATGGAAAAATATTCCATGCTCATGGATTGGAAGAATTAATATTGTGAAAATGTCACTGCTACCCAGGACAATTTACATGTTTAATGCAATCCTTATCAAAATACCATGGACTTTCTTCAGAGAATTGGAACAAATCATCTTAAGATTTGTGTGGAATCAGAAAAGACCCTGAATAGCCAGGGGTGGAAGAGCCAGAGTTTTCTTTCTCTGAAAAAGAAAACCAAAGCCGGGGGCATCACAATGCTGGATTTCAAGCTGTAGTATAAAGCTGTGGTCATCAAGACAGTGTGGTACTGGCACAAAAACAGACACATAGATCAATGGAACAGAATAGAGAACCTAGAAATGGGCCCTCAACTCTATGGTCAACTAATATTTGACAAAGCAGGAAAGAATATCCACTGGGAAAAGGACAGTCTCTTCAATAAATGGTGCTGGGAAAATTGGACAGCCACGTGCAGAAGAAAGAACTAGACCATTCTCTTACACCAGACTCAAAATGGATGAAAGACCTAAATGTGAGACAAGAATCCATCAAAATCCTAGAGGAGAACACAGGCAACACCCTTTTTGAACTTGGCCAAAGCAACTTCTTACAAGATACATCTATGAAGACAAGGAAAACAAAAGCAAAAATGAACTAGGACTTCATCAAGATAAAAAGCTTCAATACAGCAAAGGAAACAGTCAAAAAAACTAAAAGACAATCTACAGAATGGGAGAAGATATTTGCAAATGACCTATCTGATAAAGGGCTAGTATCCAAGATCTATAAAGAACTTATTAAACTCAACAGCAAAGAAACAAACAATCCAATCGTGATATGGGCAAAAGACATGAACAGCAAATTTCACCAAAGAAGACCTACACATGGCCAACAAGCACATGAGAAAATGCTCCGCATCACTGGCCATCAGGGAAATACAAATCAAAACCACAATGAGATCCCACCTCATACCAGTGAGAATGGGGAAAATTAACAAGGCAGGAAACAACAAATGTTGGAGAGGATGTGGAGAAAGCCTCTTACACTGTTGGTGGGAATGTGAACTGGTGCAGCCACTCTGGAAAACGGTGTGGAGGTTCCTCAAAGAGTTAAAAATAGACCTGCCCTACGACCCAGCAATTGCACTGCGGGGAATTTACCCCAAAGATACCGATGCAGTGAAACGGCAGGACACCTGACCCCAATGTTTCTCGCAGCAATGTCCGCAATAGCCAAACTGTGGAAGGAGCCTCGGTGTCCACTGACAGATGAATGGGTAAGAAGCTGTGGTCTATGTATACAATGGAATATTGCTCAGCCATTAGAAACGAAGAATACCCACAATTTGCTTCATCGTGGACGGAATTGGAGGGTACTATGCTGAGTGAAGTAAGTCAATCAGAGAAGGACAAACATTATATGGTTTCATTCATACGGGGAATATAAAAAATAGTGAAAGGGATTATAGGGGAAAGGAGAGAAAATGAGTGGGAAAAATCAGGGTGACAAAACATGAGAGACACTTAACTCTGGGAAAAGAACAAGGGGTAGTGGAAGGGGAGGTGGGCGGGGGGATGGGGTGACTGCGTGACTGAGGGGGGCATTTGACGGGATGAGCATTGGGTGTTATACTATAGGTAGGCAAATCGAACTCCAACAAAAAAATACAAAAAAAATTAAATAGGCTGGTATTTTAACAGAAATTAGTAAGTCATTTATCTTAGGGGTGGACACGATGACCTCTCCCGAATCTGCACAGAGCAAGAGAGAATGCAAAATCGACCATTCGAAGAAATTCACCTTGCTTATTGGAACCCCAGACAAATCAAACGCAATCAAAGAAATCTGTCTTAAAGGCATTTCTGCTCCCCAAGTGGCTGAGGGCCTTAGGGGGTTAGATTCAAGTCTAATTCAAGCCTAATACCAGATACCACTGGGTTGTTGTCTTCTATCTCCAAGTAGAGGGTCATGTTTGGGCTCCTCTTTGACATCTGTTGGAGGTGAGTGGAGAAAGTCTTTTGGGCCAACCCCCAGCCTCTGCCCAGCTGGCCTCCCCGGTTCAGAACTCACATTTGTTGGCTTTCAGCTTCCTCTCATCCACGGGAATGAGGTCCAAGTAGTCCAGGTAGTACTCGTAGCTGTCATACAGGGTGGAGGCGTTGGTCTCGTTGGCCATGTCTGCATCCGGAGCTGGTCGGAGCCCTGGGAGAGCTTGGCCAACAGGATTTCTGTAAAGTCATCCAAGTGTGTCTGTGGGTCTCCGAGCTCAAGGCCTGCCCACTTCTCCGAGCTGTTTGGCTGGGAGAAAGGCCAGGGGGCTGTGCCTGACATCTCAGCCCCCACGTAGAACTTTCCACCCTGTCCCTCCTTGATAGAAGTCCAAAATAAACAGAGCTACAAGGCAGGAGACTGAGGTTACCAGCAAAAGCTCTGGGTTGCCCTGAAAAAGGGTACCTGGACCCCTTGAAAAACAAGATGCCTAATAGGACTGGAAGGACACTCGCGGCTTGTTTTATGATTTAAAAAATTAATAAAACCACAGCAAAAGGCTGGCAGTGCCCTTGACTTACATGAAGGCGGTTCTTGGGGCTATTGAGCAACCAGCGAATCACTGCCTTAGATTTAATATCTGAGCGCAGAAATTGAGTGATGTGAGCCCTGAACTTAGCCTCTCTCATGTACACATAGCCAGTTAATTAAACCAAGAGGACCCACTTGGCCCAACTGAGGACACCTCCTGGCTTTTATCTAAGTCCTCCAGGAACGAAGCAATCAGCTGCATTTCGTTCCTAGTGAAAAGGCTGTCTGCCTGGGCCGGAATCCCACACAGATCCGGCTCTTAGGCAATAGGGCTGAGAGTTCACCCAGCCTTTGGCTGATGACACGTGTGACAAGGCTTCTTTGAGGTTTCAGTAGGGAATGACTCTAAGTTATCCATTCATTTTTTTTTTAAGAGCCTTGGGTGCAATCGAGAGAAATATTCCAAATATTTGGAATGAGCAGGACTCAATGTGAGAGGAGCCCTAGGATTTAGCCTCTGAGAATCATCAGTAAGGAAGTCAAAATTCCCAGAATGGTGGGGCCTTTCCCTCCAATATACCAACTAGTAATGTTAACTCACATCTACACTGCAGAGTAAAGCCGGGCATTGATAGGGTGCACGTCCCCATCCGCATTTGCTGAGGACTTCCTGTGTCCCCAGCACGATACTAAAGCTTTTGCTGGGACTAGGTTTGATGTGTCTGACTTTGAAGAATGGGTTGAACAGAAACAATTGTTCTACTAGCTCTTCCTTAATTTGGGTTGTACGTGTTTTGAGCCTTTTATTTAAAAAGATTTTATTTCTTCATGAGAGACACACAGACAGAGGCAGAGGGAGAAACAGGCTCCCTGCAGGGAGCCCGATACAGGACTCGATCCCAGAACCCCGGGATCATGACCTGAGCCGAAGGCAGATGCTCAACCACTGAGCCACCCAGGTGTCCCCGTGTTTTGATACTTTTAAGCAATTTAATGTATTATCTGTTCCTGTCACTATAATTTTTCCTTTCCTCATTCTAAACTTAGAAAGTTGGAACATTGGGGTCAAGAGGATGTGCAAGACTGGCAGGTGGAGTGGACGCAGAGTGTGAGAGTAGTCGAGTCAGGTTGGAGAGCTTGCCTCTCTCTCTACCAATCCCCAAACCCTCCTCCTTCTTGGCTCCTTCAAGATGAAGTTCCCATTGGCCCAAAACAACTTCTAGTCCTGCCAGGCCCCAGTGCCCTCCTCTCCTCTTTACTCCAATTACATGTATTTGTCATCACCATCACCCCTTAAAAAAATTCTTTTAAGGGAGCCTGACTGGCTCAGTAGGAGGAACACGACTCTTGATCTCAGGGTCGTGACTTTAAGCCCCACATTGGGTGTAGAGATGGCTTTTAAAAAATAAATTTTTAAAAAGTATTTTAAAATGGAGGTATAATTGACAATAAATTAAATGTCTAAATTTTACAGATATAGCTTGATGACTATCACATACACACACCCTCACACACATACTCACACACAACGATCACTCACATCAAGATAGAGAACATTCGAGTGCCAAGGTTCTCTCACGTTCCTTCCTGCCAGGTAACCACCTCCCCTCTCTCCCCCCACACACGGCAAGGAAACCACTATTCTGGCTTCTATCATCACAGATCAGTTTTGCCCAGTTTCAAACCTCAACTAATCTAATCTAATCTAATCTAATCTAATCTAATCTAATCATACAACACAATATGTATCCTTTTGTGTCTGGTTCTTTATTCACCAGATTGCTGCATGTACCAGTCTTTGTTCTTTTATTTTCCATATGGTGTTCCATTATATGAATGTTCCATAATGCATTTCTCCATTTTTCTATTGATGAACATTTGCATTATTTTCTGGGTTTGGTAATTATGAATAAATGGGTTATGGACATTTTCTTTCTCTTTCTTTCTTTCTTTCTTTCTTTCTTTCTTTCTTTCTTTCTTCTTTCTTTCTTTCTTTCTTTCTTTCTTTCTTTTTCTTCCTTCCTTCCTTCCTTCCTTCCTTCCTTCCTTCCTTCCTTCCTTCCTTCCTCCTTTCTTTCTTTCTTTCTTTCTTTCTTTCTTTCTTTCTTTCTTTCTTTCTTTCTTCTTCTTTCTTTTCTTTCTTCTTTCTTCTTTCTTTTTTATATTAAAGATTTTATCTATTGATTTGACAGAGAGAACACAAGCAGACAGAGCAGCAGGCAGAGGGAGAAGGAGAAGCAGGGAGCCTAATGCAGGGCTTGATCCCAGGACTCCAGGATCATGACCTGAGCCAAAGGCAGCTGTCCAAACGACTGAGCCTCCCAGGTGCTCCTGAACACTTTTTTCCATGTATTTGGTAGACATAAGCACTAATTTCTCTTGAGTATATATCAGCAATAGAATTGATAGATAGCTTTACTAGGTACAACTAAATCGTCTTCAAAAGCATCAGTGCCAATTTACACTCCCACAAAGTACTATATGTATGGCATATTGCAAGAATGGCTACAGTTCTTTTCCGTGTATACACAGGAAAAGCACATGTCTCTGTTGTGCTGCAGATCAGAGTCTTGATCTCAGGGTCATGAGTTCAAGCCCCACTTTGGACTCCACACTGTGCATGGAACCTACTTAAAAAAAATAAAAATAGGGAATCCCTGGGTGGCTCAGCAGTTAAGTGCCTGCCTTTGGCCCAGGGTGTGATCCTGGAGACCCGGGATCAAGTCCCACGTCAGGCTCCCTGCATGGAGCCTGCTTCTGCCTCTGTCTCTCTGTCTCTCTGTCTCTCTCTCTGTGTCTCTCATGAATAAATAAATAAAATCTTTAAAAAAATAAAGAATAAAAAATAAATAAAAATAAAAAAGGTACTCGCCAAACTTTTCCATGTGTCCGTGATCCTGTACCCCTGCCCAGTCCCTGTGTGAATATGAGCAAGCAAGAGTACCCAGAGCAAGCTGGATAATCAGAGACCTATTGCCCAGTCAACAGCCAACTATCCCCCTCGGAGCAGAGCACCCTAGCTGGCTGGCTGCTAACTGGAGACCCATGAGTGAGTGTAGCAAAAATCTAATTTTCACTTTACTGAACTGATTTTCAGAATTGTGAGATTTTTTGAGCTACATGAATTGTTTTTCCTCTAAACCACTAATTTTGGGGTGACTTGTTCCACAGAAAAATGTCATTGATAAAATATGAACGTTTCAGTTGCTCTATCTCTTCACCAACCTTTGTTATTGTCAATCTCTGTCATGCTTAGCTATTCTAGTAAGGTCTACCGCATTTTAACATTCACTTGTGTACACGTCCTAACTTCCCTTGCTACTCTTAAAAGTTTTTGAAGATGAAGACCACACTTTACACAGTAGCTGTAATATCAGTATTTGCTGACAGCACCAATCATACTAATAGGTGAGACAAACCAAGCTTATTTCTAAAAACCAGAAATCTTAAGGCTGCAAAGAATAATGTAATTGTCAATGAATCCGGGTCCTTGGCCTACAAAATTATGAAATCAGAGCCCATTCAAATGGTTCTTAGTAATTGTGGAGTGGCATGCATCACACTAACTGGCCCACAGATAACAATGACAAAATCTGGAAAAGATTCGTCATCCACAGTGTTCAGAATATCGTAAACAAAACAAAACAACCCCCTGGAATGACAAAGACACAGGAAAGCTGTGACTTCTGGTGTGCAGAAAATGAAGTCAATCGAAACCAACTCCAAGGTCGTCTAGATATTGGAATTAGCAGACAAGGACCTTAAAGCAACTATTATAAATACGTCCACCAAAGACCTAAACAGGAAACATGACCAAAGTTAATGAACAAATGGGGGAATCTGAGCAAAGAAAGGAAACCTAAAAACAATGATCAAAAAAAAAAATAAAAAAAAAAAGGAGGAAAATCCAGACTCTAAAAGTATAGAGTCTATAATGAAAACTTCACGGGATGGGCTTAACACAGTAATGAAGATGATAGTAGGTATGGTTGGGGAACATGAGGAGCAATAATTAGAACTTATCCAGGGACACCTGGGTGGCTCAGTGGTTGAGTGTCTACTTTTGGCTCAGGTCGTGATCCCCCAGGGTCCTGGGATCAAGACCCAAATCAGGCTCCTCACAGGGAGCCTGCTTCTCCCTCTGCCTGTGTCTCTGCCTCTCTCTCCGTATATCTCATAAATAAATAAATAAATAAATAAATAAATAAATAAATAAATAAATTCTTAAAAAAAATAAAAAGGAACTTATTCAATCTAAGAAACCATGAGAAAGATTTAGAATGGACAGATTCTGTGATATATGGAACAGATAAAGCAGCCTTGCATATGTATAAGTGATATTCCAAAGGGCAGGAAAGAGAGGATGGGGTAGAAAAAAAATTTTTTAAGGAATAATGGCTGAATATTCCCTAAATTGGGTGAAAAACATAAATTTGGGGATCTAAGATGCTTGGCAAACCCCAAAGGGAATAAATAGAATGAAAATCACATCTAAGCATATCCTACTAGGCAGGGATAAAATTTAACTCAAAGACAGCGTAAAAGTGAAAAATCTACATGTGTTTAATGAGAGAGCACAAAATACATGAGACAAAAACTTAAGGTATTAACAGGAGAGAGGAAAATCTGCAAAGCTGGGTTTTAAACACTGCGAAGGGGGGATCCCTGGGTGGCTCAGCAGTTTGGCACCTGCCTTTGGCCCAGGGCGCGATCCTGGAGTCCTGGGATCGAGTCCCACGTCGGGCTCCTGGCATGGAGTCTGCTCCTGTGTCTCTGCCTCTTTCTCTCTCTCTCTCTCTCTCTCTCTCTCTATCATAAATAAATAAATAAAATCTTTAAAATAAATAAATAAATCTTTGATAGAATAATTAGACAAGGGATGCCTGGGTAGCTCAGTGGTTGATGTCTGCCTTTGGCTCAGCTCATGATCCCAGGTTCGGGTCCCAGATCGGGCTCCCCGCAGGGAGCCTGCTTCTCCCCTTGCCTATGTCTCTGCCTCTCTCTCTGTGTCTCTCATGAATAAATAAATACAATCTTAAAAAAAAAAAAGAATAACTAGACAAAAAACCCAAAAGGATGTAGAATACATAAAGAACACTATTGTTACGGGCTCATTTGTGTACCCTCCCAGTTTATACGTTGAGGTCCTAACCTCCAGTACCTCAGAATGTGACTCTATTGGGGGATAGGGTCTTTCAAGTGGTACTTAAATTAAGATAAGGCTGTGAGGGCATGCCCTAATCCAATATGCTGGTGTCCTTATTTTGTAGGGGGGGAGGTACTTCCTCATACTCTTTAATCTTCATTCCTCAACTCTAAATTTCTCCCATCTACTTTGGCAGAAGGCCCACATTTGGGTGCTGCATGCCATGGACCTTCTTTTAATAGTATTTTAAATTCATTTTTTGTTTTGTTTTGTTTTTTAAATAAGCTCTGCCCCAATGTGGGGCTTGAACTCACAACCCCAAGGTCAGGAGTAGCATGCTCTACTGAAAAGAGGAGATTAGGACATGGACACACACAGAGGGAAGGCCATGTGAACATACAGTAAAGGTGGCTATCTGCAAGCCAAGGAGAGGGGGCTCAGAATGAAACCAACCCTGCTGACACCTTGATCTCAAACTTCAAGCCTCCACCATTGGGAGAAAATTAATTTCCCTTCCTTAACCTACTCATGTTTTGGTATTTTGTTATGACAACCCCAGCAAACTAATATAATTATCAATCGTCTCAACCTAACTGCCTAGAACACTACACCCAACAGCTGCAGAATACACATCTTTCAAGTATAATTTATACTTTTAGATACTATTAAAAATGTTTACTGCCAGTGTAAAAAAAAAAGGCTCATAAATACATAGAGATAAAATTAGCAAAAGCTGTGCAAGACTAAAAACTGCAAAATATTACTGAGAGAAATTAAATAAGACCTAAAACTTAGGGAGAAAAATCATGCTTATGGGTGAAACAATACAAATTCAGTATTATTAAGATATCAATTGATCCCAGATTGATTTATAGATTCGATGCAATCCCAATTAGAATCTCAGCAACTTTAAAAAAAAATAGAAATGGGCATAATGATACATAGTGTTTTGCTAAAATCTTAAAATTCTGCTTAACAGAAGAAACCATTAAGAAAATAAATCGGCAAGCCAGGTACTGTAAGAAAACACAAATTATGGACCCAATAAAGAATTTTTATACAGAATATATAACCCAATAATAAAAAAGCCAACCCAATTTAAAAGATGGCAATAGACTTGAACAGATACTTCGCAAAGAAAGGTACACAAAGTAGCTAATATACACATTTTAAAAAATGTTTAACATCATTAGTCATCAGGGAAATGCAAATAAAACCAGGAGATATCTCTCCATAAAACAGAATGGTAAAATTAAAAAAAAAAAAAAAAGACAGTGCTGGGGTGCCTGGGTGGCTCAGTTGGTTGGATGCCCAACTCATGATTTTGGCTCAGGTCATGATCTCAGGGTTGAGCCCCCTCAGGCTCTCTCTGTGCTCATCGAGGACTCTGCTTGAGATTCTCTCCCTCGCCTGTCCCCCGCTCTTTCTCTTGATCAAATAAATGAATGAATCTTAAAAAAAAAAAAAAAAATACCGACAGTGGTAAGTTAGAACAACTGGAAATCTCAAACATTGCTCCTGGGGATGCAAGATGGTACAAATACTTTGAAAGGAAGACACTGGGCACATTCAGCCTGATAGAGTACTATTCCACAGGTGTGATGCTGGAAAGGGCAAAACCATGCAAAAAACATTTTTTTAATTGGTTGCCTCTGGGTGTGGCAGTTGTGGAGAGACTGGGGAGAGACCAAAGGGAACTCTCTGGGGATGATGGTGTTTTCTTTATCTTTCTTTCTTTCTTTTTTTTTTTTTTTTTTTGGTGTTTTCTTTTTCAACACAGATGTGAATTACATACATATGTACATTTTTCAAAACTCATTGAATTGTACACTTAAGATTTGTGCTTTCCAGGGGTGGCTGGGTGGCTCAGTCAGTTAAGCATCCAACTCTTGGTTTTGGGTCAGGTCATGATCTCGGGGTCATGAGATGGAGCCTTGCATGCAGATCTGTGCTGGGCATGGACACTGCTTAAGATTCTCTATCTCCAAAAAAAAAAAAAGATTCTCTATCTCCCTCTCTTTCTGCTCCTCCCCCACAGCTCTCTCTCTGAAAAAAAAAAAGGCAAAAACAAACAAAAAGATTTGTGCTTTTCACGGTATGTAAATTTTATCTGATCTGTAAACAAAATAAATGCTGTTTTAAAACAGCTGTTTCCAAAACAAAACCAAAAAGTACTTAATTCAATTGCCTATTTCTAAAGAATTATATCCGTAAACTATCAGAATTTACACTTCCATTTTAAGGAATTCTTCATGAGTCCAGTTTGTCAGTAAGGTGTTACAGAGTTCTGCTTGACAGTACCCCACAACTCTGCTGAGCCCACCTGTTGGATGATCTGGAACCTAGTCTCTTCCCCGGGTCCACCACCTCCTGGGAAGTGAGGCTGGGACAAGGCCTTCAGAAGTTTATAGACTTTCCTAAAGGTCATCAGATTTGTATAAGAATATCTATGGATTGAAATTAAGAGGTTGGTTGGGGTTTAGGGGAGGATTTTCACATCTTTATGTAGCCTTTTTAAAATCAAGGAATTGATTTTAGGAAAATCAATTCAAGGAAATTCAAATCAAGGAAAATCAAATCAAGAAAAAATGTACTTTTTTCCTTTCTTTCTTTCTTTCTTTCTTTCTTTCTTTCTTTCTTTCTTTCTTTCTTTCTTTCTTTCTTGATTATTTATTTCCTTCAGGATTCTCTACAGAAACAGAGCTAATAGGAGATATATATGGAGATTTAGGACAGATAGATAGGTGGATAGATAGATTGATCCCACATAGATAGATCCCAATAATATATATCATCGTGTGCAAACTGGAGGTCTGGAAAAGCCAGTGGTGTCGTTCAAAAGCCTGAGAGCCAGTGAGCTGATGGTATAGATTCTAGAGTCAGACTGAAGGTCTGAGAGCCATGCAGGAGATCCATGTCCCAGTTCACTGGCTGGATAGGGAATGAATGAAAGCAAGCTTTTTGTTCTTTCAGGCCCTCAGTAGATTAAAACCATCCACCATCTACATACAATCCTACTACGTAGGACTTGAATCCACTGATTCAAATGCTAATCTTTTCTGGAAGCACACAGACACACCCGAAAATAGTGTTTAATCAGTTATCTAGGCCTCCTGTGATCCAGTCAAGAAGTCACATAAAATAAGTCTTTGCACCTTCCTTCCTCCCTTCCTTTCCTCCCTTCCTTCCTCCCTTCTTTCCTCCCTCCCTTCCTCCCTTCCTTCCTTTCTTCCTTCCTTCCTTCCTTCCTTCCTTCCTTCCTTCCTTCCTTCCTTCCTTTCTTCCTTCCTTCCTTCCTCCCACCCTCTTGAAATTGAACATAATTTAATCCCATTAGTTTGGACTTTTCACTTTTCCCTGACAAAATACTGATTATTAAAATGAATTTCTTGGTCTGGTATTAATCTTGACTTTAAAATACCCATGAAAGTACCGTGGGAGAAAACCAGAATAAAACAATGTTTTCCCCCTTTGACATTAGTAAGAACTAACACTGCCATCAAGGTCACTCTCTGACATAGTAATAACATATTTCTATTAGCAAATACCTCAAAGACCTTATCTGTTGGCATTGTTTTTCTTCTTGCTCTAATTTATAACCTGAAGCTTGAAGGTGAAGTTGTTTTTTTGACGGTGTTTTCTTTTATAGGAAATGTGCATGCTCGTTAGCTGTCATTGTGACTACATGTTAAGGGAAGGGGAGAAGGTAAAAAAGGAAGACGCCTAGAAAGGGAGAATAAACATTTTTTTTTTTAAGATTTTATTTATTTGTTCATAAGAGACACACACACAGAGAGAGAGGCAGAGACATAAGCAGAGGGAGAAGCAGGCTCCCTATGGGGAACCCAATACAGGACTCGATCCCAGGACCCTGGGATCATGACCTGAGCCAAAGGCAGATGTTGAACCACTGAGCCACCCAGGTGCCCCCTCTCTTCCACTTTCTTAGAAAGATATTTAGGATTACATTTGGCCCACCCTGATAGTCCAGGATAATCTCCACATCTCAAAGTCCTTAATTTAGTCATATCTGTAGAGTCCCCTCTGCCATGAAAAGTAATATTCACAGGTTTCAGGATTAAGATATGGATATCTTGGGGAGCTATTCAGCCTTCCACATGTAAGCAGACAATGTTATGTTGTAGGCATACAAAGCCTTAAAGTAAACACAGCATTTTTCTGTAGAGTGTCCATTTTCTTCAAAGATTTTTGGTAAACAGTTACACTTAGGCATAGGAATATAACAATGATTTTGGGTAAAGAGTTAACATTTTATTTTATTTTATTTTATTTTATTATTTTTAAACATATTTTATTTATTTATTTATTCATGAGAGACACACAGAGAGCGAGGGGGAGAGAGGCAGAGACACAGGCAGAGGGAGAAGCAAGCTCCATGCAGGGAGCCTGATGTGAGACTCGATCCTGGGACTCCAGGGTCATGCCCCAGGCCGAAGGCAGGCACTATACTGCTGAGCCACTCGGGCTGCCCCAAGAGTTAACATTTTAATATGAAACAAGCATAGGGCTATAGCAGTAATCACAAACTTTGCATGACTAGAAAATTTTTTTTTTATCAAAGGCAATTTCAAACATTTGCAAAAGCGGCAAAAATAGCATAATGAAACTTCATGTACCCGTCACTCAGCCTTAACAATGATCAAGTTGCGGCTAATTTAGTTTTATCTGTACTCCCGTCCACTCCCCTCTATTCTGGGCTACTGCAAAGCAAATTCTAAATATATCATTTCATCTGTAAATATTTTGATCTGTATCTCTCAAAGAGGATTCTTTAAAAAAATAAAACCATAATACTATTATCCAACTTATAATTGAATAATAATTGTCTAAGTGCATCAAATATCCAGTTGACGTTCAAATTTTCCCAGTTTGTCTCATAATTTCTTTAATTTGCCCAAATCAGGAGCAAATAAATAAGGTGCATATGTTGCAGTTGGTTGCTATGGCTCTAAAGTCTAGTTAAATTTACAGTTTTCTCTCCCTCCTCCCACTCTCTTTTTTTTGAACTTGCAATTTATTTGTTGAGGAAATGGATTATTTGCCCTGAAGACCTTGCCAGTTGGATGCCATGGTGGAGTTAGTCATGTTCTTCATTCCCTGTATTTCCTGGAAAGTGAAATTAGATCTAGAGGCTTTGGTTTGATTTTTTGGCGAGAGTACCTCATAGGTGGTGTGGTGTCCTTCCCTCAAGAGACACATAATGTCTGGTTGTCTCTTTTTTGTGATACTACCAGCCAGTGATCATTCTTCCTGCAATTCTTTAATGCATTAAGCAGTGTAAAAATAGTGATCTCCTTCTTCTATCATCCCTTCTTCATTATTAGTTACTGTCCTTTAAAAACAAACAAAAAAGAAAACCTTCCTTCATGAACTATTTGGTTGTCTGAGGAACAATTCATATCGAGGTGGGATAAATGTTTGATTGTATGTTTTTTGAAAGAGAGAGAGACCACTAGAAGGGTGGGGAGTGGCAGAGGGAGAGAGAGAATATTACACAGGCTCTATGCCCAACATGGAGCCCCACATGGGGCTTGATCTCACAATCCTGAGATGATGACCCTGAGATGATGACCGGAGCCAAAATCAAGAGTCCAACACTTAACCAACTGAACCCTCATGTGTCCCAAGGTGGGATAAATGTTTGATTTACTTGTTTGTTTAATTGCCGGTTTTCAAAATAATGATTGGGTTTTCTAGCTCCTCCCAGTGAACAGTGAGAGGATCGTTTTAGAAGTCATTATGAGCTCATGCAATTAAATCTTTTTGATATGTTCCAATCCATATAGTTGTTACCATTAGTGATGCACAAATTACATATTTGAACAGTGAAAGCTGCTTCAGGTTGGTAACATTAGTAGTTTGCTTTGCCTTGATTTTTATAACTTCCTTGGTTTCTGGAATGACAAGATGGTCCAGGCTCATTTTGTACATTTCTTACCCCAGACCATGAATTCAGCTATTTCTCCCAAGGACTGCTGCTTTCTTTTAATGGGAAATGGTGTTTAGTTATCATAATCTGGGTACTAAGGGTGCTTATTATTGTTGGGTTGTTTACATGTTCAGGCCTATTCAATGTAGGGAGCTAGGATATATTTATTTTTTAAGATAAAACATGATGAGTTCATACAAATAAATCTAATTCAAAATTATAACTGTAGAGTTTCACTTAACCTTATTTTTCTTAGCTGTATCCCTTTTCTTCAAAACTTAAAATCCTATTCCAACAATACTAACATAATTATTCAATATGCGATATACACATAAATAGGATTATGATTGTATCATAATTTCAGTATCAACAATAGGAACAACATGATTACTGAAAACAATTTGAGACGTTTTATGAAGGGGGCAATTTTTTCATTATTTGAGTATCTCCTATCAAATATGTATAGTCAAAATCACGTTTTAAACTCACTTGAAACAGTTCTTCCCTATGCAGTTTGCCATTCACTAAATATATTGAATATTTCAATTTTTAGAGATTGCTTTTTTAAAAATTCAGTTTCATAATTATGTAAAATATTCACATGATTCCAAAGTCAAATACACAAAATAAGGTATATTTGTAGAACTCTAGCTTCTATTCCTGCCTTCCCTTCCTGTGACTTTCATCCAAGTGAGCACTTTCTAAAAGTTTTTGGTTTATCCTTCTATTTTTAAAATATAAGTATTCAGTCTTTCTCTTCCCCCATTTTTAGTTGTAAAATAACCACATTTCTTTTTTTTTTTTTTTTTTTTTTTTAAATACATCTTGCTTTTTTACTTAACTTATTCTGGAGATCTCCCACTGGCATGGAGAGATTTTTTTTTTCCGCAAATACCTAATGCTGCTATTGTATGGCTATAGTACAGCTTA
Source organism: Canis lupus baileyi (assembly GCF_048164855.1). NCBI lineage: Eukaryota > Metazoa > Chordata > Mammalia > Carnivora > Canidae > Canis > Canis lupus. The sequence continues at coordinate 31,120,005 of NC_132867.1, read as the reverse complement.
TTCATCCAGGTCCCAGTTGGTGGATGTTTGGGTTGTTTTCAGTTTTTCTATTGCAAATAGTGCTGCAATGCCTTGTGTTCATGTTTTTATCATATTCTTGGAATCTATTCCCGAAAGTGAGAGTACTGTTGAAGGCTACACACTAATGTAATTGTGTTAGATATGGTCAAATTCCTTTCCATAGAGGTTATAATAACTTGTATTTCTACCAGCAATGTATCAAACTATCTGTCCTAAACAAGAAGTTATGTTGTCAAACTTCTAAATTTTATGAAACCAGTAAGGGAGCTATTGGTTTTCAGTGTAGTTTAAAAATAAACATGGCAGAGAAACTTTTCATATGTTAAATATTTGCTTTTCTTTTAGTGAGGCTTCACATCTCACATTTCTTGTTGCAGCACATTTTTTAATAAGAAAGGATATGGTGAAGATGTATTTTCTACATTCAGTTATATCTGAAAATGTCAACTGTCGCTGGATCATGATTTGAATGGGTATGCAATTCTTGACTGAAACTTATTTGCCCTCTAAATTGTGAACTTTCTAGCTTCTGAAGTTGAGTTTCTAATGAGACATGTAATGTCACTCTGATTCTTGCAATTTTTTTCTCTTTTTGAAAATTTGGAATCTTCTCTGGAGAGTTGGAGTTCTTTTATTTCACTATGCTAAGTCTTGGTGTGAGAGTTTTTCATTTCTTGGGCTGAGCAGTTGGTTATTTTATTTTATTTTATTTTACTTTACTATTTTATTTTATTTTATTTTATTTTATTTTATTTTATTTTAGTAGGCTCCACCCTAGCATGGGGCTTGAACTCATGACCCTGAAATCAAGACCTGAGCTGAGATAGAGTCAAATGCTTAACTGACTGAGCCACCCACATGCCCTCACTCTTATAAATGATATTATATTATTTGTTTGATTATTTGTTCTTTTTTTTAATAAAATCTTTTTTTTAAGATTTTATTTATTTATTCATGAGAGACACACAGAGAGAGAGAGAGAGAGAGAGGCAGAGACACGGGCAGAGGGAGAGACAGGCTCCTCGCAGAGAGCCCGATGTGGGACTCGATCCTGGGACTCCAGGATCACACCCTGAGCCGAAGGCAGACACTCAACCGCTGAGCCACCCAGGCATCCCGATTATTTGTTCTTTATTTTGTCTTCCCTGTGTACTTGATCTGGCTATTAGTCAGATGTTGGACCTCCTGGACTGATTGCTTATGTGTTTGATCTTTTCCCCACCTTTTATATTTATTCTCAAATTATTCTATTCTACTCTCTGTGAATTTTCTTAAATTTTTTCTTCCACTTCTTCTACTGTGGATGTGATATTGTCTCAAATCTCTCTAAAGATACATTATTTGTATCTTTGATACTTAGGGTCTCTTTAGTATTATTCCAGATTCAGGAGCTACAGTCTTTACTTTTTGATCAGTCTGTATTGAGTTTAGAGAACTTCCTCTTAGTTAAAAGATAGATTTATGGGTGTTTAGTATAGGCATTAAAGATTTTTATTCCCTGAGACCTTCCTCTGGCTATATAATTTTTAAAAATGGAAAGAACAGAGGAAACAAAGGAATGCTTGGAAAGAATGTGAAAGGCTGACTTCAGAATTTTATACTGGAAATGCATTCTTCTCTTACATGATATTGTAATTCTCCAGAATTAGGCCCCTTGAAAGACTGTATTTTGAAAACTACAAGGCACTATTAAATATATGGTATTATATTTCTTTTTTTTTAAGATTTTATTTTTTTTTTACTCATGAGAGACACATGGAGAGAGGCAGACATAGGCAGGGGGAGAAGCAGGCTCCCTGTAGGGAGGCCAATGTGGGACTCAATCCCAGGACTGGGGATCATACCTTGAGCTAAAGGCAAACACTCCACCACTGAGCCACTTAGGAGTCCCATAAATATATGGTATTATATTTCAATAATTTGGTGTAGTGGTGTGACTACTGTACTTGGGGTCCAGAGACCTAGGCTCTAGACTGAAATCTGTGTATTAGTCAGGACTCTTGGCAGTAAGTGACAGAAACTCGATTCTAACTAGCTTAAACACCAGCAGGTCTTAATGGGAACATGCTATGAGGGGTACCCACAGAACTGGATGGAGACCGGTGAGAATGGGGATGCTGCTGTTACTCTTAATCTGCACCTCATATTTTGTTTCTCGCTGAGGGTCATGTCACACCAGGATGTTCCACATAGCTGGAGGCATGGTTGATGACAACTTTGGGATCATGACTCTAGAGGAATGGGTGAGCAGAAGACTCTCCCTCCCAACTTTGGCATGAAAAGTTCCAGGGATGGACTCAGACTGGCTCTAGTTCTGACACCTGCTCACCTAGAACCAATCTCTGTGGCCAGGAAGGTGGTGGTCTGGGATGGGGCCCACCTTAGGTAAGACCTTCACGATGTGAAGCCCCACTGCAGCCATATTGTTGGAATGAGGGAGGGGGTGGAGTGGTTTTTCTAGGAAGAGGAAGGGTGCTGCACATATAACAGCCCAGATGTCCACTAATCTCTGTGAGTTAGATCCATGACTCCTGAACCACACTGGACCTCAGCCTTTCTATTCGTGGAGTGAGACGTGTAGATTAAGCATCTCTGGGATTCTTTCCCAGCTCAAATATATTATGAATTTACTGAAAATCACGTTTTTCTCCTTATTCTTTTTTAACTTGCATGAGAATTAAATATCTCTGTTAAAGACCAGAAAAGCATGATTCCACACATTAAATAGGAGAGGGAAACAGAACTATTTAAAGAACATCCTGTCTGTGAGGATTTTTAAGAAGGTGAAACATATTCCTGGAGCTTCACCTCTGAAGCACACATAGAAATATCTAACCAAACTTTTCCCAAAGCACATTTTATCCCCGAGGAGGGCTCTGATTGTGCCAGAAGGTCCCTGGGGGCTGAATGCCCAACATGGCATTCTCTTGGTGCCAGCTGGTCAGGGAATGAAGCTATGGATGCCATTTGTCTCCCAGTATCTCTCCCAGTAAGAGTTGGACCAAGTGGTTCTCAAATGCAGCTGCAGCCAGCTCTCTACATACTAACTGGGCTAGCTGACTGACTCCAGGGACCTGCAATCACTCCTCATTGTCATTCTTGTGTAGGGGTAAGGAAGTGTAGCAATTAAAATCTAGTCCATGATTGTAATCAGGAGCCATTAATTTCTGATTTTCCTCAATTACCAGTGAACTTTTCAAAAGGCATAAATTCTTCAGCAAAATTATCAAGGTCTCATTTGTTTCTTCTCCTTTTTTTTTTTTTCTTTGTTCCTTCCCTCCCCTAGTTACATTTTCTTGCTTTGTCTCTCTTTCTACTGGTGCTAGCCATAGATATTTATTAGACTAGAATTTGTTTGTTAATCATACGAAGTCTTTTGAACCCAGCCAGAAATGAGAGTTGAATCAGGTAGTCTGAGTGACGGATATGTTGAGCAAGAAGTATAGAAGGATGGAATCAAAGTGGAATCTTATTTTTAATGTTGCTTCCTACTATGACTTTAAAACTCGTTTGGTTAGGATAGCCTTCTGGGTGACGACAAGGGCAGTCTGTGTGTGGGGTTCCCTCCATTTGTCCTTCCAGGTCCACTCACCAACTAGACTTGTAATGGACCACATCAATATGCTATGTGCCCTATGGATTCCGGTTGAACTTGGGCAATGGGCCAGCAGGGAACTGGAGGAAAGGGTGAGAACAAGGTCAAGGAATTTAATCTCCAGCCACTCTCCTTGTGAAGTCAACTCAGCTGGCTGCATCCCTTGAAAGAAAGGTGATCCTCCCAAGGTGGTAAGCTCTTCACAGCTCTCTTTGCTTTGGGGAAAATGCCTTCCCCATGTCCTTGTGGGTCAAGGCTGTTAACATGGGTTCCCGATCCCTTGAGGATCTCTCCCACATGCTGGCTATACCTTTCTCGTTTGACACTTTGTTTTTTTATTTTTTTTAATTTTTTTAATTTTTTTATTTATTTATGATAGTCACAGAGAGAGAGAGAGAGGCAGAGACATAGGCAGAGGGAGAAGCAGGCTCCATGCACCGGGAGCCTGATGTGGGATTCAATCCCGGGTCTCCAGGATCACGCCCTGGGCCAAAGGCAGGCACCAAACCGCTGCGCCACCCAGGGATCCCTCGTTTGACACTTTGTAAAGAAACCCTCCTTATATTATTGCAATTTGAGTGTATTCTCTAGAGAGTAAACAGTTATGCAGCTACTTCAGTTGCAGAATGATAGTATCCAGTCCAAGATATTAATCACCACTTCAGTCTTCTCTCCAGGATAAGAATTGTAACCTCCTTCCCCAGGTGGGACACTAGGTGGACACCTTCCTCTAGTGTGGGAAGGGTGTGTGGCTGGCTCTACTTTCTTTCTCACCTTATCCATTCCTTGCTATTTCCATTCCTAGGCTGAAATGGGGAACAAAGGGGACTAAACAGTTTTTGCTTTAATTGGTTCTATCATAACCTGGTTTTGCACTCTCTGGCCTGGCATGGTTAGAGCCAACTCTCCCCTGGCCCCTCAGAAACTCCCTGCACTCCCACCCCCAGCTGCCCACCCATGACCCAGGAAGATCTCCCCTTGGGTTGGTTCTCCAGAGGCCTTTCCATACTTGGATGCTCACTGCTGGAGAGTCTTCACCCTTCCAGGTTACCTTGGGCAGAATTTAAGATTCTAGGTGGGAAGGTTGAACCAGCAAAGTTCCTATCTGGCTCATCTTTGTTGTGCTACTAAAACAGCTCAACAACCTGATTCTTATGAAGTCATCTTGGCCACCATTTTCTCCAGTCCTTCATATTGCCAAAATGTGGGAGGAGGTTTAAGAACAGGAGGGAATTAATTCTCCAACATCCACTCTGGAGATCTCCCCAGGGGAGGGCGGCCATCTGTCTCATGCACATTGTGGTATGTCATTTTTGCCTCACCCTGGAGTCCCAGTCAAAATCTCAATCTTTTTTTTTTTTTTTTCAAAATCTCAATCTTAACATACTGTATCAGACCATTACAGACACTTTTAGTTGCTAGATAATACAAAGCAGTCTAAACTCTCTTCCACAATAAAGAGGATTTGTTGGCTCACCTACCTGAAAGAGTCCAGAGGTTGGATGCTCAGTTACTCTGTGATTCTTTTGTTCAGCCTTTCCCCGGGTTTTCAGGATGGCTGCTTGAAGCAATCTAGGCATGTGTTTCCTTGTTCATACCCAGGGAGCAAAGAGGACATCTCTTCCTTCAACCAGTGAATAAGAGTCCCGAGATTTGCTCTGACTGGACAAAACCTGGCAACTTAGGTAGAGTTGTTCAACCGAACAATTCTTTTTTTTTTTTTTTTAAAGATTTTATTTATTTATTCATAGAGACACACAGAGAGAGAGGCAGAGACACAGGCACAGGGAGAAGCAGGCCCCATGCTGGGAGCCTGACATGGGACTCAATCCAGGGTCTCCAGGATCACGCCCTGGGCCAAAGGCAGGCACTAAACCACTGCACCACCAGGGCTGCCCTCAACTGACCAATTCTTATCACCAAGAGAGCACAGTGTGCCGATTGACTCAAGTCTTGGGTGGGGCCATCACTGCACAGTGACAGTGGAAGAGAGATGGGTTACCTAATTGGGTTAAGCTTCTGGGGATCCATTTCTGGAATTGAGAGTGATGTTAGCAGACATGAGGGTTGAACTCAACCTTGTGCAAATCTCCCAGCTGTATAACTAAGAGGAAGGGGTTGGAATGGTTGTTCAGGAAGCACCTGCCACCACTGAGTTCAAGGTCATCTTACTCAAGCATTTGTCCCCACATAAAATATGGTTTTGTGGGGGATCTATATATTTCATATTCATAATACAAACATACTTGTGATTACAGAGGGATTCATTTTGCATTGGGGCCCACTTCTCCATTAGGTACTGTGCCTCGGGCCTGTGATATTTTTACAGCCCCATGAGGATGTTTTAATTTCTTTTAAAATCAGAAGGAAAACAAAGGAACTTCAAGGTCAACAAAAATGTTTTTTTTAATATATTTTTAAAAAGATTTTATTTATTCATGAGAGACATAGAGAGAGAGAGAGAGAGGCAGAGACACAGGCACAGGGAGAAGCAGGCTCCATTCAGGGAGCCGGACGTGGGACTCGATCCCTGGTCTCCAGGATCATGCCCTGGGCCGAAGGTGGCGCTAAACCACTCGCTGAGCCACCCAGGTGTCCCAAGAAAATGTTTTAGTATGCAATATCTATATATTCATCTTTATAGCATTACAGTTGTAAAATGTAATTCGTATAATAACTATTATTATTATTAATAGGGGAATGGACCTACCAAGGCAAAAGTGCATGGGTGAGAAACTAATCAAGCAGCACCTTTGCATTCCTTCTTTACTGTGATATCCCACCACAGAATTTAGGTGTTGACGATAAGAACCTGCAGTCTGAGGCAAGGAGATCACCCCTTTGAAATCAGAGGTTACTGCCCACCTGCTCAAAGAACAGATGTGGGTTCTATCAATGTTGTATAGAGATACTCTTGTGCTTGAGAACAGCAGTCCAGGGAGGTCAGGCTTCCTTGAACACCAAAAAAAGTAGGAGGGAAGGCAATTCTCCTCGGATTGGAGGCTAATTAACACGGACACGGCACACTACAGTTAAACTATTTTCAAGCACATCCTATCCACTTGGTTCTCCTGACAACCCGGGCGCAGTACTGACCCATTTAACTCAGGGAAGGCAAATAGCCTTTCCAGTTTGCTTCACGGTTACCGCTTCGTAGCCCACCCGACCCACTGAACTAGATCTGTGAAGACAGGGCCTAGAAACCTGTTTCACCCAGCTTGCAGGTGACTCTCAGGCACGCTCACAATTGAGGAGCTGTTGCCCGGAGGCTGGGGGAACCAGGCTGTAGAGAGCAGTTGTGTTCCTAAATCCTCTTCTCCGGGTGGTGCGTGGGGCAGCCTATTCATTTTTTATTTATTTTATTTTATTTTATTTTATTTTATTTATTTATTTATTTATTTTTAAGATTTTATTTATTTATTAGAGACAGAGAGAGAGAGAGAGGCAGAGACACAGGCAGAGGGAGAAGCAGGCTCCATGCAGGGACCCCGATGTGGGACTCGATCCCGGGTCTTCAGGATTCTGCCCTGGGCCAAAGGCAGTGCTAAACCGCTGAGCCACACCGGGCTGCCCCCCTATTCATTTAAAAAAAAAATTTTTTTTTATTTATTTAATCATGAGAGACACACACAGAGAGAGAGGCAGAGACACAGGCAGAGACAGAAGCAGGCTCCATGCAGGGAGCCCGATGTGGGACTCGATCCCAGGTCTCTAGGGTCATGACCTGGGCCAAAGGCAGATGCTCAACCACTGAGCCATCCGGGCTGCCCGGCCTATTCATTTTAATAACTAGTAAAGGGGCTCAACACGGCCCCCCAAGCCTACTGGCCGCCAGATCTGCAGCAGCTCCAACCTCCTAATGATGGAAAATCTGACTCAGCCCCAGAGATCACCCGGTTGGGCTCAGCCCGACAAGGAGCATGCGCACTAGCGGGCTGTCCGCCGTTTCATCTCCCTCAGGCCCCGCCCCCTCGGGCCCCGCCCCTTTCCGACCTCCGCCTCCTTGCCCCGCCCCGCGCATGCGCAGCGGCGCATTTCCCGTGACGCTCCGCGGCGCGGGCGTTTTGGAAGAATGGCGGGCGTCGGGTCGTCCGGTTGTCTGGAAGGATGCTCTTCTACGAGCTGTGCGTGTGGCGGCGACAAGGACAAGTGGGGCAGGCGGCTCTCGGAAGACTCGAGCCGTCACCAGCTGCTGCAGAAGTGGACAAGCATGTGGAACTCCGTGAGCGGGGACGCGTCGGTGGCCTGTGCAAAGGGGACGCGGCGCGAGGAGACTGCGGAGCCGGCCGAGGAGGAGGAGGAGGAGGAGGAGGAGGAGGAGGACAGGCCACTGGTGTTTCTGTGCTCCGGCTGCAGGCGGCCGCTGGGCGACTCGCTGAGCTGGGTGGCGGGCCAGGAGGACGCCAACTGCATCTTGCTGCGCTGTCAGTTGCCGCGCGGAGGGTGGAAGAGGGGGGTGGGGAGGAACCTGGGGCCGCCTTCTTTCCCGGGGTGCAGCAACCCTACGACCGGGGAGGAGAAGGGGTGGGGTTATTTCGAGTATGCCCGGGGTTTTTACAAGCAGAAAAATCTGGGAGGTGAGCTGTCCCGGGAAAAGGGGAGGAGGATGGTCACCCTGGCACCTTGGGATCGCGAGTGATGAGCCCCTTTTCTGGGGTTCCCCCCCGCCCGCCACCCCCCCAGCCCAGAAGAGCAGCGATTCAATCAGCATCTTTGTGAGCATTGCTCAGTAAAAAATGACCAACTAAACCGTAAGCATTTGGGGTATTAGCTAGCTGTTAATTGGTAATTAGCTAGCTGCCAGTTGGTAAGTAATATTATTATTGGTTTAATTTGGAAATTAAGCTTGTCAGCTACCTGATTCCTGCAGGGGGATGTCAGGTTTGATTTTTTCTTCTCTTATTAGTTGTGTTAGCGGATGCCTTTCCTCTCGGAAGTGTTAACAACCACAGAGTTGCCAGAACACGTAACTATCAGAAAAAAAAAAAATTCAAAAAGGAAACTTGTAATAAAAGCACCAATAATCCCTTCAGAATTGGGGAGGAAGGAGTTAATAGTAAAAAAAGTCAAGAAGGTAGCTTGAGTTCTAGCTTCTAACACTAGCTCTGCCAGTTACCTGTATGTTTTCCCACTACTGTCTCATATTGTTGATTGCGTAGTATTTCTTTAGGGGAGCAGTTCACGTGTTTTTCTGAATGGGCGTAAAAATGGCTATTCCTCTTGGACTTGTGGTTATCAAGATCAAGTTTACGCTCTGAATTCTAGAAATATTTTAGTGGCAGAAATTCACCAGGGATTTATTGACCTATGTGGAATGTTTTCCCTTTTGGGATAGAACATTGAGAAGACAGAAGAACAGCGTGTCCACCAGTTACCTGGAACTTTTTGGGACCTGCTGTTTTCCAAAAAATGCATTCTCTCATTGACATTAACTGCTGGGTCCCTTCCGATTGTTAAACATAAGCCTAAGAACATCGATTTCCTGTGGTAATTCATTGGGATTTCTTTGCACCTATTAAAGGATATTGGAGGAGATTACAGCTGCTGGAGATCTGGCGGCCAGTAGGCTTGGGGAGCCCCTTTACTAGTTATTAAAATGAATACACCGCCACACGCATCACCCACCCTCGTTCCCCCACCCTCCGGGCGACAGCCCCTCAAATGTTAGCGTGCCTAAAAGTCACCTGCAAGCTGGTTGAAACAGATTTCTGGGCCCTGTCTTCACAGATCTAGTTCAGTGGGTTGGGTGGGCTACAAAGTGGTAACCATGAAGATTCTTTGCACTTTAATAGGTGCAGAAGGGTATACAAGTAAAAAAGACTTCTCCCCCAACACTGACACTCATATGCCTTAGTTTCATTTATCCTTCCAGATACCCTTCATGCATGTATGAACAAATTTAAATTAAAAAAAAAAACACACTTGAGATACTATTTATGCATTCTTATTTTTAAAAATTGCATATATATTGAGTGTTTCCACATGACATTTCTTACATTTTTAGGAACTTCTGGTGTCCTCTTGTTGAGAGGCAATATTGCATGGTAATAGAGGTTCTGGACTTGCTTATATTTGAATCCTGACCTGCCACTTAATAGCTGTGTATCCTTGGGCAGATTAGTTAACCTGTCTGTGCTTTAGTTTTGTGCTCTGTAAAAGGAGGATAGTACATACATGGGGTAGTTAGGATTAAGTGAGTTACTGTGTATCATGAGCTCAGAATGTCTACGAAGGGCCACTTAAGTGATTTTTCTAACGGAAGTACTGTTAATCCTCTTGATCTGTATCTGTTGATAGAAGTCTAGATTGTTTTCGGACTTGCTGCCATTAGAACAGCATGCACTTGGGTTGAGATTTTTGATACAGTAGGAGCATCTTTTTTTTAGTAGGCAAGAAATAGTATGTTTGGTGTTAAATCTTTCATTTTGCTTGTACTTTCTATCTTGCCTCTTTTCTATCTTGTCACATGCTTTTTTTTTCTTTTTTTTTGCCTGTTTTCTTTTTTGTTTTATATATAAAAACACTTATGTTATTTACTTTTTCTTTTTTTTATTTACTTTTTCTATATCAGTTTTTAAATTTTAAAAACTGTCCACTTTAGACCATTCGATTTACTCCTCCCATTCACCACTACAGCCATGAAAGATAAAGAAATGAACTCTTGGGTTAACTTCCATTCCTTCCACCTCAGTTTGAGTTAGTTTGATTACTTTTACTTCGTCAAGGTTTGTAACATTTAAGATCAGTTCTCTAGCCATAGCAGGTCATTGAGCCTTAATGTAACATGTGCATGAATTTATTTTTCAACTCCAGGACTCTTAATAATACAAGAAAGCTTATTAATTGCTTTCTCATTCCTGAGTTGTTTATTTCTTTAATCGTCATCAGTAGACCCTCCCAACCTCTGCCCTAATCCCCAAGAAAACTTCAAGTTTGAGTGGTTGAAAATGTCTTTCTGTTCTCTTTTACATGAATGACAACTTGACAACATGTACAATTCTGGGATCATGCTCTTTGCTTTTTCCAGGTACTGAGCAGCTAGTTCAAAGGCCCCGAGGCTTGTGTGACTGAAGAGCAGAATGAAGAGGAAGGAGGCAATAAAAGAGAGGAAGGAGGGGGCCAGCAAATTCAGGGCCTTGGAAGCCATTCTTCAGAACTGGAATCTATTCTATTGAGTGAGGTGTTTAAGCAAGGGGGTGATAGGACCCAGATGTTTCTTTGGAGGAAGGACTGAAGGAAAAATAAGCATGGATGTGGAAGGTCAGTAGGAGCTAGTGCAATAGTCTGGGCAAGAGGAGGTAGTGATGGCTTGGGAACAGAAGTGTAATGTGTGAAGTGGAATTGACAGGACTTATCAGTGGAGTGGAATATGGGGGATCAGGATGGAGGGGATGAAGAATAAAGGATGATGCCCTGCTTTCTGATTTGGGCAGCTGGGTTGATGAAGGTGGAATTCACCCAGTTCAGGGGGACTGTAGGAGGTGAAATCAATCGCTTTGGACATTTTTAGGAGTGATGTCCCTTCTTCATTTCCTTCCATTCCATGTCCCTTCCTTTATTGTATCTTGGACCTGGACCCTCTGGAAATGTTTCCTGTTCTCAAGTCATGGTCTAAAGGAGAGATTTCTGTACAGGTCCCAGAGATCTCTGCACTTACCATCTAGGGATGTGTATATTGGCTTTTAGCATCTTTCTTGGTTTTATCCCAATTTTATTATACCTTATAGGTATTCTTTGTAGTCTGTGATTGAGGTTCCAATTGTTCCAAGCTTTACTGGCAGTGGAATTTTCCCCTTAATTTTACTCATTTTATTAATGTCAGTGGTTTTCAAGGAAGAGAAGGAAATAACTTTCATTCTGCCATCTTTTTTCCAGAAGACCTCCGTACATTTGATTTCGAACCACCCTTGTGTATGTGTGACTTTAGGCTGTTATTTTCTCTGGTTCTTTGAGTTCTTTTTTTTTTTTAATTTTATTTATTTATTCATGAGAGACAGAGAGAGAGAGAGAGAGAGAGAGGAGACAGAGACACAGGCAGAGGGAGAAGCAGGCTCCATGCAGGGAGCCCGACGTGGGACTCGATCCTGGGACTCCCAGATCATGCGCTGGGCTGAAGGCAGGCGCTAAACCGCGGAGCCACCCAGGGACCCCCTGGTTCTCTGAGTTCTAAAGTAAAAATTAAATTAGAGGTTCTCTAAGTATCTGCACGTATATTATAGCAAACCACATTAATGAATTATTGTTACTTTGCTCCAGGTGTTTCCTCTAATGTTTCTGTGGATAAAGAACAGATACTATCCAAACGTAAAAACGAAAATGGTTGGTGAGTAAGGCTTTTATCTGTGTGAATATGTGTATTAGAGAAAATGTTTACTTTTCAACTAAAAATCTTTAATAAAATCATTACCGGTAAGATTAATTGGGATAAGACTTTATTCATGGTGATCAGTATAGAATCAGTCATTTTAATGTATCAATTCTTGAGTGATGGCCATCTTTTTTAGATATTGTGTTGGAAGAATTTCTAAATATATTAAGTTACATACTGCACTCTTTTTGGTCTTTGGGCTTAGTGCTAAAGCAAACTGAAAATAAAAGTAGAAAAAGAAAATGTATCATAAAAATCTCAAAGTTGCCTTAGATCAATAGTATTTTTTTAATGTCATGTAACCCATAGAAAATGCTAGTGTCACACTTATACACATGTACATGCCTCTCTGCATGAGGCCAGAAGCAACCAGCACAGGGGCTCAGTGATCCCAAGCCCGGTGCTGCCATTCCAAGGGTCGAAGGGATCACGCTCTTGGCATTATCTGCCACCCACTGCTACAAGTAGCATCCTCAATAAACTGAATGGGAGGCTCTCCCTTATCTAATTGTTGCCCAAAGCGGGTCTTAACCAATATATATGAAGTAACTTTAGGTGATATACAAACAACCAAACAAATTAATAATCATGTATGTTTTTCTAGTGTGTATTTAAAAATACTGGTTTTTCATTTCATTTTATTTTGTTTATTTATTTTTAAAGATTTTATTTATTTATTCATGAGACACACACACACACACACACACACACACACACACACACACAGATACAGACAGGCAGAGGGAGAAGCAGGCTCCATGCAGGGAGCCCGACATGAGACTCCACCTCAGGTTTCCAAGATCACACCATGGGCTGAAGGCGGCGCTAAACCGCTGAGCCACCGGGCTTCCCCTGGTTTTTCATTTTAAAGTAATACTGGAGTATCCATCCAAATAAAGTATTTCTTTCTTTTTCTTTTCTTTTTTTTTTTTTAAATATTTTATTTATTTATTCATGAGAAACACACAGAGAGGCAGAGACATAGGCAGAGGGAGAAGCAGGCTCCATGCAGGGAGCCTGATGTGGCATTCGATCCTGGCACTCCAGGATCGTGCCCTGAGCTGAAAGGAGGCACTAAACCGCTGAGCCACCCAGGGATCCCCCTAAAGTATTATTTCAATGAAAAAATTACTCTGGGATCTCTAGGTGACTCAGTGGTTTGGTGCCTGCCTTCGGCCCAGGGCGTGATCCGGGAGTCCCGGGATCGAGTCCCGCATCGGGCTCCCTGCATGGAGCCTGTTTCTCCCTCTGCCTATGTTTCTGCCTCTTTCTGTGTCTCATGAATAAATAAATAAATAATCTTAAAAAAAAAAAAAACTCTGTTTAAGGAGAATTAAATTAATAGTAGTACACGTAGTATGTGGATGTGACAGATGTGCTGCAGGTGACCTCAGTTTGGAAAACCAGCCTTAGATATTCCTCATTTGAAGAAAGTAAGGCCTTAGGGAGATTAGAAGTTTGCTAAAGCCACAGGACTTTTTAGTAGTTAGAGCTAGGATGATGCCTGTATCTCTCCTTCCTTCTTGCAAACTGTTTTTTCTTCTTTCCTTCCCAATTTTAGCCATTTTGAGGCCAATTTCACCATTTTTGCCATATCCATCTACTACCTTTGCTATCTTGTACTTCATAGCTTTTATTACATTGACTCAGGATTTTTATTTAATAAATTTAAAAAGGAATCTAATATTACTGCCATATCATTTGCTGTTAACTAGAAGTGAACCACAATGAAAACAGATGTTATTAAACTCTAGCAGAGATGCTATTGCCTGGCTGATCTGAGCCTAAGGTCTGTTTTCTCACTGTTAAAAGATTTGCAACTGTGAGGTTTGTGTTAAAGACTTCCTAGCACTTCTTAGGATTGATAAGAACTGTAAGGGGGCACTGACTCTTACTCTGTGAGCCAGTGTTATTTAGTCCTGTTTATGTGTGTCTCTTGAACCCATCATTTATGCCACACAAATTCAAATTCAAGACATTGACTAAGGTCCCATATTCTACACTTGAGGAGATAACCATATTGCCTTAGGATGCCTGTCCTATGGAATAGTTGCCTGAGCTGCCTGTAGCTGGTTAGCAAGAGCCCTCTGGGGCTCAGAAATGTGTTGTAAAGGTAGCCGTGCTGTTTCCTGGGTTCATTCTGTCATTTGTTAAGGTTCTCACATGCTTACTCATTTCTGTCGGAAAATCACTCCATGATTTCTGGCACTGCTTTCTCAGTATTGTTGTTCAGCGTTAATGGTGAGTTCTGGCCAAACCCTTGCCAGTGGTGAAAGCAGAAAGACACTGCAATAATTGTAACTACACTCTCGTCATCATTCCTTAGATCACTCTGGAAGTATGAATGGGTTTGTGTGTATTCTTCACTGGTGTTTACTTTGATTTTGGTAATTTGGGATAAAACAATGCTATCCGTTGATCAGTGTGTTTTGTATTTTGGGTTTATTTAAGTAGCTTTTCTTGGCTGATTACACCTACCTTATACGTTAGTTCACAATCTTGGTAATTGTGTATGGCAGCCTCAAGATTATGAGGTTTGAGATGTAGTATGAACATTTTCCTGTACACTGTTGGTAGTATAGATAGGGTTGCCTCCCGGGCTTTATTTACTAAGAAATATAAAATATAAAAAACATATATAAAATATTAAAATATATAAAATATACAGAAAAATATAAAATATAAAAGCATGTGGAAACTTAATAATATGATCAGTGTCATACTATCTAGCTAATTTTATCACTAGTAAGAACTTAAAATTTATTGGGCATTTTGTTCTTTGTTCCATACGTAGCTGCAGTAGTTAAATCTCTTGGTATATTTAAGTAAACAATAATGCAGTCTATAATATGTTGTTTGAGTCTTGGTTGGCTCCATTTTTTCGGTAACAGGAATAGCTATTTAGTTATTACAGGTGGCTCAATATCAATAGGAATTATATAATTCTTTTGAAATAATAACTATCTTTTGGGTTGTATATTATATTATGATCACTAGATTTATGTATTTATGTATTTATTTTTAAAAGATATTATTTATTTATTCATGAGAGACATAGGCAGAGACATAGGCAGAGGGAGAAGCAGGCTCCATGCAGGGAGCCCGATGCAGGACTCGATCCTGGATCTCGAGAATCATGCCCTGAGCTGAAGGCAGGCGTCAAACCGCTGAGCCACCCAGGTGTCCCTGATCACTAGATTTCAATCTTCAGTTATCATCAATTTGCTATATGTTTTGATTGTGGTTTATTATAGATATTTATAGAATGGCAAATTTGGATAGATCAGCTTGGCAAGGCATTTGGGTGACTGGATTCTAAGATTTTTTTTTTTTTTAAGTTTTTTTTTTAATTTATTTATGATAGGCACACAGTGAGAGAGAGAGAGGCAGAGACACAGGCAGAGGGAGAAGCAGGCTCCATGCACCGGGAGCCTGACGTGGGATTCGATCCCGGGTCTCCAGGATCGCGCCCTGGGCCAAAGGCAGGCGCCAAACCGCTGCGCCACCCAGGGATCCCTGGATTCTAAGATTTAAAGAAGACATGAGTCAACATTGGTAGGGGAGATTATATTCAAATATGCAGAGCCTGAGCTGAGAAATAACTAGAATGAAGGAATAATTATGTAGAGAACGTGAATCATTAAGTAAAATATTTGTGAGTTGCCTATGTGGAACATATCCATAGTGGAAGAAAAGTGTTAGGTCAAAGAATAATTAAAAAGAGAAAGGCAACCCTAACAGATGAACGTGTTAGAGATTTATTTAACTCATTACTGAGGCAGTCAGAACATGGCAAAGCTGGTTTAGAGGAGGATACTCTCTGTAGAACAAATTTAGTTAATGTCCCACAGGACAATAGAGCCTCAGCCTTTAAAGTTACCTTTTCTACTAGCAGAGAACATTTGTGTCTTTACTAGACTAAAATTATCTGTAATTTTACAAATTATTAATTTTACTAATCTTTCTGTAAGTTATCATCTAACTTCAGAGAGTCTGGGCCCTAATCAATAGTAACTAGTGAACAACCAGTGTTACCTTCCAGGAGAGCAAAGTATGGCCCATGGGCCAGGCACTTATTTTTTGTAAATATACTTTTATTGGAACATGGACAGTGCCTATTCAGTTATGTATTGTCTGTGGCTGCTTCTGTGCTAAAATAGTAGAGGCGAATCATTGCAACAGATACCACATGGCCTACAAACCTGAAATGTTTGTTCCTTGGATCATTATAGAACAAATCTATCTATGGTCATATTGGACAATATGACATTGAAAGGACATGTGGAATCCTTATCTTATTTTCAAATTTTAGATAGTTTTTCTTAATACCAGATTGAGGCATTTACATCCTAGAAAAACACCACATCAGTATTCTTTCTTGTCACTTTTCTGTATGTCACTAAGTGCTTAAGGCACTGTAGCCTCGAGGTGACTATCTACATTTCATTTTTTCTTTTCTTTTTTTTTTTAAGATTTATTCACGAGAGACACAGAGAATGAGAGAGAGAGAGAGGCAGAGAGACACAGGCTGAGGGAGAAGCAGGCTCCATGCAGGGAGTCTGACATGGGACTTGATCCCGGGTCTCCAGGATCACACCCTGGGCTGAAGGCAGTGCTAAACTGCTGAGCCACCCGGGCTGCCCTTAACTGTCTACATTTCTAATATAAACATTTTACTATCATTTACCCCCCTTCTTTATACACATGACTTAGTAAGGTTGGACTGACATATTTTAGCAACTTAAATGTTAAATGTTTATGGATTTTTAACAATGGGATTTTTGTTATAACGAGTTGCTACTTTGCTAAAACAATGGTACTTCTTCATTGCAGCATTCTGGAGACTTTGTACTGCACAGGGTGCTCACTCAATCTTGGCTACGTATATAGATGCACACCCAAGAATCTAGATTACAAGAGAGACTTGTTTTGCCTCAGTGTTGAAGCCATTGAAAGGTAAGCTTGAGGGCAGCCCCGGTGGCACAGCGGTTTAGTGCTGCCTGCAGCCCAGGGCGTGATCCTGGAGACCTGGGATCGAGTCCCACGTCAGGCTCCCTGCATGGAGCCTGCTTCTCCCTCTGCCTGTGTCTCTGCCTCTCTCTCTCTCTCTGTGTCTCTATGAATAAATAAATAAAAATCTTTAAAAAAAAAAAGAAAGGTAAGCTTGATAAACAAATGGATACCTCATAACTGATTTCTCAGATAGTTTTTTGCAGAAAAATTAATATGAAAACATCCAAACTAAATCAACACTATTTGGTTAAAAGATATTTTCAAGTAATAATTTCTGACAATAAAGCCAGTGATTTTTTGTTGTTTTGTTTTGACCTGATGTATTTGGTATTTGAAAATCATACATTCTAAATGATAAAGAGCAAGCACGGTGAGAACATTTTTCCAGAGTAAAAAATATGTTCAATTTTTCCTAAAAATTGAATTAATTCAATAGGACTTTTTTTTTAAGCAGTTGTGTGGATTGAAACGTGTCGTTCATTTTATTTTCTCCCCCAGTTTTTAGCTGCCTAAAATATCATCAAATATTAGGAATTTAAAAACTGGTTAGGAGAGAAGTCCCTTTGGTATTCTGGAAAAAGTAGAAATACAAAGTCCAGCTATTTTCATGGGTCTAGTAAAAGGAATCGCCTATTTTTTCTGAGGTATGCAAGGAAGTGCCTTCATTCTCCAAGATTTCTATACAAGTACATATTCGGAAACAAGGTAAATAGGAGGCTGATGACAGATGTCAGTTAAAGAGTTTCAGATAGCTTAAAGGCCTTCTAAATTCATTAGCCTTTTTCAGTTAGAAACACAAAATTGAATAACTCATTTGACCCCAATGTATTTTCACTTATCCTACAAAAGATGTGACCTTCAAGACTTTAAAGACGCTTAAAAACCTCCTATATCAGGAAAGAACAATTTAAGAAGAAAAGAATGCCTATATTTTTCATTACTTGAGGTATTTTGTCACTCCCATTGAATTCCTTAGATTTTCTCCTGAAAAGATATGACTGTGGTTTTTTTCCTAATTATGATTTCTCAGCTACTTATTCTTTGATAACTGTAATATGCCACCATGTTTGAAAGTAGACAGGTGTAGATCAAAATTTTAAACTCGTAAGCCTCTTACAGTCCTTACACAAAAGGATGATAGAACAGGTATTGCTCATTGTTGTAAGCATGTATGTCTATCTGGAGAGAGATCTATTTTGGCTTAAATATATAAATAGAAGACCCAGGCCTAAACAGAAGCTCCCTTAATCTCCATGGGAATTTTACTAAGATGTGTGAAAATTAAGTGAGGGAAAATATTTCATGAAAGGCATGAAATTCAGTTGGGTTAGTACAAAACTTTCAAAAGTGGTGCGTTTCTGTATAAAAGAAAACATTAGAAGACTTTGTTTGCCACAGGAGATTATAGTATTGAAGTTGTTTTTTCCTGAACAGCTGAAGTTTAGGGTAAAAGTTATCTCTTAGGGCAGAGTTTTAATGCCAAGGAACCTGGCTGGTTTTAGAAGTGTTTATTTACTTTTTTGTTTAAGACTTTTAAGTAGTCTCTGTACCCATTGTCGGCTCAAACTCATGACCCCAAGACCAAGAGTCACATGCTCTATGGACTGAGCCAGCCAGGCACCCCAATTTACAGTTTTGTAAATGATTCACTGCCCCTTCATTTCCTTCTTCATCTCATTCTTCCTTCCTAAACTGGATGTTAATTGGCTTCTGCAATTTCACCTCCCATGCAATTTTTCAGAAATATAATCACTGAGGTGTCCAAAGCAAGCTTGTTCTTATTTGACAAAAGAAGTGACATTGAAGTTGCTACAAGTGATGAAAGACTTAGAAAGAAATGCAAGTTAATCAAGTTTTCTTCGGTGAAATCTAGCACCTTCTTATTTGCCGTTTAGATTTATTGGGTTAGCAACAGTGGGCCTGTTTTCCTCATTTGCAGGCCATATTTCTCTTATCCCGTATTTTCTACAGCAGAGTGTCTCCTAACCCAGGGACCCGAGCAGAATATAAGTTTGAAGATAACTGTTGAAGTTGCCAGATCAAAGTAACGAAGAGTTGATTCCATACGTTATTTACTAAAAGTCAAATTTGAAAGTACACATGTTCCCAAAAAGTTATAGAAAGTAAAAATGCAGTGGCTTCTTCTGGATCTTTTTAAACTTTTTAATCATAGAATTTTGAACTATGAGTGTTAATCTTTTGCCACTCAGTTAACAAAAGAGCAAACTTGTTCCAGTAATGAAATGTTCAGAATATTGGAAAATATGTAGGAATACCTGGACAAATCTGTTATGGAGAAAAACATGATTTTATGTGGCACAACTTCCTATGTAGGTTGCTATTAACAAAAGTAGTTATTTTGTGTTTACTCAGTACAAATATGTAGTGTAACATACTTAAAAGAGTTTTAATATTATTTAATTAACATGAATTTAATATTTGCCTCATTTTCATATTTTAACTTTGTACTGTACTATACTTCAGTTATATCTTAGGATCCTCGGAAAAGCAAATTGTGTCAGAAGATAAAGAACTTTTTAATCTTGAAAGCAGAGTTGAAATAGAAAAGTCTCTGAAGCAGGTAATTCCGTTCTGTACTTTTTATATCTTTGTGTGAACAACTTCTTTTAGTGAGCTCCTCCACAAATAATCCTCAGAATGGCATCTGTTTTGATCTTAGTGCTTTCATGGTAAGAGAGTGCTTATTTTATTTCAGTTGTTAGGAAAGTTGATTTTGGGGGTTAGCCAAACTATAAACTAAGCTAAAGCTTAATCAAAAAAATTATAAGACATTTCATGCCTCAATCAAGGCAGTATATATTCTAAAACTAGTGAACTATATTTCATTTGATTCAATTCTCATGGTATAAACAACCTTAGTTTTGAATGTTAATATCTTCTCACAGCCAGATAGGCAGGATACCCATGAGTGTATAAAAGAGCTCTAGGTTAGAGGTTGAGAACTACTGATAATAGAATTATGCCTTATTTACATAAAATTTAGTTTATGCCTCTAAATAATTTCATGTGTAATGCATAACATATTCATAAATTTCATTAGCAATACATATGTTAATAATTTAATCATATGTGATTTTAATCATAATCATGTGTATCTGAAAATTTTTTTTCAATTCAATAGATGGAAGATGTTTTGAAAGCGTTACAAATGAAGCTGTGGGAGGTTGAATCAAAATTGTCCTTTACCAGTTGCAAAAACTGAAATCTCTTCCAAGCCCCCCACTCTGGACTCCCTGCTGATGGACACTTCTTTCATATGCAGCAATTCTGGTTCTCATTTGATTTCACTTAGAATGGAAGGAATTCTAAGTGGCCGGATGTATATGTGGTGTTCTCTTGTGTTGACTAAGTGAGAAGGATTTCAGAATTACTTTTATGGATATAGTAAATGGTTAAAAGGATGGCTGTTTCCCAAAGCTGAATTTTAAAGTCATTTTATGATACTTGCTGAAACTGGAATTTAGTAGTTTTTGCTTTGATAAGAAACTGCCCTGATTTTCTGAAGTGTTTATTTCTCTTTATTGAATTCATTTCCTTTTAAAAAAAATTTTCAGGGCAGCCCGGGTGGCTCAGTGGTTTAGCGCCGCCTTCAGCCAAGGGCCTGATCCTGGAGACCTAGGATCAAGTCCCACGTTGGGCTCCCTGCAAGGAGCCTGCTTCTCCTTCTGCCTGTATCTCTGCCTCTCTCTGTGTGTCTCTCATGAATAAATAAATATTTTTAAAAAGTTTTTAAAAATTTTTTTAAATTTTTAATTTTTAAAAAAATTTTATTCACCTCTAATACCTTGGGAAGTATTTAATATTGAATGGCAAGAAAATCTTAGAGGTTTTTCCATCCACTGTGTGATTGACTCTCTGAAAACAGATCCATAAAGCTCTCTGAAGAAACTGGTCAGTTGAATTATTTGTCAGAACTGTTTGAAAACTTGCACAAGAGGAGAATAGAATATATTCTAATGGTAGTAGAATTCCACTTGGTCTGTTTGTTTACTACTATATGGCCCCCAAAACCTGGAATAATACATCTCTGAGGGTGGGATTCTGTGAAATTTTCAGTCTTTGATAATGTGAGACTTATGCAACATGTGCTATTTTTAAAAGTGGGAGAATAAAGATTAAAACCAAGTATTAAAAAAAAAAAAAAACAAGTATTTTAAGATTGATTTTTACAAAACTGAGTTGTGGTATTTAACTGAAGTCAGAAATCCTGATGCCATGACTTCAACACATTTACTGGTTGTGGTGATGTGGGAGGCCTGCTCAGGAGTGTAAAGGTAACCCCAGATTTCTCCAGGCCCCTTTCTGTTTTTGTGGTACAGATGAGGCCACTAATCTGAGTACCAGATTAGTACTCAGTATGTGTGAGTGACAACTCAGTTTCTGCTCAGAAGCTCCCTATTTATTTCTGATAATTCTTAAAGGTATCCTAATAAAAGGTCTTCAGTCAAATCAAAGTCAAATCAGCTGACTCATTTACAGTTATTGAATTATTTTTGATAGATTAGCTGAGTGAGCCCTCTAGGTCTCCTCTCACAGACATGCGACCAGGTAGGAAACGGTGGAGAGAACACACATACTTGTACCTACCAGGAACAAGACAGTCCTCTTACCTCAGTAAGCTTGATGCAGTCCCAAGTGTCTGTCCCCTCAGGTGCTTTAGGGGCAGCTTTCCTGAAAGTTCATTCAGAACAGATGGGAGAGTATGGTTACAGCAGGATTCAGCTAACTTCCTGGCTGTGCAGGGAACAACACACCAGCAGTCACTTCAGGGCTATTCCAAAGGACAGGTGGTTTGGCTCCCTAATTCCTTTTACCCTGCTCATACTGGGGCAGGATATCTAGCCAATCCATGCATCTCGAAAACTACTCACTTCACCAATGAAAAATAATTTCTGATATCCACAGTGCTGACTAAGCCTCTCTTGTGGATCAGGAGATAAGCTTAGCTCAGGTGCTTTCGGCTACCTCTAGTGTGGGCCTTTGATTAGCCATCCCCACGGTTGTCTTTCCTGTTAGGATCCTACAGATGAAGTTAACTGACCACTCCTGGTACAGATGAAAAGGTCATACACGTTTGTACCACATGCTCTTCACAGAAGCATCTGATGGGAATCCCCAGGAGATGGTTGGGTTTCATAAGGCAGAGTCTGCATCTTTGGCCTCTGCCTGTGATGTCACCAAGGGGTTTGCCTGCCACTGCCGCGGAGAGAGATGTTGAGGTTCCCAAACTGTTCACCCTGAGGACTCCGAGTGGGACTGCTTTGTCCTCCCTGCATGCTGCTCTATGACACCTTGAAGAAGGAGGTGACCCCCCACTCTGGGCCAGCCTTATCTGGGGCCACCTGTTTCCCCAAAGCCTGGCAAGCCTGGCTTTTCTGGCTTCACATGAGGTCTCATCAGAATGCTACTTTTAAAACTCATCCTGTATATCCACATCTTAAAATCTACAAGACTTGAGGCAATGGGTTCTTCTTTCTGAACCTTGTACCTGAAAAACACTGCTTTCGTTTCTGGTTACCAAGTTCCAGTAAAGCACTGCTTATGAGCAGGAATGAGGGTGCGGAAGCAAGAAACAGACGTTCCAGTCCAAATTGCGGAAGACCTGGCAAAGAGCCTTCAGGTAGATGGATCCAGAAATTGTTCTTAAGCCCTCCTTGTAAAGGGCACTCCCCAGTTCTTTAGTAAGAAGCTACGGAACCTGCTACCAGAACTTAGTAGGTGGCCTTTCTAGACTCTTCTAACTATGTGTAGAACATTATAGAGTTTCACCCCAGAGTGTGGGTTCTGTAGTTTTCAGCAAATGCTCCCATCGTGTTTGTAGATTTCTAAGCCAGAGAGCCCACTGAGGTCATTGCTCTGTGTAGCATCTCTGCCTGGATGGAATGCACTCTACCTGGATGATTCTAGTCAAGCTCTGGAGATTTAAAATGGACAAAATCAGGAGAATGTCTCCTTGCAGAATTGGGTCTAGGCATTTAGTGGGAAGTTCTTGAACAAAGAAATCACGAGTGGGGCTTCCCTCAGCTTGTTTTTGAGAGATGGTCTTACCGGTAGCAGAAGTCCTGGATCGGGATCCCAGTTCAACCGCTTTCTTAGCCATGTGAACTTGAGCAAATTATTTCATCATTTTGAGCCTCTATTTCCTCATCTGTAAAATGAGGATATGGTAACCTTCCCTTGAATCACAGGTTATCAAATTAGATAATGCTTATGAGAGTACTTTGGAAACAGTAACACATCACAAAAATCAAGTGACAACAATTTAGCCTTATTTAAAATAGAGTTGATCTGATTGATTCTCCTAGCTAGTATACTCATAAGATTCTATGGATGTAAAGGGAGAAATCTGGAACACCATAATAAATATGTTACCATTTATTGAATTTATTTTTTTCTCCAACTGCAAATATACTACATGAACATTGTAGAAATTTTGAAAAATAGAATGGCACAAATGAAGCGCCTGGGGGGCTCAGTCAGTTGAATGTCCACCTCTTGGCTTCCGCTCAGGTCATGATCTTGCAGTCATGGGGTCGAGCCCCGAGTCTGCTTGGGGGCGGGGGCGAGGAGTCTGCTCTGGATTCTCTCCCCCTGCCCGCCTGCTCCCTCCCCTGCTCATGCTCTCTCTCAAATAAATTTTAAAAATCTTAGAAAAAAAAAAAAAAAAGAATGGCACAAAGAAGGAAATAAAACTGACACATAATCTCACAACTAAAAAAGTTCATCACTTTTTGGGGTATATCTTCGTAGTCATTTTTATCTGCAAATTTGGAACCACACCAAACATACTGTTTTCACTTAAACTGTAACTGTTTCTGCATCATTAAATCTTTTACAACCTGAGTTTTAGTGACTACCTATTTTTAAGGAAATGTTTATTTTAAAACCTGTTTAAGTGTAATCAGATGGTATGAAATGCACACTTTTTAGTGGCTTAACAGCTGAGTTTGCTTGTCAAATAAGAGGTAAGGAGCGAGAGAAATCTTAGACCGGTTACTTCTGTCTAGCTCCAGGCTGTGCAGGAGCTGAGAGGCAGCTGTTAAATTGTCAGGAATTTTGTGAGGTGGTTATTAAGCTGTTGGTAGCTTCGAGTGGGCCATGGCTAGGAGTATTTACACCAGAAAAACTAGCCCGAGCTAAAGAACCTGAAAAACAGCCCCCACCCCCACCGGATGGTTGCTCAGGACATTACTGTGTCTATTTAAATCTCCATACTGTTTGACTTAAAGTTTAAGAGAAAGAAACGGATTTCTCTTTTCATCACCCAGAAAGACTCCATCCTAACATCTTTTCATTTAATAAACCTAAAATGAAACACCATCTTAAGACTTCAGCCACATTCTTCACGGTCTCTGGAGCAAAAGCAAAAATAACCTGAAAGCTAACGACTAAAAATTCTGTATCAATAGTCAATGTTGTGTATATATGTTTTGTTCTTCCTGAATAAGATAAATAGGTGGGTGGTTGCATGCCGATGAACCAGCAGAGAAAGCTCATTTGCAATTACTTTGAACTGAGGGAAGATCATTTATTCTTTGATCTAACCCAGACTTGTTTTGGGGACTGATCATTAATTTTGTTTAATAAGAGCTGAGTTCCATCTGTCTGGCAAGGGTTTTACCTAGGCAGGTGATCACGGCGGCATGCGCGTCAAGGTCAATCTATGTAACTGTAGTGTCTTCGGAATGTGTACACTTGTCTAAATTGTGATAATAACTAGACGGCAGCATGAAGTGAGGGGTCAGAGGAGTGATGTGCCGGCGTCAAATTTTATTGGGCCAAATGTGATTTGAAATAGAACCAGCCTCATTTCATTCAAGGCAGAGCCTATCGACTTCTGCTAGCTTGACAAAATTAAATTAACCCTAACTCTTTCCCCCCCTAAACAATTACCACCAGGGTTTTAGATATCCTCCAACTGACTTTAAGGCGAAGAGATGGACAAGGTCCCCTCAAGGGCCCTTTCAGCCTCTTAACTTACGTGAGCTGAAAAAGGAAATGAGAAATAACTCAGGGGGGGGGGAGGTGAGAATCCCTGAGCTGATTTTGCAGACTTGAGTTCTCTTCCCCATGCACACTGTCACCTTCACGTGGCTCCCACTGACCCCTGTACCGTTCGTTACCAGGAGCCCAGGCTTAGAATTCTGGAAGCTTCCTGAGAGTAACAGAGATTCTGGAGAAGTGGGGGTGTATGTTTGATCAACGTTTTCCAAACCAAATATAAGAGTAGGTCACCATTTTGGAGAGCAATGTTCCCCGGGGGATGACTTCTGCGCTTTGGTAGCAAGCACCTAGTGATCATACCCTACTACCAAGCACCATGCTGGGAGCTGGGAGCTCACCTGGTTCTCACAAAACCCTCTTTCACTGGAATCCTTCCTCCCATTTTACAGATGCGGAAACTGAGGCTCAGAGACGTTAACTCCGGCCTAAATTCCCAGGGCTGTGCTGTGCGTTGCTGCCTCCTGGCTCTATTCGCGAGCTGCCATAGGCGATGCCTCCTTGGTTCTTAGCGTTCAAATACGTAAGGGAAGGTGAGTCACTGCCTGTAGGGCTTGCAACCTTAGTGTCTAGAAGGGCCTCGAAGCCACAAACCTCTCCGTTTTCTATAAAATGGAGCTGATTGAGCCCCTTGCCTAGACTTCCCTCCACTTCCTTTGTCTCTCCCTTGAGATTCCCCGCTGGCCTGGTGCAGGCTCTCCCTCTTGCTGCATCTTGGATCTCCTGGCACCACCTCACTGTGCCATCTGTTGGAGGGTTACCCCCCCACTCCCCCACCTTCCCCACCCCCCTTCACCCCCCCCACCCTGGGCGGGCAGGGGTCTCAGGTCTCTGCCCTGTGCCTGTGCCCCAAGGGATGCAGCCCCACAGCGAGTGCTCAGTGAATATCTTGCGGGGGGGACGGGGATACTGCTGCATCGCGTCCCCTTTTTCTCACACCCCAGCCACTGTCCACTCTGCGCACCCCATTCGTGCCCTGCAAGTGTGCTCAGGTGTCTGGTCAAACCCAGGCACCTGTGTGCTGTCCTGCTCCATCCTTACCGGCATCTGACCTGCCCTCCCATCCTCCCTCCTGCCCTCCCTCCTCCTGCCTCCCCTCCTCTGTCTCAGACACCTCTCACCCTGCCATGACTTCAGTGAGATCCTGAGTCTCTAAGTCCCACTGGCTTGACTGTGCCCCTCAGGCCCTGGTTCTGAATTCCCAGCCACCTGCAGACGCCGCCAGGTGCCCTCCATGTGACATCATCTCCCTCTTGTGCCCTGGACCTGAAACCCTGGTCACACTGAGCTCTTCCTTCCTTGCCCCACCTCCACCTCACTGTCCTGTCTGTTGTCCTTTCCCAGAGCCATTTGTTCCCCCATCCCCATCCCCACCAGCCCATTTCCGCCTTAGGCTTCATTATCACTTGGTTGAACTATGGTTTAGTTGGTCTTCGAGCTGTTAATCCCCTACCCCCGATCCAAGGAACACGCCGCTGTCAAAGGTGTCTTCCCATCCTTGGCATTACCCCAGGGTGCACAGAATACAGGTGTAAGTCTCTTAAACTGAGATTCTAGCCTCTGAGTCTGGCCCCAGATGGCTTCCTGGCTCTATCTCCCATTTTTCTTATCGGAGACTCTGAGCTTTTGCCAACCAGAACCCTCTGTGTCTCACATATGCCATTAGAAAAAAAAAGTATATATATATATATATTTACATCTATGTATATATATTTAATATATATGTATATATATTTACAGTTTTTACTTGTCCTTCAAGGCCTTGCTGGGATGCCACTTCCTCCAAGAAGCCCTTGCCGATTTCTCAGAAGTAATTTATCCCACCTCATCGTTCCTAAATTACTTCAGGGTGTTTTTCTTGCCTCATTTGATTTCATACTACGGTTATGTGGGAAACTTTCCGGCAAGACTAACAGGTTTTGTTTGGTTTTGTTTTTCCAGAGGCCCAACATGTTGTGAGGCCTCGTATGCTGGAGGCAGTTAATACTTGTTAAATGAAGAAAAAATTTTCATTCCTGTCTACTTTGTACAGTTATGATGGTAAATGGAAAAATCTGCAAGGAAAAAAACCCACAGAGCTCAGAAAAGTGTTGATGCCAGAGCATTCCAAATTGCTTTCAATATTTCAGAATTGACATAGAAAAATAAAAAGAAATCTCTCCAAAACGCCGTGGCGGTGTGGGGTTAGAATTCACCATTAACCACGTAAACAGGAATTCAAGGGGAAAATGATCAAATTGGACTCATTTACATGTGTAATTACCCACCTGTGATCATTCTCTGGTCTTATCTAGTCCCTCTTTCTCCTCCCACATGGAAGTTAA
This sequence comes from Canis lupus baileyi, assembly GCF_048164855.1. Taxonomy (NCBI): domain Eukaryota; kingdom Metazoa; phylum Chordata; class Mammalia; order Carnivora; family Canidae; genus Canis; species Canis lupus. Next base: position 31,092,662 of record NC_132867.1, on the reverse strand, counting down.
AAATACTTTGTATCAAACATTTTCTTCCTAACCTAATGCAGTGAATTCTTGGAATGGGGGGTGTGTGTGTGAAGACAGCCCTGCTGCTTGAAACAAGACCTGGATCACCGTGGACCTCAGGCCCCAGCTTGTGGGTCAGGAGCCCGGCCCATAGACGTCGTTAGCCACCTTCAAAGGAGGTTTGGAAGTCGGTGGCCCTGGAAACATCCTGCCAGTGATGTTCAGTGATCAGGAAAGCCAGGAAAGGAAACTGTGGCTTTTAATCCCTTGGGAATCTGGTAGGCACAGCCCTATGGCAACCCGAAATAGTTGCTTTTGCTGAAAAGATAGGTGTCAGGGAGTGGGCTCTGCTTCAGGACACTCTTTCCTGGGGGTGGGGTCGGGGTAGAGAAGGTAAACCGTGGAACTGGGGTGGACAGGCCCTTGAGCTTGCGGAGGCAAGAGAACAGTGGTTGTCCAGGCCTGCAGGTGTCTGGGGCCCCAGGGAACTGGGACCTCTGGGGATGCTCTCCGGGGGCCCTGCAGCGAAGGAATCTGATGGTGCGGCCCGGGTCCACCCGAGGGCAGGGGCCTTCTGTCCAGGCCCCGGACACTCACAGGGTGGGCATCTCCTGGGAACTCTCTGGCCTGCTCTGACCGGGCCCTGAGTTCAGCAAGACCCCCCAGGTGGTCCCCACGCGCGCTGGGATCTGAGATGCGCTGGTTTAGAGGACGGTGAGTAAGACACCTCGTCACCATGCTCTTGCTCATCTGTTTTTATCACGGTTGTGAAGTTCTCTGAGCACCCTGGTGATTTTTGCTGTCCCTCCATTTGACACCCTATTTTTTTAAAAGTTTCATTTGAATTCAATTTGCCAACATAGAGTATAACACTCAGGGCTCATCTCATCACGTGCCTTTTTTTTTTTTTTTTTTAAAGATTTTATTTATTCATGAGAGAGAGAGAGAAGGAGAGGCAGAGGGAGAAGCAGGCCCATGCAGGAAGCCTGATGCGGGACTCGATCCCGGGACTCCCGGACCATGCCCCAGGCCGAAGGCAGGCACTAAACCGCTGAGCCACCCAGGGACCCCCATCACATGCCTTTTTAATGCCCGTCACCCTGTTACCCCATCCCCCCACCCATCTCCCCCTCTGCAACCCCCCTATTGAAGTAGGTTAGTATTACCATCCTGCTCCGAGGTGGATATTTTTTCCTTAATCTGACCACAAGGGGCCGCATTTTACCACATAAATATTCATCGTGTCTGGCTGGCCCAGTGGCAGCAGGAGGCCCCTTCCCCTGGGGGGTGGGGTGCTTCATCTCGACCTGGAAGTCTATCCCTCTGGTAGCCTTACCCGAGCTCCTTAATTAAAATCATGTTCAAGGCCTTTCCCCCCCCACCCCCCCACCTGTTAACCCCCCCACCAGATTGCCAGCAGCTTGGGTTGCTGGGTATTCATTCCTGAAATTCTCTACACCTACACTCCCACGAGCAGAGCATTTCCCCCAAGAGACTTAACGTTTTACACTGAGAAGTTAATCATGTTTTCTCTTGCAGTCACTTCTGGAGTTTCCATGACTCAGGTTCTTTACTAAGCCCCCTCCCCTGATGCTTTCCCAGTCCTGAATGTGGTGTTTCCCAGAGCCCTTTGGAATTGCCAAGTGAGAGGTGTCAGCCTGCCTGAAAAAGCACATTTCTGATCACCTGGCTGATCTGATCATCTGGCTGATCCCAGGAATCCTAGCCTATGTATTAACGCCATCCGTTCTTCTGGAAATGAGAAGGAATGCTATAATGCTATTATCTTTTTCTGGGATGAGGCCTCAAAAGCATTGTATTCAGATTCATCCATTTTCCAAAACCCTAAGGTAAATTTGGACAATCCCATTTGAAGTCAGACTTGAAATGGAAGTCTTTAGGTATGTGTGTATATACTCGAGCATTAAATTATTTTACCCAACAGAAGGTGGCCCAGCCAAAGAGGTGCTGTGACCTCAGACTGGACTGGGAAGCCCGGAGCCTGGGGCGGGGGGCGGGGGGTCTGGGTCCTGCCGAGCTTAGACTAGCAGAGCAAGTCTTGGTCACTTAGCCTTGGTTTCCCCATCTCTATGATGAAGAGGCTGGACTAGAATGATTGAGAAGGTTCCTCCTTTCATTAACCTAGTAAATCAGAAGGTCTTTTGTTGTTCTAATGAAGCCTTGACTTGAAGTGGCAAACTTGATCCGTGGCTGATAGATCCCACAAAGCATCTGGAATCAGATAGACGTTGACAATACTCTCCCTTTTGGAGAACCAAGACCACAAAAGAGCCTTCGAATGGAAGTGCCACCCACATTTGCTGCTGCTGCTTGGTCGTATGTAGGTGGCTGGCAGGTGGCTGTCTTGAAGATATTCTTGAATCAGCTCATGGAATTCTGAATAGAATTAACACGCGGGCACGTGAGCACTTGATTTAACAGCATCTCTGGCCACCACTGTTTCATTAAGAAGATTAATCAATTTTTTTCTTTTCTTTTCTTTTCTTTTCTTTTTTCTTTTCTTTTCTTTTCTTTTCTTTTCTTTTTTCTTTTTTCTTTTCTTTCTTTTCTTTTCTCTTCTCTTCTTTTCTCTTCTCTTCTCTTTTTTCTCTTCTTTTCTTTTTTTTCTTTTTTATCGGGCTCCCCACCCAGTGTGGAGCTCAACACAGGGCTTGAACTCCCAACTCTGAGATCAAGACCTGAGCTGAGAGACCCAGAGTCAGATGCTCAACCGACTGAGCCCCCCAGCCCCCCTGAGGATATGAATCATTAAAATACTTTGGTTGATCCCTCTTGTCATGGCTCAGGTCCCAATGAGCTGCACGTTCAGTGAAAAAGACGTACGTCCTGCTGTAGTCATTTTACTTTTGCCTGGTCTCCCCTCCAGGCCCCGTCACTGTACCCCCTTGGCAAAGCCATGAGCAACCAGAGCTGCAGTTAGGGCTGGATGTCAGCCACAGAGCAGGCCCAGCAGAACCCCGTGATGCCAGCCCACCCGGTGGTTTCCAAGGCAACCCCTGATGTCTCCCTCCCCGGGCTGAAGGGGGGAGCCCGGGAGCCTCTCTCCTGACGTGGCTCTGAAGAGAACCAGCACCCGGCGAGGACTCTGGTTCCAGGCCTGTTTCCGATTTTTCTATGGAAGGATAAGTCCTACGTTTATCTGCCCCAGTGCTGAGATGAGGATTTGAATTTAAACGGAACTCTTGGGTGGTGGACACGGAAGATCACTGGGCTGAGAAATCACTGGGTGACCCTCCAAGGATGAAGAAGTAACGGGGTCAGAATTCTCACCGGAAAAAAATAATTTCTGTCACGACATGGGGGGTGGGGGTGGGAGGATTAGCAGGAGCCAAGATGCGGATTAAGGGGCTAGGGATAGCCCCCAACCAGGGCAGCTCCGGTCTTGCAATGTTTTTCTCATTGTTGCTGAGACTGTAAAATTTATTGTCCAAACCAGGACTCTTTCTTTTTCTTCCTTCCTTCCTTTTCCTTCCTTCCTTCCTTCCTTCCTTCCTTCCTTCCTTCCTTCCTTCCTTCCTTCCTTCCTTTCTCTCTCTCTCTCTTTCTTTCTTTCTTTCTTTCTTTCTTCATTCATTTATTACATTTATTTATTCATGAGAGACCCACACAGAGAGAGGCAGAGACACAGGCAGAGGGAGAAGCAGGCTCCCCCTGTGGAGCTTGATGTGGGTGGGACTCGATCCCAGGGCCCCAGGGTCACGACCTGAGCCGAAGGCAGATGCTCAACCACTGAGCCCCCCAGGCTCCCCTAAACCAGGGCACTTTAGACAGGGGTCGGGGGGAGATTTAACAATTAAGCCGTCCTGACAGACATAAACCATCCGAGGCAGGCCAGCACACGTCTCCCTGCCTTCTGTGTTGCACAGTAAGGAGTCCTTGGAACAAAGATCCTCCCCAGCCCATGGAGATGGAAAATCACCAGGCTCCTGCGATCAAGATTCCTGGTCCTCTGATGGGACCGGTCAGGGGGTCATGGGGGAACAGAAGAGGGAAACCAAGAAATGTGGGAGGCTTTGGATGGCAGTTAGGGGAAATGTGACAGGGTGTCAAAGAGAAGTGAACAGGGGCACCTGAGTGGCTCAGTGGTTGAGCAGCTGCCTTTGGCTCAGGTCATGATCCGGGGTCCTGGGATCGAGTCCCACATCGGGCTCCCCGCAGGGAGCCTGCTTCTTCCTCTGCCTGTGTCTCTGCTGCTCTCTTTGAGTCTCTCATGAATAAATAAATAAATATTTTTAAAAAAATAATAAAAAATAATAATAAAAAATAAAAATCAAAGGTATGTTTTAGCCTGTTTGGGCTGCTCTAACAAAATGCCCATGGACTGGGTGGCTTATGAACACCAGAAATCTACTTGTCCCAGTTCTGCAGGCTAGAAGTGAAGTCCCAGAGCAAGGCGCTGGCATGGCCGGGTTCTGGGGGGCCCTCCTTCCTGGCTGTGGGTGGCTGTTTCCTTGCTATATCCCCAAGTGGTGGAGAGAAGACAAGGGGCCTCTCTGGGGCTCCTTTTATAGAGGGCACTGACCCCAATCACAAGGGCTCCACTCTCATGACCTAATCACCTCCTGAAGGCCCACACTCTGGGGTAGGATTTCTTTTTTTTTTTTCTTAATATTTTATTTATTTATTCATGAGAGACACAGAATGAGGCAGAGACACAGGCAGAGGGAGAAGCAGGCTCCCTGAGGGGAGCCCGATGTGGGACTCGATCCCAGGGCCCCAGGGTCACACCCTGAGCCGAAGGCAGATGCTCAACCACTGAACCACTCAGATGTCCCCGTGGGTAGGATTTAACATGAATTTGGGGAGCAACACAATATTTGGTCCATTGCAAAGTACTCAAAAAATGTACTTTTGCTATAGAAAAATGAGAAGATACAGGTAAATGAAGACAATAAAATCATCTGTAATCTAAGCACTATTCAGATTTTAGTATGGATCCTTGCACACCCTCTGTTATGCATTTTACTTATGCCTATACCTATAATTATTAAAATGATAGCTGTAATAATAATTATCATATTATGAACAGTTTTCCATATCAGCAAATGTGCTTATAGAACATTGTTTTAATAACTATGTAATGTTTCACAGTAGTGAGTAGTTCGTTTACCCAAATTTCTTGGCATCAGGTACGAGACTTTCTATATTTTCTGTATTACAAACGACAGGGTATTGAACATCTAGTAGAATCTCTGTGCGTATATAATTAGTGACTCTGGAATGTGTGACTTCAGTGGGCCATGTGACCCGTTAACTCCGGGGTCTGTTGATGATCTGATTGTGGAATGTACATGTGACAAAAACGGAGGACCGGACATGGGTTCTAGTTCTGGCCCAGACACATAATCCCGAGTGTATACCTTAACCTCTCTGTTTAGGTTTTCTGATTTGTAACAGAACAAAAATTAGACATGAGCAATGCTGCTGTTCCTTGAACTGGATTATTGTAAAGATCCAATAAGGTAAGTGTGTGATAAACCATTTAAAGTCATAAAGCAAAAAAAAAATAATAATAAAAAAATAAAGTCATAAAGCAGTTTACCTTTATAGGGATTTATGACTTTCTTTGCAAAACGCTATTTCATTTTATGTAAAAAAATTTTTTTTAAGATTTTATTTATTTGTTCATGAGAGACACAGAGGCAGAGACATAGGCAGAGGGAGAAGCAGGCTCCATGCAGGGAGCCCGATGCAGGACTCGATCCTGGGACTGGAGGATCATGCCCTGGGCCAAAGGCAGACGCTCAACCACTGAGCCACCCAGGCGTCCCTCATTTTGTTTTTTAAAAAAGATTTTATTTATTTATTTGAGAGAGAGAGAGATAACGAGAGAGAGAATGAGCAGGGGAAGGTGCTGAGGGGTAGGGAGAAGCAGGTCCTCCCTGAGCAGGTGGGGCTCCATCCCAGGACCCTGGAATTGTGACTTGAGCCGAAGGCGGGTGCTTAACCTATTGAGCCACCCAGGGGCCCCAAATGCTATTTTGAAAAATTCTATTACATCGACTAAAACTTCTTCCAATTTTTTGACATTCTCTAGGAAAACTGATTTTTATGAACCAACCAACAAGCATTGCATAATTTGGAAGTTGTGGCGCCTGAGTGAGCACTTCCAGGGAGAAGCTACTAGAAACTCAGGCTAATCAGACACCTGCCTGCCTGCATTCCAGATGATGATCACAAACCAAAGGCAGAGGGAGCACAGGCTTTGCAAAGGAAGTAACCCTTGGTGTAAAATTGTCGGGGGAGGGGGAGTGGGTGGGTATGGAGGAGGCATGGGTAGTTCCCCCTCTTCACTCCCTCACCCTCAGCCATCAGCCAGGACACTGCTCTGAAACAGGAGAGTAATTTGGGGCTGATCCTGTCCAGCCTGAGAGAGACAGAGGCCAGCCTGCTGTCAGAGATAACAACGGCTGTTGGAAGGCAAGTCTGGGGGAAATATTTTAATAAAGAATCCTGGGAATTCCAGCTCCAGTTGGAGCGGGCCCCAAGGGGGCAAGTCAGGAGCATGAATGGAAATTTGCAGCCTGAATTAACCCCAAAGACGACAGTCCCATGGCTGGAAACCATGCATGCCTCCCACATACCTGCCATTCACCCATGGGACAGAAAGGCACAGTGGGGTGGGGGTGGGGGGATGAAATACTGCTCAGCACACAGGAAGGGGTCCAAAGACCCCCCTCCCTCTGACCCTCACCCACAGGCCATGAGTGCACAACTCCCGTGGTGGTGGTGGTGGGGGGCACCTTCTCATCTTGCAAGGAGCAGATAGTAGATGCTCATTGTGCTCCCTGAATGGGTGAGCCAACAGTAGGAGCCACAAAGAGGGGGCTGAGGACCTCCCACCCAGCCTGCCATCAAAGTAACTTGCAGGAATTCCACTGTTAATTCTCAGGGTCCCTAAAGAAAAGAACATTCACTCCCACCCACATTGGAAGATGGCTTGCATTGGAAGGAAATGGTACGTAAAGACAACATCTTCGAGTTCACTGCAAGGTGTTTTGTAAAGCTAACGTATTTTCCTTCCCTGGAGATGACTCGAAAACATGAGTTTCATTGTAGTAGGAGGCCAACTTAATCAACAGAGGGAGCAGACAGGGGAGGGTATTTCTGCCAGCGGGTGTACTGGGGCCAAGGGATGGCAGTACACCGGTTCTGCTCCAGCGGAGACAGACAAGTGCCAGGCTTCTAGAAGCCCTTTCTTTGCCTGCCTGTAGATACCTCCACTGCAATTATTTTAAGTTCCCCTGGATATTTTAAATATGACATATAACGCTGACCAAGTAAATGAAGCAGTACATTTCCCCAGGTTTTAAAATTGTACTGATGAGAACAGGGAAGAAGGGGGAGCCCTACTGGTACGACCGACTTTTATTTTAGTTGCTATTTAAGTGCAAAGAAAGGCTGGAAGTACCTGATAAATAGAAAAGGCGAGGCTCTACTACGGACCACGAGCAGAAAAACTCGGGCACTTCTGGGAGTGATTAATTCCCACTGCACAGAGATGGTCTCTTGCCTTCAGCGGAGCTTGGGAAAAGCCTTCGTTTGGAATAAGTAGGTAACTTTTTTGGGGTTGCCTTCAGAGATCCAGTTCTTGTTTCTGTTTGATGACTTCATTTTTTCAATTGCTGACAAATTGTAAGGGGAAGGACAGACTTTATTTGGGTTTCTTCTCTTAAATGATGAGTTTCAGAAGAGATATACAGAAGCCCCAGTGGGTTAGACAGAGGTCACGTCTGGAGCTTCCTCCCACCTGGGCAGCAGGTGCTTAAGGGAAGTGGTTTCTTAAGGGGAGGTGGTGGTTAGTGACCTAAGGGTTTGGGGTTAGGCCAACTTGAAGAGAGGGATGTGGAAGAAAGGAAAGGAGGAGGAGGGGGAGAGAGAGAGGAGGGGAGGGAGAGAGGTGGGTAAAGAGAGAGAAGGAAGGGGAGGGAGGGATGGAGAAAGGGGGGTAGGGAGAGAGAGGCAGGAAAGGAGGAGGGGGGAGGGAGGGAGAGACGGAGGGAGACTCTGCATTGACCTAGCATCTTTAGGAGCCACAAAAATTGTCCTAGAGAATTATCCCTCAAGGCTATTTGCACGCTAGTGAGAAATAGGCTCACTGATACTTCTTCATCACCTCTGAAGGGACAGCCTTGGAGGAAGCTGTTTAAAGCCCTTCTTTGCCCTTCTTGGCCCCACCAGGGCTCTTAATTCTATGGGGCTTTCTCAACTGAGAGAGAAGGGCAAGGAAGAAGGCTGCCCAGGGTCTGTGCCAGAGTGGCTAGTGAGAGGTAAGACTGTACACTGCCCAGTCAGCCTCTGAGAAGCTCAACCCTGCCTTCTGGAAGCTCTGGACACCAGCAGGGGAAAGGAGGGACGGGCGCTGCCCCAAAGGCCTTGGGGGGGGGGGTAGCCTGTGTGCACTGTGTGTGTCTTTGGGGAGCTCCGAGAAGTAACTGGGGGACAGAAGAGACATGAGGTCCTGCGTGGATTTACAGACTTGCAATCAGGACAGGGGAGGCTTAGTTGGTTATTCAAAACACAATTTTTTTTTACAAGGTGTATTATATAATTACTTAAAACAACAACAACAACAACAACAACAACAACAACAACAAAACAAAAAAAAACCCCAAACAACTGAGTATAGATATTTTCATTTTGGAAAAAAATTGTGGGCAAGAATCGAGGCTTAATTAGGTTCAGATATCGGGGGCTGGTGGGATCCATGCTGGTGGTCAGCTCACAGCCTGGGCATAAGGCAAGGGAGAGAGGAGTCTGAAGTCGGAAGACAGGGGTTTTTTGTTTGTTTCTCCCCTGCTCCTTTCTGTCAGGCAGCAGCTGGCTTCTGAGCCTCAGTGTTCCCCTCTGCGAAACGGGGCTGTTGGGAGGCCTATGCGGCACCCTGCATAGGGCTTGAGAGGCTACGAGGACTCTCCGTAAATACTGCTTTGCAAATTGCCACATCAATGCGGAGCTCTGAGCGGCACGTTGGTGTGTTTTTTCCCTGCCGAGAATGGACTAAGCATGGTTCCTCCCCTTAGCCTTCACCTCAACACACTCAATTATGGCTTCTGGATGATGGAAACACAAACATTTGTCAGTGAGCTTCTGCTCAACATTGTACTGCATTTCTGTGGCGTCCTCCTCCCCCTGAGAGCCTGTGTTAGAGTGTGGGCAAGCAGGAGGCCCAGGCAGTGGGTCTGGGGGGCCTGGGATAGAGTGCCGTGCAGTGGAAAAAAGACCTCCGCACGCAGCCTTTCTCCCCTGGTCTGCAAAATGTCAGAGAATCCTGAACTGCTCCCTCATGGCTCCAGGAGGCCCCCCTCCCAAACTTCAGGCATCCCTGTTGAAATACAAGATGGCAAGGCCATATCCACCATCGTTCTCTCTGCCAGCAAACTTTGGAGTCTTGGTCAGCCGGGGAAGTTTAATGACAGCTATACAAGTGATCTTGGGTTTGTTTTGGGGGTTTTCCAAAGCAAGAGGGGGAAAGTAATTTTATTTTTATAAAGATGAGAAAAATGCCCAGAAACCCTTGCCAGCCAAGCCCTTTCTTCATATATATGTATTTTTTTTCCCCCTGGCTTCTTGATTCCTCTTACTTCCCGAGCCCCATGAAAGGCAAGTTTACTGTCCTGGACAAAGGGTGGTTTGTGTCCTTTTGCTATGAGACAAATGGGAGAGGGGGAGGAAGGAAGAGAGACTCAGGGTTCAAATATTTCTTCTAGACAATATGAAGTCCTGCTGCTGCTGGAGTAGCTGCCCTGCTCCACGCAGGGGAAGAGTTAGGGAGGACTTGTGAGGTCAGTAGGGCCAAAACTGTGTCTTGGTCTCCCTGAGTGAGCCAGAGCTCCACTGAAAACCTAGCTTACCATCTCCAACCTCATTCGATCTAAACAAAGAAGGGTAGAAAGATGAACACAACTCTTGCATGGGTTTTATTTCCCTTTGGCTCCAATTGTTTGTGCGTGCCACATACTCACCTACGCTTTGGTGTGTACACTCTGATGTAAAGAGTCTGTGTGGCTCAGTAACAGCCAGAGGGGCAGGGTCCCAGTCTAGAAGCACGGGTAGGCCAGGAAGCAGATGCCTGTATTAGTCTGCTACTGCTGTCATGATAGCATACCAAAGACTGGGTGGGGTAAACAACAGGACTTGATGTTTTTGCACAATTTTGGAGGCCTGAGATTAAGATGTTGGTAGATGTGGTTTTTTCTGAGGCCTCGCTACTTGGCTTGTAGTTGGCCATCTTCTCCCTGTGTCTTTACATGGTCTTTTCTCTCTCCTGTCTGTGTCCTAATCTCCTCTGATAAGGGCACCAGTCATATTGGATAAGGGCCTATGATGATGACCTCATTCTGACTTAATGACCCCTTTAAAGACCCTTTGTCCAAATACAGTCCCATTCTGTGGTACTGGGGGTTAGGATTTCAGTGTGTGGACTTTTTGCCAGACACGATTCAGCCCATAGCAGTTCCCTACAACAAAGGGGCTTGCTAGGGGCTGGGGAGATGTGCCTAAAATTATGTTCTCAATAATGTCCCTACCCTAGTGATGGGAACATGGTAGGCTCTTTTTAACAGCGGTCCACTTCTGGGGCCCCTGGGTGGCTTAGCAGTTGAGTATCTGCCTTCGACTCAGGGTGTGATCCTGGGGTTTGGGGATCGAGTACTGCATTGGGTTCCCTGTAGGAAGCCTGCTTCTCCCTCTGCCTATGTGTCTGTCTCTCTCTGTGTCTCTTATGAATAAATAAATAAAATAAATTAAAAAAAAAAAAGATGGTGGTCCACTCCTGTTCTCCAGGCAAAACACTAGGTCTCTATTATCAGGGGGCTCACCCTCCTCCAGGGGAGCCATGAAATCTCAAGCCATGGGAAGAGACTTGGGACTCTGGGTTCAGGTTCCCAATCTGGGCTGTACCACTGCTCACCAAGTAGGTAAGAGATGTCATCTTCTGAGTCTGTTCCTCAGGTGTAAAATGGGGGTGGTTAGAGAGAGATGAGTGGACTCAATGATCCAAGGACTCACTGACTCCGAGCCTTGCAGTGGTTAAGGGCAGGGTGCCAAAGTGAGGAGTAGTAATTGGGTGTTGGCTAGAATAACTGAGAAAGCATTTGTGCTTGCTCAGAACTGGGTGTTTCCCATAATCTTTGCTTGGGCTGAAGCCAGTCATCCTCCATGACTGGCTGACTTTTTTGGTCAAAAGGAACTCATCTCTCTTTCTTCTGTGCTTCCCCCCTACCCCCTCAAAACCAAACAAAGAAACTCTGCCCTTTGGAGCCAGAGCAGCACATGCTTTGGGAGGGAAGTCTCAGAGAAAGTCTCTCTCTGCTTGTTCCCCTCAGTCATCACCTCATCTGCCAGGCTCCAGCTGTGGCCGACACGGCTGGGATGTCTTTGCACAGCTCCAGATGCTGCCCTGGAACTCTGAAGGCCAGTTACTGAGAGAGAAGGCTCTGGCAACAAAGTGAAGGAGTTAGAGCAGGAGTCAGACTAAGATAACCCCAGCAATGTCTCTTCCACTCTGGGTTCTGGAATGTTCCCATGAGAGAAGCCTGCCCTGGGTTGACTGTTCACTTGGATGACTCTTGGGGCTTTTACTTCACACAGGACCCCTTGCTGGAGTTTGAGGGTTCAAGGAATCGCACCCTCCCCTCTTCACCTGAATCCAGAAGTAACTGAGGATAAGCAAAAAGGGGAGGAGAAAGTGCCCTCGGGCACAGTGCTGAGTTTCCTAATAGAAACCAGAGAATCATACACAGGCCAAGGAGCAAGAGACCAAATCTGTGTGTCCCAGATCTCGATCCGGCCAGATCTGAAGGATGAGGGATGGAGCCCGGGGCTGAGTGATGACCCGGCAACTCTTTCCAACAGATGATGGAAGAGCCTTCTGCTAATGGATGTTGGCCTCATGAAAGGAAATACCAGGAATTGGGAAGAAAGGCCTCTCCACACTGCTGCTGTCCCCAGGACCACCACCCAAGATATTCAGGGTGAGAAGTCTTTACTGACACCTGATGTGACAGAGGGGAGGTCACACTGCAGGACACTGACAGCTTAACACTGCACATCAGCCATTCGCCCTCTTTGTCTCTGGCAGCCCTTTGGCTAGCCCGCCACCAGGATTTCTTCCCTGCCTTCCCCCTGGCCAGGCTGCAGCTCTTCTTGTGTTGCAGGATCCTCTGCTCCTTGAAGACACTTCCCCCACAGCATTTCCCTTGTTATGCAGAGAGAATTTTAGCTGTTCATCCCCTCCACTGCACATCCAAGGAGCATCAAAGCACCCTGTCTCCCTGGGATTTCACCCTTTGACATCTCAGAAGAGCTAGCAGGGACTTCACCCTTTCACTCTCTCTGGTCTGTGCAAGTGGCAGGAAACAACACAGACATTTACTTTCCTACTGTGACGAGTGATGCCACCTCCCCTCGGAAAGCAGAAGTGCCTACAGTTAGCGTGGGTGTTTGTTAGAATCCTTTTTATTTACCGTAAGACCTTACCCTGATGAGCTAAGTGCTCTCCTCGGCATTCAACAGGGTAATGAGATCAATAGAGTGAGCCTTTATATTAGGTCAATGCCCAATTAACCAATTCTGGCTTAATTTTTGAGAATGGTGTGAATTATGGAACTAACTTGATTCTTTTTCTGAACAGAACCCAGATTTCAACTCAACTTCTTCAATGGTCCATTCTTTCCCCACTAATTAAATTGCTTCCTAAAATATTTGCTAGATATGTACATTGATCTGGACGCTACAGGTTTTGGACTCTAAGTCAGTTGATTATTTGTCTGTTGCTGGATCAATAGCACACCTTGAAAATTATGATAACCTTATGGTATATTTTGGTGTCTCCTGGAGCAAATTCTTTCATTGTCACGCCTTTTCTCAAATTTCTTGGCTTGACCTATGAGGCTTTGCCTCCCGTCAATTTTTTTAGAGAAATCAGCTTTATTGTGATAGAATTTATATACAAATAAAATAAAATTAATGGAAAATGAAGTTATTGTACAATTCGATGAGTTTTGACAAATAGGTATAGTCATGTGACTACCTTTACAGTTATGATATAGATATTATAATGTTCTACATCATAACTGTAAATTTTGTCACCTCAAAACTTCCCTTGTACCCTTTTGCAACCAAATCCCCTCACCTCTGGCCCCTGGCCTGTTCTGTCACTGTGGGTTTTTTTTTTTCTTTTCTAAAATTTTAGAATAAGGGAATCCTACAGGGTGTAGTCTTTAATGTCTGACCTCTTTTCACTAAGCATAATGCTTTTGGGATCACCCACGTCACTGCAGGAAGCACTAGCTGTTCTTTATGCTGGTGACAACCCATCGTGTGAATGTACAACACCGTGTTTCCCATCCACTGTGGAGGGACCTTTGGGCTGTCTCCTGCTTCTGAGTAAAACCTCGAGGGGTGCCTGGGTGGCTCAGTTAGTTAAACATCTGACTCTTGATTTGGGCTCAGGTCATGATCTCAGGGTTGTGGGATTGAGCCTTGCAACAGGCTTTGTGTTCAGTGGGGCGTCTACTTGAGATTCTCTCTCTCTCTCTCCCTCTGCCTCTCTTCATGCATGATCTCTCCCTCTCTCAAGTAATAAATAAAATCTTTTAAAAAATTTAAACAAAAAAAACCCCTTTGAATTAATATTTGCATACAAATTTGTGAGTGAACACATGCTCACACTTCCGGGTAAATACCTAATGGTGGGATTGCTGGGTCATGGTCATATGGCATGGTCTTATGTTTACTTTTAGAAGAAATATTTGTGTGTTATGGTTCCTCTACATCCTCACCAGCACTTGCTATTATCAGATTTTTAATTTTACCTATTTTAATAGATGTATGGTGGTGCCTTATGGATGTTCAAATTTGAATTTGCCTAAGGACTAATGGTGACCACCTGTTCATGTGCTCATCTGGCACCCATATTACTTTTCAGTAAAGCATCTGTTTAAGCTTTTTGATTTTTCTTTTTTAAGTGGAGTTGTTTGTTTCCTTGCTGATTTTTGGGAGTTCTTGATATATTCTAGATACAAGGCCCCTCAGTCAGCTATGTGATTCTCAGATATGTAGCTTGTCTTTTTCTTAACTGTTTTCACAGACCTAAACTTCTAAATTGTGCTGAAGCCCAATTTAACAATTTTAATCTTTGGGGCCCTGAGAACTCTTTGCTAACCTCAGATTCCAAGGATTTTCTGCTATGTTTTCTTCTTTAAAGTTTTATATTTTTCATTTAGGAGTATCATCTATTTGAATTTCATTGTTGTTGTAGAAAGTGAGAGGTTTACGCCAAAGTTTTTTTTTTTTTCTTTTTGTTGGTTTATGGACATCCAGTTGTTCCAGCACCATGTGTTGAAAAGATCATCCTTCTTCCATTGAATTGCTTTTGCACCTTTGTAAAAAATCACGTGGTCATGTTTGGGCGGGTCTATTTCCAGTTCCTCTGTTTTGTTCTACTACTACCACACTGTCCTGGGGAGACAGATAAATGAATAAAGAGTTCACTCATTTGTTAGGACTCAGCTCACACTTTTATCTGAAGAGTTCTCTTGAAACATTACCAGGTAGGACTGACCTCTCCACCTTTGCTTCTTCGCAGCCCTGGTCCCTCTATCTCAGACCCTCAGCTCTGTGAGCTGCTTCTTTTTTTTTTTTTTTTTTTTTCTTCTTCTTCTTCTTCTTCTTCTTCTTCTTCTTCTTCTTCTTCTTTTCTTCCTCTTTCTTCTTTTCTTCTTCTTCTTCTTCTTTCTTCTTCTTTTCTTCTTCTTCTTCTTTTTCTTCTTCTTTTCTTCTTCTTCTTTCTTCTTCTTTTCTTCTTCTTCTTCTTCTTCTTCTTCTTCAGATGGGGGGAGGGATAGAGGGAGAGAGAGAGAGAGAATCTTAAGGAGACTCCATCCCCTGCATGGAGCCCAATTTGGGGCTCTATCTCATGACCCTGAGAACATAATCTAAGCCACCCAGGTGCCAAAGGAGAATATATATATATATATATATATATATATATATATATATATATATATTTTAAAGTAGGCTCCATGCCTAGTGTGGAGCCCAACATGGCACTTGAACTCAAAACTATGAGATCAAGATCTGAGCTGAGACAAAGAGTACGATGTTTAACTGACCGAGCCACCCAGGCACCCCAGCCCTGTGAGCTTCTGCAGGGCAGGGACAGTGGCATTCCTTTATAACTGCCCAGTACAGGGCCTGTCACATAGCAGTGCTTAATGACGTTTGTTGAATAAAATGACTAACAGTGTATGAGCTGAGTGCTGTCTACATTCAAGAAGATGGATAAGAGGCCACATTCAGCGAGAGGCTTTTTGTTCACAGAGTAACTATGTCACGAATGAGGAACAGACAGAGACATTTTGCTGTCTTGCAGTGGTGAGAAATATTTTTGTCTTAGTATAGCCCAATTCAGGTAAAGAAATATATTTATGGCTTATAGCTTTTTTTCAATCAAAATGAAATAGTTATATTATACCCCAGGGGAGAAATGTTATTTTTCATATCTAAGATCATCTATTTTATTCAATAAAATAATATGAATGAGGAAACTGGCACTGAACTGTCCACATCTATTTGAGAAGTGATGGTCATTGGAAGCCTTATCATCCTTCATCCTGGAGTGGAATGTGGCTCATATTGGGAAACTAGTCAGTATCAGGCTGTTTCTTACTGTTGTAAAGAGTTTTTCTAGTAAGGAATTGATTGTCAAGAGACCAACAAAGCAAAATTTCTTTCAGCCTTTTGTGGGACATGGAAATAGCTTGGTAAGTCAATTTTCATAATGGTGCTCTTTATAATAAAATGTTGCCTGTGATGTCTCTCAGCTATGGAGGGTTGCCATGTGTTTCTCTTCTGGGTGTTAGGGGTCAGGGAGGGTCAGAAACCCAGGGATAGGGGACGCCTGGGTGGCTCAGCAGTTTAGTGCCTGCCTTCAGCCCAGGGCATGAGTTCTGGAGTCCCAGGATCCAGTCCCACATCAGGGGATCCAGTCCCACTGCATGGAGCCTGCTTCTCCCTCTGCCTGTGTCTCTGCCTCTCTCTCTCTCTCGAATAAATAAATAATCTTTAAAAAAAAATAAGGAAAGAAACCCAGGGACAGACTGACTCACTGTCCCTTCTCTGATATTTCAGTCGGCTCCAGGAGACAAGTGATAAGCCTGGAGAGGTTGGCTTGGAGGCTCTCTAAATTCTCAAGCACTTCATGTTTCTTCCTTCCCCAAAAAGGGAGATCCTCAGGATCTAATGCATTGTCTTAGCACACCATCTTCACTGATGCAGAACTGTTAGTGAGTGATTTTTTAAAAAATATTTTATTTATTTATGAGACACAGAGAGAGAGAGAGAGAGAGAGAGAGAGAGAGAGGCAGAGACAGATAAAAGGAGAAACAGACTCTGCAGGGAGCCTGATGTGGGACTGGATCCCAGGACCCTGGAATCACGCCATTAGCCAAAGGCAGATGCTCAACCACTGAGCCACCCAGGTGTCCCATGAGTGATCATTTTTAAGTCACCACTACCGTGTCACATCTATGGGAATTGGCCCTCTTATCTTCTTGCATGTTTCTGTCGACCAGACACTTTGCTTCTTCAAATAAAGCAGCACTCTCCTGGAATGTTGCTTGGATTTTGATTGTGTTTTCTTTGGTTAGTGAAGAATTTAAAGTTCTACTTTTATAATAACCACACCAAATGATTTACTTAAACCTGAAAGTGAATAGTTAGTTATATGTTTAATTTTCAGAGCCATGAACCTGCGTATGAAGATTATGAGTAGGTAATACCATCATACTGACTTTGAAAGAAACCACACATATAAAATCTGTAAGGTCCCTCCAAAAATACTGAAAGCCAAATACAACCTTGACATTTAAAGGTGACTTTGAGGGGTAAGACCTCATTTTAGCAGCTCGAGCAACCTCTTTTTTTTTTTTTTTTTTTTAAAGCCCCTTTCTTTAAAGAGAAATTTCTAAAATATTTAACCAGCATCTGTCAAGTCTCCCAGAAGTAACCCATGAGCAGCGCTACCTGTGTTCTGGGATTGTAGTGGCTGCTAGGAACATAAGCCACAAATAAATGAATCCAGGGAGGAGATGTGTACATGGACTTGGCAGTAACAGTTCACTGAGAAGTGACTGCTGGGCAAATTTTCTTGAGTAAATAATTAAAAAAGAAAACAGAAAACAAAAACCAAACCAACCAAAGCTCAAAAACAACAATGAAACTGTGATGGTGGTGGTGATGATGATGATGATGATGATGATAATGATGCACCTGGGGGGCTCAGCTGGTTGAGCATCTGACTCTTGGTTTTGGCTCAGGTCATGATTTCAGAGTCATGGGATCAAGCCCCATGTCAGGCCCCATGCTCAGCACGGAGTCTGCTTGTCTTTCTCCCTCTGCTCCTCCTCTGAGCTCACACACTCTCTCTCTCAGATAAAAATCTAATAAGTAGGTAAGTAAGTAAGTAAATAAATAAATAAAACAATAAACCTCTGACATTGTGGTTTATTTTCCTTAATCCTGATGACAGTGTCATGGCTGTTATGATCCTCACCTTGCAGACATTGAAACAGAGTCTGGCTCTATCCTTTGATTTTGCCCAGTGCCACATAAGAGGTCAGTGTTGGTCCTGCTGGTCTCCAGAACCTCTCCACACAGTGACCCTGATCACTGAGTGCTCCCCACCAGATGTGGGCCTATTATTCCTACATGATTCCCAACAACTAAGATTCGATTCCTGCATCAAAGGTCCCTGTTTCTTTAGTTAGAAACGCCTTTGTTTCTGCAGTTTCAAAAAGAGGCAGAAGCCTGTGGTTCAGGAAATGTGAGCGGGAACAACCCGGGAACTATACTGTATTTTTCTTTCAAACTACTAAAGATTTTCTCCTTAGGAAAAGGCCCCCTGTGTATAATTAATGTACCAGCCCCATAGCACTTCTCCTCCACGGAGGGCCAGAAGGAGTTTGAGCTTTCATTATCTGAGAAGCAGCAAACACCAAACCAGAAGGTGGAACTCAGCTGAGCCTTTCTCCCATTCTGTTTTCTTTCTTGTGGCTTCTCTGTGGTCAGAATATTATGAAAGCCTCCCGGGGCCCAGAGTCTGTCAAGGATCTCATTTCTCTTCTGCGGCAGCTCACACATGCCTGCCTGTAACCACCCCTTCATGGGGACCTTTTCCTGCTGAGAGTCTTATAAATAACAGCTCAAGAAAGCTTGTGGGGTTGGAAATTCTTTACCCTTCTTTGGCTTTCTTGCCAATATTTTGGGGGTAAAAATGACTAGAGTTTTATTTTCTGTCAAAGCTTGTCAATATCAGCTGGGGTCCAAAGATATTTGAGGCAGGTTGGAAGGTGGTTTCTGGCAAGTGAAAATCAAATAGATGGTCTCAACTTTAAGTCCAGGTAAAATAGCCTCCCCCTGTCCCTGGCTCCTACCTCCCCGCCAGAAAATGAATCCCTGATAATTATATTACTTGATGTTTGTGCCAGCAATTAACTTCTCCTGGTCACCCTGAGTGCAAATGTAGGGAAGAGACACCTGGAGCTGATAGAAGCTTGACTTCTTTTTAAAAAAAAAAAAAAAAGTCCCTCCCCATCCTTATCCACTAAAGGGTTATGTTCGTATGTTAAGAAGGAAATCAAAATTACTCATAGTTCCATTACACAGGTATGAACACTATCAATATTTTGCTAAGATTTCTCTCCACTGCACATATAGGACTTTTTTTTTTTTTTTTACACAACTGAAATTATAAAGTTGACATTATGTCAACAGGAGGGCATCTGCATCTCTTTCATGGAGCCGAGAAAGGTTTGTTTCAGGAAATGAATCCTCATAGGATGAAGTCGGAATGATTATTTTGACATTTTAGGAAAAAGCAGAACACGCCTTGAAATGGGAGACTCCTGATCCATCTCCTCCCCAAACTCATCCCTCCCTCTTCTCGACAGCAACAACAGGTAGCAAAAGAATGCTTTGACTTAGAAGAAGTTATTAAGACTCATGGAAGACTTGGACCCACAGGAATCTGAAGAAGGGAGAGACAACATTAGCCAGAGAAATAAGGGCACATTGGTGATGGGAGATGGGATTAGGGTTTGCTGAGGAAGGGCCAAGAGAGTAACACAGGGAGAGGCAATAATAAGAAAAAGCCAGTATGGCGGAGATGGGGTTTCATTCACCCCTGTACACATCCCAGCTTGCTTGCAGCAAGGCAGGGTCATGGGACAAGGTGTGTTTAAAGAAGGTGGAAGTAACAAATTACTCTCAGAGTGAGGTAAAGAAGAGCTGGCATATGACTCTCCAGCTGCCTCTTCCTCTGCCATGGGGACGGAGGTGGCCTTGCATTACAAATGGCGCACCATGGATCCTTGAGAGACTTCATGGACTTTCTGTATAAGCGTATGAAACAAATGTGAGTTGTATTAAGCTATTGAGATTTGGGGGTGTTTGTCACTGCAGGTACAACCTATTCTGTCCTAACTATCTGGCCTTGCAGGTTTCCACAGCAGAAGCTGATGGTGCTAGAACTTTGCTTTCCTGATCCTGCTTGTGGCTTGGTGTGGGCAAAGTGCCTGTGTAGCACAGTTGGGATCCACTGTGGGGCTTCTGAAAATGGTTTTCCAGCCTTAGGAAAAGAGACAAGTGAGGCAACACTGCCTTTCTTCCTACCCCCTCTTTTTCTTTCTTTTTTTTTGGCCAGAGGTTGTCATGGGTGGATATGGTGCTGGGGACTGTGGCAGCCTCCTTGGAACCATGGGGAGAGTGACATCACTGACATTCTGAGGATGGCAGAGCAGAAAGATGGAAGGTATCTGGGTCTTCAATAATACCACAGAGCCAGTGAACTAACCGTGGAGCTTCCCTGCCATTTTGCTTTTTTTTTTTTTTGCCTTTTTGCTTTTGATGGAATTAGGAACATCCTTTACATTTTTTAAAAAATATTTTATTTATTTATTCATGAGAGACACACAGAGAGAGACAGAGACATAGGCAGAAGCAGGCTCCCTGGGGGGAGCCTGATGTGGGACTCAATCCCAAGACCCTAGCATCATGCCCTGAGTTGAAGGAAGATGCTCAACCACTGAGCCACCCAGGCACTCCCATCCTTTTCATTTTAACCACTTTTAGTGGGTTCTTCCCCTACTTGCGGTCCTAATATCCTAGCCATCCTTCTAACGGTAAGTAGTACATTAATAATAAAATCATTAATATCACTTTCTCCTAATTACTGGGAACATAACTTTATAGTTTTGCCATTTGTGAAAAGCTGAACTCAGGAAATATATTTAGGGGCAGGGCTTATTCCCCAAAGATTCTTGTTTTATAAAAGGATTCATCCAGTAGGGTTATTTCAAGAAGCAGTAACCGGTGTGCATTTAAGTGATGAATTACAAAGCGCAGGCATTAGGAACCATCTGTAAATTGATTATCAACACCAGGTGAAGTTGAATGGGCCTAGCTCATCGTAAATGTTCGATAAAAGGCATCCATTAGTACCATTATGTTTATGTCAATGGGCTGCACTTTTTGAACCAAGATTCCATTGCAGATCTGCTGGCAGGAGGACATGGGTGCTGAATCTGGCTGGCTGGGCTTGGCTATGCTGCCGTGACACACGAGCCACCGAGCAATCTCACTGGCCCACAGCAGCATCAAGGTCTATTTCTCCCTCATCCTGTAAACCCATCTTGGGGATGCTGGGGCTCTGTTCATACCATCTACAGTTCAGAGGCTGGTGGAGCAGCCTCTGTCTAGAGCACCCCTAGTCTCATGGCAGAGGGAAGAGAGACACACACCATGAACCATGCGTTGGTCTTTAAAGCTGCTGCCGAAAGTGGCACATATCACTTCTGCCCACATTTCATTGGCCAAAGCAAGTTGATGTGGAAGGAGGGACACAATGAAAGAAAACCAGAGTTTGGTGACCAGAGGCACCGACCTGGAGCATTTGAGACCATAAATCAGCCCACTTACCCTAAGATGACGCCATTTTTCAGGTCATTGCTTGTGTTTGTGACATCTTATCACCTCTCTGTCCCTGAAGATCCATTCTCTTTTCTCTTACAATAAAAAGAATGCTCAGTTTCTAGCTGGACTGCAGGTTACATCCTTTCTTCCCCAGGCTCCCGTGGAGTTAGGTGTAGCTTGTATCAAACTCTTGGATCAATGGAAAGTGAGCCACTGTGATATATGATCCAGATCATTCCCTTAAAAGGAAGAGACAGATGCCCTCTCCTCTACCCTTGGCCATTTCCAAGTGTCTGAAATTTAGAACTGTGTTGGACCATCAGTGGACAAGGATGACACCCTAGGGATGACAAATCAGCAAGGTACAAGGAGTTCCAAGCCCCTCAAGTTCTGTGCCATTGAGACACCATACCAGCCTGGCTTTCTCCATAAGAGATAAATAGATTTTGGTTTATTTTTCGCCACTGTTATTTTGGGTTTGTATTTTAGCAGTCTTTACCCATTTCCTACCCAATACATTCCATTTTTGTAAAACTCAGCTGGCATTAAATAATAGCATGGAAAAAAGCAAGGTTATATTTAGTAATAAAGATGCCCAACTGTGATACTTCCCTGACGCCACCTGTGGGGATGCTCTTAAGACAGTGCACCTGCTCCTTAACTATGATACTCAGCCAAAGAGAGTGAGAAATGCCTCCTACTGTTAGATATGCCAACTTCTTGGAGTAAAGACTGTACCTCTTCAACTCCATCTTTATCCACTTTGTCTTGCAGACATCCTTCCTGTAGAAATATTGTCCTGAATGGTGGACTGAAGAAGAAGAAATACAAGTGGACAGGTCTCCAAACCATACCTAAATCCTGCATCTCAACAACGAAGTCACAGAGTCTTTACTCTGCAGGAGCCAGTGGTTAAGTCAACAGTTCACCTAGGTTTCTGGCCTCTTTGTCAATGTTTCCTTGTGTGCTGGTATAATTTCTCCTATTTGCTAGTATTATTTCTGGTAGAAATGTCACACAGGTTTCACCTCATGTGTCAGCTCATATCTTGGTAGGGGCACCATGGGCACCATGTTGAAAAGGACTCTGTGTCAGATGTCTTAGGTGGGTTTTCTGAAACAGAACCTGAGATAGGGATTCCAAAGCTCTCGGTTCATTGAGGGAGGACTTTCCAGAGAAAGGGAGCAAAGGAGCCGCATGAAGATGTAGTCTCAGCTGCAGCCTAGCTTCAGTATGATGCCTTGAGGGCCTGGGCGCACAAATCACACCTTACAGCTGGTTCTGCCTTGAGGCAAGAGGGCTGGATTTCCCTAATCCCTTATTTGTCAGTTGTTGGTTGTAGGCTACCTTAGATGAGCCATGTCTCATTTTGTGGAGGGCAATTCTCTGGAGGTGAGGGCAGCTGTAAGCCTCTAGCAGGTGGCATTCATAGCAGCTGGGAGAAGGACAAGGATACTTGCCAATAAAGAGGATCTGGCTTGCACACCCCAGCATCTATTATTCTGCATTCCTGCTCAGAGAATGAATGTTGTGATCAATTAGCAATGTCTGCCATGGGCACGGGAGCCATCGCTGTAGAGAAGTGTGTAGAGGTCTCATGCTAGGAGAAGAGGGAGGGCTAAAATAGGTGCTGCTCCACATCAAACTACTACAGAGTTCAGTCAGGAAGGAAGTTATGTGGAAATCACAGCAAGTGATTTGTGTTACAGCCCAACCATTGCCTTATAAACTGAGATCTGGGACTACCTCTTTCCTGAGGACACAGAAGCAGAAAGTGATGGCAAGATCTGTAAGTTGCAAGCAACAGAATTCACCCCTGCTCACTTCACACATTAGGACTGTGGGAAAGAAATGGAAAGAACTTATGGAATTTAGGGCTAATTCCAGGGACCTCAGCAGCAGAACCATACAGATTGCTTCCCAGGGTGGTGCCATAACATTCAGCTCCAACTACTTTTGGTCTCTATGTTTCTGTCTTCTTCTCCTCCTTCTCCTTCTCCTTCTTCTTCTTCTTCTTTTTAAGATTTTATTTATTTATTTGATAGAGAAAGAGAGAGAGAAAGTACAAACAGAGGGAGCAGCAGGCAGAGGGAAAGGGAGAAGCAGATTCCCCATTGAGCAGGGAGCCCAATGCAGGACTCAATCCCAGGACCTTGGGATCATGAATCGAGCCAAAAGCAGATGCTTAACTGACTGAGCCACCCAGGAATCCCTTACCTAACCTTATTTTTAACCTAATAACATTTATCTGTCCCAGGATCCTATCCAGGGCACTGTATTACATTTCATAGTGTAAATCCTTAGGATCCTTTACACTGTGAAATTTTCAGGCTTTCCTTGTTTTTTTTTTATGACTTTGACACTTTTGAGGAATACTGGTCAAGTATTCTGTAGCACATCTGCTTTGAGTCTCTTCAAATTTTGGCCCAGTTTGAGCCTAGCGTCTCCCTCCTTGGATCAACTGGCCATAGCCAGGGGCAAGGTGGAGACAGAGCAGCCCATGGGGGTGGGAGTGAAGGTGGAGGTAGGGGTGGAGGGAGATCTTTGTGAATTCCAGCCACCCAAGCTTTTGCCTATAACTGGTGATCTAATTAGGCTCCCCTTCCTGCAAAATTAGATGACCTGAATTATAACTCCCAGCAAGATGATTTACATGTGCCCCAAATAGTAAAATAAGAAGCAGCACAGAACTAATGGCCAAGGTCAAGCAATTATAGAGAAAAAAACTGAGTTTTTCTGAACAGAACCAAATATGTGGCTATTGCATACTTTATTTTCTGTGCCTAAACTTAAAAAAAGCCAGTATGCCTGAAATTCCTTCCCCATTGCTAGTCATTTTGATTACAGTGTCGCTGCACGCAGCAATTTTTGCCTGTAAACAAAATAGCAAATCCCCAAATGGTAGTTTCCTACAGATTACAAGATATAATTAATTTTTTATTTCTTTTGTTTCTCTCCTCCACCTCCACTCCGAAGATTATGGAACAATAGATGTCTGAGACCCTTGGTTAAAAGCAACTGAAGAAAATTCAGAAATCTGATTCATCTCTAAATAGGTCATTTGCACAGCAAACAACTGTAGTGCTCACTGAACTGAGCTGAACTCATTGAATTCACTGATTCTTGCCTTTATTTAGAAAACAAAGAATTTATCCAGGAAAGCAATTAAACTCTGGCCTCTTTAAAGACACCTGTTGCTCTTTGGCACACTGGGCTATTATTTGTTTGCATAAGATGTAAAGGTTAAGGGAGTTAAAAATTTTTTTTTAAGATTTTATTTATTTATGAGAGAGAGAGAGAGAGAGAGAGAGAAGCAGAGACATAGGCAGAGGGAGAAGCAGGCTCCATGCAGGGAGCCCGACGTGGGACTTGATCCTGGGACTCCAGGATAATGCTCTGGACTGAAGGTGGTGCTAAACCTCTGAGCCACCAGGGCTGCCCCAAGGTTAAGGTTGCCTCTTTGTGGCTACATCACGTTGTCAAATAGAAATGGTCTTATTGTGTATGTCGAGCTGGGCAAGAAAGGTAGAGCGATGATTTCCAAGTTCCTCATGATTCTTCTCATCTCTAACACCCTGAAGAGAAAGAGGGAGGAAGGGCAAATTTTTGAGGCCGCTGTTTTTCTGCCTGGCTTCTTTCACTTAGCATAATGTTTTCAAGGTCAATGCACATTGTAGTGTGTGTCAGGTGTCCCTTCCTTTTTACTGCCAAGTAATATTTCATAGCATTCACACACGATATTTTATTTATCCATTTATCCATTTATCCATTCATCCATTTATCCATTGATGGGTATTTGGGTTGCTTCTTTTCTTTTTTTTGACCATTATGACTAGACTGCTAGAAACATGTGTACACATTTTTAAGTGAATTTGATGTGTATTTCCATTGAATATGTATACCTAGGAGTTGATATATCAGAGGTCACATGGGACCTTATTTAAATAATATTGGGGCACCTGGGTAGCTCAGTGGTTGAGAGTCTGTCTTTGGCTCAGAACGTGATCCCAGGGTTCTGGGATCGAGTCCTGCATTGGGCTCCCCGTGGAGCTTCCCTTTGCCTATGTCTCTGCCTCTCTCATGAATAAATAAATAAATAAAATATAAAAAATAATATAACATGGCAACTCTAGGAATCAGATTCTTACCCCTTTCCAGAGTTTGTGTTGTTGTTTTAGTGGCTTTTCTGGATGAATCCTGTAAAGCCTGTGTTCTCTGTCATGGATGGCCATGAAGTCTCTGCTCATTTCACTTGGTGATGTGCTTCATGATGGGACAGAGGTTCCTTAAAAACCTAGCACCAATGAGTCTTTCCAACTTCATGGGGAGCTCTGTGTGTGTACTGAGGGGCAGACCTTCAACCCCAGAGAGGCAGTTTACAGCTTTTCTTTGGCCTTCACTTCCTGCTTGCACACAGCCTCAAGGTCAGTTGGAGGTGAGAGCTTATGGCCTTTGCAGCCTTTCCTGAGCATAACACAGTGCAGGGCATGCCTACCATCCTATGTATGTGTGTGGCTTTCTAGAAGCCCAGGAATATTTTTGGAGCTTTTCAAAAACCCCTGTGAATAACTCATTCTTTGGCTTTTTCTTTTTAGCTTCTTGGTTGTTGGTTGGCCTATTGTTTGGTGCATCATCAGTCTACCTTCTTCCACCATTTTGGCTGACACCTCCCTCCTACCCCCACTGCAGTGCATTTTTATGGTGATGGCATCACAAAGTCTTGGAATTTCATCTTTGAATGTTACTTTTTTTTTGTCATGGTCTAGATTTTGGTATTCTATCTGGCTTTTTGTTTACATGGAGTTTCAAATAATGGGAAAACCTACCATCAGAAAACCTTATATACTAAACTGTCTCTCCATTTCGGGTTCAGATATCAGATCACTGTAATCATGGAGCAAAATCATCACATGCCAGAGAGATAGAGGACTCGTGGTTACTCCAAGTAAGTTGGGAGGCTTCCTCCAGAATCCTCTATAGGTCAAAGGGCATGAGAAACAGGGCAGAGAAGAAAGACAGCAATTAATTTTATGTCCCAACAAAAGGGGACATTCAGCATGGTTTTGCTTTCCCCCTAGAGCTCCCTCTGAGATGGACACCAACTCCCCATAGGATCTCAGCGAGGGTAATATATCCTGCCCTACCTTGGCCTCATTTAAGTCCAAGCTAGTCCCTAGTAGACATTAGCGAAAGGCCCAACCCACTACCCACCTCACGCCTCTATCCCTTGCCTCTGGGCCTACCAGGATCCTGTTGTCTGGGAAATCAGCCTTGCGGGGAAGCCACTATCTTTCCTGTTTAGGAACTGCTAGGGGAGAAGCTTTTCACAGCCAGGCCAGAGCCAGAGACGGCTCCTAAATGTTGCCCCACTATGCTGCCCCTGTAGGTGTTGGTGGAAGGATGATTCAGCTCAGATGAGGTGAGTGAGGGGGGAAGATGCCCCTTGGGGAGGGACAGCGGGCGAGCCTCAGCAGCAGCCTGCTGACCGCCCTGGCTGTGACCCTGATTTGCAATTTCTCCTTTGGAGGCTTTCAAATCACATTAGGCTCTGGCTGTTGCTGACTTGATGAGCTATGTCAGAACTGCCAAGAGCTCTTCTGCTTGGCCTCACCAGGTGGCCCGAACCCCTTGGGAGTCAATGTTTGCAGCCTCTAGGCATTGCTTGGCCTGCTTCCCTCCGCCAGACTGCCCCACCTGCCTTCCCAGCTGCCCTCCTGCTCCCACGCAGGCTCCCATGTGTTTCCCCCAGGCGTCCTGGACCAGCTATCAGACAGGGGCCCGGCGTGTTCTCTGAGGTGGCTAGATCCTGTTCCACCAGTGGTCTCAGCCCTGGCTTCACATTTCAGTTATCTGGGGAACATTTAAAAATACCAAAGCTTAAATCCCACCCTGGGCCTATTAAATCAGAGCCTTGGGCAGAGGCCTGTGATTTTCAGACGAGGACCGTGAGATCATGAGCAGGGATGTGACTTCCCCACTTTGCACAGCTAGTGAGTGGCAGTGTGGAGACAGCTCTGGGCATCCCGACCCTCCACTCGGTGCTCTTGGCACTATGACTAACTAGCATTGTTATTATCTCTGTGTTATTTCTGTACCTGCATTTCCCCACCCAGACTCCTTGGACTCTCAAGACTTTTATCCCTAGATATGGTAATGGAGGTTTATGTATTTCTATTGGGTGTTTTTTTTTTTTTAAAGATTTTATTTATTTGAGAGAGAGACAGAACATGAGTGGGGGTGGCGAGAAGGGGTCAGAGGGAGAGGGAGAAGCAGGCTCCCCACTGAGCAGGGAGTCCAACTGGAGCTCAATCCCAAGACCCTGAGATCATGACCTGAGCTGAAGGCAGATGCTTAACCAACTTAACCCCCAGGCACCCAACTATTGGGTATTTTTGAAAGCTTAATGGAAATCATGCCTTAATTTGTGAGTAGAACACACAGGCTGCTACTTAGTAAATGTAAATCGTATGGAAGAAAAAAGCTTTTAAAACTCAAGAGCCAATAGCAGAAAATTAATAAAGGGGTCACTGGTCAACTTTTTATATGTAAAAATAGGTTGGGAAGTGTGGCACAAAACCGCCCTGACTACGACCCTTGTGACCTTGTCTAAATCCTAGTTGTCTCACCCTCCAGGGCTCTGGCCAGTGTATCTGGCATTGTCAGAAATGTCAATGGGCTGGATGCATCGGGCAATCTAGGTAAGGCCTAGTTGTTAAGATGTGGAGCTCTGAGCAAACCACCAGGGGAATCTAGAACATTCTCAAATGTCCCATCCCAGAGTGGAGGCTTCCAGGCTCTGAAGCTGGACCTGATAGCTATGCTTATCAGAGAATAAAAGTAGAGAAGTGTAGGGTCAAGGACATGGGCACTCAAGAGAGTGAGACAGTGAGGTCTTAAACGCAGTGAACCCTGCTGTTGAATGGCAGGTACTCACTGGAATGTTCTAAGAAACAGTGGAAAAAGTAATGAGGCGAGAACAGGAATACTTTTTGCCCATGCTCCCTGGGGTAGCCTGCATAATGGATGCCAAAGATGTCCATGTCCTAATCCCCAGAATCTGTGAAATATTGTGGACTATCCTGGGCCCAATTTAATTACAAGTGTCTTTCGAGGAAGGAGTCAGGAGGGTCAGAGTTGGAGAGGAGATGTGACCATAGAAGCACAGGCCAGAGGGGTGTGGCCACGTACCAAGGAATGCAAGCAGCCTCTTGAAGCTGGAAAATGCAAGGAATTGGATTTTCCTCTAGAGATTCCAGAAAGAACCAGTCCTGGTTTTAGCCCAGTGAGACTGATCTTGGACTTCTGACCTTTAGAATGTTAGAAGAATTCCAGATGACAGTCATAATGCCTTCTATAGATAAATGAGGGGTTTTCATAAGAGGCTCTTAATCATAAGAAACAAACTGGGGGTTGTAGGAGGGGGGAGGGTAAGGGGGTCGGGTAACTGGGTGATGGGCATCAAGGAGCACAGGTAATGTCATGAGCACTGGGTGTTATATAAGACTGATGAGGGGCACCTGGGTGGCTCGGTGGTTGAGCATCTGCTTTTGGCTCAGGGCATCCTGGGATCGAGTCCCACATTGGGCTCCAGGCAGGGAGCCTGCTTCTCCCCCTGCCTATGTCTCTGCCTCTCTCTCTGCGTCTCTCATGAATAATTAAATTAAAAATCTTAAAAAAAAAAATTTAAAAAGACAGTTGAGTCACTGACCTCTACCTCTGAAACCAAATAATACATTATATGCTAGTTAATTGAATTTAAATCAAATAAAAAAATAACTGTGGGTTTTTTGTTGTTGTTGTTGTTTAAAAAATTAATACTTGACTACGGTCCATGCTGGAAGCTGGGAAGCAACTCTTTCTCCTCTCCTGACTCTCAGCTTCCAGAGGCTTCTCCTCCTTAGAAGGAACTGCAGTTAACCGGTTCCTTGCAGACACTTGCAGAGTAATTCTGACAAGCAGGTACTCACACAAATGTACGCTGCGGACAAATAGTAGCATATTACACACAAGCTTGTGCCCTTCTCTTTTTCTACTTCATAGTATCATGGAGCTGATCCTGTGTCAGGGATTGATTGTAGGGGGCAGGGATTCTTGTTTGTAATGGCAATGCCAATTTTCTTTGTATGCATGTTATCATTTACACAACTGGGCATCTTGTGATAGACTTTTAGGTTGTGTCCAATTTCTTTCTAGTGCAAATGATGCTACGGCGGAGATCCTAGTGATACTGCACTTTATGTACGTGGGATGGCTCTCCCAAAGGGCATGTGCATTTCTTTATTTGGCTAGATATTGCCAAGCTGCCCACCTTCGAGATGGGAGTTCACACTCCCAGCAGCAGTGTTTGGAGG
Source organism: Canis lupus baileyi (assembly GCF_048164855.1). Taxonomy (NCBI): domain Eukaryota; kingdom Metazoa; phylum Chordata; class Mammalia; order Carnivora; family Canidae; genus Canis; species Canis lupus. Next base: position 31,063,317 of record NC_132867.1, on the reverse strand, counting down.
TGTGTGCCCCCAGCCTCTGGTGACACAGCATGTCATCTGACTTGATGTTCTCTAACAACTTGACAGATGGGGACTGGGAGACCTTGGCAACTCTGGGAACAGAATCTTGAGAAGAACTTGAGGCACCGGTGCCCCAAGCCTGGGAGCCTCCTGCCCAGTGTCCCCAGCACCTGCACGCCTACCTAGGTCGGGGGGCCTCTGGATGCAGGCCAGCACCCTGTCTTCCCCCACTGGGCTTTCAGACCTCCTGGAGAAGTGGGTGTGAGAGCCTGACTTCTCCAGTTTTTTCTTGGACAGCATCCTTCATGGCTTGATAAAAGTTAGGGCCTTGCAGCTGAGAAGCAAAGTCCAGGGCATTCAGGGACAGGACAGCGGCAGTGAGCTGCTGTGTAATCCTGCAAACACCGGAATATTAGAAGAACGAAGGCATGACTGCATTTTCAGGACACATTAAAGCCACATCTTCTGATTGCTCTGCATTTGACACTTATCAAGCCTCTCCTACTAATCTGAATAACAACTTTATGTAAGGGAAAGTCATCCAGCTACTCAGACAAAAAACTCACCGGGTCGCCTTGATGTTAGCCTTCTCTCTCCGACTTGCCTCGCTTCTGTCTTTCCCCCAGCAGGTTTATTTCATGAGTACTGTAATCACCCCATACTCACCCTCTGGTTAAAAGGCACTATTAATTTTAGACCTCCTTTCTTGCCAAAGATCTCTTATTTACCAATTAGTTCTCTAAATGAATCTGTTGTGCTGAAATCAGAGTGTGTATGGGGGCACAGAGTGCAGCTGCGGAGTCTCTTTGTGGATATGGAGATAGTGAGGGGTCAGCAGAGGAGGAAAAGGAGTCTCTGGTCCTATGGATACTTAGTCCCTGAAAGCATAAAGTTATTCCATCAATGCAGATGGGGATGAAATCATGTAGTTTGGGCTATTCTCTTTGTACATAGTATTTTAGATCTTTCTTTCCTTCCCTCTCTCTCTCTCTCTGGCTGTTGTGGCCTGGATTATTATAAAGTCCACCAGAAAAATGCCTGGCCAAATGGTCAGACATAGGATCAGAAAACTCACAAAGAGAAGTTTCAAATCCCCCATCTAACATACACCCCCCTCCTTAGGCTTCCATCATGGGTTGGTTGCCTGCTAGGAGGTCCCTAAAAGCAAAGCTCAAAGATGGCAGGGGGGCTGCGGAGCGTGCCTATCTTCCAGACACCTTGCAGACAGGGTCAGGGCGAGGTGGTAGTCATGTCTAAGAACAGATCCTGTTGTTAGGAGTTGGCCTCTGAGGTGTCAGTGAAGGAATACAGCTGGCAGGGGGTGCATTTAATTTCCTGATGGAAATTGATACAGAGGAAGAAGAGTGAGGTGCGATTTACTGAAATAGTCATACATCTACTCCTTCATTTCTCCACTTAAAAATCCTGCCCATTGGTTGGCTTGTGTGGGCTGCTGAGTGGCTGGACAGCAGGTTGCAGGGGGAATTTAAATATATTTGAAGGAATAACGGTCGATCTACTTTGAATGCCTCTAAGGAGAATGAGTGGGTCATATTGTTTGCCTTCTCCCCGACCATGGAATTGTTAACACCCTGATTTATCAGAGACAGCATTTCTGCTCCTCAAACTTCATTCCAAGTGGACAATGAAATTAGTTTTGAGGAGACCTTTGTGTTCATGACAGCCTAGTGTCACCATTCAATGTACGGAACGAGGAGGGAGCAGGGCACATTAAAATACATCAATCCCATCCAATCAACACTGTCAACCCAAAGCCCTTCTTGGCTTGGTGTTAAAAATGCATGAGCACGTGGTGAGGCCATGCACAAAATAAATATAAATGGTAAATAAAGAAGAGTTCATCTCTAGGTCTCCAAGTGTGAGCATCAAAACAACACCAAGATTCTTCTCTTCTTGTCTCCTGATTATTTTTGTCTCCAGATTGTGGAAGCTATTTAGAAATAATTTCCAATATTGGTGACATATAAGGATAATTATAATAGTATTACCACTAATAATACCAGTGAATATCATGGTGCTTATTGCTTATTACAAGCTAGGACTTTTAAGAAAGACTTTTACATATAAAAACTCACTTCTCACTGAAATTCTAAGAGCTGGGTAGTATTACTGTTCTAATTATAAGGTTTAAGAGGCTGAGGCATGGAGAAGTTAAGTGACCTGCCTAAGATCACAGTGCTAAGAAGTGGGTGCGAGAGCCTCCCAGCAGAGCCTTCAGAGCCACCCAACTTTCAACCGCAAAGTCTGAGACTTTGCAGAGAACCCATCTGGGGAAGTGTCACTGCCTGGATGTCTCCCAAAGCTGGAGAGGTAGGGGAAGCAGAATTTGGTTAGGAGTCAGCAGCACCTCCCCCGTTCTAGGCCTTGGGCATATTATGCAACTTCTCTGGGTTTTGATTTCTTTACCTGAACAATGGTGGATGATATTTCTTACACCAAGGAAAATGGAGAAAATGGAATATAGTAATTTGGGCATATGAGAGCCCTGTGCTAACTCTAGAATCCTAGGCAAGACGTTGGAGCTAAGACCACCCCCTGCTCTTCTGGGACTCTATTAATTATGCAAGTGAGCCTGTGTGTTTGAGGAAGAAAGATCTCAAAGGTCCATTTAACCTGTCAAAATCACAAGACTAAATAAACTTTGGCAAACTGTCCCTAAAATGCTTTAACATACGCTCAGCTTTTTTGTGTGAGCAGCTCCCATCCGTCTCTAGGAGCCCATCCAGTTTTAACATGCTTTGATTCTATTTTTTTTTCAGAGTTTATTATTATCAAGAGGATTCCATGAAAGGCAAGTAACTCTTAAAGCCACACTGTATCAAATGAATTTTCCTTTTGATGGGCTGCCTTGCATACATAAAACGACTCCTTCCAGACGGACAACTTTGCTTCTAAGCACCTAAGTTTTTGCCTAAGAAAAGAATCTAACAGCTGTGCCATTTCCAACCACTTTAAACAAGGGAAGGTTGCCCATTGCTTGGCGCTGTCCCCCTGAATTGGGAGGGATGCCTGGTGATGAGAAATGTGAGCACATGGTTCAGCCTACAGAATGAACACATGATGTCGTTATAATTTACACACCACCTACTGTCAACAAAATTGAGAGGTGATTTAGGATGATCTACACACTTATCCTGTGTTGTCAACGAGGAACTGGAAGGTCAAATCTCATTGTGGTTCTTAGACTTTCGAGGGTCGTGGAATTTTTGAGAATCTGATATAGACTAAGACCTCAAGATAAATGCACGGGTGCATGGTCTACATGTCTACAGAAAGGGCTGTGTGCAATTTCAGGAGCCCCCAGATTAAGAATCACAGACACACAGAGAGAGGAAAATATACTAAAACCTTGACTAATGTGTCTTCTTCATTTAATTCTTCAATTTAGTACTGGACTTTAAGGCACATGCAAGACTGTCTACAGTTTGCGAGACCCAGTGCCAAATGAAGATCCAGGGGCTTCCTGTCAAAAAAACTATTAAGGATTTTGAGACAGCAACAGCAGAGCACCAAGTGTGGGATCCTTCTGGGATAGGGTAGTACCCCTGTGAAGCTGGCCCCGGGCACATGAGGTGGGGAAGAGTCACAGAGGGCTTTTTTGGTCTGTCCTTGAAACTATAGCCTTGTAAAATGTAAGATCCTGCATTGAGAAATGTTTGGTAAACTTGGTATTATACTTTTCTTTTAAACTTTAATGTGGTCTTCATATTTATTGTGGATGAAAAAAATCCAAGAAGAGCCAATCTGTTTCCCCACTTATGCCAACGCTGAACGGTTAGCAAGAGATCCAGCAGCAAGTTCCACAGCAGACAGCTGGGGGCAGATTAGCAGCAAACACGGTATTTGGCAGCATGTGGTTCTACTGGGCCAGCTGCCCTGGGGTATCTGAGATGTGTCACCTTTCAAGTCTGATGCTTATAAAATGTGACCCCTTTAACAGTTTTATATTTATCAGGGTACCACATACACACGCTGTAAAAAAAAAAAAAATCACACTTCCCAACAATTTCTTTGAAAAAAAAAAAAGCTATCCCTTAACCCACTACTCTTTACTTTCCATCCTCCTTTCCAGGACTGACTTTCTGCTCTAGTTGTTTCTTGTGGCATTTACCATCATTTTTCTGGATAAGATGCTTGTCTGCAATTTTTTGGATTTATCAGTTTTTGTCATCATCTATTGACTTCTGGAAGGAGAAATTTGCTTTTGGTAGAGGCTTGATATTTTTTGAAGATTCCACGTATTTTGGTCATTTCCTGCATTCCCAAGATAGAAGCCATAAAAATCGCATTCTCAGCCTCCCTGACAGCTGGGTGTGCAGCGATGTAATTTGGACGTCATCAATCAGATGCACCTGCTCGAAGTTTGATTCTGAAGTGAGCACGTGGAGAAAGAGGCATGCAGAGGAAGGCGTATTCTGGTGCCCATGGAGGTATAGGTCTGGCTTTGGGGAGGCCAAAAGGTCAGAGGCTCTGACACATGGTCCAGGGTGTCGTGGCATGATGTGCTGGCTGCAGCTTGGGTGCCGGGCACTGGCAACAGAGGGGCATCCACGAGTGCAGCCTGTAGTATGTCAGACATTGCTCCCAGAGGTTCTGGACTGCACCTGCTATACATCCTCTAAAAACCTCATTTCCTGCTTTAATGAGCCAGAATAGAACCTGTTGTTTACACCTAGGAGCCTTGACTTACACATTCTGTGGATGAAATGGCTCTGTGATGCTGCTTCCCATCTCTCATTAGGTTCCCGTCATTATTTTTGGTTATATCAGTCTCCCATGTTTACATTATTAGGACCTTGTAAATATTGTTTACTGCTGAGCCAATTTGTATATTATGTGCAATAAGATGTTAAACAGGGACACTCCCCCCCACTTTTTTGCTCAATTAAGGCTGCATCTCCAAGACAACAGATCGTAATGATTCCCACTTTCCAAAGTGAGGAATGGGGTCACCTAAGCAGGACTTGCAGTAGAGAATCGAGTAACTAGATTTTGCCCTTAGTTGACCACCCAGCTCCAGTCCATAAAACAGGGCTGTAGAAACCTAGGAAGTTGGGGATTAGATGAACATTTTTGTAGAGAGCTATCAACAGCTGAGAACTGTAACACAACACTCCCTGACTCCACCCCACAGCAATACATATGGAGGTGATGGGTGGTACTTCCCCCCTCACCTATAGCCTAGAGAAACGGGCTTCAGTGGGTCCCCCCAGAGCCTATTCCAAGTCTCCAAGAGCTTGAGTGAACCTAGAAGTGTCTGAATCACTCCTGAAAAATCTGAAGATGAGACCTTGTGGCTCTGGTGGTAGGGACAAAAGAAGTGGCAGCATTGGGGATGCCCTGTGCTCCCAGAGTTTGTCAGAGCAAAAACTGAAGGCTATGTCACTTGAGCCAGATAGCCCACATGGGAGAGGGACCTATGTCCAAGAGGACAATCTGGAAGAGCATCTTGGTCCTGAAAGGGGTGTAGACCACTGGATTCCCAGGAGCCAAAGGGGAAAGAGGGGGTGGCCAGCCAGGGAAGAGCATTTGCCTGTCAAGTGAATTACAGATGAGAAATTCCCAAGAATTGTTGGGGTGGGGATATCTCTGCTCTCTCCCAAAGTGCCCCATAAGAGAAGGCATCATCTCTAAACATACACCCAGCTCAGAAATAGCTTTTCCATCTCATGATAGCACTCATCAGAATAAAAAGGGGCAGTGGGGGGAACCTTCTTATCTCCTTACCTCTCCCTTCTTCCCTCTGCTCCCACCTTGAAAAGGCTAGAACTTTTGCTTAGCAAACTGAAAAGAGATGAAGCACAAGTCTGAGTTGTCCATCCCCTGTGACAGTCAAGCTATCATAGACCTGAATAGTCAAAGGGGCATAGCTTTAAATTTGAGGGACGACCATACCATTAGATAGGTCTGGACATTTCAATTACTGAAATGAAGCATTTTTATGATTATAGATGACCAGAAGTCTTTTCAATTATTTAATAAAGGCATCCTTCTCCATACACATACCAATCAGAGGACTTGCTCTACACTTCATTCAAATGGTGGAGCAGAAAGTAGCTTTTGCAGACTGCATTTAAGTAGGGGGGCAGGAGAAGAAGAATAAAGTGGGGTTTATTTTCAGTGCAGGTAGTTTATTAGAGATGTGATCCTAGAAACCAAGAATGGTGGAGGGGTAGAGAATGACACAGAAGAAGCATAAGCCCACATACAGGTGTATTAGTTAAGTCACTGAGGTAGGCAAAGGTGGCTTCATTCTGCCAAAACTTCTGAGGCATATACAGAGTGTCTCCCAGAACTGGCCATCCATTTCATGGAAAGCAAGGGTTTTTTATTTATCAACTCTTGCTGTCCATTAAAAGTTGTACTTTAAGGTTGTTGCTATTTTATTTTATTTTATTTATTTTAAAAAGATTTTATTTATTTGAGAGAGAGATAGAGAGAGGCCCTCTGCCGGAGTCTATGGTGGGGGTGGAATTTACTGAAAATTTAAAACAATAATAAAAAACTAGTGTTCTGTCTCCAACAGTATCTCTAGAACCTGGGGTTTCATAATCCCTAGTTTGTTTTGTTATTTGTCTTTAATGTTGTGGTCTTTCCTTGAGTATCAGGGACCATTCAGTTTTCTATTCATATTTGAGTGAGGTAATCCAAAACCGAGTAGAATTCCTGTGTTGGGGGTGATATCTTTGATGGGTAGGTTTCGCCAGAGAATCAGTGGACAGTGAGGCAGTCATTTCAGTTGGGGATCCCAAGATGTCAACAGCTGGAGGTCTTTATTCTGGTGTTTTTTCAGAAACTCAAGAGACAAGTTTAATTGGCTTCCCAAGTTCAGAGTGGGGGAGGGCACAAGGGTTCCACCATTTTGTACATACACTTTCACTTAATTCCCATATTTTTAATCATGGTTCTCCATTTGCCTCCTGCTTGCCTGAATCGAACCCTTTTTAGTTCAATTTCTCTACAGAACGAATTTCTTTTATCCGTTCTAGGAGATAGGGGGGTGGGAAAATAGAGACTCAACTGTCCTGTGTATACTTTTAGACTGTCCTCATCTTTCAGCCTTGAGACTTACCTTTTCTTTCTGTGTTTTTGGGGTCTCCATTTCCTGGGCTTTCCCCATGATTTGTAGGGTGGGGGAATGGCTTACTTCTCTGTACGTCTTCTGGAGCTCCTTTACCTGTACTCATCACTCAACACCCTCCTTCTACTTTGTAATCTTTTATCTGGGCTCCTGCCCCATTCTTTTTGTCCTTGTGGTTTACACTTACATTTTTTCCTTTACTGCCATTTTTGGAGGTTTGAAAACAAGAGAAGAATAATCTGCAAGGTTAAGCTGTGTAACTGAAAGTTACAACTGTTGACTTCACAGAAACTGGCCATCTTTATTTAGATGCTGGGCCAGGCTTGCAAAATAAGTCATTTAAGTGACCAACAAATGGCATGGCATTTGCTATAACAGAGCCTGCCCTAGTTAGCGGTCTGCCCTAAGGAATTTTTGAGTTTTGTCTTCTGTAGATTAGGTTCCCTTCTCTTTATCCTCAGTCCAAAAAGTCTGTAGTTTTCAAATATTTTCTAGGAGGTAGGATATATCTAGGAAATAAATTTCCCCTTTCACCCCCAACCTCGGGTTAGTAGTGTGTCAACCTTATAGTATATGTGTGGGAAACATTTTAGTGGCACTAACTGGTAATTTCCTACTCAACATGTGTCCTCTACATCTCTACCAACAGAACCTCAATTTTTGTTTCAGACAGCAATCATTTAAAATTAAATCTCCATCTCCCCATCTCCTTTACAGACAAATAGGATGCAAACAAGTAGGACTTTTTAGGAAAGCTGTTTTAAATGGGGCTCACTTAGCTGGCATGACTCTCGATCTCTCCCCTTCCCCTTGCCTCCACTATGGACAGGGTGCTGAGGCTGGAGTTGTCATCTTGCGGCCATCAGTTGACCAACGTGAGGTCGGTCATACAATAAGGACGGCTGATGGTAGGGCAGGAGGAGGCTGGATCTCTGATGGCATCGCAGGGGCCGCCACATTAGACCTGATGGGCTCACAACTTCTTGTTACGTTAAAAAAAGCAAAACCTCTAATATATTTAAACCCCTATTTAGTCACATTTTCTGTTATTTGCAGCTGAATGCAGCCCATGCTGACGTCAATTTTCTCTGTCTGTTAGTAGGAATCTGTGCTCAGTTATATGTTCAGAGAGGGTGATTATAGAAGTTGTGGTCTAGAAGCATCTGGGTGGCTCAGTGGTTGACCTTTGGCTCAGGGCATGATCCCGGGGTCCTGGGATCAAGTCCCACATCGGGCTCTCTGCATGCTTCCTCTGCCTATATCTCTGCCTCTCTGTGTGTCTCTCATGGAAAAATAAATAAAATCTTAAAAAAAAAAAAGAAAAAAAGAAGTTGTGGTCTATGATGACCTGGCAGATGTTGGTGCTCATCATTTCTCAGCATGGCAGCCTGATTTCTATCTGCCAACACCTGTGACTTTGCTTGAGATGCTTCTCTAGCCTGGGACAGTCTGGAAGGACGTTTCAGGGCAATCATATTCCCCTCATTCTCACTGTTTGGGAGCATCCACCAACCAATGGCTGATGGGATTGGTATATAAATACCCCAGTTCCCTTGCCCCTCAGGTGAGATAATTCTGAATCAGATTTCACACCGGCTCCCAGGATGCCCACGGATACTTCGAGCAGATTGGAACCTCATTTGCCCACGGTAGTAGCTGGCTTGATAGCACGTACGTTTGTGGCTTCCTTCTCTTCTCTGTCTCACTTCCACACTCTCCTATCGGGGGCCTCTGGGATCACCTCACAAACAAACTACCTGCATGAGAATCTCTGTCTCAGGGTTTGCTCCTGGGGGAACCCAGACCCAGATAGTGGAATTTTACAGGGTTGCTTTGAGGTCACAGAAGTTAATGAGGTCCAGAAGTATTTGTTGGTCCTTCGCATAAAACTAAGCCAGTCTTTGCAATGTCAGGCGAGGGTGCCTGCTAACTCAGCATTGAAGTGCTTCTGGCTGTCAGTCTTTTCTCGGTGATTCTTTTCCTCTTCTAAAGCTTTCTGTGATCCGGACCCCCATACAGCAGACTAAGAAAGAGGAGTTAGTATGAGAGGCACACATCATGATGGGGGTTATGGTCTGGCCATAAAAGATGAAAGGGAAAAAAAAAAAAAAGATGAAAGGGTAGGACACCAACCCCAGCTCTAGTTTACAACTGGGCAAAAATGTTTGTAAGCTCTGGTGAACTATGTGGGGTTTACCTTAAGTAACTAATTTTCTTCTTTCTCTGGTTCTCTTACCTACTGAGGATCATCTCGGGAGATAATTGCAAATGCCCCAAGCAGCCAATGCAATAACCTAAATTTTAAGCATGTCTTACAATCAGAAGCATATTTGAGGGGCACCTGGGTGGCTCAGTCAGTTAAGCGTCTGGCTTAGGCTCAGGTCATGATCCCAGGGTGCTGGGATCAAGCCCTGCTTCGGGCTCCCTGCTCAGCGGGGAGTCTGTCTGTCCCTCTGTCCCACCCACCACTTGTGCTCCCTCTCTCTTTCAAAGAAATAAATAAAATCTTAAAAAATATATTTAAAAAAAGAAGCATATTTGAGGAACAGGACTAGATCACATGTCCCTAATTTTCTTCTTTTTTTAAAATTTTTTAAAAATTTTATTTATTTATTTATTTTATGTTCCTAATTTTCAACAAGAAGGCCTTGATTTAAAGTATTCCGTCTCACAGACACGGCTGGGTTCAGAAGCTAGTGAGTCCCCAAGTTTAAGATCAGATGTAATCAAACCTATAATTGGTCTAGAATATTCCATACTGTATGAAGACACACTTGTTCCCTTAGAACAGGGGTCAGCAAACTACTGCCAATGAACCAAATGGGGCCCAGCACCTACTTTTTGTAAAGTTTCACTGGAATTCAATCATGCCCATTTATTTACATACTGTCCATGGCTGGGTTGTTTTTTTTGTTTGTTTGTTTATTTGTTTTATGGTGGTTGTTGTTGTTTTGGCCCCACAATGATAGGATTGACTAGTAGTGACAGAGACTGTATAGTTTAAATATTTGCTGTCTGGACTTTACAGAAGAAGTTTGCTGACCCCTGCCTTAGGCAATCACCAAGAAGCCCACCCAAATCTGCTCTTTCAGGAAACATCTCCTCAGCCTTACCCCATCCCACCATGAGCTCTACTTCATTTCTAGGATTTGTGCATCTTGAAACTTTAAGTTGCACACAAGTCAACTGGCAATCAGTTGTTAGAAATACCAGTTCTAACAGAGATTTGGTACCTCTAGGATGGGGCCCTGTATATCTAACAGGCTCCCAGGGCACACTGATGCTGCTGGTCCAAGGACCACCCTTCAAGGAGCAAGGTTCTAGAAGGGTGGGTTCTCCACACTAGGACAGCAACTTCTTCTCAGCCTTCCTCATTGTTGGGCATCGTCAGGAGGTACTACTGCCCTCCTTGACCCTCTTCCTTCCCTGACACAGACCCTCCTATGTCCCCCAAATACAGGGGTGTGGAGTCACTGTCTCCTTTTCAGTAAGTTCTGGTTTTCCATCTGAGGAGCATTTCAAGAGTTAACGAGCTATGAAACCAACAGCCGGAGAGATGCCAGGACTCTAATTAGTCTCCCTTTTTATATTTAGTTTGCTATTAGATAATGCTCGACACCTGTTCACCAGACAAATCTGTTTTTAATCTCTTCCATTTCACTTTCTTGGACATGTGGCTGCACAGACATGTTGCACTGCATGAGAAATGGGGTGAAAGCCAAGCAAAATAGCCATTTCTGTGAAATTAGAGGCACGACAAGGGACTGGAAACAACGGAGGGCTGGTTTGGGCCAAGTGCTGGTGAGGAAGACAGCTCTGTGGCTGGGGTGCACCATCCAGACCTCAGGCTCCGAGCCTCCCTGTCCTTCCCTTGATTTACAGCTCCAGAGCATCTGTGAAAAGTGTTTCCCACCCTCCAGTGAAAAAGGGAGGAGGTTACAAGGAAACTCTCCTCTGCCGGGCTTTAATCAGAAAGCAGGTAGACGGTTTTCACATAAACGATCGAAATATTTCAAAATTTAATGTGATTATTTCATTTGTGTGAAGTCACCCAGAATATGCAGTTTCAGCCTTATGGATCCCGGGACCTTTCCCTCGATGCCACAAGCACTGAATCAATCAAAAACCCTTTCTTTTTGATCCATCACTTCTTGAATCTACACGTGTTCTAGAAGTGGAAATGACCTCTCCCATGGAACCTACAGGGTTGCCCATTTGGACACATGGATGCCACTTTCACCCAGTTTCTTTGCAAAATAGTACCTGACTTGGTTCCATCAAGTGGTGGTGGAACCCTTGTGGAGCTGGGAAGCACTGGCCTTTCGAAGAAGTGCTACCAGCCATGGGGATCCTGGGCCCACGAATCGTCCTTCCCGATGCGCGCGTCGGAGCCTATGCAGAGTGCAGATAGTGCATTTCCTTTCCACTGCTCAGAACTCATTCATCAGCATTAAAAGTTTTTGGCACATGCTGAACATTACATAATCATGATGTCAGTACAGAAGCTCTTAGCATCTTGTCACCGTTCGTGGTAAGCCGTCCCCAAGGTTGTGATATCATTGATCTCTCCAGAAGATAACCCGAAGCTGCCTACTGGCCCTATACTTTGCCAGACATTAATCAATAAAGACAAGAACGATCAGAAAAGAAGAACAAAGCACAGTGATCAAGGACAACAAAAACTCTTTTTAGGTCCTTGGGCTTTATCATCTGTTTGGCAGTGGCTAGAACTGACTGATGGACGTGGAGACGCAAATCCATGCTCGCACAGCACCCATAGATGGACAGTGGATGTCAAAATGCCAGCCACACGTGGGTCGGTAGGAAACAGGTATTAGAGCCTCGGAGAGCTCCGGCTATGGAGATAAATTTCATAGGGTGACATGAGAAACCACCACAAGGCAATGTCTTTTTGGTTTGGTTTTCGTTTTTAAAGATTTCATTTATTTATTCATGAGAGACACACAGAGAGAGGCTGAGACACAGGCAGAGGGAGAAGCAGGATCCCTGCAGGGGAGCCTGATGTGGGGCTGGATCCCAGGACCCTGGGATCAGGACTGAAGCCAAAGGCAGATGTTCAACCACCCAGCCCCCAGGTGCCCCAGCAATGTCTTTTTTGAAATAATGAGGACAGAGAATGTGAAGAGAGGGCTTGGTCCTGAGCCCAAACTCCCCAGAGTCTAACATAGCACAGAGATGCTAATCCTAGATATGAACAGGAAGTCATAGCAGGTCACTTTTTTTTTTTTTTTTAGATTGTCACGTTAGCATATATCCTTAAATTAGGACTTTGCTGTCCTAGCTCTCCTGAAACGTTGTGCAACTTATTTTTCACTCACAAAATGAAAATGCAGCGTTGGGTGACTACCTCGGAGCTTGCCATGTTTTATTTTATTTTAATTGTTTCGTGGGATGTTCCAGACAGAGGGGAGGTTCCGTCCGAACGCTGTCTGGGGTGCTCACGCAGCCACAGATGGGGACTCCAAGCTTGGTGGCGCTGTAGAAACACGGCCAGCGAAGAGCCTGTGCCTTGAGTCTGAATTGGGATTAATTACCAATAGGGAGACTCAGCATGTCTGCTCTCAGTGTGTGAATCCTGAGAGGAGAAAGGGCTGAATCCTGAACTGACCCCAGATAAGGCATTTGGTGCTGCCCCCACCAGAGCCGGGTGCCCCTAGTGCCTGGCCCTTCACTCCCAGCCTTTGTCACACGTGACCTTGTGTGCTGTGCTGGGATGATAGATGGCCCCCCAGACAGCAACCTCATCACAAGACTCCCCAGGGCCTCTCTGGTTCTCTCTCTTGACTCTTCGACCTTCTCTTCAGCTCCTCCGAGCCTTTGGCCCCCGACTCTGCACTCTGATTTACGGTGCCTGCTTCTGATCTTCCTCTTACCCCTTACCTGGGCCACCAGCCTTGGCTCTCTGCAAATGAGCTCCCCTTCCCGCAGGAACTCTCAGCTGCAGCCCCATGGCCTCTCCCTGGGGAGGCTGGGACCTCTCCTGGGGGCCAGGGACTCAGGAACCAGGGGATGAAAGAGGCAGGGGATCTCTGGAGAACCAGGGCAGTCATCCTCCTTAGCTACTTGAATCGAGCCATTTTCTAACACCATAGTGTGAAGGGGTTGGCCCTTGACCCCAGAACCTCTCTGAAGGTGGTTCTCAGTTTATGGGATTATGTCTTTGCCACATGGTGAATCTGCATTAGTTTATCTGATGGGGTGGGCTCAGTTCTCAGCAAGTTTGTTTCTTTTTCAAATCTTACCATCCTAGGATTAAGATATTATAAAAAAAATAAGTCTTTTTTTTTTTCCTCTCCACCCTAGGAAGTGGAACTATAGCCTATTTCTGTGTGCGTTCACCACATCTTATGCAAACATTTGTACCATGGACTTTAGGCTCGACTGGTATATTACTCGGGGTTTTCCAGAGAAAGAGATTCGATGGGATATATGTATGTATATATATATATATATACACACACACATAAATCTCTCTTTCTATATATATATATATATATAATCTCTCTCTCTCTATATATATATAATCTCTCTATATATATTTATAATAAATCTCTAAGTATCTTAGGATATATAGAAATTTATTATAAGGAATCCACATGATTGTGGAGGCTGAGAAGTCCAAGCTAGAGGCCCAGGGACCTGATGGTGGAGTTCCAGTCCAAGTCCAGGTCAGACGGCAGAGGGCGATGATGCCCCCAGCATCAAGACAGTCAGGCAGAGGGGGGCCTGGGTGGTTCATTTGGTTAAGCAGCTTTTGATATCGGCTCAGGTCATGATCTCAGGGTCCTGGGACTGAGCCCCGAGTCGGGCTCCCCACTCAGCAGGGAGTCTGCTGGAGATTCTTTCCCTTTCCTTCTGCCCCTCATCCCGTTTGTACTCTCTCTCTCAAATAAATAAGTCTTAAAAAAAAAAAAGACAGTAGGTAGAGAGAGTGAATCCTCCCTCCCTTCCTCAGCCTTCTCTCCATATGGGCCTTCCATGGATTGGATGAGGCCATCCCTACTGGGGAGGGCACTCGACTTAACTTAGCTCACTGCTTCAAATGTTAACCTCATCCAGAAACACCCTTACAGACAAACCCAGAATAATATTTGACCAAATATCTGGGTTCCCATGGCCCAGGCACATTGACACATACCATTAACCATCACAGATGGATGGAGTTGTAAAGCACTCCCCTCTTCCTCCATTCTTCCAGGCTTCTCTAGAGTGCGAAGTCCATATTTAAAAATATACAAATACACTCATAATATCCTTCACGTACAGAGTGGATCCTCCTTGAGAATTTTGCCAGACAAGTTCCAGAGAGGACTCTGGTTTGCTTGGTTGTCAGCTACCCATGAGACATTCACTGAGATTCACTAGGGCCATAAGGAGCTTGGAGCACCAAGCGGTCCCTGCAATGATGGAGGCATTCTATGAGGGCATAGAATCCGCTGGAATCCTCGGGCCTCTGAATTCTGAGAGTTTGGTGAACTGAGACCTTGCATTTCTATTTCAACCATGCTTGAACTGAAATTGAATGTTTCTTTTAATGACAAACATAGGCCAGTAGTATTAATAGTGCCTGCAACTCTGAAACCAATAGAAATCACAGATGTATCTTTATCACATTACAATTAAGGCAGACATCTCAAAAATCCCATGTGTGCTCGTCACCACTCTGAAAGTGCCAGAATTATTAGGCCCACCCCAGACCCCATGAGCTAATGCATCCATAAAGACACAAGACTATAACTCTATCATGGAGTATAATCTTTTTGATGACTGCCTTTCAATATAATCAGTTCCCTTTGTAGCTTTATGAGTCTTATTTTATAAACTTTAAAATGTTTTTCCTTCTTTTTAAGAAAAATTTATTTATTTATTCATGGAAGACACATGGAGAGAGGCAGAGACATAGGCAGAGGGAGAAGCAGATTCCCTGTGGGGAGCCCGATGTGGGACTCAATCCCAGGCCCCTGGGATCACAACCTGAGCTGAAGGCAGATGCTCAACCACTGAGCCACCCAGGAGTCCCTTTATTATTATTTTTTTCAAGTCCAACATGGGGCTTGAACTCACAACCCTGAGATGGAGACCTGAGCTGAAATCAAGAGCCAGACACTTAACCGACTGAGCCCCCTGGCACACCTCTCCTTGATTTTTAGAATTCTGGCTCCATTGATGGAGTAAGGAAGATGATGGTTGTTTCTCTATTTCCTGCACAGGTACAGGGAGGGACCGGCATGACAAGGCACAGGTGCAGCTCCTTCCATGTCTGGAGAGTTTAAAAATCCTATGTCCAAACTTCAGTGTGGCTGACCCAGATCTCCTGTTGCCACAGCCTTATTACTTTAGCACAGTGGTTCCCCACTGCCTGACTGAACCACCCAGGCATCCAATTTATATAATCAATCAATCTGTGTAATCTATATCTATCTATCTATCTATCTATCTATCTATCTATCTATCTATCTACCTATCTATCATCTATCATCTATATCATTATTATTATTTGTCATCTACATATCATCTAACATCTATCTATCATGTCAGGAACCAACTGCTTGAACTTTGGTCACAAAGGATGAGATACTTTCCCTTTGGGCCCAAACCAGGGGATTCCTATTTATTGGTGCAGGGTCTAGCTGTGGATTTCAGACTCTCATCCGCTGTGGCTGGAAGCACCATGAATGCAGAGCTGCGCCCTGAACTCTTCAGGATTTGGGAGACCCTCTCTCCGCTGTTAAGGATGGAACAGCAGGCAGAGCCCCAGGCTTGGCCCTCTCAGGCCCTCTCCCAAACTATGCTGACTGCTCCTGGGGCAGAGGTGGCAGGGGACCCTTTTAGCTCCTGTTAAAGAAAACAAATCAAAATAAAAACCCGAGACAGATTCTGAGCATAGGACCTTTGCTGTCTTCCCTCATTTTTCATTATCATGAAAGCAAAGTGTTGCTCCTCTTATTTTCTCATATGCCCACAGGGAGCCCTTGATGTTGATTTAGTCTGAACTAATCAGGTAAACTCAGGAGAGGTGTGGGGGCCCACCTGGAAGCCATTGCAGGTGCCTGTCTCATGGCTCCCAGGAGCCCTGCAAGCTGTGTCTGGTGAAGACCTCCTGCTGCTCAGGTGGGCTGACAGGTGACTGCTCCTCCCTCCAGGTTATTCAGCAAAGATCCACATTTGGACTCAAGGAGGACTGAAGAGTATGGAGGCACCTGAGGTGGGGGAGGGGAGATGGGTGGGCCATGAATTCGTGGAGAGGAAGGAAATGTTAGCATTTGTACCATGCCCCCCAGCCCCCACTAATGTATCACCTGACACCTCTTAGACCATGGGATCAGGGCAAGGGGCCAAGGAGGTGAGTCATGAAAGATCATGGGAGGCTATAGCACATCCAGATAAGGTAGTTGGGGAGGGGGCTAGTCTCCATCCTTCTCGCACAGCTACAGTGTGGCTTCAGAGCCCTGGGAGTCTGGGAACTCCAGCAGAATTGGCCAAGGTCTGGATGGGGTCAGGGAGGGTGGGGCAGACATGAAGGAGACCTGGTGTGGAGATCAAGGAGAGAACTAAGTTAAACTGTTCCTGAACAGAAGTCAGACCCCCCAGGAAGATCCCAGGATGGGGTTGGGGTGGGTCTGCCCATGTGCAGTCAAGTGGAGGATTTGGTATGAGGTCACTACGAATGAGTACAGGTGCATCTAGGACTGATGACCATCTAGGACATGCAAATGCAGGATGGCTCGTCCCATCTGGGCTGGCTGATAGGACTGGGGGACTCTCAGGGCGAGTGAGTGGAGGAGGGTCCAGGTACAGGAATCCACAGAGCCCAGAAAGCAGAATATGAACTAGGCGCTACCAGTAGTCTATTAAGGCTGAATAACAAAATATCACACAGACTGGGTGGCTTATAAATAACAGAAATATATTTCTCACAATTCTTCAGGCTAGGAAGTCCAAGATCAAAGTACCAAGATTTAGTGTCTGGTGAGAACCTGATTCCTGGTTCATAGATGGCCGCTTCTCTCTGTGTCCTCACATGGCAAATGGGACGAAAGAGCTCTCTGGGGTCTCTTTTAGAAGGGAACTAATCCCATCATAAGGGCTCTACCTTCATGTCCTAATCACCTCCCAAAGCTCCACCTCCTAACATCATCACATTGGGGGTTAGGATTTACCAGATAACTGGATATTCAGTTCATAACAGCTATGGTCTCATCTTCCTCTGATGGGCTTCACTTTGCTGTTGTCCTCAAACATCTGTGCCCCCCTTAAGTTGGGGGTGAAAGAGAAGAGGTAAAAAAGTGGCATGAACTTTATGCTGAAAACTTGAGATGAATTTTGAGCTATGGAATGTCGTCAATTTCTATATCTTTGAAGAGAAAAGACATTGGGGGCCCCAGAAATTTACGGTGAACTCTAGACTATAAACATCCCTCCACTTGTTTATTCATTTACCGGGTGTTTATTTGCTGAACACCTATTATGAGTTGGGTCTGGGGATGCAGACGTGAACATGAAGGTAGTCCTACCTGTAGAGAGTACATAGCCTATGGGCTAGACAGGTGTCTTGGGCTGACTCAGATCATAAACCCCATACATAAGATGCCTCGCTCTGTCATTTTACACTTGTTCTGTTTTATTTTCAGGGAAATCTGTGTGTTTTGGAGGATGGGGCACATGTAGGGAATGTATTTATGGCACATATGACTCAATTTTGCTGGTTCAATAAGACTTGCAGTAGCAGAAGGACCTCAAAATGGCCAGGAGCAGGAGGAGGTGGAATTAATGAATGCAGAATTTCTAGGTCAAGCTGAACTTTCACAGGGCTAAAGATTATGGAAAACTATTTTCATGGCTTCTCTGCCTATTTATCACCCCCATGCAGTGAGACCAATGTCGTCAAATGGTCACACACCATCTGCTCCTCGGTCGCCTCTGTCAAATCCTATGGTTGGTTTACTTTACAAAGAGCTACAGGATCTGAGCCCTTTTCTGAGATTGTGTGCTCTGTGCTCTATCACTTTGGAGGCTTGAGGAAAATTAAAGTAGTAAGGGGCATAATTTGGGCACTTGGTTTAGCGTTTTTTGTTTTTTTCCTTAGCCAGAGGACTATGGGCTTCTAGCAACTGTAGGCATTTGTTTGCAATATTTTAAGGGTAGGCGGGTATATAAATTTAGGCAGGGAGAAGGTGTATGTATTCATCGGATTCTCAGAGGTATCTATCACCAGTGCCCATCGCCAGCTCCCAAAACAAAAACAAAGCTTTGGAACCATCAGATAATTGGGCATCTTTCACTTCTCATTTTTTCCTTCTGTACAACAGAGGTGGGTGGTACCCTCATGCCTCCAGGAGATTATGCAATACTGTTGCATACAACTGGTATGATTGTACACAGCAGGGAAGAGGGAATAAACGAGAAAGAGAGACACAGAGAGGATGATATAGCTAATGCTGCATTTCAGAAGAGGAAGAGGGGGAAACAGTAAAAGAATAATAGTGGGGAGGGACACCTGGGTGGCTCAGTGGTTGAGTGTCTGCCTTTGGCTCAGATTGTGATCCCAGGGCCTGGGATCGAGTCCTGCATCGGGCACCCAGCAGGGAGCCTGCTTCTCCCTCTGCTTATGTCTCTACCTTTCTCTCTGTGTCTCTCATGAATAGATAAATAAAATCTTAAAAAAAAAATAGAGCAGTGGAGAAAAATAACTAAATTTCACTATCTCATGACCCTTTGGGGCCTACTTGAAAATAACCAAGTTTTCTGCAACACGCGGTTGAGTTGTGCCATCTTCACATTTGTTAATGATCTTAGACCTTTGTGGACTCAGATCTGTGATGTCAAGGACAGAGTGGAAGGGAAAGTGAGAGTTGGCCATTTTAGTGAGCCTTTGTTGGATAACTGCTTGGTGCTGGGGGCCGTGATAGGGGCAGAAAAAGGAAACAACATTGCTTCAGGTCTCTCCATGCCCAATGGGGAGAAAGGACACAGATAACCAAGAGTGGTATGGAAGGGCAGTGAGTGTGGTGGACACAGAACATTCCAGGAAGCACAGGAAAGGGCACTTCCCCAAGGGCAGTGAGTGAGGTGGACACAGAAGATTCCAGGAAGTGCAGGAAAGGGTGCTTCCCCAGCTGAGGTAATTTAGGAGGGCTGCCTGTAGGTGACAGCATTGGAGCCAGGTCTGAAAGGAGGGGGAGTGAGTCCTGTGAAGGGAGTTTTCAGATGAGAAGAAACAGGAAGGACTATGTGATAGAACATCAAGGGGTGAGAGAAACAGCAAGGTGTGGAAGTAAGACCATAGCAGTGGGAAGCCCTTGCAGTATGAGGTATGAGGCAGGGAGCTGCCAGACATGTAGCTGGGGAGTTGCACGAAGGGCCGTTGATGAGGGTTCCGCAATGCCTCTTCCTGTCCCACATCTGTTGCATCCGCACACTGAGTCATGTGGCTCTCTGCACCTAGCCTGCTTTTCTATGGTCCCGTCTACTCTTTCATAGGGTTACAGCAGAGGGGGTTTATCCCAGAAGTGTCACCATGGGTTGTATTTCAAGGGGATCCCATGGCTAGCCCAGCTTGAGAGAAATGCCACCTTGAAAAAATTTCTGCTTCTTTCTATGGATGTGTCTTGGGCTTTAGAAAAATCTTTTGATGGAGAACGGACATTCATTGGTTTGGTGCCCTCTGTTGGAAGCCAGCTCTTTATGGGAGAATTCTTGGGTAATTTTGCCCATCTGTGAAGGAGGCATTCACTATCTTTCTTCTAAACCCTCTTTTCGGAGATGTTTTTCTAGTGAACAGCCTTGGGAGACAGAGTGAATGTCTTTCTCTGAGGCAAAGGGCAGGCGTGCTTACTATCCATTATAAAAGATTCGGATTCCCTCAGCTTAGGGTTCCCCTCTCATAATGTAACTCTGAGTGTGTACAGGTGTCACTTGGCCTCCTTTGGGTCATTCTGTGGGGATTGGGCTTGGGGAAACTGCACATAAGCTGACACTGCTATTGCTGTGAGTTATGAAGTCTTTTGTCTCTGACTCAGGAGTCTTGTGTCTTTGAATAGCATCCATGAAACTGGCTAGCTGTCCTAGCTCAAGCAGCTGTAACAAAATACCATTGACTGGGTGGCTTAGACAACTGACATTTATTTCTCACAGTTCTGGAGGCTGAAGGTCTGAGATCAAGGTGCCAGCATGGTTGGGTCCTGCTGAGAGCTGTCTTCCTGGCTTGTAGACGGCTGCCTTCTTGCTGTGTGCTCACATAGTGGAGAGAGGTAGCTCTGGTCTGTTATTATAAAGACAGTAATCCCATCATGAGACTCCCTCCCCTCATGGCCTCATCTAAACTCAATTACCTCCTGCAGGTCCCACCTCCAAATATTATCACTGGGAGTTAGTGCTTCAACGTACGAATTTGGAAGGAGACACAAACATTCAGTCCATAGCACCAGCTAACCTGTAGCTTGCAAATAGGAAAACCGTAGACCCTTCACAGTTCTGGGAAGCTTCTTCCTTCAATCCTCTAAGGAAGAAGGAATTACCCCCTCATCTCTGACCCCATGGCATTCTATGTTTATTCCTATTATAGCTCATGTCCTATTATTGAGATTTATTATGTGAGGGGCTCTTCTTCTGGCCTGTCAGCTTTGGCCTCAAAGAGATGGACTTGAATAGTTTTGTCTGCATGTCCCAGAACTTCTGATACCATAGGGGGGCACACAGTGGATAATTGGTAAATGTGTGTCTGATTTGATTGAGGCAGAAACTATGCATATTGGTTCAAGAGGTGAGTTTCCCTCACTCCTTTGGTCCCAGGATGACTACCTGGCTTCAAGAAGGGGGGCTCCAAACTGCTTTAATCTCTGTCTACTCCCATGTTCTGCAGACCTTGGTGCTGAGTCACCTACAACCAGCCACTGCCCTCGTCCTTGAATTAATTTCAAAATATGACATGACGAGAGGCTAACTTTCCAAGTTCAAGCCCCAGGAAAATAAAAGTAAGTAAATAAGAATTCAACGCCAGATGGCTTGAAAGGACAGAGCCAGAGTGCAGGATTAACTGGCTGGTAATAAAAGCTGTCATTACAGAGTGTCATCGTTGGCGGGTTATTTATTAGCTCTTCCCTTTCGATACCAAATGTCAAATGTGTTAATGTGCAGAAACCAAGCCTTCCCCTCCCAGCTGCTCCGGTGTCAGGCTGCCAGCTGCATTGTCTCCTTTGCAAGAACTGCCAGGAATTTAGCATTCATATGTCATGTTATGCATACCATATTGCACTTAAAAAAGGCCAGATGAGGACAACTCAGCCTAATAATCAGCCTGTCAATCATTATGCTGCATTGTGCATGGAACTGCTTTACCCCAAACCTTTGTTCTCTGTTAGAATGGGCTCTCTCTGAACCCCGGGCACCAGACAGGAACGTATGGTTTATTTCGCCAATTGGTGCCTAGGATCAAAGAGGCAGATCTACCCATCCAGTGCTCATGGAGGCTGAGGGAATTGCAAAATGACTGCACTGAGAAAAGTTTTGTCTGAGGGAATGGTACTTGGTCTAAAGACTGTCCTTAAGTATCTCTCTGTCTCTGTATACTTCATTCCCTCTTTCTCTCTCTTTCACAGACACGTACCCTAAATTAGTTTTATATGCATCATACTCTTTTTTTTTATTATATCTGCAGCTAAAGCATGAAGTTTAACCCCAAGCAACCAAATGCTATATTATGTAAGCAAAGAACAAACCTAACCCTGATGAGAGTTTGGAGATCATTCCCACTGTTAAGAAGAAATTGAGCTGACCTGTGTTCCCTGAGCACCCCCCTCTACACGGCAGCAGCATCACTGGGGAGGCCCAAGAGACATAAGGCCTGTTCTGAAGGAGCCCACAGGCACACAGGATATGGGAAGCTAACGTGTCTGTGTTCTGTGCTTGCTGTCTTGTATTTTGCTCATTATTCAAGACAAAACCATTTGGGACAAAATAGACATGTGGTCAGAGAAAAGGGTCTCTGAAAGTCTTCTAAGTCATGGTGATCGTTTTTTCCATTTTTCTTTCTTTTCTTTTTAAAAAGGTTTTATTTATTTGGCAGAGAGAGAGAGAGGGAGAGAGAGAGAGAGAGAGAGAGAGAGAAACAAGTAGGGAGAGTGGCAGGCAGAGGGAGAGGGAGAAGCAGGCTCTCCGCCGAGCAAGGAGCCTGGTGCAGGGCTCGATCCCAGGACCCTGGGATCATGATCTGAGCCAAAGGCAGATGCTTAACCAACTGAATCACCCAAGTGCCCCTTTCTTTTGTTTGTTTGTTTGTTTGTTTGTTTTTAAAGCAGGCTCCACGCCCAGCATGGAACCCAATGTGGGGCTCAAACTCACGACCCTGAGATCAAGACCTGAAACCAGATCAAGAGTTGGCCATTCAACTTACTGAGCCATATGGGCACCTCTGTTTCTCCATTTCTCAGATAGAGTTTCTGTCTGAGGCCACACAGTGTGAGAAATTACAAAGACCATGCTACTGCAGCCCTGAAGCCATGCCTTGGGCCTCCTTGGAATCTAGGGCTGAGACAGCGAGGCAGGAAGCCTCCCGAACACTGGCAGTGGTTAAATGAAACACCTCGCTCCCCAGAGCTTTTCTTGAACAGGACCTCTTGCCGGTAGTCTGAGGGTGTGAATGATGATGAGTGTGAAGGGAATATACCTGCCCTCAGGTATAACTTACTAAGAAGGCAAGATAGAAACAGGTGAGAATTCCCACCACAAAGCAAGGTGAGGTTTCCAGGAATATTATGTGGCAGCGCCCGATTGCTAAGCGGCCGGAGCAGCCAGGGGCTGTGAGTGCAGAGGAAGGTGGGATTCAGGGGCCTGAGATCCTTCACAGCGATGTGGGAGTTTGAGAGGGTCTGGGAAGAGGATAAGAACTAGACAGACAGAAGGAGATAGTGGGTGTTCCTGGGAGGGGCGGAAATGAGATAGGAGGCAGTGAAGTTGCTGTGTTATTGGGATATAAAGGGTCCGAATAAGGAATTTCCCTCTTTCCTTGAGTTTTACATTAATTGATAAGAAGTAAAAAAGAATAAGGCAAATGGGAGGCAAAAAACATCACTTTTATTACTGAAAAATCTGGTATTGGAAGATGTGGGTGGTGCTGAGAGGTAAAGGAGCGGGCTTCCTAGCACCCACAAAGAGAGCCTGTGACCGTGATTGGCCTCCCCAGTGTGAGTGTGGGCCTGGATCCACCGAGTGGGCAGCCTGGCTCCCAACTTAAAAAAGGAAGAAAAAGCTGCTGGGCTACAATGCCCTGTTCCTTCTCCTAAATTAACCAGTCAGAGAAGCCCCTCTCTGCCCAGGGTCTGAGAAAAGTTTTGTCAGGTGTCAAAAACTTGGGCGGAGAGGGGCTTCTTCTCCCAGTGGAAACCAGTTGTGGAAGAGATGGGATCCCCTCAAATGGCAGGGCCCAGAGAATCATAAATAGACCTGTCTGAACTGCCCAGGTTAAATGGGGACCAAGTGAAGACTCCATTGGCTGCTGGCAAGTGAAGCACCTTGGTAGAAACTCTGGGCAATAGAAACCACTGGAAATCTCAGAAGATGCTTTAAGCAGCACTGGGAGAGATGAATCCATGAGCAAAGTATGGGTTGGATTCCCCCAGAGAAGAGACTGGAGGAGAAAGCCTGGCAGAAGCCAATACGGGGCCAGTGTAGGAAATGCCCCAACCAGTGGACCAGCTGTGGGTGCTCATGGGAGCACCACGAGAGGCAGAATGGCCAGGACCTAGTGATCAGCTGCGGGGGATGAGGTTTGTGCCCAGATGCCTGAGACACTGTGTCCTACAAGCAGAGATGAGGGGACCCTCATCAGAGGAGAGGAGCCCACCTGCTGTCGGGCAGGGATAAGCATGCATGTCTGTGCACTAAGCTGAAGGTGAAAGTAAGACACCCAGGGGTCCTAAGGGACCAGAAGGCAGGGGAGGGAGAAACTGTGCGCGTCCCAGGAGGACCTACAAGGGCAGGGTGGGTAGGTGTCAAATGCTGAAGGACCCATCAGGTCGGGTGGGGACAGCTTGGGTAATTGCGATGTCACCGGTGACCTTTTCATAGTCGACACCAGAGCAGAGGTTGAGAAAAGATTTCAAATGTTCTGTTTCCTAAAGAAGAACCAGTGTAACCTGGATCTGGCATTTTCTATTCAGCTAGGGGTGGAATTCTAAAGTGAGTAGGATAATGGCATTTGGACATTTTATTTGCTCTCCCCTCAGTATGGGAATGAAATCTCCATTTGTCCGCTTCCCCTGATGATGTCTCTGAAAATATCCAGCCCCAAGGTCTCATCTTGGGAGGAGGAAGGAAAACCAGTGAGTTGTGTTTGGAGGACGGCATCCAAATGGACAGACTCTCTAGACCCCAGACATTCTCACGCGGCACTTGTGATGCCAGGGGGCTTCCTGACGTGGCTATTTTGACACAACCATGTTGAGCTAAGTGAAGAAGAGGGAGGAATGAGAGGAGGGTTCAGAGATTGACTTGGAAACCCCTGAGAGTCCCATAACTTGGTAAGCTAAAAAATCCAAATGAATACCATTCCTTTAAACAGGCCTTTAACTCTATTATGTATCAGTCAGGTTTCTCCAGAAAAACAGAACAGAGAGAGAGAGAGAAGAGGAGATTTATTATAGGAATTGGCTAATGGGGTTATGGAGGCTAAGAGGTCCCATAATATGCTGTGTGCAGACTGGACAACCAGGGAGACCAACCAGATGGTGTAATTCAGACTAAATCTGAAGGCCCCAGAACCTCTGATGTCCAAGGGCAGGAGAAGAAGGATGTCCCAGCTCAACACAGAGCAAATCTGCCTTTCCTCTGCCTTTTTGTTCTATTCGGGCCCTTGGTGGATTGGATAGTGTCCACCTGCATTGGCAAGAGCCGAATCTCTGCACCTGGCTTTTAAGCTTGAAGCAAAGCGAATCTTTGTGAGGGGCACGATGGATCCGGAAAATCACTGGATCAGCTTTTCCCATTGTACCACGTTTCAGATCAAAAGCAAGGGGTGCTGCAAGTTCGGGCCTGATTTCTTCGAGGCTCCTTCACTGGCCCGGGAAAGCAGTTTTTAAAGAGAAGGACCCAGAGTGACCACACCACTGCAGTCAGGACAGCCATGCCCAAGGTGGTCGTCTTGAAAAGAGACACATCTCCCTTCATCAGCAAACCTGGACAGTTATGTAAGAAATCATCCTACACTGTGGTTACTGTCTGTGAGAAAAGAAAAGTGCAAAACTCATTATGTTTGGGGGAAATTGCCTTGACGTTTTCATGATAATTTCATAGCTTTGGGTAAAAGAAAAAGCACGTTTTATTATTTAATTCTCTTGGTGCCTTATTACTAAAACGTACTCCACAGCAGTGGTTGTCTGTGTGCTTTAAGCACTGTGTATGTGATGGACCCTTTGTGGTGGTGAATTTAATAATTGTAGTTTCAATAGTGGTAAATTCAATATCAGAGCCCCATGACATGTACAGATTTAGACTTTTGCTGAAATAGGGTCTCGAGTCAATGGGCTAAGAAGTCTCTCTGTGTGTGTATGAGGAGTATGTGGGGTAGGGTGGGCAGGTGAAGGGTGCAAGCATATGATGCAGCTCCTACCTGCAAATTCCCCTCCTAAGGTAACTTGTTCTTGAAACCTTGCTTTTACATGATATCGTCTTTTTAATTTTAATTTTATTTTTTAAAGTGTTTGTTTGTTTATTTATTTATTTATTTATTTATTTATTTATTTATTTATTCATGAGAGACACTGAGAGAGAGAGGCAGGGACATAGGCAGAAAGAGAAGCAGGCTCCATGCAGGGAGCCCGATGTGGGACTCAATCCCAGGACCCCAGGATCACACCCTGAGCTGAAGGCAGATGGCTAATCGCTGAGCCACCCAGTCGTCCCGATATCTTAAAAAAAAAAAAAGTTTTATTTATTTATGAGAGGGAGAGAGAGAGAAAGAGAGCAGGGGGAGGAGCAGAGGGAGAGGGACAAACAGACTCCACACTGAGCCCTGAGCCTGACATGAGGCTCGATCTCAGTACCCTGAGATCACGACCTGAGTCAAAACCAAGAATCAGATGCTTAATCAACTGAGTCACCCAGGCGCCCCAACACAATATCATCTTTTGTACCAATAAATCTTTTTTTCATTGGGAAAACTAATCCCCAGGAGAAATCTGAGTCGTCATGTTATTTTACCATTTGGGAATTTAGGAAAATTCTGGAAGATGTCTGTCACAAAGGTCAAGGCCTTACTATGGTGCACATATATTATTGTACATTTGTGCACACATACGCATTGTTGTGCACTTCTTTCTCTTTTACAAACGTGGTAAGTAAAAGAAGTGCCTTCCCTTTCCTGGAACAGAAAAAGAAAAATTTTACAGGATCTTGGAGATCATTTACCTTATTTTAGAGACAGGAAACCTGGTCTCTGAGAAGTCACCTGGCCCACCCAGCCCCATGCAGAAGTTAGAATCCAGGCCTGTGGGTCCCCCAGCTTTTTCCATTACCCACGTTGTCATGTGAATCTATACCTCCCTCCCCAGGGCTCTCTGCTTTATAGTAGCAGGTGTGAAAAGCTAAGTGCCACCTCTGCTTATGATGAGCTCACCTGAGGCTCTCCCACTGTTGCAGGCACCAGGGTGGTGAGCAAATGAGCAAATGGAAATTCTCTACAGAGCTCAGGACAGAAAAGGAGGCAGTGCCTGCTTTCAATATATTTTTATTTTATTTATTTATTTTAAAAATTTTATTTTTTTAATTTATTTATTCATGAGAGAGAGAGAGAGAGAGAGAGGCAGAGACACAGGCAGAGGGAGAAGCAGGCTCCATGCAGGGAGCCTGACTTGGGACTTGATCCCGGGTCTCCAGGATCAGGCCCTGGGCTGAAGGCGGCACTAAACCCCTGAGCCACCCGGGCTGCCCTCAATATATTTTTAAAAGAGCCATGTGCAGTTGGCCTCATTTAAATATCAGTTCTCGGGACGTCTGGGTGACTCAGTGGTTGAGCGTCTGCCTTCGGCCCAGGGCATGATCCTGGAGTCCAGGGATCCAGTCCCACATCGGGCTCCCTGCATGGAGCCTGCTTCTCTCTCTACCTCTGTCTCTGCCTCTCTCTTTCTCTGTCTCTCTCATGAATAAATAAATAAAATCTTTAAAATAAATAAATAAATAAAAATCAATTCTTTTTGGTCCACTTATAGGTCCTCTCTTAGAAACTTGAAATGGAACATTCCTGAATCGGTATTTCCTACCAGGTAAGTTGTGACGTGCAGATCATGGGGAGACGTGAGCTCTGTTTGCCCCTGTTCATCATTTGGGCCATGGCAGACATTTGCCAGGGGGTCACAGTCTACTCCTCCTTTCCCTTGGTCCAAGGATGTCCTTGGAATCCTTCTCAACAGGCAGCCACTGCCAATCAATCACAGTTAACACCCAAGATGGAAACTGGCTGCCAGTCCTGATACTGCAGCTTTATCCATTGGAGTTGCTCATAGATTTTATATACATACAATGATTTTATTTTATTTTTAAAAATTTATTTATTTGTGAGAGAGAGAGTGAGCAAGTGTGGGAGAAAGGGGAGGGCAGAGGGAAAGAAAGAATCTCAAGCAGATTCCCCACTGAGTGCAGAGCCTGACATGGGGTTTGATCTCACAATCCTGAAATTGTGACCTGAGGCAAAACCAAGAGTTGGAGGTTCAATCAACTGTGCCCCCATATAGTGATTTTATATATATCAGTAATGATGGCGGTAAGAATAACAACATTTACTGATTCCTTACTACAGACCAGGCCTTTGCTAAGCATTTTATTAATATTATTAATATTATCTCATTTCTTTTCACGGCAACCTTATAAATATGTATGAATATTCTCACTTTACAGATAAGGAAACTGAGGCACAGAGAGGTTAAGTAAAATGCCTCAGATCTAGACCCATCAGTAAAAGACCCCAGATTGTCTACCTCGGAGGTCAGACTCTCAGTCTGCTACCTTTGCAGCCTCTAGACACTGACGAGGTGAATGACAGACAAGCTTTTGTCTTAGATCCAGACTCACACAGAGATCTACCAGGACCTCGGTTTCCATTATTTCTGTTTCCATGCCCCTTCTTTACCTGGCCTTTTCTGCACTGCCATTTGTCATCAAAAGGCCAGATGTCTCCTGGTCCTGTGGCCCCAGGACCTGGGATTCCCATTACCTTGGCCTCTCTTTCATTAGGTTGGTTTCACTGGCCCGAGGGTCAGTGCCATGGCAACCTCACCTCCAAGACCCATGCTAGTGAGTAGTGTGGGTGGCTGGGACTGACCCCGTGGCCCTCAGAGCCTCAACAATCTTTCTCCTCACTGGCCTGTGCTCTCGTTCCAGGTAAATTAAAGAAAAACCTCCATCTTCCAGTTAGCCACTGGAAGCAATCAATGGATCTCAGCTCACTCTTCAGGAAAATGTGAACTCCTGCTTAGGTCCAATGTCTAAAAGAACCCAGAACAACACAAATATGTTATTCATTCACCTTTAGCAAGTCAGAAAGAGGAGTTCATTGGATTGGTTGTAGAGAGAAGGTCCTTAAGAATTAAAATCGGGGGTAGGGGGATCCCTGGGTGGCTCAGTGATTTAGCACCTGCCTTCGGCCCAGGGTGTGATCCTGGAGTCCTGGGATCGAGTCCCATGTTGGGCTCCCTGCATGGAGCCTGCTTCTCCCTTTGCCTGTGCCTCTGCCTCTCTCTCTCTCTCATTCTCTCTCTCCCTCTCTGTCTCTCATGAATAAATAAATAAAATCTTAAAAAAATCAAAATCAGTATCACATGTTGGCAAAGAGACAAAGCACCAGGACTTGCCCATACCTACAGTTGGTAGTGCTATTGGTAAACCACTTTGGCAAGCACCCTGGTGACACGGAAGTGAACAATGTGCATCCACCATGATCCACCAATTCCACTCTGGTATTTTTGCTGGAGAAACTTGCTCATGTGCACAAGAAGATGTATGGCAGCATTTCTGTGATAGTGAAAAATTAGGCAAAATCAATGCATTAATAAGATCATGGAGAAGAGTCTCTGTGGGAGAGGGACTCTGGGGAGGTCAGATGGGGGAAGGGAAAGAAAGGCCAGCTGTGGATGGAGAGCAGGATGAGAGCACAATGGGGTCTGGTAGCAGAGACCTTGGGAGCTGGCTTCTGCCCTACTCTGTAGATGAAGGGGACTTCGACCTCAGGAGAAGCAGACTTTCACTTCATCTGCAAATGAGGAACATCCCAAAGAAGACCACTGTATTTTCACTCAAGTTTCCCCATCTGGATGCAGAGAGTGGGGCTAAGCGAGTCTGGTACGTGAAGTTCCTTAAGGAGGAGACATGTCTGATAAATTTCCCAAATACATTTTGCTTGCTTTGCTGAATGTAATATTTTTTAAATTTAAATTCAACTGGCCAATACATGGTACATCATTAGTTTCAGATGTAGCTTTCAATAACTCATTAGTTGCATATAACACCCAGTGCTTATCACATCCCGTGCCCTCCATAATCCCTATCTATTGAACAGAGATGTGTTAAGAGAAATCTAGAACTTGCCTATTAATGTAACCAAATATATCCCATTCAATAGGCTATTGGTTTGGTCAGCTCTGTTGTGGGCTGTCTTGTGTAGACTATTTTATTCTTTAGAGAAAACTGTCAGAAAGACTAGGCCAATGTTTTCCAACCTTGGAAATTGGGATATGTGAAATTTAATCCTAATTTCTTTTTATCCCCACTTGGATTTACTTATTTTATACCCTTTTGGAAGTCACATTGAACTTAAGGAAGCCATTGTTATGAACTAAATGCTTGTGTCCCCCCAGAATTCATATCTTGCAGTCTTACTCCCCATGGGATGGTAGTCATGAGGGAGCTTGCTTTCTCTCTCTCCCCTCTACATTATGAAGATACAATGAGAAGTTGGCAATCTGCAGTCTGATCACTGACTCCAGACTCCAGAACTGTGAGAAATAAATTTCTGTTGTTTATGAGCCACCAGAACTGACTAAGATAGTCATTCGACTTGATGGTATGGTCTTTCTAATTTATGAGTGAGAAAGCCTTCAGCCTGTACTTCCTTTTCCAGAAAATTGGTGATGTTGATGTCTGAAGATAGCCTTTCAGTACAGAACACCTGAAAATACTGAATAAAAGAGAACAAAAATTAACAGATGGGTGACCTGGCAGTGAGAGAAGTCCTTCAAGGTCAAACATGAATCTAGAAGGACAAATCAGTGCAGCAGCTGGCAGTTACCCTGGGAAGATCTGTAGGCTCCTGTGGACTAGAGTGTAGATGTGTGCATGTGTGTGTGTTTGTGCATGAGAGAGGATAGAGGAGATGATCTGGGGCCCACACAATGTTCTAGGGTGAATCAGAAACCACTTGCCCCCAGCAAACCTGAGTCCTCCCCCAAAGAAAGCCAATATCACCAAACACAGGCATCCCTCCCCAGAAAAAAGCCTATCACAGAGATAAAAAGTGGATATTCTTAGCCATGTTGGCCTTGACTCTGAATATAGGGGAAAAGAAATATAAAAGTCTTGAGGCTTCCTAACTTTGAGTTTGAAGCTAAAATTCATTCTGCATATAACCATATTGGTGTACATATTTTAGATACTTCAGTCAGCAAAGAGAAATATAAAATATGTATTTCATATGTTTAAAGAAATAAAAGAAAGTATTGAAGGTAAAACTACAAGGCAAGACACTGCCACAAAGGACCAGGGAGATAATTACACTTATGGGTATAAGAAATACAACAATTGGGATCAGGAACTCAAATGATTGGGTTAAACAGCAGGTTAGGCAGCTGAAGATCAGTATTGAGAAATCACTGAGAATTCAGCAGAGAGAGAAAGAGAGTGAAGATAAGAAAGATAAACTAAGAAACATGGAAGACATATTTTTTAAAAAAAAGGTCTCCCCTGTGTTTCATCAGAGATACTGGAGAGAATGGCGGAGATACAGGTACAGATCTATTTGAAGAGATAGATCATAGATAAGAATTCCTCCAAAATGATGAAAGACATGAAATGTCAGATTCAGCAAGTTCAACATACCCCAAGCAGGATAAAGAAAACATATCTTTTATTTGGTAGAACACCAAGACAAAGGCATGTTAAATGAGGAGAGACAGATTACCTACAAAAGAATGATAATTAGGTTGGCAGCTGGCTTCTCAAAATCCGTGATAGAAGCAAGAAGACAGGGGCACCTGGGTGGCCCAGTGGTTGAGCATCTGCCTTTGGCTCAAGTTGTGATCCCAGAGTCCTGGGATCTAGTCCCACATCAGGCTTCCCTGCAGGGAGCTTGCTTCTCCCCCTGCCTGTGTCTCTGCCTCTCTCTCTGTGTTTCTCATGAATGAATGAATGAATGAATGAATGAATGAATTAGTTAATAAATACAATTAAAAAAAAGAAACAAGAAGACATTAAGATACTATCTTCCAAATGCTGAAAGAAACCATCATCAACCTAGAAGTAGAGAGCTGGTTTGATAATGTTTACTAG